>NW_026087853.1:35648660-36898660 GCF_022539395.1 Myiozetetes cayanensis | reverse complement strand
ACATACTTCAGGTTTCCAAGATTTTTCCCTGGCGCAGGTATCAGAGTCCAAGGAGATCCATTACAGTGCTGCAGTAGCATTGGAACTGCAACAGATCCCGTCTGGAGAACACAGTAATCAAGCACAGGGAGTCCAGTGTTGCTGTTGTTTGAGACTGGCTCCAAAGTGAAGTCAAGCTCATTGCACCAAAGGGTCTGAGGAGGAGCAAAAGTGTAATTTGTAACAGGTCACTGTAAAAAGTGAAACAGCCCACTGAAAGCCTTTTCCAGGTAACTTTCATATGTTGCTCCACAAAGTGTACAGAAGGCACAATGTAGTGGTGCATAAACTTCTAAATAACCATGAAAAAGCACTACAGTAAATGGGGGGTGTGTGGGTGTAAGTATTTTGACTATTACTTTATTCTGAAATCAGATCTGGATAAAGGCTTTTTGATTTAAGGAAATACTACAGACTTAGCTGGAAAACCTAGAAGTTGCAGAAACTAAAGGTTTATGGTTTTTTCCTTCTTGTCTTAAA
This sequence comes from Myiozetetes cayanensis, assembly GCF_022539395.1. Taxonomy (NCBI): domain Eukaryota; kingdom Metazoa; phylum Chordata; class Aves; order Passeriformes; family Tyrannidae; genus Myiozetetes; species Myiozetetes cayanensis. The sequence continues at coordinate 36,898,141 of NW_026087853.1, read as the reverse complement.
ACGGATTTAGCTGAACTCATCGACTTGCAAAGGATTCCCTTAACTTTTTTACTTACTAAGTGAAGAAACAGAAGTAATAGACAAGATTTAACTATATCACACTCCATATTTTGAGTTTAAATATGTATTGCAAGCAGATTTAAATGAAGCAGAAGAAACTTTTATGAGATATAGAAACAACAGAAAATGATTAACAGTGAAATTATGATGAAAATTGCTACTTTTACTCCCTGTACTAGAATTCTAAAGCAGTTGCTTCAGAAGGCAACAGCTTTAAAATGCAAGAAGTATGATTACCAGATGTTATATTAAATGGATCTTCAAAATGGCATTTGAAATACTCAGGATCGAATTAATTCCTTGGCTAATCTTATGGAATAAATGGATTTACAAAGGTATTGTCTTCAACAAGCTGAATACCACTTTAAAAATTCTACAAACAAATAGCCCAATGCAAAACAGAATTTGTACTCTTCACTTTAGCAGTCTGTTCTTTTCCCTTGTGTCATGCCTACTTTTGCATGCACTGCACATTGGAAATTCACATGTCCAGCTAATTTTTTTTTCATTAACTATGAACAACCTTCTTTTTTTGGCAGCTTTCCTCTAAAGAGAAAAGGTTTTCAGCTATGACCTCTTCTCTTGTATCTGTGAAGCAACTATGATCTCTTGTGTTATCTAATCTCTTCCTAAATCCTCAGTAATGGGATTTACTGCTCTGAGCTCTTAAGTAACTCCCAAAGGATTCAAGTCTGTGCTTCAGTGCTTTGTTAAACCAGGAGGAAAAAAAAACCCCACAGTTTCTTTCATGAAGGTAGAACTTCATTCTTTTTCCCTAATAAATATTTCAAGACATTTACAACTGCAAAAATGAGGCACTAAAAGGATTTAGTCATGTTAGTTCAGTCTCTTTGTGATGAATGAGGATGTTTGACCATGCACTTTGCACCCAAATTTAATACCAACAATATCTTACATAGTTACTGCAAGCCCTCATAGGATTATTTCATTGAGAAGACAGAGAAAGGCTACACCAATACCGCTGCTTGTTTGTTTTGCATGGACCTGTTCTTTCCAGTAGTGCAAGAAGTCAAGTTCCTTCACCAAAAATCTCATTTCCTGCATTTCCTGCATTGAAAATTAATAAACAATTACAGAAGTGTCCACCATCCAGCTACTCCAAGGCATGCACTACTAATGGTTCTAAGTAATGAAAGATGAAAAATGTTACTTTAAAATAACAAACGTGAGAATAAATTAGGAAGACCAGATAACTCAGTGATGCTTTTACAGAAATAAAAATCTTTGGTTAACAAACGTTACTCAGAAACACCCAGTGTGTGCAAAACAGCTCAGCAGTAAAAATGACAGATTAGGAGCAAAAACAGAACAAGATGTGGGGACTAAACATTTTTTGCCAAAACAAAGCAACCCTGTCAGCTCCAGGTACCAACACTTCACACCTGCCTGTCACTCTTCATGTCCTCACATGTACACTGCCCCTGTTGAGCCCAGCCGCTCTCAGGCTCTGAGGAGAGAAAACAGAAGGCACAGGTGACTGTGCCCATGCTTTAGCAGCTGCAACTCACCATCCACTAGGCTAACTTGAGCTGGATTCTGCTCATGAACTAACACGAAATGGAGCTAGGTAGATATGGACACCATCACTTCTGCTGCAGCACGCAGGAAACAAGGTCTGTAGCACACAGGAGGGTGTAGTGCTGCGAAAAGGAAGCTGCTGTAGCTCGGTCCTCACGAGTTTGTCCATTAGAGACTTAGAGCAAATCACTGCCAGAGAAACAAGCAGAGACATACCCACCTTTGTGCTCACAAGATGATCTCCAGGACAGTCCAATAAGCATTAAAATAACCATTTAATACAGCTGATAGATCACACATCAAATTATCCATTAGAGATGAGTGGAGCAACAGGAGGTGCATGGCATTCAGAACCAGTGCTTTAAGCAGACAAGCTGGGAAGGGTCTCAAGAACCATATGTCAGGATTCTCCTGTATATGCCAATGCAAATGAAAACAGTTATTGTTACGGTTCAATTCCAGCCACCAATTATATACCATGCAGCCATGTGCTCACTCCCCTCAACCCCCCTCACAGTAGGAAGGAGAACTGGAAAGAAAAGGTAAACCCTGTGGGTTGAGAGAAAAAAAGTTTAATAATTGAAACAAAATATAATAATAACGATAACAACAGCAACAATAATATATGCTGATGATAATAGTAATGGTAAGGAGAGGGTAAGAGAGGAATAAAACCCAAAAGAAACAAGTGATGCACAATACCCCATCCCCAAGCAGCAATCGGCCCCCTTCCAGGTAACTCCTCCAGTTTAAATACTGGGTATGACATTCTATGGTATGGAATATCCCTTTGGCCAGTATGGATCACCTGTCCTGGCCATGCTTCCTCACAGCTTTTTGTGCACCTCCTCACTGGCAGAGCATGGAAAACTGAAAAGTCCTTGGCTTAGGGTAAGCAGCAACCAAAACATCAGTGTGTTCCCATACCAAATCCAAAAAACACAGCACTGTACCAGTTCCTAAGAAGAAAGTGTTCTCTCTCCCAGCCAAAACCAGGACAGTTATTAAAGTAAAAAAAATTGTAACAAAGCTTATTATCACATTCTTCTTTACAACATATTTCCTGATGCTGATCTTTATTTTCAGTGCTACTGCATGCTTTCAGCTTCTGGGGCCATCTGAGTACAAACCTGTGGTGATTAGAGAAGCAGAAGCTTGGAAGGAGAGATTGCTTCCTTAAAAAAACCACAAAAACCCAAAAAAAGCCCCAACAAAACTAAACAAACAAACAAACAAAAAACCCCCAACCAACAAAAACACAAACTATAAAGCAAAACACACCTATTCCAGCATTTAATGCTAGTTGTCTCTCATTTGTCTCTGAAACTAGGTTGGATTCCTTGGAACTGAGCTAAAAGACCTAAATGGAAAAAAAAAAACCCTCCCATGATAGTAACATCTTCAGCAATCACAACTGAAACTAGAAGAACATGAAAATAAGTGCCAGTTAAAACAGCATGACCGTGATACCCTGAGCAAAACTGTCAGTACAGAATGGTTTACACTGGCATACTTATTACATTAATATTACACAGTCATTTTCCACTTTTAGTCTTCAGAGCAATAGGATGATAAACTAAGGAAGGGATGTCATTCAGCTTAGATTTGCCATACAGAGTTCTCAAAATAGAAATTTTAAGAGACACTATTGAATTCTAAAACTTACATAAAAATAATACTGCGTTCAAATTACAGGTTTCACTGAGTAGCTTTTATAGCAATATTAAATAGCATTTAATCCAGGCTTTTGAGAAAGATTTTAATTCTATGAACAGGCAGTGCAAAACCACTCATATTTACTGTGGAAGTTACAAGACCAGTATGAAGGAAGAACTGGTTGGACTAGATGCTCAATGTAGGTCCCTTTCATATGACATAGTCTATTTATCAAGATTATGTTCCCCAAATCTTAGGAGCTCTTGGCCCATCAAGTTTTCCCTTGCTTGTCCCCATCTGAAAGATTAACAAAAATAAGGACAATAGAGAATAGTGATTTGGCAAATGCTGCTCAACTACACAAGTATTTTTTCATTCTAATAGTGCTGGCAATAAAAGTTCTGTTTTTCTCTGATTGACTCAGGATTCATTGTAACCAACTTGCTCTGTTGAAACTAGGTTTCAGAATTAGTCAAATATACTACTATATCCAGAACAGTTTTTTGCCCAAGTTGTATATATCCTCTATTGTACAAGCTTTGTGGTTCTTCAAAACTTCAATTTCAAATGAGCTATTAGGAAATACCAGCCCTGATGCCAACTAAGGCTTACATGTCTCCCAAGTCATTGTTACAAAATGCCCTTATCTGCAGCAATTCAACCACTTTTTTAGTGCCATGCTCTTAAAAAAAGCAAACTGACAGAAGCATCTCAAAATGGGCAAAGCACAGCTCACAAGTGAGTCTTCAGAAGGTACTTCACTGAATCACTCATTGAAGTCAGCTGCTGCCTGCACTTCAGGATGGCATTCCATTTGGAAGGTATCTTCAAGGGCTGCATCAAACACTTCTGTAATGTGCAGACACCGTGTGGAAGGAAGGCACCTGTAGGCATTGAAAACTGCGGAGCATCAGCAGGCTCTGATGGAAGGGATCAATATGCCATGACCAACGTCCATTAACCCAAGGCAAAGAATGGGGAGGTTTGACAGTGGAGATGCAAATTAGAAGTAAAATATGCTACAAAACAAATTATTCAACATTTTGACTGCATACAATTGCAGAGATAGTAATTTGACTCCTTAAAGCTGTTAAGTTACATGAAAGGTAAATTAAGTTTTAAGAATGACTTAATTTTATGTTGAATACAACAATATGTCTACAGCTCCTTCTAGCTGAGTAGTACCAGGAGAGAGTAAACATACACTGATGCTTTCCCAGGATACTTATGGTTTTGCCTTTTATCCAAACCCTAAAATAGTTATGCAATATAAAGAAAACATGATGAAAGAATATGTAAGTTGTCATAAACCTTTTGCCTCAAACCTGATTTTGCCAGTAAGACTCATATTTGACAGCACATAGAGCCAGAAAGCGAGCAGGCAACAGCTTCCAGCACCAACTGCATGTCACAGTGTTCGCTTGTTTCTAATCCTGGTTTCATCCTTTTTACCTGTTTGCACTAAAAGCAGGAACAGCCCTGACAGCCCAATGGAAAAGGAATGCTGGAAGAGAATCCACTCATCAGGGGAATGGAGAGGAAAAAATAAAAAAACCTGCATCCACAGTCAAAATCTGAGACTGAGCCTATCTGTCATTAGAACAACCTACCCTTCAGGCTTCCTCCACTACTCAAAAGCCCAGATTCCCATTCAAGTCCCCTGAAATCCCCACTGACTTCTCACTTTTGTCCTTACTACTGTCTCCTGAGAAACCTTAAGCCAACACTCAGTGCAGACACCTACAATCCCACGAACACCACCATGAGTTTACAGGTCAGCCTGGTTTTACTGCAAGAGCCACTGTTTGAGCTTTCTGGCACATGCTGCCCATGTGCAACCTAGACCTGCCCACGTAGTGCTTGGAAGCACCAGCTCAGCCCCTGCAGTAGTGATCACAGAATTGTAACTGGCCCCTACTGGCCTCTTATAGTGAGGGTAAATTCCAAGACTAACCTCCCTCCCCCTCCATTCCTAACTTATCTCTAAGGTCTTCAGTGGAAAAAAAAAATCTATTCCTGTCCAATAGCAAAGGCAAAGAACCTGGTATGACTTAATAATGCTAAACCTGCCCCTAAGGCACCAGTTAAATAGATAACTACTGCCTTCTCTAGGAGAAAAGCCATGTATTTGCTAAGCCTACTAGAAGAAAGAGCTAAGCCAATACATTTACTGATTTTCTAAAGAATAAGTTTGTAGGAAGGTACTATGAAGAAAATGCGAAAGTCTGCCTTGTTCTGTGGCAGGACAGAGAACCTAGGACAGCCTATATTTCTGCTAGACTGGCTGTATTGCTGCAGTCCAAAGAATACTACAACCACCAGCTGAAAAATGGCAGGAAACATATGTGGAGAAAGGAACAATTCAAAACTATGAGTTCATTGAAAAGAAAAAGAAAATTTGAGAAGATCCAGGTAGAGCTGACATTAACTGGATTATAAGCATAAATCACTAGGTAAAGAGGAAGTTTCCATCACTTCTTACTGAACAGTCCTTTGTATTCTACTTCTGACCACTAAAACCTTCTCTAGCTTTTTATTTTCAGTGGCCAAATGCAGATGAAGAGAAACCTCAGGATAGACCTTCTCAAGCAGTTAGTTACCTTTACTCAAAATCACAACAAAGATGATGTTCAAATCTGTAAAAATATATTCTAGGTGGTTAGAGAGTTCCTAGTAAAAAAAACCAAAATCAATGCTTTCCAAATAAGAAGAGAAAATACTTAAATATTTAAACAGAAATTAAAGCATCTTTGTGATCAGGATTAATAAAAACTAACCTGAATGAACAAGGTTATAGAATAAACTTTCCCTTAATGAAAGCAATGTTTTAGCTTTCACTGTGAAATTCTTTGTCCGAAGTCTAATGCATGCTAATGGATTTAAGGGCAGAAAACACACAGCATGCTAAAAAGTAGTGCATATTCATTGATCTGTGGAATCAGACAGCAACAGTGACTTCTTCACTTGTACATTTGATGGTTAAATCTTGTATAGATTTCTATCTTATGGAAAGCCTCAAGCTGTCAAATTTTCTTTATTTTTTTCAGCACACACCTCTAGAAATAACTGTGATATTTCTTTTGGTAGTAAACAGGTATGCAACCAACAATATCTTACAACAGGCAAGCATTTCACAGCGTGAGGATGCTCCAGCCTCCTGATGCAGCATAGAAGTGCCACAGAAGGCACTGTTAGGTCTATAAGCACTGACAGCAGCCAGCTGCCTGCTCACTGTGCAGCTTTTTAGGCTGCTATAGCCCAACAGGGATACATTGTCCACCCCCAAGGAAATAAAATGTGAAATAGTATCAAACTTCCACAAACTTTATCATTAAAAATTACTTCAACAGGTGATGTTTAAGTACTATAAGAATGTCAGCGGGAAAGACAGTGAGCATCAGCACGCTGCCATCCTCTATATCGTGTGTTAATTTTATTAGTTTACTTATGGTAAGGAATAAACAGTTGCAGCAACTGGCCAAACCCAGGGATAACATTTTTCAAATTATGTAGGCAGGATCCCATGTAAAAGAGAGTTCTAAACTCCATTGCCACCTTTTTAAAGCAGAATCTCAATTGTGCACACAGCCTGTTCCCATTTTAACAACACTGGGAAGCTGTCTCTGAGAAGTGCTTCACAAAAAGCATCTGTGGGAATTTGCTCAGAATTATCTCCCACTTATTTGTTGCAGCAGTACAGAGAAGAAGATGAGACAGCGTAATTCCACAATATCGTGTAAACTACAGGGTGGCCAAAATCAGACTACATCAGTAGCTTACTTACATTAGAAGAAGAATTCAGGCCAACAAATCAGAGTAATTTCATCTCTAAGCCTAGAGATCTATCAATGCAAGAAAAGCATGTGTGTCAGCTCATACCAAGACAACAAAACAATGGGCGCAATTCTGTGTACCTTGGACCCTAGGGTGGATAGTTCTGGTTAATTATTTCCACTACATCAGTTACATGTTCTAGCCAGTACAGTTGGGAGCACTGGTGGGAATTTTCAGCCCTACCTTTTTCATACAGTCAAGACTTTACACAGGCTGATATTTAATCAGCCTTATAAAGCTTACTAAGTAGCCCAGATTAGAGCTTTGAGGAGTTACTATAGGCAGTCATATCTATGAAATGAAAAGTCAGTATACATGAAAGCACAAGTCAGACATAACTGTATAACATATCCATGCCCATTATGGAAGATCATTGCCATTATGTTACTTTATTCTCTCTCAGAAGGCTCTGATTCTCCTGTTAGTCACATATTAACTACCATAACTATTAGGGCCAGCACCAGCAGAAAGAGATTTTTGTGATAACCTGGCCTGTTCTTTCACCGTGCGGATGATCCCAGCACTGGATACGTGTGGTCTGAATCTGTTTCTACACTTGTGAAAGGGCAGAAAGAATAACAAAGAATATAAAGCCCAATCTGACCAGGCTCCTGTTAAGTCACTGTTAAGCCTCAGGTTGGTTCAAGTTTGAAGAAAACCAGCTAACATATCTTACCACATTAGACTTACTTGCTGCTAATATTAAATCTTATCTACCTTTTGAAATGGGTCTGCACGAGGTTCTAAATAACACTATCAGCCTTGCCTGCTGTTTCATTTCAGCTAGAACAAACCCACAACATTTACACAGTTCAGCAACTGTTACATTCTAGTAATGTTAAACCTTATTTGAGAAAATGCCCTGAAGTTTCTCTCGTTGAAGCTTTTGTTCCCAACCAGAACGTTTGAAGGGCACCTGTGTATCCAAGACAATGAAGGACACTGTAGTGGTGAAAGAGACAGTCTGAGACACAGCAGCAGTCATATATGACCTGAAGCAATAGAGCTATAAAGGAAAGCTGTGTCCAACTGCAATTTCCTTGGTGCAGCTAGATTATTATATATGTATATGACCTCTGCAACCACAAATGTCCTTACACACTCTGTGTCCTTACCTTCAAGATGTTTTTATCTTCAAGTACCATTTTTAATCCATTTTTGAAAGCCTGAGGTCCCCGAAGGAAGATATCAAATAGAAAAAACATGCCTCTTTGTTACTATCTAGAACAAATTCAGTTGCAGAGAGTGAGGGACAGAACAAAGGATTTGCAAGCAGGAGAAACTGCACTGTTGCCCTAAGCCATAAACTCCTGTGTACAGGCTTATGTGGGGAAGAGTGGGTTTAGTTTACTTAGTGGTAATTCATAAGCAAGTTTTCTTTTTTCCAGAGGTGCACAGAGAATTTCCCAATAACTGGAAAGAACAACACAGTTGTCTACTGTACATGGTTAAAAAAAGCATTTTGAGACATATCAAGAGCATGCTACTTAAAACAAATATCTACACCCATTATGGTGACATTTTTACAGAATTACTTCCAACAAAATTCTTGTGCCCATGACATTTGTTTCATTGTCAAAGGCCACTACCAAAGAAATAAAGGACATCATCTTCCATCCTAGCCTTTCAAACAGGTCACAACATTTAAATTTTGCATATGTTCAAATTCATAATGGTTTAACAGAAGCAGAAAGCTTTTTAACAAAAGCTGAAAGCAATTTAGCCATACGAAAGCAAACATTTTGTGGACACTTCTGCATAAAAGAGTTAAATCTGAAGTATGAACTCCCACACAAGTTTTTGCTTTGGATAAACACACTCACTTTTAAAATCTATTTAAAAATAAGCGAAGATGATTTTGAGCTATCACATAAAGCTATTCTTCCTTCTGGCTCTTCCTCTGCAGATAGTCACAGCTTATTAAGGCACAGTATCATCTTTAGATGGATTTTACACCTTCAATTATATTGGCATTGTGATTAGGTCTTGCAGTTTTTAATAAGCAACAGCTGTACTACTGCAATAGCTCTACCTGTATACAAGTATGCAAACCAAATTTGTTGCATTGTTATATACAAATGTATATATTACACACAAGTTTAGTAATTATTGTATTACCTTATATAATTCTTTCTGTAACAGATCTTTTATGAAATACTTAATCTCTCTTAAAGGACAACATATCCATTACCAGAACAGTTATGTAAGTCTTAAACACAGGGCAATCCTCAAATGTTTCTCAATTACGCCCCTGTTTAGTAACATATTTTGGCAAGTATCTGTCTCTTACTTCAGGCCATGAGAGTTTTCCATGATGACACAAATTAACACCTTCTCCTGCTGTTCTGAGAACACACTACTGTTTTAGGAGCAGCACCTAATGAAGAAAACAGGGATAAAATACATAGCACCAGAGAATGATAGGCAGAGGGAAAAATAGTAAACTGTGATTTTTCTGGTCATATTTGAAAAGATAAATACAGATCAAAACCGCAATGAATCTCAGATAGTAATCCACGAGAAAAAGACACAGCATTGTTTCAGTTACAGACAGACAGCTGGAAATTCTATAACTAGAAGCATCAACGATAGGTCTAGCAGGGATATGGATAGCTAAAGAACACAGACACCCCTGAATTCCTCCCAAGAAATTCTCCAAAGTAGGTTCTAGTAAATTCCTTAGTGTCACATAAAGCAGGTGTTCCTTTCAGAAAAAAGGAAAACTCATTTTCTAAGATATAAAAGAAAAAACTGTTACTCTCATAGGCACAAAAAAATTTCAGACAATTAAGAAAAGCAACCTGTAGTGCACATTTAACATGAGTAAAAGGCATAAATGGAAATAAAAAAGCCAGCTTCTTTTTAAAGCAACAGTTAGATTCCTCTGTAAGCAGAGACATGTCTTCCCATGGGAAAGAGCTGCTTCTTTTGTAGTTACAATAGATTTACCAAAATAAGAGCCCAAATCCCAATCCATGGTACTGCAAGACAAAACAGCATGGAGGACCCTATAGTATTGCTGGTCCAATTTAAGATCTAAAAAATACTATTAAATTTAATAATAAATCTATAATTGATTCCAAGTTCTTAAACAAAGCCTTTCTGATCTCTTTTTTCCAGGGATCAGTGATAGGACCTGAGGGCGTGGCGCGAATCTGTGTAAGGGGAGATTTAGGTGGGATATTAGGAAAAGGTTCTTCACCCAGAGGGTGTTTGTGCATTGGATCAGGCTCCCCTGGGAACTGGTCACAGCACCAGACTTGATGGAGTTCAAGAAGCATTTGGATGCATGGTGTGATTCTCAGGGTTGTCCTGTGCTGGGCCGTGAGCCAGATTCAATGCTTCTTGTGGGTCCCTTTCAATTCAGGATATTCCATGATTCTACCAAGTCTGCTTTTTTATTGTACATGATTTAAGAGAAATAGGTCCAGTCATCTCTGGAGTTCCAAACACCTGCAAAACCAACACAATTTCCTCTCCAAATCACAACAAATCCTCATGTTGCTCCTTTCCTAAACCAAATAAGTGTTCACTAAATAGTAATACTGACCCTTCACCTCAGTTACTGGTGGGTGATACAGGGTCTGAAACCAGCAACCAACACACACTGATGCAGATTTGTACACATCCACTGCAGTCTCGCATGCAGTGCAATCTAATGCACACTTTAGTTATTCTTTGATGCCACCAGAGATACCATTTCTACATGACTTAAAGAAGCCATTTATTATCTATTACTCAAATCTCACCACAGTCTGCCAAAGTGTATTGACAATTAGAACAGAACTGGCGTAGAAGTCATATACATGGCATAAGAGCTTTCACTAGTACTTACTGCAGGTCCAAATTTCTGCTGGAAACAATCAACAAGTGTTGTTCTTTCATTCTCTTCTTCCTTCTTCTCTAAAACAAAGGGAAAAAAATCATTAGACACTTCCTCTAACCTGAATGCACTTTGCACCAGGAATGTATTTTAGGTGTAGAATCACTCTACTTCTCTGGTTGGGCTATTCAGTTCTTCCCTCACTTCTTCCTAAACACACCCAGATTCCCAAACTGTTTGATTCAAATGCACACAGTCTAGAGCATGACCCCAATTCTGTTTCTTAACAAAAAATTGGCTGCTTAAAAGTGAGTTGCAGCATTACTTTTTGTCATTATGATACCCAAATGAAAAAAAAAGTTTCAGTTAAAAAAATGACGTCCATTAAAAAAAAAAGCAAGCATCCTGATTTCCAGGCTTGTCTAGTGTAGGAAGTTCAGTGCAAGAAATAAATTCTTGGTGGAGAAAAATCTCTGAAGAAAAAGAGAATTGAAGAGAAGACAGCTTTGGAATGCAGCTAAACTACTGGACAACAGATAACTTCCTACCTCAGAGACTGCTTTTCATGTTATAAAAGTGTTATGTTTATTCAATTTAGTAACAATGTTGTTAGAAAAAATCCTGCTTTATGTAACCTGCAGTTTCAATTATTGTTAACCCTGTCCCTATCTGCTGGTTGTAACCCCTATGCTCATTGGCCCTGTTAGTTAAAATTTATAGCTTTTCTCTATCTTTCTCACCCTTATTAGGATGTGTTTAGCTTAATTTCTCCATTTATAGACACCTCCTGGTATGAAACTCCCTAAAATCCTCCCAAATTCCACACATTCTATGCTCTACCACATATAAGCTAGTTGACCCTCGAAATAAACTCTCACTCTCGCTCTCTGTCTTGTCCATTCTGTCTCACTGTGTGTGATTTGTAGCAGAATGGAACATGGTCTTAATATTTTTGGAGGTGTCACAGCTCTCACCTCCGATAGTCTAGGGAATGAGAAAGACTGTTGCAAAGACAGAACTAACAGACAGATCACATCAACCCTTGCTCATTTTTTGTTACTTTTGGTATCTGAATTGTTAAATATAAAAGTGAATGGACAGTGAATTAGCATCTCAGTGGTGGAGAACATACAAACAGAAGATCATTGTAAAATTACCAAAGTGCTGTATGTATTTTATATAAAGGAAGTTGCAGATGCCCTGTCCCTGGAAATGTTCAAAATCAGGCTGGACAGGGCTCTGAGAAACATGGTCTAATGGAAGGTGTCCCTGGAACTAGATGACCTATGAGGTCCCTTCCAACCCAAAACATTCTATGATTCTATTTTCTCCCCCACTACCCAGGTAAATGCAACTAACCTTTCTTTAGTCTATACAGATCTTGTACTCTTGTCACAGCTCTATGAGAACAAAACGAGCTGATTTTGGATCTGCACCTGTGTCTGTACACACCTGCATACATGTTACAGCAGGAACCACATGTCCAAATCAATGCAAGCACCTGACAGCCAGCACAGAGTCAAAGAGCAATATCTTACTGAGCTTTGTGTTATCTGTCACACCACACACATTTCAGGAACAAGTATAAGATTAAAACAGTCACCGCATTGGCTGAAGCCCTTTGATTTCCTCCAAAAGATCAGCTGTGCTGCTCAGCCGCTTTTACAGTTGACAAGAGCTACAGGATAAACCTTCTGGAAAGCAGGTGAGTTTCCTTCTGATGTCTGAAGATAAGGAGCTCTATACCTACTTTTCTGTGACCATTGTTTTTTCAGAATACATTCTGTTCTGATACAGGCAAACCAAGAGATAACAGACTCTGGGAAAGACGTTATCTGACAAAAAGTAACTACATTGCTTGACTAATATCCACATCACTTGAGAGGGAGTATTTCAAGCTGTCTGAGGCTCTGAGCTGGCTCTCTAAGGAGACGCAAGGAGAACTCCATGAGCCACAACCTGCTGCCTGTGGCTGCTTGTTTGTCCCCTTCAACAGCTGAAGTGCACCTGAACGAGCAAAGCAACCATACATAACACAGACGTCAAAACATTATTAAGATTTCCATGCTGATAAAATGTGCAAAGAAAAATATTTCATCCAATACCCCCTTACCTGTGTTCAGAAAATGAACTGCTGCATATGAAGCAACCTCTTGGTGCTACGTGCATGGCTCGTACAGAAGATCCTGAAGCTGCACAAAAAAACACCCAAGCTTATTTTGCGCAAAAGTGCCTTTATTTCAGATAAAATTTCATATTTATTCTGAAAATAAAGGGTGAAAGCAGAACCTGAAGTGGTGTTCACTGCAAAGGTCAGTAACAATCTTAAGGTAAGCTAGGGTTCAAAGTACAAAGAATGAAGTACCCGACCTGAGCCCAAGAACCACACAGTTTAAATATGTGTAAGTATTTACATTGATTCAATAGTATTTGATACATTACTGTAATTATTAGTTAAGTTACTGTAATTGAAGGGCAATTATACAAGTTGACCAATGCGTAAAACAGTTGTACCCACTGAAACTTTACTGTAATCAAATGCAAGTTATAAAATCATAAAAAATGGTAGCATCTCGGGACCAAAAAAAAAAAAAACCAAACACCAAAAACCCAAAACCAACCAACCAAAAACCCCAAAACAAAACAAAAAACCCAAAAACAATCCCCCCCCCAAAAAGTATGCAAACATTCACCTGACTGAAAAACATCACACATAAGAGTGCTTAATTTCTACAACAGGGCAGCCTGAGGTCAAGAATACTTGGGAAATATGACTTCTTAGTATAAATTTCCTTATATTGATATAAAAATATTCAGTTATGATTATAGAGCTCAAATAATGTCCATCCCTATGTCAGTAGAATAAAACACCTTTGTGACCAGCCTTTAAATGTAGCTGCAGACTCTTGTACCTAAAATTATATATTTGAAAAATTAACACACGAATCTGCTACCGACTTGCCACTATTCAAGTATGTGTTAACTTAGGCTTACTTAACAGGGAGAAAGAATACAAGACAGCAGCAAGCAAGACGAGTTGTGGAGTCTCCCTCACGGGAGATACTCAAGAACCGTCGGGACACAGCCCTGTGCAGTGTGCTCTGGGGTGACCCTGCTTGGGCAGGGCGGTTGGACCAGATAACCCTCTGTGGCCCCTTGCAACCTGACCGGTTCTGTGATTTGCAAAACAAGGCCAGACCGCAGGACCCGGCAGTGCTATTAACCAGGAACAAAAACCCCCAAAGGCGTTGCTTTAAGTGACCGCTCTCTCCCTCCACACCAGAGGGCTTCCAGAAACGCGCGCGCGGTTCACGACCGGCACTGAGGGCGGTCGGAGGCGGAACGAGGCGGCCGGGCCGGGCCGGGCCGGGCCGGGAGGAGGCGGCGGGCGGGGCGGTGACAGCGGGCGGTGACAGCGGGGCGGTGACGGGCGGAGCGCGCTCGCCTTCCGCCTCAGAGCAGCGGGGCGGCCGCGGTCGGGCCTGTGCTGGGGGCGGCTGCGGCTCCGCCGTCGCTGCTGTTCGGCTGCGTAACTCCCTCCTTCCCTTCCCTCCCCCGCGGGCCCAGCGGCGCGATGGGTTCCCGGGCGTCCACACTGCTGCGGGACGAGGAGATCGAGGAGATCAAGAAGGAGACGGGCTGTGAGTGCGGGGCTGTGAGCGCGGCGGGGCGGGGCGGGCAGTGCCGGGGGGGTCGGCGCCCGGAGCGGGGCCGCTCGCAGGGCCTCGGGCCGGGGGGCCCTTCCCGGCGCGGGTCGCGCCGTCCCTGGGCCGGGACCCCGCCGCGCCCAGCTGCCGGGGCCGGACATGTCTGGCAGGCCTGCGGAAACCTGGGAGACGCCTCTCGGCTCGCTCCCCGCTGCCGGTAGCTGGCAGGAGCAGCGAGATCCCAGCGGGATGGAAGGGAAGCAGTGCTTTTGGTATCCGCAGTATTGCATTTGGGCAGAGATAATTCGCTGGGTTTTGAAGAGTCGTCTGTCTCAATGTTTGGTGCTGGAGTTCCTCTCCAACAGCTGTTTTTAGCTCGAAAAAGCTCTCACTGTATAGTAAATGTTTTTCCCAAGTGTTATTTGTTTCATAGGCTAGTGCTGAAGTTGCCTTAAGGTTATTCAGAATAATGAATGCTGAGTGGCATTTAAACCATACAGGATGGTAATGTAACTTGTGAGAGATAGGTGTGGTTAACTAAAAAAAGTGAAAATCCCTGTACTTGCCAGCAACTGGAAGAGCATTATTCAAGCTGGTCTGTAGTATTTAGCCTTTACCTTATACTGTTTATTTGATCGAGTTGTTCTTTGTAAGCATAAAATACCTTAGAAAAGATGAAACTCCGTTGTTGTTGATTTGCCTGATAGAATGAAAACTTGAGAATTCTAGCAAATCCTGAATGATAGGAAATGGAGAGTGCCCTCCTAACTAGTTGGAGAGGGGAGGTCATAACATCATAGGTATTGCTTTGCTGTTTGCTGCCCCAGGAACCGCTTCAGGTAATCATCATCTTCCCAGATGACATTTTTCTTCTGCATATGCTTGCTGATCTGTTCTAGCTACTTGAAAATGCTTTCGTCAGTTTTCTTTTCAGTATAGATGGTATCATATATTCTTCTTAGGTGTTAGTTTGTTTGTGTCAGGAAAATGAATGACTACAGAAAAGGAGTAGAAGAAAATTGAGAGCACTGGCACTAGTGTAGTGGAAGGCTGAATGAGTTAACATAATTTCCATGATCCTTTTTCCATCTGTCAAAGGAACCTTCTACAGGAAGGCTGTGATAAACAAGTAGGAATATCAAAGTCTGCTTATCCAGCAATAACTTACTGTGTTTATTTTTAAGCACAAACAGTATAACGATAGCCTCCTCAAGATGCTTCAAAAAGCAAATCCCAAATTTGCGGTGTTTTTCCAAAAGGTTTTACATTTTTCCTCATGCAGCTATTTGATTTATTATCTGTAGTGTTTTATTCCTAAAATTTTACTTATATTTAAATAAATACCATTAAGATGGCTATATAGGTATTCTAAGCAATAAAACCACTTGACTCTAGTCAGCCTCTGAATGCTTTTCTTGTCTCATCAAAGTGGGGAGCTCAAAGTACAATCAGGTGTTCAGCTTTGTGGTGTGAGTTTGGTTCATTTCCCTGTATTTTTATCCATTCAATTTTATAAGTAATACCACTTTGGTAATCAATGATTGCTAATCTCTGAGTCATGCTTGCTTGCAAGTCATCACAGCATGTCTTGTTGACTTATCTTTTTTTTTTCTTTCTCTAGCCTGTAAGTACAGTCTAGGAATGTGATTTTTCTCTGTCTTTTATACTTCTCTAGGTAGATGGAAAATTCCAAGAAGCTTTTAGCACTGTTACACACTTCATAGAGGTGAAAATAGTTATACAAGGTGGGAAAAATGACAGGCACTGATTATCTGGATCAAAGTTCACAGGGAGAAAATTCAGTAACGCTGCCTTACCAGACTGTCCTGTGGTTTGTTAGAAACTTGACGCTGCTGGAGGTTTACCCACTAAGGAGCTTGAGAAAGGGACTTTTACTACATGTCCATATTGAACTGATAGTCTGGTCAGTGCTCCTAAGGATTCTTTTTTTGGCCGCCTTGTGGTGAAATGTGTCTTCTTCAGTTCATCTGGGATAGGTGCGAAGCACTGAATAGAATACTTAAACAATTCAGTTGAGTTCAACTATGGAATTAAACAACTGTTCTCTTGTTAAATTTTATGTAGCACAAAACTATGATGGCCATGACAGTAACGTGTGTGAGAAACTCTATGGTAGTGTTCTTTAGCAGAATGGATTGAAAAGATGTCTTTTAGGGGATTTGAAGCAAAGTCTTTCAAAAGCCATACAATGACACTTAATCTGTTGAATGAAATTCATTTGGATTAAAGTTCCATATTAATTTTTTTTTATGTTGTGGTGAAAAGCAGAGGTGCTAAGCCTGAAGTTGACAGTCCTAAATGTTTTATGAAGTTGTATGGAAACCATTTGCTTTGCATATAAACATTTTGAAATTGGAGTTTGAAAAAACCTTGAAGTCATCCTAATTGCTTTTGTATTTCAGTAACAGCTATAAGAAACAGGTAAGACATCCAAGATGTTGCTTATCTACATTCTGTTGAAAGTTTTTGGAAAGCCACTGGAATTCAAACTATTTTGTCCACACCCTTTGTTTCCATACTTTGAAGCCTTCTACTTAAGTATTAATAATAAACTAATGCTCATATCTGAGTTTAGGGGAAAAAATATTTGTGTGGTAACAGGTAATGGATTTTTCTGATGGATATTAATATATTTTTTAAGTATATAAATATATTTGAGTTTATGCTGCTGTTTTAGACAAGAGTTTTAGTAACTAATTGCTAAAAACTTCACAATGATTTAACAGAATAGAGGGTGCAGTTCCTAATTTAGAGGTCTTGACTTAAACTTTTAGAAGGACCTTGGTGGGGTAGTAATATAGATAAAATGGTGTTTCAGCTAGCTTTAAGAGCAAGAAATGTCAAAATCTTTATTTTTGCATGAGAATGTGCTGAAAAATGTTTAGTGATGCAGCTTTCATGAGGGCTGAGAGCCAAAAGGAAATTAGGAAAGCATACAGTGGTAGACCTGAATCATCTTCCTTTCTTGTATAGCTATGATGTGCTTTTTGTCTGGTATGACGTTAACAAAAATATCACTTCTCCTGTCAACAGCTATTACTATTTCTCACATACTAGCTGTTACAGAGGTGTTCCAAAAATGGAGTTGCTGACATTAGTTTGGAAATGGTAGCTGAGCAGAATTCTAATCACTTTCTTTGTGTACAGGTGTACAGATCTGACTCCAGCCTGTTCTTTTTTCATAATCAGATATTGTTTTTGCATATATTATCTAAATCGCTAAATCAGAAATGCAGAAGTTTGAAGTCTTTCGAGTACTGGTACTTGTTTTCTGCGAGTGTGTTGCTTAACTTGAAATTGATCAAGCTGCTCAGTTTGATGGTAGAGAGATTGCCTTAGGTGGAACTGAGCAAATTGACCAATCCTATGTGAAGAATGAAAGCTGAAGAAGGTGGAGGGTAAAAAAAAAACCTGAAAAACAACCCAGTTGCTGGCAGGTCTTCCTAAAGGAGGGAACGATTGAACCTAAACAAATAGCCTTGAGAAAGAACAAACCTGAGAATAGAAATTTGCCTTCCTTGTCACAGATCAAACAGCTACTGTGCAACCTGTTCTCAAATAAGTTTTAGCAAGTAGCAAAAGCATTGTGCATGTGCTGATGAAGGCATCTTAAACAAATAGATCTGAAAACGACATTAGGTTCTAGTTTAACATTGTAGAAAATCACGCCTTTACTGAGTAAACATTAACATTCAATTAAGTCTTATTTCATGTATTTATTAACTTGATCAGAAGAGACTGAAAAGCCAAGATCTCCTGCAGGGCCTTGTGGTTTAACCCCAGCTGACCATGAAGTATCAGAGTTGCTTGCTCACTTCCCTGCCCTGAATGGGGAGGAGAATTGGGCTGGGAGGGAAGGATTGCAAGAAGGTAAATCCCACAGGTTGAGATCAGAACAGTTTAATAATTGAAATAAAGTAAGATATAATAATAATAAAAATGTTAATAATAATAATAATACTAAATGTAATGAAAAAGGGAAAGATATAAATAAAACCCAAGAAATACAAGTGAAACACAATATAGCTGCTCACCACCTGCTGACCAATGTCCAGCCAGTCCCTGAACAGCAGTCGGCCCCTCCTGGCCAACTCCCACAGTTTATACACTGAATATGACGTTCTATGGTATGGAATCTCCCTTTGGCCAGTTCGGATCAGCTGTTCTGGCTGTGCTCCCTCCCAGCTTTTTGTGCACCTCCTCACTGGCAAAACATGGGAAATGAAGAACTCCTTGGCTTAGAGTAAGCACTATTCAGCAGTAACCAAAACACTGGTGTGTTGTCAACATTATTCTCATATGAAATCCAAAAACCACGGCACTGTACCAACTACTAAGAAGAAAATGAACTCTGTCCCAGATGAAACCAAGACAGGCATTCTTTCAGTGTTAAAGCAATTGCTATTCTGTATAGGTTTATCCCACTCATGTGGACTGTTCTAAAGATCTACTTGTCTAATATCTTGGATTGTCTAATATCTTGATAATGCTGGCATAATTATGCTGAACTTAATACTGGCTTTGTAATTTCTGTTTCAGATGCAGATTTAAAAAGGTTGCAATAACTTTCTGCTTGCTTTGTGTCCCAACTCATTCTGAAATTTCTCAAGAAATAGGCTTTTTATTTTTTAATCCATTGTCTTAAAGCCTGAAAACTACTTTTGTGAGCAACTGGCTCACAAGAGGTTGGGCACAAAGGGTTATAGCAAATGGGGTTACATCAGGCTGGTGACTGGTCACTAGTGCGGTTCTACAAGACTCCATTTTAGGGCCAGTTCTCATCGGCATCATAAACCAACTTGTACTTAGGACTTGAAGGCATACTGAGAAGATTTGCTGATGACACTAAATTGAGAGGAGCTGTTCACTCCCTCAGAGGGAGAGATCTTGACATGTCAGATCCTAAATTAAACTATTGGTTTAATTTAGGATCTAAAAAATACTATTAGATTTAATAACAAATCTGTTGTTGGTTCTGGGTTCTGAAACAAAACCTTTATGATTTCTTCTCTCTGGGGACCAGTGATACGACCTGAGGGAACAGTATGAAAATGTGACAGGGAAGGTTTAGGTGTATATTAGAAAAAGGTTCTTCACGCAGGGAATGGTTGGGCACTGGAACAGGCTCACCAGAGAAGTAGTCACAGCACCAAACCTGACAGAGTTCAAGAACAATGCTCTAGGCACATGGTGTGATTCTTGGGGTGGTCCTGTGCAGGGCCACGAGTTAGACTTTGATGATACTTGTGGGTTCCTTCCCACTCAGGATATTGTATTATTCTATAAACCCCCAAATGACCAAACTTTAAATTCAGGCAGTTCTGTAAGGGAAGAAAAGTGAAGGCATAAAACCTCTCTGACCACTTTCCTGATGCAGAGAAACTGAGTACACTTTCCATCTTATGTGTAAAAAAGACAACAGGAGTAGAGATAAGCAAAAGAGAAGGAAAGATACTATAGCAGAGGTCTGCAGTGTCATGAATGATGTAGAGGCCATCATTGTAGGCTGTGTCCAGATTATTTGTAACCATAAAGGAATTAAAGGAAATAAAGTGGAACTATGAATCAAATATTTTTCTTTTCAATTGGCATTTACTGAGTCAGATAACTGAAAAATGTTAAAGACTGAAAATAGAAATAGAAGGCAGTTAGACAGATTTTTGAAGAATGAGCTTATTTGTGGATTCTTGAATATTAAGCTGTGATTTATAGCTCAGGAAGTCCCTAAATGCTGATTGCCATGTGCTTCCAATGTAACTTTTTCTCTGTGATCTCTTTTTTTGAACACAGCTTCTGCCAACAGAGTAGTTC
The DNA here is from genome assembly GCF_022539395.1 of Myiozetetes cayanensis. NCBI lineage: Eukaryota > Metazoa > Chordata > Aves > Passeriformes > Tyrannidae > Myiozetetes > Myiozetetes cayanensis. Next base: position 36,877,750 of record NW_026087853.1, on the reverse strand, counting down.
AGTGTAATGAAGTCTGCTCCTGAGGAACCACTGACATGCTAATTTGTCCATCTTTCTTTTTTTTTTCAGTCTCCCACAGTCAAATCACCCGCTTGTACAGTCGCTTCACTAGCCTGGACAAAGGAGAAAATGGCACTCTTAGGTAGGTATTGTCACTAATTCAGCTGTCCTTGGCGTTGGCACATCTGTAGTGGTCACTTGCTGTTGCAGGATGCCTGCATGTTTTCCACATGTAGTAAATCCCTGAGGATGTTATAACAGGTTCTTTTATGCCTGCTGTCTACATGGACATTGAAGTTTCTTTTCTTTTACGAAATGTTTCATTGTTGAACTGAGGTGCTCTAAATATCAGTTGTCTTTATATAGTGTTGAAGGTTTGTAGCAGTTAATACAAGAAAGTATATATATATATTCAAAGTCTTATAAAAATGTTCAGAATTGTTAAATAACATTTTTAGATTGTTAGTTCTTACCTTTCTTTATATCTTGTTTTATAATAATTGTTACAAGAATGGTTTCTGCTGTGTGTTCTTTTTCTTGACTTTCATAACAAAAAGACATGTTCTTACTTGTTTCTGATACCCAGTGTCTTTTAACACTACTTGGATCTGCAGTCCATTTACTATACTTAACTTTGCAGCTCTTGGTGAACACCCATATCTGTTAGTATGCTCAAAAATAAAAAAAAGGAGCCGGAACCAAGTCACTGTGACTAAACAAACATTCTGTTCTTAGAAGTGGTAGTGCAGGACATTCTAAGGCCTTTAAAATGTTTATCTCCTGTCAATAATTTGAAAACTACAGAAGTGAACTGGTTTCCTACAGCTTAATCAATTAAATAATGATGAGTCTTTATCTGTGAAACATTTTCCATATTGATGGACTGAGTCTGGTGTAAAGAGTATTCTCAACAAAAAGGTAAACTCTAGTGAGATGATTGCCTGTTAAAATATATCTCTGCCTGCTGTTGTTATTCTCTAGCCTTCCCCCACTCTTGTGGTTTTTGTTTCCCATTCTCCATATAACCACAGTGCACAGGAAAGCTGGAGACAGTTCAGGAGAGAATAGGAAGGGGAGAGAGTAGAAAGGGGAGAAGAACCTTGTTGTACATAGTATATGGGATCTGGCTCCTATGCAGTTAATTTCTTTCATAGCAACTCTATCCCAGTCAAATCCAGTAAACGTGGATTCGGGGATCACCTGAAGTTTTGTATGTGATCTTGTAAAATACGACTCTAGGATGCACTATAAACCCAGAAAAGCTCAACCTACCTATAAACCAACCTAAACTGTAATGCTAGAGTTGCCTGTTAAAAGATGAAAGAGGCACATTGTAAGACACGTGGCCTTTGGCAGTACTGTTGGCTTACTGCAGTTTCCTCTCCTGAAGGAAATGCGAAGTTCCTGCTGGTCCCACAAATTGCTGATTTCTCAGCATTTAAATAATTGGATGTAGAATTGTGCTGTAAACAGGACTACTGAGTGATTATTTTGGGTTAAAAATACTCTCCCTTCCCTTTGGGAATGTATAGGTTTTGAAGATGATTGACTCCAGTGATTTGGACTGTGGCTGTACTGTAAATTTCTGGATGTGTATAGCTGAAGGGATGATAAAATGGTTTGTGTGTATGGAAAAAAATGGCTTGGGATGGGATATGCAGGAACTTCCTAAGCCCACTCTGACACTAAAGCCAAGGTATCACATAAATTGTGGCATTGTCAATTCTGACGTAGAGATCAGCTGATATTGTAGGTAAGGTTAATATTTCATAAGTCTTAAAACTGAATTATTTGAAAAAAAAAACCTTTAACAGCCTTTTCAAACTTTACATGTGGGTTTAATACTCACTGATGAATAAAGGTGATGACTACCAGACCTGTCTAGCACAATTTGAACCTAGCACATGTTCCTCCTCAACTCTTCCCTCCAACACTGAATTCACTTACTGAATCCATGAAGTTTGTATAAAATATTGCAAGATACAAATAAAGATTTGTATAAATATTGTAATCAGTTTACATAAAAGGAGTAATTGATTAAATATGCTATGAGTGTCTGTTGCACAATGCTTAATTTCACAGTATTATGCTTCAGGAGGAGTTTGACTTCCATTGTTAATAATCATGTGCTACTTCGGGAAGGAAGTGAGGATTGTTTGGAAAATCCCAGCAACTGTGCTAATTATGATCCCTTAACTTGCAGTCTTGACCCCTAAACATAGCCCACTCTGAAATATGTCTGACTTAAGATTGGCATTCAAATTTTTAAACTTGTTCTGGTACCCACAACGTGTGGGAACTATTAAGTTTAAGTAATGGAAAACTACTTCCCAAAAAAATAGAAAGAATGAGAGGAAAGTAAGAACTACAGCTTGGAAGGTCATAGATGTTGGTTTCTTAAATACAGATCAAAGAGAACTTGCTGCTTTAAGACAAGTAAGACTAAGTTATCACTTGCTAACTACCACCCAACCATTCAGAAGGTATGTCTTCTGTTTGTTTCCTGTAAGCAAGAGTTACTGTTTCCATAAGGATGACTTATACCTTTGACTTACCAATCAAACATGACAAAATCACTCATGTGACTATGATTAGGAAAAGAAGTGTTAGGCAGTTCCTTATGGCATGAAATAAGTCTTTAGATGTGTACCACATTTCTGAAGCAGGGCAGGGTAAAGAGCACTTTTTACGGAAGATCTGGTAGATGATGATTAATCCAAGTAGTTCTGGAACTATAATCAAAAGCAGAAATCTTTCCTAACCAGATATTTCTATCCAGGTACATATGTGAGTTTCAAGGCACTTTGTTTTTAAGGAGTTACATAAATGAAATATTAGACATGGTTGTTGATGGAGACAAAACTTCATATGCCTTGTTTTTGCTTTCTTTTTTTCCTCTCTCATCCTTATTCTCTAAATGACTATGTTCCATTTTTACCTGTCAGTTCTTTTAAAAGTGTAGAAAAATCTTATATTTTTCCTCAGCTTCATTTTTACTAAATAAAATGCATAAGTTCCCTCAGACTTGCTGAGGGACTGAAAAAAAATCATGTAAAAGACAGGACAAAAGTGTTCTTTTGAGTATTCTTTTGTCACCTTTGATTTTAATATTGTGACATGCTGAATTGCCAAAACAAAAGGTGGGGTCCGTATCCTTGGATGTCCATAGCTACGTCTAAGTTGTGAAATCTGGAACATACTTGTTCTGTCTACATCCTAACTATAGCTCAGGAGGAAATCAGTGTGCCTGTTCTCGTATTTACAGGCTGATTTTCAATAGGAGGAAGTAGAAGTGTATGACCAGGATGTGTTTGCTTCAGTGAGTCTCCTTGTTGGGCTGGTCATGAAGTGTACACCACACAAGAATACATCTGTTCCAAAGATGTATTTTATTATCTAAGTAATAAATTATTATCTAACTAATAAGTAGCTCTAGACAGACATGTATATAGCTCTAAAAAGGAGATACTTGTCTAAAATGCTGTTTTTGCGCATAACTTTTGCGGGGAACCTCCCACTTAACAGTAGTTTCTTGTGCACTGAGGAAATGACAGATTAAGCACTTCTGAAATGTTTTTTACCGTACAGTAATTGGTGTAGCCTGTGGAAGAAAGGGGGAAGGGAAGGGAAGTATTCTGAAAGCTGGTACCTACAGCGAGTAGATACACACAAACAGCTCAGTGTATCTCATGCTTATGAAAGCTGTTCGCTAGACTGTGTCTCCTGGAGAACTTGAGAAGGCCTCTGATCCTGAGAGAAGGGTAACATGAGCTGCCCAGGCCATCTGTTACCCAGGCCATCTTTGTCAGTTAATTGAACCATCTTGGTCTGGAACGGTGGCAGGCTTGTTCATATTAGTTCAAAGTGATATTGCAAGACTGCAAAGTAAACCATAAGAGCTAGCTTTCTGAATGTGGAATTCTTTTGCTTAAGAAAATGCAAAGCATTTTTAGCTTTATCAAAAATAGACAAGGCAGGAAGGATATGGGTTTGGATTGGAAAAGATAGGGTATAAGAATAGTCTATACTTCCATCCTCAACCACACTTTATGCACCCTGCCTTTTTTTTCTTTCCTTCCCTCTTGCTCATCTAATTATCACCTTTTCACATACTTCTGGGCCTAATGTTTATGAACCAATTACTGCTCTGATACTTAAGCAACTTTTAATATTTGCGTAGAGCATGGATAAGGGTGAAGTTAAATGAGATGGCTGACACAATTGTGAAAGAGGTGGAAGCCCATATTCTTCCCCCGTAGCTTCTCCAGGCTCCCAGCACCTCTTTGGCAGCTGTGGTGCTCTTAGATTTTTTTTTTTTTTGGAAGTTTTTTGAACTGCCTTAAGTTTTGAATTCAACAGAAAGATAATTGGGAGGATGGAGAGGAGGAAGGTAGGGAGTTTTTTAGGAGGGATACATTAAACCACCAAAAGGTTAGCTGAATGAGAAGGCTGACGTTAACAAGGGAAGGGAGCAATGGAACCTCTTCAGTTTGACCAACCGTTTGACCAGCTTGCACAATACACCTTACTGCTTTTAATTATTTCCCTTCTTCAAGTAATTTCTTATTACCTTTATCTTCTGGCCATCTTTCCTTTCATCTAGCACTTCTGATTTGCATATGTTTAGGGTTTTTTTTCCTCTCCATTATTTTTCTTTCCCTCAGCTCTAGAGAGCCCTACCCTCCTCATCCCTGGTGAGGTAACAGTGTTTTGCTACCATCTAGAAGTAGCAGAAGGATGAACAAAAATAAATGGAAGAAGAAAGAGGTCTAGTAGGTTTCTTGCAGTCTTTGGGGTAAGGATCCCTTTGTACGGTAGGGATGTGCTTTGTGCCTTGGAGGGTATACTCATGCTTAAGAATACTTGTCGTGCTTAGAATCTACGAATTCTTTGCTGCAAAGTATGTCTAATTGTGAATACACTGGCATATATATTAAGTCGTTGGCCTGCGTAGTGCTCGCATGCAGTTAAAGGTGCTTTGCATGTTGCATTTAAGGAAGGATTTGGTCAGAGCCAGGTTCCTGGAAAGATACCTTAGGAGAGCCTTGTTGCCCATTAAGTAGAGCGCATTAAATTTCCTGTAAGCTCCGGCTTCAGCCGGGTGAAGCTGGTCCCTAATGACTGCAGTAAGCCTTAGTTTTATAAAGGGGAGAATAACTTACATCATGCATTCATTTGCTTTTATGGCTGTTACAGCTATTTCAGTTATAACACTCACTCAGTAATGTACTCTTAATAAGCAGAAGTGGTCTACTGCAATTCTGATAATGACAGGACAAATAGATTTGAAACCTGGGGAGTTATTTGTGGTTAATTGTTAATCTCCGGTTAGAAAGCAGAATAACTAGAGACTGATATGCTGAGTGTGAACTGAGGCCCAATACTAAAAAGTAGTGATATGCAAGTAAAAAATTGTGAAACGTTAGGATTTTCCCTAAATGGAAGAGAGGGCAGCTGCTACTTTTAGGTTATAAATGTTAGCATTGACACTGAAGTTCTGTTGTTAAAATATTGTTGCTAGGACATGGGTTTTCCACATCACTGCATCTCCTGCTTAAATCACTAATGCATACTTTGCCCTTCAGCTATAGCTTAAAATGCAGGAGACCTGAAGGGTCTGGTAACAAGTTGATCATGCCATATGGGCGTTAACTTTGCCTGTTAAAAATAACTCAAACCTGGTCAGAGCAGAAGTTTACTGGGATAACTTAAAAATATGGTCAGGTCACTCTATTTAGAAGGTCAAACAGTTTAACCAGGTTGTAACAGATATATTGTAACTGAGACTCTTAACAGCAGCGCTGTGGTGTGACTGGGTGCAAGGAGTGCTTTAGAATACATTTAAAACTAGATCGTCTTGCTTCTCTGCCTTTCCCAAGCTAGACTAATGATAAGGTCAGCCAATTCCTTTTTTCTCGTCTTTAGTATCACCGCATTAGAAGAGGCCAGTATACTTAAATATACTCAAAATTTGTTTATGCTTACTTTGCCAACTTTTTGGTACAATAACAACATGACTCAAACCTTGTTGCTAATTTATTTAGTGAGCATAGTTTTCAAAAGCAGCAAATATCCAGTAACCAAGTTTGAGACTTTGACCCAAACTTCAAAATCAGCAGGACTGCATTTGACTTGAAGGGAATTGCCAGTATTTCTGGAGATTGGGCAGGAAATATCAAGTTCTGCATTCAGACAGAATAGAGTGGGGTTTTTACAGCTTTATCCCCTTACTGTTGGCAATTTAAAATCTAAATGATTATGGAGTACATCTTGTACTAACTGATAAGTTGCTGTGTTCTGTTGTAGTGAAAAAACAACAAACCAAACCTGTTCACTAAGACACATCTGGTGCATCTGCCTTGGTCACACCAAGATTATCCCACTTCCCTGTCACTGACAGTCTATTAGGTTGAAAGAAGAGATAAGTTTTTACTGCAGTTCTAATAATAGAATAAACCATATGTTCATGTCATACTGATCTAAAATGTGTATACGGTAGAACTCATGATGTCCTTCAGATCAGAGGAAGTTATAACAATGTGTTTATATTGTGCTGTGTATATATAATCATGATCAGAAAAGAATGACTTGCAAGAGCAGTGAGTATTTGCATGTACTGCTGAAGTTATATCTGGTGTACAAGCACCTGTAAAAGTGTAAATTTACTACTTTAAAATATGCGGCCTGGTTGAAGCTGAAATAATCTGAATTTTGGGTCTTATGATAATATATAAATTTGTTGCATAAACAACAAAAAAAATCTATTGGAACCTGCAGATAACCTATGCTATGGTTGGAGGAGTATGATATTGTCCCAGAATCTGAAATGAAGCAGTCTGGAAAAGTCATGACAACTCAAAAGTACCAAAATAATTATTAAAAAACCCCAATTATTATTTTCATTTTGAAGCCATAATTTCCTTCAAAGCCTTTTCAGAAGCTTTCTTTTTCTTACATTGCAAACTAGTTGGCATCAGTACAGTGATGTTTCTAGCACAAACAATGTTAGTGTCTGAGAAGTGCTGTTAACGTGATAAATGAACACTGCTAGTTTGTAATGGAATACAGGCTTGGCATTGTCTTTTGCTTTGTTTTGTGCCATCAGTCATGGGGAAAACATGATTTAAAGAGTTACACTTTCAAAACCACCAAGTGTCTTGCTGCAGAAATAGAACTCCATGGATGTTTCACTGTGAATTCTTTTTAAGCAACTTCCTCTCTGACTTCAACTTTATGCAGACTTCTTGTGTTCTTGCTTCACTTAGCCGTGAAGACTTCCAGCGGATTCCAGAGCTTGCCATCAATCCACTTGGAGACAGAATTATCAATGCCTTTTTTCCAGAAGGGTGAGTTCCAAACTGCATTTGTGAGCAGGAAAAAAATTTATAGTTCATCAAAAGTTTTGATAGGAGCGAAATGCTGATAATTAAAGCTCAGAATTTGAATGTACTAATAATTGAACACTTCAGACTTGTCATGCAGTGTGTGTGGGTACATGGTTTCCTCAGCATATTTTCATTTTCTAATGAAAAATACTTCATGACATGCTACCATCTTTTTCTGTGCTTTTTTTATTGACAAACTCAGGCTTGTCTTAAAGCAAATTTGTGTCAACACTATTTTATGGTTAGTAGCATTGCAGTTAACTAAGTAGGTCTTATATCTAAGTGTACCACTGTTATTAGATTGGCTTTTTTGGTTGATTGCTTTTAGATTTTCATTACATTTAAGACCTAGCTTATGACACTTTTAACACAAATCCAAAGAGATGATCAGATTTGCAGTCTCTCCTTCATTATACCTCTCTGGATTGTTCTATGGAATCTGCTTCTCTTCTTGAACACAGTTGTCATTACTGATTGATGGAAATTGGATTGTCCAGTCAAGTTATAATATATCAGCTAATACCAGGTAGGGTTTACTGAGTAGAAAGCAGGAGTCCTGGAAAGTACTTGTATGGCCAGTTCCCACAGAAACTGGAGAAGAGAATTCTTTGTCAGAGAGCAGTGAGCAATGGCAGCCCCACAGGCAGGAGTCAAGGTTGACAGCAAAGCTGGAAGGGGTCACGTACTTGCTGTCAAAGGGCATGCACCTGAACAAGAATAGCAGGGCAGGTCCAGTGACTGTTGTCAGGCCAGCCAACAATCCAGTGTTTGACAGCAGTGAAACTAGTTTTAAGTCAATCCAGGAAATCAGGGTCCAGATCAGCAAGATACATTGCTACATTCAGGCACAGCTGCAGCATAGCTCAGGCAGGAGCTAAAGGTGAGGGCTTGAGCTTCAATAGAACTTGCAGGCAAGGGGAGGGGACCCCTCAACAAGACTTTTCACAGTTGTTTTTTTACACATCATACTTCAGAACAGCATGATCCCAGCTTGCAACAGCATAGGCAGCCAAACCCTGGGGGGGTGGGAGTGGAAGACTTCATATGTCTTGATGTTTCGACATTCATAGTCTTGTTTTCTGAAATGAAGAACCTGTATAAGCTGTACTAAAACTGACATCCTGAAATGCTTATGCAGAGAGGACCAGGTGAATTTCCGTGGATTCATGAGGACACTAGCCCACTTCAGACCCATAGAAGATAATGAAAAGAGCAAAGACCAGAATGGACCAGAACCACTCAACAGCCGAAGTAACAAGCTCCACTGTAAGAAACGTGAATCTTTCTATAGAATCAATTCTTTTTTATTTTCTATTTTTCCTTAGGAAGAGAGGAAAGGGGCTTGGGATCTTGCATATAGTTGTTTCCTGTGTAATGATATCCTCTAATATCTGATTTTATTGTTTTTTATTAACTTGGAAGCTTACCTGTTCAGAATGTCAACAACTGAGCCATTGCTGCACTGTAATTCAGTGGAGTTGTTTGAATCTTGAAATATGTATAGTCTTTGCAAAATGTCTCATAACAGAAGTGTTTTAAAATGCTTCGCATTCAAAGTTATTTCAGATTTAGAAGCTACATCCCATACATGAATGAGCTTTTCTGCTTCTTTTTCCAGTCTTCCATATAATACAGTGTTTTTACCTCACCTTCAGCTGAGTACTTTCTTAAGTATTTGGATGTCTGCCTACAGTATATGATCAGAATGCTCTTTCTTGCTAATCAAATTTGGCAGCAGTCCTCAGGGCACTTAAAATTTCCGTCATATCTCATCCAGAATAGTCAAAGAGAATAAATGGTAATGTAAAAGTGTTTGACTCTGAAATTAAAGGATTGAATGTATCATAGTGATAATTATATTTCCATGACTTGGGGTTTTGAGGAAGTAACCTGCAAGCAGAGTGCTTCTGAAAGTAAAATTTTTCCATTATTGTCAGTAATGCTATTCATGTTTGTAATAATCACAGTTTATGGAACTGAGATGAGTTTTATGGTGAATTAAAATTCTAAGGTAATTCTCTTAAAATATTTTAGAAATAGTTAGTTTTGTTGTTTTTCTTTTAGATAAATCTATTGTTATGAAGAAAAATAATGGCTCTCAAATTTAAATGCTCTTTCTTTCTTCCGTGTAGTTGCTTTTCGATTATATGATCTAGATAAAGATGACAAGATTTCCAGAGATGAGCTTCTTCAGGTAAATAACACAGGGCTGCTTTGAATGACTCAGTCATGACCTCCTCTGTGACTTCACACCCTCTTAGAAAGAAGTGGGGAGTTACACCAGTTTTCTCTAAAGAAAATCCTGGAGGAATTTGGTGGCTAATTGCTTACCTCCTGGTTTAAAGCTTTAGTTATGGTAGGAGACTTTAATCTCATTTGGTAGGCTAGGCAGATCCTGTTGGAAGTGATACCTAAATATTAAACAGATATACTAAGCCGCTTAAGAACTACCTTCAATAACTTTGAAAGGTGCTTCTAACAGTACTTCAAAGGAACAATCATTGAGATGGGTTAGGTTGTTTGCCTGATCCTCTGCACATCCTCTCAATAAAACTTCTTGAAATTGCAGCACCAGCAATCAAAGTTCATCAGTGCTGCATATATATGAAACTAGGCTTGACCTAGGTGTAATTACATACTACTAATCCTGGGAAGTACACATGGCAATTTGTGGTTCCTGATGTAGGACAACAATTTGCTTTTGACTGGAACTGCCCTCTTCTATCTGCACAGAGAATGCTTTACTTACTGTGGAGCGTAATGGCAGTTACCGTTTTACTGTGTACTTTCAAGATTCTTGTAGGCAACTATCTCAAACAGCAGATATTCAGTCAAATGGTGGTATGTTTTGTGGGGAAAAAAATAGAAACATTGGACAGAATGACTCATTCCTAGTTCCTAAAGCTTTCGCTTACTTCTGCCTCTTTCTGCTGCCTACTGAAAAAGCAGGATTCTTTGTCAGTGGTGAATGTAAAAGGAAATTGTCTTTCTTGAAAGCCTTAGTGTACAAAGGGCAATAGAAGTCTGTCTAGAAATTACTTCCATGAAAATCTTGTATAGTGTTGACAGTACACACAAGAAAAAAAACACTAAGAATACTTCTGTTCCTATGTCAATAATTATTTCTGTGTTACAGGTACTACGGATGATGGTTGGTGTAAATATTTCAGATGAGCAGCTGGGCAGCATTGCTGACAGGACAATCCAGGAAGCTGATCAAGATGGAGATAGTGCCATCTCCTTTGCAGAGTTTGTAAAGGTTCGTAAACAACATTTTTAATGACTAAATGAAGCTGTTCAGTAACGAGCAAGTCATTCAGACTTAAATGCAAATAGAAACAGAGAGGAAGTCATTCAAATAGTTGTACCTGCATTTGGGCAAAGCCTTCTGCTAGCTTTTTCTTCCCTTTATTAGTTGTGGGGTTTTGTTTTGTTTTTTTTAGTACTGTCAGGGTACTAATAATTAGCCCACATGTTTCTTCATACTCTTACATAAAGCTACAGCACTGAATATACTGAAGAATTTTTACTTTTTCTTTTGCAACTGCTGCTTTCTATACAAGTAGCCTGACTAGACCGTTACAACAGAGTAATTCTTCTGCTGTAATAATACTGATGAGTTTTCACTTGTAGATTTCATTTATTAGCAACACAACTAATACCAGTATTCAAGTTCCTAGCTCTAGTCCTTCTGATAGTCAGGAATACATAATACTTGGGAGCCATCAGATAGTCAGTGGAGAAAGTTGTCCCGTAGCAGAACAATTTCAGCTACCTAATGGGATTGTATCAACAAGAGGAATCAGACTTACCTTGAAGATGCACAAAAAAACAACAGAAACAAGTTGCAACATGGGAAATTGTTGTTAGCTTTAAGGAAAACTCTTTACCAAGAGGATGATCATAGCTACTGAAGACATAGAAATTCCTTCCTTGGAGAAATCTGAAGCTTAACCAGACAAGACTCTAAGCAACCTGATTTACTTGGCCTTGCTTTAAGTTAGGGTTAGGGAGTTGGACTAAAAAACCTCCAGAGGTCTTTTCAAATGTAAATTACTCTCTAATCTTGGAATCACTGAAGTCTACTGCCTGAAGTGGCCTGGAGCAGAGTACTGTCTTCATGCCTCAGTGTTCATGATGATTTAGTGAATGAACTTGCCACCCAAGTTTTACAGGGACCTGCATCAGTGATGCTGTGGTCTTGATTCTTGCTCTTCAGTGGCTGCTCATGCCCCTTCCTCTACTCTATTCTCCCTTGTGTTTCCTGGCTGGGCATTCCCACACAATCTAGTTTTGGAAATCTAGGCCTTTCTGTGCTGTTGGCTGACTGAAACTGTATTAGTTACATTTTGATTGATAGCCTTCTTTGCAGCTTTGATGGCTGAAGCTCCTTCCCTTGGGAGGACCTCAGTCCATAATGAAAAATAGCAGTCTCTAGGTGAAAGACTGGCATGCCAAATTGAAGACATGCCATGTTCCTGCCCGTTTCCTCTATACTAGAGTAAGAAACCTTGTAGGAGAGATGTACAGTAACTTCAGTAGCTGTTTCTCAATTTTATTGCAGGTTTTGGAGAAGGTGGATGTAGAGCAGAAAATGAGCATTCGATTTCTTCACTGATGGATGGAGAACCTATTCCTTTCTACTCCGACTATGTAATGAATAGAACTTCATTTTATCCTTAGCACCATCCCCCAGAGCATTGCTACTGGTGCATATACAATACATCTCCAACCCCTCCCTGATTTGTTCTACCAATGTGAACATTCCCTGTGCATCAGGAACAAAGGGAAATGGCTGCTGTGCAACTTGGAAAAGGAGCTTTTTTTAATGTTTTCCTTCGTGGTTTTTTTACCCTTTCTCTTGTCTCTTTCTTCACTACTGTTTCAGTAAAAATGTCTCTCCTTTTGCACTGCTGCGTAATCTACAAACTGATTCTTCTGAGCTCTGAATCTGAAAACGGAAAAACGGGAACATGCCACAGAAGTGCCCTCTGAAACATTTCGGAGACAAGCATCTACTCAAATACTAGGTGCAGTGATAATGATCCACTTTTGCCACATGACAGCTGCCTTTTTTTTTTTTTTTTTACCCTTTCCTGTTTGGCTCTTTACATACAGATTTGTTTCTTCACTGCTTCTAAATCTGCCTTTTACTTGAGGACTTCTCAATTTATATGGCTTCATTGTATAACTAGCACTGAATGCATGATGATAGTCTAGAGTACTTTAAGGTACTGTGAATAGACTTTATTGTTTGTGGAATTAATTCATAGGGACAGTGGGAGAATCTGTGGTGGAGACAGGCTGTGGTGTTCCCGAAAGGAATAGGAATTCTGTACTAAGTCACTTAAACTGTTCCAGTAGCAGATGCAGAAACTTGTTTCTTTTTTTTTTGAGTAGCTTTCAGGCTTGACAGCCAGTGGCCCGTGAAGTGTCCTCTACAGATTTCTTTCTTCTAGGATCCCTCCTTTCCTAAGGGTGGTTTTGCTTCTGAAAGTGTAAAGTTGTTGACCAGTGTACATAATACAAGAAAACTAGTCGTGCCAAAATCTGGATTTGTAGTTCTGCCACTGCCCCCGATAACAGTGTCATGAAACATGAAATCATGAAACTGATTTCATGGGGTTTTTTTTCCCAATTAGAGTGGCATGGATAATCAGTATTTATGTTTTCCAGTATGAAAGTTCTGGTCTGTTAGATTTGTGTTGAGGATGGGTAGCTGTATTTAGGAAAACTAGCATCAGAATACAATTTGGGGTAGTACATATTATCCCAAATATTTCAGAATGTATTTCTATGCAAATCTCTTTGCAAGTGTAAGGTGATTAATACTATGAATAGAATGCTGATAAATTCAAGAGATCTAAATTTTTGAAGGTTTAATACTAACAATTTTCTGTGGCTAGATTGACAAATGATGTCATGTAGTTTCATCTGGAACATTCCACAGTCTGGGAGGTCCTTCCAATAAAACCAAAAAAACCCTGGGAGCTTCTTTATTGAAGAATCTGTGTTATAACTGCTTCTCTGTTATGTGCTAACATTTCTATAAATACTTACCAGTCTCAAACTACTCTCAAATGTGCATTTCCTTTTTTCTCAGTTCCTTTAATCATCACTTTTGTTAAAGAATAACTTGCAAGTCTCTGACAGATTTTTGGTTTGTTTTAAATTAAGGAATTCAAAAGTAAAATGTTGCACTTCATTCTTTTGCAGAGTGCAGCACAATTCCAGAAAGAAATGTAAATTAAAAACCTCTGCCTTGTATGAGGAAGAAACACTATAGTTTTATAACCATGTAATGTAAAATAGGAATGTAACAATGTTAATGGATTGAAAAGTGAAAAGTGCTTGTAGGCTTTGTGATTTGCTTGAATGTAGGTGTTGCTTTTTTCAGGCTCTATAGTGATAACCTACAGTTGTGCCTTATTGTCCTAGTGAGACTGGATATTGTATTTATCAGTCCATAAATAAACCTTCCACTGTATAAAAAAACCAAAACCAAAACAAAACAATACACACACAAAAAAACCCAGACCCTAACTATTCCTGTAACTGATTACCCTTTAATGACTACAAAAATTAAATACCAGTAGAATGGTGCTAGCAGGCCTTACAGATCAGTTTCTTGTAACCGAGCTTGTTTTCAGAGTATTAATAGTTCTTTATTCTGCTGACAAAGTGGAGGAAACCAGTGCAAAACATGAGCTCCAGAAGAGGACATGCACTCATAACCTGCACTATGGATCCCACAACAATATGAGCTTTACACCTCCCCGTGGTTCCAAATTAGACTTTTTGTTTGGGTTATTTTTTCCCTCCCCATAATTGTTGTAGTGTTGTTCTAATTAAAGGGTATATAATACCAATGCTGTTTTTTCTGACATCTGTCTTTATAAGCCCCCACTTCAGATGTCAAGTATTTTTGCTAATGTGCTTGAGGTGAACACAAATGCTCTGACAGATTCACTGAAAAAAAAAAAAAAAACAAAACAATCAAAGCAAAGACCAGCTAACCTTCCTGCAATAAACAAAAAGACACCCAACTATCAGAATCTAACTTTGCCATTAGCAGAATAAATCACATGTAAGCCACTATCTTACTTAACGTTCTGAAATCTGTATATTAAACATGTAACTTAAAAGGTTGTTGACAGTAGGAGGAGTTTTCCAGAGCTGAGTTCTTAAATTTGTTCAAAACTAAGCTGTACAGATACAAGCAGATTTCCACAAAAGTAGTATTTTTAGCATAGTTTGTTGCTTGTAGAAATATATTCAGTCATCTTGAGAACAAAGGTTGGTTGTGAAGGTGAAAGTCTGGAAGAGGGGTAAGATTAGCAGCTCAGAGGCAGAGTACTTAGTATTCCATCTTTGTCCTTTGGAAAAGCAGTATAAGGGATAGGAGTGTAAGTACAGATGAACGATTCTCCAGTCTGCTGGCAGATAGAAAGTCTATTTTCAATTCTGCAGACATGAGTTTGCCATGTTGAGAATCTCTGGATGGTTGATGCAGAAATCTGTGGCTGAGAACAGTTACCGGGGTATTATGGAGACTGTGGAAAGCCAAAATAGGTTCAATGTCTCATCAATACTGAAAGGTGGCAAATGAGTTTGCTTAAATAGCTGTAGGCCCTTTAGCTTGGCATCAAATCTGGGCAAAGCAAAAGAATCCAAAATCAGGATTTGACTCACGAAGAACAAGACTGAAAATTATGTTAGTTTCTGTAACTTTACAGTAGAAAATAAAAGTCTGCTTTTGATTCTTTGAAACTACAGCTGTGGTTGTAAGTAGCATGTGGGTATAATACTTAAGTTGGCAGAAGCATTTCATTTAGGCTGATGGTCTGCACTAAAATGTGACACGGGAGAACAGTGTGTGTTAAATGTTTAACGCACGTGTTAAGATTTCAAGTAAAATGGCTTGTAGTAATCTGTGATGAATCACGGTGAGACGGGGGTGTTTCTCGAGGGTTTTCTGAATGGGTACGTACTCCACACTCTTCATTCACCCGTCAGCTTGAAGTGCAAAGCTACCGCTGCTAAAAAGAAACCCACCGGGTTTTTGCAGGTGCCGCAAACCCGGCAGAAGGATCAGAGGGCTGGGTGAGCGCGGGGGTACCCCGGGACCGGCACCCACGAGTGACACCGAGGCACCGCGCGCGCCGCCCCGCCCCGCCCCCTGGCGGCCGCTTCGCGTGCCCGCCGAGGTCACCGCGGGACTCGCCCCGGGCCAGCCCCGCTCGCGCCGCTCCAGCCAATCCCAGGCCCTTGCCCTTCCCGGGGCCAATCAGAGAGGGAAGCTTTGGAGGCGGGAGGCCGGTCTCAATGATGGACGGCGCCGCTGACCAATCCGCGCCGAAGCCGGACGGCTGATGCATGGGCGCGGCACCCAATAGGCTCGCGGCCGAGGGGGCGGGCCCTGGCGGCGCGAGCCCCCGCCGGGCGGCCGGGGAAGGAGGGGAAGATGGCGGAGTGAGGGGCGGAGGAGGCGGAGGGGCCGGGCCGCCCGCGGCCCCGCGGCCTCGGCCGCGCTCAGGTGAGTGCAGCGGGAGCAGCGGCCTGCCCGGCCCGGACCCTGGCGCCGGCTCCCTGATGGGGCTGGGGCCGGGCGCCCGCGCACCCGCCTCCCCGTCCCGCCCCGTGATGGGGCTGGGCCCGTGCTCGTTCCGCGGGCTGGGCCGAGCGGTGGGAGCGGCTGCCCGCCCTCGCCGCGCCGGCCCCGGGCGAGGAGCGGGACGGTGTCCGGGCGGGCGCCTATGCGGAACCGGGCCGGTCCGACCCGCCCGCCGCCCTGAAAAGTCCGGGCAACTTCGGAGCTGGGGGCGAAGGTGTCCTGCAGGTCTGGCAGCAGATGGCCGGGCGGCAGAGCCTGTGCCCTGCACAGCCGTGCCCCGCAGCCCGGCTGGGAACAGCTGGCAGCAGTGTGGGGAAGGGAAAACGAAATGTATCATCGAAATGAGCCTTTGCATCTCCGGCTGCAAACGTAGTGCTGATTAGAGCTACTCCGCTGTTAGTGTTGCGGTCCGTGTGCTGGGTGGATTCTGCTGATCTGAACGGTCATATCCTTTTCTGATGTCTCTAGTGCTGACACAGGAGCGCACAAAGGGGATGGTGTCCGAGTCATTAGACAAAACCAGAACGTACGAATAATCCACAGTGCAAAACAAGTTTTATGGAAAGTGGAGAGATTACAATGGAATTTGTTTAGCCTTATGAATTCATGTGATAATAAGGTGAAAAAGACTTAAGACACGATGAAACCTGTGAAAGTATTACTGAAACCACTGGCTCTTCAGGTTAGTGTCATGCGGGTCAGCGGCGCCCTGAATTGTTCAAAATTGTCCGTGGCATTTTGTGCTACAGGACGTACTTTGTTTAAATTAAAAAAAAAAAAAAAAGGAGGGTGGGGACAAAACTTCTTACTGAAAGCAAAAGAATTAGTGTCACTAACATGAAATTCCCCATGTTCTTTACTGAAAGCAGTTCTTTAAATCTCTAGTTTGTCAGAATTGTGACTGCGTTTTCAATGTGCGTGGCAGGTAAAGTAAAGAATTGAAGTGGTTACATGAAAAAATTGCTTTAGGTCTTGTGAAGACATGGTGTGTTAGCTTGTATGACCTAATAATGAACTAGTTCTTTGTAAGTGGCGAAATAACTCAAAAGAAATATAAGCATGTTTGTTACAATTAGTTCTGAAAGCAATAGCTACTTGTGAGAAAAGTTTCCAAAGGAACATTTTACCAATTTTCATGTGCTGCATTACTCATGTAGTAACAGTAATAGCAGTTTAGGAGCAACATAACAGTAAGGCACAGGATGCTGTTCCTGATGAATATTCTTACTTATACATGTGTGTGTATGAATTATTAAAGTATGCCAGGGGATTTGCCTTTGGCATACTGCATATAAAGATATGTATGGCTTTATATTACCATTAAAAGAATAATAACCAATCAGCTTGCTTTTGTATGAAGTTGTATGCTATTTTAGCAGTGAGAAATAGATTTGGATTAATATTTATTTTTAATTACTTTCAATGCACAAGAGCTGTGAGAAGTAGTATCTTAAAAAGAATAACATTAGGGTTTTCTGTTACCCTGTTATATGTCAAATCAGCAATATGCACTGCTTTACAATCTTGCCCACAGTGCTGAGAGTCTGCAGTGTGAAAATCTGCATGAACAGGCTCTGCACCTCACGGTCACCTGTCATTCAGGGGCATCAAAAATCGTGGGCCAGTTAAGGCTAAAAAAACCTGACCCGAGTCTGTGAAGAGTCTGGAGTATCTTTTGCATGCCTCCCACGTTCATTCTTAAAAACTAGAAAAGGAACAGTGCTTGAAACCAGACCTGACATGCTGGAGGTTACGTGAGTGCAAGGTGCAAAGGCCTGCGCAATCTTTGGAGATTTAAGAAAAGGAGAGGATTTCTCTAAAATAGAATGTGAAGGAAGAGTTGTTTCTTTGCCTGAGCAGTATTCCAGGAGCACATTCCTATAATGTGTCATGGAATTGAAAGCTCATCTTTAAACAGTCTTCCGTATGTTCTGTGCTGCGGTAGGAAATGCTGTTACAACGCTGTACCAATAATGTGGCAGATATCAACTGGAAACCTTGTGGAAGGTGGTTTCATTTAAAAGTACAGAGTGGAACAAATCTCAGGCAGAATGTTTGCAGTGCCTGAGACATCTCTACAGCTGCCAAGCGCCATAGCAGGGGTGTGTAAGCTGTGCATTCAACAGTCTTTCAGTCTGTGTTGACAAGGGGCAGCAGCTGGCAGCTCCTTCCTGTCTTCTGGCCTCTTCCTAGGCTGGCAGCCTTTCTAGGCTTCAGATATGCCTTTGTTTACTCTTTTGGAGATGACTTTGGTTTCTGACTCTGGATTATCAGTTTCTTTGTCTCAAAATCTGTGTGTCTTCTGAAATTGCTGGGGGATGTTCTGGGGTCTTGATGGCCTGGTAACTTGGGTGCTGTAAACACAAGTGCCTTTTGAGAGCCCAGTTCCTGCTCAGTGTTCCTTTTGGTGCCTCCACACTCAGGCACTCCCGTTCTTTCTCCAATCACATCAGTCTTAGGCTTTCTATCACAGTTGTTGCCCTTACCTCATAGATTTGATTTAGAAGCCATTTCAAAGTTATCTAGTAAGTAGAAAGAGCATGAAGGCATGTAATTTTTTTTTGCAGGACTGTGAGATACTTCTGTTGTATTTTGTGTTTATGATTTAAGCTTTTGTCATTGTCAGATTTCCAGGTTACATTTGACATTTTTAAGCCATAAGAAAGACCTCAGTGAACTTGTGATCTATAGTGCTGATTTTGCTTTCTATATCTCTACATGTCTCTGTCATACTTAACTTTCAAGTTCTTGTGTTTTGGTCTTTATATAAACTGATTTCTAGATCTTTTCTTCCTTACACACTTCTCAGGCTGTACAGAAGAGAAGAGAAATTGTCTTCTGTGTTCTTGTTAATTCTGCTTATGTCCTGGAACATTTGTGTATGTGTAAGAGACAAAGGTACTATTTTGGAAAGCTGGGTCTGATGAATCTGAGTTTTTGCTGAACAATGTAATTAAACCTAAGAGTACCTTAAAACAGAGTGTGAGGGATGGAGTGAAAGTTGGTTGTATAGATGCACACTATTATTTTAGTATAGTTTCCAATTCCAAAGCACTGATTATGTCAGAACACTCGCTTTTTTCCCCACACTTTTACATTGGTAATAGAGTATTTTGATATATATTAAAAGACAAGTGTTACAATTTTGCTGGTAAATTTATATTGAGATATTTCTTCATCTCTTTTTGGCTTTGAAATTCCTAAAGTTAGTTGACTGCATCCAAGAAGTTCTCTATCTGAATGTGAGATATAAAATTCATGGAGACTAACCTTTAGTTATGGTAGAACAAAAAAATATGAATGGGCAGTAGGTGAAAACTTAATAAAAATAATATTTTCTGAAATTTTAACAGAAAAGGATTAATATAGGTAATGTTAAGTTTTTACATTATTTCTTGTTCCATATCTATTGGTTGTGCATTCAGTAAGGTGTGAAACAAGAAAAATAGTATTTTTTAATTTGTAATGTCCACTAGCTTTTATTTGAAGATTTGGTATTGTCGACATCAGTTTCAATGTCTACTAATGGTCAATAACCTTGATTTATATCCAGTAGCATCTGTGCATTCTCTTGGTACTACTGTGAAATCAGCTCCCATGTGGTAATCTATGAAAGTCAGCTAGAAAGTA
Organism: Myiozetetes cayanensis; assembly: GCF_022539395.1. Lineage (NCBI taxonomy): Eukaryota > Metazoa > Chordata > Aves > Passeriformes > Tyrannidae > Myiozetetes > Myiozetetes cayanensis. The sequence goes on along the minus strand of NW_026087853.1, from coordinate 36,858,121 downwards.
CAGCAAGCAGGGTAGGTAAAAACTGGGGCATTCAAAGTTGATGAAGTTGTAAAAATAAAATTTTAAAAAATAGGTTAAAGCCAGTGAAATTCAGTGTTGGATGAACCATTCCTTTGCATGACAAGTGTCACCTACTGCTTTTTTTTAAAATGAGATTTACTTTAGTTTAGTTGATTTATAGTTTTAGAATAAGTGAAAGAAAATCCAACTTTTCAAAGATTGCATTGGTTTCTATTATGACAAGGAAATTTGGGAGAGCTCTTGAGCTTCTTCTCAAATTAATTCTTTTGTGAATCATTTGCTGTTGGTTCCTCAGTCTCAAACTCACGTAGTGCTTGAGGGAGGATTTGAGTAGGAAGAGTCAGCATTGACAACATGAGAATAACTACGCTAAAACGGGGATTTTCTGATGACTGTGGTTTTTTTGAAGGTGCAGGTGTCTGGTGCTTGTAGAAATGCTGTGTTATGCAGGAGTGTGAAAGCTAGTAATACTTAACTGAGGATATTGGGAATTTTTAATAATGTATGTCTGTGTGATGAGATAGTTCTGCTTGTGGCAATCCATTGTTCCTTCAGTTAGGTTGTCAGCTGTGTCCTTGAGAGCAGTCATTACTCTTCCATGCTGCAGTGATTTGTTATTAACATGAAAAAGCTTCTTGCTTTACTGGAGACTAAACTGTGTCCATCTCAATTCCTTTGAATCTGAAATGTGTGTCTGTTGATGATACCTTACCATAACAAGATTTATCTTCAAAATATGCACAATTAAAAAGCTGTTCTGGTCATGGTGTATACTTAATGCTCCAGGTGTACTTGGTCAAGCATGGGCTGTAGTCTGTTCTCAGTAAAGTAGGAACCAACAAATTCCAGGGAAAAAGGGAATTCTGTGGCGAGAAAACTACATGGAATGAACGGCACACATGATTTTACTCCAGGAAGCAGAACGGTCTCTGAACAAAACCCTTTCAGGCATGTTTTGGATATATGCTTCTCCTCCCCACTCTGTTCTTAGTTAAAGTTTTCCTGTCCTGGGTCTTCCATACTTGGGCCCAATTCTCTTGACTTAAACTAAAGGAGGGGTGTGGATATGGTAATTTGAAAATTAACATTGGCATATTTTATGTGGAAAGTCTAAAATCGTTAACTGGTTTGTGGAAGATACAGGTAATCTTTTGTGTCTTTTGCAGATAATCATCTATGATCTCAATAACTTCCTAAATGCAAATTTAATTTTGTTTATTCATCTCTTTCTCTCTAAGCTCCCAGAAGAGATTGTGGATTGATTAAAAATAACGGTGAGTACAATTGTAAGGTCATTTAGGTAGTAAATATAATGTACTAAACTTGTCAAGTTTGTTGGTTGATTCAGTTTCATTTTCCCTGACCAAAGAAATATGTCACTGAGATTTTAGTTTTTTGTAGCGTACTTTCTGAGAACTGGAATGTTGCCACAGTGTCAGCTTTCAGCTTGACCTTTGTGTGCAAGAAGCAATGATTTAACTATTATATATTCTAATAAGAATAAATACTTTTAAAATTATAAAATTCCTGTCCTGTGATGTCATTTGCTATGAAGCACTAATTGTGTCATGGTATTAACTTGAAGTAGTTATGGTAAAAGTTTTATTTGTTAAACAGTAGGATTGGAAGAATGATAACATAATCAAATGTAAATTATCAAATAGAAAAAAGTACATTCAAAATGTCTAAAGATGACAGTAAACTTCTGGAGCTTCGATTTATTTTTTTTCCCAGTGAATCAAATTAAGATATTTTGGTATTTAAGGTGTGTAACAGAGTACTATATTCTATTCTCAGCTCTGCTATGAACCTTTGGCATGTTTTGTTGCAGCTTTCCAGATCTGTTTTTCCACATCTTCATAACAAGAATAAGACTTTCCCAACAGTGTGAGCATGGATGGTCAACAAAATGATCAGCAGAAGTATTTGAGTGCCTCAGAGAGAAAGAGATGGTGATATGTACTGTATTTCCATTTTCATGATCTTCTTGCTGCTTCTAACGTAGGAGCTGAAAATTGTCAGTGGAAGACTTTCTGAATTCGATCAACCAAGTGGTTAAGGTAATTAGAATAACATAAGTACAGACAGGGAAAGGAGAGGAAGAGGTTAGTTGTCCTCATGTTCTTGTATGTGAGAAAAAGAAACCAAAGAAAAATATTCTATTTCACATCTCTCCTTTTAGCACAGGAGAATGGTAATAAACATTTCTGGCACTATCTGTGCAGGAGTGCACCCATGTTACCTTCCAACTTAAAAAAAAACATCGTGTCTTAAGAGCCGCCGTGACTAGGTGATACCAGGTGAGTGTCACTGATGAAAGGCCAGGACATCAGTGACAAGTTGTTGAAGTTTGTGCTGTAGATAAGTGGGGAGAAATGAGTAAAAGTAAGTATTTAATGTGTATGATCTTAAAATTGTTGTAAATGCTTTTTTCCTCTACAGCACTGACAGTTTCATAACTAGTTAGGTGATAGTTCAGGATGTGTCTTTGAACTGTGACTTGCTAGAGCAGAATATACTCTCTCTCTGCAGTATGCTTTCTGGTGCTTCCTCAACGTAGTCATGCTGTATGTTGAAGACACAGTTAAGAAGCCCCACAGCTAATTAACAGTGGTATATTTCTGGATGCATTGCTTCTCAGTAAGTGTATAGTTCAGCACTTCTGAAGTATTTCCTTAGCCAGCTTGTGGACATCTACAGTTAGATATTAAGTCCTAGAGAGCAAGGGATTAATGCAGTTTGTGAAGCCAGCTAATTTTGTCAGGCTTTTAAAGTAATGAACTGATGGGCATTTTAATGTTGAATATATTTTATTCTGATTCCTAAACTACCTTTCCTGTTTTTTTAGTTTGGGATTCTAGATCCTATCCTGACATCAAGAAGGTGGTCCTGTTACCTGCTCACAGACTGCAAGATGTGGATGTTTCTCTTCTAGCAAGCAAAAACCTGTCCTTCACTTCCATGGAGCTGAATGAACAAAGATCTGTCCAGTTTCAGTCATGTCACCAAACATTTGGTTCACCAGATGGTTTCTCCTACAGAAGTACCCCCACTGTTTTATCAAAATTCAAAAGCAGAGTAACAGAAATCAGCATTTGGTTTCCTGAAGAAATGTCTTCTGTGCCAGCTCTTCAAACAGCTTTCTCCATTCTGTTTTAAAATGAGAAATGCTTTGTAATCAGATGCAAGTGGAAGCTGGTGTTCTTCACTGATATTTCCTTCTTCATTTTAGGAAGGTTTGGTACTTTGCTGTGTCATATTGGATTTCCTAGCAGATAAAGTGTCTGCATGCATTACTGTGTCAGACTCACTTGACATATATGAAAAGTTGCAGCAGGAAAAATTGCTCTGACATGAGGAGGAAACTTACCAAACAACTGGGGACATCCCATACAGGTATTTTCTAGTCCAGGACCCAGGCTTGACTTTGTAGATAGATGTCAAATCACATAAAGCAGCTAATGCAAGAACAAGAACAAATGCAGAATCACCTTGTCTGTAGTGTGTAAATGCATTATCCCAGTCTGTGATCAAAATGTATATTTGCATGTGTAAACCTATGTAAGTGCTGGATATGAAGAGGTTTCAACAGAAGGAGAAATCACCCTGCACCATTTAACTTTTAGCAAAGAAAAATGAAGCTTTAAAGCCTTGAGGGTAACAAGATAATGATTAGCTTTACGTTAAATCATTCCCTCCCTCTGGCTTTTTGTGAATTCTTAGCAGCGAAAGGAACAAAACCATTCTACTGTAGAAGAAATAGGGCAGAACATGTTTCTTTATTATAGAAATTAACTTCAGGTGAGATGAAGGAGACCACAAGTGTAAAGTTGTGGTTTATCCACCTGGCTTCCTTGACACAGTTTCAGCTTTTCATACTGCTGATGGAATCAGCTTTCTGATTCTTTCGTGACTGAGAACTGAGAGGACCTGTAGATTTTCATTATCTAGGCAGAAATAGGCTGAAGAGAATGGAATGTTAGCCATGTAAGGGGGTAAGTCGAGGTACAGCAAAAATACTTAGGATGGGCCTTTTTCTGGCTCTTCTCATTCCTTCCCAAACTAAGGCACAATCTGTTGTTCTTATGTTTACACGAGATTCTTTGTCTACATCATTTGTGCTTATATAGGATGTTTTCTGTCATTTTGAGATGGGAGCATATATTGTTTACGTGCTCCCTGCTATGGTATTGTTTATGGCAAGTAAGATTTCTTGGCAAAAAAACACCAGACCTGGGATGTGTATTGTATTCCACTTCAAATCTGAAGCTTTTCTTAGTGCACCTTATTCCAAGCTTGTGATTTAGAAAATGTGACTTACTAGCTTAAAATAATGTTTTCAAATCTGGATAAGATAAGGATATATAGCTTCTATTAATATGTTTTGGGAGATACTAAAATGGTTGAGGAGATGTTCCAGATTTCTTGTTTTGTTCTGTTTTGCCTTTTAGAAAACTGCTGGAGAGAGCCAAACAGCCTGAAAATGGCTGAAAAAGCAAACAATGGAAATCCTTCTTAAATCTTAATGACAGCTTGTAAGGGCAGCATTCTAATATTTAAAGTGTGGTGATATTTTATGGGACCAAGTTCCATAGCAGAGTGAGGACAAGTGTTGATGTTGATCCTGATCTTCGTAGTAACGTCTGTGTTTAGACATGCCTTGTAACAATAAGGTTTAGTGACAGCTTTACCCATTTTTTGTTCCCATGAAGAAAAGAGCAGATGTGTTAGCTAAAGGACGGGGGGCAAGACACTGTGTCTCAAAATAATGCCAACTGTAATGAGCAGACAGGTGCACTAAAATTGTGTCCAGCACTGTGCTGAGCTCTGCGATAAGAGTTAACATTAATCTTGAGGCAACCATCAGCTTGGTCTGACTTTTAAGAGCATAGGATTTCTTTGCTGAATATGGTCTGAATTTTCTGGCATTGGAGGCAACTAGAAAAGCACACTTCCTTTTAGGGCGTCCTTATGTTGAAGCCAATAGGATTTAATGTAGATGTCTGTAGAAGCAGGATCCATCTCTAAGTGATGGAAAACACTGTCAATATCATAGGATTATAAATCGTTGGGAAGTATCTGGTATAAGAAATGTCTCATTTTAGATCTGGGAATTTTCTTTTTTTCCTACTGCCCATACTTACCCTTCTGCTATTAGAGCTAGCAGTTGTTTCTTGCATAGCTTGATGACAAAATACTTGGGGAACAGGAAGGTATTTTTGTTTTCTGTGGACATGTACAGAAATTGCAAATTTGTCTGCCTACAGAGTAGACACTTCAAGCTCTTCAATTTCTTTTTCTTTAGGAATAACACTTAATGTTTTGTAACCCACATTGTAACAAAAAAAAAGAAAAAATTGTTGATTTCTCCTGAATCTTATTGATGACAATGTATCAGCTTTAGTTTTCAAGTTTAATTTCAGAACATCAAGATTTTATTAGGCTAATGATCTGTGGTTTTCACAGAAGTAATATTGCAATAGTGCATGTCCAGAAGACCCCAATTGCTGTACCTTCCTGGCCAGCACTTTTATAAAACTGCTGTGTTAGGAAATGCTGCTTCAGCCTACTTACTTTTTCTTGCTCCACTTTTTCTCTGTGTTGGTTGGAAATCTTCCCATGTGAAAGATTACAAAAACAAGGGGCACGTGCAATAAATCATATATATATATACATATATATATTTTAATACTTGTGGACAAAATGATGTTACAAGTTGTTTGAAAACAACAAAATCACCAATGTCTTCCATTTTGAGATGTGTATAGTTCCATAAGCATTAGTGCTTTGTAGCAAACTGTAGTGCCATGTTAGGATCAATGCATGAGCCTAGTAGTATTTTTACAATTTCAGAGTGACAAATTTATTAGTAAACAGTGATGATAATGTAATTAACACTAGAAAGGATACAATAGAAATGTCACAAACATGGTCTAAACATGCAGTATCCTCCCTTTGACAATGGCAATGCTATCCTTAAAACTGGAACGCATTAACTTAATGGGCTTCATAGAATCATAGTTGACTTTTTGTTATTTGTCTGTCTGTCCAACGGCAATAGTAAGCTAGAGTATGCAAGCGTCCATCTCTATCGGTGGGATTCTTTTTAGTCTTTGTTGGTGTTTTCTTCCATGTGCAGCATTTTCAATTTTATTATTAGCCATCCCATTATATACTCAGAAAAGTATGAATATGCTAAGGAGTTTGTGTGCATTCTGTACACATCTCTGTTACCTTCAGATCATTTGCAAAATCTGTGGATCAAGTAATTTTTTTTTCAGACTGACTATATGATTATTATAGCTAGTTAAACATTATCCTCATTATGTGATAAGTTAATAGTTGCAAAATGCGATGTAGAAGACTTTTATCCATTATTGCAGGAATGGGGAACCTTTTTTGGCTGAAGTCCTATTGAATTTTACAATAACTTTGGTGGATCCTGCATTTACATACATCTTAGTGTTAATAAGAATAAAGAATATAATAAGGTCAAAGGCTGTTGAAAAATGATGTTGCAGACTGTATCTGTACAGCAGACGATCTCTAGCCAGTGGATCAGAGATTCCCCACCCCTGTATTGTTGAGAATTCACTATCCTGTATTTTAGATAACTTCCAGTTTTGCTTTCCAGCTCTTGAGCTCAATTTTAATAATTTCTGTTTCTCCCTCTGCTTTTCTCAGAAGGAAGGTTTAGACCGGGGAAGTCAAAATGACTCAATGGGCAGCTTGGACTGGTCAAATAGAGGACTGGCATTATTCTTGAGATGTGCAATGCTCTGTGGATGGCATCCTCTGATTTCCTAGGAATAAGTCTTTTATTTGGTGCCAGTGTTGCTTTTCACCCATTTTCTCTCTTTTACAAGAACAAAATTTTCTTTCAACTTAGAGAGGATACTGCATCTTTTTTTCCTGAGACCTGCCTGTAAATGGCCATTAGGGGGAGGGAGGGAACGGGTACTTGGTTTTGTATTTTGGTACAATGTCTCTAAAGTAATTAATCAAGAAGCATGTACTTCTGTGCAATGGCAGTAATCCATGCAGAGTTGATGTATGTAACAGGGAAAAAAAACCCAACAAAACCAAACTGACAAGCCTCTGCATCTAATATATTTCCAAGAAAATTGGACAGATGGGCCATTTACAGCAGAGCTCTGGGGGACCTGTGCTGAAAGTCAGGTTCAATTCTAAATGGAAGTAGCTGTACCATTGAATAAAGTAGTTAGTTTTAATGCTTGGGAGAATCAATTGAAAAATACCTCTGAAACTGGAATGCAAAATAGCACAGTATGTAGGGGGAAGAATCCCTGATGCAAACAAAGCCATAAGATGATTTAATAAGAAAATAGAACTTTAGTAGCAATAACTGTTTTGCATGTGATAGTAAATAACTTGCAAATTAGCAAGACTGTACAGTAGAGTAAGTGGGTAATAACCAAATAAGTTTGTGGCGCTCTGTGCTGCAGGGAGTTGTGTGAAGAGTCTTCCTGAGAAGAAAGGTAAATTCTTCTTATGTTCCTCTCATTGGAGGGAATTTGGCACTTGAATACAAAGTTAATGAATTTGATACATATATATAAAAAAGAAAAATTAGCTTTGTCACATCTGAAGCACTGTCAATGAGTGCTAGGGGAAGGGCAGACAGTTCTTTTTGAAAGGATAGCTGAAGTTTCCCTGTATTTTTTTTCTTTTTAGTAGTCTAGCACTTGCTCTATTTCTCTGAGAAGAAACTGAACCTTTCCAGATGTTGGACTGTAAAGAGAACCTGATTCTGAAGTTAGAGCTTTTATTGTGTGAAGTCTTTTCTGCTCTTTTTTTTTTTTTTTTTTTTTTTTTGGTTGGTTGGTTGTGGTTTTTTTTTTGTTTGTTTTTGTTTAAAAAGGCCAATCTGAGATGGTCTTTAAATAAATAAAAAACAAACTAAAAAAATTAGAGAGCACTTGACACTCAAAATGTTTGTACATGCCAGGCACAACTGTAGAATTCTAAAAATGTTACTTTACAGCAGGAAATAATTTTAACCTTGCTAAACACTGTTTCAGACCATGGTTGATTTCTGTCGATGCCGGAAGTTTTGCAGGGGCAAGTACTGTGAAGCCTCTGGTAACACAAAGGGTTATTGATCTCCAGCTGTAGCCTCTGCACCCAGCTAAGTATTTGCTGTCAAAGGGTTACATAAAAGAGCCACAGGAATTCTAAAGCATTCCTAGTTGACGCTATTTTCGGTCTATAGAGACAATATGGCCCAACAGATAATAATGTATTCTGAACAGAATTATTTCACCAGCGGCTTACATCTATCCGGCTGGATTTCTTCTGGAAAGCTAAAGTAATTTAGGCTGTGACTTACAGCTGAATGGAAGCTTGTGGTTTTGAAAGCATGGATGTGAAGCAGTTTGGCTCTTCAGAAATTGATAATGGAACTGTGACAGCTGTGAGCATTTTTAGTGTATAAAGTAACAAGCATGAGAATGTCTAAATTAAGTGTTGGCTAGTATGTAATATGCATATGAAAAGCTAATTGATCTGGAAGGCTGTAATCAGTATAAATTCCAGCTATTGAATTATTGATAAAATTGGAAGCTGGCCAAAGGGGACCTTAATTTGATTGTTATCTGATTACATTAGAGAAATTATAAATTTATTCTGGTCTGTGATCAGCAAGTACATTTACATAAAGTGAAATAATGAAAACACAGTCACGTTGATACTTCAGAATTATGAACTTTGTAGTGGAACAGAATTCTTTAAGGCTATATCCGTTCAGAGAGGGGGAGAGGAAATCAAGACTGATGTAGCCAGGCAAGCTATCTGCATATTCTTCCCAGTTCAGGCTTTTTATAATGATCTGTATTCTATGGGCTACTAGACTAGAAATTACTATTCACAGCAAGAAAAGGAATCCCTTTGCCTTTCAGCTCTTGTACAGTGGCATGACTTTTCCTTCAACCTCCTTGATTTACCTGCTTCCAAACCTGAGTGGAAGTGTTAGATGCTACTACACTTTGGTGTGGGATATCAAAGGTGTAGTGACTGGTATGGACGTGCCTCCTTTAGCAGTACCAAACCCAGATGACACCAAGTATATGCTGTTTGCATATCCAGTAGTGCTGCTGCAGAGGGTCCAGCCAGTATGTGTGCAGGGAACTGCACTTTCAAGGATTGCACCTTTTGCAACTGAGGGTAATTGTCAAATTTAGGACAAAAAGAAAGTCTTGCAAAGACTTCTTGATAGTGAGTGAGAAGAAATTTTACTGAGCTTGAGATCACTGGCGCTTGGATTACATTATCAAGAGTTGGCAGCCTGCTTTTTTGGGCAGAAAAGGGAAAATTATTCAAGATAAGAACAGTTCTTGATTGATAACCAATCTTAGAAATTACCGCTTAGGAAACTGTCATCCTTAGGAAACTGTCTGGTCTTCCTCCAAAACTAATAATCGTGCTTGTTGTTCAGGTACAAAGCTGCATAATGGCAGTCCAAGTTAGATTCCACTGGATTTCTTTTACAGAACGATCCAGCATTTTGCCCCTGTAGCATTTTGACTGGCACACAAAAGCCAGCAGTTGAACCAGGGTGTCTTGTTTAACAGTGCAGAACACTAACCATGGATTCTGATGTCTGTTCCCTTTCAGTCTGCTCTTCACTTTCTCCTGAGATTTAGAGAAGGTGTCAGTGTTCATGATGTCAGCAGAGCGTGTTTCTGTCTCTTGAGCCTATGTGCCAGGTTATAATATAGACAGATTGCCAAGACTTTACACCACCTAAAGATAAAGATAAAAGGTAACTTACTGTTCAGTGTGTCCTATGTAAATCCTGTCTGCTTCTCTCCATTTCCCCTCCAAATGAGTGTGTTTGCAGGTCAAATAAAAGGAGGCTAGTTTGCAATGCCGTAGGCATGAAGAACTGCATGGAGAAACTGAAGGAAAGCGGCACAGGCCCACAAACCAAACCTTAGAGCTAGTATTCTAATTATGCATGATTCAAAATGTCTAGTGTAATGTAGTTATTACCAGTAAATTGAGATATGCATTTATACATAATGAAGCAATAGGAATTAATATACCAATAGCTTGAACTTCCTGCTTTGATTCTCAAATTTTGGGTTTTTTTAGAGAATGTGCTGCCTCTGTAGAGAAAGGGGCAGAATGTATAGATAGGGACAGAAGCATGGCACCAAAACTGTAAATCAGGAACTAGGATCAGCAGAACTCGCCTTTATAACCTCTCGTCTGGTTCATATTAGTGTCCTGAGCATGTAAAAAGCAGGGCATGAACTAAGCATGTTTAGGGGCGAGATGAGGTTTCTCACCTGCTGCAGCTGTAGCAAGGAAAAGGGTGCAGAGTTTCTTACAAGGTGCAGGGAGGAGCAACTGGTGGGAAAGAAGAAAAACAAAGCCACAAAACAACACAGAAAAACCCACCAACAAAAAGACAACAAACCTCCAAACCAACAAACAAGTAGCAGAAACCACTCAAGTTGAGTGTAGTATTTGCCAGACAGTAGGTAATGAGCTTGGATGTGGTGATAGAAATTATTTGGAGAAGACTGAAATTAATAAGCACAGTACATATTTTTCAGGTGTTGAATAGCTTTTTAATAGACAGTATTTTCAGGTAACTCTAGCCACATAGGCAGCTGTACTGAAGCATACTGGTACCAGCCAGCAATAATGGCACCTGCAGGAATGAACCTGAAAATACTGGTAATCTTGTATATTTTTTATGTTCTTTAAAGAGATTTTTAAAAACAGAAAATGAGGTTTGATCGCTGAAGGTCTTTATCTTCTGCAACACAGGTTGCAATTGTCTTTTTTCTTTATTTCACTTATTAAATAAAAGGGTATTTGGGTGCCATCTTTCTGTAAACTCTTAGTGTGTTCTCTGTAATATTCTGCAAATCTTAGTGGATAATGCAGTCAATTCTGCTGGCAGTTTGAAAATAAGAGAATGTGTGGCGTAACCTACATCACTAATACTTTTCCAAGTTTAAACTTGTAATTAAACATGTAGAATACTAGCTTGTTACTGCAGAATTCCATACTTCTAGCTTAGCTTAATTTTGTAAGTGGGCTTAACTTGTGCAGAACACTTCTCCATGTACAGAGGCTCAGTCCTCTTTCTTAAATAGAAAGAAGCGTCTTGGTGGAAGAAATTGTATGTCAAGTTAACTCCTATTCATACTTCATGGCCAACCATTCATGAAGCACCGTGATTTGGATTTAAAACAGGGGTTGCGTTTTTCTCATGAGTACTCCTTCTAGATAGATAAGAATTGCCAAACGAAGATAGGACTATTATGAGAGAAAATAACTATTTTATGGTATTAGAAATTAGACTAAAGGAAATCCTTTGAGCCAACTTCTTCAAGCAACAAGTAAATCTGTAAGACAAATTTAGCCCAGTGGTTAACCATGGTCATTCTTAAGTCTTTAGAACACTATGCATGGCTTTAAACACTGTCTTTTTTTTTGTTTTGTGATGAGTAAGCCATTGTATCCTTTGTATTTCGCTTCAGTATAACCTGAGGAAAAAGCTACTTTAGGATGTCAGTGAAGTTATCCTCCTTTTGGAAAGCATAACAGCAAAGGAGAAGTATTGAATATAAATTCTTTAAAATTACCTTAGTACTTAAAACAAGCTAGAAAATACTTAGACTGAACTTCTGATGGCATTCTTACATGGATTAGTGGAGGAAATTATTGGTGTAACTAGGAACTGTGTACTCCCATTGCACATGTTTTACATGGTAACAGAGAAAGAATGTCTCCCTGCAAATTCTGATGTTTTTCCAAAAGGCAGCTTGCTTTTATATCTATGCATCTTTGAGGATTTCAAGATAAGAATTTATTCTTTTGACACTGTAAAGAGGAACTGTTTAAAAATGAACTTGGAAACTCTGCACCTGTAAACAAATTTTTTTAGCAATAAAGCAGCACAGGCTGAGAATGCACTAATACTGGATGTGTCATCTGTTCAGAAGACAAATTAACCAACTGACTACACTCTACTTCTGAGGTGTTTGTACTTGCTGTATCTTTGTCAAAACTTAAAAATTTGAGCTGAACTGATACATGCTGAGTATCTGCTTTAGGGCCAGCTGTTCCAGCAGACTTCAAGCACGAGAGCCTCTGACTTGGAAGGCAACTAAACAAAAATTGTTATTATTCCACTCATAAGATGAGTAACTTACCAGTTAAAAGCTTCAAGGGTTGTTTCAGAGGGTAGCAGAACCCTATGTTGCCTGTAGAGATGGCCTAAAAGTAAAAAGCCTTTTATAGGTAGCTCTTTTATATACATGGATTGTTTATTGTTTTGATAACTACACATCTGAAAACTTTCTTCTGTGGTTGGCTTGTCACAACCTGCAGGGGGGCACAACTTTCCCTGCAGTTGCTGCTGCAAGCAGTGTTGGGAACTGCTGTAATGCAGCAGTAGGACACCACCTCGTCGGGACTACCGGAGAAGCGTTCCAACGCTGCCACAAGTTTTCCAAAATCTGTTATGGATTGCTGACCCTTCTGCTACCTTACGGAAGATTCGCAGTATGATTGTTACTTCGATAGCCTGTTCAACCACTGTTTCATTTTCTATTGGGTTTTATCTGTGGATGCCAGAGAAGACAGCTGCTGATTAGCTAACATAAGAAGGCCTGAGCTTGAGACTTGCTTTCTAAGTGGTTGTTATTTATTTAAACAGAGAATCCATCCCTTGCAAGCCAAACTGGCCCTGGCTGCACTGAAGGCTAGAACACATCTCAAGATGCCTAGGCACAGGAGATAAGACTCAACTCTAGAATAACAACATTTATTCACTGATCAATTTCAGATTAAAAGGAATTTGAATCCGGGACAGGCTGTGGGATCAAACGTTGAATCTTTCAGGAATAAGTTTATAAGCATCACTTAAATCAAAATGCATCCATAGGTTTAATTTGGTATCTCAGTACATGTTCATTTCAAATTACTGAAGATAATGTATTTATTTTATGCAGCTTGCATCTTAAAACAGAATTTACTTAGAGGTTCTCCCAGTTAAAAAGATTACAGAAATGTAGTTTAAAAAATTAACAGCTATTATTTAGCATATATTCATTATTTGTTTAAATTCATGCTAAGTAATATAATTTGAGGAACCATTCATTAAATGCTTTATAACAACCCAGAACCCAACCAAGACAAACTGATGTTTTTTTCTTGCAAACATAATCAAAGGAAAAGAAGTAGGCCTATGACTCCCATGATATTGGCAATGATTTGCACAATATGAATTTCTGAATGTCAGGGGTTTTTTTTATTTAAACAGTTTCTTTTTCACAACTGTAAATATAATATAAAAATGTAACTGACAGCTTTCTTTCCCTTTTAGGGATTGACACTTAGCCAGATGAAGCAAAGCTATTTAGCACAATTATACACAGTATATATAGACATAAAGTATATAGCAAGAAAGAGTCTCAATGCAGAAACTGAAATGAAAGGACAAAAGTGGGTAGTCTCATTATCAATCATGTTTCTTAGACTAAGGCAACAACAGAAGTGCTGTCACTTAGGAAGTACCACAAAGGTGAAGTTATACAGTGGAAAACATTTACCTGAGGTGGAAAGGTGCTTGCACATAGCATCACTGGAATTAAGCTGAGCAAGTAAATAGAATCCTCTCTAGCCTACTACAGACAACTACTAAACTTCCCATAAAATCTATCATCCCCTTAGGGACAAACATTAGCCCTTTAGGCAGCAAAAAGGAGAGGAAAAGGACCCTCAACCTTCCCAACAAGCAAGAAAGATACTCTGTCTCAGAAACAAAGGGTGAGTAGTGCTCCTTCTTTTCCATCAAATTATTTTCCAATGTTTGGAAATAAGCAGAACCCATTCAAAATAGAGAGAAATGCCAGTTAGGGTTTTTTTTATTAAATATCTTGACTGGCCAATTGAAGGCAGCAAGCAGATCATCACAACTCCAGCAGAGCAGTTCCCATGACTGAGCAGAAGTGAAGGAGAAGACAAGACTGTTCCATGGTTTCACAGTTTCAGCCCCAGAAAGAAATGCTCAAATCTGTTAAAGGCAGTTGCTCACAGCCTAAATGGACGTATTTGACTCGCTCCTGTGCAGTCATGGGGCTGCATTTCCAGAGGACTTGGCAGGTGCATGGTTGCCCTTTAACTGAAATTCAAAACCTTGTGCTCCAGCCTGCATTGTGCCATCCAGATTCAAGCAGTAAGAACAGTGTGCAGCATCTGTGACATGCTAGCCTGCCCTTTTTGCAGGCCACACATACAAGCAAATTTAAAAGAACTATTCAGGAGTACATTTAGCAGTGGTTTGCATATGAGATGTAGCCAATGAGCCACTTAACCAGCTGCCATTAACACCCAGGCTGCCATTAACACTGTATCTATATGAAAAGGTAGGACAAGAACTTTACACCTCTAAGAATGTTCAATTTATATTAGCTCCTCTTGAATACCACCTTATTAGTGTGTTTGTATAGCTCCAGAAACCTGACTTCAGTATTTCAAAGGCTGGTTTTCCCCCAAGAGAAAAAAAACGAAGTCACAGTTATACTGCCTCAGAGAGTGATGTGCTGCATGGGTGAGCTATTCAGTCTTCCAAGCATAACTTCAATATGTTGGGTTTTTAGGTGTTGCCCTGAAGGGATGCACTTAATCATCAGTTCTTTCCATACACAGATAAAGTGACAGATCAACAGTCAAACCTGATCTGGTGCATTATTTCACCACAATGAACAAACGCAGCAGAGATGCAGAAACAACTCCAGCAGTTCTTGCAAATGGCTACTAGTTGATCCTAACTCCTGCATATCCTGGTGGTAGGCCATCTGTATCTGATGCAGAGCTCTGCCATTGTGTTACATAATTACTTTGTTCCAGTTCCTTCAGCTTGTTCGTCAGCAACTCCATGCGAATGTGGAACTCCACAAGCTTTTCTTTCAGCTAGAAAAAAAGAGAAATAAGAGTATTAAAACTAGTGAAAAATGTCCTAACACTGGGTCTTTGAATGATCTGCATCGCACTTTCAGTGGCTCAAGAGCAGCTAGTTTTTAAGATGGAAAAATAGTGGGGCTTGAATCTTTATACTGCATGTCTAGCACAGACAAAACCAGCACTCAAATCATAGGTCTGCACTACAAACTGGAGATGGATGAATATGTGCCAGCATCAGCCCTTCCAGAGATGTAGGGAAACACTCTATTTAAGGAGATGGAGTTGCTGGAGTTTTACTATGATGAATCTGATCTTACCTGGTTAACTCATTACAAGTTTTCACACAACTGGAGACCTTCTTTGACAGTATCTGGACAAACTGTTTCATCATTAGTTTAGGAATACATGTGGACACATTATTTCTCAAAAAGCAAAGGCTTGCTTTTTTTGAGCTTGTTCTAATCAACAAGCAAACTCTACAGACACATAATTTGTGTTTGCAATGAAGTACTATCTTTTTTTTTACTTCAGAAAACTGCATCTCTACAAGTCTTGCCTGGATGAGATTTTTGCATTTTAGTCTCACTTGACCTGCAAAAACACTATCATCTTATGGACACTGGAAGATGACTTTAAAGAGGACAAAAGAAATGTCACAGGCCCATTAGAAGAGAAACTAAACTAAAACAAAAAAAAAAAAAAGAAAAAGAAAGGTATAAGTAAACACATAAACTGGGTACGCTGGCTGTTTCCAACACATCGTATGGGACAGACAATTTACTAAGATAACAACTAACCAGGTTACAGACAAGAACATCCAATCTAAACACCAAAGGAGGGAGGTCCTAGTGCTGTCTCTGAAGCTACAAATACTGCCATGCTGTTTTGAGCTTACACAGACATAACTGTGCAAGAATCCCTTTCAAATTAACAAATTACTATTTTTTAATTCTTCAACAGTGACAACACAAGTAGTAATACTTAGGTGAAGTCTGTATAAATGATTCTTGGGTTTTTTCTTTTCACGGTATAGAGGTAAAAGGATAAAACAGTCAGCATTTTCTCAATCTTATGCACTTAAAAAACCAGTAATTGTATCCATACTTTGGAACTAATATCCCAAATTATCAGCGGTTTAAAACTATTTTCCATTAATGTAGAGATTAATATAGAAACCTTACTTCCTGCACTTCTTTTTTTAAGGTCACAGCAGGAAAATCCACCTTAGAAGCTTCTATAACCATTTTGTTTTCTAAGAGATAGCTGGAAAACAAAAGGGGATAGGGAAAAAAGCCACAAGAAGAACAGTTAAAAGCCGCACACTTGCATTCATTGTTTAGACAGATTATTTAAGACAATTTTAAAGCATATACAAATTTGTTGCCAAAAGTAATCAATAATTAAGAAAATATGAAAAGCATAACAATAAACATAACATAGTTTTACTTTGAGATCTTAAGATCCTCTCATTACCAGCTATAAGTAATGAAGTTTCTATAGTCAAGCCCTCAACCTATCATGGAACTACTTTGATACCTTACATTAGCTAAGCAAACCTGGAACAGAAGGAGATTTCAGCATTGCACTCAACTAAATTTAAACCCTTACATTACATGAGGACACTCAAGAGGTGGAAGGCAAATCAACACAAACAACTTAGACATCCAGGATGTTAAAATCTCACACCAATGTGCTCAGACAAAAGTAAAGCCGTTTTTGTTAGCTGTTGGCCAGTTGTACAGTAAATTACAAATCCTGTGAAATCCCTGACTGTAGGAATACAATGTAATAATAATAATAATAATAATGTACTCACCAGAGGATTCTGTCCTTGAAGAAACAGAACAAGCCTCGGAGATGCGCCATGTCGCTGGCGGCAGAATGAAGGATGAAGCCCACAGACAAGCCACATGACCGACAGGACAATGCATTGTAAGCACTAGAAGAAGAAAGGGAAAAATATTTTAAAACAGAAACCACAGATACTACATGCCTGTCAGACAACATCAAATCTTCTATTAGGACAAAAAACCAAGACATAATAATGCTTTCTCATTAAAAAAATAATAGATACAGAAAGAACGTGAACATAAGAAGTTGGGCATGTTGTGCTCATGTTGTGCTCTTTACTAAGTGAAGTTGCAATTACGGAAGAAAATACACGTCTTATTATCACAGAGTGGTTTAGGCTATACTACTCAAAGAGGATTTAACCGATAAAACAACACACATACCAGGTCACAGATGTGAAATTTCCTCTTGATAAAACAATTATTGCTTCATACAGAGAGAGGGGGCGGGAAAAATAGACAAAAAAATAGCAAGTTTTATATTTAAAAAGTTCCCAGTCCTATAGTTTGTAAAGCAGCCTTTAAACATTGCTCAAATGCTCCTCTTCACTACAAAGGTTAGACCAGTAAAACTTTTGATTTTGACAGAAGCGAAAGCTACATCCCTGCAAAAGGTTTCTCCATCCGAAGCGGTGAAGCAAAGGTAGAACAAGGACTTGGGAGTTTCCTAAGCCCCTCAGAACCCTTCGTGCAGGAGCCGGAGGAGCCCCCGGCTCCCAGCCCTGGCAGAGCCGGCTTTGCCCGCCCGATTTCCCGCGGCGGCGCGATGCCAAGAGCAAGGACATGGGCGAGCTACGCACCATCCC
This sequence comes from Myiozetetes cayanensis, assembly GCF_022539395.1. Lineage (NCBI taxonomy): Eukaryota > Metazoa > Chordata > Aves > Passeriformes > Tyrannidae > Myiozetetes > Myiozetetes cayanensis. The sequence continues at coordinate 36,840,498 of NW_026087853.1, read as the reverse complement.
AGGAGCGGTTCCTCGAGGCCGATCAAGATCGAATCCTCCCAGATCACATCACTGGTGACTTCTGCGGAGAGAGAGACGCGCTGCAGGCGAGAGCTCCCGGCCCAACCTCAGCCCGGCCCGAGACCCGCCCGGGGCAGCGGCGCGTCCTCCCGCCCCGCGGCCCCGGGGACAGCGGCAGCGCGGGCTCGCCACCCCCGTCCCCGAGGAGGCACTGACTGAAGCAGGCGAGGAAGCCGAGCCGCGGCTCCTCCGGCGCGCACAGCTGCAGCGAGTCCCCCAGCACCGTCCAGCAGCCGCGGCAGTGGAACACGGCGCACAGCTCCGGCAGCGGACCCTGTCGCCGCGGCGGCGACGCCGGCTCCGCGGCCGGCGGCAAGGAGGACGGCGGTGACGGCGGCATCCGGGCGGCAGCGGCGGGGGAGGATGCCCGCTCCAGCACGATGGTCCCGACGGGCTGCTGGTCCTGGAACAGCTCCCGGTCCTGGAACAGCTCCCACAGCTGCCGCCGCACCGCCATCTCCTCCCGCCGCGCGCTCGAGCGCGGCGCCCGCCCTCCGAGCCCGGCGATTGGATCGCGCTTTACGGGTCTGAGCTGCCACTGGTCAGCGGGCGCGTCAATCCTAGCCGCCCGAGGCTATTGGGCAGCGAGCCGCACCGGGCCACGCCTCCCCAGCCGGGAACGCCCCAGCGCGCTTGAAAATAAGCACGCGCGGCGGGACGCGCCGCCATTGGCGGTTTCCGCGCCCCGCCCCCCGTGGCGGGTCGCAGCCAATGGGCTGGCGCGGCGGGCAGTTCGAACGGCGGGCGCGGCGGGCGCAGCGTCGGTTGGGCGCGCGGCACGAGCCGGGGTGCCACCGCCATGCCACTCGCCTCGTCCCGCTCCCTGGAGGCGCTGAAATACGCCGAGCTCCAGCGCCTCGCCAAGGCCGCCGGGCTGAGGGCCAACCTCCGTGTGAGCGGGGCGGCGGGGGGGAGCGGTGGCAGGGAGCAGAGCGAGAAGGGGTGGGGGGGAAGGTCCGGGCTATGAGGTTCCCCCTCCGCACGGCCGTGAGCCCGGGGCAGCGGGTGTCCCGCTGGGAAGGCGCCCGTCCGTCCCCGCGGGCGGTGCTCTCGGTCTGGGGCCGCAGCCGCCCTCCCCTCCCGGCGCTGGAGTCCCGCGCGGTGCGTCCCGAGAGGCGCGGCCGGGCCGTGCGCTCCCGTGGGGGCTCGGGCAGGGGCGGCGCGGGGCTCCGGCCGTCTGGCGGCACCGAGGAGGGAAGGCTGCCCCCCTCTCCTGCCCCGGCCGCTGGTGGCCCCGCTGCCCCTCTCTCGCCGCTGTCCCCGCACTGTTTCCCCGCCTCCTCCCCCTCGGTGCGCGTAGGTGTGGTGGGTCGGGTGTTTTGTTTACGACTCGGAGTCGGAGGAGCAGTGAGAGAAGGGTGCCTTCGGCGAGGGGAGCGGGTGTGCGCGTTTACCAGCCGCGCTTAAGGAAGAGAAGTTTCAGCTCTCCCCGATATCCTGCCTGGTGTAGCTGTGGCACGGCCTGGCCTCTCGTGGTAGGCGCTGCCAGCAGCGGGAGAAGTCACAAAACCTTGAAGAAAATCCACCGCTTCGGTGGAAAAGGGAATTGGTTGTCCTGACCTGACTAAGATTTTTTCCTGGAGTTTTAGTTTTTGGAGTATTTTGCTCTTAAACTCCTAGTTCGGGTTTGATTTTATGCTGATCTTTCCAATTAGGTCTTACGAGTCTCTCGTAGCCTGAATTATCGGTGGCGTGGTTTTGTTGTTATTTTGTTGCTGTAGCTGCTGAATGTATGCAAGGGACGAAAGCTGCTTTGCGTGTAGTATGGACAAGACAGAACTAACTGCAGAAATTTAATATGATTTTAATTCATGTTCAGCTGTGCAGTGTTGGTTAAAACAATCTGTCTCATTCATCCTTGAACAATTAACCTGAAAAACAGACAGACCGAAAGAAACCTAGTCTGAGAAATTTGCCTTTGTGCCTCCATGGAGGGTACGCTATGTACTTATCTGCGGCCCTAAGCACTTTCCCTAATTTACCTTGAAGGAAGACCTAGGCACCTTATTCCATCATATTCAGGGAATTTTCAGCTTGTTTGTTTGATCAATTTATAGGACACTCGTTACGTTTATGCAGATTTTTGTTGGATGACTTAATGGACTATTTGGTTCATAAATTGCTTTGATTTCCCTCCAGGCAGACAAACTGTTGGAATTATTGAAGCAACACTTTCAAGAAACAGAACAAGAAAATATGGTAATAGATGATAAATCAACTATTGTTTTTAAGAGATATAAACTTAAATTTGTGACCAGCAGGATGGGGTGTGTGATAGAGGGTGGTTTTGACCATGAACTATAATAGAAATACCTTTTTCTTTAGTGCCTGTAGCTTAATGTACCCATATGCTGATAGAAATAGGTATGCTAATGTTAGTTTTGAAGTGGCCTCTCATATGACCCAAAACTGTTTTCCTTTCAGCTGCAAAAATTAACAGTGTGTTTTTCAGCATTAGTAAAAAGTTAGTCTCTGTAAAGACTAACACCTAATTTTCATTGAACAAATCTTAATTCTTGTCTGTTTAGCTCCAGACAATAGTTCCTACCAAATGTAAAAATATTTTATTTATTTTGCATGTCTAGATAGTAATTGGAAAACATTTTGTATCTACTAAGATTTACTTACACTAACACTATAATGAAAGTGATACAGTTGCGCTATTTCCTTTATTCATTTCTTAAGCTATTATTTTCTTAATTTTTTTAAAAGTTTTCTCTAAGTGGAATTATTTTGTTGGGTGTGGTGATGTTTTTTGGTTTTGATTAAAAAAAAAAGTGGTGTCTGCTTTTTCTAAAATGTATCTCCTTTGAAGTGCTTCCTTTCAAAAACCTTTAAAGATTTGAAGGAGCGCTGTAATCCTTGTCAGCTTTTTAAAATTTTTTTTGGTGAAGAGTATTCCACAAACGTACAAATCTGGGAGGGTTGCGGCATTATGCAAGTTAGATTTCAAATATGAAATATTAGGCTTTTATAATATTAAAATACAATATAATAAAACAATCATAGAATTTATTTTGAGAGTACTCAAACAGTGAGCTTTGATGTTTAGGGAAATCTAGATACTGCCAGTTTGGTGATTACTATGCTGCTAAATGGCATGCTTCCTACTGTTTTTCCTCTGTGTGAAATACTTTTTCCATTAATAAAATTCAAACTGTCCCTGGAGTATCTAATTCATGTTTGTGTCAGGTATCTACCACATTATAGTGTTTTTCTACTACAGGATCCTGAAAAGAGTGCATCTGCTTCCATTGAATTGGATGAACTGAGCAATCAGGAGGAAATTACGCCTGATTCAGTGCGTTTTATTACAAAAAGATGTGGCAAAGAAAAGAAAATAACCAGAAAAAAGAGGAACTCCCATGAGGAAACTATTACCAGTGAAGAAAACCCAGTGCTTTCTGATGAGAAAGAGGTGATATGCATTGATTGGTTTTGTGTCTCCCCTTCCTCTGAGTGTAATTTAAACATATTTGATTTCTTTTTACCACCATTTATAGATGGTTTACACTTGTGTGTGTGTGTGTATATACATATAAGAATTACATATGTAGTGTTCTGGTATTGGACATTCTAGCACTGACTTTCCTCTATCTTAACTATGTGCTATTCCATAATAAACAGACATTACTTGCTAGTCATTGCTTCAAGGAAATAAATTCCTCTTAAGAAATATACAATACCAAGCACTTTATCTGAGTGTAAGAGTGCTCTCACCTACTTCATGATAGTATTCTGAATATTAAGCTAGTGCCAAAATTTATCTAAAACAAGGCTGTTCTCACTTTTTTAATACAGAAAAAAATTATCAGAAGTTGTACCATTGCCTAAACTTCACAATTTTTTTTATTGTGAGTGTTGTATGACTGAGGGAGAGGAAGTTTCAAGGTGAGATGGACGTAGAATTCTTTTTCTCTAGAGCTACAATGAGTGGGTAAACTAAGAACTGTCTGAAAGACTTTTACTGACCTAAGAAGGGAAATGAGGAGATGAGAAGAGTTAGAAAATTGTACAGTAACCAAAGCTCCAACAGTGAAAAGTAACATCCTCAGTGAATTTATTTTTACTTGCAAATAATTAACTTTTGTCAATAAAGGCAATTTTATACTAAAATGTTAGAGCTGTGCAGGTGAAAGCTTTCTAATATATCTGTTTGTGAAGTAACAGGGTAAGTATTTCACAGGTTAATTCAGGTTGGACTTCAGAAAATCTCAATCTCCCAACCAAAGCAGACTCAACTGTAAGGTTAGACCACAGTGCTTGGGGCTTTATCTAACCTCATATTGAAAACCCCTGATGATGGAGGTTATGCATCTCCCTGGGCAACATGTTCCACTGATTCACTGTTCTCAGAAAAACAGCCTTTCTCTGGAACAGAAAGGAACAAACAATTGGAAGAAATAGTTTAAAATGAAGTATGTTTAAATTGCAGGTGCATTCTGAAACGAAAGAAAACGAAGTGCCTCAGGATGAGCAGGGACAGAAGGTTCTCCAAAACAAGAAACAAGTAACCAAAAAGAGAGCTATTGAGAATGCAGGGATGGGTAGTGGTCAGAAGAAACAAACAGAGAAGACGTCTGTTAAAATCCAGGGAAATGAATGTAAGTAGGAAATGAAAAAAAGCAACTTTAATAATTTTTACTTCTTAAAATAATCAAGAAGTAAATTTAATTTTGTTGTGAAGATTTCTGTGGCATGTCTGATGATTAGTACTTTATTTGGGGATACCAGAAGGAAATCTGTCTGTTTTTTCTTTTAACATATTGTTACACAAATCCATAAATTCTGCACTGTAGCAGTTTTGCTGGCTTTGACTTCAGAACTCTGGACATGATGTTTTTAGTGAAGGAGTTCTCAAAAATCTGAGTATGTTTGAGCCTTGCACTTCCAAAAGGATCAGTGCCTTTTGGAATATCCCTGAGGTTGTTACTTGGCTTCTTTAACACGTGGCAAGGAAAGGAGAACTTTCTTCCTAAGGCTTCATTATCTTTTCCTACAGATGAATAGGCTTATCTTTTTTTTCCCAGGAGTAAAATTAGTAGAAAAGGACATACAGACAGAATCCTTTATAATTTGTTTGAACTACCTAATAGTATCTGTATTCCAGTGCATAATTTTTCCATACGGTTGTTTTTTTTAGCTCTTGCAACATGATACCACTGCAAATATTAATTTATCCCCCACTCCTTTGTGTATGCAGCTGACAGGAAGAAATGAGTTTTTCTAATCAATCTGATAATTCATTTGTGTTGTGAATTTCTCAAGTAAGATATATACCTTCATTTGCTCTGGTTAGGCTATGTGTATGTAGTCTGTAAACTGGACTATGGGTATTCTTGCTATTCAGTAGAATTTACAAGGACTGTCTTATGGGAGACCACCTATAATTTTGAAAGTAGCTTAGTAGGATTTCCAGTGAAGGTTATTTATAAAACAGAAGCAATAGAGTATTGTGGAGAATGCTTGGGCTGAAGCAGCATTCATCCTGACAGCTGGTACATCTCTTCCTGTAACTGTAGTTACAAGTGTCTGTACTACTTTCTGTGTTGAGGTTTTGTGTCTTGGTGTTTTGTTGGTGGTGTTTTTTGGTGGGTTTTTTTGGTTGGTTTTTTTTTGGGGGGGTTGGTGGTTTTCCTTTGTTGTGTTTGTTTTTTGTTTTTTTTCCCTCAGTAATTTCAGACAGGGAGGCTGTGTTACAGGAAAATACTATGCCTGCATTTAACGTTGATGAGTTGATTTTTCAACAATTATTTTCAACAACACCCCATTATTTGCTTCCAATGAGGGTTTCTTTCAATATATGGGTCATCTGTGTTTACTTTTAAGGGGACGTGAATGAACAGAAAAGCAAATGTTTGCTTTTTATTTGCAAATGCTGAACTTGATGTGGAGTCTTCACCTGATATTTTAAAGAAAATTAATCAGTAAAATGTGAACATGAGCTTAATAATATACCTGAGAGCAGAGATGGAAAAAACCCAACTCAGACTCTCTGTATGTATATAAGGCAGTGGCAGAAAAGGTGGGCAAAAGGTATTTTTTCTTTATTATCAACATTTAAAAAACACAGTTCACGGCCTGTGAAGTTAAACTTGCTTTTGCTTACCACAAGCACAGTTCTCTTTTTAACTTTCTCTGTGAAATATTTTATTATCATAAAATACTAACCTAATAGGACTGTAAGATTCATGCTGGGCTTGTAGTTTGTCAAGACATGGTATTACTGACAAACCAATTAAAACAAGACATATTCCAGCTCTTTTTATTTCTCAAAACCGAAACCCGCTTTGATGAGATGAGGTGTGTTTTAGAACAAATTCTTTTAAAACCATTGTGACGACTTAAAAATGTTTTCCAGGAGTTCTAATGATTTTGTCTAATCTTACTGTGCCAGGTGATGCTCATAATGCAGGCGGGAAGACCCCTTTATCTGTAGGCTGTGCACCTAGGTCTGCAAAAACAAGGATGAAAGCTACTACACCAAGTAAGATAACCTACCGTCTTTAGAAATAGATGTGTTTTGCTGTGTGTAATGGGAGATGTGGCTTAGTTTTTTATCACTCAGATTTCTATTTTTGCTCAAAGAAGAGAACATCCTCTCTTTAAAAATCAAGCAAACAAAAAAATTTCCCAAAGGTTACATTTTAAGGTATATATTCCAACTTGTAAATTCAAAGTAGTAAATGTTATAAGACTGTTATTGAACATTTTGATGTCTTTGGGATATAATACTTGCATTGATTTTCAAAGAGCAGGAATACATGCTATTATTCCTGCTTATTTAGTTTTCACTTTATAAATACTACTGTTGTGCTATATTACTATGCATTAGCTCATTTTCATCACTTCTTAAAATGAATTTATTAGTTTAAATTTAGAAGTACTGTTTTCTTTAACTGCAGAATTTGGGGGTTAGGTTAGATGATCTTTAAAAGTCCCTTCCAACCCAAACAGTTCCATGAATCTGTAATTCTCCAGAGCACGCACCAGGTAACTGGTCACAAAGCTGGTGAAATAGGATCTTTTTCATAGTGTTTGGCCAGCTGTGTATGCAGTCTTTAATTAGAGGGATACTTTTTCTTTGAGGCCATAACAATAGGCGTTGAAAAATTCTCCTATTAAGTATTAAACTTCCTTAGAGCATATTACATCTGTGAATCTTCTTTCTTAGACTTTAAAAAGTTGCACGAGGCTCACTTCAAGAACTTGGAATCTATTGCTGACTACATGGAGAGGAAAAAAAAAAGGAATGAAAACTGTACCAGTTCTCTCAGCACAGTCAAGGTAACCGATAACAGAGGAAGATATCTGTTGTTCCCATATTCATTTATTTCCAGGGCCTCTCTGTAAAAGTCCTTGTAGAGTCTCTTTAGAGCAGTAAGTAGCTGGTCATGTGAACAAGCAGTGGAATATTATGATGAATGAAATTTATCTTAGTCCTATATAACTAATTATATATAGTTATTTGTATATAACATTGTTTTGTCGAGGGATGAGAGGCAGCACAAGAGAGAGACACAGACATGAACTTTAAAGAACAAGTGTATAAATTTACTATAGTTCAACCCAGCAAAGAATTACAAAAGGATAAGCTTCGCAACGCACCTAATCATTACTACAAAGAGTGTCTCTAGTGATTAAGAAAGATACATCACCAGCTGCCTTTTAATGCAACATCATCCAGACCCGCAGGTCAGCTGGGGAGCCCCAGTTGCAGTGACGGATCTGAGAACCACTCCCGGTAACTGGCAAATCCTACGCAGTGTGTTCACTCATAGGTGAGGCTTCCACCTTCACTGTGAAAAGGGCCCAGCTTTTATTGGTAAACAAACAAGCTTACATCACTGCTTAGTGCAGAAAAATGTCTGAATTTCTTCTCTCCTGGAGTTTCACCCAAAGCCTGGCCAGGGCTCAGAGGAAAATCAAGGGAGTCAGTTTGGACCATATAATGTTGAACATTAATGGATAGAAATCTTCACTAATAAGCAGATACCAATATGTCTTACCAACAAGCATGCATGTTTACACAGGTGTAGTCTTATCACACTACATATTTTACAAATGATTATACAGAATTTTGGCTAATAAGCAGATAGATGACTAAATACAACATTAGGTTGGAAGGTTCATCTAGAGGTCAACTCTGGCTTAGGGCCTGTTGTTCAGGCCTCAGCACTTCCAACGTATATGTTATATAACTTTTTATATATTAACAGTGTATAGCTATAGGAACCAACAAATAACTTGTTTGTTTTGAGTTAAAATAATTATGTCACAACCACTTCAGTGGAAGATCTGGAGGTTTTGTTTACAACTGTTTGAATTGCTGCAGAACTTAAGGGGATAGGTTGCCTTTCAAAGAGCAGGAATTAAATATTCATTTCCTCTTTTGTGCCTAAAAGGACTATTGTCCAATGGCTGCATATGACTCTCTTTTAAAATAAATGCAACATATATTGTTTTTAGTGTCCCTGACACTCAGTTCTTACCTCTAACCCTTGTGTGGGTCAAAGCTGCTAACAGAACCTCTTGCAAGTGTAGCCAACCCTAGAGAAGTGACAGCAATGTATCAATGAATCTATAAATATGTCAGTGGATATAGAATTGTTCAGGTTGGAAAAGACCTTTAAGATTGTTGAGTCCAACCATTATCCTAGCACTGCCAACTCCATATCAAAACAGTAACACTGAAACTCCTGAACATTACATTTCTTTTCTTTATGGCATACATGTATCAATGCTTACTTGAGACAGATTACTATTGGCAGGTGCTGACCAAAAAAATCAAATCCCTTAAAAGCATCAGAAAAAGGAACTTCATATAACAGTTCTAAGGTATGTCTTTCCAGATCAGGATGAGTTTAAAAACAATAAAACTATTTATGTTTTTATGCTTTCAAAGAAAGGGAAAAAAACTGAAGAGGCTGTATGCTTATGATTTGCTATGTATTTTCTCTTCCTCTTGGCTACTGTTCAGATAAATTTTTAGCAGAGTCTCGTAACTCATTATTTGATTTTCCCTAGAAACGAAACAGTGGCAAAGCACTTTTATTCAGCCCACATCCAGCAAGGGGCAGATTCTCTACCACCTGCACTCCTGGTAACCTCCGGCGCTCACCACGCAATTCTCTGAATGCTGCAAATCGGAGTATTTTGTCCCAGAAATCTTCATTTAATCCTTCTGTTCTTTCAACATCCAAAATGAATGTCAGGTAAAATGAACAAAACAAAACTAACAGCAAGCCATTTGATACAATACACATGAAATAATCAACACTGTGATTTTGCTACCTTATTTCTATTCTAAACATGAATTGTGCAAGACCAGTTCTGATTACTAACTTTCAACCTAGCATTATAGCTGGTTTAATCCTTACTGTGCTGTTACTGTCTCGCTTCTTCGTTTTTATGTCTGTTGATAGCAGAATCTTGCATCTCAGCCTCCATTTTGCTAAACCAGGCAAGCAAATTATTTTTCTTACTGCGTTAGGTTTTCCATTTTGTCAGACAACCTATCTGTTACATCTAAATTAATTTATCTTTGAAATTTCTTAACCAGAACTGTATTCAGTATTCCAGGTGAGTCTTGCAATGGACTCATCATTTGGGGTTTTTAGCTAGTCTCTCTTCCTTTTCCTCTATTTTCCCTCCCTCTCAGTGTCACAGCAGTGATCATCTTGTGATTGACTACTATAAGCAGATTGTTTCTAGCAGATGGGAACTAAGTTGACACTAGTAAGTCATGAGGAATTGCTAAATGAGTGAACTCATACTCAATGCTACTATTTTATCACATTTCCTTTTAAAACATCATGTGTATGTCATTATTCCTCCACAGTAATCTAGTTCTCTATTAATGTTTGTTTCATGAATTTGTTATTAAAGAAATTATTAATAAGCTAATAAAATTTATTGAAGTTTTCATCAAGAAACCTTTTAAATGATGGAATTAAAAGGACAGTGTTTATGGTATTCCTTTGACAAACATCCTTTTGCTTGTGTTTCTTTTAGTGAGTCCTTGTCTGTACTATTCCTTAATTGGTTTCTAACCATTATACTAATTCTGTCTTTAATCATTTTACTAAACTTTCCAAGGTGACTGAAGTTCTAATTAGACATTCTCACTTGCTAACAATACATGGTTGTTCTCAGGTCTTGGTTGTGTAACTGCCCACTTCTTTTATGACCTTCACTTTTCAACTTTTGCATGCCAAGGTTAAAACTGCTGGAGCTTTTTGTCCCTGAATAAAATGTATGTGGACTTGTTGTTATTGTGAGGTCAGATAATGCAACTTCTAATATGGATATCTGATAATTTTATGTGACTTTGGAATGCAGGTCTTTTGCTGTTCAAAGGTCAAAATCAAGTTTATAAGCTTACTAGCTTTGTTTCTAGTTTTAAAGTCCTCTTTTTGATTTCAGTAAATAACAAATGAAAAAAATAACCATAAACTTGCTAGCCCACAAAACATAGCTTTCTTCAACATATACTCACTGCCTTTCCAAATCTTGCAGGCTTTTAGCTTATTCTCAGTACCTTTTTGATAGGGGTGTTACTTCATGCAAGATTTTGAATTTTCTTTTATCTGTTTATATATATATATATATGTATTCACACATACACATTAAAAATGTGTATATACACATACAGCACATATGTGCATCTTGGTATGCAAGTAACTTGTGTATTCTGACTAAAATTTTGAGCTTCATCTTGTAGATCTTTGAGTTCCAGCATTCTGTTAGTTAATTTTCTTTCAGTTTTTCTTAATTTGAATTTTAAAATTAACAATAGTGACACGTAATGCTTTCCTACAGAATCCAAATCTAAAATAAATCATATCTGTTGGTGAAGAAATCTACTATCTTATTGCATCGAAATACATTTGCTCTCCAAAACAACAAACGAGTTCTTTGTAATTCCTAATATCCTTTACTGCTATTGATGATGGCTCGTAACTTGAAAACTGTTATACCAGCAAGGCATTTTAGTGCAATTGATGCGCGAGCTGTGAATATCTTATATATGCAAGAACATCTTATATATGTAAGAAAAACAGAATGCAGAACTTTCTGTATTCTAGCACATTGCTTACGTTCCTTGTAGGTGACTAAATTTGTCTTCATATTTCTAACTATTTTCAGGTTCTCAGAAGCCACAAAAGATAATGAGCACAAACGCTCTCTTACCAAGACTCCATCTCGAATGTCTCCATACGTGCAGGAGATTTGCACACCTGACACTCAAAAGAACTGCAAACCAATAAGTCTGAAAAACAGCAAGGGAAATGCAAAAAATGATCTGCCTGCACCAAAGGGTAAAGTGGATGGTGAATATTTGGCTCTTTCAGATCAAGACTTTTGTCTTAGTGAATAATTATTATATAAATTTTTAATAACACAGTGTCATGTAGTCCCAGGTCTTAACTTAATTCTCTAATTTATGACTGATTTGTTAGAAACTGCAGTAGTTTTTTGTTTCATTTGTTTTCCAGTGGCTTGAGTAAAATGGTTGGGTGCCAAGACTTAAACATATGGTACCTGGCTATGTACAGAAGAGAGGATAGAAAACCTTCTGGACCTTTAGGGATTACGTAGCAAAAGGTTCATATTGCAGATACATGGAGATCCTGTCTGTGGTGACAGGAGTTTCCGATGCCTTCTCAGAGATCTCATTCTCCTCATGGGGTTAGCATGCATTAGGCTTTTAGCTATGTTTTAGGACAATCTGTTATTACCAGCCTCAGTAACTCTGATTAATTCCAGAACTAAAACTAAGTAAAAACAGAAGTCTTCTGATTGCTCACAATCTCCGCGCCAGCACAGCTCTGCTATCCAGCCATTGATACCTTTAGTATCACCAGCCTATTAGCACAGGCCAAGAACCCAGAGCTTCTTGGTTTACTCTGTAACAGTATTAATGTTTTTAAGGGGAAAACAAAGCTCCATGTTGATCTGAAGCTGATCTGTCCTGAAGGAACGCTTCTTTGTTTAATGTGAAAAGCCACGCAGTTCCACACAGAGACTAGAGAACACAGTGTGCTCAGAAGTGTATTAGAAAAACACGTGAAGCTGTATATGCTCTTGGATAGTCCAATCATACTAAAAGGGCTAGAAATTCTGCAACTCTTGCCCTCTCCAGACCTTGAAACTCCCTATTTCAAGTAAGCTGTATTTGTGCAATTCTACTGTTAGAGGTAGCAGACAGTAGCACTTAAGGGCTCTTTCTTTGGTCTTAATAATTGTAAGATGGTCTTCACAGGCACTTCCCAACTTTGTGTACAGCTACACACAAAGCTACTCTTACTCTTGCTGCTATAATAATGATATTGTGATGCCTTTTGTAGTTATCACTCCCTTCAAATTTGGAGCTCAACCTGCAGAATCCACAAGCACTAAGAAGACATTTGATCTCAAAGCAAGTCTCTCAAGGCCCCTTCGGTATCAGCCACATAAAGGTACTGTGATCCTTTGCAGCTTGTGTTGGTCACATGCCTTATGCTCAGCTGCTGGCAGGGAGTACTTGGGAGGCATTGATACAAATCGTGATAGCAAAGTCTTTTCTCGTCTCTTTTCCTTTCTCTCTGGATTCCCACACAGTCTGTGGACTGATGTTAAATTTCTACATAATATATGCTCCAAGAGCTTCACTACTGAAGATTAAGACTTTATGACTAAAAGTCCATCAATACGAGAATAAGCACCCTTGTATTCCACCGAATGATGTTATGTACAGGAAATAGGAAACATTCCTTACATAATTGGACTTTTTTTTTTTTGACGTGCACTATTGTTTGAGAAGCTGAACTTTGTGTGGTGAGTTCTAATTCTAGGTACAGTCACCTGTTACTACTTCTAGAAGGACTATTGTAGGGAATGGGCTGGTGAAACTGATAGTACACTTGAAATGCATATGGAATGCTGAAACTGATAATACACAGCTTGAAAATGCACTTCATCCTAAGGTCAACCAGCAAAAAACATGCTAGCTAGGATAAAATTCATGATAAGAAGTTAAATACACAGTTACTAAACTAATAGTCTCTCTTTTTACCCTTAAACCACAGGACGACTAAAACCGTGGGGAGAATTTAAAGAAAACACCGTCCTCAATAAGTCTGGTGGTAGCAATATCTCTTCACGTAAGAAAGATTACAAACAGCCGCATCTCCAGACAAGGTTAGTACACCACTGGTCTTTGTATGAGTACTGTTACTTAAAATAATACGTCTCATTCTTCTTGAGATTTAAATATGCAGTGCAGGAAACAATACTTTTGTATTAAAGCTATTTTTGTTTTCAATATGAGGAAGGCCAGCAAGGATGGCCACTCTGATTCTGTTAGACTTTTTTTTCCATGAAAGTCATCAGTGCTAGAGTTTGGAGATTTACCTTTACCTTGAAAGAAGCTGGCAACAGACATGTTGCTACCTTGAATGTTTATGTCTAAGAAGCATGTTCTGTGAATGTGTGTTCAGTCCAAAATGATACTGTTCTCTCTAGTGGCAAATGCAGCACACTGATTAAAGTGGTGTTAAGCACTGGTCAATTTCAGATTACTTTGGTTGCTTCTCTACCTTTAATGTAACTTGATATGGTCCATCTCTCTTCTTTTTCCCCTTTAGGGAAGAAAGGCGTGAGAAACATGAGCAAGAGAGAAAAAAGAAAAAGGCTCAGGCTCTCGGAAACCGTAGAGGAGTATCTGCATGTTAGGATGAATAAGAAGTATCTAAGAAATCCCTGTAAATATTGTTCCTGTCCTGTAAATATGTGTGCTGTCTGTGTATGGCTCATGTTACTATCAGCTAGTGGAATCCAGAGAACAATTAATGAGAACTTGTATCTGAGCATAATATTTCTGTGATCAACTTCTCCAATGAGATGAGAGTTCTAGACTTTCAGGAGCTTAGAGCTCTCTCTTGTTGCTTCATAATGTTTTAACTAATTTAAATAAACATGTTAAAGAAGGAAATGTAAGTGTGAAAAAAAGATGCTCAAGAAGCCTCCTTGCAGAACAGACTTCTGCACCAGCATGCATTTGTTGCCCACTAGAATGCAGGCTTTGGATAGCAAGCATTGAAATGTTCCACTTGTAAATTACAGGAATTGGAGATACCTGTTTTCCAGATAAATCCTTAAATTCTCTAAAAGTTAGAGCAATTATTCAGCATTTCTAATTTGCATGCTTGTGGCATAGTAGAGAATTTCAAAGAGAAGAAAAAATATGCAAGCTCTCTGGAAAACTAAAAGCTTGCAGCTTAACATAATTATAAGCTATCTTATTTTAAAAAAAGTCACAACTGAGAATTTACAAATTACCAACTGAATGCTTTGAACAGTTAAGGTTGCTTTGTTCCTTTCTATGGTAAATAGCAATGCTAACAATTCTTTTGCTTTTCATCTCTATGATGCTTAAAAGAGATTGTAGTGTTGAGGCACATTGAATACCTTAGATTTAAAAGCAGTTGTTACTTTTACTTTTAAAAAATACATAGAAAAGCTGTCTGGATTTGTTATGGATAGAACTGAAAGAGTAATTTACGAGTTGTAATCTCAGATATTGAGCAATAAATGTTTCACTGAATTTAGTGTCCTATCAAATATATGTCGAAATGTCAAGAACAAGTAACTTTTTTTATGACATTAATGGGGAGGAAATTGGTATTTTGTATATATGGTGTTATCAGTGGTTATATTATCTAGTGTACCATGTATAACTGCTTCCTTAGTGTAGCAATAGTTTTGTTTACACTTGTATTTACTACTCCACCTCTTTCTCTTCGCCATGTTTTCCTTACCAACCAGCCTGCCTACCACTTCATGAAAGCATGCTTGGTCTGGTATCTTTAGAAACAATAACCCTCACTCCTCTTTTGCACTTAAGCTGTTGAATTCTGTGCAAAAGGAAAGTGATAGTACAAGATATTGTTTCAGCTTGCTTTATTGTGGTCACTTCCATATAAAATACAGGTATATTTAATATCTGTAAAGTATACTTCAACAAGGTCCCGGTGGAGGAGGACAGCTGAAACAAGACCATTCAGCACTTACTTTGTAAAGTGTTTCTTGAATTACTGAAAACTAGACTTCTCAGAAAAAAGGAGGTTTTGAGCTTCTGTGCCACCAGCTGAGGCTGTGACTTCTTGCACCATAGCTGAGTTAGGCTAATTGCACATATCAGAAGTGTGATCTGCTCTGCCCTGTAAAGGTGCTAATCAAGCCAAGCTAAGCTGTGACTCCTCAGGGGGCAGACAATGCTGAGGATTTCCTCCCAAACCTCCTCCAGAGCACTACTTTTCTCCAACAACCCTAGCTCTGTAACACTGTAGGATTATCCTCAAGACCTCTCAAGGAAAACCCAAGCCTACTGCGTAGCTACTGTTTCAATCTTGGCAGCAGCAGATTTTTCTTTTTTTAGCTATCCAGAGTAACTAAAGCTAAAGGTTGAAATCTTTTTGAAGGTCTTTTCCACTTCTTAGTGCTGCTGTTTGTAAATTTCAGCCAGCTGAGTCACACTTAAGCACCAGTCATCAGGGCATTAATTCTCATCAGACTTTTTTTGTTTAAAACCAGCAGGTTCCAGTGTTTTACAACTGTCAACAAACCATGTAATGTATAAAATGAAAGTGGTGTACAAAAAAATAACTACAACAAGCTCATGAAATACTTTTTATTTTAGTAAGGGTCAGGATAGAAGCCAAAACTTACCCAAGGAAGAGTTACTACTTCGTAAGAACATATCACAACTCCCCTCAGGCTAGGTGCAGTACGTGTCTGTACATTCTCGCCAGGATTCTGCATTTGGAAGCTTCAAGATGCCAGTGGTGTCAAACTTCAGGCAATTATCTCTTTAATGTTTACAGAGCATCTTCAAGTTGTTGTAAGCCATGTGTTAATATTTTATAAAAAGGAACCAAATATCTGAAGAATGTCCCAAAGGAGACCAGCCCACCTTAGACTGGAGTATTCTTGTCATATGTTTCATAGGCAAATTCTTCTGTATGAGCTCTATCATTTAACAGGCCAATAAAATCTATCTCCAGCTGGAATGGACCATCTATTTTATCTCCGATGGTGAATCCAAGGGTACTAATCTAATTAAAAGATACATAGAGTAGAACAGTGTTTATAATGTTACAATCAAACCCAATTGTGCCTCCCACTCCATATTTTACAAACAGTTCATGGCTATCCACTTTGAACTAGTATTTGCTCAAAATACAACAGCATTTCTTAAGGCTTACAGAGCAGTTGTGTGTTCCTTATACTGCCTTTTCAAAAGAAATTTCAGAGAAAACCTATAGAAAACTTGCCTTGTCTAGCCAGATAGGATGCTGACTATCCTGGACTCTTCCCCGACTGGAGAGAAAGAATTTGGAGAATGGAATCTGACATAAATAAAACAAACCAAGAGTTTAGTGTCACCAGTATATAGAATAGAACCTTAAGGAAATAAAAAAGCCTGTTTTAGTAAAAAAAAAAATAACACTGCTACATCTGGTACAGCATTAGTTGGGTAGATAAAACTGGCACAAAGAAATGTGCCAACATTAACTCTTTCAAACGGCCACTTGCAGCCAGCGCCAGGCCCTCCTGTTCTGCGGTGGCTGTAGCCATCATGCAGGGTGTTACCCTGTCAGGATACAATGAGGGGCTGCAGCATAGAAAAGGGCTGTTTACATCGAGAATATCTCCTTCCAATAACATGTCAACATAAAACAGATATTATTGAAAAGTCTGACACGTGCACATTGGCAGCTCGTGTGTACCCAGGCTGTGGATTTCACAGTACAAACTTTGTACTGAGACATCAGTACTTCAGCAAAGCAATTCAGAATAATGTAAAAATTACTTTGAATGCAGTGGGAACAAGAAAGAGGAGGGCTGGCTGCTGAGGGTGAGAGGAAAACAACCAAGCCAGCAATGACACAATGACTTCCATCCTCATGACTCCTCATCTGTGAAACAGCAGGCTGTTACCATATGACTGGACAATGGTATTATGAAGCACTCAATGCCAATTCGTAAGGATGTGCAAACCTCATCATTGTCATCAGCCAATTATGAAAGGTCCCCAAGTTGCACCAGAAAAGAGCTGCAACTAATATTTTTTAAAAATATTATTTTGTGTCACAGATTCAAGGGTCACAAATGACAAACCACACCTCTGAGTCTCTGATTGACTCCAGCAAGGCTGCGGATTAAGCAAATCCTGTCACAGGGAACAAATCCTATGCCAGCCTATGCCCATTTGTATTACAGATAAAAGGGTTATCACAGAGAATATTCATGGCATTACCTGCTAAACTTCAATTGCTGTATCTATCCTAATACTCCAGTAATAGCCAACAGCAGGCATTTAAGCAAACAGATAGTGGATGAAATCTTTAATACAATTGACACACAGCAGGCCCTTCCACAATCCAGTTTTGGGAACTTTCAAGCCAAAGGCACATGTCTGTTTTATAACAAAAACTGAATGGACAGAAATAATGCAACAGAAATAAACTGTGACTGTTGAAAGAATTCCCCTTCCACAGTGTTTTGGCCACACACCCCAAGACAGTCTCATTAGAATTAACGACTCATTAGTTTACCTTTATTTCCTCCCAGTATGGGCCTCCTCGGGTGAACATAAAGTAGTTATAGAGGTCATCCTTCTGATGAGAGAAGTAAGGGTCTGTATAAATGTTTACCATCCAAGGTCTGCCATCACCACGGACACGTAAATACAGACTGTTGAAGTTTGACCAGTCAAAATACTTCTTCCTCCTAAAAGATCCCTACAAATTATTAATAAATAGAATTATTTCTCCTTAATAAGGGAAACTTTTATTATGAAGAATAGAGCACTGTTGCTTTGATCACTGCCCTCATTATTATGAAAACTTTGGATGATTCTTTCATCACACTGGCTGCTGAGCTCACTTGACTTCCTTCAGCACTGTATTAGAGAGCCTACAAATTGCAATATTACTACCCTGAGGACTAACGCTTTCATTATAAGCCACAATCTTTTAAGTGTCGGAAATCAGATCTTTCTAGGACTGAATTCCCCACCAGGCAAGTATACAAATGCTATAGTGATGGATCAGTAGTTATGTAGTTCATTAGGTTTAATGTAGTTCATTAAGCTTAATATTCTGTGGTCAGTTCTAGATTATTCAGAGATGATGACAGGAAATTGAAGAAGTGGGATAATTTATCCCCTGTAATAACCTCCCAATTGAAGACTAACATAAGCACTGGGAGCATTTAATGCTTTCCAACACTTTTTTTCATTAATTGTGCATAATGATACCAATTGCAAGCATGTCTAATTCTCAACAGCATTTTTTCCAAAGATCTGCACCTTTGTTGCCATTTGCACACAGGCAGATCCAAGAGTCTTCAGAGACTTACACTGAGGTCGCTTACAGCAAGGGTCAGGCTTATTCCTGACCAGAATTGCTTAAATGAAGTCAAAATTAGCACCAAAAATTCAGATGTTTCCCCTTTATTTTACACTACTACTATGGGTCACATATCAACCAGCCTTCTACCAACTCATCTTGTAGATAACAGGATGACTAGATCATCAACATATTAATACAAGGCCTGTAGCTACTTGATTGTATAGTTTTGACAGTTTTCAGCCATTCTACTTATATAAAGAAGAGTCTTTGTATTTATGTTTTCACCCTCCATTTTCAAACTGCCTTATAAAGATGGACTGATACACTTCACTTCTTCAAAATTATGAGGTGAAAGTTTGAGTCATATCTGCACAAATCAGTAGCAGTCACGAGAATTTAATTCAGACCAGATTCCACTTGTTGTTCCACTTGTCTGACCCACTGTCACCATTTTAATTGGTTTTCCTCTGTTTCTTATTTACCCACTGATTTTGCTACTGATACGTTTTTTGCTGATATGTTCTGGTCTTCAAGATTCTGGCCAAGAAATGATCTTACCTGTGTAGTTGTGCTGAGACACAAACAACAGAACAAACTAAACAGTTTAGGATTTTAGACACTGAGTCAAAATGTTCCTTTGCTTTTAAAGGTGCTTAGAAATAAGGAATGAAACAAGCAGTGTCAACAACAAGCACATTCATTTCTGGTTCTATTTTGCTCAATTCTGAGCTATCAAAGATCTGTGTCTCCCTTTTTCTGATGTACAGTAAGAGGTGGACCTTTAAAAATTTCAGTTCAAAGCATTCTTTTCTTTCCTGTGAGAAAAGACGATGAGCTTGTTCACCCTAACCAAGTTGGATGAATAGACCAAGTTAAAGCCCAGAAAACTTTTCCTTATGATATATTCACTTAACTTCAAATTTAGAGAGACATCTAATTTAACCATATCAATTCTGAATGTAATGATTCATTTGGACTCAATGATCTTGGAGGTACTTTCCAACCTTAATGATTCTACGATTACAGATCCTCCATTTGCAAGGATGCTGCAAATGGGTCTCTCTATGGTACATAAGCAAATGATCAAACACATATTATTCCTTTTCTAAGGAAAATGAAATCCAAGAAAAATTTTAGTTCCTTCCAGGTCAAAGGATACAGCAGCAATGACATCCCTGAAAGAATATCTAATACTGAAAGTGATCAGTTTCAACTGCAGTAAACAGCAGGCCACTTGCTTTCACTGGGATTACACAAACATGCCCTCAGATTCAGTAGCAAAGCTGTGCAAACATGGAGCTGTACTTACCAGTTGTGGTTTAGCTCTCATACTACAATATCCACTGTATTTTGTCTCCCCATCACGAGGTACTTCCGTATTGAGGGTTCCGTACAGCATAGCACCCTGGTTATTCCTACCCAATTTGAGGTAAACTTCACTTTTCCCTCCAATCTCTACATCAGAGGAAATAATCCATTTATTTAAATCTTCTTGGCTCCGAAACTGCCATACCACCCTCGTCTGTTCCAACAGGTACTGACTTAATGGACGGCCTTCAGGTCCTACTAAGTGATTTCGGGTTTCCTCCTTCAGTAAGCTTAGCTGAGTCTTTAAGACATCAAAGCCCTTCTTAAAGCTGAAATCAGCATTCTGCCACAATGGTTTTTTCTCAGGCTCTGCCCCTGGCCTCCTGTAGCTGCTGTACAATTTTGAATGGCTGAGGAGAGGTCCAAGCAATTGCAGCAAAGTTTTTTGCCTGCAGCATCCACCACGCAAGGCAGCACCGTTCAGCAACATCACAGTCATATTGGTAAACCTGAAGAATTCACTTCCAGTAAGGCAATGAATGGGTTGGAAATTAAGTGAACAACAAAACTAGTATCCAGAGCTGTCTTGCTGTAGTTACTGTAGCTGATCTTCACCTTTAATACAAAAAAGGAAAGGTCAAAAAAAATTGCATATAGGATACTTGTGAAACGGTTTAATTTTTAAAACTGATGTTAGCTAGAAATCTAAGTCATTGGAAAAAGGAATGAAAAAAAATCAATAATTACGTTTCCTCAGAGTATTTCTTGACTTCCACACCCCCCACAATGTGAAATCCCCAGGCAAATAAGAAAACTCATGTAAAACACCTTAAATAAAACTGGAAACCCCCCCAACTCCTATTCATTCTTCCACTGTAAATAAGTTTAGGTGCAACACCAGCAAAAACAATCCAAGAAGCTTTCTAAAAGCTGATAAACAAAGTATTATCCCCTGCAAGAAAACCACAAATTCACAACAGGCAGACCCTGCTGCCACCAGGACCAGACTGACAGTCTCATTTGACAGTCAGATGACAAGACTTTTCAGATAAGAAGTCCTGCAGCAGCCATACTACACGCCTCATCCAGCTCCTTGCCCCCATCAATGTACCCAGTTTAGGATCACGGAGACGATTGCCGAGACTGAAAAAGACTGCAATTCAATAAGGTGTTTTTTTAGTAAAGCTTTGGAAAAATTCTGAAAATCTTCTCTATGCTTCTGCCTGTATCACTGTTGGTAGGAGCAGGTCTGCCACATTGCTATTCTCCAATTCATAAAGGTGAGCCTTAACATTCAATGCTCTGTACAGAGGCTGTTACCTGTGACTCATAAAATTAGACACTTTCTGGGGTTTGATTTTTTTTAATGCCACAGAATAAATCCAGAAATTATGTCAAATGCATTCAGTTTCTCTGAGCTTTTAAGAATGGAATATCCCACATATACTGGCACTCTACAGATATTCACCTCATGCCACGTGCCTCCCTTAACCCACGGTAAAATCCACTGCCCTTCTCGCACTCCAATGATGTTGTGCACTGTGGGCTAAAGCTGCAGTGAAGGAATTCACATTTCTGTCCACCACGAATTCAGTAAGACTGGAGGAAAGTTCCCGAACAGGAAAACCCTGACTCCTCTCCTTGTTTCCCCCGAGTACCAAGGAGGAGATAAATGGTGAATTTTAATACATTTTGCTTTTGCCCGATCTTTGGCAAGTCTTCAGCAGCTCGCCGGTGTAGCGCCACCACGACCTACCGCCCGGCAGTGCGACGACGCCTCGGCTTCAGCCGCGGCCCGAGCACCGGGAGGGATCCCGCCCGCCCTCCCGATCCCGGCGGGCAGGGGCGAGGCCGGCACAGGGACACCGGCGGTCGCGGCCTGTCCCTGCAGAGCGGCCGCCTCGGCCGCTCCCGCCCCGTGACCGACAGACCCAGCTCTGCCGCCGCCGCCTCCGCCGCCGCCTCACCTTCCCGCCACCGCCGCGGGTCCGCCGCTCCCGGGCCCGCCGCGGAACGCGCACCGCGCCGCTCCTGTTCCGCCGCCAGCGGCGGCCGCAGCCGCTGATGTCCCGCCCGCTCCGGCGGCCGCGGCGCGATCCTTGGTGCGATCCTTAACGCGACCCTTGGCGCGATCCCTGGCGCGATCCCTGGCGCGATCCCTGGCGCGACCCCTGGCGCGATGCCTGGCGCGATGCTCTCCCGCCGTGCCTTCCCTCTCTCCCTCCCTCCCTCCCTGCGGGTGCCTCAGGACCGCGGGGCCCGCGCGAGCACCGCTCGCAGCTCCGCGCGGGGACAGCGGCGGCAGCCCCGCCTCGGCCCCGCCCCGCGGGCCGCGCATGCGCGGTGCCCTTTGTGTCGGGCGGGCGGGCGGCGCGGGTCAGGCCGGGCCGGGCCGTGCGAGCGCCGCCGCCGCCGCCGCCGCCGGGGCGGGGAGGGGGCACCGCGGCTCCGCCATGGTGAAGAAGCGGAAAGGCCGCGTCCTCATCGACTCCGACACTGAGGACAGCGGCAGCGAGGAGAACCTGGACCAGGTGCGCGGGCAGGCCCGGCCCGAACGCGGGGCCTGGGCTCGCCGGCCCGCGCGGGGCTCGGCGCCGCCATCCCCCCGTCGCTCCCGCCCGGAGCTTCCGCGCCGCTCTCGCCTTCCTCAGCCCGATGGAGCCCCGCGGCCGCCGGGAGGGAGCCCGTGCCCCTCCGGCGGGTCCCCGACCCGCCCCTGGCAGGCGGCCCGCCCTGGCGAGGGCTCCTTGCCGCGGGCCCGGTGCTCGGCGCCGGCGGGACGGAGGGGCGATGGATGCTCAGGGGTGGTCTGGCCCTGAGGAGGGGTTAGAGAGGCCCGGCTGCCGGCGGTCTGAACGCCTCGGGCAGCGGGGGAAGAGGCCCAAAGGGCTGGGCAACTTTTCGGTGCTGCTTCGGCAACGGGAGAGCAGCGTGTCAGATCCCTGCTCCCCTCCGGGCAGGCGGGCTCCCAGAGTGTTAATGCGTGTTTAATGTCCCCCCCTCAGTCCTGGTGGATGCGCTAGGGGAGCCCTTTTGATGAGAAACCGCACAGAGTTAGGAGACTATAGATGTAACAAGAAGAAGTATTTATTTATAATTTGTCAGGGCATCTCCCTGGGTTGTAAGTGCAATATCTGAATCGTATCAGGGCTGCAAAGGGGGCCCCTTCCTCTTATGAGGGAGCTGCTTTTAAAGACTCATTTCTTGGTGTAGCAGGTACTGATGGTGCGATTCAAATGGTAAATAAAGACATTATAGGTGAAGTGTGTTACAGCTGGTATGACAGTCCTTGTTCCAGGGAGAAGTTTAGCTGATTAAATATGCTGAAGCCTAAATTGTCTGATGTAATTTAATTGTTGGACCTTCAGGGTTTTTAATGTAGAAGATGTTGTTATGTTGCAATAAAAAGCCTTCCCAAATACTCAAAAATAGTTTTGCATCTTGGTGAATACTCTGTTAGACAAATACACTGGAGCAGAGCATGCCCTGTTGTGGTTGATCTTGCATACCTCTAGAGCCTTTAGAGCTGCCAGCATCTCACTGCTAGCATATCAGTTTGGTAGTTTCTTTAGAACTTGAAAGCAGAAGGAGTTGGACTAGCTCTAGCATCAATCAGGCAATCGGAGTGATGGTGGTAGGAATAACCACATGGCTCTGCATCTGTTCTGTCATTCACTGAAAGCATCCGTGTGCAGCTGTACCTGAGTAGTAGGTGCTTCCCCCTACACTCAGCTGTTTGTAGCAACTGTAATTGCAGGGATATGTGCAAAGATTAAGACTAGGTAGCAGGGAAGCAATGTTTCTGTGGTGTGATTCAGGGGTGTGGGGATACTGAGTTAAATGTCAAATACTGAGTTAACTCCTGTAGGTTAAACGTTTGACTTCCCCTAGCTTCCCCTGCTGATCTAGGCTTGTTGAATCAGAGGAGTAGGAGCCTTTCTAATATAGCATCTTGGAAAACAAAAAACAAATGTAGAAAGAAAGAAGGAAAACTTCTTGGAATAAAAGTGGTACTCCAGGAGCTTCCCAAAGAGAAGCACTCTTCAGTACCACTCTTCAGAGTGGTACTCCTTCAGGAGCTTCCTGATGAACTGTTAATTGTACAAATGTGCTGTGTTGATGTTGCATGGCTTCTTCTGAGAAAAGTTGGTAAAAGGCCATTACTAATGGAAAGTTTCTTTATTGGTAAGTAGCCTAGGCCGTCAGATTCTGCAGTGTTTATGTTCTTTTTTGAGGTACTAAATTATAATCCATTAGTTGTGGAGATTATCGTCCAGTTGAGAAGTTAATGCAAACCAATCTGGTATTGACTTCCCAAGACTGCAGAAGTTGGTGTGATTGCATTTCTACAGGTAGCTAAGGTTCATCAGCCCCAGAGCAATTCCTTTAAGAATAAATTATGTGTCATGGGTTACAAAGACAGTAATGCTGTTTCAAAAATGGGTTTTTTTGTACTACTGCCTCTGACACCTGAGCAGGTTATGAACAGCAGATGATGCAATTATTTGAGACATTTAGTTCTTTGTTCTGGTGCGTGCTGCCTTTGAAAGTGCTTCCGTTTGTGGAGAACAGCTCTACTTAGTTTTGCAAACTTTGAGCTTGATGCCTGCTCTGTGTCTATGCAAAGTTTTAAGTGCATTCAGTGATGCGTAGGGACAGTGAAAAGGAATTGAACAGGCTGGCTAAATAATATCAGACATGACATTGTGGTGATGCCTAAAGTATTTCTCCTTTAAAGTGTATAATTGCAAACATCTCTTTTGTAGAAGAAGGAGCTTTTTGGGTTAATGCTACACAGCGTATTTAGGGTCGTTTTGAATTATTACTCAATCCAAATAAAACAAACCTGGACATGACTCTGAAGTAATTTGTCTTACATTATTTATACCAAGAAAGTAATGGTACTACTTTGTTCCCTAGTCAGTGGGAATAATCATGTTACTGGGATGTGCTCAGATATCGCAGGGAAGGTGCACGTGCACCGACCTGGATTGGTAAAACTAATTATGACGCTTTGAAATAAATGCGTATGTTTTTACCACAGGAGCTCTTATCACTGGCCAAACGGAAACGTAGTGACTCGGAAGAAAAGGAACCACCTGTGAGCAAACCTACAGCATCTTCAGACTCTGAGACTTCAGACAGTGACGATGAGGTGAGTTTGTCACATTGTTGGTAAAATTACTATGGGTTGTTTTTCTGATCGTGCCTAAGCAGTGCAAGTGCATTTATCGTACAGTATATTTAGCCTTCTGACTTTGTGAAATGGGACTGGCCATCCAGATTTCCATCAGTGAAACTGATGGTGACCAATTAAGGCAAGAGGATGGGGTTTTTTTCTTTTTTCTTTTTTTTTTTATTAATATGCTTTGAACTCTAACTGGTTACAAAATAGTTTGTCTGTAGTAAAGATGACTGCTGGTTTAATCCCACGTTCACATGGTCTGAATGGTCTGATGAGATGCCTGCTTAAAACTAGTGTTTTTCCTGTGTCATGCTTGCAGTTGAAATAGCAGTGAAGCTGCTAGAGCTGGACTCTGAATTCAGGGAGAGAGGTTCTCAGCTTTAGAAGGGTCAGGGTAGGTGGTACTATTTTACAGGTAGTAAAACTGTCTTATTTAGCTACCTTGATTCTCCAAGGACTGTGTGAACTAGCTGTCTGGCCATTTGGACGTGCAACAGGGTATGTTTTGACTGACATTTTTGAAGAAAGGGACGGGAAAGAGTTTAGCATTACGTTGTTCTGGGTGTTGTCAGTTTCGTGTATAGTGCTGCTTATCTGCTGGATCTGGTTTTAGTGTTGGTTCTTGGTACCACATTCTGGTTAAAAGCTGGTTAAAACTCTCTGCTTTCATCTAGAAAGAAAAATTGAAATAGACTTATTAAAACAGAAACTGACAAAGGTTATATGGGTATTTGAATAAAAATTTTCTTGAAGGCATACAAATGTCTTATGCAAGCTTTTGGCAAAGCACAGTGAGGTTGTGGCAACTTGAAGACCAATTGGATAGGCCAATGATAAACTATTAAGCATTTGGCAGTGTAGCAGAGTTCTTCCAATAAGTGTGAAGACTGTGAATTAATTTTCCTTCTGAGGCATTTTTGAAATAAATATGTTTGGAAGTTTATTTCAATCAATCCTTTTCTTGAAGAGATTCTTGTATCTGTGTTTAAGGCACAAAGAGAGAGAAAATTCTGAATAGGCTAGATGTATTAGATTTGTTATTGAGTAACGGTCTGTTGCTGTTTGTGTTCAGCTCTGCTGGCACACAGAGTATTTATTCTAAGCTGTGTGGAGATCGGCTTGCTTGGGAAGGTGGACTTGGGTGTGAAAAGCATGTGGATGATAAAGCTTTCCGTTCTGTGTTTACCTCTGAAAACTGATAGAATTTTATCTTGTGTAATAAGGTCTACCTTTCCACTATATGTAGCATTTGATAATGTATCTCTTCAGGAATTTGCACATACCGTGCAGATGCAGTAGTGTCACTGTTGCATTGGTGCATTTGATACTCTTTCTAATCTCTGTATCACTTCTAATTGATACTCTGTTCTTTCTGACCTCCATGCAGCAAGAGGAAAAGATTTAGAGAAGAGGTAATTAGGACACTTGCTTCTATTCCTGTGCCTGAAATATGCATTCTGAACTACTGCTTGTCACAGCAGGGTGAGAGGCTGGGTTATAACACTTCTGCTTCTGCCAGTCATTCAGTTGTGTGCATCCCTAGGCTTGACTACACTAGTACTGCTAAACAACTTTGGGTTTAATAAGTGTTCTTGGTGTTGGTTTGAAGTTTATTCAACCTTGAGGATTGGGAGAGAGGATCTAGAAGTTGAAATTGTATTACTGGAATTCCTGCAAGATAAGGACCTTGAGGCAAAAGCATGGAAATTGTTGCCCTGGGCAAATGTGCTAAATCATACTCATGTGCTTCTACATACGTTTTGCAGTGTGCATGTCCTTCGTGGGTCCTAGAAAGTGCTAAATGTTCCAACAATATGTTGCATGTAGAAGCAAGGAGCCTAAATCTCTACTTAACAGGATAATAGAGCATGCTGCATTTTTTAAAGGGGAGAAAGTTTGTGGAGCACAGAGGAGAGAAAAGCATTTTGGAATTACTAAATAACAGCATGTACAGATCATGCCGCATCTATACAATAGTGTCCAAGGGATTTTGCTAGCTCTGTAATGTTATGTTTATGTGTCTCAGTGAGAATGCACTTCTCACTCAGATGCTGGTTTCTGTAACACTTAAAAGACCTCTGAATCAAATTTCCTAGCCAAGGGACTGAAGGTGAGTTGCAGGCAATAAAATAGGAAGGATGCTCTAAACTGTCTTCTGTTGGCTCTGTGGAAAATGCATGACTGAATTGACAATGAACTGATAAATAGCAATGACTGCAGGACTTTGCAATAAGAAGTGCTACCTTTGCATAGAGATATTTTAAGATGGACACACATATAGAAGCAGATAATTCCTCTGTCTGTGGATCAGTGTGTGGCCATGTCTACTCAAGAGCTCATCATCTCAAACTGGTTGCTTTCTGCATGTACCCAGTTTGGTGTTAGGCAAGTTACTACTGGGGCTACCATGCTAGAGCTGTGTGTGTCCACAGCGTGTTGTTGTTGCCCATTAAAGGCATCCTGTGGATGATGTTCCTCAGTTGCAGTAGGTTAATTCTGGGGTCTTGCACATTCTTTTATCTTGGCATTGTTGCTTGCAGTAAGGTAATTCTTTCTGTTGTGTGGTGATGCCTGGATGACTTCTACAACAACTTCACTGACATTAGTGTTGATTAGACAGAAAGTCACAATGCTGTAGGAGCTCCTCTTTGTTTCTTTTGAAAGATTTGTTGTTACCAATGGTGGTGTAAGACCTTACACCTTTCTACACTCATTCTAATGTCATGAAGGGCTTGGTTGTCTTTTAACATCTCTTGGATGATGGCAGAAGATACTTCCAGGACCAGAAAAGTTATCTCATGAATGCTTGTTATTAGTCTGGAGTTTAGTGAGGAATATCTGTTTATGCCTTTATTTACAAACATTAACCTGGAGGAATTTATGTCCCTATTTTGAGGAAAGAACTTGAAAGTTTGGATTTACTTACTGCATTTCAAGTTCTAGCACTCCAGCAAAGCACAGATTAGCAGAAAACTGCACGTGTTCCTTCTGTTTTGGGGGGGGTCTTTTGTGGGTTTGTAGAAATTACAATGATTAATGTTGTCTTTTCCTGTGTGCTTTTGTTTCATAATATTACTTAGTTAAATCTTCAAGAATGAGTTCTCCAGTCCTGTGAGGCCTTTGCCATACTTTTTTTCAAGCTTAGAAAATTTGAAACAGGCTGTGCTTTAATCTTCTTATACACGGCTTATAGGCTGTGTGCTTTGTAACTTTGTCTCTTCTTGGAGTCAGTTTCCTTGAGCTGTTAATGGGTGCAATGGTAAATCTGTTTTTCAAGGGAGAGAGATGCTGTTACTTCCCCTACCCCCAATAAAGCGCAAGTGCAAATCTGAATAGCACAGGCTAATTGTATGAAGGCTAGCATGTCCAAAGAAGTAATTTGAACAAGCTGTAGACAAACATGGGTATAAAATTTAGTCTTCAAGTAGCTCCTTTAAATTGCAAACTAGCATGGTGATAACTTCTTGGGACTTGATTTATATGGAGAGCTAGTAGAACCTCTGAAGAACAGCAGGTTGCTTTAGAAATAGACTCGTGGAGGTATTGGATTGAATATGTGATTTGTTTGTTTGTTTGTTTGTTTTTCTAAACAAACTTTTCCTTTGTACTTATGGAGCAGTTTTTGCTGAGTGCAATGCATAAGGCACTGTCTAATAACTAGGGAAGTTGTTAAGCCTTTGTTAGTCCAAATGATGTTGACTGGCTGGTGATGCTAGAGCTGTGCAAGGCACTTGTTGACCAAGTGTTTTATGGCTCTTGTCATCTCAGGCTGTTGGTCCAGGCTTCTTAAATAAAACATTGTACATTTTTCACATCCAGTAGCATCCAATATGTGTTTTGGTGATGGAGAGTGCTTCTTTATTGGCATTAGGTATCTACCATCTTGATGTTGTCTCTCAGAAGTTCTTGCCACTTTTCAATACATGGACCTCCTCAAAATACTTCTAGAACAAATGTTAACTTGAATCTTAAACTGAATTTGAACCTAGTAGTTCATAATTGTCTAGTTACCTTTCAGTGAGCTCCTTAGAGCACTACTTGGACAACAAGGGTAGTTCAGGGGTCTGGTGATATTTTGGCCCATGAAGTCTTCTTTCAGCTAGTTCCTAGCAAACCCTCTTGTGGCTTTAGAAGGTGTTTTCTTTATTTGTTTATTTCCTCTCCATTTGGGTGATGACACCTAGAGTCTCCTCTCTGTGTCTAAAATGGTCTAAAAAGTTTTCTAATCACTGCACTGTTGTCATGATGAAAGTGTCTGAGGTGTTCTCATGATAGGTGTCAGTCCTGAAAGGCAAGAAAAGTAACAAGGGCTTTTTATTTACTATTTAGTTTTAAAAGTAGAGGTAGAGAGCATTTTCCTCCTTTGTAGCTCTTGGAGTGCGGTCTGTAGAGTTTTCTCAGCTTTGAGGAACCCTGAAGACAGTATATACAGCCTTGTCTTCATATCTGTGCTTTCTACTCTTGTCTTCAGACAGGCTGGAACTGTAGTTTGATGACTTGCCTGGAGGACTGCCTTTTGTTCTTCCTATTTGAATGGATAGAAGTTTGTAAGCTGGGCTAATACTGTGTACCTTGGTGCACTAAAACTGTCATGTCATGGTGTGTAAGTTTATCTGGCCTAGGAAAGGGACACACTGGTTCCTTGACCTGTTTTGCTTTGTTGTGGCTTGTAGTTTGTCTTCTGCTTATAAAAGCCATATGCAGGAGGGAAGGATATGGCAAGGATGGGCTGGCAACCTTGCTTGTGCATCTCTGTCTGGTTTAATGGGGGGAAAACTGGGAGAACACGTATTTGCAACTTAAAATCTCAGTGGCTAACGTGTTTAGGTACTGTGTGAATAGAAGAAAACGGCAACTATCTGAGCAGTGGAGATAAAACAGTTCTGCGCTCTGAGCTCACTGCAGGTGTGTGGTTTTTTGGTTTTACTTTTTTTTTTTTTTCCCCGTGATCTCCTTTCATCTCCTTAGTGGAAATATAGCTGAGCTATAAATTATTTTCTTCAATCACTCTGTGTAGTTGCTTTTGTAGAAGCTGACGTGTAGATCTAGGTAATTTCTGATGTGATGGGTTGTTGTTTTTTTTTTTGCCAAGTCCATTCTAGGTACTGTGGCTTCTCTTGGATTCCTTAGAATGATAGAATTATTAGGATTGACAAGGACCTTTAAGAACATCATTTCCTACTGCTTCTTGGAGGAAATATGCACATTATTAGCACTATGAACCTTGGCAGCAAGAGGAAAATTTGGTACGCTGTTCTGGCTACTTCTTTTGAATGAACCATAAAGCTCTGCTGTTCAGTAGTGCTAAACAATATCCAGGAAGCCATGCTGCAGTACACTTCTGCATGGATTTATTAACTTGCTGTGTCTGGAACCATGGCGGATTCCAGATGGTGGCTGAGGAGGCAGCTGTGAATAGAGGGGCTGTTTAGAGGAGGCATTATAGTCATGGGAAGCATGTGAGAGGTGTTGACTGGTGCTGCCTGACTGGAAAATGGAAGAGCGAACGTGGAGAAGCTTCAGTAGAGAACAGATTTTTGAAAGTGGTGGTTATTTGTTGTTTGGAGTTAAGGGAAACAGTGTAAAGAAGTGTTTATGACTATAACTGTGTGTGCATTTTCACTTGATGTTGCATGCGAACACGTTCTTGCCTTTTTGATTTCTGCCTGTGTGCTGGAACATGAGGAAGAGGCTCAAGACTTTGATTTAGACTGCAGATTGCCATGCAACCCATGGCTTTCCAGTATTGTCTCTTCCTCCCAGACCTTCTAATCTGTTGTGTCTTCCTCTGCTGCAAGAACAAACTTTGTATTGGCTCCTCTGAACAATGCAGAGTTGTCATTCAGTGTCCAAATGACTGCTAGTGCTTCCTTAGTCTGCAGAGCAATTTGTGAGCCTAAAAGAGTCTTGCACTGACCATTTCCTGGTTTTGATGACTTATTTGTCCTTAAGATTTGCTCTAACCCTTGTCTTGTCTGGTAGTGGTTCCAGGCATGACCAGGCATTCATGAGGGATTGGGGTAACTGAATATCAAGCCCTGAAGCACCTGAGTTGGATGAGGAAGAATTTTTTAAGTGACACTATTTAAACTGAGAGGTGGACATAGAGGTCACTTCCATAAAGAAAAGTGAGATGAAGTGTAATCTCCAGGGTGAAATAGAACCCAAAGCATACTTCTGAGTTTAGGGCAGATTTTTATTACTTTTGTTGTTGGTTTTGGTGGTTTTTGTTTACTTTGTTTTGTTCAAGAGGTTGTCATACAGGTTTCTTTTCAGTCCTATCTTCCTGATCCCAAGTTCTCTCCACTATTCTACTTGTGAGTTAAAGGCTGAGAACAGTGATTTGTAACCCATGTATGTACAGCTATTAAACATTTTTTTAACTGAAGTCCTGCTGTCTTTTATCTGATCTTCTTTCACCTCAGCATGACCTCTCAAGGTCTTGATATAACTGTGTTGTATACTGTGGCTTTCTGTCTGCTGCTTCCTTGCTGTGCAGCATGCTGACATGAGGTGTAATTCAGTGTTAGAACACTGAAAAGAAGTAGCAGAACTCTGGGAAGGAGGCACCTCTGCATCACTGCTAAATGCTTAGTTTCACTTTCTCACTGTTGTGTTTTCACTGCTATGATTGAAATAGGTGAGCTCTTGAGCAAAGAGCAAAAATGCACTTTTCTGTACACCTGGGAGATGATTCCTTAATGCTGAGGTTTGAGCAGATTCAAGAAAGAGTACAGGCTTGTTCTTAATTGATTTTCATGGGCGTAGTTAAACAGAAATATTGTTAGAGAGCAATATTGTTAACACTGAACAAATAGAACTTTAATGTGGAAGCCAGTAAAGCCTTTGTTACAAGCTCAGGGTGGTATAAAATCAGGTACTTTCTCTGCAGTTTCTCAGCAATCCTATAGACCACAACAGACTGGAGTACCTGCATAGGGTATGAATTGCAGGGCTTGCCACTGTGTTTTTACCTCAGAGAAATAAAAAACCAATTTCTGCATGGCCTTTGACAGATACTTTTGGATATACCGATGATGCTGAAAGAAAATGATGAAGCAGTTGGTAATATTGAATGTACAAGGCTCAGTGTAAGAGCAGTCAAAACTTGGGAAATTCTAAAGGTATTAGCAGATCAGGTAGTAGCTTATAACTACTTGTTTGAGTTTCATCCAGAGTAGTTGAACACCTGGGTTCTCTGAAGAATCAGGCAGAATAATTCACCAATTTGATGGAATGATTCCTACCTGCAGAAATGGACTTGATTAATCTCCCAGGACAGGGTGGAGGGGTGAGAAGCCTAAAGCTTATTGTGCACCTGAAGTCAAACCTAAAGCAGCTTTTTTTCTGCTTAAGAGTAGTTTTGAGTGCAAGATCTCAATTATGCAAAAGCGTCTTTGCTCACTTGAATTAGGAATGTGTTTTAATAGACTACGTGCTTGAACAGATGCTGATGTGCATGAAAGATGAGAGTAATATACAGGTATGAAGAGGATTATGGTCTAAATATATATATGTTTAGAAAAAAACCCGTTATATCCCTGCGAGTCTCGTGCCTGGAGAGTTTCTAGGAGAGGCACTGAAATGCAAAATATTGTAAAGCCTTGAAGTAATACACAGGCAATCCCTATTGGTTTTATTCCCTTCTGGCTTTACCTGGGTAGTTGGAACAATGCAAAAATTCTATTAAGAAATCACACTGTAAGATAAATATGAGTTTTTCTGGGACTTTGGGATTTAAAATGGCTGTGTATGTGTGGTGATATAAGTCCTGTACTTGGAATCTGCGGTCTAAGTTAAATGAGGATATGATATTAAGAAAAAAAAATTAGGACTTGACTTTTTTTTTTCCCCTCTGACTACTTTGATTCTGATTTGATTCCACCTTGTGTACATAGATAATAGTACCACCACCTGCATCTGTGAGTGAGTGCACTATTGGCTTCTTACATAGAAATACAGACAATATGTAATTTTGATAAAACTTGAGATTTTGGAAAGGCTGTTGTGTAATTGGTGTGCTTCATGAAATGTAAAATCTGCTTTTGGTTAAACTAGTTCTGGAAACACATCTGTTGCTTCTGTGTAATAGTAAACTGAAGGTAATCTTTACAAATGCAGTTGGATGTGTTGTTTAAAATTATTTTCCTGGGAAAATGTTTTCAGTACCTCCTCTCTTGGTGTATATTGCAGACTTTAAATTCTTCATTATTATTTCCTGCTCACTGTTGACTTGCATTGATAACTGATTTGTGCTTTGTTTTTTAAAAGAAAAATCCCAAATCAACCACACAACACTCCACCCCCAAAAACCTTGTAAAAGGTTTTCATTTGATAAGTTTCCTATTGGCTTCTTCTTTTTTCCCCTCTTTCCTCTTGTTTGATTTTTTGCTGTCAGGTATCGGACTGTTTCTCAGCCGTTTTTACTCCAATGTTTTGGAGAAGGGAGAAGAGAGTGATGTTTGTGTCTCATGATCCCTTTCTTGGTTCTTTTCTTGCAGTGGACTGTTGGAGGTTCTAAAAACAAAAAAAAGGGAAAAGCGGGTAAGGCAGAGAAGAAAGGAGCCATGAAGAAGCAGATGAACAAAGCTGCCTCTTCAGGCAGCTCAGATAAAGACAGCTCGGCTGAGAGCTCAGCACCTGAAGAGGGTAAGATAACACATGTGCATCTACTTACTGTGTGATTCCAAGGGAAGTTACCCTTTGTGCACACTGAAGAGTAATGTTAAATGGTGATGTTAGACTGTCTTGAAAGACTTTTCACTGTTACTGGTAGTCAAGATAACTTTAGCTTACCATGGCTTGAAGTGTGTGTAATTCAGTATAGCATTGCTGTGAGCACTTCATTACAACTGCAACACCAAGTACTGTTCCAACTGAAGAATGTATGGCATATTTCAATACTTGACTTTCTCTTGGAAAATTCTTTGCTTCCTTCTAGCATGTCCCATCTTTAGTGTGGGTAGCATTTTTTATTCCCATTGACATATTTTCCCTTTCCAAACATCTTGTGAGATCAAAGACAGATGTATATAGTATTGGTGATGCAAATAGGAGCTTATCTTGCATGCATTTGCTCTGGATTGGAATTCTTGCATGTTTATACTACCATAGAAGGTGGCAAATCATTCTATAACTTTGTCCAAATTTTTTTATATGAATATTGAATTCATTTCAATGCTGGGCAAACTTCCTTCCTGTCTTTTCTGTTGTCATGCCCATGAAGGTTTGCAGGTGCTTAGTTGCGATTTCAGTTCATACTAAACCCAAAAGTTAAGGAAGAGTGTAAAGGAGCCTACAGTTTTAAGTATATCAAGCACAGCACAGACAGACAAAAGCATGAAGTGACTGAACCTGTATATATCAATGCTTACAAATCAAGGTTTTTCACAGTGTGAGCTTGCAAAGCTGGAGGTATCCAGAAATACTAATACCAGAATGAAAGTGAAAGAACAAATCCTAATGTCTGTTTTCGCAATTTAGTGTAATTTAGTTGATTAGGTGAGATAATCAAAGTGCTTGGACTTGGATCAAGTTTAAAGGTGGTGTTACCCAATGCTGCTGTGGAGTCAGCTAATCCCTAAGCCCATGTGTAACTGGGAGTGCTTGTTACAACTAAGGGAGCTAGCCTTGCCAGACTTGGGGGTATTGTGTTTCAACTTTATCTCCTGATGTAGTAATTCGTAGTGTTGCAGTCCTCAAATGATGAATTTTGGTCCATCATGTTGCTATATTGGTGGTGGTTAATAGTGGTATTCGAGGTGCGTGCACACAAAGTTATGGCTGTATAAGCAACTTCTCTGGAGCATAAGCATATAGACGTATGCTTTAAGACCCTAACACATTAACCAAAAGGCCTCCTAAAATTTGCTTGTTCTACTAAGAATTTTCACTTATAATCCAATTTGTCTTCAAATGTGGTACCACTCATTTTATCATTTATTAGCATGCATATTTTATGGTAACTTCCACCTGGGTTTAATTTTCACTATATGTATGCTTTTAGTATAGTAGAAGATGAGTGTAAAATTCAGTCTTGCTATCCTTTGCTAATATGCTGTAATGAAGTGGTTGGGCTTTGCTCCAGCTGAATCTTACTGCCTTATATTTTTGAATTAGGAGAAGTCTCTGACTCAGAAAGCAACAGCTCCTCGTCTAGCTCAGATTCAGATTCTTCATCTGAAGATGAGGAGTTCCATGATGGCTATGGAGAAGACCTGATGGGAGATGAAGAAGACCGGGCTCGACTGGAACAAATGACAGAAAAGGAGAGAGAGCAGGAATTGTTTAACCGGATAGAGAAGAGAGAAGTGCTGAAGAGAAGGTGAATTTGATATTTGTTGATATTTGATAACAAATTCTTACAGACTATATGGAGAGTATGGTGACTGTGCTCTCATGTTTAAGGTGCAAGGGTTCAGCTCTATAAAGTGAAATAAGCTTCACTGTATTTTTTTTGCATAACTGTCCTTATAGCTGGTTGAGAATCACACAGCGAGAATTCTGCATGTTCTTGTTAAAGTT
This sequence comes from Myiozetetes cayanensis, assembly GCF_022539395.1. Lineage (NCBI taxonomy): Eukaryota > Metazoa > Chordata > Aves > Passeriformes > Tyrannidae > Myiozetetes > Myiozetetes cayanensis. Next base: position 36,805,023 of record NW_026087853.1, on the reverse strand, counting down.
TTCTGAAAGTTCCTCAGCTGAATACACGTGGTTCTGTCAGCTACCCTTGTAGCTATGTTACTGCTTCACAGATTAGATGCCAGACAGTCAGAAAGCCTTATTTCTCTTCTGTCTTCTTTTGTATTTGCTGTCATATGCTGATACTTTGGAAAAAGGCAAATGAAGTGTAAGGGGTACATGAGTTTCTGGAATTTTTCAGAAAACAATGATGAAGAACAGAGCAGTGTTAGGGTTGCCTGTGTATGGGTGTGAAACTGGTTTGGCTCCTGATAGAAGAGAGAGAGATTGAAATAATGAGGACTGGCGTCGGATATGTCATTTTTGTGGGATTATTGTGGATTTCCTACCTTATGTGTTGTGGTTTGGGTTTGTCTGTTACTGTTACACAACCCAGTCAGGCAGCTTCTTTGTAGTAAAGATATTTTTCTTCCCTTTTGTCTAGTTGAAAAGATTTGGCATGTATGGGGCAAGTTTTCTCCAGTTTCTTTCCTCTTTAGTGCCTTCTCTTTTCTTAGTTGCTGAGAAATTTCCCTAGAGGACTGACATCTGTTAAGTAAATCATATTGATAGAAGTGACTGCCAGACTGTCTATTTGGTAGAGCACTGCCTGCCTGACTATGGTTTTAATACTACGTTCAGGATCTTATGTGGTCTTCTGCTCTCCTCAAAGGGATCTGAATGGTTGAAAGTTTGCATTTAGGTCACCTAGAAGGACATAATATTTTTAAATTTTATTCAATATTCCTCACTAACTGTCTGTCTTTTAAAATGAGTGCTGTGGAATAGTTGATACAAACAAGCTAAGCAATCTAAACTTGAGTTACTGATTTAATCTTAAATTAATTTGTGCTGTTGTGTGTAAAGGTTTGACAAGTAGAACTAAGGGAGTGGTGGGGTAATCATTTAACTTCATGGTCAGTTCAATCTTTCAAAAGCTTTTTGTATGCACATTATGCTGTGAGTTCTTTGGAATTACAGCAGGCATTGCATGGGATACAATGCCTGTGCCTTGAGTGTTATGCTTAGTGTTAAAAGCATAAAGGGCAATGAGCTCATCTAGCATTTCAGTTTGTTGTTTGCAAAATCCAGTAGAGTGAACTGTGTAATGTACATGTGGATAACACATTTTGAATTTCAGTTGTTGGAAGTTAAGTAATTTTTTTCCTGTTTGTCCATATGCACCCTTCACTAAAGCAATAACCAGTCCACAGTGCAGTGGAATCTGTCATGGGACTGTTCCATCAAAATCACCAGCCTCATACAGAGGCTGAAAAGAAGATATCAGGGTGATATATTTCATGAAAGTAGAAATTTAGGCATGGAAATGCCTAAATTCTTCTGCAGAAACTGCCAGAGTCTGATGAGAACCTTCTGATGCTGAAGAAGGACTCTCTGAGACTTCTTTGTGGTCAGTCTTATAGAACAGTGCCGGTAGAAATGTGAAGTTCAAGCATGAAAAAGTTAGCATGATAGTGGCTTTAAGCAAAAAAGGTTTTAGCTGTTCAGGTTCAAAGGATGTGAAATAGCCAGTTGATTTTAGAGTTGGAGGCAGCATGCAATGATCACTACACTAGCAAAGAGGAGGATGGAGTAAGGACAGATTTCTGTGGAATAGTCATTACTATGTGGTCTCATCTGCCCTTTAGGTTAGTTCTCTGTAAGTCTGCACTTTTCTATACTCAGCTTTTGTTCACTTTATTTTCTTGGGGAAGGAAAGGGAAGGGATGGGAATAGGGGACAGGATAGCATTAAAGAAGCAAGCTGTTGAAGTTTTCCTTGCAGCCTACTAACAACTGTGACAGCATCTGAGCAGTCCTTTTCTCTCTCAGGGAGAGCATTTTTTCATACATTCTTTTTGTTTCAATATCTGCTACTAGATTTGAAATCAAGAAAAAACTAAAAACAGCAAAAAAGAAAGAAAAGAAAGAGAAAAAGAAAAAACAAGAGGAAGAGCAGGAGAAGAAAAAACTCACACAGATCCAGGAATCCCAGGTAGGAAATGAAACTGTTCTTAGTGATAAATCTTTCTCCCATGGCAATAGGAGATAGGATGCTGCCTCTCTCTGCCCCGATGTTTTCTTTTAGTGTCAAAAAGTGTAGTAAGCAGGTCAGATAGAGTTTATATGCTCAAACTATCCTTAGTATTTCCAGTTCATTTAAAGAAATTAGCATCTTTGACCTGCTGAGGGCTGCACTGATAATTCCTTTCAATGAAAAATGCAAAGTTGCAGCTACATCTAGTGTTGCTGTGATAGTCCTCCCACATGAGGACAGTAAAGCAACCTTTTACAGTTACTTTAGCCAAACTTCTGTCATTCAGATGAAACATCACATACACTCCCTCTCTTGCAAATGAAAGTTTGAGAGAGCAGATCAGAAACTGCTCAACTGTTGTCTTAATTATTTTGCATGTGCATAGAGTGTTAAAAATGCTTAGTTTCTACTAGTAGGGATCTTAAGGAGTAGCTTGAATGCCAGGAGGAGCTGAAGTAGTTCTATAGTTTTTCCACCACCAGTAGAAAGAGGATAACAGCAATTTTGGGGGCAAGGCCTCTGTAACTGAAGTGTAGTTTCAAATGGCTGAACTGGCTGTAGTTGCAAATGGTGAAGATCCTGTCATTAATACAAAGTCGGGGCAGACAGGCTCCCAGAGTGGGATGGAATTCATCTTCCCTAACTTGAGCCATTGAAGAAATAGTTGCTTGTTTGCACTTGTTGTCACAGCTAACTTTGTGCAGCAGAGCAGGGCATCTTAAGAGCTGACATCTTATTTTCTAGTGAAACAGATGTTTAACATCTAAATCAAATTAGGTGAGATGAATATTCCTGTAGGCACATATTGAGTGGAGTGAGTCTCATCTCCCTACTCCCCCAACTCCATATACATACGTGTGTGTGTACACTTAAATAGTGCATCTATGTAGGCCATCCTGTAATCTTAAGCACTCCATCTATAATACAGTGTAGATGCATATACATATATGCATGTGTAAAAAGATGTTATTTAGAGTTCATTTACAATGCCTTGCAGAAATTACTTCACCTTAGCTCAGATGACTGTCTTTTATGCTTATTATAGAGGCTACTTTCTGTGCTACTTGGTATTCCAGATATATCTGGATAGAAATGGAAAATACTGTAAGACTTAAAAGATTTAATATTTGGATTCATATTGCAGACTTTACAAACAACTTTATTTCTGCTCTAAGTATTTTTTAACATAAGTTTTTTTCTTTGCTGCTGATATGAGAACAAGTGCTTTGATTTGGTCTTGCAGAAGGAGAAGCAAATGAGAAGAATATTCATCCAGTTTTTTCTCATTATATGTTATTTACAGAATTATTTCCATTTTATTTCTCTAGTCCTTTTTTAACTTTAAGGAGGCGTTTTGAGACTGAAACTTGCTGGCAGAAATGTTGAAGTATAAATTTGTTCATTGTTTCTGATATGAAGCAGAATAAAGAAATGCACTTCAGATTGATTTCCCTACTACCAGCCTCTGTAAAAAATGAAATGAAAAAAACATTTAAAAAGAGGAGTTGTTAGTAATTTCTGTTTGAAACATTTTCAAAGTGTGCAAATAATCTTCGCTTTAATGCTTTTCAGTTTATGGATTTATGATATTGAGGCACTTGCTGTGCATGTTTTTAGGTCATGTCTCATAACAAAGAGAGGCGATCAAAGCGGGATGAGAAGCTAGACAAGAAATCTCAGGCAATGGAGGAGCTAAAAGCAGAAAGAGAGAAAAGGAAGAACAGAACAGGTATGAAAGCATGTTACTATTGCTACAGTTTTCTGAAAGTGCTACTTACAGTTTCAAATCAATGCAACAGTCCCACACCTTGGAGTGAATGAATTCTGTGTCTGTTTTCTTTGGTCTTTTGCCCAATATGATCACGTAAGGTGTTGTTTGGCGCCACTGATGCTGTATTCCTCACACCGGTCCCTCCCTGGAATGGTCTAAAACCAGAGTGAACTTTCATCACAGTCCACTGAATGGCTCTAGTAATGTTTAGTTAACATATTTAAATTGATCACTTAGATTCAGTTATTTAATTTCTGAAAGATCCAAACTGTGTTTATTGTACTTGTGCTACCTTGTCTACATTTGCTTGTTTCTTCATTGGCACATTATCTTGTCTATCTTGCCACTGACTTTGGATGCAACCCTTTTTTTAACTCTGCTGGACTTTTTTTCTTTTTTCCTTACAAAATAACAAGTTGTCTGATCATAGTATTTTTATCTTGTATATCCAGTTGTTACACCCATTTTGAATTACTATGTGCAGTCAAGTTGGGAGACTGAAGATAAGTATAACTGAGATTTAAGATGCTTTTAAATACTCTGTATATATTCCAAGAGAGAAATCAATGCTTAGCTTAGCAGTGGATTTGAACCTGTGCCACTTGTATACAGCACAAAATTAATAGCTATCTGCCTCTTGGATGTTTTTAACCACCTTTCATCTCTTAAAGGAAGCTTTCATGAAAGATTTACAACTTGCTTTTCTTTTCTTTTCACTGTCCTTCCCTCAGCTGAATTGCTTGCAAAAAAACAACCATTAAAAACTAGTGAAGTATACTCTGATGATGAAGAAGAGGAGGAGGATGATAAGTCTAGTGAGAAAAGTGATCGTTCATCCAGATCGTCATCTTCTGATGAAGAGGAAGAGTAAGTAGTAAACTAGTGCTGGACTATGATTACTTGTGTGTTCCAAAACAGAGACCCACTTTAGGCAGACACACGCTGTGTTAGAGGATTGTTTGGGGCAGTTCAGTGTCTCTAGTGTTTTTGCCTCTAGGCACAATTGCATCCTGCAGATTTGAGTCCTTGTCACTATATCGTGTTTCATGGGACTCATTTACCTTGGATGAGTTTGCAGCTTCAGTTCCCTTCTGTTACCTTTAGCCCAGATTACCCTGCTGTTTACAGATTTGTTTAGCTGTACAGTTTAGCAGCTGCAGAACCCTGGCATGCATCAAGGCAGAGATGTGTGCTGGCTTATCTTAAAGCATTAGTCTGTAAACTGCCTTGGTGTGTATCTTTCTGCTTTGTGGTAGCAGGGGCAGTAGGTAACAAATCTGGGACTTCACATTAAGCCTTTATCGTGAATGTTAAATTTACACCCCTACAGTCAACTACTGATGATGAATCATTCCTTTTACTAGTAATTTAAATAGCACTCACGCTGCACCTTACTCATAACCCCTTTTTTGGTGATTATGTCTCTACTTTTTTCTTTATTCGCTCTCACCTTTCCCAAATCAGGAAAGAAGAAATTCCTCCTAAGTCCCAGCCGGTGTCCTTGCCTGAGGAACTGAACCGAGTACGATTATCGCGACACAAGCTGGAACGCTGGTGTCACATGCCCTTCTTTGCCAAGACAGTCACTGGCTGCTTTGTCCGTATTGGCATTGGCAATCACAACAGTAAACCTGTTTATCGGGTGAGTTTAGCTCTGAGGCATTTAATTCTTTTTTTAGTGCTGTAATACAATACTTGCAGCTAATCAGTTCTCAAGTACCTGTGATTGTTTGATTGACTGATATAAAAAGATTGCTTATAACTAGGAAATGCAGTTGCTGCCAAAGAAATGGAGGAGACTGGTTTAAGAATAAATAGATGGATGGGACCAGCTAGGGGAAGAGATGCATTTGGTGAGAGAGAGGGAGCACTAACAAAGCCTGTTCTCCCAGCTTTGGTTCATGTTGTCTTATCTCATCATTTGTATTGCAAACTAGAGTTCCAGACTCTGCTCAAACCAGGTCAGGATGAGTAATATTCACTCCTCATTTCTGAGACCGTTCCCTAGTTATTGTGTGGTCTTGATTCGTTTTTTTACAAAGTGTTTCTAGTACATCAGTTTGCCTTCAGGAGAGAAGGTGATTGAGAACACAGTTTTGTTTTTCTGTTTCATTGCTATAAGCATAGGATGCAATAATATTCTCTAAAATTGCATTAATAAGTCCCCCAGAAGGGCTGTGTTTAGTCTGTGAGCAGCATTGGTGTATTTCATTTGGGACATACATTAACCTAAACCAACCTTAGTTGAAAAGGAAATAGGAAAAGCAGGAGAGTGTACACTATTTGGTCAGGAAGGCAGGGCTGAGAAGAAGAAAAACTGCATCAGGCACTCAGATGGTATAATTTTTTAACTGAAAGATGCTGTATGAAGCAACTAATTCAGTACCTGATAACGCACCCTGAAGAGTCTTGCTTCTTTGATCTGGTTAAAATTGTTAGTTAGATTAAGGTTTTTATCTCTAATAGAAAGGCTTGAATATGCCAGATATATTCCAGGAACACCAAATAAAAACCCTCTTGCATTCTCTCTCTTGTGTATTTTACTCTGATTTAGGTTGCTGAAATAACTGGTGTGGTAGAGACTGCAAAGGTTTACCAGCTTGGTGGCACACGGACAAACAAAGGACTACAGTTACGGTAAGATACTGAAGTAATCCTCTTTAGTTCATGAATCAGTGTCCTTTTCATAGCAAAGAACGTTCTGTGTGTGGTTTGGAGGTGAGAACGAAGAAGCAGACTGCGCCCTGTCATGCTACTTACTGCTGCAATGTTGAGTTTGGGCTTATTTGTGGCTTTTTCTCCTTGTACGTAATGGAAATTATATTAAAAAGGAAAGGTCTCATGCAGGGAGTTGTGAGTGTATTGACATCTGGTTTTCTGGTTTGGGGATTCTTTGATTAGTTTACATCTATAGATCCAAGATCACCACTTTACCCTATCAGAAAGGGATTTTTCACACTTTCTTGTTGCAGGCATGGCAGTGATTCACGTGTATTTCGTTTGGAGTTTGTCTCAAATCAGGAATTTACCGAAAGTGAATTTATGAAGTGGAAGGAAGCAGTAAGTTTGCCAGACTTCAGTTCCTTTTTAGAAGCCTTCTGCCAAGCGTACTTTAAATGGAAAATAACTTGGTCTCTTGTGCTTAGATGTTCTCTGCTGGGATGCAGCTACCCACATTAGATGAGATAAACAAGAAGGAAATGTCCATCAAAGAAGCCCTCAACTACAAGTTTAATGATCAGGACATTGAAGAGGTAAACAGTGCATTGTTGTGAGGCTGTGTCAGTGCTTAAAAGTGACAAGAGCTCATGAAGTAGAGCACTAGCTGGTACAAAGCAAAAGGATCATGGTATTTACTTTCTAATAAGGCTCAAAATGAAGTTTCATAACTGGATAGAGTAGCTCGGTGATCCCACTGTTGTTTGGCGCTCGCTCCTGGTTTTTTCATCCTTTGTGCCCTTTTACCTCCTCTTGAACTTTCGTTGTGAATCTCTGAACTTCTAACCTGAGTATGGCAACTTAATTCTCAAGTTCTGAAAAGTTAATAGCATCATGATATTTGCATTTATCACAGCTTCTGCAGTTTAATACTTGCTTAATACTGATCAAAGAGGATTAGCATCAGATTTTTGTAGGTCATAAGTGAGAAGAATGGACCTATAACTCATTACCAAAGGCACAAATAAAAAAAAAAAACCAACCAAACAAAAACAAGGCATCAGAGAAAGAGCATAAGTAAAATTCTGTAACAGTAATACATTTCTTAGATGATACTGATCTGTTTCTTCTAATGTCCAAGTATTAAAATAAAGATTTCATATTTACATATTTGTGCTATTTCTTCTACCTCTTACAGATTGTGAAAGAGAAGGAAAGGTTCAGAAAAGCACCTCCAAATTATGCCATGAAGAAAACTCAGCTATTAAAGGAGAAGGTGAGAGATGAGATGATGCCTGCAAGCTTAATACACTCTTTGATTTTGAAGAACTGGAGCTCATCTGGATTTTGGCGGTAGTCAGCAGTAAGCTCGACTTTAACTATGCAGCTAAAAGGTGGATCTCAGGGTTCATTGCTGGGTTCAGAACAATCAGAACCCAGTTAGAACTATTGCATTCTTTTTTTAAGAGTAATTGCTAACAATTATAGCTGTCTCTTTTTGTGTCGTTTAAACAAGGTCTTAAGCTCTTCTTCCTCAGAAACTTTTCCTTTTTTTCTTTTTTTTTTTTTTTTAATCTTTTTTTTGTGTTTGTTTTTTTTAGAGTACCCCATAATAACATTGATTTCCTGTGCTTATTTTAAAACAGGAAAGATAAGATTGTGTTACTATTTTTTTTCCCAGGGGTAACTGAATTGTCACTTTATGACCAGTAATTTATATTAAAAAAAAAAAAAGGTGGCTGAAGGACGTACTCGCCACTAAACTGTTTTACATGTAGTCCTCCTGGAACAAATACACCCAGGAGCTCTGAGATGCCAAAGCCAAGAAGTGAAGAAACCAAGCAGTCTTAAATATCTCTGAAGATAGACATGTTTTGTTTTTATTCATGCAGTCCTTTTTCAAGATATTCATGCTTTGTATACAGGAAAAACAAAGAGTTTGTATTAATCTACGTTCCTTGGCTTAATTGTATTATTTGGTCACCATATTACTATGCACAAATAGGTAAATAATTGGTTTCCCATCGCAGGAGACTGCAATTGCTTTTTGTTGTCACCAGGTGGCATAATAAGCTCGTGTCGTGTTCGGGCATTCTCCAGCTCCCTGAAATAAGTGGCAACTGGCAGTTGCTGAAATAATTCTTTTCCTGAGCTGGTAAATAGTGATGTTGTTAAATTTTAATGAAACCCATAATTTAAATCATCAAACTGACTTGCTCTCCTCATTCTGGGGCTGGTGGTCCTATGTCTTCCTTAGTTTAAGGGATTTCAGAGGTTTTCAGAGTTCTTCAGAATAAGAAGTCCAGTTTTGCCTTGAGATGCAAAGAGAGTGTAGCTCTTTGTTGTATTTGTACAATGCAGAGAAGAACATTTGCAATTGGCATAGGATTAGCTGTCTGATTCACAGGTACATCCCTTGTTTCACTGACTATTTCTGTGGTAGAGAGTAGTGCTTAACAAGTCACTGTTTGGTTGAAGGCTATGGCCGAGGACTTGGGAGACCAAGATAAGGCCAAGCAGATTCAAGATCAGCTTAATGAACTTGAAGAGAGAGCAGAGGCACTGGATCGTCAACGAACAAAAAATATTTCTGCAATCAGGTAAGAGGCAGATATTAGAAATTTTCTTTATTAAATAATATCAATCAAAATATTTAGAAAAGAGAAACAAATGCAGAAGCAAATTAACTGCAGAATTTTGTCACTTCTTTCCTGTACAATGTATTAATGCAATGTGTACTGTGATAGCTCTGTTAGTGCTTGTCTATCTTCACTTTCTCGAATCTGTCATTCAGTTAAAACTGTTGAAAATGTAAACTCCCTTCAGCATACCCCTGGTAGCGGTTGTGTTGCAATAAGAATAACTTGTGATCAGGATGAAGCTGTTAAGAATGCTTTCGTTGCATTGTTGTGCTTTGTTGTGTAGGGACTGATAAATGACAGTCACTTTGTTTTTCTTTCCCTCGCCCTCCTTTTTTTCCATTCTGCAGTTACATCAACCAGAGGAACAGGGAATGGAATATCGTTGAGTCTGAGAAGGCTCTTGTGGTAAATAGCGCTGAAGTAATACTTTTGTGCAAGTAGGGATGAAATGATGTGAACAGGGATAATTGCATGGTGAAGTTACTAATTTTTTTTCTAACGTTCTGTAAAATTTTTCATATAGGCAAATGACGTGATTTTAAAGCACATTGCTTTATCCTTTTGTTCACACCAATTATCAGCAGATTAGTGACTGTCATAGTGACTTGATGCATTTTGTATGGGTAAGAACTCAGAAAGGAAACTTCATAGAACAAAACAGTGAAGGAGATATTAAGTTCTCTGCAGTGACACTTTTATTGAAGAAAAGTTAAGCTTGTTAACAAATGGTTAAGTATTAACTGTCCTGAGAGTTATGTGCCTGTTTTCTGTGCTGAATTTGATAAGGACAGTTTTGCCTTGTGAAGCATAGAACGGTGGGTGGGTTAAAATCTTTCTAATCTGTAATGCTGTTGCTAATTTTCCTCTGATCTTGGCATTGTGTTTAGAGGGTGAGTGCTTGCATGGATGGGGTGCTATGAGAGGATTTACCAGGGAGCAAATAGCCAACTCTGCAAAACCATGTGCTTTTTCTTCTTCAGGCTGAAAGTCACAGCATGAAAAATCAACAAATGGACCCCTTTACTAGGCGGCAGTGTAAGCCCACAATAGTGTCTAATGTGAGTGTAATACTTAAGTTCAATTGAGGCCATTTGCAGAAAAGTAGAAACCGGTGTATAATGCAGAGAGCAAGAGGGAAAATTCCCAACTGTGGCATATGCTAATAATGCTCTGGATACCAATATGATATATAATTGAGTGAGATCCTGGTCTCAATTTTTTTATTGATGCGAAGTGTGAAGGACATAAGTGATGTGGGTATGTACTGCAAAAGCAACCATGATTTAGGCTTCTATAGTGAGTTCTTCTATGCAGAATTACTCAGATATAGTTAGCACTTGGAAGATGGTTTGCCTTAGGTGTGAGTTTCACTTCTAATCAGCTGAAACTGTTCTGAAATATTGGTGAAAGGAGAGAGGAAGAGTAGACATTTTGGGCTGTGATGGATAAAGTAATTCAACACAAACTTCCCATGTGATACTGTGGCAAAACCTGTTATTGCAGTCCCTAGATATGTAACTGATGAACAGCAAATTGATCAACTCCTACTTCTAAGTAATCTGTCCTTGCTGAGGCCTGTTCTGGAATAGTAGATGGTTCTGGTATTGGTACTTAAAAAAACCTGGTAAGTTTGACTCTTATCAGTCTCCACAAACAGTATCATTAACTGAGTAGCTTTATCATGGTGGAGAAATATTATGTATAGAAAATAGTCTTCTAAAGATTTCTTCTCTCTATAGAGTGTTTCAACCAGAACTGTAAGCAACTATATCTAACAATAGTGTTAAGAGTAGTCACAGAAACAAACTATAGCAATAGGAAATGTATTTCTCATTTTTTCAAGGAAAACCTTTCTGAAGGATGATTTTCAGTTTGTTACTATGAGATGCATTGCACAGGTATCAAGATAATTTCACTTGTCTCTGAGATCCTGAAGGCTGGGTGAACTAAAACACAGTCTTATATGGTTTTAGATTCATGGATATGAGCACTGTTTTAACAAAATGTAGTTCTGCTTTTTGCCAATTTAAATGCAATGGTTTTTTATTTGCATATTTTCCCTAATATTTCTCCTTTGCAGTCCAGAGATCCTGCTGTCCAAGCTGCCATCCTTGCCCAGCTAAATGCAAAATATGGATCTGGTGTATTACCAGATGCTCCAAAAGACATGAGTAAGGCAAGTTTCCATTTCTGTCTCTGTTATGTTCCTCACAGTCACCCTTTTACTCTGTGAAGCTTATGACTAATAGCAAATGTGCATGCTTCAGTTCTAGAAATGGGTATCCTGAAGACCATTATCATAGAAAAGCAACAACTTTTTCTTTTTGTTTCTTGGGAAAAGAAATGTAAGTTTCTCTAGCATTATGAAAGCTAAACTAAGTATGTTTGTGACAGAAGAGGGAAAACAATATTTTTATCTTTGTTTATCTGGACAGGTCAGGGTTGAAGGCTTACCTGTAGTTTCTATTTCAGGGTCAAGGAAAAGATAAAGATGTGAACTCTAAATCAGCCAGTGACCTCTCAGAAGATCTTTTCAAAGTGCATGACTTTGATGTAAAGATTGATCTTCAAGTTCCTAGTTCAGGTAGGTGTTCCAGCTGAGTTTAGGACTGTGATTGTCCATCTCATTACAGTAGAGCTCACTTCTTCCAGAATAATATTTTCAAAATTATCAATGGGCTTTTGAGAATGGGAGCAAGGATTCGGTTTGTCATCTTGGCAAGTATCTTGAACTGAGGCAGGGATCTGTGGTAGTGACATCTATTGAGAAAACAAGAACAACTGTATTGTATTAGACTAAACACCTCTATACCCCCATATCCTCGCTTCAAAAGTTTAGGACATAATGATGTTTTCTGATATATTCTTCCAGTTTACATTATCTATTACTTATAAAATCTCTGGGGAACAGATGGGTGTTGTATTTAATAAGTCTTGACAGCTACCTTGATACTTACTTTGTTGATTTGTGTAATTGCTTTTGAGGATGAATAAGCTTTGGGTGTCTGTGATGTTGTGATCCATAGTCTGTGTACATGCTATAGGGATTAAGTATTTTTACTTGATTTTGAACCTACTACTTTACCAAGTTGCTGTTCCCTAACTTAGGTATTGCAGATGGTATTAGAAGATAAATTTTAGGGGAACAAAAACACTGGCCAGGGAGTGAAGATACAGGCAGAAAGAAACTTGCTGACTCTTTCTCTTTGTAATCTTGACTTTGACAGCTTGTGTGGCAGAACAGTTCAGTGTCACAGAATCATTTTGATTGGAAAAGACCCTTAAGATCATAGAGTCCAACTGTTAACCCAACACTGCCAAGTCTACCACTAAACCATGTCCCCATGTACTACATCTGCACATCTTTTGAATACCTCCAAGGCACTCAACCACTTCCCTGAGCAACCCGTTCCAATACTCGACAACCTTGGTGAAGAAATTTTTCCTAACAATCCAATCTTAACCTCCCTTAGGGCAACTTGAAGCCATTTCCTTGCGTCCCATGAAGTTGTTTTACAGTGGAGGGAAAGCATGCGAGTATACCAGTACAATTTGACACACAAGGTTTATTACTTATTTCATTACTTGAAGGATTACATCTGAAGTTTTTTAGAGGAAAATAATTTAAGAATTACTGTAAGAATGTACGAAGACTTAAAACCTTGTCAAGAAGGGTGAGTAGGAGCAGTTGTCTTTCCAAACTAGGTCAAGATTGAAACTCTGGACATAAGACTACAGAATGAGGTAGGATGCCAAGAATAGGAGACTTCCTGAAGCAGACAGTGAGAGTTAGCAAGCAGATGAGGGTTAGGCACTGAAAAGAGAAGGATGAGACACACAGTTCCTTAGAAAGAACACCATTTTGGCATCTTTGTGCAGTCTTCTTTCTTAATAGAGAAACGTGGAGATTTGTTAAAATGGTATTGTAGACATGGATAGGAAATTTGACTTTGCCTGCTCACTTCCTGTGTCTTTGTGCTTGCAATAATGGAATAATGATTTACCAAAGATTCCAGAACTGAGCCTGAAAGCTGTTTATACTGTGACTTTAGCGCGGTATAGTTTTCTTAAGAAGTGAAAGTATACTTATCAACAGAAAGTTGGATTAACAGACAGGGTCAAAATTGCATGAGCTGTATCTCTGAAGATAAGCTCCCTGTATTATTAACTAAAGTTCTAACCTGATGTATACTAGAGAAGTCAAACATGATTTTGCAGTGAAGTTATTAACAAAAGCAGCAAGTAAAAATTTGTAGTTTTCATGTATTTTGGTCCTCACTCTTTTCTTATCCCCAACAGAATCTAAGGCACTGGCCATCACCTCCAAGGCTCCTCCAGCAAAAGATGGTGCCCCGCGGCGATCATTGAACTTGGAGGACTACAAAAAGAGACGGGGGCTTATTTGAGCATGCCCACTCTGCTGCTTCTGATCCTGCATGCTCCATGATGATGTCCTACCTTTTCTTCCTCCCTTTTCAGTTCTCCCTTCTGGGTTGGAGCAGCAATGGAGCTGGGAAGAGACTCTTTAAAACTGCCAGTCATCTGTAACATAAACCATTCAACTATTTACTGTATAGACCTCCCTTCTTGCCCTTTCCTCCTGCTCCCCTCACAAATGTGGATCTGTGCTATTTGGGGTTTTCCCATTTTCTTTTAGTTTGAGTTTTGTTTTTATTTTGTTGATGCAGCTCATTGGTCCACTCTGTGTTCAGTATTAGCCTGAGGTCTGGATTTCCATAGGAATCTCTTCGCAGTCACAGAATCAGCACTTGGTGATCTCCCCTTACATACCACCACAGGCACAGTGAATAAACATTGGCGCAAGACCGTTGTGGCTCGAAGGTCATCTGCACTTTCTTCCTCTTCTTCTTCCTCCTTCATCCTAGCTTTGGAGAAGGGAATCTTCAAAAACTGGCCTAGGTTCAAAGTGTAAATTTTTTGGGAGGGTTGTGTGACTTTTTTTCAGGTGTTTTTTATCATTTTTAAGCTGCAGTACTATTTGTATCCGTCTGTCACAGTTCTTTACGGCTGTTTTGAATTTCTACCAGCTGTACTTGAGCATCTGAAATTGCAAGAAAGAAACTCATTAAATGTGATTCTTCTTACTAAAACGGCTTGGCTGATATAGCTGTTTAACTTCATGTTCCCTTTTTTATTTACACTTAACTGATGAGAAAGAGGTACACACAGCTCTTAATGTGGGACTTGTCATCCATAGCACATCCAGAGTCTCCAGTGGTAGCTGGATGAGGTAGCTTTTTGTGGGATGACCCTGGGGTGCTCATCAGTTTGGCTTTAATTTCTTCTCCAGGCCTTCAGTATTACGTATTTGTTAAGTCATCATGTCTTCACTGGGCTCCAGCTCACTTTGTTTCTTGCTTTATGAACCATTTAAATGGGGCTCCTAAAAACAAATAAAAATTAAAAAAAAAAAATAAATATAATCACATTCTGTGGAAAGGGAAGGACGTAATAGAAAGGTCAGTGGGTGATGTATGAGAGGTAGCTGATGCACGTTTTTCATATATAAACTGGTACAAGTGAAGTGCACAATAATTGTGTGGCTTTATGGAATATTTGACTGGACACAAGTTGACAGCTAAATTATCACTCAGGTGTAAAAAAAAAAAAAAAAGAAAAAAAATCAAGTGTAAATATAAGCAAAATTTAACAAAGAACTTTTCCAGGCAAGACACAACTGAATTTATGAAACTAAGAACTAAATTAAAAGAGAATTAGAAGTCTAAAAGGTTAGAGGCCCTCGTTCAGGTAAGCGTGCAAGCACGTGTTTGTTCCTGCTCAGGACAGTACATATATAATAACTTCAGCACTGAACTGGATAGGAATGTTTCTGGGGGACCCTGAAGAGGGAAAATGCTGATGCTCTTCTTGTGTCAGAGCATTACTGTTTTTCTGAAATCATACACTGGTTACATTTCAACCTGTGTTTGATACTTTCTTGTTGGATTCTTAATGAAACTTTAATCTAGTTCTTATTTAACTTTCTCTTCCTTTTTTAACAGTAGCTTTAAAGAAACATCATGTAATTGTGTGCAGATTGATTCTACAAACTGTGTATAAAAAGAAAATCAACCTACAAAGCAGCTCTTGCCTATCATGTAAACAAATAATTAGGAATATTTCAGTACTTATTTACTGAATAATCCATAGTTCTAGGACACATATGGATTATTCTGTAAATATGTAATTGTAGACTGCTTTATTTGTTGGCCTATTTTAGCAACTTCTCTGGAGTTGTAGTAGGCTCTCACATATGTGTACTTTTAACTTTTTAAGATTGAATTTATGGAATCTACAGTCATAACTTCATAGGAAATGTGATTCACTGTGTAGATATGCATTTGAAATGATTTTGGTTTTTTCAACGGCTTCAGTGATGTTATGGATTTGTAATAAAATCTAAACTTACTTTGCAATAGCCAGTTTTCAAAGTAATCGTTCTCCAATGCTTTGCAGAAATAATTGCCAAATCAAGCAATTCAGGAGTTGATTTTTCCACAGAAATGCCTCAGAGTTCTGAGATGCAGTGACAAGTCTCTAAAGGTAAAGTTAACTGAAATACAATATTTTAATATGTTTGGCCTTCCTGTATTGATTTTAGTGTGGTCTAGTGGTAAAGGCGGGCGCTATCACTGCCGAGACCCGGGTTCGATTCCCGGTCAGGGCCACTCCCGGGCAGGTGGAGCTCGTTAGCCCTTAAAGGCAACCCATCTACGTTCTAAGGACCTCGCTGCCACCGTCCAAGCTCGCTTGGCCCCGGCAGATGAACCTTAGGATTAAAGGGTGGGCTCAGTTCCGCGCACACTGTGTCTCACCTAAAAAATCCAATGCGCAGGCTGGAAGGTGTAAAGACCTTCCCCGGATCTTCGCTCGTGAAGACTGGCCATTATTATTGATTTTAGTTAACTTCTACGTTTGGTAACACAAGAATAATCTGTACTACAGCCAAAATGTGGATGAAACCCTGTACAGTGTTGCAAGTAACTTTTAGTAGAGATAACCAAAACAGAGGAGATGCAGTGAGTTTAGGATGCCAGTCTTAATGATGGACCATGTCCTAGTTATCTGCAACTATGAAACTGCCACTTACCCTCTCAAAGTCTCTGGATTTTGCTGAAATGCTGTTTTTTAAGAGAGGTAACAGTAAATTATCATGCAAACCTCTTATATTGAGAATAATACATGAAAAAAGTACTCTCAAATAGTTACAAAATTGTATGAATGCTGTAATCTTTTTCTTTTAAGTGCATGTAAAGGTGAGTGACTACACCTCCCACTTGTTAGAGAGGGAGAGATTTGTTTACTTTGTTTTGTTGGTGTCCTAGCATAGTTCATCACAATTGTACAGACTTCTATAAATAAAATTGGTTTGTTGGTTTAATAAGGTTGATTGTTTATCCCTTGATCTGAGGTGCTAAGGGTTTCCTGTCTGGAATTTGTTTTTTTAGAAACTGACACTTTGCTTCTCAGTCTGAATGATTATATTTAATACCGATACTGTAAAATAATTAAAGAAAACCTCCTCTTTTACAAAAGGAGCAGTTAACTCCTGATCACTCTCTAACATCTAGAGTTGGTCCTTATCACTAGAATCGAATGGAGTCTCTTGGAAAGTCAGTTCACTTGCACCTCTGCTGCATCTCACTTAAAACACAGGCTTTGCTTGTCTTGTGGAAATCCAGAGTACGTTTTTAATCAAAGATGGTAAAGCATATACCTGAACTTAAGCTACTGAATGAGGTGAAAAAGACTGTTCTCAGGGGGTGCTTGGTGGAAGGATGAGACACAACAAGCATACCTTGAAACAGGATAAGTTCTTCCAAGATAAGAGGATAAAAGTTTTCTGTCTTCATGTTGAGGTTTTCAAGAGAATGTTAGATGAAGCCATGAATAATGTGATGTAGCTTACTCAGCTTTGAGCAGGAGGGTGGACTGGAGACCTCCCTGAGCTCCTCTCTGATCTGAATTATCCTATGATCCTATAAGTAATTTCATATTGCTTTCTCCAGTTGTTGTCTGTCTTCCCTGCAAGTACTGCTCCCTCCCAATCACCATTCCAACACACAGACTACGTGTAGCACATAGAATTTGTCTCACAGATGTAGTGGCTTATGATGGGCATTTCCCAACACACTCATCCTTTCTGAGACTCCCTGGTTGTAGACACCTGTAGAATTCCTGCGAGCGCTGTCTGTGAAACAAAGTTGTCCCTGCAGATTAACCACTGAGCAGGCTGGAAGACTGAGCTTTTTACAAGGTAGAGTGAAGAGCTGTTTTAAGAAAGATTATAGGAGTTACCCAAGTTGCCAAACAGGACTTGACTATTTGCAAATGAGGATTTTAGGCTATCAATTTAGTTACAGTTTGGCTTCTCTATACAGTCTGTGCATAAGTTTTCTAATTTCTATTGTTTAATTGAATTGAAAATGTTAAGAACAGTTCTGCTACCATAGCCCAATGCTATCGTGGACAGTGACTCTCCTTGGGAAAAACCTGGAATTTATCAACTGGTTCTTCCTAAATTCTGCATTCTGCATTCCAGTAGTCTGTGGGTTATAAAGTATATTTTTTGTAGAGCAAATAATTTATCTGAGTGTTATTAAATTGGGTAGGTCAGTTGGGAAATTAGTGGTTACTCATACAAATGCTTGCAGGCAACATTCCTGACTTAACTGCATGTGCATAAATTACTGTAGATTCTGCACAAATTTGTTTGGTTTTAGTATAATTTTGCTATATGAGAACTATGTTTTTTGAGTACTGTTCTGGAGAAATTATAGTAGGTCAGTGCAGAAACCCATGATTACAGCAAAGGAGAAAGGGAAGAAAGCCATTGGAAAAAAAAACTTGATGGAAGTCTCAGGCTGATTTCCTAAATCTCACATTAATTGTCAAGTAAAAATTTTACATTTTATCCAGTCTTCCTGGGGCAGGTTTTTGTTTGTTATTAAACATCTGTCACTTTTTTCTGCAGAAAATACAAGGGTGGATAGGGTAATAAATCACACTGCAGATGAGTAACTTTGCCAATTTGTTTAAGACCATTTTAGACAAGATTCATAAATACAGCTTAATGCTAAATGAGCACTGGAATGGAAGCAAAGAATACAGGTTATTTTCTGGCAAGAGTATATATGTACAATGACCAAAATACATCAAGTCTTTGGGTAGTTTGGATTTATGTCTCAGTGGGTTGGAGGAAGGGGCAATAGAGTAGAAGATTACAGGTTGAGAGTGATCTGCCTTTGTGAATGGCATGAATAAGATCACTATGGCTTGTTTCACTGCACCTGCTTCAGATAAGAAATTCAAAGTATCTCCACTTGAGAGTGGGGAGGAAGAAATCTCAATGGCTATAAAATATGGCACTAAATTAAACAGATAAAATTTTATCTGACATTTGTGATGATTATGACTTTGATCTTTATGAAAGCACCATTCTTCAGTCATTTGTTTGCTCTCCTTCATGACTGTGGACAAATGTAAAATTGCCTCATACCCCACCTGGTGCACAAAAGTAATTGCCTTGAGTGCAACAGTGTAAATGGTGTCTACTTCACCCCTTCTCTGTAATTCTTCCTGGTGGTATATCTGCCAACAGGTAACTTGCTTCCATTATTTTTCAAGGTTCAATTGTTACATGAAAGCTCAGCTTCTAAACCTAGATGTGTGGCACTCAGTTTTTAGGCCCTTGACTGGAAGCAGTGGTGGAGGACTACAAGCTGATGCACAGAAGCAGTCTGAACACCAGTGACTTGGCAGCTGATGATGCATGGCCATTTTCAGAGGTGGCAGTTCTAGGGAAGCCTTTGCTGCTTACCCATACCAGGTATTTCTCATCTTATTCAAGCAACAACTGACTTTTTGTGCTGACTCATGGTATGGCAATTAGAAAAAAAATGTTGCTTATATCCCAAATGTGCTTTAGAAGGTTACGATGAAAAATTACATTCCCAAGAATGGCACTAATGCAGTGTTTTTTTCTGGCTGCAGGTAGCACAAACACAAGCTCAACAGATGGTTTATTATTGTAGGCTTCCTTGATTTGAGTAAAAAACCTGATCTACCTGAATGGAAAAAGCAGATCATATACAACATAAACACTTAAAAGGAAAAAGACAAACTTTTTTTTTCATGCTTTCCTCTTGAAGACTTACCAGTCGTGAAAAACTGAGAGGAGTGATTCTTCCTATAATGAAGCTCTCCCCTTGCAAGTATCTTAATGGACTAAGGAGGCAAACTGGTTTTCCACTATTAAGGTAAACTTGAACATTTGAATAAATGGCGCTGTCATCTGAAAAGGGCTAGGTAGATTTTAAACACAAAGCAGTCATTTTCAATTTTTAATCAGAATTAGTTGATTATTAATTTGATTGTTGATTTTTATTTCCATTGCAAACTTCCACAATATTTTCCAAATGGTCAAAGACAGGAAGTTGAAGATAGCAAAGTATGATGGCAAAAACTGAATTTAAATGTAAGCTGAGTACCATTTTAGCATTTTGTAACATTCTCTTCTAGCTCCTGGTACAGGATCTGCTATGAAGTTTGGCAATTTAGCTTAGCAACCAAAGTCTGGAAGTGGGAATAAACTGTTGTAACAGCAGGGGTTTTAAGATCTTTAACAAAAACTTTCACTGTAAGCTAAAATCCCTTTACTGCTTAGCAATGAAGAGTTTTTAATTTTACAACATTAATGTTACAGAATGTACTCTTGGGTTTTCTGTATCTGTTCCTTGCCTGTTTCAGCTTGCACAATCTGTTCACAACTGCTAGTACTTGTCCAGAGGCAGAGTACAGAGAAAAAAAAAATGTTTATAAATTGTATCTTGAAACATTTTAGGGTTGAATGCCCAGAAGCCTGAAAAAATACAATACCAAATATTATATTATGGCCTATTTAGCCAGTGTTACAGTGGATGGGAAGATTCTGTGGGAGGCAGTGAAACTGGATAGAGTCCTCATGAGGAATATTTTTACTCCCAGGTGACCTGAATTGCAAAGTCTCAGGGCAGGACTGTTCTGTGGTTTGTCTTGTGGATTGTTCTGTGTTATTTACTGAAAGCTAATGTGGAGGTCTTTGTAGACTGCCACACACTAGAATTTTGACTGCTTGGCAGAGACAGCCTGGGTAGTTCCTCTGGTCTTTCACTCTTCAGGAAGTGATGCATAATAGAATCCACTGTAATCTATCATGAAGTGAGTCATCACCTACGACATGTTTGTTGATGCCTGGTTAATAGTAATAACCATTGGTTACTACTATAAAACTAGAGAGTGTTTAAATTCTGAAGGCTGCTTATTGCCCCTTTATTTTTCTCTGTTTCTGCTCACGAACTTCCACCTTGAACAAATTCTTCATTTTACCATACCTTGCATATTTATATGGTATATTAATTCCCTTTACTGCAGTCCCATTTCAAAGGCAATAGTGATGCTAACTTGACCATGGAGGTAGCAACTAAGCTGCATTCATTCCTAAAAGATTTTATGATAAGCCACTTGTTGGACTATCTTTACATATAGTATGTCTCAGCTAACACTGTTCTTCAAATTCCTTGGGTATTTTTGACCTGACTTCTTGAGGACGGTAGCAGATGGCCATAGCAAAACAGTAGATGTTTTTTCAAATGTTAAAATAGGGCTGAATTGAAGTGGGAGTTGGAAAGAAATACAACAAATGTGATCTGAACCCAGCTTTGAAAGGAGAGGCTGAGTGGGCTGTCATAGAGCAAATGGTCTGGGCTGCAGGAAAGTATTTCAAAGTCTTGATCTAAATATGGGCTTTCTCAAAACACACAGAAACCAGGAAGGAGACACAGCAATGTTGTTACTTGACCAACCTTTCTGAGTGTTGCTTGTCTAACCTTTCTGTGTGTGGGGGCTCAGAGAAGACAAGGTCTGGGGTGCTGGTACAAGGTGAGGGCTTCTAATATTCCTGGGACTGTGGTGCCTGGGGAGCAAAGAGAATGAAAGGCAGCGCCTCAAAGGCTGGGCCATTGAAACCTGGGAACTGTGCTTTTGAAGTAGGGCCTGGCTCCACTTATGGTCCCTTGACTTGCTTTTTCAGTCCCCTGAGCTCAGGAGAGCAAGGAGGCAATGTTGCTACTGAGCATGCTGAAAAACTCCCACAACTCAGCAGTGTCTCATAAGCACCTTCTCCAAATGCCTTTGACACAAGCTTGTAATAACACTGCTGTACTTGATAGGTTCTGGGAAAAATGTGCCAAGGTTTCCTTTGCAGAAGAGAAGGTAACATAGAGCAAATAAAGAACAGACCTGTCTTGAGAACAGATACGGGGGGAAAAGCAGAAAACTTAATCCTCTGTGACAAACCATAGTAATTAAAGCAGAGAGGAAAATTTTTTCAAATCCAGCTATATTTCCTGATCCTTTAGTACCTGTGGAGCCATTGGGACAGCCTTTATGTAAAGGGCTAAAGGCTAAAAGAAAGCAGGTTTTCCAGCTCAAGTTCAGACTGTTCAGTAGAAGCTCATTTCCCAGGGTAACATTCGCTACTACATCAGGGGCAAATAAAAGGCCTTGGGACAAGATGCCAGACATGCCTCAGGCATGTTCTGTGGAGTTTAAGGGATGCATCTCAGAGGAGAGAATAAGGAATTGCTGTTTCCCATCACTGACAACTTTAAGCAGCTCAGTTCTGTGCAAATGCAGCAGGATAAGAAAATCATAAAATAATTTGGGTTGGAAAACCATGTCTCTGCCACATCCATATGTTTTTTGAACACTTCCAGCAATGGTGATTCTACATTTATCTAGGTATCCTGTTCCAGTGCTTGACCACCCTTTCAGTGAAGAAACTTTTACTGATCTCCTGATCTCCCCTGGCACAACTTGAGGCTGTTTCCCCTTGTCCTAGCACTTGTTACCTGGGAGGAGAGACCAACTCCCACCTCGCTACAACTATCTTACAACTGATTGCAGAGAATTATAAGGTCCTCTGAGCCTCTTTTTCTCCAGGCTAAACACCCTCAGCTGCTCCTCATAGGACTTACTTTCTAGACACCTCATCAGCTCTGTTGCCTTTCTCTGGATGTGCTCCGGCACCTCAATGTCCTTCTTGTAGTAGGGAGTCCAAAACTGAACACAGGGTTCAAGCTGCGGCCCCACCATGCCAAATACAGGGGGACAATCACTGCATTAGTCCTGCTGGCTTCAGTAGGGCTGATAACAAGCCAGGATGCCATTGACCTTCTTGGCCACCTGGGCACACTGTCGGTTCATATTGAACCAGCTGTCAAACAGCACCCCTAGGTCCTTTTCCTCTGGGCAGCTTCCCAGCCACTTCCCCCAGCCTGAAGAACTGCATGGGGTTGTTGTGACCCGAGTGCAGGACGTGACATTTCACCTTGTTGAACTGCATACAATTGGCCTCAGCCCATAGATTGAGCCCATAGATTGAGCCAGATCTCTCTGCAGAGCCTTCAGCAGATCAACTCTCCCACCCAACTTGGTGTTTGAAAACTGACTGAGGGGGCACTCGATCCCCTCATTCAGTTCATCAGTAAAGGTATTAAACGTTTCAGGAGGCCAGTCCTCTTTATGATTGCTATTTTTTAATTTAACTATTCTTTTAATGTGTTTGAAAAGGAAACTCAGCTGTAAGTCTAAAAAGTGTTCCATGTGAGAAGTTTATATCCATATACTGGGTTTTCAGAATATTTCTTTCCTCATCTTCCATAAAGATAATAATTGAATTGCATTCCACATCTTTTCTCCTTCCACAAATCCTTTCTTCAAACCTGAGGTTTTTGTAAGGATGTTTGAAAACTCAATTTTATGATGAAAAATAGGATCAATAAATCACTGTGGGTTTTTTGGTAGTTCTTTTACAACTTTTTAATAAACTTGTCCTCTCTCCATATGACATATTTTTGCACTTTAAGTGCAGCACACATTCTCTTTTCCTCTTAGGAGTAAATGAGTACAGAAATAAACTGATTAAAATGTTCTTCTTTTTCCAAAATCTCAGAATGTTTTTAAAGGGGGTACAAGAAAGTGTAATCTCTAGATCTTACTGGCATAGGAACTGGTAGTGTAGACCAGGTGAGTTCATTTTTCAAATACCACTCAAATAGGTAATGGACATATAATTTCAAAGATACTGATCTCTTGTCTGTTAGTGTCAATCCAGTTTGGAGCAAACAAATATTTCCAACATATCTAACATTCTACCATCAAGTCCATAGAGCAACTCTTGTAAAAAGTGTCAGATCAGTATCACAGGAAGGGCACAATGATTTGATCCCTTTACTCTGTTCAATACTTGAGAATTTTTACTGAGGTATTTATCATATGAATCAACAAAGCAAATTTCTTATGTGAATGTGTTTTACGTGACTCCATATATATGAGTTATTTGATTGCTCTTATGATTCCAGTACTTCCTTGCGTTAATCATAAGGCTTGAATGAAAATTTTTGTCTCAAAACATTTCTTCTTTTTTGTTTGTGCCCACTTCCAGCATCCTGAATAGGCATCTTTCTGTGGACAGAGGGCATTGTCCAATGCAATAATGAAACTTAACTGTGGCATTCTGTGGCCTTGGAAGACAGTGCTGTCCATTCAAATTCCAGGTGCTGTTTTTCAGAAGTGCTTTAACATTTCTATTAACATTCTGAAATAGTTACGTTGTTATGATTAGAGCTCAGAGATTGCTCCTATTATGAAGAAAAGCAGTTCATTGCCTGCTGTATCTCCAGACTTTATAGGGTGGTAGTTTGGAAGGACTCATACCAACAGGACTTGTAATTTACTAATTTTTTTACTGTTTTATTACACCAAAGCCAAGACTCCCCTAGATTAGCTAGTCAGCACTTTTCTTTAGTCAGCTATTAGAGTTCTTGTATAATCACAGAGTCATAGAATGGTTGAGGCTGGAAGAGATGTCCTGCCCTGCTCAAGTGGTGTCACAGACAATGTCAAGACAATGTCTGCATGTCTTTCGAATACCTACAGGGATGGAGACACTACAACTTCTCTTTTGCTACCTCTTCCAGTGCTCAGTAAAGCAGTATTTCCTGATGTTCACAGGGAACATCCTATAAGTTTCAGTTTGTGCCCATTGCCTCTTCTTTTTTCAGGGGACACTACTGACAAGAGCCTGGCTCCATCTTCTTTACACTGTCCTTTCAGAGATCAGTGGATATCATATGCACTGATGAGATCCTCCCTGATTCTTCTCTTCTCCAAGCTAAGCGTCCCCAGCTCTTACTCTTTCCTCATAAAGGAAGATGCCTTAGTCCTTTAATCATCTTAATGGCCTTTTCTGGACACTCTCAGTATGTCCATCTCTCTCTTGCACTAAGGAGCTCAGAACTGAACACGGTACTCCAGGTGTAGCTGAGTAGAGAGGAATGATCACCTCCCTCAACCTGCTGGCAACAATCCTCCTAAGGCAGCCCAGGCCAATGTTAACTTACTCTTTTCCACAGAGGCACATTTCTGCCTCATGTTTGACATGATGTCCATCAGGACTCACAGGTCCTTTTCTGCAAAGCTGCTTTTCAGCTGGTTCGCTCCCAGAATGTAGTGGTAACTGTGTTATTACTTCCCAGGTGCAGGACTTGGTGCTTCTCTTTGTTGAGTTGCAAGAGGTTCCTATTGGCTCAGTTCTCCAGCCTGCAGAATAGCAGGTTCCTTGAATAGCAAGACAACCATCTATCTACTGTATCAGCTACTTCTAATAGTGATGTGTCAAGGGTACACTCTGCTCCATCTTCCAGATCGTTAATGGAGCTGTTGATCAGTACTGGATCCAATATTGACACCTTGGATAAACTGCTAATTACTGGCCCTCCAACTAGATGTTGTGCCAGTGATCACCACCCTTTGGGCTTGCCATTCTGTCAGCTTTCATGTCACCTCACTATCTGCTCATCCAGCCCACAATTCATCAGCTATGAGGATCCTATGGGAGACAGTGTCAAAAGCCTTCCTGAAGTCAAAGTAGATAATATCCACTGCTCTGCTATCATCTACCAAGCCTGTCTTTTCACTGTAGAAGGTTATCAGGCCAGTCAAGCATGACTTGCCCTTGGTGAAGCCATAGTGAATGTTTCCAATAATCTCCTTGTCCTTCATGTGCCTGGAAATGGTTTCCAGGATTAGTTGTGTTGTGTTATCCCTTTCCTGGGGATCAAGGTGATGCTGACCAGCCTGTAGTTCTCTAGCTCTTCCATCTTCCCATTTTTGATTACAGGAATGGTATTTGCTTTCCTCCACTTCTCAAGCACTTCTCCCCAAGCATGATGGTTGTTCAGAGACAATGGAGTGGCCTCACACTGACATCAGTCAGGTCACTAGCACCTGTAGGTGTGTCCCATCAGGGTCCATGGACTAACATATGTTCAGTTTCCTTAAGTATCCTCTAACCCAATCCTCTTTCACCAAGGGTATATCTTCCTCCAGACTTTCCCTCTGCCCTCTGGGGCTTGGGATTTCAGATGCTGGTCTTTCCGGAAAAGACTGGAGTGAAAAAAGCATTCAATATCTCAGCCTTTTTCATGTCCTGTGTCACCAGAGCCTTATTCAGCAGCAGGCCCACATTTTCCTTGTTCTTTCTTTTGCCACTTTTTGCCCTGAACTTCTTCTTTATCCACGCTGACCTCCTGGCACAGACTTCATGCTCTTTGGAATGGAGTTCTCTTGAGCTTAGAAAAGATGATCCTTGAATATCAATCAGCTTTTGTGGGCTCCTCCTTCAGGACCTTCTTCCATAGGACTCATTAAAGCAGATCCCTGAAGATGCCAAGTTCTGCTTTTGTGAATTTCAGGACTGTGATCCTACTTTTTGCTCTGTTCCTTCCACTCGGGATCCTGAGGTCCATCATCTCACAGTCACTGCAGCCAAGTCTGCCTTTGATGTTTACATTCCCAATGACTAATGATTGTTTGTGAGTATGAAGTCTACCAGAGCACCTGTCTTTGTTGGTTCCACTGTCACTTTGGTCAGTAATTTATCATCGATGTTCTCTAAGAACAGATATCTCCTGGATTGTTTGTGCCCTGCTGTGATATTCCTCCAGCATTTATCAGGGTGGTTGAATTCCCCTGAGAGGACAAGGGGCTGGGAATGTCAAGTTACATATATTTGTTGGCAGAAGTCCTCATCCACTTGTTCTTCCATGTCAGGTGACACTCACATTGCCCATAGGCTTTCAGTTGGCTCATCATCCCTCCCCAGGCAAAGCTCTGTGCACTCAAGCTGTTCAGTCAAAAAGGGCAACTCTTCCTTGTCTTCCCAACCTGTCCTTCCTAAGAGCCTGCATCCCTCTGTTGAAGCACATCAGCCATGATAGCCATTCCACCATGTCTCTGTGATCCCAAAAAGATCATAGCCTTGTGACATTAGGCAGGTCTCAAACTCCTCATGTTCATTCCCCATGCTGCACCCATGAGTGTGCAGGCACTTCATAGGGGCACACTGTCATGCAGGTGGGTTTTCCCTATAGGCACTCCTTGCTTACATGCAATTGCTTGTAAGCAATTAAGGTGACCTTGCTTAACCCCATTTTGCTGATTTTGTGTTCCCTGTCATTCACATTATCCTGGGCCTTTTGCTTGTAAATGTATCCATCGTGCCCTTGTGGGGCTATTGGTAACTTTCATCTTTCCCTGCCATAATTCACATATTTTTCTGCTTCATTTAGATTAGTTCTGCAGAGTTGCTTGTGCCTCCTGGGAAAACATAAACAAAATCAAACCAACCTTATTTTAAGAATATATGATAGGGACAGAAAATTCTAGTCTCTCTTCAAATATTTATCTCACTGGAGTTGCTGTTTCTTTTCATGCTCTATGGGAAAAACTACACAATGTGTGCATTGGGGCTCAGTAAAGGTAGCTCAGAGGAATTGTCTTTTATCTTTGACAAAAACAAATGCTGCAGAAGTCTCTTCCAAAAACCTGAACGACACAATAAGCTTTCAGAGAAGAGAAATGGTTCACTATGTTCACATGTTTATTTGTATTTCTCAGTAAACTCAAGGGTCACGCAGTTCTCAAGTTGAACAATGGTATACTACAATGAGTGTTTCATCATATCTTTCCCTCTCTCTCTCTCCAAGCTTCAACATGCTTTCAGCTTCACTTCATGGCCTAAGTGAAGACATGAAATGCATTAGGCTTAGGACTGAGTATTTCTGACACACAGAATGTGGCTTTCACAGAAAACTGAGGAATGAGGAAAACTATGACTGTCCTCTATGGAAATCCATCCTTTCAGATTCAAAAAAGTCTGTGGTCCAGGCTCGTGATAATAGATTTAAACCCGTGCATTTGGTGCAGAAAGAAGGAAAACAGTACAACAGAAAGATTTAAATTTCACTCAGGAGCAGCTGAAATCTCAACATTGTATGCTATGACAACCTGATTTGTTAATGTTATGATCTGCAATGGCTTAGCCTCTGTTTACTCTGGATGAACATGGTGCTGGTGAACAGTGCTCATCTTGCAACCCTGCAGGGGAAAGTGTCTATTCAGGGAGCACACACTGTGCTCTCATGGTTCCTTCATAGCGATGCTGCCAGGGCCTCCTGCCTGCCCTGCCAAGAGGAAGCCTCAGGGAAAGAGGCAGAGAGGCATGCGGGTGCCCAGCGGGGAGCTGATGGGGCTTTATTAAGGGCTCCTCTGCATTCTAAGCCACAAACTCTGACATTTTTCTAGCTACCACAGAAGAGGAACCTGCCACCAGGAGCATCATCTTCACTAGCAGCCAAACACAAGCAATTGTGCCAGAAGCAGGGTAGGAAAAAGAGTGTGTCAAGAAGCTGCACAAGAGCTTGTGTACAAGTAGAGGAAACCAAAACCCCTGAGTGTCTGAAACTCTGCAGGAGGGTGGCAAGCAAATTGAAGGTGCCTGTGTGCAAGTTCTGTTTAACCCTGAGTGCCATGTGAAAGGAAAGTAAGCAACTGTTGAAAAAAAAAAGTCTCAGAGGCTGGGTATCTGTCAAAAACACAAGGTAAGTTAAATTAATCAGGTGCCTAAGAAAACAGAATTGCCAGAAAGAAATAAATACAGGTAAAGTCCTTACATAAAAGGTGTAAAAAGATACTGGGGAGAGACTATCTGATCCAAGGCCTTCTTGCAACAATATGCTATCCCCAACTGACGAAAAATATAGTTAGAATTACCCAATTTATGCTTAGCAAATGACAACCAAACAGCACCAGACTGCAAAATAAAACCAATAAATCTCCAGGTGTTGGAAGGGAAAAAGCCTATACTGTCCTGGATGATATTAAATAAACACTCAAAACAGCAACAATGAATGAAGGTTGAAAGATCCAAGGAGGAGTCTTCACAAGGCAGTCAGCACTCACTAACAGGGAGCAGTATGTGGGGCTGCACAAAGAAGTAACAGAGGCTGAAGTGATTCCCAGCATTTCTAGGGATAGTACAATTGTCATGAGTAAAACTATTTCACAAAGCCCAAACACAAGGACTGAAAATGCTTGCCAAGAAACTTACTGAATGTATTTTATACAACACAAAATAATTATTTTGAAAACATTAAAGGAAGAGCTGTGTCAAGAAACTGGAACATCTACTTATTGGCTGAAGTATTTATCAGGCAGTGAGGTAGTAAGTTAATATGCGTTAAGAAAAAATGTATTCTTATTAAGTGTGACTCAAAATGTACTGCACAGAAATAATTTTCCAGGCATAGGTAATCTAGCTATAAAGATAAAATAAAATCTTGGAAATAAATAGCCTACAATTGTTGTAGAAAAGAAAACATTTATTCCGTGCTTGTAGACGTACCAGGGCTTGTTAGGAGAAAGTGTACATTATGTAGATGTATATTCACAGACATAATGGTCATTTTAGAAATATTTTAAAAGATGTGAGAAGGAAATTGCTGTAATACAAGATGTAACTGTACTGCCAAAAAACCACAACAAACCTACAAATACTTCTTTAGTGCTCCAGCAAAAATGTAGAGGGGAATTTGATAAATAGAACAGCAAAAAAAGGAAGTCTATTAAATGGCTTAATTCTGTAGTAATGATGACAAATGAAGGTGTAAATGTTTGTGTAGGTTTAGCTCCAGGGACTAATGCAACATAAGAATTGCTAAAATTAGATACTGTTAGTCTCGAATATAGATTTTAAAATATATCAAAGAACAAGAAATGGGGAGAAAAAAATCAGAAATACCCAGGAAAATTTATCAATGATAACTGCAGAAACTTTAGATTGGCAGTTGAAAATGTTTACTTGCATGTGCTTGAAATTCTCTAGCAGTTTGGATTATTTTCTCAATTCACAGAAATCAAGTACTAAATACATAATGTCATTTTAAAAAGAGCTATGAATAGTATCTGGTATGTTTGTGATGCTGCGCTAAATGTGAAAATTGCTTATAAATAGTACCCAATTTGATTACTCTAAGTTCAAATTTTTGAAGAAAGAATACTACTGTACCCATTTTCTATCAAGTGTAGACTATCCACAATCCAATATTCCCATAGGAAAAAAAAAGTACAGACATTTTAAGACTAGAGAGTTAAGGCAGAACTCTCAATTGACATAGCTAAAAATATTTGAAACTAGGTAATTTTCAATAAAAAGCTGAAAACTAGACTTCTTTACAGTGTAATTAGTAGTATAAAAATGTGAATATTGTAATCTGTTACTTGTACAAGCAAAAATAAAACTGAAAATGATCTTGAAAAAAAGCAGACTTGAGACAGTGGCAAACAAGTTGGAAAATACTGGAGGCTTTTCTAAATTTTCATCAGGTTTCTACAAAAGTGTTATTGAACCTGATTAGGTATATAAAAGCAACAGTGAATATTTGAATTCTTTCACAAAAGTAGGAAGGGGGGAAAAAGGGAAGTAGAACTTTCTAATTAAAATACAGGACAAGCTGTTAAAATCTGACATCTTTTAGGGACAGGAGGGAGCCAATCATTATAGAAAGCAAATGCTAGGAGCTGTTTTGGAAAGTTATTAAATGGCATTTGAAAATGCCTTGTGTAATCTTCTTCCTTATGGAAGAGGGGGTTATAAAGATAATTGTTCCTTTTTGAAACTAGCGTTATCAACCCAGATCAACCGTTAATGAGAGGCAATGCGAGATATACCAAATTTCTGTCAATTCTTCATGCTTTGCTAAGCTCCCTTTTCCCTCCACCAGAGTCATTTAACTCTATGTTAAAAATACACCCTTCTTATGAGTTTTTGATTCAGAGTTGTGGGTCTGTTAGCAGTGGGTCTGTTAGCTCCCTGGAAAAGGAGATTGACTTGGGAAACTTTTGAGTGTGGCCTTGAAGATAAGTAAGTTTTACACTCAGGCTAATTGGGGAGCGAGGGCAGACTGTGAGTCCGTAGATTTGGTGTGTGAGAACCACAGCCTTGGCCTTGGGCATCTCCAGGTGTCTCATGATTGCTGCCAAGTGTATCAGTAATGATGAGTGGCCAATTAGGATGTTGTTGCTTGCTTGCTACTTGCTTGCTACTTGCTTGCTGCTTTTTGAAAACAATATAAAAGGAGCTGGGATTTCATAAAGAGGAGGCCTTTTCTTATGTTGCCCTGAATCAACCTTCTTGTGTGTATCTTATTGGACCGTCACGACTTAATGGCGACATATGGTGACCCTCAACGTGATCTCCAACGAGAGATCGAAAGCGGCGACGTGATTTCCAGCAAAGGATCAAAACCAACAACGTGATCCCCACTGAGGGGTCAAAACTCCATAGGTTACGTGATCCCCACTGAGGGATTGGATGCGACCCTCTCCGAGGGGTTGGGACAGTGGTGATTTCCAGTGAGGAATCACGATTCCCAGCGAGGAATCTGAACCGCAGGGTGAGGTGCGGTGGTGACAGTGCTCGGCACAGCAGAGAGCAGCGGAGGAGCTGCCTGGGTCCAGACCACTATTGTGACACATGATATACAAGCGAGCCACTGAGAACATAATCGCGACGTGGGGCATTCATTAACTAAAGAGGAATCTCATATACTTTCTACTTGGAAAGCCTTGCTCCGAAAAAGGGATGAGAAAGTAGATGAAAATAGTTTAAAGCATTTGTTGCGGTGGTGCCATGAGCAAGGACACAAAGCTGCTTTTTCTATGGCTTTTAGTGTGACTGTGTGGGAGAAGGTTGGGCAGGCTCTCTGTGAATCTGTCTCCAAGGGAGAGCCCGGCTCAGAGGGGTTGCCGACTACCTGGTGTTTGGTGTTAACTACTTTGCAAGAGTGGCAAAAAGAGCAGGGCAAAGAGATGGGGGACTCAGTAAAAGACAAGGACTCTGAGGAGCAAAGTACATTAGTGCAAGCCATGGGAGCTTTGGACTGCTCTCACGTTTCAACACAGAGCACTTCTCCTGGGTCTGCCCCTGCTGCGACTCCCATGAAAAGCGTAGCTCCCTCTCCCCCTGTGTTATCCTTGCTGCAAAAGACTGCCTTGTCTGCCGCTGTTTCGCCACTGAAGAAAACTTATCTGTCTGTGGTGGATCCCCCCTAAGAGAAGTTATCTCTCTGCAGTGCATCCACCTAAGAAATGCTATAAGACCCCACAGCAACAGCTTGTTAGAAGGCGAAAGTCAAAAATTCCCCCCCTCTCCCAGCTCCAGCTCAGACACAGACTCCGGAGGGGATGTGGAAGGGGAACGGGATGATACTGCCTGGTGCTATCCACCTTTGCCCTCCTTCCTCTCCTACTCAGACAACAAGGAGTCAATGCGAGTGGTGCAGGCTGTTGCACAAAGCAGGCCTTGCTGTTATGCTCCTGAGAAAAGTAAACACAAGAGTTGTAAATCTGGCTCTTGAACTTTGCCGCCGTCCGTTGTGTCTGTTATGCCTCGTAACTGGAGAACCTTTTGGGAAGCAGTGAGGAGAGAGGCAGTTAAGGCAGATAATGGACCGCTGTGGGTTCCTGCTCGGTGTGTGCGTCCTGTCTCGGGGAGACCAGCACTGACAACTCTTATGGGGAACAGCTCAAACGCCTCAGGCCATGGAACAGCAAGAATGTCTGGGTGACCCTGATGAAAGCACTGAATCAAAATACCTTCTGCACCTCACTGAGGCAACCAGAACTGCCTTTTCATACGTGCTTTGTTGGAGCACCTGTAAATAACTCTGATGCAGTGAAACTTGTTTCTAATGTTACACGATTGTCCACTCTGTTGACAAAAGCTTGTAATGCTTCCGTGCTAAGCTGCATTGCAAACTTGCCATTGATGTAGATAGTGTAAGATGCTACATTGCAGTATTGTGCTGCTATTGACTTCCTGCTGCTTGCCCATGGACATGGTTGCCTAGCTGGGGAATTTCAGGATGGTTACTGTCTTTGCTCAAAACGGAGATCCTGATTTTAGTGATGATTGTAGTTGTGCTTGTAATGTTACCATGTTTGGTGTCGTGTTTGCAAAGGGCCCTGCAAAGGATGACCCAGGCAATTTTCCTAGCACAAATACAGAAAGGGGGAAATGTGGAGGTTAATTACAGCTGGTGTGTTAGCTCCCTGGAAGAGGAGATTGACTTGGGAAACTTTCAAGTGTGGCCTTGAAGATAAGTAAGTTTTACACTCAGGCTAATTGAGGAGCAAGGGCAGGCTGTGAGTCTGTAGATTCGGTGTGTGAGAACCACAGCCTTGGCCTTGGGCATCTTCAGGTGTCCCACGATTGCTGCCAAGTGTATCAGTAATGATGAATGGCCTGTTAGGATGCTGTTGCTTGCTTGCTGCTCTTTGAAAATGATATAAAAGGAGCTGGGATTTAATAAAGAGGAGGGCCTTTTCTTATGTTGCCCTGAATCAGCCTTCTTGTGTGTATCTTATTGGACCGTCACGACTTAACGGTGACACTGAGTTCAGAAGTTTTGGTGTGATAGATTAAAGAGTGCCATGTTTTATACAGGAAATAAAATAGGAAAACCAGAGTTTAAATTAGACTGTATTAGTCTAACTGGGGAATTAATAGTAGCAGCTTGGTGTATGCGTTATCTCTGGCTGACTTACTCACACTCTCCTTTTTCTGCAGAATAGTGGGAGTGAGGCACTGAACAAACAAGGTAAGGAACAAAAAATAAAGATTTTAAACTTGAATTCCAAACTGAACATTTCAGAGGGTTAACCAAAGGTCTATTAGAAGCTGAATGTAAAGAAAATATGCAGCTATGGCACAGAAATATGATTATTTCCATTCATTGTTTATCTTACTTTCTCTGGCAAATGAGATTAAAGCTACAACAGCAGATATGGCATTTTGTAGAGAAGGTTGCTTTTCAAAAATAATTAACTCCGTGCACACAAGAGAACAAGGACTCTGAGGCATTTCATGGGAAACCAAAGCCCTGTAAGCCTCATCAACGCAATTGCTGCTGCAGCACCAGAAGGACGGGGGCAATTTGCACCGAATGCATTGTGCAGGCTGCTGTGGCCACAGAGAGCTCACCATAACCAGAGCTTAGATGGAACGAGTGGTTCATCTCCAACACAAATATGGGGACCTATGGAGAAAATAGTCCATGGATTATTTTCAGCCATAGATTTAGGGAAATTGTGGCTCCCAGAGGTGAGTGGGATCCTGCTGACTCGGAGGACCAACCGGCACGATCAAAGGACCGAGTTTAAGGAACTCTACTAAAAATTTTCTTCACAAAGTGCAGCCAACAAATGAAAAAAATGCAAAACAAGAATTGCATAAATGAAATATTGAAGTATAAAAAACAGAAAGAGAAGAGCCTTAACAGACATTTTGTGAGACTGTCAGATGGGTCATGCCCACAGCTCACTGTAACCACCGATGTCAGCTTTAGGCTTCCTCCATACTAGCATTGCTGGCTTCAGGGACACCACTGGATACAGACCAACCTCAGCTGGAGCCTCTCCACAGCCAAGGGTCTCACTGTGAGCCCAGCCCAGGGCCCTCAACCTCTGCCTGCCCTGGCAGGTACTGGCCTACTGCTCAGCTGTGCCCGTGGGACACCTTGCTCTGGACCAGTGCCCTGGCATGGCCTGTCCCCATGGCCATGCCTGGAGCTCTGTGGGTTGGCTTTTTGGCCAGTCCTGCCCCAACACCAGGAGCCTGCTCCTGTCAGTCAGACCGAGCTGTCACTTCTGTCGTCAGGACAGGCCCTGCCACCCTGGGGATCCCTTTGTACCCATCTCTGCAGGAGCAGCTGCCATGCTGCTCTCCATCTGGGGAAGCAGGAGTTTCTCCATGCAATCTTCTTCACTCAAGGAGTGTTGCCGTGAGGAAGGGTCATGGATTCAATTTCCAGTCATTTTAGTGCAAAGCTGTGCTATGACAAGTAAGTAAGGAGGTGAGTAGTACATTTAATGTGACTCTGTTTCTAAGCCAGCCAGGTCGCACCTTTGCCTCGTGGTTGTGTATTGTGCAATCTGAAACCCCCAGCTCCCTCCTGCTGTCACTTCTGCCTGTGGAAGGTAAAATGCTAAAGTCTGTGGTGGCAGCGTGTCTGCCTTTTAACTCCCTTCCTCCTCCCCTTAGCTCTCTTCTGGCCTAGCTTAGGTAAAAGCCTTGATTTCTAAATGTAGTACATATACTGTATTTTAAAGACAGAGATTTTTTTCCTGCTTCTTTTTCAAATAATTGAGAGTAGTGGTACCCAAGACTACCGTCAGACTGCTTTACCTGAAATTCTTCTATTTCTTCTGTTCACAAGAAGGTTCTTGTTTTCTTCCCCAAAGAGTATCCAATATCCCCTACATTAATCAGGGAAGCTTTAAATCTAACACTTTAGGGTCTGCAAAAAAACCTCTGTCCTTGGTCAGTCTGTACCAGAAGATACAAGATCAGGTTATTTATAGAAAACCATGGTGAAATGTCTGTCTCATATTAGCAATCAGCAAAAAGAAGGCCTAATTGGAATATAAAAACTGCTTTTCTAGTTCACTTTCCTGAAAATATAGTACAGAGTTCTACATGATCAGAAGAACACACAATAGTCACCATCCTTTGGTCAGTTCTGACCCATCTTTGTCCAGCAGTTCAAAAGATTTATTTACAGTACAAAACTTTTTTTAATGAGGCATCTGTTTTCTTAATTACAGATAATTTGGGATTTTATGGAATAGCTAGACAAGGAGAAACCAAACATCTACAAGCTTCTGAACATGTATCACATTCAGAAGAGCAAGATGCCTGAAATTCTCACTTTTTAGCTCCAGGCAGATACCAGAGTTAAGAGTCATGTAGGAGGAAGAAAAACTGGCAGAAGATCTAAATATCAAAATTGCCTAGTTCTGTGAGTGAAGACATAGTCTTGCATTCCTGAATACAAGAAGTCTCTCAGGTAACTTTCCACAGGTAACATCTTTTCAATGTGCACTTCTAGTGTTTTACTACTTCAGGATTTTCCCTGGAGTATGGAGGGTTATGTTTAGGGCAGACTTTATCATCTCACTGTTTCTGTATATTTCATATGCCTACCCAAATCAATATTCAGTCAAATCCCTGCAAAGAGAGTCTGAAAGTAATTTGATCATTCTGTGGGCCTCAGTTTTCCACTTTATTTAGTGAAATTTAAAACTTATTTCATACTTTTCAGACACATGAAATGATAAGCAATAGTAAGAATTGCCTCTAACTGTCATCTACATGTAAATTCTGTGATTTAATGATAATTTCAACAGACCTTCGAGACCTCTAATACATTTTTGCAAGCTGTGGGCAAAAGCCCAGCCTATTCTCTCTTATTATGAGATACTCAACTATTGGTGTTGGAAGATAGCTTTAAACAAAACCATAAACTTTCTTCCTCAGTTTGTCTGACAGTTGCTTATGTGTTAGACTGCCCAGTGCTTGCACACTTTTTCCAGTTTTTTGCAAGGACTGGAGTCCTGTGTATGGCAGAGAAGAATACTACTTTTGTGAAACTTTTGGTGACAAGAAGAGGAAATGTTCTCTGCATTTATTTGAAAGGATTCTTACATATTTTAGCTGCCCTAAAATTTGTTTGCTCCAAGGGCAGCTTTGAGATGATAGCCCTATACATATTATCTTGCCTTTTCCTTAAAGTTGACCTGCCCAGAGCCCTCTCCATTTCTCCTCAGAAAGCTCCCTCTTCACACCATTACCAACATCTATGGGGAGCACTGGCTGTGGACAGCTGGCATAGTGCTTCACGAAATACCCACTTTCTTCCCACACACAGGAGTCACTCTCTGTATCTACAATGGGGATGTGGCAGTGCCTGTAGCAAAACCAAACTCCCTGTAAGTCATCTTAATTAGCCTGCTGGCATCCAGTCCTTGGAGGTGCAGTGTATGGTCCAAAGCAGTCTCTCTGTTAGACTGTAGCTGACTTAGGCGGCCATGCTGTGACACAGTGGCTCATTCTTCCCAGAATCAGGCAAAGGACTGATGAGGAAGGGCCACCTTAACCTTAATTTGGAGCAGTTGTTTGGGTGCAAACTTTATTATGAAACAGGGAAGAAAATAGCTATTGTTTAACACTGCTCATCTTAATACACCTTGTTGTTCACGTCAGGTTTGTGCTAAATGATCCTCATTGCTCTGGGATTTTATCAAAGCAATCATAAACATTCAGCTGGTGGAAATGGTCGTTCATTCTGTATTGCAAAAGATGCAAAAGCTAAACAAAGGATTATTCTTTTCAGGTGTCTTCAACCCCTCAGACTAGAGAGGTTTTTCAGACTAGAGAGTAGAAATAAATGTGTTCAGAACAGTGTCCAAGGGCTTTTGTTTTCTTACCATTACTACATCTCAGTGAAACATTCCCAGTGAATGAACACAAACACTGACAAGCTGTAGTAGTACCCTCCTATGCTATCTTCTAACTTGCTGTGCTTCAGTTTTTTAAGACTTGACAGGTCTCTGGGTGATGTGATTTGATAGTGGTGATTGTTCCACTTTGAGTAGTGGGTTGGACCAGGTGACTTTCAGAGGACCCTTCTGGCCATCTCTTCATGCTTTTTTTCTTTTTTTTTTTAATTATGTAGTCTTTGACTAATTATCTATCAGCACAAAGACAGCATTTGAACCAAGAATGAAGTTTTTGAAGCAGAGAATATTGCAAGTAAATATTCCAAGTAAAGCATACAGACTATCGGGAAACTTTGGTCTCTGTTTAGGAAAAAAAAAAAAGAAAAACTGGATGCAGTTGATGTAATGAGGAAACTTCTTTTTAAAAAGAATGAACCAATTTTGTGGGTAGATAAAAAATTATGGTCTGAAGGCTGGGATCCAAGGACTGCTCACCCACATTCTTGTATCAGTACTAAATAAGTAAGTAAAAGAAGGGAACAAAAGATTGCACTAACTTCTGACAACCCCATTCTTGATTTCTGTCACAGCTAGTAGAGCACTGTCAGAAGCTTTCTAAAATTATTATACTGACTGGTGCCAGCTTTATTTTAATTATTGCAGTTGAGCCACAGGTGATTGAACTTTAAGAATTGAACTGCATCCATACCTTTCTTTACGAACTCTCCCTTTGCTTTGGAAGGCAGAAAGTTTCAGAGTGGCCTGATCTTTTTGAACTAGAGAAACTACATTATTCATTATTGTAACTTCATCACAATGGACTCAGACTAAGCATTCTGTGGAGTCTGAGCAGGTGGATGCAAGGCAGTTACAGAATATCTATCCTTTTTTTCCTGTGTATTCATAACTTTCATGTCCCAAATCTTCTGCCCAGTTGTTAAATGCATTTTCTTCACCTATTGCATAATGCACACCTGGTGGTATATCCGCATCTGTAGAGGTATGTGACAAGATAATCATCTCAGTGTGCAAACAGGTGATCTTTGACAAAATCATGACACCTGACTTGATTGAGAAATGCTTATAAAGCTGGAAAAAAATGAAGATTTCTTGTTTCTGAGAGCTTAATGTGTATGTTTCAGGCTTTTGGAAGCACTCTTCTAGCAGTTTTTTGTGTTAGGAAGAAAGTCCTTGTTCTTGTCTGTCCCTGGCCGCTGATGTGCACACTGTGTGGTGTTCACCGTCAAGCATGAAAAAGCAGCAGTCCTAGTGTGTGTATGTGTGTGCATGGACTTCTCACAGCAGAACAGAATTTTGGGCCCTGTTGTAGGTTACCATAACAGAATAAATCTTCTTTGTGAGGGGAGGTAATGATGGCTCTCCAGAGGCAGCTGCTGTACTGCAGCTACGTGGCTGCATGGGCTGGGGCTGAGAACAGCACAAAGAAATCTCTTTCTCCCTCAAGTAAGAGAAAACCAGAGCTGACCTCTGATGCAGAGGGTTGCATCTCATTAATTCTGATCCTAGTTAGGGGAAGCACTGGGAACCAAGAAAACCGTATTGTGAAAGTCACAGAAAAGTAGGGAAGGGAAATATGCAGATCAGCCATGAAAACCCCAGATGGCACAGAAGCTGCAGACTGCTTGGACAGTCTCTTGCTGGAGTTTACCAACATTATCACTATAATGTGATGTTTTATTTCCAAAAACGAAATTTTATTTCTAAAAATGAAATGAAATTCTAAAAATGAAATGAAATGAAATTTTATTTCTAATATCTACCTGAAGTTCCTTAGTGTAGTACAGACACATTATTTCTCATTCCTTCTAAATACAAGAGATTATTTCCTTTTCTTTGCAAAAGTGCCTTTTACTTATTTCAAGACCGTCATGTTTTATATCAGTGTTCTCTCCTTTAAGCCTAATAACTTCAGCTTTTGCATTTCTTTATCAAAGGTCCTAGTCTTCGGATACCTAATCATTTTCACCTCTCTCCTGAGCCCTATTTGATGGTGTTTTTCCTGAAGCACTGTGTCCCAAATTGAACTAAACATAGGAGAATCTCAGCAAATCCTGCCTTTATTTTTCTTTGGAAAATGGCTTAAGATTCTGTTTTCAGAACTTTTCTCAATTTTCAGCCCCAACAAGGATAAGCAACTTGTTATTTCAAACATTGCAGTCCAGGAATAAAATACAGGGCTGTCATTATTATAATGAGAACCCTTCAGTGTATATCCTAATAATGTAACACTAGAATCTCCTCTCACTGCTGGTTGTTTTGTGTTGCAGTTGCCAAACAAAACTATTCTGCAACTGAACATGGCTCCCTTGACCCAACTAGACAAAGGAAATTGCGTCTAGAAAAAAACAGAACTATAACATCCAACATTCCCCAATATCAGTGGTAACATTGCAGAGCAAGAAGTGGTTTTACTATTCCAGAGAAAGTATCGTAGAATTTGTAGGTATTAGACTCATTTCCAGAATGAAGGCCCACAGACTGAACTCATCCAGAAAAAAAAAAAAAAAAAAATTGAGGAAAAAACTGCTTCTTAGATTGACCAACTCTGAAATTTAATCAAACTTTCTTGTTCTATCATCCTCTTAGTGGAAATTTCCAGAAATTACTGAGTAATATGAACAGTTCAGCAGAACAGTGACTTTTCCTGGGCATGCAACATGGCACTTGTAATCAAGGGAAACTAAATAGAGCTCCATGTGGATGTGAATGTCTTTCATGTACACCAGAAAGATCTGTGAAAGGAACAGGAAAATATTTGTGCCAAAGATGACCAACTCCTTAGGGGAATTGTAGACCATTGTGTGTTCTTTCAATACTTCAATGAATAGTCTTGAGAAACATGACAAAAGAATCCACAGAGTGAAATACATTAATGTGAAACATACCTTAATTTTCAACTAAGCTACATTTCAACTATACTACATTTTGAACAAAGGTAAAGTATTAAATTATTGCAAGACCACTCTGACAAAGTTGAAATGGCCTCTGCAAACATTAGTGGATTTTGGTGGAATTTAATAAGTAATCTGTGTGCTCCTACCTAACTCAGGAGTCAGCAGTCAGAAGACTCTTGACTATGAAAATAGTACACAGGCTCATTAATTGCTCAGAGTGGTCTTTGAACTGAGAGCCTGTAGGGAAACATTTCTGTATTGTGTTGCTAGTTCCCTGAGATAATTGTATCTCTGATTTCTTATGTTTTATTTAGCTTATTTTTTTCAGTTTGAAATTATTGACTACTAAATCTCAGGATTTAGACAGTAGAATAAAAACAGTAAAGATGTCTCTGCAGAAAGTCTTTCTTGAATTAACAGGACATCCCTAGTGCCCTGTCCTCAAGAGAAGGAGTAAAGAAATAAAAAATTGGTGCAATTTTTCATTTAGAAATGTCAAAGTATAACTGAACTGTATGAAAAGCAGTTGGAGCACACATACATACACATAAATATGTACATGTAGTTAAAAATTGACAGAAATTATATAGGGGCAAATTTATTTCTCCCTAATTGCAAGTAGACATGGAAAATTCTTAATCCTTGAAACAAAGTTATAATATAAAACAAATGTTTTACTGAATAACCCAGTGTGGAGGCTTGCAGTTCTTATCATTGTAGAAAAATGTATAAAACATGGATTTAACAAAGTTGGCTTAGCCTATAAAGATTTAGTCAAGACCTTCTTGGAAATTTTAATTCTTGATCTTTTCTCTGAAACAAACTGTAATGTAAGAGTGAGCTTACCTGATACTTTCTGCTACATGTTTGGCACTGTTTCTTGCTCTACCTGTTAGCTGGCTACTCTAAAATGTATGACTTCTTTCAGGAATGAGGTTTTGGATACATAACTTAAACTCAGAAACATTCCTCTAATGCAATGG
Organism: Myiozetetes cayanensis; assembly: GCF_022539395.1. Taxonomy (NCBI): domain Eukaryota; kingdom Metazoa; phylum Chordata; class Aves; order Passeriformes; family Tyrannidae; genus Myiozetetes; species Myiozetetes cayanensis. The sequence continues at coordinate 36,764,279 of NW_026087853.1, read as the reverse complement.
CATTACGAATATACTAGAAGAGCCTTAAATATAATAGATTGTTATTTAACTGAAAAAAGCTTATCAAGTGGGTGCTAGAAAGTATATATTAAGAACGGTGTACATGATCATGATATAAATATCCATAAATGCAGAAACAGAAATTAGATGTGAATTTCTGATATTCAGGGGAAGCTTTTGTTCAGGATATAATTTTACTAAGCTTGCTATATCCAGACTTGAACAAGATGCTTATACATCTACATGCAAATTAGTACATACAGTTTATGTATAGGCAAGCAAGCAAAACATTTCACAAAAGTTCTTTTGAAAATCTGTGACCCTCACTGTATCCATGGATTACTGATGTTGTTTTAGCCTCTGCCAGAACACAGCAAAGGAGAAAATAGGCTACAGAAATTGCTATTGCCTCATATGCAGAGGATTAATTCTGCCACAGAAAGGAAACACTAGTTAAGAGATTTATAGCTACACCTGCCAAAGCTAGAGTCTTTGGTGCTGCTCGTCTGTTAGTACTTGAAAAGATGCGATACTTTAAGATCTTCAGATCTACCCTGTTGTGCCCCTCTCCTGGGACTTTAAAGAAAAATGCCTTTTGTTCCACTTTGGAAACATATTACTATATTTTAGCCTACATGAAAGAAGACTAAATCCAAATTCCATGTAAAGAGAAAAATCTCTAATTGATCAAGTGCATATGCCAGTTCCTTTAGTATGTGTACATTGGGAATGGAAGAACTTTTGATATAGGGATATTACCCCTAAGATAATTTATCACTCAGTTAATCAGCATATCAAATCGTTTTGAAGATCAATAAAGCAGAAAATCAGAAATTAAAGCATCGTGATTATACTAATAGTTCAAATGAGAAGAAAGAATGCATTATTTTTCTTTTCAAGCCAGCCAAAACACTGTGTTTGAGTGTGAGTCTGGTGAATGCAGGCATTTTGCCCACACCGAAAATAAAGTTATATTGAATTTTCTTTGAACAACTGTAGTACTGACGAGGCTTTGGAGAGTGATTTGACTTTTTTTTTTTTTTTTTTTTTTTTTTTTTAATGAAGGAAACAACTCACTTTGATCAAATAAGCCTTTGAAAAACTGTGGTTTGCTTATTAGCATACAGATCCTAGCATACAAATTCTTTCAGTGCTTGTGGGGAATGGGCCGTGCTCAATCTACTGCAGCTCTGGATTGCTGGATTGCTGCAGATCATGCATTTTACAGGACTACCAATTGCTCTTCCAGCAGATTTTGTACCCATATTAAAGAAGGACCAGGCATGGCAGTAAAGCTGATCCGGGGAGCAACAGGTTTATTAGTCTGACTCAAAAGTGTGCAAAGTTTTAGAACGGATTTTAAAGGAAGAAAATAATTAAGGCATGACAATAAAATGGAACAAACGTAGATCATGCTATGTTGATCCAATACCTTTGCTAAAAGAAATTATTTAGTTAAGAGAAATGCTACTGATTTAATTTTCTTCATATGGGGTCTTCAGAGCACAAACAAGTGACTGATGTGTGATGAGATTGAAATGTAGGATTGCAAGAAGATGTAGACAGTAAATGTAACAGGATAGACTTCTGAATATAGTGATTACAGCAAGGTGAGGCTGCAGTTAATAAGGTCTGAGAAGAACACTGGTAATTACTGATGCATGAAGGGCAAAAATCTAATTGTGAATTTTGGTTTTTTGAGCTGTATTAACGGAGGGACTGTGGAGGTTTCCATGCATATTCTCTTTTCCTTTTTATGTTCATTATTGAATATTTCTTTTTCACATGTAGCAAGTGTGTTTTACGTTCCCCCCTTTCCCCCGTCAGGAGAAAAACGTGTCTTGTCCAAACTCGCATCAGAGCATTAATTTTTTTTAGGTGTTGTGTGTGTGTTTGGTTTGTTTGTTTGAACGGTTATTTGGTTGGTTTGGGTTTGGGTTTTTTAAAACTATTGAAGGAATTTGATTATAAAATACCCAAAACAAACCTTATTTTGTGTTGGTTACTTAAATAATCAAATTTAAATAGCTTGAATTATGGAAAAGCCAGCTGGCTTATCTACCATCCAGAGATTAACAGAGTTTATGCCAAGAATGCAGCCCAATCCTGCTATCTGCTTCCAGAGGTCTTGCTGGTCTTTTATTAGGTAACCCTGTCACTTCAACTATTTGCCTCAACACTCAAACATATCAGTAACATATGTGGGTATTGTAATTTTATTTCTTACATGCAAAATCTTAACCCCAGATCAAGTGCTGAAGATCACCTTGTTTGACTGTGACCAAGATTTTTCCCTGCCAAATGTTTGTTTGAGACACACCTGCACTTCGAAATTTATCTCCAGGAGATTTAAATATGTATCACCCATTTTCAGTAGTTTACTTGGGACAAATAATACAGTGGTTTCCATGTAACTGATATTATTATGCTGCTGAACAATCATGTGAGTATGCATGTTAATGTTTATCCACGTATGGAGGTAAAGGGTATAGAGATACTCCTACTTTTAAAGTGGCACAACTGTTTTTCACTGTAAGAATTTCTTACTCATAATCTTTCCTAAATTTAGTTGTTCAGATTGAAAATGTTCAATTTTCACTTGTTACTTTTCGCAATTAAAACTAAGTCTATTTGATATTTCCAAAGCAAGATCTGTGTATTATATTGTAGGTCACTGTTTTAGAAGATAAAGGATGAAGAGTGTAATAACTAATGCCTGCTAGAAGCCATCATAGGACAAGATAGCATGAATTCAGCCCTTTAGGCTCCTGTATGTTATATTCTGGGAAAATACTGCATTTCAAACACTTAATGAAATTAATGTTGTCTCTGTGATACTGATATATGCTCTTTCCTGGTACCAGCTGAGGTATTTCTGTTTTTACGTTATGGATGATATAGAAAATTGAGGAGTGTCATAAGAATAACCAAAATACCTGATATGTGTTTATGTTGAGTACATTTCAAAGTCACTGGCTGCCCTTGGCTTTCTCTTATTCCTGTCTTTGTTTTACTTTGCAGACCAAAGTTTGATGGTAGAAGCCTGTTCACTCTTCTGGAGAAATGTTTAACAAGATTCTGGGGCTAGTGACCTAGTTTTGTCAAAATCAAGCTGGGAAACAGGTGAAAACTTTTATTAGGAAAACTTGAATGGTAATGAATTAAGATAGAAGAAGGGAGGATGGATTCATTATCATTAAAAGCATCTTAGTCCAGGTTGGGTGATTTTTGGAGAAGTATGTTTTAGCGCAGATCTTTATCACTAGTTTCAAACAGTAACTAAATCAAACATGAATTCTGTAAGAGACTAGCCTAGGTAACCAGAGTCCTTTGCCCCATTACATCTAGGAATATTTTTTCCAAACTAAAGCTCTCAGTAGTTTCACTAAGAAGCTCTCATAAATCTGTGATGTGAACCAGAAAGGGATCAATGTTTTTCTGATCATGGGACTTCATGAAAATACATTGATATTTGCATGCTGTATATGTCTCTAAGAAAGTCTTTAAAAGACTTTCTTAGAAAGGGAAATTATGTCTCTTAGTAAGGGAAATTTTCAACTGTACTCTTCAAGAATTGTATATGTGGCAAGCAGGACTTTGCAGGAGCCATGGGACATGGAGAGTTTTTTAAAATACTGATATTGAAAGATTCTCTTCAGTTTGTACCATGTTATTCAATGTCAGTATTTGCTGATCTCCTTACATCTGGAAACATAAGCATGTTAACCACCTTTCAGTGATCTATTTATTTATTTCCTCTACCATCAATATATTGCCACATGCTTTAATAAAAATATGAGAGTAAAAGTAAAGGAAGAAAATCCCCCTTCTAATACCAAAGTCACTTACCTTGATGTGTTGGAGGCTTCTGCTCCCTAATAATGAGCAAATTCCAACAATATTAGTTTTTTTTAATCAGCAGTACTCCTTTGTAGTTTAGGCCTCCTGGGTGGGGATTGTGTTACTGTTATACATGCAAGCAAGAACTGTGATATTCTGATTCTTCTCTAGATATTACTCTCTTAAAAACTGTCATAAGTGAAAATTATTGCCTGTATATAATACTTTTGTCACAGTTGTTTTTATTTAACTTCTAAAGATATATAGATAAAGTATAACTGAAGCACTTGTGGTTTCAGCTGATAAGTTGTGGCTCTGCCTCAGGGTACAGTACAAAAAATTGTCTGCAAATTATTCAACCTTATAATCTTATAAATTGTGATTGGCTAATAAAGTCAATGAAGTCCATCATTCACCCAAGTATTAATAAGTCACAGACAATAAGCAACTGTACTGGGGAGAAACTTCTAGTGAACTTCTGTGGGTTTTCCTCCTTTTTGTTCAAATGCAGAGTAGGTAACATAGTGCTATTCCTGCTAGTAAGCACAGAATCAGCAACTTTATCAAGAAAGTCACTTGCACTTCTGTATATTTTAATGGAAAACATATCACTTCTAGGTTTTACAGAAATTGAAGAAATCAGGCTCATGCTGTGGACTTAGTTCTTAGAGTGTTGCTCTTCTCTTTGCATAGGTGAGTACTAGTAATACACAACTTTAGGCAGTTACAGTGGTCTAGTGATGCAGTCTGATTTTCATCTCCCAAACTAAACACCCAACTTTATTGTAGACTGCAGAGTCTCATTTTTGAGGTACGAATGAGGGTGTGAAATGAAATGAAGGACAAGCCTAGGCAGAGCTGCTGATGCAGAACTACAGGGTGCTACCATGTCCCAAATTAGACCTAAAACTTTCATGAGCTCAAGTTCCTGTTAGAGTCAGCAGGTAATGGGTCAGGCTCAAAGCCCAGCTTACCTCCTCCAATCCCCTTCCTGCTCCTAGTCCTATCACTACAGGCCCTATTAAAAAGTTTGTCCCTATCTTTCTTATAAGGCCCCTTTAGGTACTGAAGGTTGCACTAGGTCTCCCCAGAGCCTTCCCTTCTCCAGGCCAAACAACCCCAACTCTCTCAGCCTGTCTTCACAGGAGCGGTGCTCCAGCTCTCTGGTCATCTTTGTGACCCTCCTCTAGACTTGCTTGAACAGGTTGATATCGTTTCTATGTTGGGGTCTCTGGAGTTGGGTGCAGTACTGTAGGTGTAGGTGGGGCCTCACTAGAGCAGAGCAGAGGGGCAGAATCCCCTCCCTCGACCTGTTGACCACACTGCTGTTTGTGCAGCCCAGGACATGGTTGGCTCTCTGGGCTGTGAGCGCACACTGACAGCTCATGTCCAGCTTCTTATCCAATAACACCCCCAAACCATCCTCAGGGATGCTCTCAGTTATTCTCTGCCCAGCCTGTATTTGTGGTTGGGATTACCACAAACAAAGTGCAGGACCTTACACTTGACCTTGTGAACTTTGTGACATTTTCATGGGCCCACCTTTCAAGCCTGTCAAGTCCCTTTGGATGACAGGAGCTCTAGACATCTCCTTGGCAGGGGATATTTCATTATATCATCAGTGAGTTGCAAGAGAACTAAGGACAGATATTGGAAAAAGGTTTCCAAATGCATACTATTAAGGTATTTAATTCCTTTTCCCATCTTCTTCAATCGTTCTACCAATGTCAACCTCAGGATGAATCCAATGCTTGCACTGTCATACTCTCTGAATACTTCACATATGTACTTTTGTCCATCCTTGGGTCACCAAACAGCTCTTGGCACCCAAACAGGCTAGAAGATAAAAAGATTGCAAACCACTCCAGAATAGGTAGAAATTACTGTATTTGACATCAGTGTCTGAAATATCTCAGACTGATTTCTGGGAGCTTTGAATCAGACCCTTTTTGAAGTAGAGATTTAAAGGTTGCATAGTACAGGAATAGGAATATATGTAAAATCAAAGAAAATGTTAAAAATGGTGGTAAAGGTCACTCAGCCCAAGTATTTTCTCTTATTTTTTCTAGGGTCTAATATTTCTAAGAAAACAATTCAAGCTCTCTTGCTGAAGAAAGACCACAATGTGTCATGCTGTACGTATAGTATTCAAGGATACACCTTCTTTTTATTTGAGCTAAGGCATTAAGTAAACAGAAAGCAAACTTCAGGCAGAGTTGTGCAAGGCTGTATCCAGACAGGAAGCTTCAGAGACAGAAAACGTTGTAGAGGTACTTCTTTTTTATCTATTCCTTTTAGAATATTAGTATGATTTTTTTAAAAAATCTTTTAGGTGTTTTGCTAGCAAATCAAAGCTTTTGTATTTTCTATTTTTGTTTTAAAAGATATTGAGTTCTGGCTTTAGTGATGTCAAGGGCAACTGGCTTTCCAACTGATCTCTTCAGATGCAGAACTTGTTTTGCAATTGTTAATGTTTTGATGTGGTTTGTTAGTTTTTTTATTATATTGCCTTAATTGCAGTGAAAAAGTAATAAATGCACAGAATTTAAGTTAGATATCCAGTGTCTAAGTCCTATTATCTGGGAAATGTTTGTGTAGTTATCAGTGTAAAGGAGATGCACAAATCACATAAAAAGCTAAACATTTTTTAGATAATAGTAGTTAAAGGAAGAAATGTGGATGTTATTTGTAGACTAATTTGAACTTCAGGGGATATTACCTTCTACATTTTCTGTATTTTTTCCTGTCTGTTTCAGTTAAAAGCCAGAACACAATCTTATTTAATGTCTTAAGCTTCTTCTTTGATATCTAAAACTCTTAGCTGCAAAATCCTAGAAAAGCCTCTTAAGGCACAAGAATTTTTGCCCTTTCAAACTTCTGAACATTTTTATCTACTAGTGTGATGTATTAACCTATTTTTATACTAGTGCAAGGACTCTTATTCATGAAAGCATACAGAAAATAAAAAAGTGCACACGAGTTTCTTTTAGTCTTTCTTGTCATTTAGTTTTTGAGATTACTTCCAGAATACTCTTTCCTTTTGCATTTTTAAGTGTCAGAACCTAAAGCTGTTTGGGAAACCTTTCTATGCTAAAACTTCTAAACTTCTGAGCACTTTTACCTGTAGGATGAGTTCTCCTACACTATTTTGGAAGCAGTAAGCTGCCTCTTTTTCAGTTCTTTCAGCATTTGAATGGGCGATGCCAGTTGACAATACAAATTAATTACTTGCTTCTACTTCTATTTCACACTCTGCTTTAATATTTTTTAAATTTTTATCTTTTGAAAGATACTAATAGTTTTAGTATCTTTGAAACAAATTTGAAACAAAGAATATTGAAAAGGATTGTTTTGGGTTTTTTTCCCTTCAGGCTTCACATGTACTAGGAGTGCTTCACTAGTTAGAAATTTTTGTGAACAATATTGTCAGATTTTCTGTGTAAGCACATAAATGTTAAACAGAGGCATACTTTATACATTTAGTTATCCCTGTGTTCTGTGGACAAAGCAAGAGATAGGTGCCAAGAGATAAGTGACATTGAACTGTGACTGTACAAAGTGCTTCTGCCATCCTCTTTTTCATTTCTATAGAAGTTCCTAATTCTATTAAGGTGAGTGAGCCCTGGCTCACAGCTGGTCGTATATTTGGTTAGTTATGTTTGTACAATCCATATTATGGTTACACAGCATGATAACATGTCCTGTTTCTTAAATAACTGTTAAAAGGTCCAGTAAAAGCCATATTTTATTTTATTACTATATTCCAGCTGAAGTAGGATCTGTGGGGAGAAAAAAATCAATGAAGAATCAGTAATTTAAAAAGTGATAATCTTGCCAGAGGATATCATTACAAAGCTTCATGCATACATACTTTTCCAAAGCTACATTAGTTATCCTAAATCCAGATGCTGCAATTGCTTCTTTTGCTTTGGAAGAGTAGAAAGTGTGAGAAAACTGCAGTTTATCTTACTTATTACTTAGTTTTAGATACTGTTGCTACTAATTAACAGGGTTTAAATTAACTTCTCTCATCTTTGAAGCCTTATAAGAACATAATAATGTCCAATACTGCTATTCACTGGCAATCTCTTATCTCTCATCATAAGTGCCCCCCGAGGCAAATGAACTCTATGTCTTATTACCAGTTTGTGGAGTAGCTCACCAGAAGGGCAGGCTTCAGCAGATAAGAAGAATTCTCTAGCAGACTCCATAGGAATCCTGAGGAAAGAACACATTTCTGACATTTGAAGGAGCAGCACACAACTGTCAAATATATCAGATACACTATCTCTGGAAGATAGCGGTCCTTTTGCCAAAACTCTTCACATTTCTTTTAAGACTTAATGAGACTTACACTAGAAAAAGAGTGACATAGTGCCAACCTGGGCTATATTAAGCCCTGTAGTGTCTTCATTGGTTCTGAGACACTATATTGAAACAATAGTCTGGCTTTGTATAACTTTGCGTGAAAACTTTGATAAATGTAATTTCTCTAGAGAGTTAAGATGGGGCTTCTAACTCATACAACAGGATGAAGCACAGACATACAGAAAAGGAGACTGGAAAAGACCTCAAGACCTCATCTTGTATATTCTGAAGCTCCAAGGGAGAATCACTTATACCTCAGAAATGAAAAAGTATCTAGTTGTCTTCATTGTTAGTAAGATTTTCTTAATAATTATATAACCTTCAGTGTCATAGTTCGAATCTATCACTTTATCCACTCCATATAGAAAATGTGATCCCTCCTTACCTCTTCATAGGTAACTTATATAGGTGACTATTTGCATGTATTTAGTTGTCCTTCTCTTCTTTGGACTGAGCAGCCCAATCCTTTCAGTGTTTTTCCTTGTTTGTTTGGGTTTTTTTTTCCCACCAAAAAAACTGAGCATTTTCTCTGCTCTTCTCTGGACTTTTTCCAGTTGGTCTGCCTTCTCTTGGAACAGTTTTGCTTGAACAGGACATAGTGCTACTGGTTGCTGTGCTAGACAGAAATATAATAGGAGGTATTCTTCAATGTGTCATACAAGCAAATCAGTTTATGTTCCTAATATACAGTTTGCATTTTTGTACATATCTGGTGTAACAATACTCATTCATGAATAGCTTCTGATTGACTGCTGCCCCTCTTACCCCTTCTTGGCAGAATGGCTGCCACATTTTTATGAACTATTATTCCCCCTTAGAACCTCACACTTGTAAATACAAGTGCATTGTGATGTGTTTTCTCCTACAGATAATTTTTTGTATTTGTCAAGAGCATTCTGAATTCAGTGTATCATGCAGTTAAGTTGAATTCTACGTGGGCTTGTTGTTGAACAATGTTGAAGGATCATTCCTTTGTCTAAGTCATTACTGACCTTACACAGTACTTGGCCCAAAACAGATCCAGCTAGAATCTCACTGATTATGGTTTTTGAATTTAATAGTAAATGATTAAAAAGTAATCTTAGTCTGCAGTTTTGGTGTTGGTTTTGGTTGGTTTCGGTTTCAGTTTCCTTTTTTTTTTCCCCAGGTAGCTTTGCACTCTTGCAGAAGTAGCTTCACTTTAACTGACTTTTGAAAATGTTATGAGTCATTATTATAATGTCAATAACGTTATTAAAATTAAACCATATTTGACCTGCTGCTTCTCTATTTGTAACACTTGTTGCCCTGTTACAGAAATTAATAGCAAACATGCAAAAAAAAAAAAGTTATATAACTTTTTTAACTACCTCCAACCTCTTATGAATACTTGATATCTTCATTTATTGTAGTTTTTTTCCAGAATTGGTCTCTTCCTCATTCCTTGACTTTTTTAAGGTGACTGCTGTGTTCTCCTCCTCACACATTTCTCACACAACTTCTGAGAGTTTTCGGATGCAGCTAACAGATCTGAGCTTGTTTCTCTCCATCACAAGGTATCCTAATGTGCATTTCTCACCATGTATAGAGCTCATTTCACCTTTTTAGCTGCCTATACCTGTGCAGAGGAGTAAGCTCCTATCTCAGTCAAGGGAGACTTATTGCACTTACTAGAGAGTTCTGGAGAGAGGCTGTAGAGATATACTTGAGGATGAGGTGAACTGCAGTATTTTCAAATTATTTTCAGTTCTGTTCTTTCCTATTTTAGATAGATTCTTCCTTACAGAATTTACTTATTAGTCATGTAATTACAGTTCATCCTTTTGTGAAGAGTTAAGGAAAACTGCAGCCTTCTGTAAGTGACCTATCACTAGGTTTTTCTTTTCCTGCCAGATTAGTTTTCTTGCTATTTCTCATATTCGTTGGTTTTTTGCAGTTAAATCTGTGCTTTACCCTTTATGACTTTGTTTCAGCATCTTATGTTATTCTTACATACTTGTCCTTAGGAGTTTGACCTGATTTCCACTTTCTGTACATTTCTTTCTTGTGTTTTTGGTCATTGAAGGCAGTGCTGCTTAGCCAAGTTGATCTCTGACTATACTTCCTGTCCTCCGAATGTGTGGAATTGTTTGTGTTTGTACCGTAAACATAATTTCTTTAGGGAACTGCCAGCTCTACTGAATTCCTTCTGCTTTAGCCATTTTTCCCATGAGAACTTACCTTCCACTTCCCAGGGTTCAGTGGAGCCTTCTTGTATAGAGTCCGCTGGGTTTGAATTCATCTTGCCTCTTGCTTTTCATCTATAAAAATAGTATATATTATCACAGTTACCCTCAAACAAGTTACCTTCGCCCTCGTATTCCCGACCATCCTCTTTCTTGGTTGCTTAGCAAGGCAGCCTGTTGGCAGGCTGCTCTTGAAGCACTTGGCAGGCTCTAACAGCTGCTGTAGACCATACGCAGGGAGTGGTTAAACGCTGCTCGTTATACCTAGAGACAGACACAGCACATTGGTTTGTAACGTGCCACTGGAGATGCTCACCTAAACACTCACAGGAAAACACTGGCACCTTTTTCTTGGGCATTTAATCAAAACCAAGACAAATATTATGTGTACAGAATGTTTCAGATGCTCTCCTGTGAAAGCATCTGTGCCCAGCCTTGAAGTCCAGGTAAGGAGAAGACAAAGCCTTTCCCCTATTTCCTTTGCAGACCTATGCATAAAATTAAAATAATGTGTCTCTCTGGATTGATCTTTCCTTGTCTGAATCTTTATTTCCTATTTACCGTCACTCAGAGGAATGGGAAATCTCCACTGATTGGTGAGTAAAATTGGATTGTTAGTAGCTTTTCATGTCACTGTGATTTTCTAAGTGTAGGCGAATCTCTGCAAAGAGAGATTTCTTTGTCAGAGCTGATTGCTGGGAGGTTTTTTTATTTATATTCTAAGAAATTGTCATCAAATCTTTCAAGAAATAAACGGAGACACTGTTTAGCTTTTGAAATAACACCATGATGAAATGAATCTATATAGGATTTTTTGGCAGTCTATTATTCACTGCAATATCTTTCATAAGTTAAGAAGTTGATGCTACAGGGATTCTGGTGCCTGAAATGAAGTGACAAAGGCTTTCATTCAGTTTCTGGCTTTGTTAAGAGTGATATGCATCTTGACTCTTCTAATGTCCATACAGTTTGCAGCTATATAGGATTTTGTCAAATTTCAAACATTTCAGCAGAATTTTTTCAGGTTAGATATCTGCCTCGGGATATTTTTAAAAACCTTTGAGCAGAAGTAGATTATAGACTTTTATACAGGGAATATGTCCTCTTTTTTCTCATCTTAAATGGTTCCAGTGACCTTTCTTCTAAGAAGTTCGGGTACGTTACAGGCTTTGAAATAAGCATTTGAAAAATGATGTTAAGAGGCTTCCTCCTGTACATACTCAGTGAAACTTCTACTGGACTGAGATTGCACAAGTGAGTAAACCATCCCTTTTAGATAACAAGGCAAGCATGAGCAAGACATTTGAGGAAAAATTGTTGAGGATCACTGGCAAAACGGATTCAGAGAACAAAATCAGCAGGAAGAAACTGTGCCTTCATGAGTGGTGTGAAAATTGATGTGGGAGGGAAAGAAAAGGAAAATGTGTCAGTTTAGTTTGGGAGATACCAAAATAACTATAGGATCTGAAGTGCAGAGCCTGGGACTAGCTGAGGAGAAGTGAGAGCAAGAAGCAGTGGGGCTGCGTGGGAAGCTTGGAAGTAGAAGGAGAGACCGTTCTGATGAGCTGGACTCGGAAGCGTGGTTGGTGTAGGGGGCTGTGAGGCTGACTGAGGAGACTAAGGGAGGAGTCTGGCAGCAGGAGCCAGCAAGGAGCTGGCTTGTGCATGAAGAAGACTGAACAGCAGAATCAGGGTGAGATCTAATGGGTGTTTGGGAAGCTGGAAAACAGGATTTGCTGGGCAAGCTGCCTGGGGATGATATGAGGAAGGCTTTTGGAAGTGAGGTGAGGATTTGCTGGAGACTGGGTTAAAATTTTGCCTGAGAAGTGGAAGCAGGGACTGGGAAAGAAGAAGTCACAGCTGAGACAGGGGCTAAGGGAAGAGCTCTGGTGCCCAAGCAAATATATGTTCAGCAGGAGTGAAACAGTGTTGGAGTGCTCCTGGGGTGGGGAGTGCAAGGAGGTGGAATTGATGGTAACAGGAGTGAAAGATTCTGGGCAGCCCATGCTGATCGTGGGAGCAGGGGAGGCAAGGACAAGCTGTGCTAGGGACCATTCTCCTTCAGTGTCAGGAATGGCATCCTACATATCACTGTTTTGCTGGTGTCAGCAGGTAATACTGGGTCTTGTCACTGTTGATGCTGGGTTTGTTCAGGAGATAGCAACCTGCTGCCACCATGGGTTATTCCATTAGAGTGGATATCATAAGGTTGGTCAAGGGAGCTGAATGATTCACCACTAAGAATGATTTTTGTGCATGTTGTTATGATACCACATGAATGGTATGAAGGATGAGTCATTGTGTTCTTTGTTTGCTGTAATAATCCCATGTGGGGCACCCACCTTTTCAGAGACTCATTGACTGTCCATTCTCCATTTTTTGGGAACTTGAGCAGGCTCTGGAAACCAGATTTGCAGATCTTTTGAGCATTTCTATCTGTAACTGAATCAGTAAGACTACTTTGAACTTACAGTGTATTGAAACATCAAATAGTTGAAATTTTAGGTCTTTAGTTTCAAGACTGTTTTTGCAAAAAGCCAGCACTACTTCATCTTATGTTGTATGATTTAGCTCACCACTTTAATCCTACTGTCTCCAAACTTATTGATGTTTGATACTGCATGTGCCATAGCATGATGTAAACACATGTTTCATAAAAATAGACTTTAAGCATTAAACTTCTGCTGAACAGCTTGCCCTGTAATACAGTGGAGAGCAAAAAGGAAAGGAAAAATAGGCCTAGATTCATGTAGGAAGAGAAAAGAAGGTCTACACACAGTTTGTCAGTAAGTGTCAGGATGTTTCAGGCAAGTAGGTTATTTCTGTAAAGGAGCAGACACAAAATCACTGGTATATATAGGAAATCAAAAATCCATGGCCTTTCTGGCTACAGCTACAGGAAGAAAAAGAGAGACAAGTTTGATCACACAGTAAGGATTGGGTTCAAGTGTAGGAGTGACTGCAGTGTATATAATCTCATTCCTCTTTAAACGACTGTGGTAATTTACTGGATAATTTGCATATTCCTTTCTATACTCATTTCTTTGAATTTGTTCTTCTCCACCTTCACTTCACTGAATTATACTTTTTGTCTTTTTCAGTCCAAATCTCAACTTCCCTTTTCCACAATGTTTTCAGAGCTAACTACACAGCCTTTCTATTTCTCTTGGCCCCAGCTCTGCTACTTTTCCTCTGATTGCTGCTTCCTGTCTCTCTCTGGGAGCTTTTCTGTTAGACTCTGTGCTGCCTTTTCCCTTTTTTTTCTCCTCACTTTCGTTCTTTTCATACCCAAATTGACTCTTCCTTTGGCTTGCTCTTTTGTGGGCTGGTTGGTAACAGTTTTAGTACACTGGCACCCTAACTGGTGTTGGCATCCCTGAAAAGGAAGACTTTTAGGTGATTTTAGGTGAAAAATGTAATGGCTCTAGAAGTGCTTCATAAACTTCATCCAAAATACAAGGGCAGCAGAGGAGAAAGTAGGAGCTATTTGTTTGTTAACAGGGGCTAATGGTAGCAGGGACTAGCAGTAGGACTGATGAGAAGGTAAAGTTGAGCTTTTAACCCTGCATGAGAAATGACAGATAAAGAAAAATCTTGGAAGGCAAGACAAGGAGATGACATGGAATGAAATAGAGAAGAAACTAAAAGACAGGCATAAGATATGGTGTAATAAGAATAGCAAGCAGATTACCAATGGCAATGAGGAAGATAGCACTATAGTTGCTGAGACCAGAAAGAAATCTGATGCAGTAATGGAGGGCTGAGATGACCACTGCACAGAACAAGAGTTTTAGCTTGTGCTGTCTAAGGGAAATTGTGACTTTGTACCCACCTCAGTGCTCTAAGTGTGGTCTTCTATAGGAAACCCTTGTCAATCCTTTCCTCAGTAGCCCCCAGCCTAGCTCATATGTTGTCTAAGCTTGTACCTTTTCTTACCTAACACCTTTAGCCTTTACTGCAAATGAGATGTCAGACCCTGTCTCTTGTTGACAAAATGTTGACAAGGGTTCTTCTAACCCATGACTGTCTGCAACCTGCTTGAGGTTCCTAATCCATTCGTGATTTTCTACTTCATGGGCCAAGACAGCCTGGCTGCTAAGTTTCTGGGGTCTTCCTCCCTCTTATCCATCCATCACAAATCGTACAGAAACAAGGGGGATGCAGATTTGGTTGAGCAAGGGTCTTGCTCTTGTAATTCACCCTGATACAACAGCACACGCAGAACTGCATCCAGCAGAGCTTGTTTTTCCTGGTCATTCTTTATTATGGCTACTCCTGGGGGGTTTCTGTCGCGGTCGAGGCGGGGAGGCGACATGGGTTTCATGATACCAGCAACTTTTTTATTGCAACAGTACAGCTACCTTTATACAGTTCTGGGTGACACATGTACACACAGCATTGGTTTACCACTATCATAACAACTTATGATTGGACATACAGCCACATGTCCTAACACAATAGGCTGACATTCCTCACAGGAAACCCACTGTGTCACAGTCCTACTGTCCGTGGTTAACCCTCTGCCAGGTGTAAGAAGCTCCATCTTCAGTATCTCAGTTTACTGAGAGCCCAGAACCAGCTGGGCTCCCCAACAGGTTTCTACATGTCATCCCCTCCTCACCTTCTATGTACTCATACACATATCAGTATGTATGTATTTACAGTTGTCTTTTTGAAGGGATTAACCGAGCTTAAGTACAGAAAGGGGCTCAGCAACTGAGAATGTTATCTATTTCCAGACATTTTCCCTACCTTCCACTGAGTTGCCCTACTAGTACCTTTTTTTTACTTCTGGCTTCAAATATATCAGGAACACAAATAAGTATTGTTGTAATTTCATTCTTTTAATCTGGGAAGTCCCACTTATCATCAAGTAGGGTGCAGAGGATCACCCCGCATGCTCAGCTCTGACCAAGGTCTGTCTGTGAAAAATTAGTTTGAGACACACCTTTGTAAATTTATCACCAGGAGACTTTAAAACCTTATCGACCTACTTAGTTAGTTTACTTTGAGCAAATAATATGCCAGTGTAACTGATATTAATGTTTCTGAACCACACATGCTTGTGTATATATATATGTACACACATGTGTGTACATATGTTTCTGTACTTGGGTAATAGGGGTCATACAGAAAGACTTAATAATATGCAATACTTCCAGCTATAATACTTCTTATTGTTTATAAAAGTATCAAAATATTGTTTTTTCAGTCTGTTTTTTTTATTTATTTAGTATTTCTTTAAATACTGCAGATTTTTCACTTGCAATGGTTCAGCAGTTCCAGGAGAACGATTAGGGAATGCTATATTATGAGAGAATGCTATATTATCAATCATTGTTTCAGCAAGTCAAAGACAGAACAAAGTACCAGTGATAACTGTTCAAGGCAATGGAATCTATTCCTTTGGTGCCTGCACTAGGAGTAAATCTTCATGGCAGAAGGAAGAATTTTAATCTGAGTGTGAAGTGCTCAGATGTGTACTCACATGACTTTATCATTAAATGACTTTATCACTTATCACTGTTTAAATATTTCCTATTTCAAATAGTACTGAAGGTGCTGTATCAGGCCTTGTTTTGGTCAGGGGAAAAGGAATGCATTACAAACCCAAAGCTGATGGTTGGGTGAGTGGTTGTGATGTAGCAACATAAGGTCAAACAGGTAAAATCCAGACCAGTAACAGATGTGTGGGATTGTTGCAGAAGGTTTAGTATTACAAATGTAAATCAAGTATGAGACAAATGAACCAAGAGAAAGAAATGTAACAGAAAAACATATCCAGTAACTCCAGCACATTTTGTGAGACTCCTGGAAAAGTAGAATATCCTAATTGAGATAGCTCTTCTGAGTCAAACCATCTAGCCTGACATACAGGGGATGTGCAAGCAGGCTGCCAGCCACTCCTCCATAGCCAGTGTAGCATATAGAAAAGGGAGATGTTGAAAGTAGTTAAAAGCAGAGGTTTGTCAGGAATGTCTTGAAGTAAACAGAAGGATGGAAAGAATATTTTATGGACAGCAAACTTGAGAACAAAGATATGAACAGCAGGATACAATTTTTTTGGTTTTGTCACAAGGAGTATGTATATTAGGAAGAAAATTAGCAATGGAATAGTAGAGGGAGATGGTCGAATTATCAGCAGTGCAAAGAAAATTGGAAGTCAGGCTTCAAGCCTTTTCCCCCATCTTGCACGTGCATGAGATGATTGGCATTTCCTTCTTCAATAATCTACCCTTGCCCCCCACCCCAACTATGTGTAACAAGAACAAAGAAAATTAAGGCCTTATATTTAGTTTTTAGCATTTTCTCCTCTGGGGTTATGTTAGTTCCAAAGAGACAGTTAGATTCCTGTCTCCTTGCTTTGTTACTTTCCACTAGAAGAGGTTTCTGTTGGGGTTTTTTTGAGTCTTAGCGTACTGTCTTTCCATTTTGCCTGTGGAAGCCCATACTGCTGCCCTTTGGTTACAGCAGAATTAGTCTATTTAGTATGGAGTTTTTGTATTAATAGACTCACCTCTCCTTGACTTAGGAATGCCTTGTAGTTACCTAAAATCACACTTAATTCAAGGTAGGATGAGGTAAAATACAAATAGAAATTTGCATTACATCATTACATTTAAAATAGCAAATACAATTAAAAGCATCTTGAAAAGACATAACAGGCTGAAGGAAGAGTTAATCTGATTTACTGACACTGACACCTACTGACAAAAGTGCTTTTTGTTTGGGATTTTTTACCCTCCTTTTGAATTTCCAGGTGACTTGTCCCTCTTCTGACAAAATGGCGCTCAGAAATTTCTTTCCTCCTATTCCTCAGGTTTCTCTTAGGTGATTTTCATCATTGGAAACCTTGCATTACACAGAACTCCACACTGGATTCTCCCATCAGAAAACATCTTCTGAAGAAGCCTTTGGACTTCACCATAAGGTAGCTTTACTGAACTTGCATGCTGACCTCACCTGTTCAGGGCACTCTTATTATGAGTCTGCATTTGAAGTTTTCTAAGGAGTCCAGACAGACTTCACCTGTCATCTTGGAGCTCCTTATGATCTGACCATACTGAATTAAGTTAAAGATTCTTTTGTTTCCACAAATACGCATAAGTCTTAGAAGAGGAGTTTAACTAGCTCTGTGATGGGTTGACCTTGTCTGGACACCAGGTGCCCACTCAGCTCTATCACTCTCCTTCCCAGCCAGACAGGGGAGAGACTAAGGTGGGGAAAAAAACCCACAACAACTCGTGGGTTGGGATAAGGCAGTTTATTTAAAGCAAAAGTAAAGCAGAAGCTTGAGTGTGCAAAAGCGAAGTGAAGAAAAAGATATCACGATTTATTCTTTACTTCGCGTTAGCAGCGATGTCCAGCCACTCCCGAGCAGCAGGGCTTCAGCACATGTAATGGTTCCTCAGTCGGCAGCCATTGGAGACAACAAATGCCCCCTCTCCTGTTCTGTGCCTTAGCTTTTATATCTGGGCTGATGTCACATGGTCTGGAATATCCCTTTAGTCAGTCTGGGTCAGCTGGCCTACTTGGGTCCCCTCCCAGGATCTTGCCCTCCACTGAGGAAGGAATGTTACAGTGTTGGTGCTGTGCTCAGCAGTAGCCAAAACGCCAGTGTGTTATCAACACTCCTCTAGCTACCAGTGCAAAGCACAGCACTGTGAGGGCTACTGTGGGGAAATGAACTCCAGCTCAGCCAGACCCAATACAATCTCCTAAACACTTTCTTTCCCCCAAGGAAGTAAGTCTCTCCTATTTCCCTCTTGTGACTCATTGACATGTTTCAATGTGAAATATGTCTTATGGAAGACCTTATATTCTCTACCAGTAGTGTAATTAGGAAATACATATGATACAAGTATCTAATTAGGGTAAAATTAATCCTGTTCATTTTCTGACTCCTGAAACAGGTATGATAACAATTACTTCTCTGAGGTGATAGCATTTAAAGTGAATGAAGCCCAATCTCTTCTAAGCATACTCTAACAAGGAGTCCCTGTACAGAATTATTTGGTGTCATATTTATTTTAATTGCTATACAGTGTGAAATTGTGTCTTTAAAATGCTTCTCAAAAAGAACAAAAGGGAAACATTCAATCTCATGAGGTCAATGAACAATGTGACTGACTTAACTGGCCTTGAAAACAGCCCCTGATGTATTAGCACTCAATGGATCTCACTGTGAAGTGAGAATTGATGTGCAGTGAAGAAAAGGTTAAAGGAAGAAGATCTTCCCATAATTTTTCTTGCAGCCCTTACAATGGTCTTACGCAACCATGAAAACGAAACAATATTGGCCAAGTACCATTACGTGTAAGAATACTGCATTAATTTGAGTGAGTATTGTAACAGTTTAATGTAAATACAAGTACATTTTTAATATAGAGATAATGAACATTCATCCCCCTTCATTCCTCAGGTCATGCCTACACTAACAGAGATTTAGTTATCAGTAGTGCTGGTAACTGTATGAGTGCAGATATTCTGGTACAGATGTGTGTTATAATCACCTGTCAGCCCTGAAAAGAAGAAGCCTTGTGTGTAAGTACAATTTCAGCAATTTAAGTAGTGCTGACACTTCTGCTGTCTCAGAACATACAGGAATCCAGTTGCCTTTATGGCAGCTGGGGTTTATGTACATCGACACACTGGTGGCACACAAATAACTTCCAAAATGATCCTATTGTATCTTGTAAAAAAAATACAAAATATGAAAATTTGAAAAAAATTAAGTTGCATCCTTGAGAAATCCAGGCAAGGATGTTTTTATTGCCAGCAGATTCAGGGTGAAAAATTGAAAAGAAAAAAATGAAGACAGTGTTGCTTGGCTTTTTTTGATGGTGCAGACTTTGTGGGACAGAAAGAGAATGTCACATTTGCCAGCAGTTATTGCTTCTCACTTAATTTTGCAACTTCAAATGAAAGCACAATGATGAAGAGCTTTCTACTGGGGGAAATGGAGTAAGATTGCACAGAGAACTTAGGTCTCTATTCATGAAGTGCAAGGAGACAGAATAAGTGATTACGGGACAGGGAATATGTCATATTGGACTGCATTTGCCTTCTCTCTTTTATCTGTGAACGCAGAAAACCAACTTTTCTGTAGTTTTCTCTGCTGCTTCTGTGTGTTTCCTGTCATATGAATAATTTTGGGGCTCTTGTGCTGCAGCAGCAATGGCACAAACATATATATGATGCAGTGCCTTTGGAGAAATAGAATGGGAGAATTCATCCATTGTTGTTAGGATTCTCTGGAGGAATAGAGAAGAGTTTCTCCTGCAGTGAATATTGATTTATTTGTACAAAGTCAAAAGCTTCAGGGAAATAGATGGAAAGAAACTCATTCTGAAGGTGTCATGGGCTTTCCAGAGATGCCTGTCACAGGTTATAGAGAACTTTGTATTCCCAGATTCTAAAGGTTATAAGAAAAGTATGACTCTGTAGTCCTAAATGAAGATATTGTTGCCCAGTGTGAAAGGATAGAGAGTCTGCATGGCAGCTTTAAACAACAGCTTTAAAAGAGAAGAAGGGAGAAATAATTGCTCATAAACATGCCATCGTTCTGAGAAAGGGGTGAACTTTGGAACATAATGAAAGAGTCATATTATTTGTCTGTTTGATTTAACAGTGTAATTGTGGTGAGTCTCTTCCATAAGAGAATTTTTACTTATTAACAAAGCCTATTTTTATAAGGCTTTAAAGGTCCTTCTGCTATCATAAATCTGTAAATTAATTACGTTATCTTTGTTATATCAGTCATATGAAGTCTAACTTGTATTATCTTTCCTTGTTGACAGAAAGACAGATTTCCACTTTAGAGATCACACCATACTCCATCTTGTGAAAATAATATGAACCAGAAAGTGTTAGTTTTCCTTCTCCCAAATTTTATATTTGGGATATTTCTTTTTGGATTTTTCTATAAGAGACAAAAACCCATAACAGGTGAGTAAAGAAATTGTCAACAATAAGACCTCATGTTTTATAGAAGCAGGGACACCTTTGCCAAATGTGTTAGAAAGTAACTATGGAGCCTAAGTGACAAACAATACTACGAAAATATCCAAGGCCCTGTCACTGTGATAGCTATCTCAGCAACGTATGAGAGAAAGAACACTACAAAACCATGATGTTAGAACATCAGACTTGCTTAGACTAATAGTGCTAACATGTTGAAAGTTTTCATTTTAATAAACTTTTCACTGCATAGCATAGTTTATTGCATGTTTGCCATAGTGGAGACCAGTGACAGTAAACAAAAAATTGATTTTAGCATCTTCTTTAGTTTTTGTAAGCAGGGTGATAGATTGAGTGCTATGATTATCACAAATAAAGAGACTCAAATAAGCTTATTTCACTGAAATAGTTTAAATTTCTTCCTTGATTGCAGGTGCTTTTCCCCATCCTGATGAAAATTGGGTGGCAATTCAAAATGGTCGCAAAAGCACACTGGCTTCTGTCTGCCTGAAGAACAACCTTACTAAATTAAAAAGCACATTGGGTGTTGCAAACCAGCTCTTTGTGGAGCACAAGCATAAATTTATCTACTGTGAGGTGCCCAAGGTAGGCTGCTCCAACTGGAAGAGAACTATTTTTCTTCTCCAATCAGACTTGAATGCAGAAGCTTCCGAAATTGAGCACAACCACATCCACCAAACGTCAGCGATCAAAAGGTTGGGGTCTTATCCTCCTGCCAGACAAAAGGAATTTCTAAGCAATTACACCAAAGTGATGTTCACCAGACATCCCTTGGAACGTCTGGTTTCAGCTTATAGAGACAAACTTCTGCACTCTGAGCCATTCTACAGCATCGCTGTTGCTAATGAGATTAGGACAATGTTCAGGAAAAACAAAAATTCTTCTGAAAAAGTGAGTTTCCAGGAATTTGTCAGCTTCATTTTAACAAAACCACCAAATGCTCTTGACATTCACTGGAAACCAATGTTTCTGCTCTGCAATCCTTGCAACATTGATTATGATGTTCTGGGTAAGTATGAAACTCTTGGATTAGACTCTGAGCATGTTCTGAAGGTCATTGGAGCACCAGAGAGCATGCAATACCCCAGCCTGAAGAGATACCGGTCAGAGAAACGAACTAATGGTGATATCACCTTGGAGTATCTCCGCCAATTGACTTCAAAACAAATTGAGAAGATCAAAAAATTGTATCAAATGGATTTTTTTTTGTTCAACTATACTACGAAATTTGAGGATTATTTTTCCCTGAATGACTAATGTAGGTTAAACAAAGAACAGTTTCCTTTGTACAAAAATGGGCTGAACTTGTCCTCAAAGGTGCTTGATAGGTGGGTTGATGACTGACTGCTGCTGAGATTTTCCTGGAGTTTGTAGATATGGTGTATCATCCTAAACACCCTTATAAAAAATCCCTGCCATGATCTCTTGTACCATACAGTACTTTACCTATGAAATTATTGTCTTCCTGTTGATCATTAGTGGCATACATTTGATTCATGTTTAAAATGATAGATTTTGGTCCATTTGTAAGAGACATGGGAAGGATGTTGTTTCACAATGAATATTTTAGAACACCATTTTTATACAAATTATTTTAATTTTTTTAATAGAAAATAAGACATAATCTGCTTGAGAGTCAAACTCCTCTTTGTCAGCAAGAGCCTTGGCACAAGGAGAGATCCAAAGTAAGAAGACCAACAATTTTATGAAGAATGATTCATGGTTCTGGATCTTGCACCCACCACCACCATATTTGGTGTTCCCATAGCCCTAGTATCCCCTGATACTGGATTAGTCATGACACCCTGGCAATCCTGTAGTTCACGTAGATTTTTTTTTTTACTTTCTAGTTTTGCTGAGGCAGAGGAAGTTGGAAATTACTCTCATCAAAGTTAAGGCTATGCAGAAAGATGAACTCTCTCTCTTTTTCCTGAATTAGAACCATCTCCAGCTACGTGCTTCTCCTGCTTTGTTTGACAGATCATGCAGAGATAGAGGGGAATAAGATTTGCTTCGTAACTCACTTCTACATGGTAGAGCCCTCCAGGGCTCTATCTGAAGCTGTAAGTATATCTAAAAATATTTTAGTTTTCTGAAACCACCAGCCAGCCTAGGAAAACTCTGAAGAAATTATACTGACAGAGTTTGATAGGTGTCTTTGCTATCAGCACTCTAGTGTTCACACCCCCCTCCAGTTTCTTGCTGTTAGATGTGAGTGGCTTTCTATTCTTATTTCCTCTTTCACACAGGATCACATATTCTTCCCTCAGCGGTGACAGAAAACTGATGGCTAATTCATTCTTCACAAGTGCTAGTCAGTAGCAAAAGTGTATCTACTGAAGCAGAAAAATCTGTGTAGCTATTCACAAGGGCCTTTGAGTTTTGACATTTGCCTATAGGAAACTATAAGTAGCATGTTGCCTTGAATCACTGGCTGCTGTAATGCTGGTGTGGCTCTGAACAAAAAAATAACTGCAGAGGACATGTGTGTGCATGTGTGCACATATAACAACAGTTTTAGGAAACAACAACATACAAGAGTGGTATAAATTGTGGATTATCAACAGTAACAAAATGAGAATAATGGGTTGATATCTGTTGGAAAATAGAAAAAAAAATGCCTTCTTGATATTGTAATGTAATAAAAATTGATGTTGGCTCTGGGCATTGTCCTAGTCAGCCCACTTGTAGACACCTGCAAGACACCTGTAAACATTATGATGAAAATTATAACATGACTGTCTCTTTGTGGCCTGGGAGAGAGATTTCCTGTACTGTTTTCCCTAGAAATGCACTGCCCAGAACAAGGCTCTAAACTAAGTTGAGCTCCCTGCTGGCTTTTGCTCAGAGAAGAACCTCCAGTGGAACTTCTTTCCTTTGAATGCTAACTCTGAGGTGATGTTTTCCTGAGAGGAAAATGGGTGCTTGCTGCTGGGAGCAAGGGTGTAGGCAGCGTGGTGAGGCTCAGGGATCCTGGGGTGGATTTAAAGGTGTAGGGAGTGCCATAATTCATCTTCTGATTTATTATTATATGCCTGTGATATGACCATTGTTATGTTTTATTGCTAATTACCTTAATAAACTGTAGTGTCTTAACACATTAATCTATTTGTTCATCTTTCTCAATAACATCTGTTTAAAAAAGAAACCAATCTCAAAGTTGTTCTGTCAAATCATAACATAGGCCACACACTATTAGACAACAATAAATACAAAACTACTTGGCTCTGCTTTGCTACATTAATATGCTATATTAATATGCTATATTAATATCTATATTAATATCTATTAATACAATAGTATATTAATATCAATATAATATTTAATATAATAATATATAGCTATATTAATATAATTGCTATATTAATATCTGTCCCACAGGACTTCTAAAGAATAGAAAGAATTAGCAAACGCTAATGTGTGCTCCAGCTGGAATGGAAGTAAGTGGAAAAAGGAAGAGACACAAGAAATCTTGCAAGGTCAATCTCGTATCTTTCCTACAAATCTGTCAGCAGTGAGAAAATAAGAGAGACCTTTCCCATTCTTATGGAAATCCTCACACATACTTTTATGATAGGTATCCACAAACCTGACATCATTCTTTCTTTATGAAAGTATACAAGATCTGACAGCTGATCAGTGTATGTCAGCAATGGAGACCATGTCACCACTTAAAAATGATGATTCTGCCCATAACCAGTCATCATTTTTCACAGTTTTGAATCTGAGTCTTAACGGGTAAACTGTGATTAGTGGTTTCTTGTTCAGAGAACTTCCCAAAGTGGGACAGCTGTGAACAGAATAAAAGGTGTGAGCAATGAAATTTTGAGCATTTGCTCTTCCACAGCAGTTGCTCACAACTAGAAGGTGATTCTATTTCTGCATTCAGTGTTAATAAGTCAAAAGCTTTTAGCTCTATGGTCTCCAATTTTCTTGACTTGTCTGTCATAGGGGTAGAAAACCAAAAGGAAACAGGAAAAGGAAAAGGCACTAATGCTCTGTGATTGTGCTGTGGGCCTGATATGATTTCTTCCTGTCACAGCATTTTTTACCTACCTTCCTTCCAGAATTATAAATTAGATCATGGTTTATTAAAAACTAAAAAGTTATCAAATTATATAACTTACATGAATCAATGTAAACCAAATAAAATCAAAACACGCATAGAATTTACCTGATAGAAGTGTCTGAAATTTCAGGAAGTACCTCTAGATATCAGGTACCAGGCATCAAATGTACACAGGTGGGCAGTTAAAATGCTGCTTCTAGTAAGAACTATTTTTAAAGGAAAAAGCTCCAGTGATCATAAATCTCAGTCAGTATACTGAGAATAAAATTCCAAATGAATCAGCAGAGCAAAAATGAGTGACACATCACAGGATCAGGTCTGTGAAAAGGAACTGGCTCAGCACCATTTCAGCACTACTCATGTACACCTCACCTGTGCTCACCACTCCTAGAACACTTCATGGAATCGTAGAATAAACCAGGTTGGAAAAGACCTCTGAGATCATCAAGGCCAATCCTTGATCCAACACCGCCGTAGTTACTAGACTACGGCATTAAGTGTCACATGCAGTCTCATCTTAAAAACCCCCAGGGATGGTGAATCCACCATCTCCCTGGGCAGCCCATTCCAATGTCTGATTACTCTCTCTATAAAAAATTTCTTCCTAATATTTAACCTAAACCTCCCATGGCCCAGCTTAAGATTGTGCCCCTGAGCTGAGCTCCCAGAGCTGGGCATGGTGCTGTGGTCAGGACCGAGTGTACGCATGGGGGTCACTGTGCTGGAGGTTACCAACACCACAGCCAGAAGGGAAACAGTGATAGCTGCTAAACTCCTTGTGCAGGTTTCCATCCAGAGCATTCAAAGCACCTTACACAGCAAATAGGAATCACAGGGAGGGATACCTCAGAGATTCTTTAAGATTGGTCCTCAGGGATGCTTACGTGGTAAAAGAGCCCACAATGATGTTTTACACCCACTTAGCTGGATACCATATCAACATTGAAATTTGTGTCCTCAGTTCTTGTTGCTGTGGTTTACACACCACAGGACACTCAGGAGTATCCTGTCTCACTGCTGGCAGCTGACCACGTGCTACGTCAGCATTTTTTACAGCCTCTGCAAAGGCTTTTCATTCTACTCCAGTTTTGGGACTTTGTTTGTATCTGAAACAAGTTCAGAAAAATTGCAATTTTGGGAGTTGATGAGAATAAAAATAGTAATAATATACATAATATACATAAAAAATAGGTCTGAAATAGCTGTTTCAACCACTTATTTAATTTGTGAACTGTTCTACAAATTCTTTATATGAATTTAGGTCTTGCAGCCTTCATCAAGAGTAGTGCAATGCCTGTTTGCTTTGCTTTGTTTTTATCCTTGTTTGTGTTCTAATAAACTTCGTATTTTGTGAGTTTAAAGTGCTACGTAGATTGAAAGTATGAATTTAGGTATGTCACATATTAAGTTCCCATTCCCACTGTCAATTCAATGTCAACCTTTGTATGAGTGTGTCACCTACTGCGATTTAAAAACTGAACCACGATACTCCATGCAAACATTCCAGGATGTGAGATGTGGATTCTAATCCAAGATCTTGAACCTGGACCTGTTTAGACTCTCCAGCCCCATGAGGCCAGGCTTTTGGTCGTTTCTTTTTTGCTTTGTTTTGTTTGGATTCCGTTTTGGCAGCTAGCACCGGTGGAAATTAGACATTGAAACTCGCCAAGTCTTTTAAGCAAGTAACCAATTATCATCCGCGTTCCTACGGGGCCATCTGGTGGCGAAGGGGGCTCGGTAAGGGAGGATCGGTCGGAGAGAGGTACCCGATGGCTTCTGTGTTTAAATTCTTGTTTTTACCTGAAGTCTTGTATTTCAAGGCTCTCATGCCTGTTCTTTCTCTCCCTCTGCTTCTCTGTCCCTCTCCCTCTCATTATATTCCTCTTTCCCTGGAACAAGAATTCAGTTTCAACTTGGACAATAGTGGCTTTTTTGTCCCAGTAGTTTTTTTCTTCAGCAGTTTGCCACAAGCCTTCCTCCCTACCTTGCTAGGTTGTGAGGACTGACCAGCTGCTGACACTGGAAGTTACATTGTGCTGCTCTAGCAAGAACTTCTTGTTTCCGTGTTGCACAGCTTTTTCCATGGTGAAAGCCTACTTTGTTACCTTTTCCCCCCTCCAACTGAGCAAGAAAATATGGTATTACAGTTTTGATTTATAATTAAGTTGTAACTGAACTTTATGGTTCAATGTTATATAAAAATGACATATGAAGACAGTTAGTATTCAGTTGACTATATTTGGAAAGGCATTCTCGTTTGTGTGCTGTGATTCATCTCTGTCATTGTTTCAGGGCGACATTTATCCATTTACCGTCTCTGAAAATCTCTTTATGAGTTTTATCTTCATATGACAATCTGAAAAACAGGTATGGTATATGGTTAGGTCTGAACATCTAACCTGTCATTAGGCATTTTCTGAGTAAAATGCAGCTCAATACCTCCATTATTAATAGCCAAAATTCTGCTGATGCTTACGTAATGAAAGTTGCAAACAACATTGTTTTCCAGGAATCTATATACATGTGTATCAAAGGGAAAACGTTTTCATGAAAATTACAAAAAACTGCCTGTGAGGAAAATGCAATTCCTAGACTGAAAATTAAATCCCCTGTATCATCTCAGCTCATTTTCTTCCATTTCTGAAGGTTCTTATAGCCTCATGAGGCACTTTCTCACACTCAACAAAGTTGACAAGAACTTTGATAACATTATAAGAGAAATATTATTCATCATTCCTCCAACTGACATAAAAACCCCCTAAACCCTACAAAACCATCAGGTGCCAGTTAGTAAATATCATAACTAATTAATAGTCAACCTTTATCAGCTTTGTAAAGCAAAAAAAAAAAAAAAACCACAAACAAAAACAAACAAACAAAAAAACCACAAAAAAACAGCCAACACAAATGACAAACCAACAACAACAAAAATTCTCCAGCTAAAACAAAAAAGTGTTTCTTCAGGTTGATAATAACAACCCCACTAGGGAAGCAGAGGTCTTCTTGCATTTTCAAAGAGGATGTGTTTTAATTTGCTTCCTGTCTAGTCATCAGGCAGCCTTGCAGAACTGTACTTACCTGAGGCAATAATGTATCAGATTCACGAGTAATGTATCTCTGACAATTCTTCTTAATTTTCCTGCATTTTTTCCCATTATGTTAAATATCATGTTAATAGGGAGGTTTTATGCCAGCAAAACCATCACACAGCCTTGATGGTTATATCACACTTGCATTAGCAGCATCGTTATGGTTACAGTATTATCATTGCTTGACTATTTATAGTGGTTTAGCCACAGCTGGCAACTAAGTACCACACAATTGCTCTGTCACTCCAACTCCCCCCTGTCCCCGGGGTGGGATGGGGAGGAGACCTGAAAAACATAAAGCTATGGGTTGAGATAAGAATAATTTAATATTTGAAATAAAGTAAAATCTAATGGTAATGGTAATAGTAATTAAGAGAGGGAGAACAAAAAGAGAGAGAGGAATAAAACACAAGAAAAATTGTGTTGTTTGCTACACAATACAACTGTTCACCACCCTCTGACCGATGCCCAGCCTGTCCCCCAGCAGCAATTGGCCCCTTCTGGCCATCTCTCCCCAGTTTATATACTGGGCATGACATTCTGTGGTATGGAATATCCCTTTGCCCTGTTCAGACCAGCTATCCTGGTCATGTTCCCCCCTTGCCGAGCTTCTTGTGCACCTCCTCACTGGCAGAGCATGGGAAATTGAAAAGTTCTTGGCTTAGGGTAAGCACTACTCAGCAATATCCGAAACACCAGTGTGTTATCAACGTTATTCTCATACTAAACTTAAAACGTAGCACTATACCAGTTACTAGGAAGGAAACTAACTCTGTCCCAGCCCAAATGAGGACACTGTTTAAGAACCTTATCAGAAACTTTTTAGAGGCCTAAGTAGTAAAAGTAGTGTTGGGGATTTCATGATGATGAAATATGTGTTCTCTGTTTTGAAGACAGAACCTCTAACGTCACTCAGTACAAACACTAAGTTTTGAGTTGGTTTGAGACACTGCTTTGGTACCAACAGCCTCACAATGTCTGGCGCTGCCAAACCAAGCTCTCGCAGCTCGCTCGGGAGGCCGAAGGCTCAGGCAGGAGGAGGGAGCGCTCCCGGCGGTGAGCGGGACGCGGAGCTGTCCGCGGTGCTGAACGGGACCCGCGGCCCGGCACGGCCCGCCCGGCACGGCCCCGGCACCGGCACGGCGCTCGTGTTACCAGCGAGAGTGGGAATCGTCCTCTCTGCCTATATTTTAATTCTGCTGCTCCTGGTGAATTTCATACGTCACTCTTTTCCCTGACACATTTATGTTGGACTGGAGGAATTCATCACACAATGCACTCCTTTGCAATGCTCTTGGCCTAAAAAATTTCCCGGATAGATGTAGTGAAAAACCCCTTGAAGACAGTGATAACACGCACATACTTATATTAGTGCTAAATCTGTTTTTACTGCTTTAAGTGAAGAAAGTGCTTCTCACATGCAAATAAATATAAAGCATGAAAATATTTAATTCTATGAAACAAAAATTACAAAAACCCCAAAGAAAAGTTTCCTGAATATTTTTTAAAATTATTTTATTTTGTATTACATCATGCATTTCTATTTTTATTCTATATTTCAGTTGATTCCAGAGAACAAATAACCAAGTCTTGTGAGTAAAAATCCCTGTCAAATCCTTCATTATTCTTCATCATAATATGGCCTAGTCCACAAAACTGGGCACTGTGTGTGCCAATAGGCATGCTGGGAATATGCAGGAAAAAGTGATTTTTGTTATAGATACATGGGCACTAATTTGCAACTAGGTCATACCAAAGAGCATTTTTATAACCTAAAAAATCCTCTACAAACCGTTTGAGTAATTTCACACAAGTACGAACCAGACCCTCACATTAAAACAAAGCTGCTTGCTCATTGCTTAGTAGATACTCCTGCTTACCTTTTTCTTAAAATATGCTCTTGTGGCATCCTTAATTTCACTAGAGTGTGCCTATGACTTTTCAGGATGTATTTGACTTTTAGTGCAGCTCTGTCAATGAACTGGCAAAGCAAACTGAGTGGACAAAGAAATATTTAGGGTGCTAAGATTCCCCCTTCCCACCTCCAGGTATTCAGTTGTGCAGTAAGAAGCTTTAAGGGTTTTCCAGAAATTTCCCTCTTGAAAAGGAAAAGCTTGTGACTGTTGAGATATAAACTTCTGGCCACATTTGTGTAGTAATACCCTTCATTAAAAAGACTATTTCAATTCAGCTACCATACCAGATTCTTGTAACAATTACTACTTGCAATGGTTTCTGTGGAAAACATTAAATTGGCTTTAATTTTTATTAAAATCTAGTTATTTCAAACTTTCAGGATTTTTTTTCTGTAATCCAGAGAGGTTTTCATAATTGTATCAGGTTTGCATGATAAGGTTTTGGTAGCATGGGGGCTACAGGGGTGACTTCTTTGAGAAGCTTCTAGAAGCTTTCCCTGTATCTGATAGAGCCAATGCCAGCTGGCTCCAAGACAGACCTGCCACTGGCTGAGGCTGGGTCAATCAGTGATGGTAGTAATGCTTCTGGGATAACATATTTAAGAAGGAAAAAATGTTATTATGCAAAAGTACTTGCAGACACAGAAGAGAGAAGTGAGAATACATGAGAGAAATAAATACACAGACAGCAAGGTCAGTGCAGAAGGAGGGGCTGGAGGTGCTCTGGACCAGAGATTCCCTGGTAGCCCATGGTGAAGACCATGGTGAGGCAGGCTGTTCCCCTGGAGGTCAAATATGTGGGAGATATCTGGAGGAGCAAATACCCACCTGCAGCCCCTGGAGGACTCCACACTGGAGCAGGTGGATGCCCTAAAGAAGGGTGGGACCCAGTGGGAAGCCCACACTGGAGCAGGCTCCTGGCAGGACTTGTGGTCCTGCAGAGACAGGATCCCCTGCTGGAGCAGGTTTACTGGTGGGACCTGGGAACCCCTGGCGGACCCATGTTGGAGCAGCCTGTTCCTGAAGGACTGCACCCCACTGGAAGGTACCCACTCTGGAGCAGTTTGTGAAGAACTGAAGTCCATAGAAAGGACTCACCTTGGAGAAGTTCATGGAGGCCTGTCTCCTGTGGGAGGGACCCAATGCTGGAGCAGGGGAAGGACACCTCTCCCTGAGGAGGAAGCAGTGGCAGAAACAACATGTGCTGAACTGACCAGAACCCCCACTCCTGTCTCCATGCACTGCTGCAAAGAAGGAGGTAGAGAACTGGGAATAAAGTTAAGCCCAAGAAGGAGGGAGGGGTGGAGGAAGGTGTTTTTTAAGATTTGGATTACTTCTCACTGTCCTATTCCCATGTTAACTAGTAATGAATTCAATCAATTTCTCCAAGCTGAGTCTGTTTTGCATAGTAATCAGTGAGTGATCTTTCCCCATCCTTACCTCAACTAATGAGCTTTCATCATATTTTCTCTCCCCTCTACAGTTCAGGAGGGGGAGTGATTGAGTGGCTTTGGTGAGTACCTGGCATCCAGCCAGGATCAAACCACCACAATAATTTATACCTTTAAATGTTTTAGAAGTGGAAAAGCCTCTTGCTGAGCTATCTTTTAATCTCTTCTAATAGGAGAGAACCATGATTTGTTCTTTAAGCACACCCACAGATTGCAGGATGAACGAACAGGTGAGATTAAAGTTCTTGGAACAGTCTGTCTGTATTTACAATGAAACATATCCTGCTCTTCTTTACACTATTATGAGCCAAGAATAAATCCATGAAATTTAATGTAGCGTCACTGTAAATACAGGCAAATGTGTCCCGGTGTTCTAAGGGTTTATAAATGGCTAGCCAAAAATAACAATTATACTTGCATGAAGTGGTTTCACTGGAGTAATTATCTTTACATCAAACCTTCATATTGAAGTTCTCACAGTCAGCTCACAGGGAACTAAGAGGAACGTGTTTGTTAGGGTGACCATTACCTGTAATCATCCCAAAAACGACAGCAACACTTTTTATTTTGTTATGACATTTTTGTGTGTATTTTCTGATAAAATGACAGTTGTGGAAGATAAATCATTTATGTATGAACAGGGAAAACACAAGCAGAAACCTGAGAGTATCTCATGCTACAGGAACTTTGAGGGAGCACACGTCAAACTAACAACCTGCAGCCAGTGATGCTATACCTGGTTGCACCTTTCAGCACACATTTTTCATGATGGAATAGTATACCTGGGGCTGTTTCTCCTTCCTCATTTTATTCTATTCCCTGAATATGTTGGCTCCCAGACCAACAGTAAGAATGTGAGGGATAAAAGTAGTGGTGACAGGCTGAGAGAGAAGTGAGAAGAAAAGGCCTTTCTCTTCTCCTTTCATGAAGAAGAGAAGCTGCCTGCAGCATGAGATGGTGCAAATGTGGGAGAAAAATGTTTTCTCTCCCTGGTTTTTCTCCCTCCATTATCATCTTCACCTCCTGTGTAGCTCTCACTTCCCATAGTACTTCCCTACCTTTCCTTATAGAGTGATACTACACTCAATATACCAGCAGACCACTGTGGGTCATTCGGGTAGCAGGGATGCTGTGGACACTCGTTATTCCCCCCTGGCCTTGTCCTTTGTGTCTTTTCTCGCTGTCATGGCTGCCATCGTCTTATGATCTCAAACACTTACAACCCCTTTTTCAAGGGGGAAGTCGTATCTGGCTGTGCCTGAGGTGTGTTTTCTTCCCCTCTAGCTCCCTCTCTTCTATTTATGAGGGAGCTGAATAGTCGGAGGTACTTTGCACAGACATGTGGCTTGGAAATGCAATTTTAATTCCAGCCACGAGGGGACCTTCACAGCTTATTGTCTCTTTCCTGCAGGTTCATCTGATCCATGCACTTAGATCTGTAAAACCATGCGTACATCCACAGATATCCTACATCTCCCTCCTAGCTGAGGATCTGTTTGATCCCCTGTTAAGTCAACTGTCATATCTTGGAACCTGCATCCAACTTTATTCCACTGCATAAACCCAGGAGCTTCTTTCCTGTGTTTCCTCAGCAGCTTTGGATTTCCCTTTCAGGTCATCAACTTTCCAAAGCCTCTGGGTTCCTTGGGAGTAATACTATGGGATACTGAGTTGACAGCAGGGCTGGGGACTGCAAAAAGTGATTTCTGCCTGTGTTGATCCATAGATTATGGACCAAAGGTCCAGGGTGAGCAACAGCTGAAGCATTCTTTGTGCCACTGCACACCTTAATAATCCAGCTACAGTGTGATTTTAAAAATTGTTGTCTGAGTTACAGTTACGCTGCTTCTTAGATAAGAAAGGATTCCTCTTTTTAGTTATTTATTTTTAATATGGCTTTCATGTAGGTAGCAGGTGCCCAGAGTTTATATCAAAAAGACCCCATGTCTTGCATAGAGAAAGTTGGTAAATAGGCTACAAAAATTAATCTGAAAAATAAGGAGCTTCAATTTATTGCAGCAACTGTTTTCACGTCACATAACCTGGCCTTGGAGTCTCATTCTCCCCCTGCACGCAGCAGCTGTGTACTTGCATAATTTGATCTGTTTGTGTTTGTATGACTAAAAGAGGATGTGACTGTAACATAGACTGACTTGCTCACTTAGTTTAATGAACAGCAAAGAGAGACCAATTAAAACACTCAGCCGGGGCCCCCAGCCCGGGGAGCTGGTGGCAAGACACTGAAGCTGCCCGTTGTCACTGCCGCTCACTCTGCCAGCTGCACTGGGCTGGCCAGCTGGCCACCGTATCACCTGCTCTGCTACCCCCTCTTTTGTGCAGAGAAGCAGCATCCCGCCGCAGAGCTGCTCCTGACACTACTCCTGAGAGGCAGGCAGCCCATCCACTCCTTTCGCCCTGGACTTCCTGTGCTCCTCATCTCAGCCACAGGGGGGAACCTCCGCCTCAGGTATGAACGGCCCATGGGTGAGCTCAGATCTTTCCTTAGGCACGACCAGCACTCAGGCCATGTGCTTTTCCTGTTCTGGAAAAAAAGGAACTTTCTGTATAAAAATGTACCCAACTTTTGTTCTCCCCAGTTATATCCTGAAAGAGATATAATAACTACTTATAAAAGCTATCTCGCTTGTATGTCTTGCATTCAAAAGAGACGTGATTCACAACTCTCAAGTACCTTTCAGGTGTTTTAAGTTCTGCTCAGGTTAGAATTAAAGAATGCAGCATTTCTCAGATATCATCCTCTAGGCTCTCTGAGAAATCTCATGTGGGCAGCGAAGTATTTTGTGCTATACAGGCCAAGCTAAACCCAAAGCTCCCCTCTAGATCATATTTAAAATGTTGTCTTCATGAAATCTTTCAAATCTCTTTAGAAATGTCCGTCGCATCTTTGCTTCTGTATTGTCAAGGCTTAGACACCCTATGGGAACGCAAACTGAAAGGAAGTAGAAATAAGCAATATGTTAATGATAACAATGTTTAGAAAGGGATTTCATGGGAATGAAATAGTCTTATTTTTGCCAATATAAATAAAGGCAGAAAGCTCTTTTTGTAGCAGGAGTGTGTGAAATGTGAAACCCCGGCAGTGCAAAGCAATACCGATATGAATCAGAACGACTGCGATAAGCAAAACACTACCCCTGGAGGTGGGAACGTGATCTGGCGGTTACAGTAGCAGAGAGCAAATTTGAAGCTCCCCGTTTCTGCCCCGACAAACTATATGTCTGTAGATCATTCACGTGCTGTCTATCAGTTTATCCATCTGTAAAACAGAGACATATTTATCTGTATATGAGACATATTTATTTGTAACTCTTGCCAAGCATCACTAATGAGCGCCGATAGCCCTGTCTTGTCAGGAATGCGGGATTTCACAAATGGAAAGTACAAGTCATTAGCACTTTGGGAGAACACAGAGCACCATTCCTTTTGTGAAAACAGCTGTACACTTACAAGCAAATGTGGTGATACTGACCGAAGAATCTCTTTATTCTCCTGGCAGTGCTGAAAGACTTGGAATTAAATCTTACACAAACTTCAGATCACTAGCTCTCTAAAGCATAAAGCATATCTCCCATAAAAGAAGTCGATTAAACCAATCAATCTCCACTAATCAATATTATTAAAAGGTAATTTTTTTATTTTTATGCATTTATTAAAAAATGCACTGGGTATTTTTATTTCTACCTTCATTAACTGAAAGTAAAATCTTTAGAGTGATATTTTATAACTGAACTGAGTTGGTAGTTTCACAGCCGTTGCCAAGGTTAAGGTTTCCTAACCATAGACCACACACAATCCTGTCATTGCAGAATCAGCAAACAGAGCAACGGCTAATAGAGACTGGAAACCGAAATATCCTTCCACATGCTGTAGGGCACCCCTGAAGGGTTCCTATTTGGCCTGTGAAAGCTGACACTTAATCAGTCTGCTGTGAATAAATATATTTTTCTAGTTTGCTTGCCTACAGATGGAAGGTGCCACAGTGACATAAAATAGTCATGTGTCCAACCTGTGTGTGTGCAATCCTGGATACCCATTTAAAACTGGCCTTTATATTTTCTACTCTATCTATAAATTTATCACTGGGAGTCTTCTTATAAAACCACCAATTATAAAATCATGCATTTGATTAAACTGTTATTACTTCAGGTATGTATTAGGCCTAATCAGATTTCATGTTTTGAGACTGCCTTTCTGCATCATGAAATCTCAAACTAATTACAAAGTTAATAATAAAAGCAGTGACTATCTTCTCTGAGAAGGAACTTAAATCCATTACAGTTTTACATGAAGGAATACTCTCCTACAGATGCTTTGGTTTTCTTTCTGCCTGTTGGAGGAAAGCTGCACTGTCAACCATTTCCCTCTGCACTTTACTGGTAGTGTTTTTACATAGTTTGGTGGCGTTGTCACCCCTGCTTCAGCTACCACATACACCTTGGGAGAACTCCCATAACTGCTTGTACACAAAGAACTAAATCCACCACAAGACTTGTCCATTTAAACTGGAAATTCAGACTGCACAAATTCCTAGTTAGGCACCACCAAATTGTAGAAAAGCATCTGAAGATGACTGAATTATTATTTATTAAGTTTCCCAGCTGCCTTCCTGTCCGCTCCTAAACATTCACAAATTGTGGGCCCTTTGAGAGGCACAGCAGTCACCTCAGGAGAAGGCATGTCATCTTGAAAGAGACTTTTTCAAAGGTTGCCTGTAAGATCGGGCAGTAAAATAGTCAACTGCAGCTGAGCAATCTGAACAAATCACAGGACAGGTTAACAATTTTATAGCATCATGGGACCGAGGAGTCCCACCCGCGGCCCTGGGCTGAGCCTGTTACATGTGGAGCGAGCACAGCCCCTTCTGCGAGGAACTCACAGCCCAAGTATCAGGCAAGAGACAGCAGATGGTGAGAGACAGATGGGAGCGTACAAGGAAACAGTGAGATAAATGAGCAAAAAATCAGTTGAAGACTTCAGCATTTGGTTCCAAAATTATTAATTTTACTAACCATTTCAGCTGATGAAACCCTACGTTCAGAACGCCTTTCCTGTTCCAAAGGTCTTAATAGCTACAATTACAACACATGCCTCAGCCCAGCACGGGTTACATTTTAGATAAAGAGTGGGAGTGAAGGAGGCAAGAAGTACCAAGGCGGGAGGGTGTCAAATGCTGAAATTAATTCGTAAAGGGGGCTGGGGTATCTCGGCAACATGCAGCTTAAGGCAACCTGATTAAGCACAGCTCAGTAGGTAAGGCGCTGACTGACGGAAAATTCAGGCTTTAAGGGAGGCCGGCGCTGGCCCGCAGCCCCCGTCACACGCGGGCGAGCCTGTTCGCAGCCAGCCGGGCATGTCACACGCGAGACGCGCAGCCCCACCAGCGCGGCCGGAGGAGCCCCCGCGCTCCGGAGGCTCAGTCAGCTGCTGCCCCGCGCCGTGCACCGGGGCGGACCCACGGCGGGGTCACTCACGCACAGAGATCTGGCCCCTGCGGGTTGGTGACAGCCCAGTCGCCCCCCCGCCCCCGCGGGGAGCGCTAAGCCACCCCCAGGATGCCGCGGTCTCGGACGGCAGCCCTGGAGGCCAGGGCGTGCGCCGAGGGCTGGTAGGGCGCACCGAGGGGGAGGGATCACACGCGGACCGAGAGGGTCCGAAATCCTGAGAGAGCTGCAAAGAACACCTCCCGCCGTGCCCACAGCTGGGAGGGGGCTGGGGCGGGCCGCACCGCCCCTCCGGCCCGCGGGCGGCCGGGGCGCGCCGCCCTGCGCAGCCGCCGTGCCCGGGGAGCCGCTGCCCGGCGAGGGGCGGCGGGCGGGAGGCGGCGCCGATCGGAGGTAAGGCGGGGGCGCCCTACCGGGACATCCCACCGAGGCATCCCACCGGGACACCCCGAGGCCACTCCCCGGGGCTGCCTCAGGGAAAGCGAAACCAAAAGGAGGGTGGCGGCGCTGGCAGCGGGAAGGGGCGGGCAAGGGGCTCCCCGCGGCGCGTCTCGACTCAACTCGCTCCTCCCCTCGGCGCCGAGGCGGAGCGGGCGGTGGTGGCGGGCGGGCTCAGCGCGCCCCCATGGCCCTGGTGCTGGGTCAGCGGGCACAGTAGCCGCCTCCGGCTATTCCCGCGGGTGACTCAGAGCTACCCAGGGAAGGCAGGCTGGAGATGCGCCTCGCCTCCGGGCTTCGGGCTGCGGCCGGAGACTGAGCCACAAAGAAGTTTTCCCGGCGGCGGCGGCGGTGGTGGCGAGGCGCTCCCCCATGCACCCCTCCGGCCGCCGATCCTGGAGCGCTGCTCGGCAGGCGCCCGGCACCGACCCCGCCATGGAGCCCCGCGCGGGGCTGCACAGCAGCCCGGAGCTCAGCCGGGCCAAGCGGCTGAGCGTGGGGGAGCTCCGCTCCCTCTTCGAGGCTCGCTGCGCCGCCGTCGCTGCCGCCGCCGCCCGCCAGCTGCCCGACCCGGCGAAGAGGGGCTGCCGACGCCCCAACGGGGTGCTGCCGCCCGTCATCCCCCGGCTCACCGTCACCGCCGAGGAGAGCGAGGAGACGCAGGGCAGCCCTCAGGCGCGGCCGCCGAAGCCGGAGGGCAGCTGGCTGAGGACGGGCAGCTCGTTGCACCTGCAGTCCCGCAGGCTGTCCAACTCCTCGCTCTCCTCCACCGGCTCCTCGTCCCTCTTGGAGGACTCGGAGGACGACGTGCTGAGCGACACGGAGTGCAGGAGCCAGGGTATCGTGCACTTGGAGCACGGCGAGGACACCAGCCAGGTAGGGAGGAGCGCGGGGGGAGCGGTTCGCGCCTGACGGGGCTGCTCGGCGTCTCACGGACGCCTCGGGGCCACCAGGCGCTCCCGCTTGGAGTGAAGTTTCCGTGACCCAACTCCACGCAAAGTCTGGGAAACTCCTGTCCGGGGGCCGGCAGCGGTGCGCTGCCGTACACAAGCTGTTGCGCCTGTTGGAAAAGCGCTGCTGCACGTTGGCTCTTCTAAAACCCGGCCAGGTGTGCGCTCTGGAATTGTGCTTGATGTCCCAAGAATACCGGGAGATGGTTTTTGATCACAAGTGAGTTGTTATTTCTTTTCTTTTTTTTCCCCCCAGTCTCCTGTGTCAGATGTTAAAAATAAAATTTTTCCAGGCACTTACCAGCAGGTATTTTTTTATCTCTTTCAATCCTGGAGTCTGTGGTTGTCAATTTTTGAGCTGCTTCTTGCTGTGAGCATGACAGGAGATGGGGAGGAGCTTGGAATGGATAGAATGCATGCTTTTGTCCGTTCTGGCAGCAACACATTCTTCTCAGTAAATCCCCTCTGTAATTTGGCAGCTTTCATCCATGAAGTGCACTTTTAAAGGCACATAGTTAGTTGCTTTTTCACGGTCTTTAATATGTATTTGTCTGACTCCTTAGTGTGCTTCTGAGTCTTTTGTACCTGAAAATGCAGCTTTAGTGAATTTCCCCTCCTACCTTTATTGACACCACAACTTAAATTGTCGTTCTACTGCCAGCTCATGGGTGCTGAATTGTTTTCAAGCAGAACATATGCTTTAATAAAAAACGTATAAAGAAAAAGTAATGGAACTTGTAGGTGATACCTCCAGCTGGACTTTTCTCATGGTAATTGTGGATTTACTACTTTAGAGGACGCACAGTACAGGAGCTAAAATGCTGTGCACAATATTGGTTTTGTTTGCATCAACTTGTGGCCTGTTTTGGAAGAGGAAAAAAAATAAAAAAGGTTCTGTACTTTGCCATGTTGAATATCAAGAAACCTGTAATAATAATATTTAATTTGTACCTTTCATTCTGAGATAGAATCCGGTTTGTAGGGGGAAAATTACTGTAGTTTTGCTTTCTTTTCTAAAATACATGCTGTGCTAGTGGGGATTTTGTGAAAGTAGCAGGAGAATAGAAATTAAAGATAAAAAAGGGCCATATCCCTGCTATTGCAATGGCTGTATGCGTGGTTAGTGGGGAACAAGAATTAAGTGATGACACTTTAACAATACGGGGGAACTCCAAAATGGCATTGTGGCATCTGGTTAACTTGTTTGTGAACATAGATTGAAGCAAAACTGATTCATCATACAAGAAGCCATGCTACCTCTAAGGTTTTCCTTTTGCATCTCTGGAATCATTGGTATTGTATGCAATATTGAGTCCTAAATGATTAGAAGTATATCCTTCCCTGTAGCCTGACATGCATGTATCTAATACAGCATAAATGGATGTGAGCGGTACTACTTTCTTCTAAGAAATCTTTGAAGTCACCTGTTAAAAGGCTTCAGTCACCTTTTAATTACAAGAAAATAAACTATTGAAAGAAGCAGATCTTTAACAATGATTTATAGACAAATTAAAAATATCTCTATTATAAATGTTTTAACTCTGAAAGATTGTCCTGTTCATTAAGGCATCTAGGAAATTGGGAACTTTGATAGCATTAGGATAATTCAGTTTTTGAAAACATTTTTTGCAGTTTTCCCAAGTTTAGCACAGCTGCAGAATTGTTTAGTGTCTCCATTGTAAAGTAAGTATTCACTCAACTGGTAAAATACTTGATGTTTTAAAAGGCTGAGTTATTTTTCCATACCTGCAGTGTAAGGAAAGATGGGGCAAACTGCCCACCATGATCCTGCATTCTGATGGATGTTCTTTATTTCATTATCCCTTCTGTGACAAGTTGTCAAACCAGAGCAGGGACTGGTACCTTGGACTCTAAACCAGCAGAACTTCATGGCACTGCCTAGTAAATTAGATGGGCCAAACATTTTGTCTTCTCAGTGAGAGCTCACATAGTTCATCCCTCCCTTCCTTTCTGCATTACCCTCAAATCCCAGGAATCTGCTGTTTCCCATGTGGTCAGATGCACTGCCCTTCATCTCTTGATGGCCCACTGTTAGTTCACCAATACCTACCTGGAGGCATCCAGGAAAGTCTTGTTCTTGTGTTTGATGTCTTCTGGTACTGGACAGTGCTGTGACACTATTAATTCTTGCTCTCAGCTATCTAGAGTTCACAGAAACTGTTTCTTTAGTGAAGTAGGGAGTTCATACCGTGCCAAAGTAGGAGCCTGTGCTTTGAATCTGTGAGGGTTCAACTTTACAGGATGTGTCCTTTCTACTCTTAAATCTTGAGGCAGGATGAATAAGTGTGTTTTAGAATGGAAGGCTTTGGGTTCAAGGCAGGCACATACATGTGAAAATAACTACAAATTTTGTGATAACCCAAGGAATGATTTTATATTTTGAAGATTTTATATGGAGGCATATTTTGGCATATTTTGTTCACATTTGTTCATTTTAGTGTATTCTGATAGGTGAAGGCTTGTTCTCAGAGTGGAACACAAAAGATAGAGACTTTTCTGAAGGAAACTGAAATCAGAGGTGGGCCAGACTTACTGTGTTGACATTTTAAAATTTCCCTTGTATTGGGGAATTTCTTTAGATTTTTCTTTGGAAAGGTTAGAAATTAATTTGGAGCCTGGCACCTATGATTAAGGTCAGACCAGTGCTCAAAGAACTGCTGGGCTGTCAGGGCTCCCCAGTGCCTAGCAGGGACCTTGGAAAGTTGCCCAGGACTTCAACTGTGGGAGTAGAAGTTCTGATAATGTTCCTGTTATCAGGGCTTCAAGGCTTCCATCTGCAGATCCAGGAACATAAGCTGAAGAAGGTCCTCCCAGACCTCTCTACTGTGCTGACCTGGAGATCAAGACCCATCTGAGTCTTTGAAATACTGGGGGCTCTCAGGCAACCTGTACAGGACCGTGTGAGAGATGGGAAGCTCTGGAGCCCTTCCTATGTGTCCAGGGCTTGCTGCCCTGCAGTTCTCAGGCCTTAAATCCCAGGCTGGTATGCCTGGGAGTGCTGTCCCTAACTGTATGCCTTGAAGGACAGTTTTCCTTGGCAGCTCACTTAGTAAACAGCTCTCCAAGAGGATGAGTGATTCAGTTGTTTCACAGAGTATTCTGGGTTGGATGGGTTGACACATAATGACAATGTTAAATTTTTGTTTCTTATTGAGCACAGTATGTGGGCATGTCCCTGGAGTCTTAGGGCCTGTGTTGGGGGGCGTGAATACCTTGGAACCAGTGGCTGACAGTGACAGTGCAGTCCCAGCGTGGCTCCGCTGGAACAAAATGACGTTTTCATCTGGGCAGGCCCACCTTTGAGAGGAGCTCAGTGGGTGGTGTTCCAGTTTCTCTGCATACATTATGCATGTCATTTTGCAGTAATTAACAGAGACTTTGGAATCTGGGCTCTCCTGGGTTTCCTGAAGGAAGACCCTTCCAACAGTGAAGAGTTAGAAGTGTGAGAGAAACCTGTTCTGTTGTCCTGTTCCTTCAACTTGTGATTCAGTGAAAACCAGCTGTGCCAAAGAGGTGCTAATGGAATTAGCATAATGCCATAGTTGAAGCTTCGTCAATCTTGGCAATTAACTTAATGAAAAAATATTGGGTTTTTTTGCATAGCCAATTGACAGAATAGATTTTACCCTATGGCAACAGCTAACATTCCTGCCTTCTCTTGCATTTAAATGGGAATCATACTTTTATACCCATGCTTCATGCCATCTGGGAGGTGTATACACACAGTTGAATCTTGCAGTGAAAACACCAGTGGTGCATTTATAGTAATGGAGAGAGTACAAGAGCTATATATTTTTGTCTTCATTCTGTGAATGAACAATTTTAAGAAATATGAAGTCTGGTTAGCACCTTCTTCATTGGGACAGAGACTCTAAAAAGTGGTTTTCATAAAAAATAAACCATGATAATGTACAGCAGCCTCTTGTCCTCTTTATAGGAGAGTGTTATTTACTAGACAGAAACATGCCAAATAAATCTACTCATTTTCATAACTGCGACCTGTCATTCCAAATTCCTAGAACTGTAACCATGAGAACAGCTGACAGTTCGCTAGAGGAAAAAACAGTTCTGTTCTTGCCTGCAATAATACCAGTCCAGAAACTTTGGGGGATAGCCATTAGTGAAGTGTATTTGGTTTCACTGATCTTCTTGCCATTATTTCTCATAACACCAAATACCTTAAAAAGGACAAGTGTATAGAGAGGCACACACACTTAATAACTAACTAACTAAATTAATATATACAGTCTGAAAGTTTCAACTACTTTGGCTCAGGGGTGGGTTACATAAGCTAATGCAGTAGAATAAAATTGTTATTTTTAAAGGAAGAATAGGAGTGAAGGGATGACATAAGTAAGACTGTTAATGGGGTTTTAGCCTACTTTCAAAAGGAAAGAAAGCTTGTGTAATCACTCTATCAATTCCATCTTAACAATTTCAGTAGGCTTCAGCCAAATTTGGCAGTGGTATAGACATCTTAAAGTTTCTTCAAGAGCTCTTTGAAGTTCCACAAAGATCAGACTCTGTGTGGAAGAGAGGAAACCAAAATAAGTGCATACTTTTTCTTCTCTGGGGAAGAAGGTGTAAGAGGAGTTAAGCAGTTGTCTTCTGTTTTGCTTATTGACTAGCAAATTGGTGTGTGCATACTGGCTAGTCCAGAGGTGCTTATGTGCTTGATCCAGCTGCAGCAGGTAGTGTCTCCATGTACTGAGGGTAATTAGGAGAAAAGTATGGAAGGGAGTATGCAGTGATGTGGGCTGGTGAGGTTAGGGAATATGAATGCACTAGTTAAGAGACGGGAGAAAGGTGACAAAATTCCCAGGAGGTGTGGAAATGTGAGAGACATTGGTGGGCTTTCGAAAAAAATTTGTAGAGGACAAACTGTAGATACTCTGATAAAGGTGCAGGACAGAAGATACCAGTCAAGCAGAAACCAGGCTTCATTAGTTTGCTGCTCACGAAACAGCTACTTTTAAGGGAGTACCTTTCATGCTTCTAAAAAAATCCAGATTTATAATGACAGTCCCATAGACTGAAATATTCCTATTGTATACTGAACAAATATGAGGTGAACAGCAGTAATGTTCCACATTTGCACGTTGCACAGTTATTGGAACAAATTCTGAATTGAGAGCTACCTCTCAGCTTGAGGATGGATTCCTTGCCACCGTACGCTTGAGTGGTGGAGTATATCAAAACATCAGCAGTATCAGCTCTAATGGTGACTGTTTATTAGTAATGTGGATTCTTGTCTATAAGGAAATGAGTTGGCTCTTACCAAATCAGTTGAGAGAGAGGCAATTAAATGTCTTATCAGTTAAGAGTTTCTGATCATGGATACATCTGGGATGGTGACTTAAAGGTTACAAGATTCTTGTCTTTTGAATCAATTGCACTTAGATAGATTTCATTTGTCAGATGTTAAAGGACATCTTGTTTGGGCATACAGTTTAAAATTGAAAGATAATTTTTTTCCTATGACCTGTTGGATTAGGTATGTTATAGAAGTTTCTCTTGTTTGCGCACTTCTGCAGTTATACTACAGCTAGAAAGAGGGGAAAAAATAATAGCAACTCCTCATCATTGGATGATGCATATTTAAAGAGGTCACAGCATATTTTTCTCAAGCTATCATTGACTGAGCAGATTTATTTCTGAAAACCTGTGTCAGTCTCAAAAGGAATAAGGGTAGTGGCTGGAGCAATAGCTTTGAAATTTTGCATGTATGTATATTTTTGGGTTCTGACACTTATTACCCTGTTAGACTGGTTTGATTAGGGTGAACAGTTTTTTTAATTGATTAATTTAATTGACTAATTAAACTACCACATTTAATTAATGTGGTAGCTAACATTCAAAAATAACCTTGTCACATTTAAAGCTTATTATAAATGGGATGTGTTTAACTGAATCAGTTTGGTTAAATGCTCACAATGTGATGGAATTAAATATAGTTAATATTTCTTAAACCTGAGAATTCCTGCTGTGTTTACATTGTAGATGGTTGGTTGTTTAACCGTGACTGCAAGAAGAACTAAGGATCATGATACAACATTTTGTGGTGATTATCTATAAAATGTGATGGCAGAAAAGGTAATATTAACC
Source organism: Myiozetetes cayanensis (assembly GCF_022539395.1). Classification (NCBI taxonomy): domain Eukaryota; kingdom Metazoa; phylum Chordata; class Aves; order Passeriformes; family Tyrannidae; genus Myiozetetes; species Myiozetetes cayanensis. Next base: position 36,720,385 of record NW_026087853.1, on the reverse strand, counting down.
TTATACATCTTGGAAGGAAAAAGTGATCCTATGTGCAGCAACAAAGTCACTGTCTGTCTCTCTTCTGCCTTCTCTCTCAGTGTAGTTTTTGCAGAGAAAAGGGTCTGAGGCAGAGAAAATTGCCTTGTGAGCCCATGTTAATTTAGATCTTGATAGCACAGGTTTAAATTGCATTTATAAGTGCTCATTTCAACCTTCCCTACCAAAAGAGCTTCCTCTGAAGGGCTCACAAGTTGGGCAAGATGACATTGTTTGTCCATAACATAGCATACCTGGGGAAAAATATAATGACAAAAGGGGGGTAGGGTGAGCAGATATTAGTCTCCATCAGCTCTTTCTGAACAAAAGCATTGGGAAGAGGAAGGGTCTGCCTGTCCATCCAATGTCAGACTCGCAAATACGCTGGTATATTGTTTCCTCTTTCTCTTGGGATAACATATAACCATTTGAGTGGATTTTTGTGTTGATAATTGCTAAGCTTCTCACAAGGGATGAAATTTTCTTTTACGTTCCAAAATATGGAGGTATGAGACTGATACTGTAGAAACCTACCCTGAACTCATCAGGCCTGGCTGTTATTGCTTGTTACCAAATCTTCTGTTCCTTGGCAAGACGGGGGAGAAGTTAGCCAAAGACCAATTGACAGATCATTTGAAGCAGTTATCATAGACTTGACATGATCCAGATTTAGAGCTTGGGACAGAATCTCCAAGCCAGTTGGTGACTATAGCAAGCATGACACAGATGCTGCTTTGTGGGAGCTTGGCAATAACCCAGAATCCAGGAACACTCCATATCTGCTGGCTGAGATATTCAAATAAGGTGGTGCAGTGAATGTAAACTCTTTAAACTGTTTACCCCAGCCCACTGATACCACCTTCATTTTGCTCACATTCAGCTTCAATCTGCTCGTCTTACTGTCTTCTGACCTCATCTGTGCTTGAGCCACATTCATAACAGAGGTGTGGTTACAGATGGTGAAGAATATGTATACATACATGTTATGTCTGTGCATAATTGGTAATGAAATGTCTGTGATTTGTCAGTCCACCAAAGGATTACCTGTTTAAGACGAAGCTGGGATGTTGCAGAACTCTGTGAATAAGTTAGTGGGAATGGCACAGTTCACTTGTGATGTATCAGAGGAAATTACTGTAGTCTTCATACAACTTTCATGTGATAAGAATAATGCCTCTTGATAAATTAAATTGAACACTGCATAGAAAGAGAATACCAGTGATGGTAGGAACTCATCATTCATTATCAATACAACTGATTCTGTCTCCTGGTCTCTGCCACATTCCAACATAGATATATCTGCCTTCACTACTCTGAGCTGCTACAGAGAACACAGCTTTCTTTGTGTCTTAGCTCTTTTCAAGCAGCTCCATGTAGTTGAGAACACTCCAACAGTTCTTTTCAGTGATGTTCACTCTAGACAGGCCATCTTTTCTGTGCTCTACTTTTTTTGCTTCCTGTGGTGGAGTGCAGGCTTCTACTTCTCACCTTTGAGGTGCTGGTGCTCGTCAAAGTCTGTAGGTCCTGCACACGCAAGGGATCAGTGGAACTCAGCTGTGAGCGATGTGCTCAGCCAGCCCACTCCAGACACAGAAGGTGAGCTTGAGGAAGCTCAGCTGTGCGCGATGCAGCTGTGAACTAGTTTTTCCTATATGAGGGCCATCTCTCACTGGGTCAGCCAGCACTGGCTTACTCTGCAGCAAATGCTTTTACAGGCAGAAGGGGAGTGATTGGGAAGGCCATTGGAAACGCAGGAGGAAGGACTAGAGGGAAGATCGAAACTTAATGGGCAAGTGGACTATTATTGCTTTAAAAACCAAGGAAAATACATTTTCAAAGAAAGGAGATCAGGAGAACGTGTGACAACTAAATTAAGAAATCATCAGTCAAGCATTGAAATATATGTAAGGAAAGAACTCAAGTGCCTGCAGTGTGGGTATATTAATGTTCTACAGTCTTTAATTACAAGTGGGCATAGCATGCGATGTACAGAATTCATGACTTTCAAGTGTTTGATGTTTCCGGTCAACTCAAAGGACAAGTTACAGTTCCACAGTGACTGATGATGTTGCAGGACCTCTGTTTTTTCGTAGATGGGTATGCAGGAGATCACAGGAAGGGGAAAGACTGACTTTCTCATTTAACACTGCTGAACGCTGATGTGGAGAAACTACTTGCCTTTCACAGTGTCCCTGGGAAAAACTAAGCAAGTTACTTACACAGACTTTCACCATGGCCCTTGACTGTATTTTTCTTATTCTCCTGTTGACTGACTTGAGAGTGTGGGTCTTCCTAGCAGAAATGCTCAACATCTGTACATGCTACCAAAGTTAATGGGAGATGTTCTACAACACTGTTCTGCTGTGCTGTATGACACCGGGTGTTAGGAAAAAGCAAACTGACATCTGAGATTAAGCTTTCAAAGTTAGTGGGTACTTTTCATATTAACCTATCTTTCCTTCAGTATTTTTCCTATAAGATATAAATAAATCAATTCATGTAACAAGATTGTGAAAACTGATTCACTGAAATTTTGAAAACACTCTACTGCTGCAGTGGTGGCTGTCGTAAAATGCCAAACACAACTCAGTAACCATGTTTACAGTAGATTTTCAGTAGGTGAAGTAAAAATGGTAAAGGCAACGAGGGCAAAATAAAAAATACTGATTTTTATAGAAATGCTGTTTATTATGTTTGTTTACATTGATAAATAGGAACTACAGTATGTTATTATATAATTAAAGACTGTGTCATAAACTCTGCAGAAAATGGTAAGCGTTGCCATGAAGAGGATAACTTTTGTATCAAAAACTTCAATTCTTCTGATTTCTAACTTTGGAATACTTGGTTTTGCATTTAAGACATCTTTAAAGTTCCATTGCAAATGGAATTCTGCATCTGAATGCATTCAGTAGCAGAAGGTGCTGACATATGGCATTGATGTTTCATCCTCCTTCCATTTCCAAAGCATGTGCTGCAGAGCAAGCCCAGCACTGGCTGGCCTGGTTAACCTGCCTGTGCTGGAGAGGGCACTCACTAGAGTGCTGTACTTAGAGAGGCTCTTCAAGCCCCGTGAGAGGTGGTGGCCCTCTTGTATCAGGAAAACCTGGTTCACAGCTGCCTCATGCATGGCTGAATGTCCTCAAACTCACCTCCTCTGTTTGAAGAGTCGGATACCTGAACACATCCCTCACAGATGAGCTCCATTGAGCCCTTGTGTGTGCTGTGCCCAGCAGTCTCCACAGAAGGTAATTAAATACTACTGAAAGCCTACTGCAAATTATTTTGAGGTTCTTACGATTTGCCAGATTTGGTCAGGTTGACTACTGCTCTTCAGAAGCAAGCTTCTTCTTCAAAGCTTGCTTCTGCTTTGAAAACTCCACTCTTCCTAGATTTCTGGCTTCTTCCTCAAAATTCAGGGTTAAAAAGCTTTTCAGAGGATTCATTAGCAATTTTGTAGTGGGGTCAGTAAGCTTTTTATAGCCTTGGAAACAGCTCAAGTTTTTTTGGAGTTGTTCAATCTGAAGTAAACCAGTTTTTGCCAATTTTACCCTTCTTTGAGGTGAGTGACTTTGAGCAAATAACAAGAAAATGAAACAGAAAGAATTCTTGTGCACTGATGCTTTGGTGGCTGTACAGGACATCTGGGTTTTGAGACCCTGATCTTCTGAAAGAGACAGAGCTAGAGCAGGTCTGTGTGGCCTCTGTATTCTTCTCTATTGTTGTGTGCTTATGTGATGCAGTAGAAAGGATAAAACACTGTGTGAACAGTGTTCTTGCGTGCAGATTGGCTGTTATCTTCTGTGGGGTTTGAGTGGGTTGTTGGCTAAGTGCGCTTGACCTGAATGTTCTAATCACTATAAGCTCTGCTTGCTGTGGGCTCCCTCCTTTGCCTCCCATGTACGTTCTGTAGGAACAGCATCATCAACCCTACAAAGGGTCAGCTTTAATCAGAGGAAAATGTACTCTGAAGAAATTTAGAAACCTTCCTGTGCTTCAGCTGTCACTTTTCCTAGTGGAAAATGCTGCGGATCAGAATTTTATGATAATTGGTTACGCTTTGTATTGTCTTACTCTGTGGAATTCAGATAAAGAATTTTTTTACCTTCTTTGTACTAACCTAGGAGTAAGCAATGAAATCCCAAGGTACTCATTTCAGTACATATCCTGCCATTCTGCTAAAAAACCTATTAAAGGATTTTAAAGTGGAGACTCCTGACTTCCAGGTGCTTTGGCTTATCACTTGTTCAACACATGGCTACCAAAGGCAGTCAGTAATACAAATAATGAAACTATATTCTAAATATGTTAGGAAGAAGTGAGCCTCTAGGGTTCTCTCTGGCCTAGTGATCTGTCTGGATCTGGGCACTAATCAGGCCCCTGTAACAGTTTCATGACTTGCTTTCCTAAAATTTATAGCAAGACCAAAGAGAATGTGTGCCTTCAACAAAGAGAATAGGAAGGGAGGAAGTCTTGTGCTCTCTAAGAGCCCAGTGCATGTTAATCACTATGCCAGCAGTCTCCAGGTCTTTTTCCAGCAGTAGGACTGGCTGACTTCCTGAGCATGGTTTCCCATTCCAATGTTTAAACTGGAGTGGCAGAAAACTCATCCTGTTTTTTCTGTCCCCATTTATCAGTTGGTACTTTCTGCATTATCTGTAGAAATATGTCCTCTTCCATTGCTATAGTTTTGTGTCTTGATCCTAGTCTACCTTCACAGTCCTGATTTTATAGGCAACAATTCTGTCTGGGACAGGAGATGGCTATAGGATAAATGGAGCCGAGTCACCAATATTCTTTTTACATCGCATTCTTAAAGAAAAAGGGCAGACAGGGCAGCAGAATCTTGGCTTTTGAAGTAACTTCTCTGCATGGCTTGTTCCCTTCTGCCCAGTTTAGGTTATCGAGCATCTGCAAATGACATTTCAAATGTCTGTTTTTTCTTTGTCTGTTGAGCCCTGGTATTGATGTTGGTCGCTCTTGGGTTCTGCTGCCTATGTCCAATCTGGCAGAGAAGCTGCTGCTTGCTCCATATTTCAGGAGGCCGGTGTAGGTGGTTGTGCGAGATATGGGAGTGTGGCTTGCAGTTCTGTTGCTAGGAGCCAACAGTATGAAGTTCTTTGAAGTTTTATGGGGTTTTTTTTTGTCTCTTTTACTATGAGATAAAAATTTTGGTAGATAAATGGTCTATATAAACTACACCCTGTTTATTTTACTTTAATTTTAGGTGGGTTTACATCTTAATAGTTAGTAATTGATGTTTGTGCTTCTAAAAATGTGGGATCTCCAGTATCCGGATCCTAAACACATGTGTTTACCTTTAGGGCAGAGGAAACATGCTCCGTAAAACACATTCACTATTGTTCGAACACCCACAACTCTTCAGGAAGACAGATGCCTTGTTTCAGTTTCAGTCTTTCGTTGAGTCACTTGTGCTTATGTAAGATGTGAATTTGATTCTCTTTCTTAAGACTGCATTATGGAAATTGAAATCTTAAATAATCCCTTGTCTCTGGGGCTACCTACTTCTGATACGGAGGAGGAATTCAGCTCGCCTCTCTTACGTTGTTCTGTTAACATAAATTCTCTTTTGATCCTGTAGTTTTGCTGAAGGGAGAAATCATCTTTTCTCTGGATTCCTTACATAGTTCTTAGGGCTGACTTGGGGCAGGAAGAGTTTCTCTAATGTTAGGTTTGCTCCAAAAACAAATAACTACCTTTTAATCCTCTCGCTCAGATGATATAAAGGGAAGGGTCCTCATTTCCGTAGAATTTCAGGTTTCTTCATCATTCCATGTTCCGTTAATGAGTTCCCATCCTGCCTGGAACATTGGCCTCACTTCTTCTGTTCTGATGCTAACTTAAATAGGAATTTGGGTTTTTGTTTGGTTGGGGTTATTTTGTTTGTTTGTTTGCATTTTGGATTTCATGTGATTTTGTTTTGGTTTTGTTTGGTTTTGTCATTTGTGGTTTTGGTTTTTTATTTGTCTCTTTTTTTGTTTTGTTTTGTTTTCTTATGAAATCCCTTCAGTGTAGTGGTTTGGAAGAATCTCACAGTTACTCTGCTAAAGCTCAGAGTTATTACAGTGGTTGCTGAGGGATGTGGCTTTTTCCAAGGTAAATACCACACCCCACTAAACAGCAGTACCTATCGCATGTTGACACTTGCATTCCATTGCAAAGGGTGGGCCGTGTTTGAATAGTGGAGTGCAAGATAGGTGAAGCAGTAACTGCTTATGCTTCTTTGGAGGATAATGGAGGCGTGAGTTTGGAGGAGATGAGGAAGGAGAGATGGAGTACTGGACTTTGTCTTGTGATAGACTAGAAGAGCAGATAGCAAACCACTATCAGTGTCTGTCTGATCTGTTTTTTACATGACGTATTTTTACACTCTAATAATCCTTTTCACTTACTACTATGTTGCTGCTTATTTGAGTACCTGACTGTCTTGTTTGAGTGCCTCTAATTTAGTTTACAGGCATTAATTACTTAAATTCTTCAACAGAGTTCTGAGATAGGGCTGTTACAGCCTGCAGTTATGGGAACTGGAGCAGAGAAAGGACATATGTCTGGACCTAGATCCCATATTGAAAAAGTAGACTTTGCTCAGGTCTTTTGCAAATTGGTGTCTGACATTTTAGGATGTTAAAAGCTGAATTATTATGGTAAGAAGGAAAAAAGTTATGTAAGAACATTTTAAAAATCAATACCTACTGGTAACCTCTCTATATGTATGTGGCTATATACATGCATGTGTAGAATAATTTAAAAAAATATTATTTGTGGACAAGTATTGGTTTACCTGACTTAATTTTCTAAATTAATGTTTTAATACCTTATAGGAAATGGAAATAAAGCACAGAAAGGGTTCACGTAACTTTCTTGATAGTCCTGCAGGACATAAGTAATCATGAGACCACTGATGATGAACCATCTTGGGGCTTATGACAAGGACTCCTTTGAAAGTATTGCAGCTCACTGATACTGGGAGCAGCCCAGTTCTGTCTTGGTGGCAGGTCTCTCCCGTGTCTGAGTTAGACCATAACTTTACAGGCATTTGTCAAGATTGTTTTAAAACTCACTTATACCCCAGAAACTCATTTTCTCATATCTCACCTGAATATTTTGGGTTTGTTGTGAATTAAAGCCATTTGTTCTTGTCATTCCCAGTGGTCATGGAGAACAATTGACTGCTCTTATAGTTATGAAACCTTGTTGTGTATTAGAAAACAGTTGCCACACTTGGTCCTCTCAGGATAAACAATTATTTTGTCCTCAGCAATATGATGGTTGTTATTCATCCCTGGATTTTCCTGCAGTTTGTCAAAACTTTCTTGGAATAGCAAACAAAAGGGAGCACAATCATCACAGATTGTAGGTATTTACAGCAACTTTAATTCTATCCTTGTGCTTCCCGTCGTTTCCTACAGAAAAAAAATTAATTATAGCACAATAGTCTCCCACTATTACAATGTTATATTTCTTTCAGGCAGAGTCTCAGTGGAGATATATGGGATATGGCTTCTGGGGCACAGTAAGCTTTCAACATGTGTCCACTAACCCAAGCTGCTAGAGATAGGAAGAGAGGAGTCTGATGGTAGTGTTTCCTGGTGAGTAGGAAAGTGTAAATAAAGGATAAGCGTCAACATTTTCTTTATTTCTCTTTATCTGTTTGGAGTGGAGATTGTCTTGTGGCCACTGAATCACTGGGGTGTTGAACTGGTGGTGAGCCTAGCCCCAAACTGCTGGGCAGGCAGGACGGAGCTGTATCTCCAGGTAACTGTGCACCACCATAGCAAGTGAGATGAAGCACATGCTTCATCTTCCCAAGTTCACTCAGGGGAGATTAGCTTCTTGAAGTTATTTCCTGGCTTGTTGCCAGAAAACAGTTTCTCTTGATGTTATGCAGAAACTACACCTGATTTAAATGAATTGGCACTTGCAGTACATTTGGATTTGAGGTCATGCACAGTTCACAAATGACACATTTGTACCTTAAAAAATTGTGTTTATGTTTTAGGCTAAACCTGTTTATTGATCTATGTATAGATAGGAGTGGATCTGTTTGGGTTTTAAGTATGCCCAAATATTCATCCTGTTTGGAACTGATAATTCTGTTTCCTACCTGATAGGATGTTAAGTTTATTTTATCATCTAAGGTGTTGTCTTTCTAGATGTCCCTTTCTCATAACTGGTGATGTCAGTCAGAGACCCATGACAGGTGGAGGAGAAGTGGGGGATGGGCACAGAATTATCAAATTGCTAAACTGTTTCCAAAGATTGAAACGGCAGTTGTTTTGGAGGTTAAGAAATATTTATTTCCTGCTTTCACACCATCTGCTAAAGTGAAGTTTGATTTACCACAGACTTTTTCTGGGTGATGGACAGCCTGAACAAATCTCAGATGTCTGGGCTTTGAAAGTGAGTCAACTTTCCTATAGTGAGGAACATTCCATTTACTTCTTGGATAATAAAATTTCAGTTTCCAGCAAGACTGATGTTCTAGCAAAACCCTGGTACAGGCAGAATGTCTTTGGTTCGGTTTTCCTGTTTTCAGTGGGGATAGGTGGCAGAGCTCCATCCTGTTAGAGAACCAGTGTCTTTCAGAGCAGAGCACAAGCTGTGAAAGTAGAGATAATGGCCATGTTTAATGCCTGCTATGAAAGATACACAGTTCAGCATCCCTTAGAACAGAAAATGTTTATCGTATTAAAATACAGTCTGTCTTTCAGTCAACATATCTGTGAGATAAGGAAACCCTTATGACAGTGCAGCTTTAAAGCCATCTATACTTGACTATTTTGTCTTTTGGCCTGGGAATAATGTAGAGGTTGTAGATATTTCAATTTGTTATAACCAGAAACAAGATGCCAACATTGATTCCTGCAGAATAGTCAGCAGACTGTGGCTCTTGATGCTGTTTCCAGGAAGGCAAGCAATGCTTTTGCATCTTTGTCGTTCCTTTTCCTCTGATTTGGAGAGGAATTTGCTCCTGGAGTTACAAATAGAATCCAGCTGTGGAGTGGGACATGGGATTTCGTGCTCCTAGTAATTTAGTCCAATACCAGCCATCCATTTCTCTTAACCTTCACTTCTTCCTTTTGCCCAGACATAATGAACACTCAGCTAGCTTACCAAGTATTCTAAAGGATAGCAAAGCCAAATAATACGTGCATTTCACTGCATGGTAGGGCACGACAGAGGAGAAAACACAGGAACCTGAGGCTTCTGACTTTCAGTGTTGTTTCTGGTTATTGCATTAAGTGTTTCTTATGATTCTGAAGATTTCGCCCTGCCCATCATGAGTGCAGAATAAACAGGAAATGGAAACCCTGCAGTCAGAGGATACACCTGCCAAACGCTGGTTGAGCAGCTGCGGCCCTCACCCATGGCTGAGTGCAAAGCCAGAAATATCAAGGGCTAAGTACAGGCTGAGCACTGTTTCTCCTCAAAGGTTTGGAGGCTGAATGGTGAAAGAGAGGGAGGGAGAGAAGAAGGTGTAGTCACAGTTTGCCTGGCAGTCTGATGAGAGGTGTTGATCAGGAAGCTGCTTGCGTAGCGTGCAAACTGCCATTCTTTAGGAGCACGTGTTCTCCCTTGCTGTTATCAGTCTTACAGCTCCAGCTGGCACTTGCACAGCACAGGAAGATCAATTGTGTGACAAAGCAGTGAGTGTTATGTTCCCTTGGGGACTGTAGCAGATACAAGGATGGTCAAGACTGCCAAGGCGTCCAGCAGGTGGAGGTCGCTCAGGGATATCCTTGACCAGGGACATGGTTATACTGTTTGTATTCCTTGAGCGACAGCCGACAGCATTTGAAGTAACACAGCTGCCCTGGCAAAAGGCCAATTGCAGTGATTTGGCCAAATTATCAGTTGTCATTGGTTGCCATAGCACCTCAGACAGTCTGAAGAATGGTGCTGTTGCATGTCAGGGCGCAGACTTTGTAAAGCTGATGCTCAGGACTCTGGACTTTGGACCAGGCTGTCCAGATGTAAGGTATCGTAGAGCAACATTCTGGCCCTAAATACCTTTTTGTCCAGGGATAAACAGTCACTACTGTGCAGATTAGTGTTTCTGTGCATCAGGAACCTGTTTCCTGCCCAGGACCAAGAGAAGATAAAATTTGGTATTACAAGGGTTAAGTCACTTGCTGTAGGAGCCTTACCCTATCTTGGGAGCTGAATTAAGTGTTGCACTCAGAAACTTAGTTATAAAGGTTTGTGTGAGGGTTTGCTCACATACGCTTGGGGAACATCCTTCTTCTTGACTTGCTCTTTCACCTCCCACCCATTGAGATCTTTGTCTCAATTTGTGATTCATGTCTGATTCAGCCAAGTGGGTAGTAGACTTGGCAGCAAGAATCTCCTTAGCTTGAGGATTCCACAAACCTTTAATAAGGGGCAAAAGCATGGAAACAAGCTGCTGAAAGTATAAAGTAAGTGCCTTGTATGACAAATTCAGGGATTTTTGTTGTTGTTATTTGGAGTATTTTTGATTTAGCTATGGGAAAACCTTATGCCTTGCTTCCCTACACAGAACCTTTGTAGATATTTGAGTTATATTTCTCCCAACAAATAAGGGAAAATTGTCATGTATACTTCACTTTCTCCATGCTTTGTTAGGTGTTTTAAGTTTCTTCAAATATCAAATGATCCCAAGCCTAGGAGTTGTTATAGTCTGGACAATTAATCAAAATTCCATTACTTTTTTTTTTTTTTTAATTCCAATGAAAAGCTTTTACTATCTGCTTTGGATATTTTAGAAGTGTGCATGACTGTGTGTGTATATATATCTGTATACATTACTAGGAGAAACACCAAGGATAATTATACTTTGCTTACATTTGGCGTAAAAATGTCTGCTGTTTCAGGATCTGGATCTGACCAAATCAACTGCCTGCCTCTTTCAGATCTGCAAAGACAACTACACTAAGCCTCAAAATGAAAGAACTCAAAACCAGAGTCCCTTGGTAGGCAAATTTTGTTACTGTAACCGGAAAGATACTGTGTTGCTCAGCAACTCTCACTATCTTTTTTATTTTTAAATTTTTTTTAATATATATAACATCACTCAAATCCCCAGTTCTCTCCATGAGATGATGAGCTGTCCCAGAGCTGTACTCCCCTGAAAAAAATTAAACCCCTAATAACCATTGAAGCTGGCTGCTGTGAGGCTGCGCCCCTGGAAAAGTCATTAGTATGGGGGAAATTATGCTGATAACAACTTGTCTTGGTAGAGTATTGTGATTCTGACAAAGCAGTAGATACACTTCAGTTGCTAAAGTGTTGCGTGATTATGCTTTTTAATAGGTTGTAATTATAGGACTGTAGTTATTGATTACATTCACAGAGAGAAGCAAATCTAATAACGGTAATTAAATTAGGCTAGTAAATGTCTTAGTTATGGTTTGCTCAAAATTATCTCTTATGGAAGCTTTCTGTGGTAGTGGCAGGTATTGACTACATTGAAATAGGTGAAAACAAAGTTTTGTTTGGGCTAGGCTTAGTTCCATATTAAGATAATATGGTTAGTAGCTTTGGAACTACATTTAAGTTCTTTACCTATATAGGTCCAGTAAGTCAGGTCAAAGCCAATTCAAATAAAGTGACAAATACTAATGAAAACAGAGAACAGATCTGAATATGTTAATTTAATTGTCTCAATTATTAAATAATTGAATAAAATGGTATAGAGAATTAAGAAAACAAACTAGCTTTCAAACTGATTTCTGTTTTAATAAACTGCAATAAATAAAACAAGGGCTTTGTAGATAAAATTAACTCTGAGGGTTTTAAAAACATTTTCAGTTTAGTAATTATGTATACTATAGAAAGTAAAACTGTGGGCCAAGAATGCCAATGGTATCCTGGGGTGCATTAGAAAGAGCATTTGCCCGCAGGTCAAGGGAGGTGATCCTGGCCCGTGTACTCAGCCTTAGTGAGGCTGCATCTGGAGTGCTGTGTTCAGTTCTGTGCTCATCAGTACAAGAGAGACATGAGCTCCTTGAGCAGGTCCAGAGGAGGGCTATGTAGATGATTAGGAGACTGGACCATCTCTCATATGAGGGAAAGGCTGAGGGAACTGGGCCTTGAGAAGAACCTTGTTCAGCCTTGAGAAGACTGAGAGGAGACCTCATTAATGTCTGTAAGTATCTAAGGGAAGGTGTCAAGAGGAAGGATCCAGGCTCTTCCCTTGGTAGTGCCAAGCAATAGGACAAGAGGCAATGAGCAGAAACTGATGCACACGAAGTTCCACCTGAATGTAGGGAAGAACTTTTTTACTGTGCAGGTGACCATGCATTGGAACAGATTGCCCAGAGATGTCATGAAGTCTCCCTCATTGGAGATATATAAGAACCATCTGGATGCAATCCTGTGCCATGTGTTCTAGGATGACTCTGAGCAGAGAGGTTGGACAGATGACCTGCTGTGGTCCCTTCCAGTTTTACCCTTTTTGTGATTCTGTGAAGCAATGATAAAACTGTGTAAGATACACAGGGTTTAAAAGGAACAGTTATTAACAGAGAGTGACCACCTACTCACACTGTGACTTAGGACACCTCTGGGAGTAATATTACGGACCTCATGAGGATTTTTTGTGTCATTCAGAGTAATATTGGTGCAAGTGTGTGACAAGGAAGGAAAATGGAAGAGAATTGGGGGCAAAAAAACCCCTATCACAGCAGAAAAGTGAGCTACTGGAGAATGACTAATACTGTGCACAGATAAGTCATAACTGATACCCAGCTTAGTAATTCTTAGTTTAGGGCCCGGTTGCAGAAGGCAGTTCCAGCCACTGGTCTGATGGGTTCCCAGGTGTAACTTTTCCAGTCACTATTACTGTGGTTACTGTGCCCCGAAAGAGGCCAACACCCATCGCCTTCTCACGTACTTGCTGCTCTCTGTGTGCCAAGATCCCAGGCAAGGTGGTGCTCCAGTGCTTCTGCATTTTCAGCACAGGGCTCTTACAGGATTATTTTGAAATGCAAGTAGTTGCTTTTTGATAATTATAGTTTTCTGTACTCCTTGCAAGTCCCTGTGGAGGAACTTTGTTCCTTCTAAGAGTTAGTGAGACACTGAGTAGGCAGTGGCAACCAGCCTTATAGATCAGATTTCAGCCCCCATGTCCCAGAGTGGCAGAATTTAGCCTAAATGATGTAAAGACTTTAAGAGAACAGTAGATAATGATGACTGACAATTAAGTACTCTTTCTTAAAGCCTTTTAGGAAAAAAAAATTACAAAAAACCTTCTCATTTTCCTTTTGTTTCTTGCTGTCATAATAGCTCTCTGTAGGCTTGTGTAGGCTTTGTGCTAGTGCACAAAAAAAGACAACAGGGTCTCAGATAAAGAAACTGTTGAAATCTTCCTGGAAAAAAAAGATTCAAGGGTCATTGTTTACTGTAGTCTAGTAGAATTTCCATGAAGATTTACGAGCTCAGGCAAGAAACTAGTCCTCCACTGCTGCTGGTGGAATCATGAACTCTTTTAAAGACCCTGTTGATTCATGTTAATTTTGATGTTCTTTTGTTCTTTAGCTCACTATAGTTTCAAGTAGTGTGCTAGAACTATTAAAGCTGAATTACTTTCTTTTTCTGAAAAAAAGATTTTTCTTATACCCCCTCACTTACTAATTTACACATGATTGATGTTTTTAATTATTGTAATTGCTGAAAAGTAGTAAGTGAAACAAAATCTTGTGTATGTTACCTACTTGTCAAAGCTTGCCTGAGGGTAGTTACGTGTGTTTAAGGCATTCACAGAACTGAGATATTTGTTTTCTTTTCATTTTACCCTTAAATAAGGGAGATATTTTATTTTTCCACAGAACAGCAGGGGAAGGTTCAGGTCCCTATCCCCTGTTGCCTTTAGAGTGGCTCTCCTGTCCCTGAAGGGATTCATCATATGCTCAAAGAGATGCTGGTTGTTCTATACTGCCTGTAAAACAACAAAAGCAACCAAAAAAACTCCACCCAATTCAGGGAGTTTGCACTAATCTCTTCAGTGAGGTTGGCTATTAGGATGTTATAGCCCTTGTCCTGAAGTTGTGGGAGGGTTTCAGGAGAGCCTGGTAGTCTCTGGAGATTAATTCTTGGGGACAGTGAGGTCTGGAGTCAAAACCTCTTGAAATGGATTAAACACCTCCTAGTAATTTTAGTGGTTTTTGATTAGGCAAGTCCTACTGGTGTATTTGTGCAGGGTCCTTTCCAACTCGGCATATTCTGTGGTCATGGCTGTTCTGTTCCATACTAGTAACATATAAAGTTGTGCGCTCATCATGAGGAAAGGCCTGGAGAAAGCTTCTCACAGAAACCAGTAGCGCTCAGTTGCTGCTGCTCTTTGCTCTTTCTTAATGGTTAGACATGATGGCAGCAGCCACCATTACCCAGGGCTGAGTAGGCTGGGAATACTTCATCTGGCATCTTGCCTGGATATGGCATGCTAACATAATGCAAGTGTGCCACATGTGCAAGTGTGCACGGATGTATACTTCAAATCTGTGCTTCAAATTCAGAGAAGTGATTCAAAAGAGTAATTCAGATAACAGATCAATGTCAGATACCAAACCACAGTCCTTTTCGTGCATTGTGTCAGCATTGTTTGAATCGGTTCTCCCATTCTCTTCCCTGAATTTTTGTCCATTTGCTGCCAGGGATGCATTTACCATGTCAGCCTGTCACATGGGCTGAGCTGTTGGCAGGAAACTAGGTTTTCCCCTCTTTAGTGTTCCACACCTTTTATTGCTTAAGGAGGTTTATATGGTGTGTCAGTTATAATTCACATTCGAGTAATTTATATGCTGAATCTAAGAAGGTTAATACTTTTCATATTTGCCTCTTGACTCTTTTGGAATGCTTTCTTTTTTACTATTGGAAAACTCTTGAGTATATTGATCTCAAGAGGCATATAAAACAGCATCAGTGATGTCAAGAGCATCTGATTCAGGCAGTCATGAATGCAGATACAATACAGGGATATCTGAGTTTTCGTTGGGAATCTAGAAAAAATGAGGTCCTGGAGAAACCCAGGCAGAGCAAAAGATCATGGAAGACTGAGCAGGAATCTAGAAGAAACAGGTACTGAGAGAGATAAAGATTGCAAATACCAATGGACAGTGGTAGAAGCCCTCTTTGCCATTGCAGCATAAAACAGTGATTTGACAAGCACATAATACCATTGCTAACAAAGAAGAAGAAGAAATCTTGCTTTAGAAATAGAAGTGAGAAAGATTCCTCCTACAGCAGTCACAAAGTTTTCATCTTCCCACTCATACCACTGCTTCAACAGTATGCAGCTCTGCTTGCATCCTGGCAATTTGTATCCTGGTTGAGTTAGCTGGGAGAAGGGAAGTCGCAGCAGAGGAATATGCAACTGCTGAACCCCTGCTGATGGCAGCATGCTCCACAGCTTGGGTCTGAAAGCAGTCCTTTTTCTCCTAGCTTGAGCTTTATGCTTTCCCTGTCTTGAGGGGGGAAAAAGGTTTTGTGAAGAAATTATTTAAAATGTTTAAAAAAGTAAACAAAAATTGTCAGTGTCTATTTATTGGATGAGTAACTTAAACATACTCATCCAAGGCACCTGTAGCCTAAGCAGCCAAAGTCCACTTGAGCTGGGGCTGAATTTGGCCCATTGTCTCTCTTTCACACCCATAGTATAAATAAAAGCTTCAGCCTCTTAGAATTTGGTGGGAGGGAGGAGGTGGGAGAGCCACTGGAGTGTGGATGTTGCATTGACAGTTAGTTGATGTGCATTCCTTGAAAACCTGTGTTTCTCATTACTGCTGGATATAGTAGTATGACAAGTCATTGGGAAAGAGGATGCAGTTTGTTAAAAGTGGAACATTATGATGAATATATTTTGATCTTTATGGAAGGATTGTGGAGCAGAGCTGACTTCTGATTAAGGGATGGGGAAAAAGCAATGTTACCCTGAAAATTGGTATAGGATCTTCAAAAACTAAATCTTTAGCAGGAGTTACATTCAAAGGGGTCATTTTACTTCAGAGTGATGTTTACTTTCAATTATTCTTTAAATAAGTGGGAGCTGTGTCCTTCTGTGGTAGAAACAGCAAAGTAGACTAAAGGACTTTTGCTGTCACTTAAATCTGGCAAATAAACTATACAAAAATAATATATCTTTGCTGCTTGAATAACAATATTTACATTGCACTTTCTTCCAGAAGTCTATGGACATGTTTAAGTGGTGTACAAGAGTCTCTCATCCTCACTAAACAGCAGCTAGCTCTGCCATAGAGGCAAGTTGCTGTTTAGCACCATAAGGCTGCAGTTTGGAACAGCTTAAGGCAAATAATCTGAAATATGAAATCCAAATAATATAGCATATGAAAGGGTCATTTAAACCTGCAGAAGTTATTTATGAAATTGGAGTTTAGCTAGAGCTAGTAACAGCTGTGAAGTTCTATTAAGTACAACTGAGTCTCCATAATTCTCAAACATCCAGGATTTTCTCTGCTTTCTCTCATTGGCATCGTGTGTTTTCAAAAGTATTACTGATGCATGGGGCTCATATCTGACCAAGAGTGACTTCATTTTAGCTTGAACTCTGTTTGAAACCAAAGTAAGTTAAATAGGGAGAAGCAATGTTATTTCAGAGTAAGTATGCTCATATGGTGATTATATTGGTATGTCAGTTTAACTCAAAGGTTAACATGAAAATTCCTTGGGAAGACAAATCCTTAAAAGAAAGTTTGCTTGTGTCTGTGAGTTGACATATCATTTTAATACATTCTAAGATAGCTGCATGGTTTTGTCCTCACATGGTGACCACTGTTGCTAGAGGATACTTTTTAAAAAATGTTGTTTAAAGCGAACAAGTTTGGGGAAGTGTAGCCAGGTCAGAGTGGGACCTGCAGAGCAACATTTTGCCTGTGTATCATTGCCTGCAATGTCACTTTTCCTGTTTTTCACTTCTACAGGAGTACAGTGTAGAAGACAATAAAAATTAGGTATCCCAAGCACCTAAATAGTCAGATCAGTGTTCATATTGCATGAATAGACATGGTTGTTTTGAATGGGGATTTTTCAGGTGATGAGCTAGTACCTAAACTTATTTTCAGTGACATCAATGCCTCCCATTGATTTTGGTGAATTCCAGCTAGGCCATTGATAAGCACTTCTGTAAATGCAGCCTAATCCCCAACTATACTTGATCTCAGCAAAAACCCCTTAGCGCTAAATTGTCACACAAGAGTATCGTGCAGCTCTGTTTCTCTTCTCCAGCAGAGTATCGTGTTCTGGTGAATAAGGCTGCTCCCCTTGTCCGTAAAGCACGTCGGGATTCCTCAGAGTGTAACATGAATGCTGGTGGGCTGTGGTTCTCTCCCACCTGCATTTGAGTTCCACAGCATGAGACTTTTTCACTTTCTACTTTTTTTTTTTTCCTTTCTGCTTTTGTCACAGAGCACTCAGCTGCTCTTTGTGAGCAGCTGTTCTGTTTCCCTCTCTGCCTGCAGCAGTACCCAAACAGCTGCACCATGTACACCAAAGGTTGCCAGAGCAATGCCCAGCTTTGTTAAAAAGTAACAAGATTGGGAAAGAGGGGAGGGAGCAGGAAAATTTGTGACCTAGAGGAGATTCTGCAGCACAGGGTCAGTGTGTGCTGAGGGACCTGGGTGAGTTCCGCGTCCAACTAGAGATAGGTTTTCTATGTGTCTGTCACAGTAAGACTTACCTGCTGACTTGGAGAAAGCCGTTTATTGTGAGGTGATGCTGAAGTTCTCTGGGAAAGGAAGTGTTGCTGACAGCGGCAAGCAGCTTATGTGCATGTCTCATGGAAACTTAAATGTGCGTATATGTGCGTGTGTGTGTGTGTGTTTGTTCAACATCTGCTGTCCGCATACTGTGTGACTCAGACATGGAGAGAGTGAGGTGTGGCTAAGAACAGGCCTGTGACGTGCAGTATGACTTTTTTTTTTATTTCTTACAAGTAGCTTTCTTGTGCATGGCAGGGCGTTATCTTTATTTGTCCATTCTTGGGTTTGTGTGCATATTTTTCCAACAGTGCTCATAGTGTTTGCTTTGCGGTTCCACCTCTGAGCACTTACAAATTAGTGAGGAACAATTCAATGTGCATGAAGCAATGTGATACATTTGTGGCATGTCAGGATTTCAGCTTCTGCCCAACATAATGTTTCTTTTCTTTGATTTTCAGAAAAAGGCATGGCATACGATTAAAACCATGGTTAACTTACCAGTCATCAGCCCCTTCAAGAAACGCTACTCATGGGTGCAGCTGGCTGGGCATACAGGTGAGATGCATATCTTCGATGTGTTTGTCTCTGGACTGAGGATGGCAGCAGCGAGGAAAACAATGTTTCTCTGTTTCCTTCAGGTAAAAAGGAAGCAGCCAATATCACATAAATCTGTAAACTAGAACATCTTTCAGTTGTGTTGAGGATAGGGAAGAGGGAGTGATACACCTTAATAATGAGATGAGCAAGGAAGCAATGGTGAGACTCTGGGAAAGGGCCAGGCTCCCGATTCCTCCTTACAAGGTGATATGTGTAAAATACAGGTTAGAGGGAAACAAGAGGGACTGGGCAGTTAAAGCCCTAATCCATCTGTTGTCGTTCATTGTGGTATGAGATCATTTTTCTTGACTGAGTAGCCAATAGTTAGTTATCTAGTGGGAAGGATTACTGTTCATGTCTGTATGTGCTTCAGCCCTGGCAAGGACAGTGTTTCTAACACCAACCACAAACTCCTCATCTTAGTGTAGGTCTTTGGGTGAAAAACAAATGTGGTAAAAATTGACTTGCTGACCAGGTGTTTGCATTGTGAGCCCATCACTGTTCACTGTATGAGTGCAAGGAGCAGCTCAGTTGGCAGGTTTTAGTTTCATGTCTGTAGAAGTTGGTGAGTGTGCTCCTGATATAGGCTTTGTTTCGTTGGTAAGGCAAAAAACCAACAAAGGGAAGTCATCATGTTTGCATCTCTCATGCTTCATTTAATTCCTATACAGTGCTAGTGGGGGTTATTAGTACACATGTGGGCAGACACCTACGCTGCATCATGCTGTAATGCAGTACCTGAACCACCTCTTTATATGGTAATGCACTAATATGGTGCTCTTCAAAGCTGTGCTGAGGAATTTATTTAGCTCTAGAAATTGCCTAGCGGCATTTTGCACAGTGTTGTTGGTGAGGCTGACTTGAATCACACAGAGTGCCAAGATGACCCAGTCTTAGTGCAGATTTTATGACAGTGTATGGAGTTGGCTTGATCTGCATGGAGTGGTGTACTAGTCATGTAATCATAACCTTGTGGAGGCTTGTGTAGTAGGGTGGAAGAGGATGGTTAAGAGTTTACTAGAAGCTGATTAGGAGAGATATGGTTCTGGTTTCCTTTTAATAGTTTTCTGTGGTTGTGTTTAGTCCATCCTTTTTGCAGCTGTTCTTCTCTGATATGACAGGTTTTTTCTGACTAAAACCTGGGCCATCACCACTCTTACCCTTGTGCCGAAGCACTGCCAGTTCTAGAATTTGTTAGAGAAGAACTAGTTTGCAGTGGCTGAAGGATCCTGCTGTGATAAAAGTTGAGTGTTTTCCCCAGGATTAGCAAGGCTCCTACTGTGGTGCCCAGTTTGTTTCACGTAGATTAAAGGGTACCTCTGAATGAAATGTGTACTTTCCTCAGGTGTTATTGGCAGGCTACAAGACAGGAGGGTGTTTGGTCAGGAATCTCCACACATCTGGAGTCTACTTACTGCTAATCGTGGCCTATGCAGACTCATTTGTACTGGATACCATTCAGACACAGGACTGTAAAAAAGACAATTTCACTACAGACTGTACCTGCAGGGTATTAGCAGGCTTCCAGAGAAGAGGCAGTACCTGCAGGTAAACGCTTGCGCAGTCACTGTGTGTGTAGAAAGGGCAGTGCTTGGCTTCTGGCCTGTTCCTGGCTGTTTAAGGATCACTGATTGACTGCACTGCCTCTGTACGTGCACACTCAGCAGGTATAGATACCCTGTGCGAGGATTAAGGACAAAGCCAGTGCTGGCAGGGTTATGCAGCTTTAAAATAGCCTATCAGAGGATTAATGAATTCTGGCTTGTGGCTTCTTCCTGTGCATTTGAGTAAGTATAGTACTGTTTAATAACCTAGCAAAGACCTTTAGCTTGGAAAAAAAGCAAACACCAGCCCAATGGCCTGGAGCAGCTACACTCCTTAAAGCTATAAATTCTAACATGGGAATGTAGCCAAATGTACTTTTACTGCCAATGGCTGTTTGTCCTGTGTATTTTATATTTTATGAAAAGCATGTTATCTCTTGTATTCGGGGGAAATCTTTAACTGGTGCCATGAGGCTGAGGTAGATGAAGCTGGAGTGGTGGGGGAAGGTTTTTTTTTTTGCATGTCAATCTTGTCAGCACTTGTTTGATTTCTTTTTTTAGGGAGTTTTAAGGCAGCTGATAGTGGGAAGATTCTGAAACGCTTCTCAGAGAATGAAAAAGAGTGTTTTGAACGATTGATGAAAGACCCACTACGCTCCTGTGTCCCTTGCTTCCATGGTGTGGTGGAGAGAGATGGCGAGAGCTACATTCAGCTGGATGACTTGCTTACTGATTTTGAAGGGCCGAGTGTGATGGACTGCAAGATGGGGATCAGGTGGGGTAAATAAAAAAGAAAGTGCTTTCTAACCCGTGTGCATTTGAAGGAGGGAGAGATGTTGTCATACTCTGTGTGGAGGAGTGTGGTAACATTTTTGGATCCTTAGGATTCAGTACAGACAACCTATTGTTGTGGCAATTGCCTTGGACAGCTTGAGGGCAGTATGTCCCATTATTATCTGATTGTACATGGATTCTGGAAACTAACTGATCTATAGACTCACAAACTGTCCACATCAAGAAATTTTCAGGGGTGATTTAAGACAAAGTTTCTCTGCAGTGGCCTGATAATACAAGGGAAAAAAACTACAAGATTTATTCACTGACAGTTCACTGAATTTTTCTGTATGCAGTGTTTCAGAAAGCTGCACAAAGAGTAAAATTCCCATCTCCAAATGCAAATGACTGAATAGCAGCATGAGAGTCCATTTCCAGCTCTTGAATGAGTCTTTGTTTATATTGATCTTTTCTGTAAAGAGCTGTCCATCTGCTCATGATTGACCTGTGTTTTTCCCTACTCTGACATCTGAAGGTGTTGCTGTTACCTTGCCTGTGATTAAGAGGAAAACCTTAATAATATTATCTAAGCATAACAAATAGATAGGGATCTGTTGGGAGTCTGTAGTAACAGTGGAGAGGTATGAACTGTCATAGTAATCCTTTGGGTGTCAGCTCAGATGCTCAAGAGTTGTTGTCATAAATGAGTTCCTCTACTTACAGGAGTGCAGGTATTCCTTTTCAAATAGATGCAAAATTTTAAACGAATTGTCAGCTAAATCAGAGTAGAAATATGTAGCACTGGTATGTTCAGAAGGAAGAGGAGAAGGATTTGCAGCAGCACATATCAACACCTTCAGAGTAGGTGATGTTCTGGCAGTGAGTGACAGCGTCTCCTAAACGCCATCCTGATTTGTTACACTGTGATGAAGCAAGTAAACTCCAGGCACCTGACAAAGTTTAAGCTTCAGGAATCCAGTGAAATGTAGAGAACATGGGCAGTGCATTTCTAATGGTTACCAGATTAACGGATTGAGTGATAAGAGCAAAATATGGAAGGTTTGTGATCCTTCACCTTCCTGTTCTTAGTTACCTCTTCTGATTTGGAACTACTCAGATAATCTGCTTTACTCTTTAGTTTTTTACTATATGAAGAGTGATTCTTTCACTGTGATGCATTAAGTAAAACTTAAACTTTCTGAGGCCTAAAAGAATACTCATGACTGATATTAAAGCTTTTTTGAAGAGAGAGAATGCAGTAAGTCTTCAGAAGCCCTATTTGTTTTTGATTTTAAGTGATCTCTCCTAGCTGTCCTCTAAAAATACAGTTCTGTTTCATGTCACAGTAGGAATTCATCTTTCTCCTATTCTGTAACCAGAACATAACAATAACTTGTAACAGTAAGTAAAGGTGTAGTTAGAACAAGAAGTGAATGACAGTTTCTGATTCCTGCGGCTGTTTCACTAAATACATCTGCACAGTCATTACTCTGTGTTCTTTAGTTTCCCCATATGCAAAACTGGAGCAGTGATAACACAGACTTTTCTGGTCGATATTTTTTGAGACCAGTTTGTAAATTGTAAAAAGAAATGTTTGGGAAGTCCTTACAGTTTTGTTGGGATGGGATGTTTTTGTAGAACGTACCTGGAGGAAGAGTTGACTAAGGCACGAGAGAAACCAAAGCTGCGTAAGGACATGTACAAAAAAATGATTGAAGTGGATCCTCTTGCTCCCACGGCTGAAGAGAATGCCCAGCATGCAGTCACCAAACCCCGCTATATGCAGTGGAGGGAAACCATCAGCTCTAGTGCCAACCTGGGTTTCAGGATTGAAGGAATTAAGGTAATAGTTTCATTTCTACTTGTTCCTGGAGACCAAACTTTGCTTGATGTGCTGATTAATCAAAAAGCTAGTGCTAGTCCAAAGGATTATGTGAAAATGTACTAACTGAAACCATAGAGTTCACTGTAGTGCAGTTTTAAAGCATTCATTGTAATTGTAACAGAGCAGTTCAATGAATTTAAGCTTCAAGTACACATCAGGCGTAC
The DNA here is from genome assembly GCF_022539395.1 of Myiozetetes cayanensis. Classification (NCBI taxonomy): domain Eukaryota; kingdom Metazoa; phylum Chordata; class Aves; order Passeriformes; family Tyrannidae; genus Myiozetetes; species Myiozetetes cayanensis. Next base: position 36,697,689 of record NW_026087853.1, on the reverse strand, counting down.
TTGAATCCACCACAGAGACCTTGCAGGAAGGCCTTAAGGAGGTACACAGTATAGATAGAATGAAAATGACACTGTTATAAGGAGGAATTCAGAACAGAGGAATTAACCGCCTCTCCCCAAGCAATTACTTTTTTTATCCAAGAATTATACATATTTATTTCAAGTGAATCACAGTAAAGTGGTTTTGTTGCAGTTACGTTTATTTGCAAGGCACGTTAAAAGCATTTGCTTAGATACTCTTGGGATCGAGAAAATTGCTTTTCCTTTTAAGTACATGACGATATCCAATATAGATGGAGCTGGAATAAAGCCAAAATAATCCAAAATAAATTTTTTCTATCAACAAAGTCTATCTGTTTGTTCTTGATAGATAAGTCTGTGCCCCTGTACCTTTCCTAGCATACTACCTTACAGCCACAAGAGAAGCTTGGCAATTTTGTTTCCTACCAATTAATTCTTCATACTAAATAGAATCATAGAATCATAGAATGGCCTAGGTTGGAAGGGACCTTTAAGATCATGTAACCCCCATGCTGTGGAACAGGAAAAAGTTGCTCAGATCTCCATCCAACCTGACCTTAAACAGTTCTAGGGATGGGGTATCCACGAGTTCTCTGGGCAGCCTGTTCTGTGCCTCACCAACCTCACAGTGAAGAATTTTTTCCTAATAACTAATCTAAACCTACTCTCAGTTTGAAGCCGTTCCCCTTTGTCCTATCACTATATGCTCTTGCAATAAGTCCCTCTCCATCTTTCTTATAGGTTCCCTTTAGGTACTGGAAGACCACAATTAGCTCACCCCAAAGCCTTCTCTTTTACAGCTGGATAAACCCAATTCTCTCAGCCTTTCCTCATAGGAGAGGGTGTTCCATCCCTTTAATTATCTTCGTGGCCCTCCTCTTTACTTGCTCCAACAGTTCTCTGTCCTTCCTGTGGTGGGGACCCCAGAACTGGGCGCAGTATTCTGGATGGGGTCTCACCAGAGCATAGAGGCAGAATCCCCTCCCTCCATCTGCTGGCCATGCTGCTTTTGATGCAGCCCAGGATACAATTGGCTTTCTGGGCTACAAGTGCGCATTTGTTGCCAGCTCACATCCAGCCTCTCACCTACCAGCACCCCCAGGTCCTTCTCAGTAGGACTGCTCTTCATCTGTTCATCCCCCAGCCTGGATTGATACCAGGGGTTGCCCTGACCCAGGTGCAGCACCTTGCACTTAAACCGCATGAGATACCAATGAGCCCACTTCTGGAGCTTGTCTAGGTCCCTCTGGGTGGCATCCTGTCCTTCAGGTGTGTCAACCACACCACTCAGCTTAGTGTCATCTGCAAATTTGCTGAGGGTGCACTCGATCCCTTTGTCTGTGTTCTCAATGAAGATATTAAATGACACTGGTCACAATACGGACCCCCGAGGACCATCAGTTGTCACTGATGTCCACTGGGACTTTGAGCCATTGACCACTACCCTCTGGATGCAACCATCCAACCCACTTTCTTTTCCATCTAACAGTCCACTCCTCAAATCCATCTCTCCAGTTTTGAGAGAAAGATGTTGTGGGGGACTATGTCAAAGGCTTTACAGAAGTCCAGATAAAAGACATCTGCAACCCTTCCCTTGTCCACTGATGTAGTCACTCCATCATAGAAGGCCAATAGGTTGGTCAGGCAGGACTTACCCTTGATGAAGCTGTGCTGGCTGTTTCGAATCACCTCCCTGTCCTCCATGTGTTGTGCTCCATGGCAGTGTCAGACACCTACCCAGAAGCCTTCTCTCAGAATATCACCCTGACTCAGTTACTTGAATGTTAGCACTTGCTGGAATCCAGAAATGTGTTTTCTGCTTGCATAGGCCTGTCACAGCCAGCCTTAAACTAGTTTGCTTGGGTTTAGATAGAGGTGTACTTGTAGCAGCAGAGAGCACGAGGAGGGCTGTCCAAACCCACTTGCACCCTGGGTGACTGCTTGTTACCTGAAACGCACGGCAGGACAGCAGTAAAGAAGCTAGTGTGGGTTACCCTGTGTGATGTCAGGATGTTCCCAGAGTATACACATTTAATTTAGGTCAATTAGGACATTGTAAATTGTAACCTAGATTAGTTTTGCTTCCATTTCACAATTCAAGCACATAGAAATAAGAAAGGTATAAAAGAGGGTGATGCTGATGGACAGAGGCTTTTAAAATACCCCCTTCTTCTCTGCTTCCCTCTGTTGTCTTCTCCCTTCCTTATTCACAGGTTCTCCTGCTGTGATAGAGGAACTGGGGCTTCCAGCTCATGGTGTGTTGGCCCTCTGTACTCTGTGCCACCCACTCCTGGCTGTTAGACACAGGCATCATCATACAGGAACTGTCTGAGTGGTAGATGGTCTGGCTTCAGTCCAGCCAAGACACAGGATCTTGTCTTGCCCTTTAGCCAACTAACGGTATTATCAAGATGCCTGTTTTATTCCTATACCACTTAGGTTTTTGTATACTCTGTGTAATGGAATTAGAAACCCAGATGATCTTGAGACCTTTAAGGTATGTCTTGGAAAGATAGTTGGTCAGTGTACATGTACAAATTATGCTGAATCCTGGAGAGTGACTGAGCTCAGGGAGCACGGGAGATTCAAAATGTCTCATGGCTTGTTCTTTGTGGTTTTGTTGGTTGTCAGAGATGGGTAGGAGCAGTATGGCACAAGACTTGAGTAATATTTCCCTCTGTGGAGACAATGCTCTAACTGTGCAAAACATGAATACTTAATCCTTGTTTAAGCACAGGAAATGCTTTGGAGTACTTCATTACATTACCTTTCCCTCTTTCTCCCTGTGCTGTTATGAGGAATGTAGGTGTCATTCTAATAATCACCACCGAGACTCGGGTTCGATTCCCGGTCAGGGCCACTCCCGGGCAGATGGAGCTCGTTAGCCCTTAAAGGCAACCCACCTACGTCCTAAGGACCTCGCTGCCACCGTCCAAGCTCGCTTGGCCCCGGCAGATGAACCTTAGGATTAAAGGGTGGGCTCAGTTCCGCGCACACTGTGTCTCACCTAAAAAAAATCCAATGCGCAGGCTGGAAGGTGTAAAGACCTTCCCCGGATCTTCGCTCGCGAAGACTGGCCGTTATATATAGGTGTCATTCTCTAATTTTATTTACATGGAGAAATGGTGGCAGAAAGTGAGTTGCTCAAGCAATACAGTTAGTCAGTACTCCTTACACTGTTTCATTGCAGCTGAACTGTATATCCAATTCTGTATATTTGCAGAAAAGCAAAGCCATTCTGCAGGGATCCCCATTTTGGGAGGAGAGCCTATAAGAGTAAGTGGTGCCAGCTAGTGGTTGTTGGGAAAAAGGGGATGTTCTCCCTGATCACATTGGTACCTCCTGGAGTTAGCTGAGAAGATACGTTGAGTTTGGTCATTCAGAAATATTCCTGTTCTGTGGCTGCTTGAGTAAGAAGAAGAATCAAAGAAAGTGAAATCATATAAGCCCTTCTGTGACGTGGCTGCTGATAAATGAGATTCTATTCACTATATGCACTCTTTCATCAGTGGAGTACCTTTTCTCTTTGGGTTGATCAGCCTCTTTTCCTTGTCTTGCTTCCGTATCTCTGAAATCATGTCAGGTTCATTTATGGGATTTGTCACTTTTCCTAAGTAATTCAAACCATTTGGTTTCCCCACAGCTGGAACCTGACACTTGCTATCTTGTGTCTACCAGATTCTAAATGCATGTTTCCTCTCTGGCAGGGCCTGTCTGAAGGCTAGGCATCACAACATTTTCTCTACAATATGAAGCTAATAGTTTTGCAGAGCAGAGATTCATGGGGCCAAGAACTGGAATTTCTGGCTTCCCATTCTATCACTGAGTATCAGTACACTTTGAAAAGTTACTTCTTCCTTTGGTACCATTCCTTTAGCCATAGATGAGGGATAGCCATAATCCCATGAGGATATCAGATATGATTCATAAATCTTTGTGTATCTATTAAGGTAACCCAGAGTCTTTTAAGGGAAGTCTGTAGAGGACTTTGAGTGAGACCACACGGGTTAAGATAGGTAACGCTACTTCATGGAGCTGTGAAACTTGCCCTGCTAGCCACGTCACTGGCACATGTAATGACAAGTGTTGCAAGTGACCCATGGGCTGCACTGTGTGATGGACTGCTCTGCTGTGCACGAATGTATGTGGAGTCCTTGACAAAGGTATGACTTCCAGAAGTGGGCCAGGCAGGTGCCTCCTGGGGATCAGGTACATCCGGAGGGTTGCAGAGCCCTGGTTTAGAATCCTGGGGATGGTACCACTCAAAATCTGGATGTTGTTTTACAGCAAGTAAAGGCAGGCAGCAGTTATATTTCCTGCCAACCACTGGAAAGGAGCAAAATCATAGCAGTGTTTCTCAGCCACAAGGAAGCAAGCAACTAGTCTGTTCAGAGAAAAAAAGGATGAAAAGGGAACACAGAGCAGCTATTCCAGACTGGAATTTGTGGCACAGGGAGAAATTATTTTTAAAACAACCTTACTCCAGTGAAGAGGTACGAGGCATCGGATGAAGTTCCAAATTTCTGTGTGCTGTTGAATATTCTCATACATCAGATCAGATGGCTCCTAACTTTCACTGCCTACCTGCTGAACTGCTCTTGCATAACTTGCACATCTCGTCAGGCTGACATGCCACACTTGTATCTGGCCCACAGCCTTGGAAGAAAATTCTGTTTATTCTGCTGCTAGAAAGTCTGGTAGGTGGGAGGCAGTTCTGCATGGCTCTGCCATTCAGTCAGTTCATTCTCTTGCATGAGAGATCTGGAATTTTAGCATTATTGAAATTTTTTCATGTATATGTTAGAAGCCAAGTTCAGCTGTGGAATAAATATTGTTTCACCTGCTGAGACTGGAGCTGAATTTATCCAGTTTTGTTACAGTGACTTAATATGTAGGAGAGAACACATTTTAAAGACCTGCTGATTTAGTCTTATAATGAAAATGAGGGATTTTCTGATACAGTGGAAAGGAAAACAGATTGATAATCCTTCAGGGTTTTAGTGGGTTTTTATTACCAACTGTAGTAATTGCTGTATTTTACACGATTGTCCTAGAATCTCCTGTTTGTGTCTCTTGAAGCAGCAGGGATACTGCTGGAGACATGCATATTCATATAGTCTATGTTGACAGATACTTCTGGTTAATGCACTGTTCTTCTTTACTTTTAGTTCCAGAAGCACAAGCTGGTCACTACCAGCACATAAAAAGACTTTTTTTCAGTAGCAGGATACTTCTGTACTGAACCTTACTGCTAGCACTAAAATACTCTGAATTTCTCCAAGACCCACATGGAACAAGCATGCCTAAACATTCCTCTGCCAAAATTCACTTACCTTTGTCACTGGTAGCATTGCAAATCCCAGGTTGTTCCTGTCTACAACTTCTGTTCCATTCTGTGACTTCTAGGTCACATTAATGTTCAAAGGTGTATTGGGAACTGAGTCCTAACCGTGATTCTTTGGTTTCCCCATTGAAAAACAGAAAAACCAACAAAAACAAAACCCCACAAACAACAACAAAAAACCCTCACCAAATAGAAAAAAAAAAAAAAGGTCTAATAAAATTGGATGTGGAAATGTTCCCTTACACCCTCAGCCAGGGTTTCAGTACATCTAGCAAGACAAGAGGACAACCAAAGAGTTCACTGTGGTTTGCCCCACTGAACTTTGCAACTGCTACCACTGACATGTGATAAAAACCTCCTGCAAGCTTGTAATATCATGAGGTTTGCTTTTTTTTTTCTTGTACTCAACAGGAAATGAAGTACCACTGACATTTAAAGTTATCCAATCAGCTTTTGTGTCTCTTCTCCTCTACTTCTTTCTTGGTTTATCTGTTCTCTTCCTGTTCAGCTACTCACTTTCATCTGGTTAGCAAGAGCTGAACTGTTGATGGTTCAAGAGGATTGACTGATGAAGGGAATGATATGCATGTGGTATAAATCATCTCTGTCTTTGTGTGGGTTTGTGCAGAAGGCAGATGGAACATGTAACACAAACTTCAAAACTACGAAGACACAGGAGCAAGTTCTACAGGTTTTTGTGGAATTCATTGAGGGCAACACAACTATTCTGGTGAGTTTGAACTCTTCAGGTTAGCTGATCGTGGGCCCAGTGAACTTGCTTCAGGGCCAAGCTTTTTTTGGTACGTGAAACAGGACTTAGACTACCAAGGAAGTAAATGGTTTTGACTTCAGTTTCTCTCAGGACATGGTGGACATGGGAACTTGGTGGGCTGCGAGAAGTAGTTGACTGAGACCAGTTCTGTCAGCTTGTGTCATGAGTTCACCCTAAATGCCTTGTGGTAGCAAACTGTCATTCAGACTGACTTCCCGTGAGCTTCGACCACATGTGTTAATTGCATCAGAGGAATGATGATATCTAAGCAAGGATTGTGTTGACAGGAAAACCTGTGATTTAGGAATTTAGTCTGGGGAGGAAAAAACAAGAGCATAGAGGCAGGAAGTGAGATTCGTGACTGGCTGTGCTCACACGTATGAAATTCATCTCAAAGAGCAATTCCTGTACTGCAATTCATGGGTAGCACAGCAGGCACGTGGTAGATGGCATAACACATCTCTTGTCTTTGAAACTTCAAAGGATACCATAGTGTTTTGCTGCAACGTGGAAGCCATTATGGAAGCAGATTAACCCTCCAGGAGGAGCACGGTAACAGAGGGCACCATTAAAAATGTGCACTAGAGCTTTATACATTAGGCATTGATTCTTTTTATCCTCGCCACTGCCCCCACCATGGTTTGAAGCTCCTTGTCTCTCTGACACAATTTCATTCTCTTTTCACTGTAGAGAACTGAAAGATTTTTAATTGCTTGAAACATTTTTCTCTTTATTAAGAAGGAAAAAACAGATGCAGAAAGCCTCACTGCATCCAAATCAAGGCAGATAAGTATGCTTAGTGTAACACATGCAGCAGAGGAACTGCAGTCTGTTCATTCGCTATGAAAGCTTGCTGAAGTGTATTTTCAGATTGACTTTCAAATTATGAACCTGTTGTTTTGAAGGACCTCTAGCCTAAAATTAATGTGGTCTCTTCATTATATTGACTCTTGCAAATAGAGTATCTTTTTTCAGTCTTCAGTTAAATGTTTATGGGCTGTTTGTTTTTTTTTTTCTCTTCTTCCTCTAGAAAAAATACCTCAAGCGTCTGCAGGAAATTAATGTCATTCTTGAATCCTCAGACTTCTTCAAGCGACATGAGGTGAGCAGTGAGTGTTGTGGAGGTGCATTGCTTCTTCATTTGGTCACTCAGTTGTACTTAAGAATAGCCTGCTGTATGAGTAGAAAGGAACAAAACTAATGTATGTTAACAACACAGATACCACAAAACCTTGATCACAATGATACAGAAGATTAAACTAGTTGAGAAATAGTAAATCCTCACATCTTTATAATATCCCAGCACTTAGAACTCTGGGCCACTGCACAGAGTGGTTTATTAGTACTGGTTTCCTGCGGTTTCTCTAATCTTTGTGTGTTCCAGTGGGGATCTTTACAGGGGAATGGCAGTGTGGAAGTTTGCATTTAGTACAATGGCACTGTTGTAGTTTGACAATGAGGACTGTGTTAGTTCTAATGGATTTACATTGAAATACTGTATAATTCTGCTTTAGATGTTCTCCCTGTGTGCTTTGATGTGCAGAAGGCATCATTAGCATTGAAAGTTCTGCTTGTTACAGCTCTGAGATTAGGCATTTTATTTTACCTTACTGATGTCCTCTTATCTCTGGAGGTATTTTTATTAATCATGGGTCATGGTCTGTTTGAAAATAGCCACTGGCCTTTCTGAATTGCTTAAATTGAGACCTGTTGCTAAGTGAGATTCTATTGTATCCATTTCTCATCTACATGCCCTTTTATACCTTACTGATTGAAATGGTTATGCAAGTGGGGCATGTAAATTGTCAACAATGGATAAGGGCAGCCCAAAAGTCTGTTGGGTGACAGGCTATCTGAGGAGGTCACCTTCTTATCAGGAAGTGTTACGTGATGGGGAAGGGCTGAAGATGTATTTTTAACCTCATCATTTCAATCTGTCTTCCAGGTCGTTGGAAGTTCACTACTTTTTGTACATGATGGCAGTGGGAATGCCAATGTGTGGCTGATTGATTTTGGAAAGACTACCCTTCTCCCTGATGGGCAGACACTGGATCACAGAATCCCCTGGCAAGAAGGCAATAGGGAGGATGGGTACTTGTTGGGGTTGGACAATTTGATTGGCATCTTGGAAAGCATCACTGAAAGATGAGTTAAGAATGGCACAAAACTTGTGGGGCTTCTCTGTAATTTTCTGCTTTATTGAAGTAGAAGGAAACTCAGTTAGAAGGAAACCTTTAACTACAAGCTCCTGAGGTGCAGAGGAAGCTACATCCAGAACTCAGCAGTTAGTGATCAAAATTACTTTGCATCAGCCCTCTATGGACGTAAACAATAACTCCAGATTGGTCTCTGTTGCACCAGATGAACTTGAGACTGGTCCTCAGAGAATGAAGATCTCCATACTTGGGAATCACACCAGCATGAGTCAAGAGGTCTGTGTGGTAAACCAGAATGACTGTGATTTCTGGCAAAATTGGACTCCAGATTACTTTATAGTGAACCAGGGCAAATGCTTGGGGATTTGGGACAGAAAAAAATCTTTTTTCAGGGAAAAAATGGTTTCAGTTTTGAAACCAGATTGGTTTTTTCCTCTCTAATTCCAAGTCTTCTTGCACCTGTGTACGCTATTGGTTGGACCAACAACTTCTGCCGCATTACGTTCGTTACAGAGTGAACAAGGTGGAAATGGGTGAACCTGGAGCAAAGGGAGACAGCAGTTTGTGGTGGCTTGATGTGGCTAACGGCTGTTGACCATTCCTCCTCCTTCCCACCCTAGCCTTGCTTCTATCCAAGAACAGCCTTGGCTTTTTATGTAGCTTCTCAGGAGATTACAAGTACTCTAGGGAGAGAATAGCAGCCTATGGTCTCCAAAACCATTTGACTTTCCAGCTGGGTAGGCTGTTTGAAATGTTAGTAGCTTGGCAAGTTTGGCCTCTTGCAGCTGAACTGCACTTCTGAAAATCACTAATGATCTTTCACACACAGATCAGGGAATTAAGATTTTTTTTCCCAAGGCTTGTTTATAAGGATAAAACCCCTATACACAAGCACACAGATGCACGCACTAGTAATCAGCAACCAATGTGATCTCTAAGATCATGGTTTGACTGTCTCCTAACATATGTGACTTCTTGGCCATGTTCCTGTTCTCAAATACAATGCTGCCACTTAAGTGTATAAACAGGCACAGCAATCAGGATGGTAATGTTTCTGCATTCACAGCATTACACAATGATGAGATCATTCCCAGGTATCCTTCCTCCAAGGTATCAGCTGTTAAATCCAGGCAGTTTGGGTGAAGAAATGTCAATATATTACATCCTCTAGTCCCTGTCTGGAATTGCAGGGCCATCTGTGATTCATCCTTCTTTTACTGTGGTTCAGGCACAGCCACAGAAAATCCACAGTTTTTAGGTTAAGACTGAAGTGTTTTCTTGTAATAGCTTCACATACCTTCTCCTTGGTTTCCTCTAGTCACTTGAACAGTTCTTTAAATACTAGCAGTGTAAATACTATCATTAGTCTCATGTTCACTCACATTCCAGGTTTTAACATCAATAATGCGATGATGCAGTTTTCAAAATGTGGACTAGACTTGCATTGCTAGTCGATGGTTAATCCTCTTTCAGCATCTAAAGCTAGTAATGCACATTGATCAGAAATTGCTGTCTTTTGCTGGTGTCCTGTGCTCCGGAGAGATTCTGAGAACTTTTGGATATATGAAGCTGACTCCATGCTTTGAGAAACTGCTACTTCAATAATAATCAGTATCATGAGCAAAAAAACCCTGTAGAGTTCAGGTTTGGAATTAAATCTATGTGTAACTTTTGTAATTAGAACTGAAGAGCCTAAAATAATTTCTAAAAGGAGTTACTTTGGATAACACACTACTGTACTAAAAGATCAGTCAGATTTAATTACTTTTTCGTCAGCTCTAAAGAAAACAGCAGTATTAAAAACTGAAGCTCAATTGTCATATAAATGTTAGATGGCTTAGAGTAGGTATTCTGTAGGAAGTAATGACATGTGGAAACATTTCATTCTAAACGAGAAGTTGTCTGAAACTGGTAATTATTTTTGCAGTTCACTGCAAATTCAGATGACTTCTGTGGCCTCTCAGAGTCTCTCAGTTTTATATGCATGATGGTATGTTAATGAATTTTCCACTTAAGTGTTTTAGGGGGTTTACACTGTTTTTTTGGTTTTTTTGTTTTTTTTTTAATTGACAGCACAGATGTCATTCCAGATGATGCCTCCTAACTTTTGAACTGCTATGAAATGACAAATGAATCTGTGGTGAATTTCATACAATTTAAAAGTATTTTTCCTTTCCTGAAGCCAACAGATAAGCCACCAGATAACAGTGCTTAAGGAGAATAGCAGGTAAATGGGTCTCACAGGGAGGACTTTAATAACATACCTTTTTATATGAGACTTCAATTGCAAGCAGTCCTACCATAATAAAAAAATTATTAAAGTTAGACATAACACTGTGAAGATATAATTCATTTAGTAGTTTGCCTAATTAATCTTCAGAGTTAAATTTCTTCCTTCTGTTACCACACCTGTGAATCTTTTGCATCAGTGTAACTTATTTTCTAGAGGAGAGATTTAGGTGGTAGAGGTTGGTGCTCAGATGTCAGTTGAGAATTTAAGACAAAGTTTTAGAATGACTGTTGGAAAGGTCTGGGAAAAATGAAAATCTCTGCTATAGCAAACTATGGTCTGGAAACTCATGCTAGATGATATACGTAGTTCTAGTGAGTTAGTTTTGAAATGTCCTCTTTGCCTTGCTGAGGGATCAGAAAGGAAGAAATCACAATGATCTGCTGCTGGTATGGGAAAGAAGAGAAATAGGCAGCTTTTCTAGGTAAACTGCTAAGGGTAGGATTTCCCACTGAGCACAGGAGTTCTAGGGGGGTGAGGCTGTGAGTTCCTAAGCCAACTACCACAGGGTATATTAGACACCTTGTTTCTCATCAGATGGACCAGAGGGCCTGTCTGTGTACACTCGCTAGTGTGTGGAAGCCTTCTTTCACTATGGAGTAAGTTGCCTTCAATAAGCTTTTACCAGAGAGTCAGCATGATGCATTTGCACAGGTACGTAACATTGAAGAGCTGATGCAGGGTAACCAAGGGACTTGTTCACACGCAAGTCCAGGATGTCGTTCATTAGTGCATCTGCTGGGATAGTGCCTCGCTCTGGAGACACTGAGAGTGTGTGTGTTTCCACAGCATGGTAAGATATGCTGGCCCAGAGGCACTTGGGTGCTGAACAGCTGACCTCTGACTTAGGCACCAAGGTCTTTAAACTCACTGGTTAGATGCAGCAATGCTTACTGCTGTAGCTGCTGCATTCCTGTGTGAATCTGAAAGTAGGACTTCTTTCCCTCAACTTGTCATTGACTTGGTTTTTTGGCCATGGACAACTAGGCATCAGTTTTTTTCCCATTTTACAGATGGGAACAGTTCCTACTTACCTCACAGGAATGGTGTGAGTCTGTCCTTCACTGTTCCCTGCAAGATGCTGTGAGATCATTTGGAGGAAGGTGCAATATAGAAAGAAATGCACAAAGAGATACATCAGATAAGTTTGAAGGTGTTGGGTGTTGAGGCCCCACAGGGATGTAAATGTGGCTGAAATTTAACCAAAATGGTAACAATTAAATCCCTCTAAATTTTGTACAGGGGGAGAAATTCACTTAATAGGATCCAGTTCCTATTAAAGGGAAAGATTTCAATGGGAGTTGGACCAAACCCTTAAGTATCTCAGAGGGCTTTTGCTATTTTTTTATTGCTGTTGTTATTTGTTATTCTTAAGGTACTGAGATCAAATGGCCTGTATCATCCACATGCATCAGTTCTGAACACTACAATGCAATGCTGACCATGGTCACTCTTGACATTGACTGTATTGGATGAGTGTTTGTTACTCTGAAGTGTGTATGCTACTAAATAAATGAGACTGAAGAAAAAAAAGCCGCTGTGATTTGGTCACATGGGAATGATGTATTTTCTTCCAGAAATTCCTTAGGGAAGGGACAAAGAACTATTTATTTCAATGTTTCTTTTGCTTTTAGTCTTTAGCATTTGGTATTTCCTAAAGCAAAACCAGTTCTAAGACAACTGGAAGCTAACACTGGAGCTTGATCGCAAACCCCATTGTATGTGTTAACTTTAGAACCTGATTCACACAAAGCTTGTTGGCTTCCTTTGAGGTGAATCTCAGTGAATAGCCTATAGCATACAAAAAAATGTGCATGAAGAGGCACTTGTCAGACTCAGAGCAGTTAGCTGTTCCACTGGGCAGTTTTGTATGGCCACAGGAAGGAACAGTCAACATGCCAGGACCGGCAATGCTTCTCAGCACGAAAGAATGTATTCTTACCTGCGTGCAAAGTGTTCTGTAACAGAGAGGGAAGCAAATACCACCATTAGTGTCTCTTTATTTTGTGTCGCAAATATAGAAGGATACACTTGTCCAACTTTATATTGCATAGAAGCAGGCTTGTCATCTGCTTATGTACAGTAGTCACCCAGAAAGGTAAGTTGGCAAGAAGTGCTGCCATGATCAGAGGTAATGACAAATCAAAACAAATTCAGATAATGTGATGGAGAGATATTAGACATGATATCACTAAGGTCTCTTCATCAGACTGAGAAGGGTGGACAGCCAGGAGGAGAGAGCACAGCTATGCCTCACAGAGCTCTGCTGCTCAAGAGTCTAAGAAAGTCTGATCCCTGGCTGACCCAGCTGTGGAGGCGCAAGTACATTGCTGAAAACCATATTTGCAGCAGCAGTGTTTTCTTCTCTTTTGGGTAAGTAGGGGGAGTGTACTGGAGGTGGAATAAGTTACACTTGCAAAAGCTCTTAACTATTTTATTAGTCCTGGAAAGCTTTCTTAGTGCACACATGCCCATTGGCAAATCTGTTGAGAAATTAGCTCAGGAAAAGAGTTGATATGAGGGGAACACCTTAAATGTGTGCAATTAAAAATTCTTTTTCTTTCAAGGGAAAAATGAAGATGCAAAGCGCTTAAATTGAGATTAAAAATAACAAATCAGAAGCAGGAATATCAACAAATGTGAGAAGAAAGCAGAGAAAGACAAAATAACATTTGCATTATTTTAAGTCCCTTCTTTAAAATGTAAGTATGAGGTTGTATGAAGCAACATAAAGTACTAATGCTGAACCCAGAAGAAAAAACAACTCTATACACTCAAATACAAAACCAATTTGCTAACATGTTAAAAGACACCTCTCAGGAAGAGCAATTTATAATAATCCTATAATGGCTGATTCTGCAGTGGGAAGTGTTGGAAGACTTCACATGCATAACAGGACTGAATTAATCCCACGTTTCCAGCTCATGTCATTCCTCTAGGAATCAAAATTGTGTTTCAGCTTTCAGTTGCCAAAGTAATTTAATTTTGACACTATGGGGTTCTCTCATTGATTATCACTATAAGTGTCTCCTTAAAAATGGTTTCAAGCAAGTTATATTTTGAAATGGTTGCAATTGAGCACTATGAAATCTCTGATTGTATGAAGTAAGTTTCAGAATTTAAGGACTGAAGGTTATGGTGTGTGGCATTGTTATTTTTCTTTTGAGATAATATGGTTTGGACAGCATGTAGCATTCAGCATCACAACAGGGGCAATTTCAGCATTATTTCCTCCAAGATACTAATTAAAAATTCCTTATCTGTGAGGGTTTTTAAAAAGCAGCTAAAAAAAAACCTGTTACAGGTCAAAGATTCATGGCAACTATGCTGACAGAAGATTGTTCCATTTGAGAGAGTGAAAAGCTTGTACAAAATTTAGGTTGTTAGTGCAGATGCTTTTAAAATTCCCAGCTCTTTCTTTTAGTGCCCATTTGGTATCTGCAGCTCCACATTCTGTCTTGTTAGAAGAGACTGCATCTGCCTTAGGACAGCTCTGAGCTACATGCTGTTGCAAACCATCAGAGGATGTCTAGGAAATAATCAATACATCCTCACTCAGCTCTTACTGTTGCTCTTCAACACCCCACTCCTGAGCACTCTTAGACATAAGATCCTAGTCAGGATAGAGTTCTATTGTGCCTCAGTGCAGCTTTGTCTATGTGCTTCCTGTACTACCTTGATGCAGCTATGCAGTAAAAACAGGTATTTTTCCAAAGTGCTGGACTTGCATTCTGTTTATAAAGTGAAGCACAGCTGCAGTCAGGACTGCCTGTGGCACTGGTAATAGAACTGTGCTCTTCTCTCACTTCACTTTTCAATGGCTTACGTAGATTTATCCCTATCAGCCTTTCTAAATTTGTGAATTACATTGAGGCAAGTGCTGTGTATGGGGAAGACAGTGGTAGTTCAAGGTGGGTAACCGTATGGAGAGCAAGTATTCTACCTGCTTCTCACTGCAATCTTAGGGTGTTGTATAGTCATTTTATGAAGCAGCAGGCACAAGACAGTTCTCTGTATTTTTAATGTAAAAAGTCTGTGGGAAGAGAAAGTGGTATAGTTAACTTCTCATGGCTTCTGAACAAGTGTCCTCTCTTGCCACCAGTTTCCAACCCATGCTGATGGGTAAGGAGAAAACAAAGTCATTATGGGCCTGCAAAAACATGGTCATGACCACCAGTGCTCTGCTCAGGACAGAGCCTGCTATACCCATGGGTTGAAAAGTGAGGTGGCATCATGTCCACTGCAGTTGAGCCAGGCTCACTGCGCTCTGCTGTGGTCTTATCACATATTCAGGGAGAAGGCAGCTGACCTGCTGACACCACGTCATAACTGTTGGAGAGTTTGATAGGTCACCTTTGGGGGAAAAAAGTACTAATGCATGAACCGTGAGACTAATATAATCTGAAAGGTAAGGATAAACTGATGAAATTCCGATTAACTAAGAGCAACTATTGATTTTTGACTAGAATATTCCAGAGATGACCATTCTGAAACATGACCACAAATGTTGGGCTCTGCAAGAGGAAAGAATGATAATATTTCTTGCTAAATGGGCTCTTCTGCCTCATCTAACTGGGCTGTAGCAACTCCTGGATGTAAGATAGGACAGGTGACAAGCTAAATGTGAGAGAAACCAGAGAGCTAAAGCAAAGGTGAAAGAGAAGGAAGGTCAGGAGGCAAGGTCAACCATCTCCCTTGGTTACTAAGCCCCTCACAGTGCTCACACTACTACTGGAATTTGTCTCACACAGAGACAACCCTGTCTTTTGACCATCTGTCATTTTACAACATGGATTTGGAATTATTTCCATAACATACAGGCCATTGCTGAAAGGTGGTCATTTGTGTCTGGAAGTCACAGAAGGGTTGGTCCTCCAGAGATCATCTAGTCCAACTCCCCCCTGCTAAAGTAGCTTCACCTTGAGCAGGTTGCACAGGATCACATCCAAATTGCTTTTGAGTGTCTCTGGAGAAGGAGACTCTGCAGCTTCTCTGGGCAACTTGTTCCAGTTTTCTGTCACCCTCAAAGTAAGCAAGGTTTTTTCTCATATTCAGATGGAATGTTCTCTGTTTCAGTTTGTGCCTGGTGCCCTTTGTCCTTTTGCTGGGTACCACTGGAATGACTTTGGTCCAGTCCTCTTGACACCTGCTCTTAAGATATTTATATGCACTGAAATGACATTATATAAAACTATTAATTCTAAAGTCAAAGTCCTAAAACTATAGGAAGTGTGGAACAGATACAAAGTAAGATAATGAAGCATAAACCTGTGCCGAGGATGCATTTCACTGAGGACTGATTCACACTCTTCACTCTGTGCTTTTCTTTACCACAGCTCAGTAGTGTCCATCCCTAAATGATGTAAAGGACAGGAAGTCTGTGTGGTCAAAGTAAACCTTCTCCTATTAGCCCGTATCTTCAGACTGTACATGCAGATGAGCACTAAGCTTAAAGCATGCACCAGAGACCCTCTTGCCCCAGAAAGAAACCAGAGTAGTCTACAATTGACATCTCACCTCCCAACTTGATTACACACAAAGGTAATGGAATTTGCCACTGTAGGTTGGCAGTGTGATATTCAGGAGTGGTACAAAGACAGAATGCTTCAAAGACTGTTCAGACTTAATCCAAACTGCCTTTTCTGTCTCCTTATTTTGGAGGCTTTAACCAGTAAACATCAGTTTAGATCCTAAGCAACCAAAGAAAGCCTTAGAAATGAGCTGTCTTCAAAACAAACAACTATCTTTACCGGCAAGTCTGTGTGCTGTGCTTGCAAGGCAAGGAAAAATTACGACCTGCTCAGCTGTGTGAAGCCAAGTCATGGTTTTAGCTTTCTCAAATGGTCGAGCTACTCTGCCTTCCAGTATAAAGAGTACCCCAAGTAGTGTTTGCATTAAGTTTCCCTTTACTCTGTCCTTCCTTTGCATGACTTTCTTTCTACCTCAGAGACATAGGTATTAAAACCAAGGACTCCAGTACACCAAATGCTAGACAGTCACCTAAGAACCTCATCTTAATGCTTACCAACATAGCACAGGGAATTAATCCTGAATATCAAAGTTCTTATAAAAATTAAGTTAATCTCAAATAAAGTCCATTAGAAGATAAAGACAGTCCATTTCTTATCACGCCATGCAGCTCTCCCTTTCTTGAAAAACCACCTGCCCCTTCAATGGCAGGAGCTGTGAGGAGAGCTACACTGTGAGGTAAGCAGCACATTTCCTCCACTATTCAAAGGGATGCTATCAGCTCCACCAACTACTGCTTTATTAATGGTAAATTTGTTTTCCTCTTCATTGCTTGTTTTCAAAGTACATGCTCAGAGGAGTCTGATTATTTTTTTTTTCCATCCTTCCTACTGTTTCCTACTGCTTCCAATTTGAGCAATAGCTTTCACAAGGTCTACTAATAAAACAGATGAAAATGTGGTTGCTATATTTTTTTACTTCCCATATACTACATGAGAATTAGTAATTCATCAGGACTGTAAAAAGGTCTCAGGAATGTAACAGCCTTTGCAATTTGGTTGCTGCTGGCACAGCACACGTTTTTGGATTCTTCAGTCAGAAAGAAACACAACCTGTGTTGGTCATTATTTCCATCCAAATGCTGCAGCTGGATGGTAGATCCATTTCTTTTCACCTGAGCATATTGAGGAGTCCATTCCTTAGGTATTCGGAGAAGTAATGCCATTGTTCTCCACCTCTAAGCGGGAACACATTTGAAGGACAGAGATAGAAATGCAATTGCCTTTAACAATCTTGGGGTCCAGCAGGTAGATGGAGGAGGCAGAACATTGCTGAGGTTGAAACTTCACCCGTCTGAAGGAGTTAAAATGGAGGAAGTAAGTGAAATAGGAAGCAGTCCTTCCAGACACACACATTCCCTGATCTTGGGAAAAAACATTTCTACTATACTGGAGTAACACTCAGGTCATCTGACAAAGACAGACCAGAGTCCCTCTCTCTAGATGTTTTTTCTGTTTTGTAAAAAGAGTTTTCATCTCTGTGCAGACTGGAGCTTCTTAGCACAGCTGCTCTGACCTCAGCTAAAGCTAATGGCTGGTGCTCAGCACTGTAGCACAGGTCATCGTAAGCATAATTTGCTTTGCCACAGGGGAAAGTCTGGAGTTTCACCAGTTCTATCCCACTGATATCCAGGTGAGGGCAGTTGCTTCGACTTGGAGATGCTGGAGATGCCCGAGAGCTAGGAGAACTGCAATTCCCATCAAAGCCTGAATCTTCCCGCTCCGGATTTGCTTTGAGCTTGGAGCTGGGGCTGAAGTGACAGATATTCTCTAGCACCCATGATCCATAGGTTGGGTTCCAAAGATTTTTCGTTTTGTTTTTAAGTCTGTGGGTTGCTGGATTGCTGAGGTCCAGCTTCTGGTTTGAGGTCTGCTGGAACCACGACCCGCTGTTGAAATCACTGAGACATGGCAGGCTGGGTCCTCGGGCAGTCCGGTTGCTCAGGTTCTCCACCAGTAGCTCTTGTGGGCATTGTACAAGTCTGTGCCCAGCATGGTGAGATTCCATTGTTTTAGGTGTTGTCTGAGGTGTGAGAGAAGGGCTTACCAGCAGTGGCACTATCCCACTGGAAATGTTTGGGTGGATGACCATACTCCCTTCATCCTCTGGTGTGGGGCTACACTCCATGGGCAGCTCAGTGTTGATCACATCAGGGTCCTTAAAAGCGGAGACAAGAATCAGTTACACCTCCAGGGTGATTGTCACATCTGCACTTTAAAAGAAATAGCTATGAGATCGAAAAAGGTTTTGGCAGAGACTGCCATCAGGTTTGGGCAATATTCCTGCACAATATACAAGGTGCTGTGTTCCACCTGGATATCACGTGAGTTAAGAGTTGCAAAAATGCCTTCTTGTCTACATGCCTCCTTTGAGCAGAGGCTGTGCTTTATTGAAATCTGTGGTTAATCTGAGGGTCACTAGTATAAAATTTCTCCTTTGGGAAGTTGGATCCAGATCTGTAGGATTAAAATGCTACTAAATGGTGAACTCAGCAAGGCATTTCACTCCCCCTCTCCACTCAATAACCATTCAGCTGTGGTTTTCAAGCAACATCATAGAATCAACAGGGTTGAAAAGGACCTCTGAGATCATTAAGTCCAACCCTTGATCCACTACCACCACAGTTACCAGACTATGGCACTAAGTGCCTCATCCAGTCTCTTCTTAAATACCTCCAGGGATGGAGAATCCACCACTTCCCTGGGCAGCCCATTGCAATGCCAGATCACCCTCTCTGTAAAGAATTTCTTCCTAATATCTAACCTAAACCTCCCTTGGTAGAGCTTAAGGCCATGCCCTCTTGTCTTACTGATAGTTGCCTGGGAGAAGAGACCGACCCCACCTGGCTACAACCTCCTTTCAGGTAGTTGTAGAGAGTGATGAGGTCTCCCCTGAGCCTTCTCTTCTCCAGGTTAAAAAACCCCAACTCCCTCAGCCTCTCCTCATAGAGCTTGTGTTCAATGTCTTTGGATAGTGGGCATTCCATGGATTATCATCCTCCTAGATACCAAAGAGCAATACCTGTGTGCAATATTTGATTCTTTCCAGAATGGTAGAGAAGTTTGGCCGATACTCTGGGCTGTGCTGCCAGCACTGCGTCATGATCCGGTACCTTTAAGTAAGTAAAGTAAAAAAAAAAGTATTGATCAAGAAGGAAAATTTTGAAAAAAGTGTTTCAGTATGAAGTGATCACGGGTGCAAGGAACAGCACTTGGTACGTGGGCGAAAGGAGGAGAACAAAGGTGGATATGTCATCCCTGGATCCTGTCTCATTAGGGAACTACTACTTAAAGGAAATCCTATAGTGCTCTTAGCTGTATATAAGAGGCAATAGCTCAAGAGGCGTTTAGTAATACCCACCTGATACTGAGGGCAATCACCAATCCCTGACTAGAGGTGTCTTTGTCTACATGTTTGACACCTGCTTTACCTTGGCTTGTAAGAGTAAGGAAATACTTACACTGGTCCTGGACAGTTTTTGGGTGGATCCATTCTTCCTCCACTGGTGACAAATTCCAGCACTTCCTGATTGGTTTTGCAAGGGTAGGGCATGTAGCCTAGAGAGAAAATCTCCCAAAGCAGCACACCAAAGGACCTGCATCAGAAACCAGCCAACAATACCAATTAGGTTTCATTGGTGCTCCACAAACCTAGTGTGAAGCTGTGTAGGTAACACCACAGCAGCAAACTTTCAAAGGTGCAGTCCAACCATAGTAATGTACAATTAGTGTGATTATGAGTCAACTTTTGCATGAAAAAACTACAATCAATCAAAACCTTTGCCCAAGCTCCAAGAGTGTGAGGATATAGAACCCCAGGTTTTCCTTTGTTTGAGGTCCCTCTTTGGAGGCACCAGCTCAAGCTGTTATTTTGTTTTTGCACCATAATTAAGTTGTTTTAAGGATCCAGACATCTGACACTCTGCTATGGGAAACCTGGGGCTGAGTTTGTGAGGAAACCTGTGTGAGTGTGGTGAGTGTAGCTGCCAAGGAGCCTCTATGGAGCGAGTGGTGCAAGTGTGACTGCCAGCCTGGCTCCTGGATGGTCAGACAGGGAAATTTCCTTGACATTTGGATCGGTGTTTGGGAACAAGGTGCTCAAGAATAAAATCAAGTAAGAGACATCCAGTGAAACTGGAAGGCAGCAGCATTTATTTTTTTGTTCTGATTAGGTTGTTCTGCTTTTTTACATGCATGGGTTAAATAGGCAGTGCCACTGGAAATTGTGTATGTCCAGACACAAGGAAGTCAAGAGGATTCTATTAGAACTTCAGCAGGGGCAGAATTTTAGGAGTCACTATTTGTTGCAAAGGTCAAAATGATTTCCAGTACATGCATGTACTTATAATAGCCTATTACAGGAACTGTGGCACTTTCCTTCAAAATACTTAGTGCTGGCTGCTCACAGTTAGGCGCTGATAAGCAGTCCTGTGTCTTCCGGCACCACTAACTTCAGGAAACTGGGTCAGTGTGGCATTTAAGGGAATGTCCCAGTACAGTATATTGAAGAATCTACTGTACAGAGAAAGAGGCACTCTTAAACAACTGGAAAGCTTCCATTATCCAGCAATGTGCATGAATGTACTACTGTTGAGGGGGTGCTTATTTTAGAGAAAACTCAAATTACATGAGAAATCAAGATATAAATATTTTTTCCTCAGCAACCAACAAGGATTTCTGATTAAATCTGCTGTCATTCTCTATGCAGCACAAAACAATATACAAAAGAGTAATCCTGGGTGGTATAGAGCATCACTTAAGAGGTATTTAAACGGGTCTTGTCACTGAAGGAAATTGAGTGGCAAATACTGAGGGCTGAGGAAAATGGCTGATGGTATTTCTCTGGATTTTTAACTGAGATTTCTAGAGAATCTAATCTGCTTTCACTTCTCACTTCTTGATTAGCTTCATATGATACTACATTTATGCATGGGAAGCTTTTGTTACCTTCATTTACATTAGACTTCTTAATTCTTTTTAATTCTTTAGCCATGCTTCTACTGAATGCAGTAGAAGGGAAGACTTCTCATATTTTTCTAGGACATTCTGACATTTTTTAAGGTTCCTGTTGAGCAGACAATTTTTTTCTTGAGCAGTACCTTTTTTGATGCTGATCAGTGAGTAGCAGAAGTGATTAAAAGACATTTATTACCAGGTATCAGTCTTGGAGGTGAAAATACCCTCTAGAAAAGCTTCTGGTGGCATCCACTTTACAGGAAGCATAGCTCTTCCTCCCTTGCGATAGTAACTTGCTCTGGAAAATATAAAATGCACAGAGAATGTCACACAGCGTGAAAGGGCTTTCATATATAAAAGATCTTATCACCACAGTAACAGCAGCTGGGGATTGCATACGGCAAGGGGGGCCAAGTGAGAAAGAGGAAAAGTCATCAACACAAATAGTGCGTTGAGGTGGTATTTTGTGTCCTCTCTGCAACTGAGATGGAAACTGAGGATGTTTAGGTACACAGCTGAAGACATCAAACTTGGCAGGGTGTTGATGCAGCAAGTCTTCTTGACATAATAAACTGAGAATTATGGTTGTTGTGGGGCATTTTAAATTAAGATTGTTTATGATCAATTATCTAATAAATTTGCCTATGCTTGGTTTAGTGTCCACATGTGTTTGCATTTTCCTGGGGCCAAAGTTGAAGTGGATCAGCTTGTAAGCATAGATGTGTTAATTTACAGTCCGTTAACACTGGTTAGTTAACTGGTCATCAAAGTCAGACATATGAGTGGTTCCACTGATTTACCACGAGACAGTTCAGATTGGTCAAAATGATACAAATTATGGAGTTATTCCCAGGACTCAAATCACCTTCCACTTACCTGTAAATATCCCTGGCCATCCCGAAGTCACCAATTTTGGCTATTCGTCCTGCCCCAGTACAGGTCAAAAGGCAATTCCTTGCAGCTATATCTCTTAAAAATAAATAAATAAATAAACAAATAAAATCTAATACTAAACTCTGAGGTAGCTAAAGGAATAAAGAAAGAATATTAGACTAGACCCTGTCCTGCAAGTCTCAGTTGAGCCATCTTTACACAAATGAGAAGAGCCTTGTTAAAAAAAGAAATAATTCCAGCTATATTATAGTTATCATTTACCACAATTCTTGAACTGCATTTGAGTTATGTTTTCTACTCAGTGTTTTCCAAACACTCCTTACTCCCATCTTTTTTCACTAAGGCAGCGAAGAACATGAGTGTTAGAAGAGGGAAGATATTCCCATGGAATCAAGCAAAACTCCATATGTGAGCTGCTGTTTGATGGGTGCAGGTTTAGCTTGCGAGAAATGGCAGTGATGCCTTCCTGGCCAAGGCTGAAGGATTTGTGTTCATTTTAAATATGCATTCTGAAAAGAAACTCATTAAAAATCATAGCACTGTGGGGGTCCTGTTGACTGCCAAGAAAAATGAGCTCCTTGAACAACTCACATGTTTCTTCCCATTGCCAGCCATGAAAAATCCTTCAGGATTTGGAAGTCAGGCTCACTTTTCTCTTCCATTATCAGCTGTGACTCCTAGATGACAATACTTGCCCTTAGTGACCTCTCTGCAACCCCACTACATTACTTTTTGCTCCTAGGATACCTGATACCTATAGTGATAACCTTCACTTCCCAACCCACCCTAAGCAATACTGACACCACGAAAAATACTAATACAGAACCTGAATGAAATTCCTTCTATACTGATTGTTGGTAAAACCAAATTAATCCATTCCCAGGTTGCTTATTCTAGAGATCTAACAGTTCAAAAACTGACCCAAAGGGGTTTTATTTAAAATGCTGTTAAAGGATATTACTATACTAAAGGATATATTTTTAAGATGCTGTTAAAAGAATATTAGTATTACTGTAAGGATTTTAATCAAATAATACCATAGCAATTAACTCAGAAGTTTCCAGTTAAAATACTGATCTTCCCTTGTAATTGTTAAGAGCCAAAACTTCTTGCACATTCTTACTGCTCTTTTGTAGTGACAGGAAATTCTAACACTTTTTCACAGGAACTTCTTTCTTGTTCCAGTGTAAAGTAGTCTGAAAACTGCTTCATGTGATCTAATCATGAAGCCATAACATATTATCATCCCTCAACCTCATGGCTTTTTGCTCTGATTGCTGCTTGCCACTTGTTTCCCTAAGTTTCTCCAGTCTCTACCCACTCTAGCCTATTTCTGTCACTTTGCTGTGTGCAGTGTCATGCATATGTACACGTGCTCATGTGTGTGGGTGAATCAGTTCTCGACTTGCAGATCTCTAGACTGCACCTCAGTTTAGTTAAAGCCTGCGTGACCCTCTTGTGCAGGTCTCTCCTCTGATTTACACATAAGGGCTGAACTCAGCATGCAGTTCATAGTAAGGAATTCAGCTTTATGTGATGCCTGGGAACATTATGAGCTGAAACAGTTCATAGTCGGGAACAAAGGAGTCCAGTGTCCAGCTGGGAGTTAAGGATACCTACAATAACTTTTAGCTCTTCTGTAATATTTTATTCTTATTTGGAGCCTGCCTTATGAACAGGTTTTTGCTCTGCAGAAGAGGGGGGGAAAAAGTGTGAACAGACAAATATGGGCATCCCAAGACCACACAGCAGGTCAGCCACTGAGCTGGGAAGGAAGCCTGAGCTGTGGTTTTGTGTCCTATTATCCCTGTTCTACACTTCCCTAATCATTGGCTCAATTATGATGGGCTGTCCTGTCCTGGTGGGATAGGGAAAGCATTTAAGTCAAGATAGGGAGATCAAACAGCCAAAACAGAGTGACACTACCATCTAGTGGACTACAGGGCTCATCTCAAATGTCTTTACATTGCAGGCACCTGAAAATTAACACTTAAAACTGATCACTTTGAATGGAAGATTCCTTTCTCCCCAGCAGTGCAAAGAACAGTGCAGAACCTAACTCCTAACAAAAACCAGTGAGACCCTCCTGGACATCTAGGCACAAGCCTGTATTGGTAGGGGAAATATCTGTCTCTCCCCTGGAGATTAGTCCTGTCTAATCCACTGCAAATTAAATCTGTATGAGCCTCATGCAACTTGAGATACATCAAAAGGGACTGTTTCTCCTCACCTGTGGATGAAATGATTCTCTTCTAGGTATTTACAGCCGCAGGCAATATCCCTAGCTATGTTCAGCAGGTCCTGCATTGTTAGCGTGGATGGCCGATTCTGGAAAAAGACACACAGAAAATAGTGAGGGCAGAATAGTGGAGCAGAAGAATATTGTTCAGCCAGGGGATAAACAGAGAGGGGCAGAAGAAGGGGAAGGGAGAAACACACATTCATCATGGTGGAAGGGTTGAGCAAAGAGGAACATAAGCAGATCAAAGCAAAGAGTTAGAAAATTAGTAAACTCTTAGTTAAGAACTCTTAGTCAAGAAAATTTCCCCTCTCTTGAGCACAGTACATGAGTAAGCTGGTGAGAGATATATGAGCTGGCCTGAATAGCCTAGTAAAGGGTAAATCAAAAGATGAACAGATTTAAAAGGTGAGGTGGAAGAGAAAAAAAATCCATCCACTTGTAAATAGTGAGTCAATAAACTATCAAGAGAAATTAGTACGTGAACTAAGAGAGAGAGCAAAGATGCTTGAGTGCACATCTCTGCACCAACAGTCAGCATTCATCAACATATCTGTTCTTGTAGAACAGCGATTTCCCTCAGGAGCAATATGCAAAAAAGGCACGCTTTACCACAGGACTCCAGGACTGGTACCAACCCTTCACCATCTGCACTTCCCTAACTAAGATAATAAAGAAATGTTTCTCCAGGAGCCCTGCTTATTTTCACCCCGTCATTTATTTATCCATAGGGAAATTTTCTGTGTTTTTCTAGGAATTTCTTTATTGCTCTGAGGAAGAGTGGGGAGAAATTTTTACACAGATGATCAGAAATCACAGTTATATCAAACAAATTAGGTTCAGCTCTTCAACTAGTATAAATTTGTGCATCTCCATAGGGTGCTCATATACACCTGCTATGAATTCCCATTATTACATATTAGTGCTATAACTTCAGCTCCTCATGTATAATCACAGTGCACAGAAAACAGGCAGACAGTGGAGAAAGAAAGTCCCTTAGTTTGTAGTCCAGTTGACAGAGAACTCTGGAATGGCAGGACAGGATTTTACTCTTTCCTCCTCAGTTACTAATAGACTGCAGTTCTGGTTCTGCTTTCATTTTGTCCCGCTGACACCTTCTTACTTCAAGCAAACAGAAATAGGTGTCCAGAAATCTGTAGGAGTTGGGACACACACACAGCCTAGCTTGGCTTCAGTGTTTTTATTCAGTTCATAAAACTATAAAACCAGTCATACTAAAGTGAACCACAAACCTAGTAGAGAAGTTATCTCACCATCCTGGGTCGATTCTGCCGAAGAAAGCTCTTCATATCTCCTCCAGCCATGAGCTCAAGCAGAATGAAGCGAGGCAGTGTCTGTAGGCTGACACCAATGCATTGCACGATGTTCTGATGATTGAACTTACTGAAAGCCAATGGCACAGCAACACAGAAGAGAAAGACAGCATTAGTACCTGGCCATCGTCCATCACACTCTCACTGTGCCTTGATCAACCTGTATAGAAGCAAATCTTGATGTGGTACAAGTTACCAAGCAAACGTCAGCCATATCAAAATGCCTCCCTGGTTATGACCAGGATTATATCTTTTTACCCATAGAAAGCCTTCAACAGAAGGTATGAAAAGTTAAAAGCAAAGCAGAGCCTTCTGTCTGTGAAAACAGAGTTTAATGGACACACTGACTAAAAGAGGAGAGTGATATCAGAGGGATAGGAAAGTTAAGCATGAAAATTTTATTGGCATTTGTGAAACAAAGTCCTGACTGATAGGGATTTTAATTCAGCATTGGTTATTTTAAATATAGTGCTGTCTAGTTTGGTGGATTCCGTTCTCTATTTAATCTGCCAAACAAGGACTCAGCTCATACCTGCTGGAGCAGCTGTTTATGTGATGGCTTTCTGCTTTTTACAAAAGAAAGCTGAGGTTGTCAAGAAGCTCAGTAAGATTCAGTCATTAGACAGCAACATCTTCCCTTAGACAGTGATTACCTGGATAATAAAGGAACTAAAAATAGTAGCACATGACTCTTTCTCTTCCCCAGCTTCCTTTCTAAGTGAATCAAGGCGCTGTGTAATTGATTAAAATTGCTCTTCAAAAAAACATACATCAGTGTTACCTCCTGTTCAGCTGCCAAAGTTCTTGCAGACTGTAGGAAGGGGTGCTATGGCATGAGATTCATGCTTTAATGGCAGAAACCCAGCATCTAGGTATGAGCTGGGCGGGACAATGGCAAGAGGAACTTCATATTGCACAAATTCAAAATGCATAGATTCCAGTCACTTACAATGAACCCTGACTATACTACTGTTGTAAAGCCACTCTTGACTGTACTGTTGTTTTAAGTTATGTATTTGTGTTAACAAAGTAAATTCCAGGACTGGAATATTTAAAGCACAGGTGGTAGTAGGAATGGCTGTCTATTATCTTTTCCAGGCAGGTTTTATAGATCTTACAGTTCACTGTCAGAAGGTCATGCAGATGGGACCTTATAAAGGTTCTGTCAAGCTTGCAAAGGCATCAAAAGCCAGAACACATCTAAGAAAAGTGGCTGCACTGAGAGAAGAACTTTGTTCCACCTGTGCAAGCTACACAGACAAAGCCATATTCACTACCTTATCCCTGCTGAGGTTTCAGAATGTATCACTCAGTTATTTTTGTGTAAAGAAAGTGTAAAAGCCCCAGGACCTTCATTGCAAAAAGTGCTTTATTATGGCAAACAGTTCTGCAGATAGGAAAAGCAAAAAGGCTGCACATACACTTAGCTACTGACTGAAAGCCATAATGGGCAAAGCTTTTCACAGTTTCTCCTTCAGCTGCCAAATCTGCTCCTATAAAAACTATTAACTTATATTTGCAAGAGATAATATAGCTTAAGCTCTAGCATCTAAGGCTAGGTAGCACACAGCACACAGCCTGTGTTGCACCATTCTGGTGCTGTTCTTGCAGAGGCTGAACATCTCAGTGACTGCACAGGTAACTCTAATCTTTATCTTTCCTACTGTTTTCCATTTCATCATTGAAAATTTGCTTAGCAAGGGCTTTAAAATATGAACTATACTTAATAAGAGAGTAATAGGATTCTTTGAAAAGACAAACATTTCAAATGCAGAACATACTTGTAAAATATGTTGTGCCTTCTTACTCCTCTGAACAAGACCAACCAGCAGAAATTTTGTTAAATTGTTGTAATGTTTTTTGGGTGGGATAGAGTTACTTTTCTTCACAGTAGCTCATATGGTGCTATATTTTGCATTTGTGGTCAAAACAGTGTTGATAACACATTGATATTTTAGCTACTGCTGAGCAGTACTTACACAGCATTAAGGTTCTTCACATACACATCTCCCTCCCCCTCAGTGAAAAGATTGGAGGGGAACAAGAAGTTGTGAGGGGACACAACCATGACAGCTGGCCCCAAATGACCAAAGGGATATCCCATACCATATGGCATCATGCTCAGCAATGACAGCTGGGGAAAGAAGGAGGAAGGAGGGGAAGAGTCATTCAGAGTTTGGCATTTTTCTTCCCAAGTAGCTTTTACACATGATGGAGTCCCATTTTCCTGCAGATTCTTGAACACCTGCCCGCCCATGGGAAGTACTGAATGACTTTAACGCTGCTTGGCTTGCACACACAGATTTTGCTTTATGTATCAAACTGTTTTTATCTCAACAATGAGCTTCTTTTTGCCCTCTGATTCTGTTCTCCATCCCACTGCTGTGTGGGGCCAAGTTGTCTGCTGGCATTAAACCACAAGAGATGGGCAACAAAAGAACCTGAGTTATCTTGAGATAAACAAGTTGCTGAAACCAGTAACTTATATGCTACTAAAATGCCATCTGGTGAAAAATAAAACTGGATTTCAATGCAAGTGGATAAATGATTCTATGATGACCTGCATTATTCTTTTCCCCCTGCCCACCATCAGTAGAAAAACTTTAAACTATACCTGATAATCAATGCTTCCATCAGGAAATCCATCTCATCCTGCTCAGAGCAGACTTCTGGTAGGGTCTATTGAGAGGTA
The DNA here is from genome assembly GCF_022539395.1 of Myiozetetes cayanensis. Lineage (NCBI taxonomy): Eukaryota > Metazoa > Chordata > Aves > Passeriformes > Tyrannidae > Myiozetetes > Myiozetetes cayanensis. The sequence continues at coordinate 36,669,463 of NW_026087853.1, read as the reverse complement.
AAGACAGCGAGGGCCATCCCACCAAAGAATTGAGAATAGGTGACCACCAACAGAAAAAAAAAAAAAAAGAACAAGCATGTAATGTGAATCACTTCAGCAACCTACCAGGAGCGGCTCATCTTTTCACTGCTGGGTTTGTTGCAGTGCCTTTGACCCATTTGGTAGTTAAAGTTGGAAGAGGAAACTAATTACTTACTTCAAGATTTTTTGTGTGAATTTAGCTCTATGCACACTTCTGGAGTAAAAATAGCTTCAGGTACACATCAAGAAAGACATTAGGTGGGGAATTACAGACCTAGAAAGCTCTTCTAAATTACGGGTGCTATTTTATTCTCCCTTTTCTTTATGTCCACATTGCAGCACATGCTTGCATGTCATATGACACATACAGCCACTTGATTTAAGTATTTGTGTCACATAACCTTATAACTTTCTCTCCTGCCAGCAGATTTGGACAGCACCTTCCGCTGACACAGATGAACAGAGTGCACAGGCAGCAGTAGAAGCAGCACATGCTACTGTTTTAACATTAGGGGGTGGTTTGGCCACAGCTGCAGGTAGCGCCCACGGCCACACTGCACACAGAGAAGTGGGATGCTCAGCACAGTGTGTCTGGCATGGGAACAGCTCTTGTCATCAGTAGTGTGGGGTACAGGAGGCAGGGCTGCATTTTGCTATCTGAAATAAGTGATTGATTCACACAGAACAGTGCAGGTCATCTATTAAATTGGTGGAAGGCCCATAAACAATATGTGGATAACAAGTGGCCATTGCTGCCAAGACTTTCCAAACTGTTGACATCTTCTTCTGTTTGCCACTGTGCTCTGGTGCTTCCTACAGTCTGGACAGTGATACTGAGTTGGGCAGTTCCAACTGCTTGCTAGTGCCCTGGGTTTTCATTCACGTTAGTACAGTGGCACAGGTAAGTTCATAATAAAATGCTGTAATGCATGATCCTTTCACTTTTATTTTTTTTTAAGAGGGTTTTGAAAGACAGGATGAATAACAGTAGAACTTCTTGTTATTAATGAAGGCTACATTCTTGAGCTCATAGAAGTAGATTTGGTTCTCTGAGTCACAAGCTTATAAAATAACAAAAGCAGGCAATGAGCATCCTTAACTTCAGGGCTGAGTAACTGACAAATCCTGAGGAAACCTCAGTAATTTCACAGAAAATCAGCCTGTTATCTCTTGTCACTAATAACATGGAAATTAGCTTAATATCACAATATATATTCACAACAGCATATTTAACACTGTGCAATAACAAGGGACTACCAGAAGTTTCACATAGAGTAGAAAACATTACCCTCAGTGTAAAGGAAACTAACTGAGAAAACTCATAAATTTTTAAATATGATAACATCATGTGAAAAACTTAGGAGAAAGCACTCAAACCCACTGAAATGCAGAAGCAATAATATATAGGCATTATTGTAAATGTTTACTGTTTACTGTCACATAAATTATTTATACTAATATTATCCAGTGCTTTCTTTTCTTTGTACAAAATTCAGAAATCCCATTCTAATCCTCGATGTCCCAAAATTCTATTTGTTACTACTATTTTTATTCCCTTTAAGACTCTTTTTTTCTTGGTTATTCACAACTATAAATCATTGTGGCAGATTCTCTGCTGGGATGAACTGGGTTCATATATTGAGATATATTTAATAATGCTAATAGATAATTAATTGTTTTAACTAATCATAACATGCAGTTTCCAGGTGACTAATTCACACAACTTCCAATCTGAGGGCATTGATTCTATCTCTACCGAGCAATGGGAACAGAGCTTACAAAACAGATTGCCCCTTTTAGATTCTCTTCCTGCTTAGACCACACCTTACAGCCATTAGGCATGAAGCAAAAAGACAGATGCTTTACTTTCTAGCTGGTGCTAGTGCTGTACAACTTAAAAATCAAAGTTGATAATTCCTGGATGCAGCAAAGCGTGGAACTCTGCATTACACATCTGTGTATGCTGTTATGCATGTGATGAACGTGAATCTCCAAGTGGAACAGTAAAAAGGTAATATGGCTTTTATGGGTCATTATTGCTGTATAAGAAATTTGTCGGTACTGACCTTGATAGCAACCTGAAGAGGGTTGGGATCCCCTGCAATGCCTACCACAGTTCCCTCATAAACCTCACCAAATGCACCATGTCCTAGTGCCCTGCAAGAAAAGAAGAGAGAGAACAGATATTATATACACTTGGGTCCAGTGTTGGCCAAGCTCTTCTCTTCATCTAGTCCAAGACTGGGAATAGAATCTGCTGTAAGACATGAAATCAACAACAGAGTTTTTTTCCTCTCAAAGATTCTGAGGATAACTTATCAGTATTTTCTGTCACTGTCACTAAAACAGTGCAGTTGGATCCTTGATGGTTCTGAACAAATAAAGTAGCCTCCTCAATCCTAGGCCCAATCGCCAAGTATGGCAATAGCAAAACAAGAGGAAAATGGAGAGCAACAGAATGAGATGGCTGCAGACTGATGTCTTCAGAAGAGAGTGTAAGACAGCACGTAAGAGTGATCAAGTTTTTCCTTACAAGGTTTATAACTTTGATCAACATCATCTGGATGATAGGGAGTCAAAGGGCAACCTAACATGTATTTCCTTGTGACGGGAAATTTCCTTGTGGTAGGAAAATGTTAAAAAAGAAACATTGCTATAGATTTGGAAGGGAGTTACTGGCAGGAGGCAAGTGCAATCCAGGGCAACACATAAAAACACAAAGGCAAAATACTGTATGCTGCATGTGGGAACATGGAACAGGAGACTCATGATTTTATACTTCTGCTTGAGAACTTCATGGCATCAAAATATCATAGAGAACATAACAACTATCATATCTATTGTATTTTGTCTGACTTGGACTAGGTACTTTGCAGTTAGTCAGATAGGTGGCCCTTGTTTTCTTACCGAAGCAGAGAGATGTTCTTCCGTGGGATCTCCTTCAGCTCGCTTAGAGCAGCAGCCTTCCCTGCGAAGCAGTAGTTGGGGTTGTAATCAGTCATGATGGCAGATGTACGGATTTTGCTCAGTTTATATTCTGGGCTCTGCAGTCGTGCCCTGGCTCCTTCCAGCTGCTGCTTCTTAAGGTGATAAACTGCAGGTAAGGAGATAAACCAAAATGCACAAACAAGGTCAATCCCTGGACAGAAAAGATAATGCTGGCCACACAGAACAGAAAGAAACAAACCCCATACTTATAAATGCTCAAGAAGCATCTTTAGCTTGTCAGTATCACTCTCTCCTTTATGCCCTGTAGTGATTTAACACTGGATATGGAAACAATCATTCCTGCAGGCACCTGGGAGCAACTTAGTTTTCCTATGCTTCTTTGTACTTTGGCTGAGGAAAGAGTGCTCTGTAAGAAGTCTTGCTGACGTTGAGTCCCAAAAATTAAACCATCTCCCTGAATGAATTATATGTTTAATGCAAATTGTGACTTCATCCTGTATAGCACTGCCTGCTAAAGAAACAGCTACTAAGAAGGCTTTCCACGCTGGGGTTTTTTTTTTTTTTTTCCCTTCTGTGGCAAATACCAGGGAAGAGCAGTCCTTACCCTTTGGGACTATGCTTATGTGTAACTGCAGGGGGTGCTGTTTTCTATAACTTCTTTTCCCTGTCCCTCTGATCCACTTGGGACATGACAACATTTTGGCTCCAAATATTAAAAGCAGTGGCATGTGGTTAAGTAGTTTCCTTTTGCCTAATTTAACTGGGAAAAGCAAGTCAATGGATGATAAGAAAGTGTTTCTTACTGATAGATAGGCTGCCGCAAGTGAGGATCATTCCAAGCACCACAATCACAGACACCACAGCTAGGAGGAGGGGGAGAGACAGGTATCCCTCTGGGATAGGACCCTGAGGCACTGGAAAAAATAATAAAAACACCTGTGCATTAATCAGAAACCAACCAGAGCTACCGTAACACATCTCTCTGAAGGTTGCTTGCATTTCAGAAAACAATAGAGAGGTCATGGCCAGACCATCCTATAAAAATTAAAGCAAATCCCTCTACAACGCTGGAGGTTGGAAAAAAAGCCTAAACAGTTTAAAAATCATTGTGAAGATAGAAAACTAACCGATAAAACACATTCTTCAGTTTTCTATAAATGGGTAACATCACTGTTAACAAGTTGAAACTTTCTACAGTCTTGATGCTTTGGAACTCCAAGAGACTGTGTCAGGAAATAACAGTGAGTACAAGGCATCAGCTGACAGACACAGTGGGAAACTGCTGTGGAAAGAGGTAATTTGTGGCTTAAATAACTCAGCAGTAGGTGGTATGTTATCCTGGACAGGTATTTACACTTAAATAGCTGATACACTAAGCCCATTTAGGAAACTTACACCATATCTCTTTATAGATATTTTACATTCTACTTAATCCAAACATAAATGTTGGAGATGGTGACAGAGATCCAGTTCAGCATGTAAGGAAAGGTCATCAGGAATTTTCAGTCATATATTTGACTGACAATTCTCACAACACCATGCCCACTGGAGCCGCTAGCTCTAACTTTGGGAACTGAACATGAAAAAGCCAGGAGAGGTGATATAAGGAATACAGATGTTATCCAATGAAGCTAATATTTCACAACTTACCAGTGCAGGTGACATTGTCATTGGCCAGCACAGCCCCCATCTCACACTGGCAGACTGGAAGGTTGGTGTCAGGGTCCCGCTTACAGTTGTCTGAGTGGCAGTGGCTGCAATTTAGATAGATCTGAATCTCCACCTCACCGTGACTCTCCATGGCTGAACAAGGGATAAGACACAACAGGTGAGCTTAGTTCAGTTTTTCCTCTCTTGTTCCTGTAAGGTAAAAAAACCCAACAAAACAAAACCCAGCAGGTACCTAAAACTTCTCTCCTTCTCTGCAGGAGATCTGGTAGTCCAACACAATGTGGACATGTCAGAAGTCTGACTGGGGCCAGTAGGGAAGAAGATACTGGGTTCCTTAAGCAAACAGAGAGGTCTTGAAGTTAATTGACCTGGAAAAGTCGGGGACTGAGGATGTGTGGTTGAACCTGTTGACTGGGTCTCTCCTGATTTAGAGACTGGGGGAAAAAGTGTCCCAGAGCACTATGGAAATATTTAAAGAAATGACCACAGCTAAAGATCTGACCTGCAGAATGAAATAAGCTTTAATGAAATTAATAAAAAGCAAAGACAGGAGAAGAAGGAGCAGGAAAGAGGAAATAGAGAGGAAGAAGGGAAAAGGAGGAAAGAAATAAACTGGAATAAGAAGTATTTTGTACCTGCCAAAGGGTGCAAGAAGATCTCTCCAATAGGGTTCACAAAAGAGATGCCATCCTGCCCACCAGCTGTAATATCATCATTATCAGAGGCATGCCCTCCTGGGGAGAGAAGAGTATGGCTAGCTGATCAGTGCCGCATTCTGCAAAAAATGTGATGCCTCTGAAGAGTTGCATTCATTCCTGGCACTTATCACCTGGGGTCACTCTGCAGTCTTCCAGTGATATTAGTATGTACAATACCACTGATGGATAAACACTCACTTGACCCAGCCAGTACGAAGGCTAGTGAAGTGACTTTATTTAATATAGGTTTCTCAGTTCAGCGAGGTAAAAATGTTTTTGTTTAGAACAGAAGAAAGAAATGGAACACGGATAACTTGGGAGTGGATGAAGGGGTGATTCACCACACCTTCCAAATACTAAATCACATAGGAACACTTCTATAACCTTGATTTCCCCAGTTATAGGGAGACAGTGGAGAGTAGGGTGGGTTTCATACTGTTCAGCTTGAAGTATCTGTGAGTCACCTTCTGCCTCAGTGTCCTTCTGCACTGAGTGCTAGCCCTTAACTGCAGGTGCTCTGAAGGGTACAAAATTAGATACCATGACCGATTCCTCCAGCAGACCTACCTCTGTACCCTCCACCTCCTCCTCCAGAAGTACAGGCTCCTCCTCCCCCACCAAAACCACCAGAGGTGGCCCACTGGAGCTTGTCTAGTGCCTGGGGACAAGCTTGACCTCCCTCTCCACCTTCCAGAAGGGACTTCCCAGTCTGAGGAAGAAGACTCTCATCTTGCCAGCCACCACCTCCACCTTCAGAGAGTAAGAAAATAAAACAAGAATAGGTAAGGGAAAGACAAGCAGAGGAACTCTGTAGAAAGACAGAGATTAGACCTTAAGTGTCTACATTCAAGGTAACATTTTCTTTAAGTTTAAGAAATATACACACAAGCTCCTTGCTGCAATAACCAAATGGAAATCTAAAGCACAACCTGTGGTAAGTGCTGCATAAGCCAATACCTTAGCACCAGTTTCTAGCGGCATTTAAGAAATAAGGAGCCCATCATTCCCCTTCAGGATAACTGGTTAGGCCTTTCAGCCATGTGAGATGCTGAGTTCCCCAGGGAAATAAAAATAAACAGGATTTCTTCCTCTCATTCTAGTGGCCCCTCTGTGAGGTTATTGCAGCAGGAGATGGACAACCACTGGATTTATCTTAGGTATGGATTCTAGGCACATCCAACAGAAGATTATAAATAAGCTTCCATTTCTGGTATAATTTCCATAATATAACTTTTGTCGTTAGGGTATCCTGGTTTCGGCCAGGACAGGGTTAATTTTTGCAATAGCCAGTAGAGGGCATGTCTAGGACCCAAAAGTTATTCTGTACCACCTCATATCATTGCTGGGGGTTGGGGGGGAGGAGGGAGTTCCATTGTGGGGAGTAAGTTGAGTAAGCATGGTGGAGGGAGCAGTGGGATAACGCCAGTTCTGAGCTGGAGGGAGCAGTCAGGTGAAACTGGTTCTGAGCAATCACATGTGAATCATTTGTCTATCTTGTACACTTTGTTATTAATATTGTTGTTGTTACTGTTCCATTTCTTATCTCACTGCTATTTCCGGTAATTTGTTCTTAACTCAAACCCTGATTTTCACCTTTTGTGCCTCCAGTTCTCGCCATCTCACTGCAGGGAGCAAGTGGCATGTGGTTTCCAGAGTCTCAGTGAGAGCACTAAATTGGAAAGTATCACTCCTAAACCACGAGGTAGGGTTTTGGGGGAGTAACAGGGAAAAAGTCTTCTCTTCAAAGGCCATTGTTGCAGTGTGAAGGAATGGGCTTCATCCCTCAAAAATCATTTTCACTGGGTCAGTTCATAGAAGAGAGGAGTCCTCCTATGGAATAGCCTCTACTGGAGCACTCATCGCCTTTCTTATGAATTCTTTTTATCTGGTGACACACTATATAAAAAAACATCCTTACAGACTACTCAGTATATTTATAACAACTACTGCCATAGAAAAATTCCAAAAGATCAAAACAGAAGCCCTTCACTTCATACCCACAGGACAATGTGTGTATTAAGCCACCTAATTCAGACCTTGTGTGGTTTTAGCATCTCACCTGATGCCCCAGTCCTTCCACTGACTCCAGGTACTGCAGTGCTGTTCTCAAATTGCTCCAGGGGTACATCATCCAGGGAGCTGTCTTGAGCCTTCAGGTAGGCTTTTCCTCCTCCTCCTGCTGCGATGAGCAAAGGTTCGAAAATCCCATCCTTCTGCTGGAAAACCCCCCATCAAACATCAGAAAAACTTCACATCCCTTGGATAGGTGAACTCACATAAACTCATCAATGAGCATGAAAGAATCCCAAAGTGGACCAAGGCCAGGGCAATGCTACTGATTATTTCACAGAATCATTACGAAAATGTTTTACATCATGTTCCTGTGTACAAAAGTAATTGTTTAACTGAACACCAAGATTTTAGGATTCATTTGTTTTAGGACTGCTGTCTGTATTAAAGTGGGATCCTGGTGTAATTCCCAGATCTGAGCTGTTAAGAACTGAAAAACCAGTTCAACTAGCTTAGTGACATTGACAAATATGATCAAGGATATGAGAAGAGATAAATAATTAAAAAGACAAAAACCAAAGAGAGACAGAAGGTGAGGGGAGGGATAGAGACAGGAAAGGCAGAGTCCTTTTTCATCACCTTTTTTTAAAGAAGTGGTTATCATATGACATGATTGACAGTGAGAGCTAGTTGCTCTGCTGGACACTACTCAGGCAGGATGCAAAGAAGAAATACTTACTCTAAAGATGTAGGTTGCTCCTCCTCCACCTCCACCTCCCCCAGCCCATTCCCTCAGATCCTTTTTCTTTCTGTAATCTTCTTCAATGAGAGATGACTCCCCTAGGCAGATCTTCTGGGTTTCAGGATTGCTCTGAAAGGAGATGAGAGATGTACTCAAATATCAGTGAAGTCCAACTCATGAGCACTGTGTGTATATTTCAGTATAATGACATATCAGACATATATAAACCAGTATGTAGATTATCTTTGTGGAAAGTGAATTCTTCTGCAAGGACCAACAGCTAAGGGATAGGTCTGTCTGCTACCTTGATTTTTAACTCACATTATACATACAAGTGAAAATATAGTAATAGTGATAACTCATTACTGATACCACATAATTCATATTTCACATATTTAGAACTTCTTATAACCAAAAACATTAAAATGGTTTTCATTATGGATTAATTCTCAGAACTTTCTTACTGCTGTATTTTTTAGGTATTTCTCAAGGTTATAAACGTATAAAGCACACAGAGGTGACTGCACATAGTTAAGAATGATCTACTGACATGTCTTGGAAGAATAACTTGGAGACCCAGTTTGCTATTCCTGCATGGCACCAGTTTTACTTCCTGTGTTCTCTCCTTCACATGGAATCATAGAATGGTTGAATGAGTAAGATTGGAAGGGACCACTGGAGGTCATGTAGTCCAACCTCCTTGCTCAAGCAGACTTCCTCAGAACAAATAATTCAGACCACTTTTGAACACCGCCAGAGAAAAAGACTCCATAACCTCCCTGAAAAACCTATTACAGTGCTTAGTCACCCTCATGAAAAAGAAGCTCTTCATCATATTCAGCTGGAACATCATGTGTTCCAGTTTCTGCCAATTGCACCTCATCCCAAGACTGAGACTTGAGATTCATTGAAAATTAACAGAGGGAGAGCTCTTTCTCAGTTCTGGTAGTGGTGGTTCATGGCCTTTCTTAGTTAATGGAGTGATTCAAATAAGAGAATGAAAGATGACAGGTTAGATGAAGAACAGGGAAAAGCAACTGGGGTAAATCTGAGGAGAGAGAATCAAAGTTTAGAGCTGCAGAACTTCTTCAGAGAAAGGAAAACAAACATCAGTTACCCAATATACAGATTCATTAGGATTTCCAAAGCCAAAGAAAGTTAGGCTTTGGAAATGGGAAAAATAAACTGAAACTGTTTCCAGCAGAGCCTGTCGAAGGGAGATAGTTAGTGCTGGGTTATACTTTGCAATTTGGAGAACAAGTCATGAAATGCAAGGAATTCATTGACAACTTTTCAGATTATGACCTAAGACTAGAGACTGCACTGAAAAGGGAACTGCAGATATACAAACGTATGTTTTATTTACATAGATACAATTCTTGTACTATATGAAGTGAAGAAAAGCTGGTTTTAGAATCTGTTGCAGCATCTGGGTAAGGCATCATATGCTCTGGGCAAGGTAAACAGTAATTTTTAAACCCTACAAGAATAGTTTATGCATCTCGAAACACCTCAATCTGTGGGGAAAGGAGAAAGTAGTTTTGTTCCTGGGCAGGGGTTAACTGATCACATTTCTAGAAAAAGGCAATATTAAAGAACTCATGCTGAAAAGAGGCATTTTTGTGCCTATGTGATAAAAGGATTTTCAAATCATTTGGTCTCGCATTAGAAGACACATATATAAGTATTCATGTCCAGTACTCATAAGTGTTTTTTTGTCATTACAAATATCTAATCCAGGGGGCAATGTAGTTAGTGGAAAGATTCTCAATTGTTTTGATAGGCTTTGAATTCAGACCTTGGTTTCTAAGCCTAGAGAGTATTTAACACAGTGCAGGCACAACACTGCTGGATGCTTCCACAAATGATAATAAATTATCCGAAATCCTGGCAGACAGAAAGAACCCTAGGCTGTGGAAAAACAAGAGAGGGAGCACACCACTTTCACCTACTAGCTTCCTGCCTAAAATAAGCACAAGAAAGCTGATGAGGAACTTATTTCAAAGACCAGGAGCTTAAAGCAAAGTTCCTGTGGGCTTCATGTTTGTTTGTGCATTTTGGGATTGTTTTTCTTTTCAGAGTTCTTTATATTTTTGAGATTCTTTCTAACTTGCTTTATTGGTTCTCTCCAGTCTCTTGACTCGATTTTATTGCTGGATTCTGGAATTTCTATCTTTATCACCAAACCTCAATCCACCCACTGAATCAAATCTGCAAGGTCTCTGCCCACACATGTTTGGTGGCTCTCACCCCAGGGCAGGCATCCTCCCCCTGCTGTCCCACTAAGATGTACAGCAGTTCATCTTTCTCCAGGTGGAAGGTGGCTGAGATGAAAACTCCGTGGGACCTCTTATTGTGGTTTTTGGCTCCCTTGCCTCCAGCTGCTCCGTAGGCAGAAATCCTGCAAGAAAAAGTAAGTAGTTAAAGAAACAGCTCTCACACTTCTCATCCCCAAAGTAACTCCATCTGCAAGGTCTCCCCAGCCTTCATTTCCAAACAGGCATTGCTCAAGAGCAGGCTCCCCTCCTGTAGCAGCTCATGGCTATTCTTTGCCTCAGATCCAGGTAGACCCAGACTAACTCTACACTTGAGTACTGGAGGCAGAGACTTCAGGAGCAAATAGCACGAGCTGGTATAGCCCAATCTAAGAGTCAAAGACTTCAGGACTAAAATGATGGCAGCACTTCTACTTGGCTGCATGCCCATTCTCACTCCTGTTCTGACCTCTTCTAAGTCACCACTCCACCCTTCTGTGCTTCACAGTAGCTCAGAACACAGATCCTTGTAGCTACCACTCCTATTTCTTTGTCCCCACTCAGTGCAGATAGTCCCACACTTATGGTTGCTGAAACTCCACACGCACAAAAAGTAGTTAAATGTGGCTGCCTCTCCAGAACACGCTGATATTCACCTGTATCGGTTTGTGGCTGGCACTCTCCAGACTTGTACTCCCCGGAGCCTGCCCTCCTTCTCCACAGTCACTGTCACACTGCTGTTCTTATAGGCACTGTCGCACTGAGCTTGAGTTGGCCCATGAGGGCCACTGGCACCACATGTTGAGAACCACCAGAATACAACAGTTGTGTCTCCTGTGACCAAAACAGCAAGAGTTAGGTCAGGTGTGAGTTTCCCCATATTTCTCAGATACACAATCATAGAATTGTTTAGGTTGGAAAAGACTTCTAAGATCATTTAGTCCAACTCTTAACCCAGCACTGCCAAGTTTACCACTAAAGCATGTCCCCAAGTTCCACGTCTACACTACTTTTAAATACCTGCACTAATGGAGGCCACCTGGGCACAGTGCTGGCTCATGCTCAGCCAGCTGTCAACCAACACCCCCAGGGCCTTTTCCATCGGGCAGCTTTCCAGCCACATGTGCGATAACTCACAGAACTACATAACCGAAGGACAAGTGCAATTAAAACAAACAACCGTTTCTTGTTGGTATCTTTCCTTAATGATCCTTTGATAACAAAATTCACATTATTATTACTGTTATTCACATAGAACGTTAACCATTTCTATATAAAAAATAGATGATCAAAGGAAAGACCACGTTGAAGCAGTATTTGCTATCTACAGGGTTTTAAAACTCAATGCATCTCTTTGATCTATTTGATCACATTCTTATAATTGTTATTATTATTATTATCATGCAAAAAATGCTTAAACTTGCATTTACAATGTGAAGACTTGAAAGTTAGTACATACTTAAGTTGCTTTTATCTATTCAATTTAATGCAGCTCCCTCATAATGCAATCCACTAAAATATCACTCTTAATTATAAGATTATAGAGTACTTATGTTATCCTCACTTTGTTCTAGTCATAGGACAACTACTGCTCTGGGTATAGTCACTGTTTGCTTTTTCTCCATCTCACCTTATTTCCTGTACAATATTTAATAAATCATGGACTGGAGATAAACCCCATCATTTTTTTTATTTTTTTGGGGGAGAGGTGAGGGGGAGGTGAGAAGGGGAGAGGGACAGGACTTCTGTGGAGGTTTATCCAAGTGTCTCACAGACATGATCAAATTTCTCTTCTCAGTGCCAGTATGAAACAAGAAAATATTAGGCTTTCCAGATGAGAATTAAAGCATGTACACAGAAATAAGGGTGGAAAACATCTGCCATTATGACTATGCAACATGGTGAAAGTTTTAGGTGACTTGTCTCAGGCTTGCACAAGAAGCCTGAGGCAAGTAAATGGGGCCTAAGAAAAAAAATTTCAATAACATATCTAAAAATTGTGTGATGCAGCACATGCACCAAAGCCAGAGTCAAAAGTAGAGCTGTCAGAGAGCTGAATGATTAAAATAGAGGTAAAAATCACAAACCATTAAAAGAAAAATTCAAATCTTGTTTAAAAGAAAAGACAAACAAAACCATCCCCAACAGATGTCTTCCTGTGAACATGTGGATGGATCACTGCGGTACAAATGTCAGCTACATTACAGAAATCTCTGTCCCTTGAGCTAAAGGGAACTGACAGCAGTACAGATTGTCACATTCCAGGTGGACATAGCCTTCAGGAGCTGGTACAGTCACACACTGGTACTTGCCAGCTGCAAAACAGCCTCAAGGACAACGTCTCCCCTTCAGCCCTTCCTTTGGATCACTCTTCTCACCCAGACAGTTGTTATCTGTCTTGCAGAGTGCTAATCTCTACGACTATCAGTAAACTAGTCCCCAGTCCCACATTCTCCTAGTTTTTCATCCAATTTTTCTATTCAGTGAGTTTCCTGATCCTTACTTATTTCCCCTCCCTGGATTTTCATCTTTACACCGCTATTCTGTACTCATTTTGTTCAGCTTCACTGGTCTCCAAATCCAAGTAAATCTCTATTCCCAAATTTCTGTGCCAGTCTACACCTTTTGTTCCTGAGCTGCCTTTGGTGCACTCTAAATTTGAGTCATGAAGCTTCTGCTTTTATTTTGAGATACTTCTTTTCTTTAAAGAGGACTTGCTATTTAAAGACTGGTGTGTTGGGCTCCAGCAAACTGCTTCCCCATAGTGAAACAGAGTCTACCTGACATGGTCTCCACATCTTTGCCATGGATATAGTTGCCCTATTGCTACAGGGCAGGCAGATCACACACAGGAGATAGGAAGGGAACCACCTTTTACAATGAAGGGACAGGTTTTCAGTACTGAATCATGTACCTGAGAGGGAGGGCTCTTCCAGGGGTTTCAGAAGACGCTCATTGGTACTAATCTCACGTGGGTACTGGCGTTTCCCACCAATATTATTTGGTTGTCTTCCTGTAATAGTTTGTAGAATAGAGGAGAGAGATGAGAGGGTGGTAGAAAAGAGGGATGGAAAATTTCAAGATCACATGAATGAATTAAGTACAACCATTTGGTTAAATTAAGTAAATATTACCTCAGGCAGAAAAGGTGTTTTAGACAATCATAATTTTGTATTACTCTTTTAAGCCCATGTCTTGGGTTAGCTACTTGTATGTGTGCTAAAGTCAATGGGTCTTCACATGAACACAGGCCCTCCATGTCATCCCATGCAGGATAAGTAAGATCCTTGGCCAGCAAATTACACTAACTGGGATTACAACAGACTTTAGGAAAAATGTAGTGTGGGAGAACAGATACCAGGTATTGGTGCTCTGCTGGTCAAACAGGCAAGTGACAATTCTGGACAGTCCAATCAGTGGAGGTGTAAAGGAGAGTAATAGCAAAAATCATTATCTTTGGTTCTGAGTGGTGTGATGGCAAGTAAACCAGCCTAACACTGGTCACTCTGGAGGTCACTCCCCTCTCGGCAACCAACTCTGAGCACCTGGGACCTTGCTTAGAGAATAAAATACTAAATAAAATTACATGTCACACTAACATAGACAATTATGAAGTAGCAGCATACCCTTGACACAGGATGTAAATGTTTGGACAAACCCTTTTGAAAACCACAGGGCAAAACTCTGCATTTCTGACCAGTGAAATAGGCCTTTAAAAATCAGCCCTTTTCAGAGAGAGGGATTTCAAATCAATTGCTGATCTAAAACATCTGAATGCACTGAGAACACCACATAACCAATGCTGCATTACAACAGGAAAAACTAATAACTGAACCCTTGCCTTATAATCTGTAAGCATTCCATTTCAATAGTTAAATTACCCATTTTAATGCAGATTTTTTATTGGAAAATCTCAATAAGAGAAAGGACATATTTCCTTCCATGTTATGAACCCAGTTAATTTAATACTGAACATTTCTCATCACTTGAAAAACATTACAAATATTTCAATTTGTTCCAGTTGTAAGAATTAACAGCTGTTTGATGCTCTATTCAAAAGAGACTCACTCAGTTCCAGATGGACAATTATCTCTGCCACAAAGCCACTGCTCTAAATAGCAATAATTAACACCTTTGTTAGCTGTGTCAGAAAGGCCAAATAACTAATTGAAGCATGGCGACCTTGCTGAGCTTTTACTCCTGAGAAAATTCCCCCCAGGTCTGACTGAAAGCACATTGATGGATGGAAGTAAAAGAAAGCTTTGTCCTGACACGCTCTGTTCATACTTAGATAGAGAACTTCAATGGATGAAATTGTCAAGCCAGTAAAAAGTGAAATTAACCAAAACCAAATGAAATTAATCAAATACAAGAAGGAAAACAGAATGAAAAACACAATGAAGGACCAGAAAAGATGCTCCCAAGGCCTGCACTGAATTTTGAATCCTGAAGGTCACAACAGTTTCAGATATTTAGCGATGTACAAGAAGTCTGTTTATGTTTACCAGAGGAAAGGAATGTGAATGATTCTCTAAAACAGAGAGCTGATCTGTGTGTCTGCAGCGATTTTTTTCAGCATTGCAACTGAGTATCCTAAGGCACAGCCTCATTTCCAAACAAACAATCTTTCCTCCTTCTCCAAACAGTCTCAATCCTTCGCTCTCTGGAAGAAAGTTTCTGTCTCCTCTGTGTTCAGCAGCACACAAACTGCAAGATAGGCTGACCATAACCCTGTCTGCATGAGCTGCTAACTCTTAGAAGGCTGATATTTTGTGTGTTGTACGACATGAACCTGTAAGGTGACGTTTTCTACAAACATGGTGTAGTCCTGCAATCCAGGGGCTGCTGCTCCAGTGTATTTTAGCTTGTACTTCATCTTTTAACAGCCAACATGTTGACTGTAAATGAATGGAAGGGAACAAGAATTAATTCCTATTAGGTGTATCTATATTAGAAAAATATGAAGAGCACGGAACTCCTTTCTCCAAGTTTTAGCCAATCTTGTTGATTTCCCCATTGAAAAAGGACAGAGAGAAGTGCACAGGAGAAAGACAAGGCATCTCCTGCAGGCAAAGAGAGAAAGTACTTCACTCCTACTTCTCTGTGTGTGGGACTGTAATGGAAACAGAAGTCTTGTGGCTGAGATTAATCTGAGTAAGATGCCTCACCTTACTAATGCAGGTTGTAGTATTCCAGGACACCTTTCCAGCTTGTCCTGGAGAGGGACAGAGAATGGGGAAGCTGTACCAGCTTCTTCCTTCCCAATCCTTTTGGCTGATCTACTGCATTTCTAGTGAACACCTTCTTGAATCAGTGAGAGGAGGCAGTAATGAGTCTCGAACCACTCCCCACCATTCACCTCAAGCAAAGAGACTTGCAGGTCAACAGAATCAGACCTTGCTGGATCAGGGACTCTAAAGTCAAGAACTAGACATATGCTATACAAAAGCTCTCTTTGGACAGTCTTTTCATTTATAAACCAGTCTTCTGAGAAATTGTAAATAATGCAAAGAATGAAATGTAGTTTCTAGGCCAGAGTAGTAGTTTGATAGATCACAGACCTGTGATCTCAATTGGAACAATATAATATTCAGAGCACAAAAAGGTAATAACAAAGGCAATGAGGAGGACAACTGTCAGCACTCTTTTTGCTGTGTCAGTCCACGTTTTCATATTTAGACACTGAAAATTCAAACCTCTTCCCATGAAAACACTAGTTAACTAAAACAATGAAATATCTTTATGCCTGTCCATCTAAAGTTCTCACAATGAACCAGACACATGCCATGTGGTCTCTGACACTGTCTTACATAGGGTGATCGTATAAACCAGAAGGTGGTTTCATCTGACCTTTTTCACAGAGAAACCATCTTTCAATGCCCAGAAGCTGCCATCCAAAGAATGGTCTGTTTGTTTTTTTCCTTATTGATGTCTCTTGAGCTGCCCTCACTACCCAGTTTTCTCCTCTTAAATCTTACTGAAACTTTCCTTTCCATTTTGAGGTGTATGGAAAACTTCACCTTCTTTCCCATCTTGCAAACATAAACACTGCTTTTAGTCTGCACTGGATTTTGTAGAGAATTGAACTACAGGATTGAAATAGATGGAGAAAATAATATTTACATCCTAGCAAGAAGCAACTCCTTCCTTCCTGCCATACATCCTTCCTGCTGCCCTTATGAAAAGACTTTACTGCTTGGATTTTAATTGGCTCTGTCTCTGACATCTGAAACCTGCCCTTGCCAGGGAGAAGTAATTTCATTACTGAAAACACAGCAGAGCTACTGGGCTTCTCTGCAACCTAACTGAATTAAAATCATGAGAAGACAAATACAAGGGGTTGCTTTCAGAGGCGAGAAAACATCAATTTGCACAGAGGATTCAAGGAACAGTGGCAAGTGCAAGGCTTCTGAGAAACATGTTTCCTTTGTGATGTGTTTCTTCTGCGTGATTCACACATCCCTGGGTCATGCCTTCGGGTGGGGTAAGTACCAGATGCTCCTTGACATCAGTACAATTTATACCAGTTGACAATAAGGAGTAGCTTGGGCAGTCTAATGGACAAGCTCTGACAACATTGCTGCAGGGGCATTTGCACCCCACCTATTTGCAAAAGGATGCATATCTACACTAGACCCAGCAAAATGTTTGTGGGTAAACTGGAGGCTGTATCTGCTCTCAGGAAGGCAATAAACTCCAGTAGCTGGGTGCACATCAGCTGGCACAATTGCTTCTGGAGTCACCCTCAATTTCCTCAAGATTTCAAAACGAAGTGTGAGCATGGAGGTTCCAAAGTGTTTCAGAGCCAGGGCTGTTAAGGAGCTAGAGTGAACAAATGACATTACCATTAAGGAACAGCTTTATCTCTTAATTTCAAACTAAAATATGCATGTCTTAGTATTTTATAGAAGAGTGGTTTCTGCTCACAGAACAAAGGGACCAAGAACAGGAGACTGAATCAGAAAATGATGGGAAGGAAAAGGGGCTTTTGTTGATGAGCTTTTAACATAGGTTTGTTTTAATATAAGCCTTCCCATTTGCTATGTTAGGCTACAGTTAGCCACTGCAGGGACACGATATTACACTAAATGCTGACATAGTGGATGTGGTGACACATGAAGTGTGGCACAGGACCACCAATATACATTTTGTCTTCAACAGAAGTCACAATTCAAGTGTTACATATCCTCCAGTTCCTTTACAACAGAGCATATGTCTTTTCCCATGGGACAAAAATGTCATTTCTCTTATTGGCATGTGGTTCAATTATCTAACTTCTCACCCCTTGTTTGCTAAGAAAATCCAGCTCTTGCTAACATGTCTCACAAGGTAGCAATGGCTCCATTTTTCTGTGGAATGTATAGTCGTCAGTCATGTTCACAGTAAGGAAGCAAAGGAAAGTTGTTGTATATCTGGCAGTGACAGTTAATGCACCTCCTCATAGAGTAAAACAAACTTGTTGGAGTGATCTAAATTTTATTGTCAGAGAGTCACTTTATTCCTTAATTTTCTTCATTTCCTCCACTAAAATATGGTGACTTTCCCCTTTGATTTCAACAAATTCCCTTCAGCTATCAATTGCCAGAGGTAATAGGTCAGCAGGGACTGTGGAAGAACAGTGTGATGTAATCCTTCCACTTAGAGGCTAAGGAATAAGTCTAGTGTTTCTTGCCAAGACACATGGACAGGTCTCAACTATATGATACAGGATATCCCAACTTAGAGAAAAAAAGAGCACTAGGAGAGTTCAACAGACCATAAAATTGCCTTTACTTGCAGTCTTTAGTAGGTCTGAGATAAAATGGCATTGTGCTGAAAAACTAACACAAATGATCCATGTGCACTCTGTGGGGAGAATAGAACATGTGTCCTAGATCTGTGGGATGCTGTTTACACTACCCAAATTCTTCAAGAAGTTCTGCAACATTTGTGGCTCACCATCAGTGAAGCAGTCCAGTCCAAATGTAATATTGTCGATAGCAATGTCAGCTTGGGAATTCCAGCCCCAGGTTGCCAGGAGTTGCAGTTCAAACCTTTGCAATAAGACATAAGTTTTAGGGAAGACCAACAAAGGTGCAGGAGAGGGAAGAAACGAATCCAAACCAAGCCAAACCAAACCAAACCCAACCCAACCCAACCCAACCCAACCCTAAAATTACAATGTTTCCTTGTCATGGAAACATAATCGTCACCATTTGCAATGTTTCCTCCAGACAAACCCTACTGAGTAGCCAAAAGGGTTTGCTGAACGTCTTAGATGCTCATCAAACATTAGCAAGGACCAACCAACATTCATATAATTCCACAATTAATGGGGAACAAGAATGCAGACTTACTTCCCCTGCTGTCTGCACACACATGTAGAAATACAAGCTACTGTCCCCCACTAATAGTTATACACAGACAACCTTCCATGTCAAATTACCAGAAACAGTTATGAAATTGGACACGTGTAAAAGGGAAGGGGGGAAGATAATCTCCTGCTTTCCACCCCAGAGAGTTAGAGTAAAAAATGAACACAATATCCAAAGGCCTTGGGCCTGATCCTCAGCCAGTGTAACTCAACAAGATGCCATGAGTTTCTTTCAGGTCAGGACATTTTAAATTTCAGCCATAACTCCCTGAAGTGTTAGCTCTCTGGGCTGTCTCATCTCTTTCCATTGTGACCAGTTGTTAGTTATCTAGGAGCTCTGTTATGTCCCACGTGCATTGCTACATTCTGAATTCACAAGGAAGAAAGAAAATGGGCTGAAGGATCTCCTTTCAATGGATAGGACTGAACAGTTTTTCATTAAATTTCAGAAATAAACAAATGTCTGATGTTTAGTCCATTTAGAGCTTATTAAAAGCATACTGCAATCTCTGGTGAAGCTCAATGGTGATTTATGAGGGATCGAGCACTGACCTGCCTTACACATTAATCATTAAGCCTAGGAACACACTTGTCCTAAATTAGTGGCAATAAAATATGTGTGTGTATTCCACCCACCAACCAAATGTTGGTTGATATCCGTCGTGAGGATAATGTTGCATAGCTGCATCAAAACCTTTGGGGATAAGCTGCTTTTACCCTAACTCAAGAATGACCCCTTGTGCTTAAATGAAAGGATCCACACCTACAGGATCTTAGCACTCTGGGAGTAAGAGTTGGTGCAGTGAATGCAATCAAGGGTCTCTTGAATGACCACTCTTTTAGCTGTGGGGTTAGAGGGGGAATTTTTCATTAGATCCCCTTCCTACAGAAACACTCCTCTTCATGAATATGTTTAGCGATAGTTTTGTATTTTCTAACCTCATGAGTAAGTCCATTGAAACAGTAAGTTTCCCTGTCATTTGATGGAAGAGAGTCACAGCACCCTGAGCCCAAACTAGGGCACTTTTAGGACCCCCAGTCATAGATACAGCACCACAACCTACTCCTTACTTTAGACACTCACATGACACTATATCTTTGGTCAGATCAATCTGCTGCATCTGGTCCATGGAGGCAGAGCAGTGCATGGCACTGCACTATAAGGTAAATTTCTGCTCCAGCTGAATACAAGTAGGAACTTGGGGAATGGTCACCCTCCCCCAGTGCATGAGAATAGACATCTCATAAGCTCTGGGCTCTACATGCTCAGAAAAAGGGGAAGAATTTGCCTTTTGAACTTTGTGCTGTGTTAGCCAGAGGGGTTTCCAGTGTTCCTGCTCATTGAGCTCATTTTGCTGACTGCAGCAGATTACATTCTCCAGCTCTCTGGTGTCTGGACTTTTGCATGTTTGATTGTCTTCTGACAGTAGCCTTTTCCCCTGTGTGTGGTACGAACCAAGTAAGTGAATTTGCCAGCTGATCACCAGAAGCAGTTTTCCAAGTAGTTAGATGCCCAACTGGGAGGCTGATCGGCAAACTGTGTAGTCTTCCTTCTCTCCTAAGAAATAAATTAATTGGAGGGAGCTCTTGCTAAAAACTTATCTGTATATCACTTCCATGGCTTCCTCATTCCTTCTCTAAGGCTTCTCTACATCTGGTCCATTAAGTTTCAGACCTGCTACAGCAACTATTTGTGCTACATTCCATGCCTACTCCTTCTCCCTGTGTGATCTGTCCCCTTCCTATCCATTTTATTACCTGCTATCATCCCTTTAAGGAACCAGGGAAAAATATAACCCTCTAGCGAGAGAAGGACAGGAGTCTCCAGAAGATTCAGGATACAGCAAAACAATGTGACAGCACTAAAAATTTCCCTAAGCACAACATTGCTAGAGTTTGCATTACCACAGAAAGCTGACAGTACCCATAAATGTGCAGAAAAAGTAATTCACAGAGGTTTATAGCAAAACGTACTAAGATTGTACAACAATGTTTGTTACACACCTTTGCTTACAATTTTTTTGCATTGTTTGCAACTTCACTAACCTTAAAGCAATTTAGGCTGAACTTTTCTATTTTGGGTGATTTGGTATGACTTTTCTAGTGTTGAGAATGAGAAAATGCAAGGGCTCATCATTTTGACCATGCTCAAAAATGCTGGTAATTTTTAAGTGCTTTGTACTACCAGGTATTGGAAATGGGATGTGAAATTTTTGAGGAAGAGAGTCACATGGCAGAGATGAGCTTTTTTCCCCATGTGAATGAGAATCTGTCAAAATTTTAAGAAAATGCCTTTTAAATTTTTTAATCCCTGGCACTTCCATGCCTGGTATCAGAACTAAACACTCATACAGGAATTGGAGGGTTCGGGAAACCAGCATAAGGAACCATATATGAGAGGAAGCTGATGGTCTTAAATACTGCTGAAGAACCTCATGGTCTCTGCTGCAGATAGGTCCACATGAAAGTGCCTTAGGAAAAGAGCTGTTCTGGACAAATTCATGGGTCATACTTTACATATGCATAACTAAACAGATGCTAATCCACAGGGCTCCAGACTGTGTCAGACAAGAATACTAAATACAGTGCCAGCAGGCAGACCAATCCTACCCTAAAAGAATAATAAATGGCAAAAGTGCATATGGTGAACACATGATAATAGTGAGAGCAGGGTAAAAAAACATTCTCTTGCTCTCTCTCACTTCCAGACCCAAATACCTTAGCCTTTTACATAAAGATGCAAAGAATATTTAAAGTTAAAAGGAATTTCCTCACACCTTCTATCCCCTGAAATTTTGAGACATTATTTGTTACCAATATTGAGTAGATATATTTCCATTTATAATATTCAGTATGTGTATAGACTTGGATTTTTTTTGTCTTAAGTTTCATGTGAAGGAGTTCTTCCCGAGGAAAATGAAAAAGAACAGATTGGAGAAACTGAAAACATGTTCCTGTTGTGCAAAATAACATCTACAGAGCTTGAGATGGAGGGACACTGGGTGAGGGAAGAGAAATATCTGAATAAAATTAGATCACATTGAAATTCTTTGAATCTTCAATATTTGACTTCATTTGAGAGCCAACGTTGCACTGCATTTTCCAATCCAAACCCTTGAAAACTTAAGTTTTCAAGGCTGATTTGGGCAACAGTCTTTTCCTGAGATTATTGCATCAGTGATGTGTCAACAAATGATCTCCAGCTGCCTAGGCTGCACTGGTATAGATCATAGACTGGACAGTTGTATTGGCTAAACTGTGATTTTACCACCTATTTGACTGACATGACTTTTTTTTACTGTGGGAGCACAGGGTGCAGCTATGCTAATATAGCTGCTTACCTACTGGGAGCACTTTGCCACTGTGAGCATACTGGCTTTCTCAGACTGGTAAAATGTTTCTAGTACAGACGCTTCCTACTCCCAAAACCTAAGTACTGCTTGAGGCTGCACAGAAGTGCAGTCACATGGTGCGGGCTTGTGTTGAGCTGAGCTATGTGCGCAAAGATTTGCACTTATACTTTCTGAGCAAGCAGAGCCACTTGAAATGGCCCTGAGAAAAGGTAAGAATGAAAGCAACACTTCAAAATAAAGACAGTAACAATTTACTAAATCTATAGGCATAACCATTGATGTTGATGTTGGAGCCCTTACCGGTTCTGAAGCACTGGCATTGGTAAGGTGATGAGAAACCAGTGGTCACTCCAGCTCCCTGCCCTTTCCCACATTGGCAAAATGACTGGAGCTCCCTTTATCTCTTCCTTGACAGAGAAGGAGACAGTACCATTGTAGCTGCCAAATACATGCACTGAGAACTGGATCTGTAATAAAGGAAGAAGAGGGAAAAGAATGGTAACTTGTGACAAAAAGGGAAAAGTAGTCACTTCTCCCCTCCCTGGGGATTTGAGACACCAAACATCTGAGCCTGAGCCAAACTGCTTAGTAACAGAGATAACTAAGCCCCCACTCATTGATTGTGTATGACTCAACAGCATTCCTAACACAGAATTTCTTAGGGAAGACCCTACTGACACTCCTGTTGGACAACTGTTCTTTAGCCACTGGCAACAACAACAGTATCCATGGCCTCATACATCATCTGGTGTGAGAGCACTGGTTTCCTTGTTATCCTATCTCTCTGAGGGGAGAGCTGTCCTGCCCCAAATACCCCTGAAATGAGGGGTATTTCCTCTAGAAGCAGGAAACATCGGTCCATATACTTCCTCCAACTCATAGGACCATTTCTATTGTAGCACCATATAACAGGTGAACAACTTCATGGCAAGGCCAAAGAATATTTTGAAGTAGGAGTCATTCCTGGTTTTTTTGAGCAACCACTTCCAGTTTGCCACAGAGCAAGAGAAAACTGTCATTTCTACTATTGCTTTGAATGCTCAGCTGTCCTTTATATTACTGAGAGCTCTGGTATGGGCAGGAAAGGCAGCACACACACACGTGTTGCAAAGCACAGACACGGGAAGTTCCTTGCTCCTGAAATGTGGGTTCAAATCCTTGCCAATGGAGGAGAGAATAGATCTAGATCTCCTGTGACTTCCAGACAATAACCAACAGCTAATGCTTCTCCTCTCCTGGTTTTGTAAAGTTATCTCCAAGCATATTTTATTTTATTGGAATTAGCCAGCAAACATGACCTGGGTTTATAAATAAGTATAAATGCTGAAGCCACATTTCTGGCACCTACACTGTATTCCTTTTCCCAGCTCAAATTAAGAGGCATCAAAGCTTTCTCTTTTTCCCCTAGCGAGGCTCCAGCTCAAACTTGCAGCTTAATTTTCCGAAGTGTTATAACTATAATAATATTTTATAGTTTTAATTCCAACATCTCAGAGCTGTCCAAATCTCTTTGTAAAGATTTGAGCTCACGACAACTTATGCGATTTTACCCAGGCCAGGTTGCCCTTACTTTTTGAAATTCCTGAAGAATGTAAACAGAAGTTTATTATCTTCTTCTATTTCTAGAAAATCTAATGCCTTCTAACTTCACACTCCTGTTCTCAGTGAAATTGTCAAGTTTGTTAACTCCTACAAAACTACTGCAGAATTTATGAAGAGAAGTCTCAGCAGCAGGTACACTGAATGGCTCAACAGCCCCGCCAACCAGTTCCCTTTTCTACAAACCAAGGCTAACCCACACAGTTCAGCTGCTGGGTACCTTTTGGAGGAATAATTGATTCAGGTTGGCTGGAGAGTTTTCCATAACTAGGGGCTGCTTTGGGACTCCTGCCTTCACTTTACTGGGGTTGCACCTCACATCTCCTTTCCAGTTTTCAACTAGTAGCTAGCCAGCTAGCTAGCTAGGCAGTATAGCCAACTCTTCTGCTTTCCAGAGTTTTGCAGAGTGTGCAGAGGGACAGGATGATGGGCTAATTGTGCAAATAGTGCCTACAGCCTGATGATTTTGTCCATAAAGGTGTTAAGACAGTGATATACCTGGTAGCCTTCAGCGGCAATACTGGCAGGCAGGCTGGTACTGTAAGCCTTAGCCATACCGCTCGTCTGATTGCTGTCTGCTCGCAGGTAGAGGAAATGTCCTGTGAATATAAAAGTGAATCAGAGAAGACAAAATGATCATTTGCTTTTTTGTGTAATCTCTTAAAATAGTTTAACATCATTAATGTTAATGTAGGTAAGTAAATGCACACAAGTGTAAGCATGGATGAAAAACCTCAGATATCACTCCAGATCTTCCCATACCGGTGCTCACATCAACCTACAGCCCAAATTCCTATACCATTAGCATCAATGACTCTTGCTGACACAAACACTGGGCTGGAAGAGCTTATCTGTAGTCTTTGTTCTCAAGAGACAAACAGGACACTCATATGGACACCCTTGATTTTGACAGGGAACTGTGAGACAAGACTCATGTGTGTTAGCACTTCTGACTTTCAACCTGAATATGTGAGAGTCTGGTTTCCCTCCTTCTTAATTACCAAGCTGACAGTTCTGCACTTCTGAGGACGTTTTGACTCTTTTTTTTTTTTTTTTTGTAGTATTTTATGGCACAGAAAGTGTATGATCACTTTGGATATGCTTACATGTGATGCTCTTCCAAACCCAGTGGTGGAGTTTGGCAAGGGTCTTCAAAAGATTTGTTTTCACAAACTGCCTAGTTCTGTTGGGCAATTTTTATTTTGTGATGCAACAGCTATCATAGTGCTGTAGAAGTACTCTGCAATTGCATAGATCATAAGAATAAGAAAGTGGGAAGAAGTTACATAGAGAGAAGAAAATTCCTTGAATTACTTTTTAAGGCGAGGAGAATCCTAGCCTCTCATAGCTGTGTTAATTTTGTTGCAGAACTTGTTTACTATAAGTTTTGAATCGAGTTCAAAAGCTAATTTTAGATATATTTGAAGTTGTAATAGATAATACTGATGCTAAAGTTCATTTGGCAATGGTGCCAAAATTTTTAAACCAATTAAAAAAACTTAAGTTCAAGGCTATTGTGTATATGTAGACACAGAGAGTGAGAGAGAGAACTATGAGGAACCTACCACCAGTGGTTTGCAAGGTAGACCCTACAAATGAGTCACCTTGAATCATTTCAGAAAAGCCCTGAATAGACCAAGGAGATCCTGCAGTTTCATTCAGTGTCCAGCCACATGGACCCTCTTCAAAAGAGCAGTGTGAGCCCTCTGGGAGGCTGTCTACAATTGAGAATAAATAAAAATAGGAAAATAGGAGAAACTTAGTTATGGAAGAATACAAACAACAGCAAAAGTAAAAACTCATTGTGGTTGTCCAAGCTACCCAATCTATGTTACACAGTTTTTCAATGTCAAAATAGGTGTCATTTGTTTATTTTCAGAGTCACCATCGGAAAGCCAACACTTTGCTTCTGGAAATATTTGAGACTTTACCATCCTTTCTGCTTTAGATACTGTGCAAAACTGCAGCTCCCATAATCTAAGGAATGGTAAATCACTGCCATATGTTTGTAAAGGCCTTGCTGCATATGGCATTGCAGGCATCACAGTTTTCTCTGTCCACTCAAAGGAAGGTAAATCAACAGATTATTTTAGATCTCTGCCACTGTACTTGCAACAAAGCTACACTGTGCTTCTCAGAGCTACATATACTGTCAGGGAATTTCTCTGCCCTGATGTGCAAGGACTTTGAACTAGGATCTTGGAAGGACAGATTTATGACATTGTTGGTGGCTGATGTTGGAAAGACGATAAGCACCTTCCACTGAAGGAAAGGTTTAGATCTTGTGTGCAAAAGGAAATGCTCACCCAGCTGCAGACATCTAAATAAAGATTTGTCTTTCACTGGAGTAGCAATAACTATGCCTTCCTGCAATATTTAAAAACTCAAACAAATAAAAAAAATGTAATCCACTTTATTCCATTTAGAGTGATTTCAAAGAGAATATGGATATCCAATTAATGTAAATGGGCCAAATTAATTCAGGAGGTAAAGTAATGCATTAATCTAGAGAAAAAATCAATTTATTTTTCACTCTAAATTATTTCTTCTCTTAGGATGAAGGTTCCCACAAAGTGCCATGCCACATACTCACCACACCTCTCTCCTTTCTGTTCTTTGGCAGGGCAATCACTGATGAATTCACAGACCTGTAGGTGGCTGACACAGCCTCCATGAAGGCAGGGGAAGGTGGAGCCTTTGTCATATATAAAAAGATCTTGATTTTCTTTATCTAATGGGAGAAAATAAAAGAGAAAGAAGACCAGAGGTGAGTTGACAGAATGTGTATGACCCTTCATGAGTATTAACCTCTCATGTAGGACCTCAGAAATTGTCCTTTGGATGATAAGTTATACTCATCTCTGCTTTTTTATGTAGGTTTCTATCCAGAATGACATTCCTAAAAATCACCTGAGCTCTCATGAGAACCAAATTTATTGCTCCTTTTTCATTTTTTTTTTTTTTAATGAAGAAGCTTGCAATTTCCTACTGTGATGTGCTCCTCAGTTCTACACACATGACTGTGCACCTGCCAGGCAGCTGTGGCATGCTGCACGACACTGGGGCTGGAGGCAGAGATACTCACTTAGCTCCAGTCCTGGCAGACTATATGCTATGCTATGATACTGAGGTGTAACTAATTTAACTCATTGCATGAGCACTCATGTACTGGCTTCCAGCTGTGGCATCCAGCCTGGGAAGATAGCTGCTTTGCCAGCAAGTTGACTCGCTGTGCAGGAACTTTATTTATGGATCTTTAGCTAGTCTGGTCAGTTATACTCTGGAAGCATTTGACTGACTGCACAGGTACCCATCAACAGGTTGAACACAATTTTTAAGTCTGATACTTCCCAAAAGCCTGACTGTTAATGTACCCAGCCTGTCCTGTGGATGTATCTGTGCACAGGTCTGTTATGGACTGGCAGGTTTGTGTAGTTCTCTTCCGGACTTGCTGCCCTTTATCAGAGCTCTGCACAGAAGATCCACTGGGATTATTACTACTCTGGAAAAAATGCAAAAGTTAGGGAACCAATTGCAGAAGAACGAGAAAAGAACACTTCTGCAGCAGTTCAGGTACACAGTCTGAAATAGTATTTTTTCATGACACTGTGTTGTGATAGATATATGCATCAGGTTATTTACAGACTGAGAGTGCTTCAGGCTGTATGCATCCCTTCAAAACTCCAGGACTGTCAAAAATATATTAAAAATAGAGCATTAGTTAAATTAAAAGATTAATGACTGCAATACAATTAAATCTCTAATATGATCAAAACCAGTCTCACGATATATTATGAAACACCTCCGTGAAACCAGGGTTTCTTTTTACATTACATTCCAAGCTGTTTCTACAGAGTCTCCAAAGCAGAGGCAATAACACCATATTAATGTATGAAATCCAGGAAGTGAAGATGATTATGTCTCCAACCTGAAGGATGCCTGAGCCAACAGACTCTTGCACTTCCAAGAAGCCTAAATGACACCAGCAAGGTTCTGCACAGCGATTGAGGATCATTTGCATGACATTCACAACAAAAGTGTAAGCTCCAGGTAAAACTGAGGTCTGAGATGGGCACTTAGTACTTTGGAGAAAATATTACATTCCAACTATTTTTATTGTAGACAGAAATTATCAGCCTGGCAGTAGTGAACAGACTCATGGAATGCAGATCAGTGTTTCTTTCCTTCATAGATTTGGAAGATAAAGTCCAAGTATGAAAAAGGCTTTGGTGACACAGGGTAGTCTTTTGTTCTTGACTATTTAGGAAGTAAAAATATTAAATGCTACAATGATCTAGGTAAAGGCTTTTTTCATTCTTGTTGCTGAATGCAGGATAAGCCCTGGGTTTGATTGTTTTAGGGTTGTATTTCCCATACAAAGATCAAGCAAAGCAAAGCTGAAAAGCAGAGAGGATCACTTAAATTGTAAAGTTATAGAACTCTGAGTTTCAACCCTGCCTTTGGAGTGCATTTACATTTAAGTATATACATAATACACATACAAATGTGACCTTTGACAGGTAAGCACTCCCAAAAATCCCACAGGAGACTCAGCTTTCATGTAAATCCTATCTGTAATCTATCCCTCATCACAGTCATCCATTTTGGTGAGGATGCATTTGGTTATTCCAAACCTGTCTGTATTGCAGCATACCATGAAAGCAGTTCCTGAGTTGCAAGGAGCCCACTGCCAGTACTCCAGCCTCCTGTGCTCCACAGTTTGAATACAGCAGCGTGATTTTAAAAGGTCTCTCTATTCGTCCAATCTGGGCCACCAGGTATCTCCACTTCATCCTAGAGGATAACAAAATGCTATAGACATACACGCAGAACACTGGAATCCATGGAGTCTCCAGCATACAGATTTTGTGCTGTACCAAAGAGAAATAATAGTATCCACATGGGAAATAGGTCAATGCATGTAAATACCAACATTGCAAATGGGTATTACTATAAAACAAGTGATGTTCAGCCTAACACGCTCATGTTAGGTTATCTTTGCTGCAGAACCTATTGCTAATGATGAAAAGATCCAACCACTCCCAATGATTCTTAAGTGGTGCTAAAATTATCATCAGTT
The DNA here is from genome assembly GCF_022539395.1 of Myiozetetes cayanensis. Lineage (NCBI taxonomy): Eukaryota > Metazoa > Chordata > Aves > Passeriformes > Tyrannidae > Myiozetetes > Myiozetetes cayanensis. The sequence goes on along the minus strand of NW_026087853.1, from coordinate 36,640,732 downwards.
TCAGACACCTCCCACCCCAATATGTGCTTTCCACATACATGGTTGCGTTTTATTTACTCTTGAAAGTACAGATCAACCACACAGCTGCACAAGTCTCTAGATCTCCTCAAACCAACACTGACACTGTATGTTCTGGAAGTGTCTGGCCCTGAATGTTTCTGGGTTGTGTCAAGAGTGAGAAACTTCTCCTGTGTGTTGTCTATCTAATTTCCCACCTTAACAAACCACTATGCACCCAATATAGCAAGAGGAAGAAGAGAAGTGGTGTTCAAGAAATGCAGATTGCACTGGCCACTTACATTTCACTACAGAACAAATGCCATAGGCTCTAGACTACAAAAGTTTCTCAACTGTACAGCGCTTGTGACAGTTCAGAGAAAGACAGATGGTGCCATGCACTCTGATTTTAAAGATGGTTTATAAGACATCAAGAACTACAGAGAGATATAAAATGGGAATTTTTGAAATACCTCATTCAAAGTCAGGGTATCCAGGTGTCATTTAAAAAAATACAGCAGGATTATTAAAAATATTTTTACTTCATTTTTATTTTAAAAAACTCTTCTTGTGCCTCATATTAACAAGACAATAAAATACAGTTAAAACTACATGTTACTGTTTTGTAAAAGGATTGTAGTAAGGATAGTGACAAAGGAATTCTTGCTCTAAGCTCTTTTCTTTCTCCATAGGGAGATAAATTTACCCATACTGCACACATTGCTTATGTTGACAGGGCTCTACTGGACAAGTGACCTAAGTCAGTGCCAGTGGGCTGATAAGAAGGCATTAAGTGTTAAAATAGGTTGCTCAAGTTTTGCTCCTAGCATTACTTTTCATTTGAGAAATGCCTTCAGCTGCATGCTCATTTAGCCCTCATCCTGCACTAGAAATACATAAGAAGGCAACACCCAGACTACAAACACATTTCTACTGGACTCAACATGAAAATCACAGACCACCTCATTTGCAACTGGCAAAAAATCCAAAGCAATTTTAATTTGCATTATTCCCTTTGTAAATCAATTATATACCTTTTTCTGGATAGAGTTTCTTACTGTCCCTTCTATGGCATCCACCTACCTTCCACTTTCACCATTGTACACACATATAGTTATCCACAAATACCCAAAACTCATCTGCAATTGACAATAATGTAAACAATTATTATAATATATTCACCATAATATATTAATTAGTTCAATATATTTTAACCCAGCTTCAGAATTGTATGAATTACAACTGCACCACCTCTACTCCCCAAAAAAGGAGAACAACTGCTGTTCTTTCATTTTGCATATATCACATAAATACTCTTATAAGTATATCCCCCCCATCACACTGTGAAACCACATCTGAGACCATCTGGCACTGACCCAGAACTGAATCACTCCTGCCACATGGCACGGCTTTGTTCATACCCCTATTGCATCCTACTGGCCACAAAAATGAATGGACCTTTATCAAATTGATTCAATGAGCCACTGAAGGTAAAGACAGTCTTAAAATATTTTAAATTTACCCATTAGGCATACAAGACTTTCCAAGCATTGAGGCATAACCTCTACCAAGTTACAACCCACCCTCCAGCTGAGACATCACAGTATTGCCAGCATTAACATACCCCTGAGCACAGGAACCTGCACTACACAGCCTCTGATTCACATTTAGTAGTAGCAACTAAAGAGCCCCACAGCTGAAAGCAATTACTAGTTCAGCTGCTGCCCCTTAGTCCTATCTGTTTTATGAGCCAGACACTTTGGAACTTGCTGTGTATATCAAAACAAATCAAAACTTTTAGTCATCCAAGTCAATAAACCAACCTCTGAAATACCATGAATTAGGAAGACCAGACCATTCTGTCAGCTCTATTGGGAGAACTGAGGCATCTGGTAGAAGAGTAAGGCCACCGTCTTGAACTACTGCTACTGTGAATTGGCAACTCTTCTGAGTCAGAGCCCTAAGGTTCCATGAAACATCCTAGCTCTGCACTGAAGTATCTCTGGTATTGGAATTTGCTCCATTTATAACACCATAGTAAAAGCTGTCAAGCATCCAGAGCCTGCAAAAATGACAAGTAGCTTTGCATCACACAGTACTTCCATGTATCGAATCTTATCATCATCATCAGGGTATTCCCCTTCAGAGAAAGCCTCACCCCCTAGATCCAACTGCAGCAAGATTTCTAAAGCTGTAAATAATTACACCTCTTTTTCTTGGTCCCACTACTGAAACAGGGGCTAGTCAGAGCCAATGTAATTTTCTTAATGGAATCAGGAATGAAGCCCATTGCTGATCTAGCAGAAGATGGATCATTGCAGCAGGCTTGGCAATAATTTTACTATTGATTTTATGTCAAACCAGATCTCAAGTAATGAGGTAATATTACTCTTCTTCTAAACAGAGATGTTAAAATTGATTTGCACACACAGAAGAGCTACTGGGGCATGACATAATTTTGAGAAATTTGCATGGATAGAAAGTTTGGAGTTGCAAAGCACTTAATGCTTAAGGCAAGAGAATTTAAGATTAACCCTCCAAACTTCTAATTTTAACTTTTGATTTGTCATTTCAACTTTTGGTTTGCATTAGCCTCTCAATCTCCTCTGCTGAAGAAATGTTTTCCTCCCTCTCCTTACCAATCCTTTCTATGCCATGGCTTTCCATATCCAACAAAGGTGACTGAGGATTAATTTTAGGAAAGATTTATTATAAAGAATAACCATTTCTTCATTAAGAGTGAAAATTGCAATACAGGAGAACATGAAAGCTGAAACATTTTCTAAATTGGGGGACTCACTGCATGGGTTATTGCACAAAGCTGTATTGTAGATGCTTCTAGATTTAATCAGTTAACATAAAAATTAGGAGGTTTACATTACTTTTCTACATAAAGGAAGTTGTTGTCTGTAAGTCCTCACAAGCATCCAGTTCTAACCACTGGATTTAAAAGAAAATAGATGAGAGAGCAGAATACATGCCCACCCCTCTTGCCTTCACCAACTGGTTAGAGGGTTATTCTTTGGCCCAGTGTATTTTTGGGTGCAAGTTCAACAGAGGCATGAGGGACACTAACTAAATCATACTCCCAGATTAGTGTTCAAAAATCATAGTCTTACATAACAGCTGGACAGCCTCACCTTTTCTAGATACACTTTTTGGTTGAAACGGCTGTGCTCATTGTTGTCAGTATGCATTAGGCATTTTCTGAGGACCTCTACCAGACTACTCCCTTGTCATCTGTACAGCAGGAGAAGTTAAATAACTTTTGTGGATAAAAACAATCCCACTAGTAGAAGAGAAGTGTCAAAAATGGCAAGTTTCTACAAGTGTCTCAGAAGGTGGTGGAGCATTTTATCACCATCACCCCTCCAGAAAAAGGGGGAAGACAAAAAACTAATAAATAAACAGTTTTGTGAGGTTGGATAACTGAAAACCCATGTGTGCACATGGCTGTGAACTTTTTGTTTTCTGACCTACCGAAACTACCATGGCCAGTTATATTTCAGAATAAAAAGACCTTAGTTGTAACCTGAATGAGCACCAAAACTGCAATCCTGAGAAAGTGACGACAGCTTTATGAGCTAAGTGCCAGAAAAAGAAGGCTTAGACTTGCAAGCAAGGTCACAGGCTCTTGATGTTTGAGCTTTATGCACATAATGAGAAATACAATTTTATATATTTTTTGTAAATACACAGGATCTCAAACATCTCACTCCCTGAGCAGGTCTCCATCTAATGGTAATGACTTAGAAAACCCATAATGTACAGATGTGGTATATAACAATAAATACTGTCACTTTGTGACTTTGTCCAGCTTATTCGGAGGACATGGAGCTGAAAGGCCATCCGTTTCTTTATTCTTTCAGGTATGCATGTGAAAAAAATAGTGGCAGCTTCAATACTACCAATTTAATGATAAATCCTAGTAGTTAGTGAGGTGGGCAGGACAGCCAGCAACTTTCTCTTACACATATATTTAAGCTTTTGAGAACTGTGTAGCTGATGGGTCCTGAAGGAGAAAACATCATCAGGAGAAGATTTCTAGGTCCAGAAAGAGGATAGTTCACTGAAGGAGTCTGGTGCAGCTGAAGTATATGATGAGGTATAGCTTGATCATGGAATTGAGAGGTGACAAGAGGGACTGAAGCAGGACTTTCTGGAGTGCATGATTATCTGAAAAAAAGTGCTATCTAGCATTTTTTTAATGTCTAAATTCCTGCTCTGATCTCAAGACAATCCCTTGGTAGTGATTGTCAATGCTTACACTATGTACTACACATGGGCATCTATCTCGTTGTCTGCTCGTTGTCCTCCTTGTTGGGCTCAAAATTGCATAGCAGTGTTCAGCTGACACAGAAAAGCTTGTAGAACTCCTACTCTGTATGGAAAGACCCTGTAAAGTGGCAGCACTTCAGGGTGATTTCACTTATCAGCAAGCAATATTGTTAAAATCTTAGTCGTGGAGAGAATGTTCACTTCAGGCTACCTGCCTAGCAAGAAGCAGCTCAATCACTGTGTTGGAAACAAATTCTACTCTGCCTGCATGGTCAGATTTTTTTCTGAATTGTATCAAGATTTTAAAGAGTTTCCCTGTAATGAGGGGGAAAAGGAAGGGTTTTTTAGGATAGGAACCATCTAACGTGGTTCCTATCTCTCGCTTGTGTCTTTTCTATCCCTCCTTTGTATTTTGATTTCAAACAGGACTCAGTCACCTTCCATGTTTAAAATCTGAAGAATAAACTTTCGGAGCTTACCAACGTTTCACTTCACTCACTAAGAAAAAGTAATACCGGTGTCTTTGCCAACTTCCAGTAAAGCTAACTCCATTCTAATAACTCTAAATACTGTCACTTTTAGAGAGATTGTAATCTTGATTTCGCTTAAAATTGTTTTGCAGTGCTCAAATAAGCTGCTAAACAATGTCTATGATCCATTCCAGAGACACTGCAGCAAATGCTAGCAAAGCCTGGTCTGGCCAGCTAGGAGTAGCGAAAGAGTATTTTCTGAGTTTACATAGGTGAATGGAGCTGCAGCTGCAGTTGCAGAAGCCTCTTAAATACTCAAAGCAGCAAAGGCAGCTTTGAGTAAGTAAAAAAGGACATTAGAAACTAATCCCAGAAAATGCAACAGATTCCCCTTTAAATTGGCAAGAAGATGGGGAAGGAGTAGCCAGGAAGGAACTGAGCAACAGATAAAAGTGAGAGAGAGAGAGATCTGAAAAAAAAAAAAAAAAAAATTTTTTTTTGTCAAACTCTGCTATCTTTGGCTGACTGGGACTCTTGGCTACAGATCTCCATGGCAGCCTGGGGAGTGCCAAAGAATTCAAAGAAAACAAGAACTGGGATCTAATGCTTAAGTTCTCCATGGGAGTCAGTCAGGTGATGGAAATAAAAAACTCTGTTGTGTGTCTGACCCAGGTTCTTACAAGTTGGATTGCAGCAAAGGAAAAACAAGCACATGGAAAATGGCAAAATTAGATGACACGTGGACTTTTCTCCTTCTTTTCCTGTTGTGATTTGTTCTCTTTGCCCATTTCTCCTCCTTACTGCATTCTGTTACACACAGGAATGAAAAAGTAAAATATTGGCAAGATCAAAGTGAATAGAGGATAAGATCTGGGGCTTCTGCACTTTCTTTTGTTTTCCTTCACCTCTTCTTACCTCTAGCCCCAGTTTTTCCCCTCCCTGAACTCTACAAATGAAGCAAAAATGGATGCTTCTGAACCTACTAGAAAGGATGGAATTACTAAAGAGGTAAAATTAACCCCACCTCAACATGAGAGCTGTGACCATTGTAACAATGATTGGACCCACTGAATCCTTAGAGATATCAGTCATGTTACCAAGTCAGTCTTTGGACTAAACTCATTTTACATCTGTAGTTCTGGCATCAATGAGAGCATTAACCACGCTTCACCCTTCTAAATGAGAGGGAAGAAGAGTAAGACCTATGCTAGTGTGTTCTTTGCAAAGAGGACACAAAATCTGGGTCTGTTGTGGACATTCTGTCAGGAAGCTGTGTGCTTCTGTCCTGAGAGTTCTACCTTCATTTTCTTCTGTAATAGCAGCAGTGATCTCAAGAAGGGAGAAGACACCAATAAACAGCAGCCTGGAGGAACTCCACTCTACCTTGCAATTCAAAGGAGTAACAGTTGAAAACTGATTATCTTACCCAGCATTCTCCTCATGGCCAACTCTCAGAGAAATCGCTGTATTTTTGTTTGTCTCCACATATCTGATGTCAACTGTGAACCTCTGAAGGAGAGGAACAGCATCCTGTGAACATACGGCCAGTTCCAGCAAGCAGGAGTCCAAACTCCCGAGCAGGATGGGGCTGTGCAGGCTGAACTCACATCTATCTGGGAGCCTACTGGTGTTCAGAAGGAAAATGTCCCCTGTGAGGAGAGAAAAACAAAACAAAACAAGAGACACGCAGTGTGGATGGAAGAGCGATAATAGGAGGAAAATGGATAAGGAGTTTGAAGAAAGGAATCATGAGGATAAAAGACAGGACTATGCACAAAACCCTAAAAAATAAGAGAGAAAGGAGAATAAAGCAAAAATAGGGGGTTTAGGTAAAGAAGTGATAGAAAAAATGAGAAGAGAAGAAACCAAACAAAGCAAAGTGAAGACATGTCCAACAAAACAAAAGCCAAAGACTTTGCAAGTCAGACAGCGGACATGTGGAGCCAGCTCTGGTTTATGAAGGGTTGAGTTTCCTAAGAAAAATTCAGTCACTGTAAGAAAAAGTAACTTATCCCAAAATGTGGAGATACAAAATGAGTATATAATGGGGCTACCTGTTTAAAGGGTATATACATACACACAAATTTAGGCAGCATACATGCATTACATGGCTTTTTTTGACTCTTGAGCACTGACAGCACCTCTAGGAGTACTGCATCATAACCAGCATATGGTGGTATTTTTAGTCACATTGACCTGAGGTCTCAGCCTGCTGACTCCTGCTGCTGCCACCCACAGCTGCAACCAGAGCTGGGAGAAAGCAGATATCCATTCAAGAGGAGCTGTAACACTGCCTACCTTCAATATCTCCACAGGAGGAACTGTTTTCCAGAAGCAGCTGCTGCCTCTCCTGAGACACCAGGACACCGATGGACGATAACACCCAGTCTGGTTTTCCAAAACTGTCTGTAGACGTCACCCATGAACAGCTTGAGCCGATGATACAAGAGATTTCTGTTATGAGAAACCAAAGGTTTCACTGAAGCTTTACCACAGCTCAAGGGGCAAGGGTAACACAGACACATGAATGAACAGGTGTAGAGTGTATGGGGGCTATATCTCCCAAGAAAGGGAAGAGCTGAAGGGAAAAAAGAAAGTTTGTCTTGGGCAATAACAACAGAATCTCTCCCACAACAGGTCAAAGAACATGCCAGAATGAAAAACTAATCTGCAAATTCTTCACAGGTGTAAGTCAACATCCTCCCACTGGTACCAACAGTGAATTTATATCAGTGGAAGGTCTAGATCAGAAGTACACAAAATCCTGAACGAGAATAATATCTAGTGCAACAAGGATATTGAAACTGTATGGATTTAGTATTTTGGCAGAGAGAAAGAACTGATAGTCTAAGGTCAACCCTCTCTCAGCAACAAAGAGCTTGACAGGGTCTCAAGCAGAAGAGCTGAGCAACACAAGCTTCACATAATCTTTTATTTTTATCTTTTAAAAACAGTCTTGCTTTCCTCCAGAAGGATGGATAAGAACACCCTCTTAACAAACTCCAGAGTCTGTTTGCAGTACTGAAAACACTAGATCATCCTGGCCAGAATTTTTCTTAATCAGCATGTTATAAGCCAGACAAAAAGTAATTCTCAGTTCTCTCATCAATCTAATATAAACTCCCTGAAGGGATGTTAGCTGCACAAAGCTCTCCCACACACAGAGTGGAGCTGAATAGATATGGTGAGCTGATATTAACTTTCGTGATATTTATTTTCAGTAGTAATAATAATATTACAGTAATAACTGGAGCATCCCCAGGCCATATAAGAAATAGCAAAAGACTAAACATTCATATTTAGGATCCTGATGTTCTGAGGGTATTCAGACCTTGTGAACATGAATGAAGAAGAGAACAGGCAGGTATGAAGAGCAGAGTTAAGGTCAGGGATATAACAAGGACATGTGGTTGTACAGGTGACACAGGTGGGGCAGGAATAAAAAACATAAGAGCCTCCACAAGATTTCCTATACTTCACCTAAACTTCCAGAAAAAAAGAGGAAACAGAAACATCTTTTGAGTGCAACTTCAAAAGAGACAAGTTTTCTCGTAATTATTGAAGTTAATTCTAACTTTGTTTTTACAAAACACCACCCAGTGTACATGGGTAAGAGAAACATGGATGTTACAGAATTGCTCCTCGTCTTCCTCCACAATTACTTTGGACACTCTCTAACCCTTTCTGGCCTGTTAGAACTGGAGGTTGCTGCCTTTCTCAATCCTGGGTGAACCATCCAAATATCTTCTTAGCCCAATTTATCCAGTGCACACAGCTTAGCAAAGGCCTGCTGCAGTGTTCAGCCTATCATTTTTAAATAGAAGCCACAAGCAGATGAACTCACAAATTGTGCATGTGTGTGTCTGTGTACGAAATGCCAGATTACAGCAGGGCACAAGAAGGAAGGTATGAACCACTCTCCTGGCTCTGCTGGATTTAGGGAAAAATGTCTGTGCACAGCTTCAGGCTATGGTTTGATGATCCAGTTAAAACAGCTTTAAGGATCTGAATAGCTCAGAAACTCCATTGCTGTGTGAGACAAAGCAGAGTCCTGATCCACACCTGCTGTGCTGTTACAAATTTATTGAAGTTTGTCAGGTTAACTTAGTATCCACAGTCTCCTTGTCAGTACAAGTAATATTTTTATCAGATAATTTTCTAGTTGATCATAAAACCCAGAAAGCAATTTCTCTCACAACAGCAAGACAGTGGAAGAGACCAAAGGGAAAGCTCAGGAAAGAAAAAATTCCTCCTATTTTTTTAATAGACAGTTACTTGAACTGAAACTATTATTTATGACAAAATAATTTCATCAAATGTTACCCATACCTCCACTTGCAGTAGCAAGGACTGTACCAATACAGACTTAATCCTTTGAGCATGCCTCACATAACAAAGCAGCTGACAGCTCAGACAGAAGGTGAATACAGCTTTCCTCTTAAAAAGCACCTACTTCACATACTGTCTAGGCTTTACAAAGCCTATCTGCCACAAGCTGAGGGTGGAGAGGATCTGAATACCTGGAAGAGTCTGAAACAGATCAGGAAAGTTTTTTACATCCAGTAAAAAAAAATATTGTTTTTTCTGTTGTTGCATGGTGGTGGAAAGACCGATCAACAAGAAGCTGTTGTTTAACATAAATCACAGAGCTAAAGAGCTGGATACATTCATGGTCACAGTGAAAGTGGAAGCTGAAACCTCTGACACGGCTGTGTACTACCTTACAGATGTTTCATATCCAGCTTCTCTTAGCACCTATGCACTTGGAGAACAAGTCCAAGTCAGCAAAAAGGAATAATATGACAGAAATGAAAAGGTAAAACTAAGTATAATAGAGAAATATATCTATATTACTACAATCAGCAAAGGGCATATCTTAAGACATTACAAAACTGCTCTGAAGAAGTTTAGATTGAAGAAAGCTCACTGGCAGTCCATGGTATGTCACCAAGGACTTTAAAGAATTAGATACCATTCGCAAGATGGGACTGCAAGCAACATTGCCTAGCCAGGCAAGGCTAGGTCACCTAGCCACCTCCTGGGAGGAATGTATGACTTTTCTAGCACCACAGACCTTTCTTTATTGTTTAGCATCTTCATTAACGACCTGAGCAAGGGGGCAGAGTGGACCCTCAGCAAGTTCACAGAGGTTACAAAACGTGGTGGAGATGCTGACACACCATATGGCTGTGCTGCCATTCAGAGCAATCCAGACAGGCTGAGGGTTGGGACAATAGGAACCTCTTGAAGAAAAAGCCAACTCCTGCTGCATCTCGGAAGGTATAACCCCCTGCACCAGGGCCTGACTGGCTGGAAAGCAGCTCTGAAGAGAAGGACTTTGGGTGATGTGGTGGACAAGCTCTCCATGAGTAAACAATGCACCCTTAGAACAAAGGCAACCAACAGCTTTCTGGGCTGCATTAGAAAGAACATTGCCAGTAGATGAAGAGATGATTCTTCCTCTCTGCTCAGCACTGGTGATACCACATCTGGAGTATTGTGCTCAAGCTCTGGGTTCCTTAGTACAAGAAAGATACAGACTTACAGGAACAAGTCCAGCACAGGTCCAAAAAGAAGACTGAAGCATCTTTCATTAGAGGAGAGGCTGACAGAGCTGGGACTGTTCAAGTACGTAGAAGAGAAGGATCAGGGGGATTTTATGACTGTGTACAAACACATTGATGAGAGGGAATGAAGAGGAAGCCAGGAAATTCTCAGTAGCATCTACTAACAGGACAAGAGGAAACAGACACAAATTTAAAAAGCACAGCTCACTGTGCTTTTACAATGCCTAGATAAAGAAAATTCCAGTTGAAAATAAAATTTCATTTAGTTTCAAGAAAGGCAATTTGTTCTACAGTTGTGGGAAAGCAGCTCCACTAATTGGCTTTTATTTTAAGAATTCCCAATCCTAAATCTGGTGAATTTCAGTGTGCTGAATGGAAAATATTTTATTTTTCTTTCCTTTCCTTTTTTCTTTTTCTTTTCCTACTGTGTTGGGGATGGTTGGTTTGTTTGTTTTTATTTTTTGGGGGTGTTGAACAGGTTTTTTGTGGTTTTGTTTGCTTGCTTTGTTTTGTTTGGGTTTGTTTAATACGGAAGTAAGGGATTCCCTTAAGTTTACTCTGGCCTTTCTGAGTCATTGTTCCATTTCCAGTCAGAAATAAAGTGTCACAGCTTTCTGGTAAAGGGTGTTTGTGATTGCTGGCATCTATCTTACATCTAGACTCTGAAGGAGAAATAAGGAAGATGGAGGGAAGAGGACTTGTGGTACCTGGTTTAGCAGGCTGATGCAATGAAACCATCCTATTTTTTATCAGGGAGAGCTTCTGAGGTGGATTTGGTGAAGAAGAGTTTTCTTCTTGTGATCCAGAACAGGAGACAACAGCTGTAACAAAATAAAAAGAAAAGAGGATGCCTTTGATGTTTCTGTACAAAACTATGCTCCCATATTGTTAAGAATGAGCACATATTTAACAAATCTCTGTTATATTACTCTCACCCTCATTGCAGTTCTTGGTGCAGTACTGTCCTGATGATGTTTCACGATAGCCCCACCACTTCCCAGAAACATAACTACAACAAAATATTTCACTTAGTAATACGTTCTTTATGGTTCTTACACACTCCCATCTTTACCAGTATATAACCTCTAGCCACTGTACATTCCAGTACTGCCCATGTTGCAGTAACAGTACATCTACCTGCCAGCCAACAATTACACCCCTAAAGTGTTCAGGCTGGACAGGGCTTTGAGCAACCTGATCTAGTGAAAAAGATATCCTTGCCTATGACAGGGTGGTTGGACAGATAAACTTTAAAGGCCTCTTCTGACCCAAACCATTCCATGATTCTATGATCAGAAAAAGAGCTAAACTGTAAAACATACAATACATGACATGGATTTATCAGCAATCTTTTGGGAGGATGTGCTTAAGAGCTCTCATCTTCACCACACAAGAACACTCCATCTGAAACTAACACTAATGAAACTTTCCATCACTACACACAACCAGGAAACAGTTTCCTTTCTTACTGCCAGGCATGAGGGCTGGGTTTTCCAAAGGAATCAATAATCCTCTATCTGATATATAGTAATATGTACTCTCTCCAATACCCTTTGTATTAATCCCCCTGTGCTGCTCTGTCTCTGGGATTCCTTTGTCATGGATCTATAAAAACCTCCATTAATAACTGATATTTGATCACAATTATAGCACCAATTTACACACATTTGTGCATTTTTATTCATGTAAAATGTAGAGTCCTGATGTAAAGTTTGGTTGTGCTGGAGAAAAAGACCAAAACCTCAGAAGATATAAAACAGCATAGAAATTATTCTCCACCAATGTGAAGAGTAGATCCAACATGGTAAGATTAGCTAGTTTTAAATGAAGGCATACTTCTGAATCATCTTTGTTATTAAAAGTAAAACAATTCAGAATTACTACCCATTGTAGTATTTCTGTCAATGAAATATTTAGTACCTTCAGACTTCTCTTTGGAACAACTCATACCAACAATGGTTATTTTATTTATTTAACCTGTGTATGTGAAAATACAAAAGTCCCAAACTAAGCATGCAGTAGTCTGTATTTAAGATAGTTTCCAGTCTTTTGTAGAAATCATGGACAAGTTGGCTAAAATAAACATTTGTTTTCAAAAGATGTTCAGACAGTGAGATGTCTGAAGTCTCTCAAACTTTGACCACATGGGTTATGAGCTCAGCAATATAAAAATGGCAGATCATGACAGAGGACAGGAATCCTAATCACATGAATTGCAGTTGATATACAAAGATGTATAGATATACCACAGTTAACAGCTGAGATATTCTCAACAGAACTAATCTGAAGAGTAATATTATTTAATATTATGAAAACATGCACCAGGATCTATAAAAAGCAAAGCCCCCCCAAACTTCAACGTGTGTTCAACTTTTTCACTTACTACTGTGTTTCATTTTTCAGTAATATCTGGTCTGATTTTACACTGCTATAACAATTTTCAGTTTAATACATATGATAACTTGCGTCGCACAGTGAATAAAATGCTGTGAAATATTTCATGCATGAAAATGCTCTATCCTTCCACCTTCTATTATATTATTAAAGACAGTCATTCAAGGGGTTCCAGGGAAGGGTAACTTTTGAACAGAATGGCATCTTGCCAGAGCAGACACGTGCTATACTGATGACAGACTAGGGGTCTCCACAGACCCATTGCCAAATGCTACATTTTCCCCTGACCCTATTTTCAAATATGTAGGGACATAATTGTTGGAAAAGTTAATTCTGCATTGCACATAATGAAATCCTCAAAAAGAATGGGCCAGCCTTACGAAAGGGTTGCCTTATGAATAATCCATGCTAATAATTAACCATATCTTGCCAATAAATCTATTTCACCATATTAAAAGAAATTCTGCTGCAGAAAAGAGAAGAACTTGACAACTGGAATCTGCTCCTCCCAACTTACATTCTCTGCCTGTTGAGATGTTGCTCAGTTCTGTATCTCCTAACCTTTGTTAAGCACTACTGCAGCTTCAGTATTTACTTCCCTCAGGGCTTTCTGTAAAGTCTATTCCACCCACTCACACACTCCAAGCTGCTTGTGTGTTTTGGAAATAGCCTGAATATCGTGGGACCCACAAAACATAGTACATTCATAGCAGAAGTTCTGCTAGAGACATTCCCTCTGATAAATCTAAAACTTAATCAATATATTTGACTTGCACATCCACTACAAACACCTTCTGGATGTTTCTCTTATTTCTCATTAGCAAGCTCAAGGTGCAGTGGCAGATTGCCATGAACAGAGCCTTAAGTTACTTGGAACACGAATTTACTCCTTTAGTGTGGAAAAAATTTCCATTGCCATTGGTGATGGCTGAGACAAACAAGGTAAAAAAAACCAACAAAAGCATCCTATTTAATTTTGACAAGAAGCAAAAAAGTGTTCATTGTAATGCATGTAACAACTCTCATCACTCTGGGAAGATGCCACTTAAGAAACTGGGCATATGAGAGGAAGGAAAGGCAGTCACTACAGCTGAGTTCACTGACAGGTGAAATATACTTGAACAGAAGGCCTAGACTCAGTGTTAGGCAATGAATTTGTTCATATTCACCCACAAAAACATGCACCCATTCATTTATTTCCTCATCACAAAGAATTTCTGGCTATGGTGGAGTAGAAGAGGACTCACAGCACTCCAGTCCAGGCTACACTCTTACTATATATCTCTGTTATTTTTCTCTCTCACTCATTGAACCTCTTTGATTGAACTAAAAATCTAGTGCAGATAGTCTCTAAAAGAAACTGGGGCCTGCAGAGGTGCTTCTGATAATCCTTTCACACATTTATATGTAATTTTTGTTTGACATGAAATTCAACTTTAAACAAATAATAAGGACTATTGCTTTTCAAGTTCATGATTTCTCTATATTGATCAGCAAAAGTCAATTATTTAAGTGGAAAAAAAACCATAAGAAGGAAAGGAAGGAGATTCATGATTTTACGCTAAGTCTGCCATCAAGGAACATAAAATGATCAGGAAGAAACAGTGAGTGTAACATATTCAACTGTCACAGAAAAAATATGGGATCTTATAACACAGCACAAATCCATCTCTTTTTCTGTAAAAAGTACAAACACAGTAAAATCAGAAGCCTCCAGCACTGAGAATGCAATTCCATTCCTTTCACTATCTTGCAGGGAAAAAAGATATCTGGAGAGCTGATTTGTTTCCTGAATCCTGATGTTACTTTGTAGAAGAGAAGAAAATTGCAGAAAATACTTACAGAACTCATGATGGGAAATCAATTCCAGGTCAGCCAAGACATCTTCCTGACAAAGTAGGGATTTCCTTTAGAGCATTTTCTAGTGGTTTTCCCCATCTGATATCAAAATAGCAACTCAATATTTCTCACTGCTTCTCTGAGAAAGATAAACTAATGTACAGGGTAATATGTCTGACTGTCAGGAAGTCAGACTGAGCAGAAGACTCTTTGTCTCCTACCTATCCAAGTATTTTTCAATGGCTCCTAAACCTTCCACTTTCAGCTCAACAAATAATCTCTCTCCTTCATGAGTATTTACAGCTTTAAGTTACTAATCTTTCACCTTGAAAATGTCACTGTGATCTCCTGCTGCTCACTATTAGACCTTTTCATTCTTTGCTCATCAGTTGGTTCATCTCCATGTCCCTTGCTTATTTCATCACTCTTATTGTACTCTGTCTAGATAGATTGCAGGTAATGGTCGAAAGGGGAACAACACAACCAAATTCAGTTTTGCCAAAGCTTATTATAGAAGGTGATATTTCAGGATCTTCCTAGAACCCTCTCCAGTTTTTCAGGGAAAAAGGCAGAAAGGCAAACATCAGTGCACACTAATGTCATGCTATGCAGAATGACTATTCTGCTCCCTCCTCATCCCTGTTCATCCATGCAACAATCTCAGTAATTTTGGCCAAAAAAAATTATTTTAATCAATCACTCACCTTGACATCAAGTCTCTCTGTGTCATATTCCATTCCAGAACAGGTATTCCTACCTTCAACATATGTAGTATTTCCCTTTGAGATACCTAATTTTTATCGCATTGATGAGTTGATCTCTGCCTTATTTTTTCCTTCCTTAAGTTATCAGCAGATCAGTACAGTTTTAATATTGTCTTCTGACTTACTGCTAAACTGCTAAATAGAACATAACCAGAATTTACTCTTACAGGAAACTTATAGGCAGAGCTAATTGACAACAATTCCCACAATGATTCCTATTTATACTTTCAATTTTAAACCCACATGGAACATAATGATTTGTACCAGGAACTCACTAAAGTACATATGTAGAGTTATCAGTTGAAGAACAGAAAGGTGAAATGTCCACACTATGACTTTTGTCAGACTGGTAAACTCATTTAAAAAATGACACTGCAATAAGAAGTCTTTTCATATGAGCCCTTTAGATTAACAAGTGATTATAAACCCTTTTCTAGTTCTCTGATCTGATGTCAAATACTCTGTTATTTTTACTCACTGATGCTAAGACAGCTATCTTCGTATTACCAAGCAGTCTTATTTGTAGGAGTAGGGCAAACGTAATTAAGTACAGTTATCCAGCATGTTCCATTTACCCCATTTAAAGACTAGAGCAGCATTAACTTTCTTCCAGTTCCCCAGATTTTCCTCAGCATCCTGACACTTACTGCATAATTTCAACATGGATGTCTTTCAAGGTTCCTTAAATAGTTCTTTCAAAATTCTTGAACACAAGCTGTCTTGACTAGTTCTTTTACAAAGCAGGCATTTTAATAACTGCTCTTTCACAGCACTTCTGGGTTGTTAAGAAAACTATTGCATTATTTCTATGTGACAGTAACATATCAATTGTTTGGTTTATTTTTTCCTAGAAGACAAATATTTATTGAACACTTTTTCTTTTTGTCTCTATTATTGACAAACCTACCACACAAGTCTATAATAGATTCATATAATTGCTAAGATATTTTTGCTACTAATGCACTTGGAAAATTTCCTTTGGTTTCCTACTGATTTCTTCTTAATTTCTTTTGCTTTCTTTATCTATCGCTAAACTTTCAACTTTTCAACTTCTTTTTATTGCAAGTAATGTCATATATTTGTAATTTTTAATAGCATAGCATTCCCTTTCAGCTATAGGTTTTTGTATTTCCAGCTGTTTACAGAAAGAACTCAATTATTATCTGAATTCTTTTATCCACAGATTTTCTTTCTTAGTTAGTGTGACAGTGTTTTAAATTCTGGGAGATTTACCGCTTCTGGAAGTACCAAGATACAGCACTTTCAGGTGTTATTTAGGCATTAAAGTCCATTTATTTGAATGCCTAAGCTGAAGTACATATCAAGCTGTTTCCAACTTTTGTTCTGTTTCAAAGAAAGGTGTATTCAAGCACCAGCATTTCCACTTGTGGAACATCTGAGTTTAGTTCTGAGCTCAGTTCTTACCTCAATTATTTATTTGCTGAGAACGAGTGTAAAATATTATCCTAATAAGTGTCATGAGGATTTGGATTCAGGTATTGTCATCTCCACAATATTTGCAAATATGCTCTCATACTGTCAGAATGAAACCACCAATAGGACAGTTGTGTTGAAGGCTCTACACACACACAAGGCTTTTCTTCTCCCTTACACACAATAGGCTACTTAGTATTTCATCCAGATCTTTAGCTGAATTTGACAGTCTATAGCAGTCATCAGCAAACACATCAACATTTATTTTAGGTATTAATTGTCCTTCAAGATAATTTTGTTCAATAGCTGGGGAAAGAGGTAATGTCATTTCTGTCACTGCTGTACAATGCTGTTCCAAACCTACTTCCAACATTTGATTCCAATCACGGGAATCCTCCCTCCTAGTCAGAAATTCCAGGTTTAGAAATTAGCAATTGCATTCCATTGCTACTTGCTTATTACCCAGCCTTATCAAGCTGGTAGTAGGCAGTTGAAGAACTCTTTCAGTCCTTGGTGCCTTGATTAATTGTATTCTTAACACCTTGACTTTGCTAAACCAGTGTTTTTATTCCTTGCTTTTCAATAATTTCCCTTGGTTGCTAGTTAATTACCACCAGAAAAAGTCTGGCCTAACAAGTCTAGAAGGTTGTTTCTCTTCCAGTGAGTTGGAGGCCAGTCAAACCATACACTCTCTTTTCATCAGAGAATACAGACATGCATTTCATTGACCCAAGTCTTATACAAATTATCTGCCTAGCAGAATACTTACAGACTTGTTCCTTTGCTAACTTGACTTCCTGTACTATTTTACATTAATGATATCTAAGAACATACCTTGTACCTTCTTTGGCACCATAACAAGATTTCCAAGAGTCAGTTATATTCTGAAAAACTAAACCCAGTCATTTATGCTAGTACAGACTATATGTGGTAGTGCGCTCTAATTTACTTCAAAGAACCTTCTCAGATGTTGCAGTCCCATCTGGTATTCCATCCACCAGAGGCAGAATGCCACCTCCTTGATCACCTGCTGATTGCTGACAATCTTCTTGAAGGGTGGTAAGTGGATCACTCTGAAGAGCTTTTCACAACCAGCAACTCCCTGTTATAATATTCACTTGGATTGCCAAAGATCATCTGCAGTTTCCATGACATACTGAATGACTAGACATTTCTGGTTGCACAAAATTCCTACAGTCCTCTCTCCTGCTGCTCACAGCATGCCTGCTTCCTGACTGCCTCTAGTTACACAAAGTGCTGCTTTGTCTCTCATTTCCTCGCCTTCTTTATTCGGTCGCTCAGTGACCAGTTCCTTCCCTGGATAGTGATGTTTCCTGAATCATTTTGTGCAATCACTCTCTATCCTCCCCAAAGCTTTGCAGAGTGCATACTCAACCCTTCATACATCAAATACTCGTTTCTAACAAAATCACCATGCTTCACTTAAAAATTAAACTCATTAAGCTCTGGCACTGAGTACAGTACATTGCAGGTTTCCATCCCTGTGCTACAGCTACTGGATAGCACTCACACAAAAATAAGTTTTGTCCATGCCACCTATATTTTTATCACAAACCTCACCTATTGGATAAAATACAAGATGGAATTCTTGGGTCCTCCTCTTGATACTACTTCCCTAACTTGGCATATTGCTTTTGGATAGCAACTTGCTAATTATGATCTCTTATTCAGTTTTCAGTGTATAGCTACACCTACCGAAATAGATCTGAATTACTATTTTAATTACCTTTGAGAAATAGAATGCCAAAACCACTTCTTGAAATCCAAAAATATGCCATCTACTTCATCGTCCTAATTTACTAATGATGCAGTGTACATATGCACATACTCGTGTGCGTATATTGTCACATTAATTTAGAAAGATTTAACTTTCTATAGAACAGCTGCTCAATATTCATATGTCTATTTTTATAATACTATTTGCTTATTACTCACATATAATAAGGGCTAGGTTTTGTATCGTGTCTCACCTCTCTTAAGGCTGCCTGGAATCAATCATACGGTGCACAATAGTTCAAAGGCTTTCCACGGACCTGTAAGACACACTGTTTGCAGGAACTCCATTCTGCTCTAGTTTTTACTTTCTCTTCTCAGACTGGGGTGACTGCTAGAAGAGGCACCTACTGCACTTTTGTTGGCTGTGTACAGACATGGTACTGACAGTTAACACAAGCTGTACCAATGTTTGTTCTGAGTAAGAAGGATTTGTCCATACGACCTACAGCTTGAATGGCAATGAAACTTTGGTTTTCTTGGTAGAATTTCATTGGTCTGAGCTACAGTCTTGCATCTGAAAGTTGACCATTCCTGTGGTGACAGAATATAAAAAACACACTTCTGTCAGAGACAGCAGAATTCCTGAATTCTTAATCTGGAACTTTTTCTCCCCTTCATCCTCCACTCACACTCATGGGGAAAGAAAAATACAAAATAATTTAAGAGAGGCATAGCTGTTTATCTCATGAGGAATAAGGATCTTCTTAGGTTCCTAAAAACTGGCCAAAACAGAGGTGGGAAAAAGAAGTAAAAAAAAAAATAAATAAAATCAAAAGTGTTAAGTGAATCAGAAAGGGGAAAAAATTATTTTTGATTCTTTCAGAACCTTTTCTATTGTTTTCAAACCTCAAAACACTTTTTTTTTATTTTTCTGCAATATAAACACTGTCCATTCTAAAGGAAATTTTCCTCTCTCAGCAGTTAATTTTTTTAGGTATTTTCAATCTAGTTTACAGTCAGGCCACACTGTCCCTTGCCAAAACCACAAGGATGATGAGCTGGGGAGAGGAAGGATGCAAGCCTTTCAAGCTGGCTTTGCGATTAGAGAAAAGGGATGTGAAATCGCACCCTAAGATACCTGTTTTACAACAAATTGCCAAAGAACCATCATCCTAGAGGGAACATAACTTGGATGTCTGCCTTACATTAGATGTATAACTCTTAGATTAATAAAATTTAGGGGGATGTGTCCAACTCTTAATAGAGGCTTTCAAGCAGCTACAAAGAAGAACCAAGAATACTGGATGGAAATACATTTTGTCTTCCAAGGGAACAGCACTTCAAAACTGTTGTGGTCTTTCACATAAATTTAGAGGAAGAAATATAATTGTTTTATTTCTTTAGAACAGCAATCTTTAGAGGGTTTTTCACTGCAGTTTAAAAGTAAATGTATATGTGTGAATTCACACATGCAGATGTGACAGGCATAATTAGACACAAGGGAAGGTGAAGGAAACCATGAAGCCTGCAGATGCAGAGACAATTAGAAAGCTAAAGAGAAGGACTCCCTCACAAGGTTACTTAAAGCCTCTCTTTCTACTGATAATTGCAAAATGCTGAGCAGTGACCATTTTCTCATGGCATGTCTTTGTATGAAACTGTCAGTTCCTGGTATTAACAGGAAATACTAATATCTTCCAAATAATCACGTGGAAACTGTTATAGCATTTTGTTAAGGTTAAAACATGCCATCTTTACTCTGTAATCTACTCTGAGTTTGTAACACTAATGCAGTAAAATGATGTAATAACTAGCCAAAGAAAAATACTTCCATGCTCTCAAAACTGACTGTTTGCCATACTGAATGACTCATTTTATTGAGCAAGTCAAAGCATGAATTTAGAACAATTTGATTTGTGAAAAATGTTAAGATTTTGAGTCTCCATCATGACTAGAAATGAAAGAAGACTTCTAAAATCAGTTTCCCATGAGACAGAATACCTAGTTTTCATCAGACTCATATGCTGAGATGCTAAAAAAAACCTTCCATAAATTGTCCAGAGCAACCAATACAATTAGATGAAAGAGAAAGGAGATACATAATTGCTAGACAGCTGCCCTGTGGGAGATGCTCAGCTACCAGCTTCAGGATGCCTTTGCATTTTGTGGCCTGTGGCAGGAGCATCTCTGTCCCCGCTCTTTATCTTCCGTGTAACAGCAGTGCAACATTTTGCAACAAGAGAGGAATTGTGTGCCAGCAAGAAATAAAAAGAAATATAATGTTCAGATCCAGGTTTTGATTGAATTATTACAATTAATATGGAATTGATCCTGTAGAATTCAATTTAGTGGAAAGAAAATTATTTTCAATTACTTGATTTCACAGACATAAGTGGAGAGGACAAAGGTGACTTTAAGCTGTCCTTGAGCTGCCTTGATCTTTGAGATTGCTTTTTGCCCCTTTCCATTCTTGTTTTACTAGTAAGAGCCTTAGAAATGCTCTAAATCTATGCATTGCTCCAAGAATCCCTCAGGGGTTGCTCTACTCTCAAAGGCTATCCAAGCACAAAGGCACATTTCCTGCACTTCTTTTTCCATGATCTACTTTTGACACAAGGATGACTGCCAACAGCTCTTCATCATCTAAGGATTCCCCTTTGAGTACTTAACCCCTACATAGCAGAGCAAGTCAGCTGCAAGGATGTTCCATACATCATTAAAAGCAAGGTTTTTTAGATGCACACCTTTCTCTGGTAACTGTTCCCAATAAGGAACAGAGGCTTTCAGGGCACAGCACTGTCTGGCAGAGACACTACTGAGGAGCAGGATTTACATTCCCATCCTGCCATTAACCCTCTGAGTCACTGTGCATAACAACACAAATGATGGGATCAACCTCCTGGGGAAAGTGCTTTTAGCAAAACAAAGGAAAAGTGTGATGCAAAGACTTGATTACTGTAGCCTTATAAATGCTCCTGGTTCACCTGGAGAAGAAGGAACTATCTCAGCCAGCACTAGTCCTTCTCCAGGGCTTCTGGATTATGGCATACCTCCAGGGTATGGCAGGTAATTCCATCCCTTTGCAACTTCATATCAGAAACAATGACATCTCCTAGTTTCATTAAAACCTACTAAAATCTACTCGCTGCTGAAAAGCACATGACTACCAGTGAATTCTGCAGCACTGAGAGGGTACTAGTAACAGAAGAAAAATGCCTAAAAACTTGCATGCTCCCCATATTCCCATGTTAATACTCAAAGCTCCATGCACAGACTGTATGCAAAGTGCTTCTTGATAGTTCTGCTTTGCAGAGGGCATATACAGTTGGACACTGTGTCCTCTCATACAAATGTAATGTTCACATGCACAAAGCCAATTGCACAAGTCTTCCCAGCAGTGAAACAAGAAAAATAATCCATCTCTTTTTAACAATGAGAATACACTCAGATATTAAATTAAATAGAGGATATATAAACAAACCAGCTCGATATATACAGTTGTTTCCAAAATATGACAGTGATAAATGTAGCCAGTTTAGGAAAGTACCAGATGGTATGTTTAATGCTGAAAAAACCCACATGTTTAATCAGAAAAAGGTCAGTCCAATACACATAATACACATAATCTGTAAATAGTAAGTACCCATTTCCTTTGACCATACCAATCTATAAGAATATTGTTTGGTAATTTCCTGTTATTGGGCATACTGTGTTTTCTCTTCTAAACCACAAAATTCTCCTTATGGAATCAGTAGTAATCATGTAACAATGACCTTACTCTAGCTCCTTTTTGTTCATCATCCTTACTAATGTTTAATGACCTGATTAAAAAAATTAGGCTCTCCTTGCTTTTATCTATAATTTTTAAATGCCTCTCTGCTTCCTTTTAATAAGAAGTAAAGAGGGAAGAAGAAAGAGTTACATTGTCCCCATAGAAAGACAAAAGACAGAAAGAGATGCTAGTTAGTTGCTTCTACTCATTTCTTTATCTCTTCAGAGGCTGCCTTAGAGATGAGTTTCATCTCAACACAAAGAGGGACAAGGGTTTAGGTAAAGTCTAAATAAATCTATCAAAAAGGTAATTCATAGGCATTGCAGATTCATCATTAGATAAATTACTACATAAGCCCCAAAACCCACTCCCTCAGCCAAAGCAACTTTAAAAAGAAAATAAATTAACAACCCATACACTCACATACAACTTTGAGCAGAGTGATTAACAAAGAGGGAGGAGATGTAGTGGTACCAGCTATTTGATTTTTTCCTAGGAAACTGTGGAAAATGCTTTTAAATTACCAATTCTCTAAGGATATCTACATGGCTACATCTAAATTTTGAGCTGGTACATGAATAGTCTCTAAAGAAGGCAAAAATTCTTGCAATAGGAAAAGCTCCCAGCTCTTGTCCTCCTAGTACTGAAATGTAGTCTGGTATCAGAAGCATGACGTGTGAGATTTGAGTAGGAAAGTATAAGAATAAGAATTGAAACTCTAATCTAACATAGCAAAAATATGCCTGATTAAAAAAAGCATCCAGAGAAGGAGTGGGCAGTAGGTACAGAGCATAGGGTGTAAATCGAGAGAGGTGCTAGAACAGGAATATTCCTGGTTGTCTTTGGTCTGATGCTGGTATAGAACCGTTCAGCAATGGTACCTATTACTACAAACTACTACCATTACTGTTACTTTTGAAGCAGAGTTTCACACTAACAACAGAGTAAAACACTGCAAATGGCATTTGGATTATTATAGTTACGGCTATTGTGGTAATTTCGATTAATTAATTTAAGCAAAAATTTCAAATGTACCAAGGTGAGCTGAGCAAATAACAAGTATTTTGATGTGATAGTTATTTCAGCATATCATTCATCACTTAGTAATTCAGATTCACAAAAGAGAGGAGAATGCAACTGTCACTGCCTATGCTTGATGCCTTTACATGTAAAAACACATGAACTGGGAGGTAGTTAAACACTACCATGCTGGGGAACCAGAACAGCAAGACATTACCAAGAATGTCACCCAGTTACCCAGCAAGCAGAAGGGGATATAGAATTTCCAAGAGATAGTCAATAGTAAACTTTAATGGGTAGCAACTGCACAATTTGCATTAAAAGCAAGTGTCCAGAATTCTTAAAAGATCGTTCAGAACCAGAAAAGCCAAAGGACAAAAGACATTTATTTTTCTTGTAGCATCTAGAATGCTAAATACATTTTGACACAAGATGATCCAGACAGTCAGTCAGGAGCTGCCAACCAAAACATTTGTCAGCCCCAGATAAAACCCCCAACAGAGATGGGAAGGGTCAGGGATCAAGAAACTTTGTGAAACCAAAGTCCAAATAAGTTATTGGTGCAAATGTAAAACTAGGCAGACTCGCACACTGCTTTGCTAGGTCAGTTCCCTGACTCCCCATCTTGACCATCTGGTTCTGTATTCTACAGAGGACTAGTGTGCCAGCCTGTGAGTGAGAAGTTTTATTTGCATTGTTCAAAAAAGAAGAAAAGTAGGGATTAGTTGTTAGTCATCTCTTTCATTTAACAAGGCTTGCTACTTAGGAACCAGGACAAAAATTGGTCTTTTTATCAGCTCTTTCATGAAATTTCTCCCTTATCTCAGATAGATTCACTGCCAAGATTCCCACTGTTTCTCATGACAGCATCAATGATAGTTTGAACAGAATGTCTGACTTCAGAATATTTCACAAAAGTACAGCTGCAATGTCAGCCCTTTTTGTCAATACAGAAAAGCATACCAGAAAGGTAACATATCCTAGACAAGAAATAAAGAATAAGGGCTGTTAAAGTTCAGGGAAAGAAAAAGATGTGTGTAACAAGAAACTTATTATCCAAACACGTGTGTTTCTATAACCAGGAGAGGAATGAGAAAAACAACCAATGTTACTGTTTTGTTTACTTTTTCCCTTTTTCCTACTTGGTCACCCTCATGTGAAAGTCACTCTGGGCTCTATGACTTCAAAGCATAATATCTCATACACAAGGAAAGATACCTTTGCCATTTGACTTGTAATTTAATATTATGATAATGTTTTCTTTTAATGAAAGAGCAGAGTGTGTTTATTTGAAAGTTGGCTGCTGGCCACCTCTTTTTAAGCTATATGAGACTGTGGTTTCTTCGAGCTGTGTGAAACATCTGTTAAGAAATTCAGGAGGGAAAGAGAAACCCTCAAGACCTGAAGAACTGTGTCTAATTTTCAGCTCTTCCATAGATTATTAACAGTTTAAGCATGGGCAGAAGCTCTTATCAATAATACATTCCACATAGATAATGCAGATAAAATAGAATCAGGCTCTATCCGGTGCAGAGGAAGGTAATTTCCCAGGTTACACCTCACATTCTCAAGAGATAATGAAGAAATACCACTGCAAATAAAGATGCATGGAGGGAAGAGGAATAAACACATACGAGAGAAGAGACAGGCACAACTTAATTGCACTCAAATATTAAAATCTTTTAGGTTTTTGTTCTTTTTTTTTGGGGGGTGGAGGATTGAGTTCTTTATGGTTGTTGTTTTTTGTTTGTTTAGGCGGGGTTTGCTTTGTTTTGTGGTCTAGAGACTGAATAAATTAGCTATCAACCTTAGGTAATACCCATCACTGGAGTCCCAGAGTGAATACTATTCAGCTGTCATAAGCTATGCTGTTAATTGCCATTTTACCAAGCAGAAGAATAGATATGGTACCCCCTGGAAACTGAAGAACATACCAGGAGTGTTAGTGGTGGAGCATACTTAATAAAACTGATACTATATTGTAACAAAGCTATGTTCTCATCCAAGAGCGCCATTCCTTAGATTCTCATTTGCTGGCAGCCAAGACTGTAGCTATACCTTGGGGCAACCTCATAATGGAGTACAAGACCACTGTCTTTCTAGAGGAGCAGCATTTGCATTTTGCAGTACAATACTGACTTCCTCAGAATTACTTTGCTCAGAAGCCCCACCTATCACTCTTTATTAAACCCAGTGACAAGGGAAAAATACACCACACCATAATTATGGTGAGCTTCCACATAAGAAGGCAGTATCTGAGTATATATTGTTACTTACAGTTCACACATTACTATAGATTTTATCTAGAAGTGTCACTGAGCATGCATGTTAATATGCATACGTGTGAACCTGCTTATACTAGTGACTGAGATTACTTTTGCTTTGTGCACAGAAGAAAGTAATGAAAACAGAGACTAATTTTAGTCATGATCAATTTTCCCTAACAGATAAACTGACTTCTTTTTGTACCAATGCAATGCCATGCCTGTTTTTGGAGTTAGGAAAGCCCTTTTGATCATTTATTAAAACTCCAAAGGGCATTTTTATGACCAGAATCTTAGACCTTGAATATGTGTCACTATAACTTAAGTCTTGCTAGGAGTTTAGGTAGCAGCTTCAGATCTAAGTCATTTTTCATACCACCCAAGAGCAATCCCCACACATCCTGGACAGCTGTTCTACCTGTAATGTGCCGTCAATGTGCCTGACAGGCAGACTGTTTACTTCTGTAAAGCAAAAAAACAAAGGAGGCAGGGAAAAAAAAAAAAAGCAGACCAAAATCTAAGTAAAAATGGCAACAGGTAGTCAAAAGACTGCATTCCTGAAGGTTTGTATCTTTAAAGGGGAGATAAGTTTTTATACTGCAAAATCATATTTTAGAAATTGTAAACACACTTTTTCTACTGCATATTCTACTTACCTCTTGCTCTTTCCTGCTCAAAAAAAACTTTACCTGCTCTTTTCAAAGGGCCAGAGACTGTAGCACATCCTTATATGAAATAGTATGCGCCTCAAAATAAGCAAAGGCTTGCCTAGATATTGATGAATATACGAAATGAAGCAGGAATGAGTTTTAATGGTGATACAAACTTTTGAGGTGTGACAGACTTCCTCTTCCTGGGGATACTTTGCCCCAGTTCTGAGAAAAGGATGAGTCATTACAAGGAATCTTAGGAAATATCATCTGCATGCAAAGTACAGTGGTCCTGCAAAGTACAGAAATCACAGTTCTTTTCTTGATTGAAATCGTGACCAAAGACATTCACTGTTCAACATCATGTACTAAAAATGCTCCCCCAGGAATATAAAAGGAGAAGGAATATACAGGATACGTTCCTCTAGATCATGTGAGAAAATGGTTCTCAATTTTACACCCAGTTGTGAAAGCTTGGTTTTGGCCACGTATAGAAAAAGACAATAAAGCTACTTGATTTGCAATTAGTTGGGGGTTTGTACTGTTGTTTTTTGATTTGTTGGGGGGTTGTTTTCAGAGGACAGAGGAAAATAGCAGGTATTGTAAATGGAAGAAATTAAAGTCAACCATATATCCTCTACCTTCTCAAAAAGATATCCCCTCCCACCTAGTTTGTGAGCTCTGTTATTGTGAATCAGCAGAGCAGACAAGGCAATGACCATTAAGAGAAGGTTCATGATGGAGAGCTTTCTGGACAT
The DNA here is from genome assembly GCF_022539395.1 of Myiozetetes cayanensis. Lineage (NCBI taxonomy): Eukaryota > Metazoa > Chordata > Aves > Passeriformes > Tyrannidae > Myiozetetes > Myiozetetes cayanensis. The sequence goes on along the minus strand of NW_026087853.1, from coordinate 36,613,788 downwards.
CTGCTTCTTTCATGAATTGCACACCAATGTTAGATGGATTAGAAGCAAGAGAGGCCTCTGCTTTAAGACAAAACAGAAAAAGTCAAAATCTATTGGTGTCTGTAAGACTTTGTGGACAACATCCTGTCTTGACGATTTTTGCATTCAACACATAATCCAAGACTGAATAAAGGTTCTTCTGCCCATTATTCTTCTGCCATTCTCAGTAAAACTGGGCTATTTGACACCAGGAAGGAAAAGGGCAGATCAGTGAACATCCAGTTGAACTTGCAGCTCATTTGAATCAGCAAACACCGTAAAAGCACATCTTACTTTTTCATTGTGTTATGCCATTAGCAGAGAGATTAATGGAAAATATTGTTGTTGGGTTTAGATCCTAAGTCTGCTCTTTCTTTAGCAATCAGTCTAATAACTGAACTATAGAGGAGCAAGGAAGGATGATCCCAGTTTCTTCATTACCTCAAAAAATCAGGGCAGCAGGCAGACTGCACAGTTAGTACTTCATTTCCTAACTGGTAGGACTGGTATATAGAACAGCTTGTTTGGAAAGTTTTAAATCAGCATTTTAGAAATTAAAAAGAGTAATTTCCTTTCAGCGTATTCCATTAAACAGGAAGAATCTTAGTATGAGGGATACTATTACTTAAGCTGTCCAAAATTGATTTCAGATGTTTAGAAAAATCAAGCTAGTGAAAAGAACACATACTATTGCTTTTTGTTGCTCCCACAAGCAGAGCACATGTTCAGTCACCCACTTTAGTTTGACACTCCTGCAATACTGCAGCAGCCTTTGTGGCACAGTTCAAACCAAATCATCTTTTAATGAGGCAACTATCTTTTTCAGGTGGAATGATACAATTGGCAGATGGAAAAGAAATCAGGACTAATCTTTGGCTCCTGCATTTGGTCTGGATCAGAAAACCAGTAAGACAGTTCTGCTCAATTGCCAGAGATTTGAGAGTTCAGCATCACAGCTAGATCTTGCTTTCTTTTTGCATTACCATCACTCCCAGCACAGGTTGAGTGTTGTGTGGTCCTTTCTCATCTAAATTTCCATGACAGGGCTGCCTGGATCTGTGGCAGTTTGTATTCAATAACCCAAGGGACTCGATGGATCCTACAGTTCTCTGTTTTTCGCAGCATGCTTGGCTGCTCAAGTAAAACTGGTGTCAGTAAGTCACACACTTGATGACTCCTTACCTTGGCAGGCTACACCACCATCACATAAGTCCACATAGTCTGGCATGAACACCAAACCAGACAAAAAGCCATGAAGAAACCAGGCTATAAGGCTGCTTTAGCATTAGTGACACAGCAACGCTTTTGATGTTCTGAATATTCTCAAGCAATAAATAGTCAAAGTGTCCTCCTAGACAGACCACATATTTCCTCTTCCTGCAGAACAGACTCTCATCTGTAGAAGCCTTTCACCTCTCTCCTGAAATCCAGTCTCAATTGCCACCCACAGATGACATTATTGTAGCTTTCCCTTTGTTCTGGCTCCTTAGCACACTGTATTCACTCACAGCCATTTCAGGATTAATTAACTTTCACTGAAGAATCCTGTTAAATATAAAAGCTTTTGACTTCCAACCAAGTCTCCAAATCTGTGGATTTGATGAGTCATTTTGAGCAACATTAAGATATTTCAGTCAAGTTAAATGTTGGCGGTTTAGATATTATTTTCTTTAGCTATTTATATTTCTGATAACTCAGTTCACAGTACAGTAAGGACTGGGTTTTATGCATATGAACTGACATATTTAAGAGATTTTCTAAAATGAGTGACTGGAAGTTTGTGGGTAATTACCTGTTATGAGTTAATTTTGGATTTTGTGATGAATAAATTGCAACTTAGAGGGTCTTAACTTCCCCAATGCTTGAAGTATTGTGCAATATGTGGAAACAAAGAATTTAATTTAAAGAGTGCCATATCTTTCAAACATCAGAGGTAAATTACATTTTTTTCCCTGAAGGTTTCCGGGTTTTAAAGAGCAAATAATAACAAAACATAGATTCATACCTTCTGCACAGATTGCCTCTCTAAAAATTAGTAAGTAAATATTAAGAACAAACCAAGATATCACTAGGTCAAAACCAGTTTAACTGTTCTAAATTAAAATTTAACTATAGCCACGTCTAGGTCACAAAGAATTTGGATCAATAAATCAAATAGGTTAATGGCGATGTCTTACATAATCAAATTCTGAAATCATCAAATGAATGCATCAGCTAATCAAATCAAATCACAAAGTTAACAGACAGAATTGCTTTTCATCAATCCTCTACCAGGAGATTGAAAGTGATGGCTGTTTTCCTTTGATATGAAGCTGCACCTTGGTTCTGATCTAGCATACTGGTCTTGGTTCAGCTATTGTGGAAGTCATGACATGACTTTAAACCCTGAAACAAGTTTTAAGAGAGTGCAGAAAGCTTCTTTTTTGTATCACATCGTTGTTAAACAAACTATTGCTCTGCTAGTCTTACTTCTGATGTTAACATACAAAACCCTAAATGTTTGATGAAAGTCAGCATTGAAACAGGCTGGTAACTTCCAGTACTAGCTCTGGATAACTATTCTTCTCCTGCTTACTGGTTTCCACTACCCAGTTCTCATTTACATGCAGGGAACAATTAACAGCATTATTTCCCATCACTTCAATCATGCTCACCCTCTACATATTTCTGTAGGGTAATGAACAAGGAAGTTTCCATGCTTCAAGGTTGAAGGAAGAGAGAATGAGACTTAAGTCTGAGGGTTTTTTGCTCTGCCATCTTGGAAGCTTTGATGCAGATGAGTGCAGTTACTGGCACCAAACAGTGCAGTAGCTTGTTACAAAAACAAAAACTAGTAGTAAAATGAGATTATTCTTCTCTAAATGGGGAGATGTCCAAATGACATGATCTGTCTAGAGGCTTCCTATATAAACACTTGGAAGAGAAGAATACCTCTAGACAGCAGTTCATTGCTTGTCTGCCAGTCAGTGGATTAGTGACAGAATTGAATCCTCTCTGGACAGGCTAGGTGGCATTAATCCCAGTGTCTCAGGACTGAACTGTTACACTGATATAGCCAAGGCAAGTGTCTTCACTTCTCAGTCACTCAAAAGTAAACCAGAGATATTTTTTCTGTTCAATGCAACTGAATCATGAGAAAGAGCCCCTCTTCCTAATAACTTTATTTTTACACAAAACGAGGTTATTATCCCAATCAGAAAGACTGGGATGGACTTCCACTTACTCAGGGATTCAGAAACCCTGTTATACCATAAATCCACAGACAGCTAAGTGACTTCTGCATCCTAGAAATAGTTGGTGTGGTCTAATTCTCTTGTAAGAAGCATGCTTCTGGCTACCTTAACCAGAGTTTCAAAACAACAAACAACATTTAAACACAACAAAACCACAGCACTTTGGCATTTGTCTTTCAAAATTTGACCTGGCTCTCCACAGAGAACCCCAATGACAGTGACACTGTCAAAAGAGCCCATGGTGCAGTGAGCAGTCATGAATGTTACAAAAGCCTTATTCAGCTGGGGTGAACAGAAGACAATGTCAAGGATGCTCCTTTTCTGCTCTCTTTGGAGTAATTGTTGGATAGTATAGACAGCATCGTCTTGACTTAAAAGGATCCCAGAATGTTCATAGCTGTAACTCACAGCTGAACCACTGCTTTCCATTCGTCACCCAAACTTGTACAATCTCTACTTGCAGCTCTGAAAACAAACAACCTCCCCAAAACCTCATATGCACGTTCACACACCTCTTAACCACCATCCACTGCACCTGAGAAAATAAGGGAAGTAGAGAATCTGATTTATGAGAGAATAAATTTTGCCCTCAACTTTTTCAGCGTGTCCATTAATTTATGTAAATTAAAGTTTACCCATATGCATTTGGTTAGAAACTATTCCAATTCAGTTGCAAGTAAACTGGAATAACAGCTAATAAAAGGAAACGTTTTCTGTTTATTTCAAGAAGAGTAACATCCACTATGGGCTAACACTGCTAGGAATTTAAGGTAGTTTCCAGAACTGGCTACATATTTCTTAATCTTGATATTTACTTATAATGGCAACAGGTACACTGATGAAAGTTAGAAGTTCCTGTCTTTTTCTCAGTAGTAAATTGGGTGCTGAAGCTGAGATATGATATTTCTGATTGCATGCTATATTATGTATTCACACAATCATTTGCATACTGTCATTAAACATTCAGCAATCTTATAGTGCTGTGCACAGTACATCTTTATGCTTGAAATTATGGCCAGTTGCATAAAATACTCTCTTAAACATCTGTATTAGATTTTTTTCTGTTTCTTATTGTCCCATTTTCCCAGAAATGGGTACTGCTGGAAATAGCCTTATTTCCAAGTCTGCTCTTTAAACTTGTTCCCGTTATTCAGACACAGATTTATTCTGTGAAGGGAGAACCAGGTCTAAGGGTGGGGACAGAAACAGTGGGGCACTCCACATTACATGATGTTTCTGGAGCTAAACATCAGCCTAATCCCTCCCAACCACCAAACTTCAAACTCGTGTTAACTCTTCCATGATTTAATAGCTTGTCTGGTTTCAAGCATGCTTCTAAGACAACTTATGGTGTCTGTTCTCAGTAACTACTTTTGCAATGTTGTGTTCAGTTTCTGAAGTGTAGATGCTGCTACAGTATCTGTAACACAGGCTTTGAGTGTTTAGTGATTTCTGCCCATAAACAAACTCCTATCACTTAGTCTTTAAAGTTTTCTTTCCTAGGTCTGGTCACAATCTTACTTTGCTATTGTCAGTGCTTAAAGAATCTATCCTCATGAAGAAGTGAGCAGTCAATACCCTATGTTCCATTCAATGCTTTCTGTTAATTTCAAAATTACCCCACTTACATAGGTTTTGTGAAAAATAATAAAAAACCCTCGTTTTTTTCTTTCATCAGGCACATTAAAACCCTCTTGTGCTATCTGAACTCCTTTGTTATGGAATTTTAATTGTGGTAACCTAAGAATGAATATGCTTAGATGTTAACATGCTCTGCACTGTTGTCTCCTCCTTTTAAGGCTTTTCTACTAATTCAGCTCCTTCCATGAAAATTATGTACTTTTGCAACATTTCTATCACGAAGTATAGTGGATGCTGTCTAACCATTTAAAGATTTTTTTTTTTGGTGGCACTTTGCAGCACAGAATTCAACATTCATTCTTTTCACATCAGTCAAGAATTAACATTTATTCCTATGTTGTGCATCTTGTAGTGATAGGACAACCGGAGTTTTAATACACCTTAGTGGCTCACACAATTACAATATCTACTTGGTCACATCTGTAATAGCTGTAAGTGCTATCTATCAAATCTACCAACATTTTTTTATTAACTCCTCACCCTTTTCTTTGCTGATGTATGCACAAAACTTCCTCAACTGACTTTAAGAAGTCATGGTTGATGCTTTTATTCTCATGTGACAGTGACAGGTATCAGATAACCACAAGGATCTAGAAGAGTAACAAAATAACCACAGTACAGAAATTAAATAAGTTCTCTAATACAGAGAAGAAAGAGAACCAGAGGTCATTCAGCAAGGTTAGAAGTATCAAGTTATTAACAGATATCCAGTGAACCAGCGACTGGTGTATCTGTCTCTGTAATTAGCTCCCAGGTATTACCTTTTCAAAACCCTTGAGATACAAGGGAAGCTGCTATGAGATTATCAATCTGCATAGGCAGGAGAGGTTGTGTTAGAGAAAAGAAGAGACGAATCAGTGACACGCTGTATAACATCACTGGTACTTCAGACATGGGAGATTTCACTGCATATGGCTTAATATTAGGTAGCACAGAGCACAAGAGAAAAAAGATATGGATATTTACTAAATAGAAATCTTAAGTTTCTCAGTAATCATGCTGAAAAAGCAAATTGTTCCATGAACAGTAGATTCTGTATTTACAAGGGAAACACCCCCACCCCCACCCCCAGTACAAAAATGCCATATAAGAATGTAAGAGCACTACCTCCTCAGGCATAAACAGTTTAAAAATCAAGAGCTCTAGACAAAGGTCCTTAACAAACTGGTTGGTGGTACCTCTGCCATAACACTCATTTGAGCAAGTTTCAGAATGCTGAAAGCATCTCAATATGAAAAGAAAGCGAGCGTTTTCTTGACAATTAAAAACGGTAAAAGGGAACCCAAGTGATATGCTGGATCCTGATTACAATCTTGAGGAAAATAATGGGAAAATTGTATTATGTTTGATTAATTAACAATAGAAATACATGTAAATACACAGTGTTTCAGGGAATAAAGTTTGTCTTAAACCCACCTTATTCTTTGGAGACTACAATGGCATTGTCCACATGAACATTTCAGACAGCTCCTAAACTCTTTGTAGTTTTTCCATACCCTAAATTTGCAACAAACCCATCAATTCAAAATCACACCTGCAGCTGGTGATTTTCTAATGACAAGGACATACTCCACTAGCTTTCCAAAACATAACAAAAAATTACTTCCGAAATCTTTTGGGATATATCTGTATGAAAGTACATTATTGCTTACTTCACAATTTTTCTTTTTAGTGGCATTTGTTAGTTTATTTTTTGGTATTGCATTCTTTATAATCCACTATGTGGCACAGATATCAAAGAACATGTTAAGTCTCCAGGGAATAGACATGGAAGCGTTAGGGCAGCAAGCTCCTGCCTTCCACAGTGATATTCAGATGCTCTGCATGTAAGAGAAAAGAATAATAAATTGATGTCCTTTGACAGGGACCTTCTAGGTCTGTTCATGGACAGCGGGTTTCAGAAGCATAGAACCTTTCCATTTTCTGTTTCTTATTTTTTAAGAGAATTCTGTGCCATCATATTTAAAACAATGTTGTCTGATCACTGACATTTATGTACTCTTGTCCACAGTCTGTATGCCAGGGAAAAGCAGCTCATGCAACCTTAAAACCACCTAACTTTCCTTCTAGTGCCCAACCTATTTTTCTCAGTAACTTGCTTCATCCTACTTTTCCCTTACAACACAAGCATTTCAAGTCTTAATTTAGCTTTCCAGTTAACATATCAGATTTATGCAGCTGTATTAGAGCTTGTAGTCTTGTGGTTTTCCTTTGTCAGAAAGCACCATGTTTCTCAAATCATATTTTCATATGAGACTATAAATACAGGAATATTTTACTAAACTTCATCTAGCAGTATGCCTAGCACCAGTACTTGGCAGCAGCTATGTGGAGCAGCATGGAAGATTCCATCCTCTATAATTTCTCTGCAACATCGCCAGGAAAATATGGAAGTACTGCCACAAGTCTCCCCTCAGTATTCGCCAAATTCCTTTCCAGAAGGAGAGATTCCAATTGCTCCACGTCAAAATTTAGTTTTCATAGGCATAAGTTGCTAAAAGGTGGGATGCACTGTGCTGTTAAGAGATTAAACTATTCTTACTATAAATTGTCCAGTAAATATATAAGAGTGAGATTTATGACTTCAGCCACCTAGTACTTGGGTGTTAAATCTGAGCTAGTTAACAGAGAGAGGAAAGAATTACAGGAAGAGTCTAAAACACTAGCTTAAGCTACTCACTCACTCAATGGCTCAAGTTGGCCAAAAGGAATTTTATTGCCTATGCCATGCAGTGAATTGGTTTGTCACACATTCACTTTGTACCTAACATGTGTTAAGAACCTCTGACGTGACAATAAAAGGCTGATGTCTGAATTAACCCTTTGATGGCTAAAGTAGGTTGCAGAAAAGTACAAAATTAAAACCTGGATTTTCTGGCAGCATCCCGTGCATTCTTCATGATCAAGAGCCTGGATTAAATTCCCCAGTGCATTAGCAATACTGGGGTTTCTTCTGTTAGTGCCCAGACTGTCATCTATAAAAAGAGGGCAGAAGAACTTTTAATCCTGCTCATTTTTTGATGCATCCTATAAGTTCTTCTGGGTCACATCCTATTCTTTCTCTCCATACCACCAAAAAGAGTTAGGACGTAGAAAAGGGAGAGGATGTTTATATCACGCTGTGAAGGACTTTGACATCACCTAGCAACTTTGAAGAATAATCCTGAAGATAAAAGATACAGATGAAGAACCAGACCCTGTCCAGGAGTCACATAGCATAAAAAAAAATGGTCTCCAACAAAATGGATCTCTAGGGAGTAATTTGAAGCTAAAAATAAATTCTACATGCAGTCCAGGGAAATGCAGAGTTTTATCAGCACTGGCACAGCCTCCAGCTAAGGAATCAGCAAATGTGGAAGAAAAAGAGCTCACATAACATCCACTCAACTATGACTAGGTAGACCACTAGGCTGACTGCAGTGAAAAGTGTTTCCAATTAATCTGCACTGACCCCTAACCACCTACTGCCCAGGATATTCCTGCTTATTGAATGGAGAGAAGAGGATAGAAATCACGTCAAGGAAGAGACAAAGCAGTATCATGAAACCCAGTCATGGCAATTAACAAAGAGTCATAAAGAAGCAAATATTAAGCACATGTGCATTAGCTGAAAACCAGAATGGAGACCCCCTAGATCAGACATCTATTGGTTTCTGAAGGAACACTGCAAGGTAGGTTATGACTAAAACAAAATATTTTAATTGAGAAGAGGGATAGAGAGAGGAGTTGTTTGAAGTTTAATAACTGACTAATTTTCCAATTTTATGTGTACCTAAAAACATGTATTTAATTAGAGATGCAAATAAAAAAGTGTAAGGCATGCAAATAACATAATAAACAAGAGGACAGTTCACATTTTTTTAAATCTCAACCCAACATTTGGTAAAGCAAGAATGATTTTTTTTTTCACTTTTATCTGCAGAAATAATCTTAGCACCGCAGGCTGCTATTAAAACCTGTCTCCAGAAATGGACCTGTTTACATGAATTATAATTAAGAAATTGGAAGTATATTTTGCATGGTCTAGCACCAGACAAAAAATGCACCATAAATAAATTACAGACCATGCCACATTAGTCCTAGATGCCACAGATGTAACTGCAAGGGAGAATTAAACACACTCAAAAGGCAACATATCATTAAAAATACCAGAAAATAATGACCATAAGACAAAAAGAGACATGAGGATGAGGAGGACCTACTAGGTGGTAGTTTTGTATCATCACAACACACCCTTTCAGAAGTAGAGAGCAGACAACAATGCACCTGAAGTACTGAGACAGCTCCACATGGTCATGGTGTGCTACAGCCCAGAGGGAAAAGAGATGGGCCAAGTAGAGTGTAAAAAAGGGAAGTGCCAGGGTACACAAGCTGCCTGAAGCCACGCTGCCATGGCCTTGGCCACAAGTGTACTGTCTGCCCTTGAGCAGGTCTGTGCACAGCTACAGAAAGCAGTGGCAAGAGGCAGCAATTGTGGGAGCACCAAGTTACAAGGTAACCTCAGACTCATCAGTGCAGACAGGCTGAAGACAATCACAGTGCTGGGGCAGGCAGGCACCATTTCCAGTCTGAGTCAAAAATCAGGAAGGTAAAGAAAAGGGCTCAACTAGAGGGAAGAGTATCTCAGGGATGGACAGCAGAGACCGAGGCCTTCCTAAACAGTAATAGGACAAAAAGAAGTGGGAGGCTGGCTAGAAATCCCAGTTGATGTTCTTTGTCAATGAGGCCTGACAGGCCACAGCAGCATGAAAGAATATCACTTCCTAGGGTATGTATGAGGCTGGTGAAAGCTCTGTTGGAAAGAAAAGCTGTGAACCAGCAGGGACCTTGGGGAGAAAAAAGGTAAGACTTGGAGTATTCATCAGGAAATGAATCTCTGCAGACATGGCTAGGGTGCTAACTCAAATCACAGCAGCAACACAAGCAGTCTTCTTAACAGTGAGACTTTTTTAATAAGGATGGAGCCCTGATGGTATGCTGAACCTTAAAAAGAGGGATGTTTTCACTGTTCACTATTTCAGAGCAGCATGAGAGCCAAGCCTTCATGGAAGGTGAGTCTGGACAGTATCCTAAAATCTGCACAGCTCTCTTGTGCAAAGGATTAGGATTAAGCTCGTTCACACTGTCCAAAGCATTTACCATCTGAGAGGTGAGTCTCCAGTATGAATACCTTCACTCACAGCCAGTACAATCAAACAGGTGCAGAATCTTTTTCATACTGCAACTGGGATTACCGTTGTGAGCAATGAACTTTGTTTAACAGATTCCCAGTGTGTGGGACAGCCCTGGTATTCAGGACTTCCTGAAAGGACTAAAAGTCAGGCATGACTTAGACTACTATATGGCTTTTTGGCAAATTGTTTCTTATTTTCAAAGACATTTTTGTCATTTGTGCCAAGACCTGAACTTTATTTTTTGATCCAAAAAAATCACCTTTGTGTTGAAAAAACATGGTACAATTTTTGCTCATGGCCTAAAACAACATAAGCAAGATTTATTAATTGTACCACTCCATTTTCGGTAGGAAACTTACTTTGCAAACAGAAGAGACATCACCTCTGCTTCCATTTTTTTCATTTGTTTTCCCCTTTAGTATAGGAATTTAGAAGATGGTGGGAATGATGTTCCCACTGTTCTCAGAACACATAAAACAGAAGACAGTCAGTTGTCTTGTAAAGAATGACTATGACGAGAAGGATCCTTACCTATCTTGCATTTCATTTTATTTTATTTTTGGCTTGCAAGAGAGTATGGTGTGGTTTAGACTGTGAAGTGTGGGTTGGAGACAAGATCTTTGGGCTACAATACCACACTTCTCAAATGGAAAGCAGTTCATGTGGGATATTTCCATATTTCATACGAAGGCTTTTATTTTACTTCTGAAAGAAACCCTTGAAAATAATGAGCTCTTACTTTCCTTTAAAGGAGTCCTTCCAAATCAGTGCCAAAATAGAAATGGTGAAGTTTGGAATTTCTTCCCTACCATGGAAGAGGACCTCATGTTACTCTTTCTCATTACTGCAAGGATGAGCTTTGGGGTTTGACAACCTAATGAATTATTCTAGTAGGCTGGCATAGCCAATATCATCATGGCTATTCTGATACTCTTAACACCCCAAACTGCTTTGATAATATGCCCCAGTTCTTATATTCAGGCAGCTTCATGGAAGTGAATGAATAGTAGAAAACCCAAATGACTGATAGTTAGACCACACCAGCACTGATCTAACCCATTTTAAGACAAGGGTTCCTCTCATTCTTTCCTTTGAAAGATGTCACAGCCTATCTTAAGCTTCATACTGGAGATGAGAATGTCACAAAAAAAAAATTCCACTCCAGTGAGAAATCAGTGCAAGAACATCAAATAGGAGAAACCAGAATGAGAGTCTGCAAAGAAACAAAGGTTCTTGGAAAAATTTCTGGCTTCCTTTCAGACTGTGGATAATTTGATTAAACACTAATGAACACATTAGTGACTGAAAGAAAATGGTTGGGAACAGTCCTTTCCACCAGTTTTGAGCTTTTTAATTTGCAGGCAGTAGGGAAACATAATTGGATGCATTTCTGGATATATCTGGAAAGTACCTGTATGCCTGAGAAACAAGCACACAAAAAAATACTGGATACAAACAAAGAGAACATGTAAATATTGAATTATCTGGATATCTTGTACGTTTATGCAAGAGAAAAAACCCCACATCTCCTTTACAGTGAATTCATGACACTCTGGCCGCTGGAGGACAGACCTGCTTTACCACTGCTTACCCTCCAAAATACTGAGTTCTTTTGGAATCACAAGAAGAGCACTCAGTTTTTGGAAGTGACAGGAGAGGAAATGGTATGAGACTGTCAGCTCCTTTCAGCTTTAACCAAACCTTTATCAGAGAATTATGAAAGAGACTATATATCTCAGTAGAGTGTCCCTAAAGATCAATGCCTGGCTACTGCTGGCCTGTGGCAAGAGTTTCTTTGCTGAAAAGGAATCACTCCAGACCTGTCCACACAAGGGAGAAAAATGAGGTTTCATTTCCTCAGGCCTCAAATGAGCAAGCTAAGACAAACAGCAGACAGCCTTAGCTCTTTGCTTCCAGGACACCTGCCAGCACAATGGAGAAAACAACCAATATGAAGTAAAGAGCTTGTGGTGTTTTCTTCTCTGTTCCTCCTCACTAAAAGCCTGAATCATGACAAGTCCTAAAACAAATGTGGCTGTGCCTCCAGTGCAGTATATCAACATGGAATCTTTTACAGAAGACAGTTTGCAAGGTGACAAAACATCTCCCGGTGGTATTTGGTTTATAACAGTTAACACAGACATTGCCTGAAACATTCTTTAATTCTACACAATTCCTGCGCTTTCAGTGCACATTCTTTTCATATCCAGAAAGGCACTACTAGACCAAGGATGGGTTCCTTGACTCACTGTGCCCACCAAATTCCAAACCGTATATTTAGATCATGCTTGGACTGCTCACCCAACGTACCATTTTACTTTTCAGCTCTAAACAAACTGAAATTGTAGCTGTAATTAGCAGATTATCATCCACAGGAAAAGACCAAATACATGTTGGGGCAGTACTGTGCTTTTCTGTATATGATTGTCAAGAGTTCCCACTGCCCACCTGGTACTCCAGTAGATACCATCCCAATGGAGGAGAGAGTGTTCAACCTTGCTGTATCAGCTTTCCCTGAAGAACCTCAACTCCTCTGCATCAGAAAGTTGCAAATGACTCTGTAAATACCAGAAGTATCCCAAGCACTTCCAAGAACCCCTATGATCACAACAACCAGCTATGTGGTCAATAAAGCTACTGCTCCTTTGCAAGTAGACTATGAATGTCACTCTACTTTCGCTAACAAGGAAGTGTGACAGAGCATGCACAGCATATGCACTCTGATGGAACTGCACAATCAATAGTAGATAGTACTTTCTTTTGGAAGCACATGTTGAAACATCTCACTACAAGAGAGACACTGAGGTGCTGGAAAGTGTCCAGAGAAGGACAACTAAGGTGGTGAAGGGCCTGGAGCACAGGCCTTACAAGGAGCAGCTGAGGGAGCTGGGGGTGCTTAGCCTGGAGAAAAGGAGGCTCAGGGGAGATCTTATTGCTCTCTACAACAAACTGAAAGGAGGTTGTAGTCAGGCAGGGGGTCAGTCTCTTCTGCCAGGTAACAAGTGGCAGAATAAGAAGAAATGGTCTTGAGTTGCCCCAGGCGACGTTTAGCTTGGACATCGAAAAGTTTCTTTGCTAAGAGGGTAGTTGGGCATTGGAACAGGCTGCCCAGGAAAGTAGTGGAATCATCATCCCTGGAAATGGTCAAAAGACCCTCAGATGTGGAATTCAGGGACGTGGTTTAGTGGTGGACTTGGCAGTGCCGGGTTGAGAACTGAACTCCATCTTAGAAGTCTTTTCCAACCTAAATGATTCTGTGATTCTGTTTGCTTTGCCCTCTGTTGAGAATAAGTGGTTTGTGCTGTATCAATAATCACAGGTTTTAGCAAAAAGCAAGTTTTAATACAAATTTGTGGAAGTGCAACTTTGACAGAGTTCTGTGGCAAGTTTCACTCTATTACTTACCACAAGTCAAACTTACAAAGGAAAATCAAATTAGAATCAAAGGATATAGATATAAAAGATAAGGGTACAGAAGGGTTTAGCCACACTTAATCATTAACTGGTTCAACAATTAAAAAGCAAGCTAATAGGATTTACTGTAATTGTAACAGTGACAATTATAGATTCACATTAACCAACATTCATACATAATCAAGTCACACATGCACACAGGCAAAGAGATGTACATGTCTATACCTATGTGTGTTCCTTCACATAAGAATCGGCTTAGATGAGAAGTAATTTCATCTTGTGGTAACAAAAAGAGAGAGTGCTGTGTAACCTACCATAGTGCCATAACCACATCTGAAGTATCTAAGGCTAGAATCTCTTACTGCATCTTTTCATACCACAATATTTTTGAAGGTCTGGGTAGAGAGTAATTGCTGTTGGAACAGTGAATTTCTACTTCATTTTCTTCTACTCAGAGTCTTCTCAGAGAAGACAAGGTTCTAGAAGTTACTCTGAGGCATGACAGGAAGCCAGCTCAGTTCTCAGGAGGCCAATAAGGCAGGTCTCATTGATACAGCCTTGTGAAGGAGCAGGCTGCAGCGTGTGGGACACAGGGAGGCCTGCATTTGGCTTTGAAGGCAGTCATGGCCACTGCTACACCTCCACATCAAGATTTTGAGAGCACGCAGTGCAATGCAGTCTCTGAAGAAGATGCAGTTACCGTGCCAATGAAGGTCAACAAACACCTACCCCTGCTGTTATCTCCCAGCATAGCCCTGTCAGCTCTAGAGTCAAACACCTTTCAAACGTCTTCCTCACATCCTCAGCTAGAAATTGCCAGCTTCCAAGGTAGGGACCGTAACTTTGCCAGTAAGTGCTCTGGCAGCATGTGGAGTCTGCCAGTGCCAGCTGAGCCTCCCAAATGGGCTTCCTAACAGCTGAGCCTCTCAATTCCAGCTGGACTCCGGAAGAGGAAAGTAGTCAAACAAACACTCGGAGGAGGCTAAAAAGGTGGAATATGAAACTGAGCACTAATTTAAGCAGTGTATTAAACAGTTTTTCAGCCAAGATTTTAAACGTCTTCCTTGCATCATAGCTAGCTTTCTCTGCTGCTCTAAGCAATGCCTGCCTCCAAAGCACAATTAGCCTGAGTAATGTGTGCTTTATTATTTGCATACACTTATTCCTTCCTCTTTATGCATCTTGGAATTTAGGCTTTGGCGCTAAAGGCATAGAGACATGAGGTGACTGTTTTATGTTCTCTTACAGCTCATGCCAGGTGTGAATAACAGAACCAGAGGAACAAGCTGTGTACTTCTCTCAACACCTAAAGACACCAGTGCATCCTTCACTGAGCTCAACCTGCCAGGTGCTCCTATCCACTGTGTATAAGAGATATCAAGCCATATGAGAAAGAGCAAGACATGGCAGCAGGGCTGTCAAAGTACAGGGACATGGGAATGTGTTTGCACAGCAGGCAAAATAGCCAGAAAGGTTCCAAGACCCATAAAACCAAATTTGACTTTGTAAAACTGATAATGTTCAGAAAATAGCTCTGTCAAAATGATGAGGGGGACCAAGAAAGAGGAGCAGATTAGAGTATTTTAATCAGCATTCACAAACGTGTCTCTTTGAAATAGCACCAGAATTTTTTGCACCTAGAAAACAAATACATGCAATTGCAGCTTTCTTCTCTTTCTTCCTAAGATGAAACTATACTCTGAAAATTGACTCAGTGATACAAGTGACCAAGCTGGTATGAAGAATATCAGTCAGGTCACCAGGAAAACAAGAGGGAATTTTACTATTAACTGGTGCTGTGCCTTCTCAAGAGCAGATAAGGATACTTTATGAAAAAGCATTAAAAATGCACACTTTTAAGGAGAACATTTTTGTTTCCTCCACCAATACAAAAGACAATACTGTTAGAAAACTTGTCAGCAACCAAACATTCAACGTGAAAGAATAAACCTTTTTTCAAAGCAAATTTCTACTGAAATTGAGTTAGAAAATTCCCTTAATTATACTTAAAAAAAAAAAAGAAAAAAAAGAAAATAAAAATTCTGCACACTGGATCTATTTCAAGGGACTAGAACATATTATGTCTCCCCACATATGAATAAGGGAGATAAAATAGCCAAAATAGGACAAGGATTAAGGCACCAGAACTAAGTAGTCTTCCTCAAATTGTTTAGGAATCTTGTGGTAGAATTAGAAACCAGCCCCTGGACATTTGACTCCCCTTACCATATTGTAAAAGAGATAGGTAATACGACCTTCCAGCTGTCTTTGTCCAACTTAAATTTAAGGACATATTAACAGAAAAAATTGATTTGTTTTGTACATTTACTTTTAGTAGTACGTTAGGATGATTGAAAGAATGACAAATGTCTCCAGTGCTGCCAGTGCTTATAATTCTATGCTGAATTCAGTTCTCTACAGTGTTTTTCTTAAACATGCAGTTTCTGGAGCCATGTAATGACATGAAAATTACAGCAACAAAAATGACTTAATAGTTACCCAGGATAGCAAACACAAACTGGAAAGACTCAGAAACCAGATGGCTCATAAATATGTTTGGTTTAATTTGATGATTTTTAACCCTATGTTGTGATGTAAAACCTGAGCTTGGATAGTTTAGGTAGCATAAAAAACCAGTGCTTGCTATACTTTTATCCTTTGCCAAGTTCAGAAAGACTAAGCAAAGGTATATTGTCCAGCTTTATTTCTTGCTCCTTTGTGTATTTGGGTCACCAAGAATGAAAGGATATGCTTAAGAGTATTCTTAAATGTGGCTGACATTTTTTTAAAAACTAGGAGCATTTCTGTGCATGCCAGAACTAATGAAATATTTTGAATATAAAATTTAAGCCTGGGCTCAACATTTTTTAGTGTCTTCCTTTAAGATGATAACGTTAACCCCAGCTGTCCACCTTCTGAGCAGGTTCAGCCCTATCCTTAGATGTATGTAAGAGCACCTCCTCTTAACAACAGTCTACACGGTATGGGTCAAAGTTGAAAACAGAGTATTCTGTGTGAAGGGCTAAGAGGGAGACTTGAAGGCCACACAACACCATGATGTATATCTTATTCCTCAGTAATGTAGCATCAGTGATAGGATTCAGACTATTAGTCTGAATTTCATCCTCTAAAACTGTTAAAAGTTTTGTTAGCTGGATGCAAAAAAAAACCTAACATGGTCCAAAAATAAGGAACTGTCAAAACCAGAACGAGATGATAGCTAATAACAATATTTTTCTACTTAGTAAAACAGGATTGTAGGTAATTTCACAGTGGTACCAATTCATAAGGCTGTTGTCAGCTCACTGACATCAAGCACTTGTTCCCTTGCAGAGAATGGAAAGTAGATATCCTTGTACCAAGGTATATAGACAGGGTATGTAGACAGTTATATCAGGGTGTATTTAGACATACTCTAAATTCAGGCATCTAATCCTACAGGTTAGTTTCACAAGATACTTATTTCAATGACTGTGGGGAGAGATTCAGAAAAAACACAACAGATTAAGGGTTTTCCAGAGCAATTCCTTCCTCCCTAGCTCACCTTTCTTTTGGCCCCACTGGGAGACTGGCTCCCTTTCTTGTCCTTGCTTAGCAATCACCATCTTCTCAGCTGTACCTAACACAAGCTGTATAGGGTCACATCGTAACTGGAACATTAAAATTATGTACAAAAAGAAAGCTGGCTTTTAACCTAGGTCCTTTCAAAGCATCCCTACACTCTGACTGACACAAGAGAGATGAGACCATGCTGTCACTTTGGAGCTGGCCAAGGTGGTCAAGATGGAAATGCATGCTGGAGAGATGAGCTAAACACTGACCAAATGTTGACCTCCTTCATGTTCACTCAGTCTCAAGAGCCCTAAGAAACCTGTAGAAGAATCAAAACTTCTATCTCTGAAGTTCTACGTTTACTTGTGTGCTGGTTTTGGCTGGGGTAGACATAATTTCCTTCACAGTGGCTGGTACGGGGCTGTGTTTTGGATTTGTGCTGAACACAAGGTCGATAGAATAGTGACGTTTTTGATATTGCTGAGCGGTGCTCACACAGCACTAAGGCCTTTTCTGCTTTTTGTACCGTCACACTGGCAAAGAAGCTGTGGGTGCGTTGGAAACTGGGAGCAGACACAGCTGGGATAGCTGAACCAAAGAGACCAAAGTGATATTCCATACCATATGACATCATGCTCAGTGTATAAAGTATAAGGAAGAGTAAAAAAGAAGAAGGGGGTGGGGAGGATGTTTGGAGTGGTGGAATTTGTCTTCCCAAGTAACTCTTGTGTGTGCTGGGGGTCTGCTCTCCTGGAGATGGCTGAGCAACTGCCTGCCCATGGGAAGCAATGCCTTGTTTTGCTTTGCTTGCATGTGTGGCTTTTGCTTTTCCTATAAAACTGTCTTTATTTTAACCCAAGAATTTTCTGTCTTTTACCCTTCTGAATCTGTCTCCAATCCCACCTGCTGGGGAGAAAGCAAGCAAGGTCCTTGGAGTTAAACCATGATTACTTGACATAAATTACCTGCCCACCGTTCTCTGCAGAGGAATGTCAGTAACACTTAATTGGGCTGTTGCTTCTGGTCAATCCTCCTTCTTGCAGCCACAAAGTAGTTCCTTTCAGTGATAAAACAACTTCTCTAACTTACTACGCAAGTACCTTTGTACAGGAGTGATTATAATTTCTGATGAAGCTTAATTGAAAAATAACTCTTGGCTGGATTAAAATAGCTGATATGTGATAACTATGATAATATGATGATAATATGATGATAACTA
This sequence comes from Myiozetetes cayanensis, assembly GCF_022539395.1. Taxonomy (NCBI): domain Eukaryota; kingdom Metazoa; phylum Chordata; class Aves; order Passeriformes; family Tyrannidae; genus Myiozetetes; species Myiozetetes cayanensis. Next base: position 36,595,537 of record NW_026087853.1, on the reverse strand, counting down.
TACAGTCACATGACACACAAACCCTTGCAAAATTATAATCTATATATAAAATATGTTATTAAAATATTGTCACAAACAATCACAAGCAATTCCTGAGAATTGAGGAGCTTTGGATAACTGCATCTACTGAGGAAAGTGGGAAAGACAACTTGTTCAAAGCAAACGGGTTTTCCACATCTTTTCAGATCCTAAAAAAAGTAAAAAGAATAGTTCTCTCTCAAGGAAAAAAAAATCAAAAACCCCAAAGAGAAAAAAAAAAAAACCCACCAGATTTTTCCTTTAATTAATTTTCACACACATATATATATATGCAGGAAGGTACACAGGAGAGGAAAAAAAATATATGGAATCAAAATAGAAAGGTAAGAAAAAAAAAGTTATGCCCTGTCCAAAACCTATCAGCAAATAAAAAGTGAAAATAGCTTATAGAGGGGAAGTTAAATCTTTGTGTCTGGAGTCAGTGCTTATAATTAATTTGCAAGGTTATTTTTTGCAAATTTTACTGACTTTCTTCTCTAGGACTACCACAGACTGACAAACACAAACTGTCAAACTCTGGGAAAATTTAAACTCTATTAGGAGACTGATAGATCTTGAAGGCTCAGGAGGTATGTGGGACTTCAGGAAAGTCAGAAAAAATGGTCATAGTGATGACTATCCTATCAGGGCTTATAAAATTCGTGAAGTCCAGTGTCTCATTAAACTCTAGGCTGTTAGCCTGTGTGGGGTTAAAGAAAGCTTCTTTTGGAGACTTTAAATACTATTTGGGCTCCTACAGTGACTGTAAACACAGAAAATGTTCCTGTTGTGAATTACATAATTTAAAAGTGTTACTCAGGTAAAGAGATCTGAACTCCAGCAAAATACACATCAGAATGCCACACAGAAAACTCTAAAAACATGTTAAAGACCATGAAAATGTCAAGCAGTCATGCTTTTCTATGATTCTATTTGCCAAAGTCAGAGTAGCAAATTGGTTTTTAATCACCCAGAGTTCAGTAGGAAAAAAACCCTATAAGTAGCAGATACTTGGAAAATTAAAACTGCAGTGAAATCAAACAACAGAAACAGAAAATGAAAAAAAAAATCAAGCTAAAGTATTAAAAGTGTGTAAGTATAATCATCCATGCTCTTTACACTGTCTAAAATATTCATCAAGGCACCAGGTTCTGCAAAACTGCCAAATGAATTATCCATTAAAGCAAAGCAGTTGTTCAGTTCCAGTTTGAATTCAGTTTTGCCTGAGGTTTCGTAAGTTCAGGTTGACAGCTGCTAACCCTTTTTTGGGTAATCCAAAGCCACACTGGCTGGGTTCCTTGTCTCCACTGGAAAAGAGTTCCTACATCCTGCTCTTCTGTCCAGATGTGGCCACCTCCTATCCTCTCTCTACATACCCACAGTTTCCTCCTTTCCCCTAAGATCAGGAAAGTGGAGCAGATATTGAGGCAGAGCTACAAAGGGAAGTGCCCAAGCACTCAAGAGTTCACCCTCAGCATATAGAAAAAGGTCTTGGTCACAGCTGCAGAGCCACCCAAATGAGCTCTGCATCACTGCATGGAAGCAGGTGCTTCCAACAGCCATCTCTGCTGTGGGAAGTGTGATTTCAGTGAGCTGTGACTCTTGACCACTAACCCACCCAGTTCAGTTCTCTTTGAAGTTCCAATACGACTGCTATTATTGTGTCAGTTCTGAGTCAAGGCAAGAAAAAAATTCCAGTCTGGGTTTCTTTTGGCTTCTAGATAGCAAAAAAACTCATCAAGACAATGTAGGAACAGACACTTCTCATCTCCTGCACATGATTCTGTGCAACAAAACACCATCACATCCCTTTATGTCACTTCCTAGTGTCACTCTCACTCAGTTACTTTATCACTCCTATATTTTTAATATATAAATATGTATCATCATAAACATAGACACAGAGGTGTGGATGCTCTAACCTCAGAAAGTTTGGCTGTTTATACCTTCAAACACATGCTGTGCTACAAACTGGGAAAAAAAAAAAAGAAAACCAAAAACCTAACTGAGCAACTGAAATGCATGAATAAATGCATCACTCTTGGCTGATAAACCAAAGCTTATGGGACTTCAGATACCAATTAGCTAAAAATCTGTGATGTCTTATTAAAAGACACAGCTCTCCCATCAGACAGGGCAAAAGCTAAGCTGAGGTGCAAGGATAAATCTGTGCTTTTGAAAAGACACCACTTTTAATTCTATAATTCTATACTTCAGTCTCATTCTTGACTACCTCTAACTCTACTGTACTTCTGTACAGTAGCTTTTAAAACTCAATCAGTACCATTGTCAGGGAGGTTTTTACCTTTGCATAGAATAGAATAATTCAGTTGGAAGGGACCTACAACAATCAAGCAGTCCAACTGCCTAAAATAAAGTGAGCTGGAAATCTCAACAAGTTTTTCAACTGACAAGTGAAGAATTGTGTAAAGTTTCATGTTCTTCCAGCCAGCCTTATGTTAAGGAGCACATATAGAAAACCAACCTGAAATTCTCCTACAAAGACAAAACTTAGCCTGAGGGTGAGCATCTCCCTGAAATTCTGAGCTCTTTATTTACTCAGTACACCTGACAGAGTTGCTTTTTCCAGGTGAGGAAGACTGGAATGTCACCTCTGTTACCTTTTACGTAATTTCCCTCTGTTTTCATTACACCTTGGGTGTCCAGCTGTGCTGGTATGATACACACCGGGGGAAGCTGCAGTGTGGAGGTACACCACCTCGAGAAAAGCTCTTAGAAACAGCACACATGTTTCTATCAGGGACATCCTGTCAATTGTATGGGAGCTGTGCTCCTTTAGGCTTTGCAGAGACCTGAGGAGGTCTTGATGCCACATTTGCTCAGCTACCCCTTGACCTTCCCTCATGCACATCCAGCATAAAAAGGCAGGAACCTGACATTCTCCAGGCACAGACCCTCCAGCCCCTAATGATGCTGAACCAGTCACAGTCCAAAACAAAGGTTCTACGTGTTCCTCCTGCAACACATAACACTTTGGTGTGATCTGTCACCACTCTCATAAGAGAGCTCAGTTCTCCCTATGCACTCAGACCACATCTGTCAGACCAGCTGCAAGTCACCTCTTATCAAACATAACAGCTCACCCTTTTTCCAAGCTGGTCTGCTGTCCTACCTGCCACAGGTTTCATCTTTATGCACACCATGTCCTGCTGACAGCAGGCCACATCATAACACTGGGTTTGTTACATGCCAGGGGAGGAGAGAAGCAGGGAAGCAATTATCATGGAATGAGAGGAAGAGGAATTGTAAGAGGAAGGACTGATGCTGAGAGACAGGAAAAGACTGTAAGCCTGATCCAATTAATTAACATAATTAATGTCATTATTTTCCTCCTCTGATTTAAGGATTCAATACAGGAATCATGCTTACCCGTAAGAGTCTCAGATAAAAGTCTCCGGATACAAAAGGCAAGATGTTACACTGCTGTAACTGTATTCCCACAGAGGTCTATCGATTTGAGTTAACTATGAACCCTGTGGATTCTTTCCTCTCCATTTATTCCTGGAAAAACTCACCTGCCTCTCCTCTTAGCAGCTGCTTTGTGCTGCTTCTTTTACTAACATTTTGCAAAAAGTTACATTTTTCCTTTATTTCTGAGGAACTTGATCCAATATCAAGTTACAAAGAGTACCGGCCACTGTCTGTATGCACAGTAATGAACATCAGCCTAAGGACAACCACCTGCATGCACAAATCTAAGTACAAATCCGTATGCGATACTGAAAAATAACTGAGCAGATTTAGTACAAAACAAACAAACAAACAAGCAAACCCACTCACAGGTCAACCTAAAAATCTTTCAGAAGCTTTATAAAATTGCAAAGACCAACACATTTCAGGGAGCACTGGACTAGAACAGTTCATGTCAAAACAAAACATTTGATATTATGTCATGTTTTACACTTTTTAAATAAAGATTTCAGGTTTCTGAATGAAAGACTTCTCTAAGTAAAAGTTTGGATTAAAAAAAAGGGAATTAAAACAGGTAGACTCATTTGAATGTCTCAATATGAACTAATGGTGCACACAAAAAACAAAATTACAGCTCTAAACCTAGACCACTTTACAAAATATTTTAGCATCACCACATCAACATTTTTCAGTAAAATTAATTCAAGATGAAAATTTCTCTCCAATCTTGTCACAAATGCACTTCTACACACCAGTACAGCCAGTGTGCACCCTCTCACTCATGTAAGCAGGCTGAAGACAGGGACCCTACTGTGTATCTGGTTTGGACTCCAGGGGGTGGGAGAGGAATGCTTTTGAAACTTCATTGGAGTGGGACATCCTTTTCTCCAACTTTGATCTTATGGACTAATTAGAAACTGTGCAGCTATGTAACACAGACAGGAAGATGGATTTCTGCTATGGCTGATCACAAGATGTTGTCTTCAGCTCTAAAGAAAGAGTACACATGGCTCGCTACCTAATTGTTTCCTTCTCCAACTTAGTCCTCCCTCCTGATGTAGTTTACAAATCCCCAGTGTTTGTCTGCATGTGACCCCTTACTGTGGGATTTCCATATATCTCTCCTATCCTTCTCCACTGTATTTCAAAGGGTCCTCAACTTTGTAATGTTCATGACTTAAAAAGAACTGTCATGCTCTTATTTCAAGGCTTCCACCCAACTCTGGCTTTCAGTGACAGTCATAGTGCCTTGAACTGCATATCTGGACTGGGCACAGTATATGGAGATATCCTGTCATTTACACAGTAAAGGACTGTGGATCTAATTCCTAAGACAAATTTCAAGGATCCTTGGGTGCTGTCCTTCTTGGAACCATTTAATTGAAACCACTACTATGCCTGTGTGCTATTTTAACTGGGCACTAGAAGAATAAGAGAGAAGTTCTTCAATGAAGAGGCAAAAGAGGTCCCATCCCTTCCACTCTTGGCATGCTCTCCTCCAGACAAAGGGATACACAAAGCACTAAGGGTTTGTCTAAGTGAGATAGATGCACTGGTTTATTTTAAGCTGGCTTACGACAGAATTAGATACTCCTATATCTTCATGTACATGTGGACTTACAGAACTTGAACCAGTTCATACTCTCTCTACAAAACAGGCCAGCTCAGTTCTGAGAGGTAGATAAAACCAGGGAGAGAAACAAAACATTTGAGGTTTCTGAAAACTGTTTGTTAGACAGATGCAAGCATCCAGGAATGGGGTATTCATCATTGCCATGCTGATATACCATTCCACAAACAAAAAAAAAGCTGGTTGTCTTACTCCTTAACCTGCCATCATCCTTCCTATTCTTCTATGCCTTAAGAAGTGTTCAACAAAACCCAAAACCATAACTATTCCTCAGGTTGAAATTAAGTGTAAGTTACCCTTATCTGTGACAGCCCCACTACAAGTGTCAGAAAAGACTATAAAGAAAATCCTGACAAAATGCCTCTACTAATATTATCTCATCAACTGTGGTTATAGTCAACAGCTAAACTCTGAGCAACAACATAAGCATGACCATATTTTTGGGAAGGTGTTTGAGGTTTGCTCAGGATGTATGTTGTACTGTAATTTTGCAAGTAGTTTGCTTTCCACTTTCAAAGGCAAGAGTATTACACCTGGCCAAGCACAACCTGCTTTCTCGTAGAAGAGAAAAGGACTGACCTACCCCCTTCATTAAGCTCAAGTAATAGAAAAAAAAATCATCCAATATGAAGGCTCAAAGTAATACTGGGGCTTAAAATAAAAAGAAAATTCTCCCAGATATTCATCTGGTGTCTTTTATCACCTTCTTCCTAGCCATCTCCTGAGACCAGGGGCTAGAGTGCAACCTCAGCCTCTGAACGATTGTGAAGTTGGTTTGACACTGAACAACGCACATCCATGCACTGAGTCCTTTCCTGGTTTTGTTACTGTTGGTTCTCTTGGGAGTTCTCTTTCTAAGGTTTTTTTTCTGCTGCTATTCTCTACAACTTTCTGAGTTTTCTCATAGAGTCTTAATTTTTGTACCAAGAGGAGTTCCAAAATTCTCCAGTGTTTTGGTGTGCCAAAAATTTTCAATGGATGGGAACTCTGAAATCATCCTTTCATTACAGAGCTCACTAGAAAGGCATATGCCAGCCAGTAAAACAAAAGAGAGAAAAGGAGACCTACGAATTCCTTCATCACTAAGGCCTTGGGCTTTCCAAATAAAGAAAATGTGAAACCACCCCAAGAATATGCTCCAGGAAAAATTCCTCTTTGGAAACACAAGTGGTTTTTAAAATAATTTCTGTAGAGCTTGAAAGCTGACCATAATAGCCCCTTGAGATAAGCAAACCCCACATGAACTTTGTGATGGCAGCTACACAGTTAAATGCTCATGCATCCAAGTCTCTCCCTGGGTGATAGAGATTATTTTTGGCAGAAGGTTGGACAGAGATTGTAAAATGTACGTTTATTTTCATTTAGCTCTTTACTTGCTCTCTCTGAAACACACCCTTTTTTACCTCTTTCCTAATACAGTCATGCTTCATATCACAAACTTTGATACAGAGCAAACATAAATATATATATTCCTTACATTACCCTTACTTGCATGTTGAAAGTCATTCCACCAAAAACATTGGGATGATATTTTTTAGTTCCTGATGAGACCACATGCCATGAAAACTGAGGCTATGGGGACATACATGCAAGCTCTGCTTGCATGAGGTACCCTTGTCCTGGGACCCTTTGAGAGTAATGCAACTTCTGTCATCCCAATAGGAATAATAGGCCAGAAGAAGGCTGCAATTAAAAACTCTGTGCTATGCTTTGGCATACAACTCTAAATAGAAATAAATTATGAAACCTGCTTAAAGGCTGATGTCCCAGTGTGTCTTCATACAAAATAAATATATACAAGTTCATCATTTAGCCAGAGAGGGAATTTCACTGCACTAGCAGGAGCTAGCTGGAGTGTCCAACAACCTGTTTGCCTTTCCTCCTTTCCTGCCTGAAAGTTATATTGTTTGTTACACTGAGAAATACATAAGAGTCTCCTGATCCTTGTCTAAGGGTCTAGTCATAGTCCCCGTCATTGCACTGGGTGTGCTACCATACCTGCAGCTCTCTGAAAAGTTCAGCATGTCCTGATACAGGTTTTTCTCTCCTGATTTTCATAACGAGTTTGCTTGCCACTGTGCACAAATAGTAAATGTGTCCCACTCCTACCTTCTTCTCCCATCATTGTTTGTGTGCATGCTGCCACCTCACAACTTCTCTCCTTTTACTGCAGCTTCCCTCCTATTATCTCTCTGGCTCTCTTGCTGTTCTTTCATTCCTCTTGCTGTGTTTCAGAACCAAAGCTGACAGTGACAAACAGAGCAGCACAAAGATTCTTTCCAAACTCAGCCTGAGTACCACTTTCTAGCTAGGAGCTCATAACTCTATCTTTCATACTCCCAATCCCTTCTTCTCCCTTTATCTGTGTCCCTCATCTCTCTCCTTATACAAAACATCCTCTCTAAACTACGCATTTTCCTGTAAGCGACCTTCACTGCTCTGGAGCTTTACTTTCACCCACCTTTCAAAAATAGTCCCAAAGAAAACCATTCAGTAATCATAGAAGCAAAATAGTCCTGGGTTATAACTGTTAGTTTCATGCTGAACCCTTGTACAATGACATTGTCTGCTTCCAGCCTCGGAGCCTCAACAGCAACTGCCTTTCTAAAACTACAGATCACCTATTCATTTCAGTGAACAAAATTTACTTAGAATCAGTAACCATCGAGATTTGTCTTTCCACTTTATATATGTTTCATGCCGGTACTTTCTCTTTCCATCCTCCTTTTCCCCCCCACTGTTCTGAAAATAATGCTTTTCTGGTTTTAAAGCAAAAGGGAAGTGGCAATGAAATAAGTCTGAGTCTCTGGGTATAAGAGGGACTTTGCATCATAAGGAGATGATGGGAAGAAAATAAGTTACTTACCCACTGTGGTAACACACAGCACCAGCTGTGGGAGCCGCTCCATGGCTCTGCGGGGTGCGGGCAGATCCCGGTCGGGTCCGCGGCTCTGGAGGAGACGTGCCAGGCTCTTCCTGTGGGCTCCGCTGGAGCTCTGAGACCGGGCTCGGGCTCGGGCTCCTGCTGCCTTGGAGGAGAATTCCCACCTCCTGCTCGTATGGGTCCTAGAGCCACCCTCCCTTCCTTCCCTCCTCCTCCTCCTCTCGTTTTGCATACCGCTCCTGCACGATCAGCAAATCCATAAGGCAGTTGCTTCAGACGTGAACATATCATCTATAAATTTTTTAGGCATTAGTATTCACTAGAAAAAGCTGAATTCAGCATTTTACTGGGTTGTTCCTCCTCCTCAGTATTCCCTTGCAGCTGGCTCAATAACACACACTGCCTGGACCAAACTCAGCTCGTATTTAAGATGATAGAGATGATCCCCTTGACCTGAAAGACCGTTCATTAACTACCCTGAAAAAGAAAATTTATACAACCTAGATACCCACTTTTCTACCCTTAAGTTCACTTAGAACCACCTAACTCCTGCACAAGACAGCCTCAGTTGGAGAGACGTGCAGTGAGGACCTGGAGCACAGGAAAGCATAGGCATTCCACCTGCAAGCTTATGCATTCATTCTTCAATCACTTTCCTTGTTAAACTCCTTTTTCTTCTGGTTCATCAGCCCTTCAATTACTGTATTCACTCTGCCTTCAATTTGTTTGCATGTGGTTTTTTCTTGATAGAGAGTTTATTCTAAAATTGCTATTTAGTTTATTGCTAAAATTGCTATTCTTTTTAATAATCAGAATACTTTCTTTCTGATTGATTCTTCATGTGGATACCCTTACTCTAAATTAGGAGTACTTTGGTCCAAATTAGCATAATTTATTCTGGCTGTTGTGAATTTACTACTCAGGTAGTACCTGAGTCTTGAGTACAGTCCCATTCATGATGCAGGCACTGGAGAGATTTGGAGCTGACATAAATTAGAACCCCGACAGGTCCGGTGTGTCTGGTACTTTTAAGGCAAAAGCCTGCATTCTATTTTTAATTGTCATTCACAGATTAGACTAAAATTTTAATTAATTTATTTAACCTTCTGTGAATCTTCCACTGATGTCTATGAGAAGTATGCACTGCTCAAGGGTAGAATTTGCTTCTTCACCATAACCATATATTTGGATCTATTAATTTGCTCTTTGTTTAGCAACAATTACTATTTTCAAAAGATTTACAGTGGCTAATTTTTGAATGCAACCTGGATGATTTGGAAGTAAACATCATTCTGAGGTTTTCCTGTATGGCCACATCAGTTACAAAAGTGTGGTAGCAAGAAACACAGACAGTATTGGCTCGCTTATTAATTAAATTTATATAAACTGTCCCGCCAGCAAAGTAATAGACTAAGACCAGAAAAAAAAAAATTTAAACAAAAAAATGCTGCCAGGTTTCCATCACTTCATAAATAACTTTCTTGGCTGAGGCTCTGAGATTGCAAAGCAGGTAATTTTTTTTACTCAAATTGGTAGAAAGTAGGGGCACCTCAGGAATTTCCATGCTTATCTAAACCCTCCCATGAACAGAAATGTAAATAATCTGTATGTACAAGGAACTGGTAGCAGCAGAGACAGATGAAATAAGACTGTTTCTGATAATATTCAGTTTTAAAGATATGCGTATTGTCCATGGTTTTCAATTAGTGTCACAAAGACAGATGAATTCTAATTCTCATTACAGAAATGTGAGGCATCCTAAAAAAAAGAGATAGATGCATGTGTTGCTTTTAAGCAGAGAGTAAAAGCAGAGGAGAAGGTGACAAATCTCTGACCAACTGTCTCATTGGACAGTTTTGGAAGATTGAGTCCTGGCTCAGGAAAGTAGACCGTGGTCTACTGGAAGGTCCATAATTAATCCTTGGCAAGATAATGCACATCTGTCAAGCAAAGAATGTCACCCAGTCCAAACAAAAACTTTTTTAGGGAATCAAAGATTTTAAAGATACATGGAAAAACAAGTGTTTCACAATGAAAAACATATGAATATATACAGAGTATGAATATATACAGAGTATGAAAACAGAAGATGGAACAATACCCATCATTTGGAAATAGGGGCAGGTACTACAAGCAAGTGCCACTCACCAACAGTTTGCAAGTGATGCAGGAGCATGCTCAACAACAAGAGAATGGCAGCAACACCACTAATGCAGAGGAAACCTCTGTAGATGTAATTAGGAGCAATGGACAATGTTGCATCTTCAGAGAACAGAACTGTTAGTCCAGAAGCAATTCGGACAAGTATAAGCTTTTAAACTGTGTGCTTATGCACAAGCTAGACCACTGCCAGAATCTGGATACTAGCAACAGAAAATAAATTACCTTAAATAATGATAGCATTTTTGGCTGAGGAACACAGGAACAACATGTTGGAGTTCAGGAGAGGGAAGCAGATTTGCTTATCCTATTCTTATATTCTTCTGAGGGCATCCATTGTTGCAAACACAACACAGGGGGCTGCAGAGAACTCTGATCTAACCCCATAACATCTCAGAAACATTTGGAATGAGATTGAAAGACAAGTTCCTACCATGCTACCAAGAAAATGCCTCAGAACTGAAGGGAGATGAGACACTTCACCCCAAAGCAAGCAGAGCTCCAGCAGTGAGGGTCTAGTCACTGCCAGAAAAAAAGGTGGAGTTTTCACTTACAGGTAGATTCAGGGGAGAAAAATTATAAACAGTGGGAAATATTTCTCACATACAAGAAGAAAGCATTGTTGTGGTGATTGACTGCAAATGCATTTCTAAGTGGGACACAGGCAAGGCAAATGTTCACCTAGCTCCAACACCTTCTTTGGAAGATACTGTTCTCTTTTGGACTGCACACAGTACAGAAAGATAAAGCACATTTTTTATAGAATATCCAGTAAAAAGTCTGTAAAATGACATTTTGATTTAAGAAAAATATGAGAAAAATGCAGCCAGAGATCTCATAAACCTTTCATGAAAAACAAGATATAGGGCAAAAGCTAAACAAATATTCCTTATGATGGAAATAATATCCAGCAGAGCAAGGTGAATGTAGTGAGATGATACAGTCTGGACACACTACGATGAATGAGTACAGACTTGTTTGCAATATAAGGTATGTAAAGAAATTTGTGCTCAGTCAACCCACCTTGGCATCCTGAATACTGCTCTACAAAGCTGGTTAACAGACAGGATTTGACTGCTACAAAAACATTTGGAAATCTGAAGACCTTAACCAAAGATGTCTCAGTCTCCAAGATGGTATCTAAGCACAAAACTAGGTTGTCATTGGATTCTTCTATTGAGAATATTGATAGTTTTTCAAAGTTTTATAGTCAAACTTTGAGAGCAGTCACTTATTCATAAAACAAATTAGTATATATAAATAAGGAAAGAAGCTTTGGCTTTACTCCATAGCCATTAAAGCTTCATGTCTTCATGCATGGAAGAACCATGTGAGCTAAAACTAATCATAAAACTCTTTACAGCCTAAGGGACCTGGAAATTCTCAGCCTAACCTTTCCCACAAGCAAAAAGGCTACAAAAGTATTTTGGTTTCAAATATATGATTTCAATGTTCCATAAAAACTAAGCAATATCTGATGATGGTTAGACACATGGTCTCTGGAGTACTTTACAAAGGAACTATGAAGAAAAAATATCCAGAACTAGATTTTATATCTGTTGCACACACAAGCTCTTTAAGAAAAAGTTTCTGTCTGGTATCAGACAAAATGTGAACTTTGATTGCTGCAGACATTGCTGAGGGCAAGCCCCTACAAAAAATAAGTGGGATCAGTGCCACAGATAAAACTAGTTACATCAAATGGAGCGTAATTGTTAATAACCAGGCTTTATCCTTTAAAATTATAATAGGTAGAAAAGGGTTAAATTTAATTGTTAAATGTGACTTGGCTTCAATGCAAATAAAATCCTCAAACATCAGAGAAAGAAAGTGTTTAAAAGGACATGCACAGAATCATTACAGATTTAAAATCTAAAAGTAGGACCAATGATATTTTACACCAGCATCATATAAGAAGCAAGTTTGAGGAAATTATTGTGATGCTTGTGGCATAGGGCAGAAAGAGAAGTAAACATGTAGGTGTGTAAGGAGGGAAAAAAATATAATGCCCTAGAGCAAAGTAGGTATTTGCCACTGCTGCTGGAAGCAAACAAACCTATTTATGTCTTAAACTATCAAATTCGTACCTATGTACAAGGAAATATATCTTAGAAGTCATCTGTGCATGTCAGTACTACCCTTGTTGCATTTTAAAGTACCTGCATTAGTGATGTCTGACAAGAGGACACCTTTAATGAACATGAGATTTAGCAGTTTGCAGCAAAGTACGTACGAGGCATGTCACTACAAGTCCCCATTATTTCCAGTACAACAGGTCAGTAGAAAGCAGTGTCAAAATAATAAAGCACCTACTAATGAAAAATGGTAGAGGCCATACTTCAGCCCTGTTAAATCAGAGCATGGCACCAGCAAACCATGGCTTGTCACTTGCTGATATTTCATTCAATGGACAATTGAATACGAGAGTGCCTGTGCTACTAGAAATGGATTTCAAGAGCCCTTGGGGACTTGTACCTGTCTGAGGAGACAGCTGAGTTAAAACAGCAATCCAAAAATGAATTGGAGTACCTGGAGCTCCTACCATTTGCCCAAGACAGAAAACTCTTAACTGTGAAAGCAAAACAACAGAATGGAAGCCAAGACATTTTTGAAGTTACAGGAGTGTGTCACACGAGAAAAGCCACCCTGTGAGTCAGTTGCTGTGTAACACCCAGGAAATTGCACTTTCTGAAGAGCCTGCTGTGTACAATTAGAATTAGTGACCTCATCTGACAACATATATGGCCACAACTTACTAAGAGCCTATGGAAGCAAAAGCATTTTTCTTTCAATAGAACCCTAAACTCACAAACACCTGAATGACTCACAATTTCTTACTGATATCCTGGGTTTAAATCACAAATCATCCCCCACAGTAGTGACTGGACCATCTACTCTTGCGGCAATATCACAAGAAGGCACTTGATGTTTCCTGTGAGTGCCTGATGTCATCTAGTACAGAAACCAGGTATGAGGGATAGCTGGAGTTCAGAGAAGTATCACAGTCTAGCCACAGAACAACTCTTCACTGAGCCACAAGGGGGGTTGAAAGAGTGGCATGGGAATCAATGGATTGATTCTTTCTCAAGCCAAGACACTACTTCACCTGCTGTTTTCGCTACCTGCCTCGTTTCCCCTCTTTCTTGATCTATTTCAGCTCCACTTCTGTTTGCATCCTATTATATTTTTACTTCCAGCTGCTCTTTCTGACCCTCTAGGTTAAGAAACTGAATCTTTTCAATGATTCAGCAGCCATAAACAGGCCTGATTTATGCCCTGTTCCTTATTCATCCTTTCTGTAATACCATTGTAGAAAATGTTCCTATGCTCCTCTGATTGCTATCTTTCATTTTACTTACTTTTACTGCATTTTTTGGAAGCGGAAAATGGGAAACTCTCCTGTAAGGCCTGCATGGAGTTTTTTGCTTTTTAATGCTAAACACCACCTCTCTTTAGAAGCAACAGGAAGCTGTATTTTCACTGCTCTGAAATAGATACCTTAAAGAGTTTTATTTCTCAGTATGACTTAGTAAAAAAAAAAAAAAAAAAAGTGCAAAACCTTGAACTTCTCCCAGAGGCTTCAGACTTTTAGGAGTTATATGACCATCTGATGTTTATACAACAGTCTCCTCCAAACAAGATGGAGATAAACAAAATAGTGTAAGGTCTTTGTACCCATACGAAGTTCATCTGTAGCCGTAAGGCAACATAAACTGTGTTCTAGCTCCTGAACATCCATCTCCTTTCCTGCACAAGGCACCAGAGCTTCCATATAGTGTCCAGATACCTCACTTTATTTCAAATTTACATTGATTTTCCATAGGAGACTCTCTCACATGGCTACCAGCTGGAATATGATGACAACCAGTCTATGAGGTAGTCTGTAAATTAGCAACCTTTGATTGCTATTTACACTACCTGGACAAGATTGCAGACCAAATCCAATCATGTTAACAGAGACATAAATTAAAAATGAACATGTAGAGGAGGTGGATAACCTTCTAGATTCCAGGCCAAACAGAAAGAAATGGATCCCCAAACTGGGAGCCACTGATACAAAAAGAGACTAGATCGCCCCTAAGAAGTTCAGTTGGAAAAAGACAGCTGCAAATTAAAGATTTCCTAAAGGGTTTTTTTGGTAGCCACTTCAAAGTAAAGGAAGTTTACCATAAAATTCCTCTGAGATTCATCAATAACAAAGATTATATACCTGATAGATCAAAACTTTCATATACTGGAGGGAGTAGATTGACTCCTCTTCTGTTGCTAATTAAAAAATTTGCATAAAATAAGTATTTTTCTCTTCAGCCTCTGGTCTTTCAAGGTTTAGAGTATCATAGTATTTGTGCTGATTCTTTGTCAGCACACAGCAGAAATAGAATAATCCATTATCTCCTTCAGTGTTCTCAAGACAGCAATAGAACTGCACTAAGATCATACGAAAATGCAAATAGTATGTTAAAATAAAAGGGTATTAATTTAGTCAATTAATTAGTGATTATACTGATGAATGTTAATTCTATCTGTGAAAGATCCAACACCACCTAAAAATGAATGGACAATAAGAATGAATAATTACTTTCAGCTTAATGCCTAGGACATACAAGCAAAGCAAACAATAGGTAGGCCATAATTTTTTCTTGAAAATTGTGCAGGCAGATATTGTGCCATATTTTCTCACTTAATAAAAGATTGTCAGAGTTAGACATTTCAATTTGTCATCCTTATACACATGAAGTTGAGGCATGTCCCTGAAGATGCTAATCTTTATACCATGCAATTTAAAAGACACTGGAACACTTCTCAGCAATTAAGAGGTGGGTGAACATCACTTAGTTGAAACACTTAAGTTGTTTAAGGATAATGAAAATGAGTAAGAATGCGACTTCTCCACTGATGAATGCTAATTGCTAGTGTTTACTTTTTTTTTAAGAAACTGTCAAGACCTGCTGTAAAACCATTTAAATAAGAAGATAGTGACTAGGCAGTTACTATAAACAAAACTGGCATTTGAATAGCAACATTAGTCAAATGGTCATGTTGATTGATGGATGAAGCAGGTTAAATGAGTTCAAAGAGAATGTGTATTGCATATTTACTCTCTACAATATAGCCACAAAATTTTATTCATATTCAGAGTCAGTCATTTCTATAAACAGTCATATTACATATTACTTATTCAAGTAATATCTTTGACAGTTTCAGATGACAGGGTGCCACCACCCTCCTTAGGTTAATAATTTATTGGCATTTTATGCATGTTTCCAAATACTCAAACATGCTTATCTGTTGTTCCAGCTTTGAATATTCTTGAATTGATTCCGTAAGTTACTACTTATGCAGGTAAGTGAATCATAGGATACCAGATTGTAGGATAGGATACCTCAAGGATCATCTGCTCCAAACTTTCTTGGTAAATGCACAATCTAGACAAGATGACTCAACATCTGTCCAGGCAAATCTTAAACGTGTCCAATATTGGGGAATACACCACTTTCCTGGGGAGATTATGCCAATGGCTGATTGTTCTTGTGAAAAATTTTCCTTTTCTGTCTAATCAGAATGGCCTCAGGAGTAACTTGGACCCATTACCCCTCATCTTTTCTATGCAACTCCATGTAAAAAGGGAGTCTCCATCTTCTTTGTAGCCACCCTTTAAATACTGGAACATGGTGATAACATCTCCCCTTAACCTTCTCTTCTCAAGGCTGAACAAGGCCAGTTCTCAGCCTTTCCTGATACAGAAGGCTTCCCAATCCTTTCATCATCTTTCTGGCCTTTCTCTGGACCCTCTTCAGCCTGTCCACATCTTTTTTTTGCATAGCAGGGACCAAAAAGTATTCCATGTGTGACCTAACAGCCCCCTTTAATGTCTTATTAAAGCCCATGGTTTTATTCTCAATAAATTCCTTTAGGTCTAATAACACATATGAGATTCAGCTTCAGTACTGAAAAGCCCACAAAATCCTGCATCACAAGTGACAGCACTAAAAAAGTCTAAGCAGCTGATTAACCCAAACTTTATCAGTTTAGACTTTCTCAGTGAGAACATCAACAGCAAAGTATCAGCAGTAATGCAGACACACAGCAGCTGCTTGCTCGAGTTCATAGAGCCATGGAAGACTCAGGTCCTAAGGGCAAACAAGCTCAACTTGGAGGCAGACGACAGAAAGCCTTTGCTCTCTCTCCCTCTCAATTATGAGTCCACCTGCCTGTCTGCCTCTCATGATTGAAAAATACAACTGTGTGACTGATGTTTACACACTGGGGTCCAAGAAAGAGCTCTTCTCACTTGCATCTGGTGATCAGGGACCAAAAGACAGAAAAGGACTTTCAAATTATGGTAGTAAAAAGGGGAGGGAGAGAGAAAGGATTTCATAAACTTGGTGTTCTGAACTGGTCATGTGGCTAAGTGATTTGTAGTTTTGCACTGTCCTAAGAAATCAAGGCTGATACCAAAATTTTCTTGAAGAATCACTATTAACTTCTGTCATGTCTGAATTACTCCAGAAATTCTTCTGGTATTTCATTTCTGGGCTATGAGGAGGCAACTAGCTGCTTCATTTTAGGTGTGTGGCTTAGTATTTGTAGTTGCATTAGCGCTCAATCTGCTGCAATGTCATCGTGTGCACCGTTGTGCCAAGAGACAGATGTGGCAGATAATCAGTATTCACAGTTTGCTTTCCTGAGGATCAACATGAAGCCCAGCAGAATGCAGTGAGGGCTTAGTTATGCCTTTGCTTGCTCCTTGTCACTACTACCTCTTAAGCTAGAGAAAAATGTCTAGCAATGATGCCTGCCTGTTACTATTGAGATTTTCAAGGGTATCGTTCAGGTGACTCCTGGAGATCTCTAGAACACCCTGCCTCAAACAAGTTACTTCAGTAGCTTTGGTAATATACACACATCCCTCTCAGCCCTTACAAGCTTTTTCCTCTAGAGGCTGTTAATGCATCTGTTATTATATTAAGCATCCATCATAACAACAGTTTCTACTCAGACTGCTCATTAGTCACCTCTGAGTGATATCATGGAGCCTACACTCTGCATAGGCAGAGATTTACTATCTGGACAGATTCCTTAAAAATCTTTTCTTTTCTCCTTTGTTTCTTTTTCTCCTCATTCCACCCAAAGTAAGTAATGTTCACAGTCATCAAGATCTTTGGTGTTTAAATGTGTGGTAAGAAAGTGCTTATTGTTCTTTCTTAGAAGAAATAGGAACCTGAAGCACGTAGAGATGAACAACCAAGTCTTAAAGGCATTTAGATACCTAGACAGACAGATGACTCGTTACAGAATTGGTTCTGTTAGTATCAGTAGGATTTAGGCCTTAGAAAAGTCAAGCAATGAAAATGGTCCCTTCAGACGTTGCTACTGTCAGCTAATGGAAGGACTCAGATTTCTTCCAGCTTCTGCCAGATCTTGAACTGAAGGCTGTTGGACTGATAGCCTGCGAGAGAGTAGTTCTGGAAATCCTGGAAAAGGATTTACCCCCCTAGACATGTTCAGACAACACTAGCGTTTTACAACTTGATGACATTTGTGACAATAAGGCACACTGTTAGGCTCTGCTTACTTTGTAAATCTGTTGTCTTTTGTAATCTCTTGGGTTGTTACTGTGGCCTTTAATCAGCCATAGATACGTTTTACACTATCAATTCTAAATGCAAGGCACAGCTCTGCAACTTGAAATTAAATACAGGCAAATATGCATTAGCATTGCACTGAATGATGCAAAAGTTCAGTCTGATGTACAATAGCTGTTTTCATGGTTACTGAGGATGCTCATTTTCCCTTTGATGAGGAATAACATTATAGCAGCACTCTCTATATACATAGCTAGTAAACTACAGGCTGTATCCCATGGCTCTATGCTAAACACACTGTCAAGAAAGAGCAACATAGTTTCAAGACTGAAGTTCTACATCTTTTCTTTTCAGCTGATGCTTACTTCAGTGTTGTAAAAGCTCTCCCAAAGCTTTGTGCTGTGTTAGAGATCTCTTCATGACCCTTTTACTCTGATGGGAAGAAACCACCCTATGTGAACATACATTCACCGTGGATTCCAATTCTTGAGTTCAGGTATGCATAACACAATATAGACTTTCTTGAAAATAAAAATGGATGTTGAAATGCAATATAAAGGACAGACAGCTGATGTATCTGTCACTATTTACACACACAAATCATTTAGTGGAAAGTTTCAGGAAGTCACCCTCTTTTCCAGAATTTTTCTGTATGGCCACAACTTGTCAAAAGCTAATTGCTACTGTTCTTTCAGTGGGCTGCAAACACTGACCATGTTGTCTTCCACTGTAGTCATCCAGTTTTCAGAGATAATTACATTGTTTATATATCTCTCCTAAACCAGAGAAGAAATCAGGAAATGCATGGAAAATCAGCTATTAATGTAGACTATCGTAACATATTCTTAAGGTAAGTCTTTACAGCAGCCTGTCATCTCCTGAATTACAAGACACCAGTAATTACTTTTAGATTTCAAAAGCTTGGTGAACATAACAACATATGTTTGTATTTTACATGCTTATTTTACCAAAATGAGATTCTCAAGCTCATTAAATAAATTCCAGAATTTTCTATCATGCCAGAAAAAGACTTAAGTGTCAAAAAGAAAATGTAGCTGGCCATAAGGCCAACTTCTGTTATAACTTCTGTTTTTTTATGATTTTCTATTAAACTTCATTTTCAGATATATTGTAGAAAATGAGTGTTAAAGCTGGTTTGTACTTTGCACAGAATAATCAGCCAGAGTCTTTCTCAAAAGCTGTGAATATAAAGCAAGAAATCATTTGGCCAAGAGTCAAACACTCAACAGGTCTTTCTCCTCAAAGAGCAAGATGCCTTGCATAAGAAATAGATTGGCACAGATTCTGGCTATAGCAAATAAAAAATTACTTTTCAAATTTGCATAACCCTGGTTTTATAATAGAGTTACTGTGTGCTCTCTTTAGAGCACCAGAAGAATGCAAGGCCATATACCAGCCACCCCCCTGCCTCCTTTGAATTCTCTCACAAAGCAAAGCCTGCTTCGACTCTAGCTTTTAAAAAGCAAATTTCTGCATACTCACAGCCATTACAGGGGTCTGTATTGCAAGTTTGGTTTCACTGAATTTACATATGCACTGAAAATACTTGCTAAAGATGACCATCTGATTAGCTGGAAGCAACAGACCATCATTCATGCAGAGGAACCACAAACAGTGGCTTTACATCAAAAAACTGTCTGGTGTAGGTAGCCAGGTGAGGAAGCATGGGCATTAATAAGCTGTCTTCTACATCCTCAAATGCTAAGGAAAAGCAACAGTAGTTTCAAACTGTCCCCACAAACTCTATTTATCTACTTAATTTGTATTTGCTCTCAATTGTATAATACCCCGGGCTAAGTGTTTCCTTAAACACTTGGGATTATATCTTCTTCATCAATTCAATCACAAAGGCCATGCACTCAAACCCTATAACTTATGATCTTGTCATGTGCAAATTGCAGTGGTTTAGATATAGGGTAGGTACTAAAGTCAGAAGATACTTAAGTGCACCATATTGTGGGCTATTTAAGAAAATAATTATTCATCACCATTTAGGCAATCAGTTATGAAGGCCAAATCCCTCTGAAACTTTAGTTTGCCCAAAAGACACTGTTCCACATTAAATGCAGCGGATAAGGAAAATGGACAGTAAAATGAAGTTTGATCCCATCAGGTCAGGCAGATTCCAGGAACTTTTCACAGAATATTCTGAGTTGGGAGGAATCTGTAAGGATCATCAAATCCAACCCTTAAGTGAATGGCTCCAATAGGGATTGAACACACAACCTTGGCCTTATTAGCTCCACGTTATAAAAAACTGAGCTAATCTCAGGAAATTTTTTGGAAACTTTTTTTTTACAGAAAAGACATTTGTGTCTCTGGCACTGGAATCAGTAGCAAATCCACACCTCTCAACAAAGCCAAATGATCTCTTATATGCCCAGATTCAAGTTAAAGCATCTGAAGCTACAATAGACTGAGCAGTCCCATCAGCTGCTGCTTGTGAACAGAAGCCACTGAAGAACATCTCCCAAGTCATCCCTGAGGAAGAAAACTACAAGAATATAATCCATTTGGTCAAAGATATGTGAGCAAGGACAAGGGAAAGGACACAGAGTGAGTGCAGAAAGCAGTGCAGAAACTCCAAGGGACTTGGTACATACAAAAAAACCCTCCACCAACAGCTGCCTCAAATGAGATGGTTTTCCTGAACTTTTCTGATATTGCATAATCCAGGACTAACTGAAACAAGACTGAAACTTCTCAACAGCTTCTCAGAAGATGTTTTATGCTTCATTACATAAGACTATAGGCACTTTTGCAATTCCTT
Source organism: Myiozetetes cayanensis (assembly GCF_022539395.1). Lineage (NCBI taxonomy): Eukaryota > Metazoa > Chordata > Aves > Passeriformes > Tyrannidae > Myiozetetes > Myiozetetes cayanensis. The sequence continues at coordinate 36,575,036 of NW_026087853.1, read as the reverse complement.
AAAATTTACTATGAAAGGATACCACAGTGGGTAACATTTACAGAAATACAAAAGTTAATTTTCTGATTCAGTATGCAAAAAACAAGTTTCCTTGTTGCAGACAACCATTTCTCTTTTAGCAAGGTGTTTGAATGCATGGGTAATATGGATTGTATCGTGTTTTGTAGAGACTACTCTTACTGTATAAATTTATTCATATCAAAGGTCTCTATTCTAAAACTGATTTTGGTATAAGGATTCTGTTCCCATAAACCCAATTACTGCATGATCCTAATAGACTGATTTCAACATCTGGCCATGTTTCCTCCCAACTCCTATAGTTTCTACATCTGTAAGCATTTCTTTTCTCACACAAAAGCCTCACATCTTTTGCAACAGCTCTTGCAATAACACTTTGAACTCCTAATACCCACTTTAATCTCAGGCTGGTGGTATAGGTTGTGTGTGTGTGTCCATATCTGCGAGTAAAAGAAGACAAAAAAAAAGTTATACCACAAGTTTGTACAAACTCACATCACAGCTCTTACTCCTCATGCCCCTGAGTTTCCTAAGGCCAAATTTCTTTCTGATGCAATTTCACTGCAGCTGACAAAAACTTCCACTGGAGTTGTAGCAGTCTGCCTTCCTTTTTCTCTTGCAAGTGGGCTTTGTGAGAAGTAAAGGAAAACAACTGTGAGTTGTTGTGTTTCACATCAGTAGAGGTAGAAGGGAAGAAGTTCTCTTGCAGGAGGTCAGATGTAACTAATGTATAGAAATTATTAAACTTCACAATTTAGGTAAGCTTTGCACTATTAGAAAAAGCAAGGTGGGTGTATAGGTTTAACACATTTATATAGGAAGACACAAAACCACACAGAGATCATAAGAAACGTCTCCCAGCTCAAATGACAGTTGACAAAAGGACAGTGAAGAGAACAAGAAATTGAGACTTCCTAATCTATCTCTGGTTTAGGCATGGGGATCCAGCCCACCATTACTGCCATGGATCACATGCAAAAGCAGCAATAACAGGAAAAATGGGAAAGCTCCTGTCAGATTTTCAGTCTGTCATAATTTTCTAATAGGGATTAATGCTTGAGGAGATATTTTGGGGTTTGAGGTCTTTTATTATTAATCAAAGTTTATAAGCATTGATTTTAGGTGAGAAAGGTGATTTGGTCATTTATTTCTTGGTCCTTTTCCACTAAATACTCAAAAAATTATAACCACATGTTCTGAATGTTTAACACATGACAGATGGTTCTCCTTTGGCTGGATCCAACTGAATATTATACAGCAAGTAAGAAAAAAAATACTGGTGAAGTTTTTACCTCTCCATTGTCTCCGGCTTTCTCTTAATTTTATGTTGTTGAACAAGAGGAATACAAAACTTCCCCAAACCATTAAGCTCATTGTTTAAGAATTGCTTGGCTGTAGCAGGGACACAGGCTGTTTATTTGCCCAAATCCAAATTAAACCCTTTATAGCAGTTCTGATAAGTTCCATTAATCTCTGCAAATAAGCTAATTTTATTTTTACATACTTTTGCACTAAGAAGAAAAAAATGCCAAAATACTGTGACAAATGTTCTACTTGTGATTTTACCTGCACCAAGGAGCAGGGTCTATCTCCCTGGAAAACCTGGTCATGTGATCAGGCCAATTGACTTCATGTCTAAGAGATTCAACTGTGACAGTCCCCAGGGACTACCAGGCCAGCAGCCTGTGAAACATTCTTTTGCTCTTTCTTGCCAAAGATTCTTATTCTTGCAACTGGATTCTCAGATGAAACAAGTCCACAAACTCACCCTTCTGGTATACCAGGGCTTTTCATTGTTACAGCATTTAGATGCAGCTATCTGCGTTTTCCCAGACTTCAGAAGTATCTGGGTTTGGCACCTAGGGCTAGCCATCCAGAGGGAAGTTCTCCAGCTCTGAGGTTCAAGTCTAGTGCCAAGCTTCCCAAGACATCACTGAGGGTCAAAACCAGAACTCCAACACAGTCCCAAAAGGTAGTGGGGTGCAGTAACAGAGAAATGGTGTTCTAAGGGTGGGTCATACTGAACTACCTTAGTTTGAAAGAATATCCCTCCACACCTCACTTACTATGAAAGACATTGGTGCTGGAGAGCATTGAACTCAAGCATTTTTGTTATATGAAGAATAAAATATTCTCTACAACTACCTCCAAAAGCATTTTGCTCTGATTTTAGGCGTCTCTTAACTCTGTGTGCACTTTGTGTCATCCTCGGCAAAAGCCACAGAACCTGTGAGGACGCAATAACTTCTGTCCTCCTAAGGGCATTATCAGAGAAACAAAAAGAGAAACAAAGCCAAATATTATGTAGTCTGTAGTCACAACAATCCTGTGGGAGATGTAGAGCCACACTTTCAAAAGCAAATATAGGATTTGAACTAAGGTCTCCAATATCTCAAATGGGAGAGACAATACCATCACCTCCAGTACATGTTTCTTCCCCCAAACTTCCTGACTTAATATTTTATTTTTGATTTTTATGATTGGTCCAATTTTTGTTTTTTAATCTCTCTTTATAGACCAAAGATATTTAGTGAGTTGAGCTGGTATTTATGGAAAGCTAAGCCATATTCCCTGTTGAATAAAATATTTGCTAGAAAATAAAATCACTCTAACTAATGAAACAAGAGGAAATGAACCGGAGCCAATTAAAAAAAATAGGAGAATGGGGAGCAGGCTTGAGAAAGGATATGGAAAACTTTCATCATTCAATACATTATTGATCAGCATAATTAAAAAGTAGTTAACATTCTCGTGCCCAGATATATAAAACCGTTTTGTATATTTCTCTTAGTCCACAGAGAAAGTAAAACATGATAGTGCAGATACTGTAGAGAAATTTAAAAAAAGGAAGAAAAGACAAGCTTTTAAATTTTTCACACCAGGTATACGATGTTTCTTCTTTAGGAGAGTCAAGACACTATAAAACAGTTGGTGTTAAAGCCAATAAATAGGGCTGGAAAGGGTCCCTTGACAACATCTGCCTTCTCCCTCTCCAGATTACCCTTCTGGAAAGTTCAGAGCACAGAGAAGTGTGCTTGTGCCTCTGTTTTACAAAAAAATTTATCACTTTTAATCACGCCCAAAATAGGCACCAAAAATATAGTAACACAATGGAAAGGACTGGGCAAATATCTCTAAAGAGCTTAAACTTGTCTGTTTTCTCAAGTCTCAGATTTGAAAACACACCTGCTTCCAAAGGCAGCTACACTGACAGCTTTAACCCAGTATTACACAGGTATTAGAACCTGTAACCTTTTCTGCTATCCACAGCGTAATCCCCAAGACCATTTCTTTTAATGAAGTACTGTGGCAAACACAAGGGGAGCAGCTACAGCCATGTAACACTACCCTGAGTTTAGCTATAATAATGATCTCAAAGATGAATCTACAAAAGTGGACTGTGATTAGTATAGGTGATGAAGGATTTAACATATCACTTCAGCATCAATAGGCACTGAAAAATTTACTAGAAACACAAAAACAGTTTGCCATCTTTGTGGACTTAAAATACATCATTTTGTAGATGTGGAAAACATTACAAACCCTTCAGCTGGTTTTCTACCTTCTTTCTTGGTTTCAAATCAAAGCTCACATTTGAAGCCAAGACCCAGGAATCTGGACCCTGAGACCTGAAGTTAGAGCAGAATCCCTGAAGGCTTCGAGTTCTGGCTCACATAAGCATCTTCAAGATCTCTGGTTACCAAAGGAAAAAACAAAAACAAAACCACCAAACAAACAAACAAAGGGAGGTAAAGAAAGTAAGATCCTGAATCCATGGGAAGGGGCCTAGAAACTTACAGTATGCAAATATTCATGAGTCACATGCACTGGAGGTTGTAGAGTTTCCTAAGTCAATGTTTATTGATTTGCCTGAGAAACTGAGAAAAGATGGAGTTATGGCCACTGAAAACCCAGGCTTCCTAGCAACCTGTCAGTCATGCCTGACCTATGATCTAACTAGTCAATGAGCAAAGCCAACCTGTGGAGCAAAGGAGACTCACCAGTGTAGGCTCCACACAAACACTGCTGAAACCAGCCACCCAAGAGAGGAGGTTGAGGTGATAGCAGCACTATGTTTAAATCCCAGTCATGGATGCTGTGTGTGCTGCTGGCATGGTGATAAACACTGCAGTAGCAGTTCTAAGTGGCATAGTTCTAGGGATGGTAGGAGGGAAGACTGCTTGGATCAAAGGCCTGTAGACTACTCTATGAACTGTATACAAGAGGCCATGTAAGCCCCTGGGAACACATAGCGTTGCCACACATTCACAGGTACCTTATTCACCTCCACACCAGCCTCCCTCTGCCAAGTGCATGTGCAGAGCCAGTTCCAGTTTTGGGGGACAAAAATAAGATAAAATAAAATAGCACCATTCTGTGACAAGTAACCACCAGAGCCCTCACTGACTACGAAACTCATATTAAGGTCCTATATACCACAGAACTATAAAGCTTAGGCCCTTGAATCAACCCTTGAAATCAACCTTTTCAATCCTTCTCACCTTTGAAGATTTGGCTTTATTGTGCCTACAGCTTTAGGTATCTCTTTCTTTTAAATGTGCCTTACAGAGATGAGGACACCTGCAGGTGAAAAGGTCAGGACAAGCATTATCATTTGTAACAAACAGGAGGTAGGCTGAAAATTTAACTGATCATTCTAAATAATCCTCCCACCTTTTTCATTTCGTACATACCTTTTCCAGTTACTTCTGCTGTAGTGCAGTATTTCCATGTGAAGTCTACAGCTCAGAAGAGACAACTGAAATCATCTACCAACTTTGTGAAAATTACTTGAAAATGTAGCTCTCAAAAATACATGTACTCATAAAAGGTACATCCAAGTTGTCCAACACCATTATAGAACTATGTTCTTCATTGAATTATGCTCTTTTAAAAGTCTGTTACATTGCAAAGAATTTGTGCAATTTCTGTTATTGCTATCTCACTGGTCCTCATTTTACTTGGAATTTGTCTCTAAAACAAAAGTCATGCAGATTCAGTTGTCTCATTGCTCTGAAAGACACTTAATGGAGCTTTAATGACATACTGACATGGTTACTCAAGTAAATAAATTCTCCTTTTTTACTGTAATATCAGTCTGCATCAAGTGGTAGTTCCTAAAACTTCATCCATGAATCATTCAGGTTATAACGTGTTTGCACAACAAATCATAGAATCACAGAATTGACCAGGTTGGAAAAGACCTCCGAGATCCTCAAGTCCAACCCTTATCCAACACTGCTGTGGTTACTAGACCATGGTACTAAACGCCACATTCAGTCTCATCTTAAAAACCTCCAGGTATGGTGAATCCATCACCTCCCTGGGCAGTCCATTCCAATGCCTGATTACTCTCTCTGTAAAATTTTTTTTCTTAATATTCAACCTAAACCTTGTCTGGCACAGCTTAAGACCACGCCCTCTTGTCCTACTGCTGGTTGCCTGGGAGAAGAGACTGACACCCACCTGGCTACAACAAATCTCTCAGGAGAATACTTTGCAGAAAGTCTGTGCTCCAGAGATAGGTAGACAGTTGTTTTTCAGTCAATTCATGTGTGAGTTTGCCAGTCTACGGGTGTTCGACACAAAACTAAGTCTGTGAGCTGAAAACAATATTTCTACCTGAGGACACTGTATTGGGTCTGGCTGAGCTGGAGTTCATTTCCCCACAGTAGCCCTCACAGTGCTGTGCTTTGCACTGACAGCTAGAAGGGTGTTGATAACACACCAGTGTTTTGGCTACTGCTGAGCACAGCACCAACACTGTAACATTCCTTCCTTAGCGGAGGGCAAGATCCTGGGAGGGGACCCAAGTAGGCCAGCTGACCCAGACTGACCAAAGGGATATTCCAGACCGTATGACATCAGCTCAGATATAAAAGCTAAGGCATGGAGCAGGAGGGGAGACATTCATTGTCTAATTGCTGCCTGCTGAGAAACCATCATGCGTGCCGAAGCCCTGCTGCTCGGGAGTGGCCAACCATTGCTGTTCATGGGAAGCAGAGAATAAACCCTGCTATCTTTTGTTTCTGCGCGCACAAGCTTTGCTTTACTTTTTGCTTTAAAAAAGGTGCCTTATCCCAACCCACAAATTGGTTTGGTTTTTTTCCACCTTACTCTCTCCCCTGTCTGGCTGGGAAGGGGAGTGACAGAGCTGCTGGGTGGTCACCTGGCGTTCAGCAAAGGTCAATCCACCATAAACATTTTGTCAGCCACAGATTTCTTAGACACAATTGCAAATCCCTACTGACAAAAGCAATCCTAATGAAATCAGATCCATTCATTGGAAGAACTATAGGGAATTAGGACTTAAAATCGCTTTAATTTAAAATCTGTTGTTATCTTCAGGATAACTGTTAATACTGGCTCACATGCTCACTCAGTGAAATTCTAAAATCAGTATGACTTATTCTTACTGCTAGCATTTAAAAATCCAGTTAATGTCATTAATCAAAGTTAGATACAAACTATCCCTCTTTTTTTACCCAAAGATGGCCATCCAATTTTGAAATTATGACACTGTTTCTGTTCTCTTAGGAAACACTTGTGACCAGAGCTAATTAATATTTAACATTATCTTTGTGTTGGTATTTTTTTAAATGCATTTTAAAAAAAGGTTCCTATTACTTAAGTGAAATAAATAAATAAACAAAAAAAATATATAGTATACAAAATCTAAGGCTTTCCACAAGCTACCAACTTCCAATGTTAATTGCAGTTAAAGCAGTTATGGAAAAACATCTTGTCTGGTACACTACAGAGTGGTGAGCAAAGTGCTGCTGTTCCAGTGCTAGAAACCTATCATCACTCAAAATCCATGCAAGTAGGAGAGGCAGTTTCACTAAATAATTTTCCAATAACATTTGTGTCTGTAGAAGAAGCTGAAACACCAGACAGCTCAATAGTTTGCAGACATCAAATAAAACACACCACACAGATTGAACAAATATAATAAACAGTCCTCAAGAAAATAACGCTGAAGAGTCTTCCAGCAATGGAAGGCTGCCTGCAGAAAGTTGCCCTTAAACTCTGATATTTGCCCAATGCTCAGTAACATCAGTTTCTGAATTGGAGATGGAGTGCTTTATCCAGTACACAGCGCAGTTCAGCTCAGAGAAATGGCCAAATTCAGGCACCACAGTTTGACATTTGTCCCGCAGGCACGAGGCAAATTGTTGTCTAGAACACAAACAAATTAGGTCTTCCATCTTCTAAGTTGCTGCACAGTCTAACCTGTTGATATTTACTCCTAGGTGCCCATAATCTAACAATCAGTCACAGGATTCTCATCTGCTCATCTAAAGCACAAATTTTCCAGATATTTTAAGCATCTTTTGCACAGTTTAAATACAGGACAGTACTATGGACCTTTTGGGGTAAAAAAAAAAAAAAAATCTGATAAGAATGCTTGTTATATGTAGCAGAGATTTGCTATGAGGAATGCATTTCCAGGCAGGAAAATTCTGCTACCCCTACATTCAGTGAAGAAAAATTTTTCTCTGTGACTTCTTTATTGTTTTGAGACTGAAACAGTTAGCTCTATGTGCTCCCACAGCAGTGCCAGCTAAAACTGATATATTATCTTGTAAACTATCATGCCTGGTTTGACACTGCAGCTGCACATATAAAAAATACAAAAGCTATTATGAAAGACTGGTTCTCCCTAAAACAGTGTATCCAAGCTGATGTTCTCCTCAATTAGCTTGTTACCTGAAAGGTTATGCATGCTGTTATTTTAGGTCTGAATCATAAAAGACTGTCTGTTGTGGGTTTGAAATGTCAGCTCTTTCTAGCAAATATCAAAATATTATTTCTTTCATATATTCATTTAAAAGTTACTCTTAGCAGAGTTTAAAATTATCCAGTTACTACACACTGCAATTAAAACTGCCTTCAGAGAGGCACATTCTCATAGGTACATGTATGACTTCACCCTTTAGAAGACATTCCTGCTATTTGTCTAAATCCCTAAAGGCATCTTCATGATAAATAAGGGTGAGCAGTGACATTTCTCAGTGGTTTTATTCAATTAGAAGGAATGGAGCTTTTCAAATATGACTACTTAATACTTGGGGCTATATCAGCTGTTAAATCCTTCATGGAGATCCTTAACCCATTAAATAAGAGCCCAAACTGCTAAGAGCTCAAACTGCTAAATTACTAAGCACTTTGGGTTTTTTTAACCAGGCACAACCCAGTTTCCTTTATTCTCTTGGCAACTGAACATTTTAGGAAATCGAAATGTGGAAAATTGAAAAACTTAAGCAAGCCCCAGCTCACACTACATAGTCTGTCCCTCTTTCTGTCCATATAGACACCTCCTACAAAAATTAATTATTCTAAAATCAATCTTGAAATCACAGAGTAACAGTGGAACTTAAAAAGATATCACAGCACCTGATGACCTTTAGAAAATCAAATTAAATAAAAATTAAAATTGATGTAGCCTCTATGAAACTTTGTAAGAGATATTTTTAATCAGGCAGTATTTCTGATGATCACATTACAGAGATGTTGATTCTAAAGTCAATGTTTGTATCACTTACAGGTTTTAGCTTTTATCGCACATTATTTTAAGATCAGTGTTTGATGCAATTGTCCAATTGCAGTGCAATTGATGTAATTAAGGCAGGGATACTTTCCAAATATTCGTCCAATGCTACCAATTACCAAGTTAAGCATGAAAAACAGCGGCCAGAACTCCAAAGCAGCGATACAGATCTCGCTTCTGGGATGGGAGGCACAAATTGCTCTCAACCTGAACGTGGCCTCAGTGCCAGGAGAGACAGATTCTTCTCCTGCCTGTCAGATGAAGAGGGAATACAGTGAAGTATGTGATCACTCCACTGACACAGCAGGTCTAAGGCAGAAAGCAGACAGCAGGAAGTACCATCACTGCAATTAGTGGACTGTTTTCTATACAGATGTAGAAACAGCAATTCTCATGATTCCTTTCCTTGAGATTAATGCATCCAGAAAAAATAAGAGAGAATAGTTTCTACACTCCCTTCTACTGCTTCTGCATTTACTGCGTTGTTAGAATTATATCTTATAAAGAGCAATTCTTTAACTGCCCTTGAATCACACAAGCACCACTTGCTGCTGTTCTCTAGAACAAGAAGCTCAGTGAATGGAAAAGAATAGACAGGCTGTCAAGGTAAACCTTTAGCTCCTAATCCAGCCTGTAACAGCAGCTGACAGAGAAGCTGCAGCCAGCTGCTGAGGTGTAGAGCTGTGCCTTACACATGCTGTGTCATTTCTCACCGTCTATGTTTGAGAAATTAGCCCAAACTGGATGTTGATTGAGACGTAAATTAGCAGTGCTAACAGGGAGCTACTTTTCCTGATGTTTTCTTAATTGAAGAACGTCATCCTGTTTTGTCTTGCTTTCCCTACCATGCAAGTGAAAACATCTGTGTGAGAAAACTTGCTCATAATAAATATTTTGAAAACAAGTTATCAGGATCGATGGTGCTAATCTTTGAATCTAATGAAATAGAACTTCTCAGCCTAAATTGAGATGAATAGTCACACGCTGCCTCTTACATACTTCTAATGACTCTAATCTTGCCTGATTAACTTTTGCTATTAGTATCAATTGGAGCTAGACCCCACTTATTACTAGACTTTGTGGGCAGAAATATCCACGTAGAAGCCTATGGGATGAAAAGATGCATGTTCTGAATTCATCCCCATAGCAATATAGCCTCAACATGACCAAAAAGCTAGTGAATGGATGGACTTCGATAACCTGGAGGATTCTTCTTGTCTCCAGGATGTACAGAAATGCTCAGGTATGCAGTTTGCCCATCATCTTGAAATCCTATCCGTCCACACAGCCACCTCAATGCTACCAGTACTCAACCATAGACTGCACAGCCTCACAAGCTTCATTAGTTCACACAAGCAGTTCAAGAGCAGAATTGAATATGCTGTTCATAAAGAAGCAGCTCAAGGCCTAGTTGCATTTTTAAGTGTACCAACAGGTAGAAGTGTAGAAGTGCTTAAATACAGGTGCCAGCTCTCTGCAGGGGCTGAACTGAGTTACCTTTTTGCCATCTTCTGGACAATGACAGTGGTACAGCTAAAAATGTGATGCCATCTTTCTTTTTTTTTTTTTTTTTGCCCCCCTCTACTTAATTTTTTGGGGCTAAAACTGATCTGTTATTGTGTCATTTTCCAGTGAGATCTGAAACCATGACTGCACATTTTCCTGCACTCAGGAGTGGATAAGCCAAGCATTCAGCCTTCGGGCTAGATATCGTAAGAGGCTAAGGAAGACCATAAGTAAATATAAAAGTCATTGTCATCTAAAGGTTTCTCTCCCTGTTCTCATCAGAACTTTATCCCCTGATCACAGAAAGAAACCAAGACTGATGAATATGACTTCTCAACCTCATAGAACACAGACAGGGGTGATAAAAAGAGAAGTCATCTAAAAATTCAGTAGTATATTTCAAGATCCTTATTTACCTTAAACATCTCCATTAAAAGGATTGCTAATAAATAAAACACAGGAAAAGAAAATTGGGTTAAATCAACCATATACCCTGTTAGAATTCAAAGATGGCTTTCAGCAATTAGGACATTTTCAACACACTACTGATCCAGAGGACACCACAACTCAGGATAACATGTCCTGCATGACCAGATAAGCGCACCAAAATGAGGAGAGGAAAATCCTACAAAGCACTGCACATTACAACGTTCAGGCAGGTCTTCATCTTCACCACCTGTTTTATTCTCTCTTGGCTATCCCTGGAGCACCAAGAGAGAAGGAAAGAAGAGGAGCTATAAAGATTGTATAGAGCAGACAGCTTGACTTTCTCACTTTCTGTCTCATTTTCTGCTGCTACCACTCTATTTATCATTCTTTCTTTCTTATCTTGTGTGTGTGTGTGTGCATGTGTGAGTGCTAAAAGCCCTCTCTTCTGCATTTCCAGCTGTAGGAAACAGATCTTTTATATATCTATGCTTCATGATGATCAGCCCATTCACTGATAATCACAGTGTGAAACCACTCTCTTCTATTCCTAACATCTTTTTTTTATCGTTTGAAACCTTTATCTAAATCTGAAAGTATTACTGATTTAAATAATCCCATTAATGGAAATGAAACTACCTGATTATAGTTAGCTCCTGAAAATTTAAGGACATTTTGTAATCATTTCACACTTATGTTAACAAATTCTATGATTTTCCTGTCTTTTGACAATACATTGGATAGAAAGAAAATGCAAAGACAAGTGAATCACCCCTAACACAATCTCTAAGTTATAATCACCTTCAAGCCATTGGAGAAGGAGCTAGAAGTAGTTAGGGTAAGTTACCCTGTTTCACAAAGGTCTCTATTCAAGGTTTTCCACATCTTAATTCACCAGCAGTTGAGGATATAAATTAAGAACAACCTGATTTAAAGAAAGCAAAGCCCCTAAATTTCAGGCTGCTGTCAGAATCCTGAAGAAGATTTTGCTCTAGGATACAGAACAGTTTCTTCTACAACTGAGATGCAAGTTAACATTAAGTTAGAGTGGGCAAATTAACATCTGAGGGACTACACCAGGTCCAAGTCAGTCTAAAGCCGTGTTCAGATCAATACCACTGGTATTGTTATTATTGTTAATAATAATAATAACTCTACTTGCTTTGTTGCTGAACAATTCTCTTCTCCTTGCTTTCTGGATCAAAGCATGACTTCCCTCTAGCCTTAAAAGGTACAGCTTCTTTAACCTCGTGAGTATACATAGAAAAAGAGAGAATCTCATTTTGCCATAGATCAGTGGAATTCTCCTTTTAATTTTCTTTAAGCTACCGTCTTTTGTCTGTCTGCAGAGATTCTTCAGTCTTTGTCCTCTTCACAGCTTGTCCTAGCTGCACATCCAGTACTGCAAACATTAGTTATTCTCATCTGATGCACATCGGGGCTTATTTATTTTTTTCCAGACTTTAAATGAAGCACTAATGCATAATCACTCAGCTTTTCGAATTTCCCACTGTGGTGGGAGATCGATCAAAGCAAGGGTGGGGACAAAAAAATGATTAATTCAAGAAAAGAAGTGGTATCCAGCATTTTAATATAATTTTGACATTTTACAAGCTGCAGTTCTGTCCATCAATTGCAGTGCAAGACTAAGAAAGATAAACCATTACTATTTAGCCAGCAAAAGTGAATTGTTCTGAAACAGCAGCATCTCTGTTCTCCATATCCTCTTCTGCTTGACGTCTGTGCTGCAGGAGATGAGTACACCACAGGTAAAAGTAGAGACCAAGAAAAACATTTCAATCACTTTTTGTTGGTGTAATTTGAACAGCGTCATTGGGTTGTGTTGCTGTACTTGGTGGATGTAACGATGGGGCAGACTGGATGGTAAGGGCTTAAGCTGCAGATGACATCTCCATTAAAATGATTCATGTTATCACAGGCTTAGGTCACAATAACAGGGCTGCAAATGCCACAGTGCTTGTCAGAACCATCTCTTGCTCTATCCTCTCTGAGTGGTGCCAGTGACACATTCAAGACTTGTTCTGCAATACTCCAAGTGTTTAAGGACTAGAAAATGACACATGGAATAAATGGACATCCCAGGGGACCATTAACAGGCTATCAGGCTTTCACTTTTCATTTTGAGTTGACATCCAGGATAGGTTAATGACAATCACAAGCTCTTTTTATCTGGCCCTGGGGGAAGAGTGCTGATGGGCTACCCAAAGTACAGAAAGCCACAACACAAAAGAGATGTTATAAATGGGAACTACCGTAGAATCTAAATCCTAAATAAGGCAGTTCATGCTCCAGACTTTAGGCTATGAAAACTTCAGTCATGAGTTATATACTGCCAGCAGTAGGGAATTCTTACGGAGACTGGGAGCTAAAATTAAAGGAGTATCATTCAACAAATGAGATCAAGTGCTTTGGTCCCATGATGGTCCCTGATCCATCCCTTTCACATACTCTCCTCAGTACTCTCCAGTTTTGATAGAAAGTTCTGCTCTCTAACAATGCACAGGTCTTTCTGTAGGCTTATTCAATGCACAATGCAGATGTGTAGAGTCTTAGCTGGCATCTGCTACATGAGGAATTAGTAAAGGTAAAAAGACAGCAAAAGAAGACTTCAAGAGACACCTTCTGCTTTTCTACTAACATATTTATATCTTCTGAATCCATCTGCCCACCTGTCATGTGACTCTAAACAAATTCCAGGGAAGGTAAGTAGAAGTGAGAAAGAAGTACTGGGCTACTGAGTTTTGTCCCTTTCCTTATACTCATATGCCTCGAAGGCAGAACATCCCTTCTGCAACCTTTACCCCAGTGGCTGTGCTGCCTTCCTTTATAGAATTTAAGGATTATTTTAAGTAATTTTTAAAATCAGATATACATAGCACCATGGGATTTGCACAGTGGGTTGTAAATGCAGACATATTTTCCACCTTATCAGCGCCCTTGTAGCAAGCGTGGGTAGAGCCCTTCTCAAATCTTCATTCGCAAAGCCTAGCCATGATGATGATTTTCCACCTTGAATAGGATTACAGGACTGAAAATAAACACTCCAAGCAAATACACATAAATCCAAAGTAAATGCATAAAAAAATACTAATCAAGAAATTAAGACAAAATTATTGGAGGAAGGGGGAGATTATTTTTAAGTTAAAATCAGTGGACAAGAGCAGACAAATGAGCAGAAAAAGCATGTCTTTCAAGACCAGGGGAATCAGTGACAGGAAATGAAACTGATGGGAGATTGTGCAAAGCAGACATAGACATGGAAGAATATAAGGTGGGATGAGAGGTCAAGGGAAGGACTGCTGCAGAAGTTATGTGAAAAAGATGAAACTGAAACAAAGCTGTGTATAAGACATTTGCAGGCACACACTTATCTCTAGTCAAATGCCAGCGTAGTTGTAAGCTATACAGGGTGATACATATATGTACAGTAAACACAACACAGGAAAATCCCTAATTACAAAGCCAGAACTTTCATTCTCACACTCTTGTATGTGCCTCACCAAAAAACAAAACCAAAACCAAAACAAAACAAAAATTAAGGTTAAGATATCCCTCAAAATAAGACACAGAATAACAGAGACACAACAAACATCCACATAGATCGAACAATCAATACATAACCTGGAAAAGAAAGAACCAGTAAAGTCATCTGTTGAGGATGAAGCTACTTGATCTCTTTCTCTGTGACCTACAGGAGAAGCTGTTATTACATCTCCATAATGTGAGCTCCTGGTGACAAGGTCAAGCATCAATAATTCAGACAGTTTGCCCACAAGAAGAAAATGAAAATCATTACATGACAGGTTTTTTCTGTCAGTATCTCTGGTGAGGTATGTGGTGACATGTGCTTGCCTATACACCAACACTGCACCTGGCCTAAGGAGGTTTGTTCTCCTATCATTCAAATACTCTGGGCAATCACATGTACTTACAGACATAGTTATGTATCCTATGCATGATTTCTTATGTACAGCAGACTCAATAATATTTCTAAATATTTAATTGTCTGCACATGGTTTCTCTCTGTAAATCATGAGTTATTCTAGTGATGCTTTGAGGCACTTGCAGAGCTCTCCTCTGAAGACAGGAAAGGTTCATTCTCTCTTCTTCAATTGGTTTTAATGACTTGATACTGGATATCAGGGTACCTGTCAGGGTAAGCTGCCCCATAGCTAGATCTACTGGAAATGTATTACGTCAGGCAGCAAGAGAACATGGCAAGGTATGAATAATGAAGGAAGGCACAACTCCTTCCAGAATATATCTTACGTGCTCTTAAAGTCCAAGAGAATACGAAGCAAACAGGACTAAATGAAGAAACTGCAGAGAAAGGGTGACAAGTAGATGCTGGAGTAGCTGCAGTGGGACTATTTGTTTTGCAAAGTAAATTAACAGCTGCAGGGTATTCCATCACTCTTCTGCAATCACTTTACATTAATATTCCTCTGGTTTTAGCTTCACTGAAGTCAAGAGAGAAAATGTTCCTGATTGATTGATCTATAAGAAAGAACTATAACAGCACACAAGCAAGACAGAATACTGTGATTTTAACCAGCCACTAGGATAGGGTCAGCAAGCCTCTTCACAGCACAGATCACTTGACCACAGATCATTTGAATGAAGAAGAGGCTCATGAACAAAGTTTTGAAGCACAGCAACAGTAAATCAAAGAAACTTAGAAACACAGAACTGCAGAGAGAGGCAGGAAATGTAATTTAAAGTCCAGTTCTCCTTGATCCAGAAGACCAAGCTGAACTTCTCTCTCTCTCGTATTTCAGGGAAAATACCTGAACAATTCGGATACTGGATATTAAATAATCTGATATCAGGAAATTCTATGAAATATCAGGTTTACATTTCACCAGCTTTTACTGTAAGTATCTGAAAATAAAAATACTTTGTTGTAAATGAAACACCAAACTGAAGTGGAATTAAAATATTTCTAGTTTGGGGGAGTGGAGGGACTAAAGAATAAATGTTACTTCAGTTCAGCGTTTGGCTTCATGAGATCCAGGATTTGAAAACAATGCAAATCAATAGGCCAATTTCTATACATCCCTTCTTAGAAACTAAAGAATTATAGTTTATCAGTGAAGCACCATATACACCCCACTGCCACTACAGAAATAATGAGCTGGCTACCCTGCTTTGGCCTCTTGTGAGCCTTGTAACTCACAAGTTACATAGGCACCACCAAACAGAAGCCAACTAAATGACCAAAAGTAACACAGGAAAAAAATTATGTTAAATATAGTGTTTTGTCTGCTACTGCTGTAACTAAGCATTATCAGGGCAGGGGTTATGCTTCATTTAGTTTGTGCATTCAATGCCCCACATGTGTATTATATACAGACTAGTTGACAGCTAGATAGGTAGGTAGTGCTACCCACACATGCACTCTATGAAGCCAAAGAACAGATATCACTGAGCACTAACTTCTACTTGCTACCCATTGGGAACATAGTTTGTAATCAGTCTTGGTTTCTGATAGTAGCAGCACTACAATTTTTAAAAACTTTTGACAGATAATCAAAAAAGACCAGAATTTGATGGGAGCAGTGCTCAGGTCAAAGGTACATACAGTTGCCAAAAGCTGTAGCGTGAGAGCAGAGATATGATGGCACCATCCTGCTGTGGCACAGCCAAGGACACTATCTGGCTGCATTACAGGTGTTCCCTCTCACCCCAGGCTCCACAAAAGGCAGTGCAATTCAAAATGGTGTAAAAGAGCCCGTAGACCATCTTCAGTTATTACAAAAAAACCCATCCAGCAAGTAGGTGGGTTTTTTTTGGTCTTGGCAAGAATATAATGGGAGGGTAAAAAGGAAGGAGCGTGAAGGCTCAGGAACACACTGGTCTTTGGCATCAGCAGGATTTGGCTTCCACTCTGCTGCCACCTGGAATGAAGAGAAATTGCTTCCACTTCACCTCAGGATTTTCCATAAACAAGATACAATTATATATGAAACAGGCTAGAAAAAACAAAGGCAGATCTAATGGGGCTCTAAAAGGATTTTGCTAAAGTGGAGAGCACGAGCTTAGCTGTTAATGGCAAAGCCACTGGAAACAAAATGTCAGCAGATTCACACCTGTCATTTGCTCTCCCATCCCATGTCCTCCCAACCCTGATCCCGGGGAGGCACAGAGTCAGCAAAACTCTCACAGGCACTGTGCTTAATGCACTCAGGCAGCTGGGACCATACACTCCCACAAGTCCTTCTCTCTCTCTACCATTTTCTCCACTAAGCAGTGCCTGCTGGTGAATGGTATACACTTCCGCAGGAGAAAAGCTCTTCCCTACTTGCTCTCCCAGTGCGAAGGGGAGAGCCTGAACACTAAGAGCTGTCAGTTCCTATCTTTCTTTGCCACTCAGCTTATTTCCTGATTCCTAAAATGAAGCTGCAGCTGCACTGGATGGATGTGCTTAAATGCAAGCCTCCGGAGATGGGAAAGTGCTGACTGCTGAATTGCCTTCTTTCACCTTGTTCAGATGACAGTCTTCATACTCTCAACTTTTCTCCCTGTCTCCACCCCCACCCCGTTCAAAGGGGAACCAGCAACCTGTTTACTTTGAATTTTTGTAGCAGTTGTCCTTGTTGAATGCTCCCCCATATGCTTCTCTAAAATTGTATGTGCTCCAGCTCCCTCGAGCTAAAGGGAATTGAAAGTCCACAAATTAGGGCCTTGTATATATGCAGTTAATTGTTCCCACCATTGCCACCCAATACCAAAGAAACACGGCCTAATTATTTCATGTTCCCTGTTCCCTGAAAGAACTATTTCATGATACCCAAAGAGAGCAGTTGTACTGCAGCCATCACCCTACAAGGCACCAACCTTGAGACCAGATCCGTGTTCTTAAGTTGTATCTAAAGTACTAGGGATTTCCAGTCTGACATCAGTCCTTGCAAGTGATCCAGTTCAGATCTTTATCTGTAGTTTTACAATCATTCAGCAAAAGAAAAA
Organism: Myiozetetes cayanensis; assembly: GCF_022539395.1. Taxonomy (NCBI): domain Eukaryota; kingdom Metazoa; phylum Chordata; class Aves; order Passeriformes; family Tyrannidae; genus Myiozetetes; species Myiozetetes cayanensis. The sequence continues at coordinate 36,557,548 of NW_026087853.1, read as the reverse complement.
TATTAGACAAATATTTTTAAACACAACCTGAACATTTTTCAAGGCTTGCTGGGGGGAAAAAGAATACAAAATTAGCTATGACAAGGAGGCAAAAATTAATAAGCATTATGTTCAAAACTGAAGAGGAAGAAAGAGGAATTTGGTCAAATCTATAATCTTTAAATGAAATTGCATGAAGGTTTGGGATTTTACAAAGCCTCCTCTCCTGTCACTTTCCTACATGATTAAAATCATACATTTAAACAATCTGTTCCTTCCTTTTCCCTCTCCTCTGCCAGAAGATATAATTTAAAGATTTTGACTCCTGGCTGTCCAAACAAAATGTAGCACAGCAACAGCCGCTACTGCTATCACTGGAGCAAAATAGATCTGGGCCGTCAAACCTCAAATTTCAGCTTTTCCTTGTTTTCGCATTGTATGGGTGAGAAATTCAGAGTCCACATGTCAGACACAGTTTACTGCTACATTTTGCTTAGACCCAGTAGAAATGTGGTAAAAGTGAGCTCAATGATTTCCTGGATTCTAATGAGATCAACTCACCCTGTTACATATGTTACACCTTAGGTGTTAGAAAGGCCTATAGGGACTTCAGTAAAAGCAATCTACCATCTTTATCAAATAATCAGTCCTTATTAAATACATCCACCAAATTACAATTCATGGTTCCCAGTCCTAGAATCAGTTCAGCCTCCAAAAATCAAATGCTGTTCTTGTTCCAGCACCGATTTATCCTAGCCCAAAGAAACAGTGAGTGTACCCCAGTACCAAAAGCGGCAGCCAATAAAATTGTTAATGTAGCTAATGAACACACAGGGGAGACAGCAACAGCCCAGACATCCCAGTTCCCTCCTAAGCCTGAAACCAAAGGCCTTACTGAACCAGCCCCTTCCCCTTCTGGTGTGTGCCCATCACCAGAGCAGTTTGGTTACAGCATTCATGAAGTCATGTTTGACCAGACTTTTGCCTTGGAGTTCTGGGGTGCCAGTCTCTTTTCCTTAGGGCATTGAGAGGGATGCTAATTCTGTGAGTCACACCGATAAATTTATGGCATCCTAGGCTCAAAAACGAGGGGTTAATTCATGGGGGAAAAAAAGAAAGAAGTGGGTGAGAGAAACAAAGATGACAGTAAAACTGAGCCTTGTGCTGGGACAGAAGGGAAACTCCTAGCATTGCGTACTGTGAACACTTCTGCGACAGAAAGCACAACCTCTTACACTTCCATGTCCTTCCTTGAGGATTTGGAGGTCGCAAACCCCCTCGGAAACCACCCCAGAACCCTCCCTTTTCCCAGTCATAGTTAAAATCTCCCATTCTGCTTCCAGCTAAATCAGCCCCCTGCCTCATACTTGCACAGGTACACACATGCACATCCCATGGCTCCTATATAGCTTTGCTCTCTTTTATGAGTTTAAGTTTAGCATCAACCTGTAATGTAAAGTGCAATGCAAAAGGGCAAAACTTTCTGGCTTTCCTCTTTTCCTACCCATCTTTCCAACTGTAAGATTATTCTAGGATTTTAAAAATAGCTCAAAATATCTTTTTACTCACAGTATAAGTTTAAAAATCTGGGAAAAAAAATTTAATATTCACATTAAAAAAATCCTATGATGAAAAAATGAAGCATCATAATCATTCATATTTTCTTCAGCTTTGGTTCACTTTATAAGGAAACTGAAGAGCTTGACAAAGATAACACAGGTAGAAGCACCAAGGTATAAAAATTAAAAAAGCCTTACAAATTCAAAATTCTTACAATGTCTCAACAGAGAATGGTAAAAGAGCTATAGCAGTTGGCATGTAATATGTCATAAATAGCCTTCTAGTAGGGAAACTGCTATACCAAGCCCTTACATATCTGTACCCAACCAGAGTAAAACAAAATAGAAGAGGTTTGCCTTGGAAACCAAGTCTCCATTAAGACTTGGTTGCATTAACGGAACCCAAATGCTTGGAAAACCACTTGGAAGTTAGTACAATTGCTGCTGGCACTGGCAAAAGTACCTGATTGTGTCAAGTTTAAATTCAGAGTTTTTTCCTGCTGCTCTCGTGCAAGCCAATCCTAAACTAACCACACTACAGCAACAACAAATGGGTATCTGACAAAAGCGTTGTGAAGATGAGTACACAGCCAGTTCCAAGGAAGTTACTGGAAAAATATATTTGATTGCTACCAGTAGGACTCAAACGTCTCAGAACTTCCAATCACCTTACAAAGAAATGGAAAGAAATTATTGAAGGGTCCAGCTTCCATAATCACAATCAGACCTCTCAAAAAACAGACACCACATATTCATATATTTCACCATCAACGCACTAGTACAGTTCACAGCCAGAGGTTAAAGCCTAGGAATTTTATAGTATATATAAAAATTGCCAATACATTCATAATCAAGAGGGAAAAACTCCTCTCAAGGCCTGTTGGAGAGGCCCCCTTTTAGTTCTGTTAAGAAAATAGGAGGTTGAAAGTTAAACTGGTGGAAAATGAACACTGCATTCAATGTTTAGGAAAAAAAAAAGAGGTGGTGTTACCTCAAAAAAAAAAAAAAATTAAGTCTTCGTACAATCAGAGCCAACTGTAGATAAAGCAAAAATTCACAGAAACCACTATTGCAGGAAACTGAGACTGAAGAGAGTTTTAGTGTGTTAAGAAAGTTGTCTGTTGTATTCCAAGAGCCATGCCAGTATCAGCAGAGTTTAAAACTCATTTCCTGCCCAGAAAAGACGTAGAATAGCTTCAGAAGCAGGAGAAGCTGTCATTCTACACAGGATAGATTTTGTGTTTTATGTGACAGTGGCGGGAAAAAACGTAGATACTGTAAACAGAAGCAGAGATCATTTGACTTTAAAGACTTCAGAGTCTGACCAAAGCAAGCCAATCTGGTACTTACACCAGGCATTATCAGTAGGAAATTCTCTGAATCTGATTTCCGAGGTTTTCTCTCAGAAGGTCATTAAGCTCTAATTAATGGCTCCGTGAGGTGGAGGGATCCGCTTTGGCATCCATTAGGATGGAGGCTCAAATGTCAGACCAGCAATGGCATTAGGCAGACTCTGGCATTTTGCCCAATGCAGGATTAGCATTGACGCATTCAGCATCCTTTGAAATCTTTAGCTCCGTAAGAAAATTGCAGGTTTCCTCTCTGCCCATGTGATGGATAGCATCTCTAAGTAATTTGCTGGTCCCTTACCAGCAAACACCTCTCCACTCCAAAGGAACAGGAAGGAAAGATTCAGCATGGCCCAGTTGCAGAGTCCCTCTCCAAAATAAAACTAAAACCAGCCAGAACCTAAACTCTGGAGGTGCCATGGGCATGTGAAGAGGAAGATATTCACATGAAAGCACTCTGCACAGTTTGGGAGCTGGCTAAGGAAGCATTAGAGTATTACCAGGTTAAACATCAGTGAAGTATACAGTGGTACACACCTGTCAAGCTAGACAAAAAGAAAAACACCATAAAAAATTAAACCAAGATGAGATTTTCCCTTCTGTTTGTAGGCCCTGCCACCACATAGGCCTTTTCCTTATAACTGGAAACCTTCACAATTCATGAAGAGTTTTATCCCTACAAATAGGACACTGCCAGCAGCCAAAATGAAGCATCAGTAAGCTTCATTCATTTTTATCATTTGTCTGTCCACCCCCCATTCACCACTGCTGGAAATAAGTGTAAGAGATTAGAGCAGGCCAGCAGTGAAATTAGACATTGGCCCTCAGATATGCATATGCAAATGCCAAGCTGGCCGGCTAGTTAAGCAAATAGATGCTGGCTGGGGAAAGGTCTGTGAGGAAGAGGCAGGACAATTACTATTGCACTTGGAGAAAGCAAAGCCCAATGCCAATGGTCCTTGATTCAGGCAGACACCAGTCAACACTGGCATGTAAAGCTTAACCCTTCAGGAAGTAGAGCAGTTTTGCAAACTGAATTTTTTTGTAACTGCTGGTACAACAATGGGAGAGAGGCACCAAAGTGAGACACCCCGTGAGCTGGGCATTGTTTTAAAAGGCCCAGATGGAGCTATGATCAGAGTGACAGTGATGAGTAAACACAAACCCACAGAGGCACCTCTGTCACCTGATGCACGGTAACTCCGCACCAAATAACACCAAAACAAATCAAGATACAAAAACATCTCTTTGTGATTCAATTTTGAGAAAAGGCAGGCAGGAAACCAGACCGAAATGCTTTAGAACTAGAAATTTTTGGGATTTGGTTTAGTCTTGCATGTTTATCATTTCCTTTGACTTTTTCCCTTTGTCACGCCTCTTCTTCACGTGCCTGCAAGCTGCAGCATAAAGCAACCAACAAATTTAGTTGTGGAATAGTTTCCATGTTGCTTTATGAAGCAAAATGGAAGCAGAGAAGTACTGAAAAAAATCTAGCTGTATTTTTTGAAAAATATTACAGTTAGTTTGAGTGGCCATCAGCTTGTGATACCTTGTACATATTGACATGCAGAGCAGGAAAGCAGATGAGTAATGAACAGCAGTGAGACACAAAGCCAGGAAGAAGAAAATAAGTTGAACTGCATTAGAAAGAACCAACTTTAAAGGCAACAGCTAAAGAAACAGAACAAGCACACAACAGGAAGCATGGAAACAGTAGCTTTGTTGCACAGTTTTACGAAGCAGACACAGAGTTTACACATGTCAGAGACTTGCACAGCCAGCAGCAAGGCTGGGAACTCCAGTATCTGTCCGTAATTTCAAAAAAAGTCAGTCTGAATTGATTAGTGGCACTAATGTGCCTGGGAGAAGCATCCACGTGTAGGGATGAAGGAAGCTCTACAAGTTTTTGAAAGCGGACCAGCATACTAAGTAAATACACGGCCCTCTTACCTTTCTTTATAAATGTTTAACTTCATTGTACATTGTACATGCCTCTTCCACAGTTCACATTTAACAGATATTTAGAGCTGCACAGCTAAAGGACAGTGAAGATTGTCTCAGAGGCCAGCCATGTGTTCAAGAAAATGAAGGACCACTTGCTACAGAGAACTTACATGGAGAACTGAAGCAGGAAATATCACACAGAGGCAGAGAAATCTGCAGTCAGAGAAAACTATCGCTTGAACAAAAGTCATGTAGGGAGGTTACCTTCAGTTTCCCTTCTCACAATGCATAATAAAGAAATTATTTGAAATTCAGTCATATCCTGCTTGAAAAGGTCTTCAAGGACCCGTAATTTGCCTTGAAGGAAACAAGATGGGGGTGGGGAGAGGAAACTAATGGGTGATTGCATATGATAAGGGAAACATAGCTTTCCAGTGTTCCTGTGGGCCATACTCTCTCTGCCTCCCAGTCTGCCTTGCATTCCCAACTATACTGTTCTTTCACGCTGTGCTATCTACCAGCATGCAAAAGCTGTAACTCCTTTGCTGGGAGACAACAGAATTCATAAAGTGTCTCCTTTGCCCAGACTGTGCAGCTGGGTGTGTGGTTCACTAACTGAGGTGTTCATTCCAGTCTTCATGAGGATCAGGGTTGATAGCCAATATCTGAACTTCCCTAGGGAACTAAAATGGAGTGGTGGGCACGAGAAGACAGCCACTGTGTACTGTGAGACAATCATTCAACTGTCCATTGTTCAGAACTTCAAAATCTTAAGCAACTGGATCAACATGCTAACAAACCTCCAGTGGTTGTACCCTGGTAAGAAGAAACCAGAGGGTCACAGAATTTGAGGGGCTATTCAGGAAATCAGTCAGTTGCCACAGCAGAGAACCCTTCTACGAGGTTAGAGGATCAGTGTGAAAATGCACAACACAGAGTTTGCCAGGCAACTTTATTTAGGTTTTGAAGCAATAAGAAAAGATATAGTACTACTGGTTCAACCACCTCCATAAAACAGTTTTTCGGAAACAAATGCAATTTTCACAAATGTTTCAAGCCTCTCCATCTATAAGCTAAACACGAAGATCAGCCCATCACACAGTTTGTGCTGCCTCTTGACCTTGAAGCTATTCATACATTGTCTCACTCTGACTCATGACACAGTCTACTGTGCCATATCCTGCTATAAATTTCATCTCCGTATTTACATTTGAATGGGAGACACTTAGCTGTCCACCAACACAGCAATATACATCCTCTTGTTTTGGGATCGTCTTCAAGCAATTAAATGGAAAAAGTTGGTTTCATACACTTGTCATAGCTGCCCAATCTGCTGTGATATGCCCAAGAGAATGCCATCACATTTCTTATAACTGCACGTAAACGTGCTTTGTGCACAGTTTCCACTGCCATGCTCTCTATACTGGCAAAGTTACCAAAACTTTTAAATAACTTTAATTAATTTGAACCTGCCCATTTTTATGCAAATATTTTATACAGCTTCTGCCTCATGATATTCAAAGAACATTTGTTATGCTTTCCAAATAGAACTAGTTACATGCTTTAAAATATATCATACATATAGCATACAATACACAGGAGATAAACACTCACTACCTATTTATCTGTCTTCTGCTGTTCCAGTAACCCCAAGCAAGATCAACCTTTTCAGAAGTTGCTGTCTATTTGGCAGTAGAAATTGTCAGATCTTTTTCTCTACAATTTTTGCAGCTAGACAATTTTTGTTTTGATAGATCTTGAGCCATCCAAAACAGAATCACAGAATAACTGAGGCTGAAAGAGAATCCTGGAGTCAACTAGTCCAGTCTGCTCAAAGCAGAAATAATTCAGAAGCTAAATAAGGTTGCTCAGGGCCTTGCCCAAATTATTGGAACACCACAGACACTAGAAAGTCTCCCATGAGGAACAGCATGAATTTAAAGGTGAAACTACACAACAGGACAAGACAGATACTTCAATTTTTTATAAATTCATTACTACAGACTACTCTTCTCTGCATCCTTGTCTAGCATAGATTCATTGAAGAACTTCCACCTAATCCATCCCCTTACGCGAGGCAAGACTGTTACACAAAATCGGCATAAACAGATGTTCATCTCACTGATACTCAAAAACTTCAGACTTCATAATCTCCTAAAGTAGCTCTTCCTCTAGTGTTGTCTTCCTAACTGTACAAATAGCTTTCCCTAAAATCTAATCAAAAATTCTCCTTGCAAATACAACTCATCATATTCTTACCTTTTTAGTTACCTGAGAATATCTGATCTATATCTTCACTGCGACTACCTGGCATATATTAACAATCATATTATTATGTACTTATTCATTCTATTAATTAATATAGTAATATGTACATTTATGCTATATTACAATATTGTGTGTTGTATACATTTTATAATATATTACAATGTTACATATTATATTTATTAATTGATATATTAATATATATCATACTGTTTTCCACACAGTTCCTTTCATCTTTCTACACAATGTATATTTTCTAGAACTCTGATCTCTCACATTTGTCTGTCACTCTCAAAACATGGTGCCAAAACTGGGTACTTCTGTATTTGTATATTTGATTTTTCCTTTTTCTAATCAATTGTCTTTGCTGAATTTCATCTTATTGGATTTTACATAGTTTCTTCAATCTACCAAGATCATTATGAATTCTAATTTTGTCCTTCAAAAGGCTGACAATCCTTTCTGGCTTGGTATTATCTGCAGATCCCGTAAGCATGCCTGTCCTCCCATTGTCAAAATAACAAATTAAAATGTTGAATAGTGCTGGACCCAAGACAGATTTCTGATGACCACACTTGAATGTTCTCTCAGCTTGACAAGGAACTATTGATAGACTACTCAGTCTAGTTTTTCCACTGGTTGTGCCAATCTTATGTGGGTTTTTCTTCCTCAGTTTGTGTACAAGAGTGCCATGCAACACTGTGCCAAGCCTTACTTAAAATCAAGACACATCACAGCTGCCACGTCTACTTATCCCTTAGGCTGACAGCATGAACACGACTGGTTCAAGCTTTGATATTAATTAAGATATAACAGAAATCAATTTGAGTATCATGTTCAGAAGCAGATCAGAAATGGTCATTCACACAGGTACACACAAGGGTTTAACTACTCAGCATGATGCAACTGCAATATGCCTGCCAGAATTTCAGCCTGTGCCTAGCAGGGAAGTGTCCTGCCCTAAACTTGTTTGCCTCCTCCCTACACTGGACACTCCCTAGCTGGGGAACCTCTGTGTTGTGTCCCATACGCTTCAATTTGCTAGTAATGGGTGAAGTCTAGACACCCATTGCTCCCCACTTCACAACATGAGAATTTTGAGTTATGTGACCATGAAGCTTGTTTAGTTCACAAAATTATGAAAGGATTTTGTAATTTGTGTTTGTTTCTTTTTCTCACAGGGATTCTATTGCGTTTCTCGTGTCTCCTGACTTTCCTTCCCTTCCCATAAGCAGAAGAGCCCTTACTTATCAGGCTCCTGCTAAGGAGTCCTCAGCCACTTCCACAACAAAAGCTGAGGGAAAGGTAGAACAGCTTCTGACCCAGGTAACCACAGATCCTGCAAGGCAACCTTGTGGCTGTTCCTCTGATACACTAATTTGCCACAAGTGAAGCCAATCTAGGCTCTATTATCTAGGATGGGCCACTTTCTGTTGGATAGTGCCAAATTTCATAAGCTCTGTTGTTCATCACCACTACTGTCTTGGATGTACAGTCCAACACAGAAAGAAGAAAGAACGAAAGAGAAGGCAGAGGAACACAACATTCAAATTGAGTCAGGTAGTCAACAGGTACACAACCAAAAGAACCCAACGCCAAGCAGAAAAAAACAAGATCCAGGTGGATTCCCAGGCTGGCATGGATGCTGTAGTGTCACTGAATATCTGCCTTGCAGGTGTAATTTCAATAAATGCTCACAGCACTCCTCAAAGAGGAGCAGCTGAAACCAAAGATATTTAAGAGGCTAACAAACAAGAATATCCACAGATGTACACTCCTACCTGAAAAAAAAAAAAAAAAAAAAAAGGAAAATAGCTTTCACTGTAGACCCTGTACTTCAACATGGAATAACCTTAAAATCATAACCTTAAGTATCACTTTTACATATACATTTGTGTTTACTCACCTCATAGTCATATGAAGCACCAAGTACAGCTAAATGAAACTTCAATGATTTCTAAATACAAGCCATATGCTCAACCTTTCTGACCTCTACCAGATTCTCCCTGGGTTTTGCTTCAAAATAATAATCTGTGGGTACTATTTGCATGTAAATTACGATACAACACCCTAAAATAGGACTGCATTGAAAACTGAGTCTAGGACTCTCCAGAGATGGCTTAAATTTAAGTGATCATTCAAATGCACTTTACAGATGGCCTGAAAAAAAGTCAAATCTCTTAAACATATCAAATAATATTTGTATTTACACACCCTCAGTATCTGCTCTATTTGCACTATTTCCTATTGCAATTCTGCAAACATGGCTGTAACCTGACATTTTTCTACTGGCAAGTTTAAACTGGTGAGTAGTTTGAATTGTAACAAAGTACAAAGCCAGCTGAAGTGGTTCTGGGTTCAGGTTTCTCTGTAAATATTGCATGCGTCCAGTTATAGCTTAAATCACGGTATGAGGACAGTCACATGGCATCACCTGTTCATTGACACCTGCAGAAGTGCCCTGGATGGTGCTGATGGGTGAGCTCATCCCCAGCCTTTGTATCTCATACTTGGTTCCTGTGGAAACTGCTACAAAGCCATGAATTTTACATCAGAACTCAATTGTTTCCTCTGAAACTGACAGTGTGGTGCATCTCAAAATAGGAGAGAAAATCCAGAAGTATACAAATGGAGAGATTTCATTCAGGCCATTATCTATTTGAAATTTTTTTAACCTTAAGTTTGGGAAAACAATAGTGATGGCATAACTTTGAAAGAAATCAAAGACCTAAAACAATAAGTGGCTTAAGCCAGCTAGATTTTAACTGATGATTGTTGCTCTAGGATATACTTTAGAAAACTGATTTGCCAGCACTATAAAGTGACTAATCCTTGGAAGAGCAAGTTCTGGAGATCCTGTATGTAAATCCTTGTCTAAATGTTTAAGTACTAAAGGACAGATAGAAACCAATTAAGACTGCAACTGGTGTTGATGCGCTAATTAACATTAAACTTGAAAATTACATTTGTAATCAAATGTGAGTGTAACAAAATTATGCTTTTTATATACAGGTGTTAGTCAGAGATGAGAAAGCCTCTCAAAAGAAAAATGTTAGTACATGAAATGGCTTAACAAAAGCATTCAAGACTGAAATAAAGAAGCACACTGATGCCAGTGAATAGAGGTACCCTAATTCTCAAAAGAAGTGTGGTCAGACTCCTTCCCTCATCCATCCAAACCTGTTCAGGAACCACCTTGCTCTCCAAGCACTACACTGCCCTATGCAAGAGCATTACCTCTCCCAGCTCTTCCCAAACTCCTTTCCTTAAGCAAACCCCCTTTCACTCACACTCACTCATTCACTCACTCACCTCTCTCTCTCTCTCTGCATTCTAAGCCAGCCTCCTAGAAAGCCTCCACATTTTTAGCTGTACCATCCAGAGATCCCCTCCTTCCTTTCACTTATTTGAACTTTCTGGCAGGCTCCTACCTTGAAAAGGCTTCACTTTCCCATACGGGTTAGTATGGGAACATCAACGTTTTCTCCTTGAAAAATCACACAAGCACACTTGACCACCTCAAAAGGTGGGAAAACCAAAATTAATGGACAGGTATAGGAAACACTAAAAACAAGGCTTAAAAAGCTTTGCTCTATATGTAAATATCAAAGCGTTTATTAAATAAGGGGAAGGAGGGAAAGAAAGAATCCTCCAGCCTGGTTTCAGATGGAGCAGACATTTACAGCTTTTAAATCTTCTGCTGATTGCAGACCCAGTGTGACATTCCCACTCTCCATAAACTCGTATGAAAATGTTTCCACTCAGCCTAATGAAGCTTGTCATGCTCCCTCTTCACCTTCAGTCTTCAGCTGTTGCCTTGTATGGGAACTAATGAGACAACCGGTTACATTTCTATGCACATGACATAGGAAAGCTTAAGCACCTAAAGCAATTGCATACAGATGCTTTACCAGAGCAGGGAATCTCTAAATGCATCAGAGGCACCTGAGAGGAGCATGTTTATATAAGCTAAGTTTGTGTATCTGTCACAAAGGAACCCAAACACAAGTTTGAGTTTGTATTTGTGTTGGGATATACAGGGAGAAGTACTGTGCCTTCTCTTCCCTTTGTTCTGCTGCTTCCATAAGCCTTCTCAAACCCTCCTCTCTAAACTTCCACAGGACAGAGTATAATAAAGGGTACATTACTCTCAAGCACACATCCTCATTTCATGAAGCAAGGGGTCTTCATTTCTACAAGCCTTACCTCTTCCTGGTAGGCACGGACCAGGCAGGAAGGTGGCTGAAGCTTTGTGAAACAGCTGGGAAGGAGCCAGTGAAGAGCAGCAGAATTTTTGCTTGTTACTGTTCTAAGTCTCCTTTTGGAGCTCTAGGGAGACTCCTCGAGAGACTGTTTCATGGACATGACTGTGTTTGTCTGAAAACTCTCCCAGTGAGAGATAATTATTTCTGCAGCCTGATAAAGGCAATGTCAATTAATTAGACATATCACTACTTAATCCTTAATAGATGCTGGTGCAGAGGAAAGAGAAAAAAAACCCTCTTAAATCACTGTACTCATGACACAAGATTAACACAAGTGCCCCATACTGCAGCTAATTAGATACAGCAGTGGATCAGTGTTACAGAATTTAATTTCTTCCTTCTTCTAAGTGAAAATATGAAGCAAAAAAACAAAAGGGGGGAGTGGGGAAAGGGGCCTGCAGGGGAGAAGATGCATTTACAGCTACTGTTTACTCCTGTGGCGTATTCCTCCAATACAGGGGTAAAATTATTTATTACTCCTACTTATGATACTTTTCAGCAATCTCTTCAAATGCTTCTAAACTTATAAGGAAATCAGGAGACTGAAAGATCGACTTGATGACATCATGCAATTGAACCAATAACTATTTCAAGATCCAAATCCAATCTATCCACACAGAGGAGTAGGACCTCCATGGATCTGAAGTGACATTCACATGGTCCTATATGAAACTCATCTACAAAGGCATGAACCCAACTTGCATTCATTACACTGTCAATTCTAACTGGAATTCTGATAGGAAATCCTTTCAACATGATCAGGATGCTGATTAGATTTTTGATCAGGTCAGTCAGGTGCTGTGCAGATACTCTTGAATAATCCATATAAATGGATCAGTTTTTAACAGAAGACAGAAGTGAACACCAAATACACACCCTATATTATCCTGCACACTGTTCATTCAGATGGATGACACCATGCCAAAGTAGATAGCTAATCCTGAATCACAGCCAGATTAAAAGCTTCCTTCAAAATTAAATGAGGATAGGAGTTTCTTTTAATTAAGCCATATCAACATGAGCTTACAATTTACACATCCCCTTTTGCTCAATAATTATTGAGCAATTTAGGAGACAAGAAAAGCTGCTACCAGGACAGACAATTAAATCCTACCAAGTGATCTGTGCTTGGGATTCACCATTCCGATTGGTTTCCTCCAAGATGCCACGTTTACCGCTGGCATCTGAATGCCTAATGAGGAATAGTAGTATTCCATCTTCTGGAATAAGAAGTTGGAGTTACAGCCTTGGGCAGAAGTGTCAGTCAGAGCCATGTGTGAGTGACAATCAAGCCTGTGGTAAAAGTGAAACAAAAGAAGAGGGTAAAGTTAAAATTCTTTAGGATTCTTCCCTTAGGCTACTTGGACACTACTGAGAATCCTTCCAAATATATGTTCCTTTTCTCTCCTTCCTTAATTCCCTAGTACTGACCTATCCTGTTAGGCATGACCCTTTCCAAGGCCTGGGTATATCATCTTAATCCCTTCCTTCCTTCATCCGTTTTGGGGAAGTCTCAGTTTAAACATGACACAGATAACTGATGTATCAGAGCCTTGTGAACATAAGGACCAGAAAACACCGTTTTCCCCAGAGAAAGCAGGGTTTTTGCCAGCATCTGCATATGCCTTCAGATAAAGCTGTACAGCAAAACATAAGGTTTATGTTTGGACAACCTTCATTTTCACTCTCCTCTACTACCCTCAATTTGGAACTAGGGGGTTTTTGTTTTCTTTCCCCCTCCTTTTAGCACAAATGGGTCAGTGAACTTCACAGCTTGAGACCTTGACAGAACCATCTGTTCTTCATTAAAAGCCATTAATGACAATGATAATGGCACTAATTAGGCTATGTGCAAACATACACATGCTTCAACAGCTCCAGAGCTACAGGCAATCAAAGGTCCAAATTGAACCAGCTGCTGTACACTATCAGTGAGCACTAAGAACCTCCACCCCATCTTGTCCCAAATACAGGGACAAGCAGTCAGCATCCAGATGGACATGTGGAGCAGGTTATTCCAATACACAAATAGATCAAGGTCTTTCGCCTTTGTTTCCATTGCTCTTCCACCATTTCCTCTTCATTTTGTGTTAAGAATGATTGGGAAACACCACCACAGCCTGTGAGCGTGTGTTCTCATCACCATCTGACAGCTTTAATTCTCTTGTAGGTAGACCTGAGTGTGCACGCAGGGCTTGAAGAAGCAGATCACTGTGTTACACCTGCAAACTCCTCCCAGCAAATGTATTGACTTGCTACTTCTTCCAAACCTGACTTCTGGAATTCACCTTGTTATTCCCTGCCTTGGTTTCCTAGTGTCTAAGAGTAGAGACAGTACCACTGCACAGGCATCTGTCACAGCTGCCTCAGAATGGTTAGTGTTACGAAATCCTTGATACAAACAACATCTAGAATTTGGAGCTACACTAATAAGAGTTTCCATTTACTATAACAGCTCAATTACAATAACAATATGATTGCAAAAAAACCTGACCTACAGAAACACCATCCAGTGCAGCAAGGCCTGCTGGATCAGGGGGTGTCCTTGCATGTGGAAAACTGGAAATCCATGCTTGCCTCTAGTCTCAGTTTCCTCTAGCCCATAGGTATGCCTCTTCCATGTTCTTTCCTTTGGGAAATAAACATCTGTAAAAGAGGAATGATGAAACTGGCCTCTTTGTAAAATGCTTTGAATTACATTCTGAATGTATTTTATAATAAAGGTCCAATAACAGTACTCCTGGGAAGTTTATCCAAGCACATTCTCCTGGCAGATGTAGGTACAGTGTTTGGCTATGCACAGTAGTGAATGAGGAGCACACAAGTTGCAACACAACCACCCACTCAGTACATTATGTGTTAAGACCCAGTGCAGTTGCTGAGACTCCACAGACAGCAGGACTGGCAGGGAGAATAAGCCCGAGCACTACTGCTATGCAACTGGTGGGAAACCTGGTATTTCAAACTGGGCTAAGCCCAAACAATCAACACCAAGTTTTAAAATGAATTCAAAATACGGAACAACTAAATGCCTTCTTGAGGCTTTGAGCCAGAATTGAGAGAAGAGAGACCCACTCATTCTCCTGTAGCATGTCTTTCTCAGATGTGACCATTTCAGACTGACCACACTGACTCTTTGCTAATACCAAAAGCCTAAGAAAGGTCCCAACCCTTACAGTCCTCCAAGATAAACTAGTTTCTGGCTACTTCCTCACCTTCCTGCCTTAGTTTTTCAAGGGAATAGCAGCATGTTGTTCATAATGGACTAACAATTCCAAAGACAGGAATGGAAAACAATGGCTAGGAGATTTTTTTTTTAGCTCCAATGAATTTTTAGCATCAAGGATAGGGACTTCTTGATAAAAAAAAAGAAAATTCTGAGAACAAATCTGGTAATGTTCCAGCTACGAAGACAAGAACCACCTAGTCCCCTGTTTTACAATACTTGAAGGGTCCTCCACTTCTTGTATTATCTTATTCACCTTGAAGTCTGGGGACTAACATTTCACCTGAACCATCTCTCTCTGACAGAGGGCATTTCTTCAGCTTTTACTGCTTAATCTGAAGTTTCACAGCATTCTTACAGGAAGTCTTAAAGTCTTAATCCATTCCTACCATTCTTGCATCATCATAACAGATCAGCCAGGATCCCAAAACCCTCTTTTCAATTTCAGATAATTAATAATTGGATCAGAAGTGGTTTCTTATTGTTACAGTATCTGATAATAAAAAGCTGTATCTACTAATGAGTCACCTCTCCTATATAATAGACTGGTGTACAAAAATCACCAACTGTGGAAAACCTGTGTTAGTGCAGTTATTAAAAAAAAAAGTAACTATGCAATTTCAAAAGCAATATGCAGTTACTTTATTGCTGTTCTATAGAAAGTTAAGTTTTATTTTGTTTTTATATTGGACTTTTTTTTTCTCCAAACACAAATTGCAGCATAAACCACCTGAGAACTCAGCACACACTGACTAGTGGTGTTAGAGGGCAATACTGTATGAATTTTTCACACAGCAGAGTACAACATACGGCTAGAATCATGCCTGCTTATACATGAAACTCGAATAAAACTGATCATTCAATTTGAAAATCTTCATGTTCTGACCTCCTGACAATGCCAAATAGAATTTTTTTTTTTTTAAAACAACAATTCTTTTAGAAAGCAGAAACCAGGCAGTTTCACTGTATCTATGTTTTAATAGTCTGGGTTTCCCAAAACGTATCAATGTCCAGTGGTAATTCTGTATGTCCTGTGCTTCTTTGAAAGGCACATAATAAGTCTCCTGATTCTGCTTTCACCATACACCATTGCCCCCACCCCCTCTCAGCCCTGCCCCAACCTACAGCAATATTTCTTTATAGTTAGATGTTAATAAAAAGGTGTCCCTCTCTAGAAGCAACTCATTACCCAAGCATGTTGAAGGAGATTATGAGGAAGGAGGTATTATTGCACAGTGACCTGTGACGGTTATTTCTCCAAGAAGAGCAATCATGAGGAGCGAGTACATGAGGAGATGATGTACATGTGGCAGAGCAGAGTCCTGTCACTATGCAGCCAATACCTGTTTTTGTATGCTTTTAATTCCTCAATTCCCTCTCTTCCCCAAAGGGTCAGGACAAAGCTACCTGCTGGCCTATATGGGGTGTCTCCCAGCACACAGCAGCAAGAGATGAAAAGGCTAATTCTCCATGGGCAGCGAAAGGCGAGATGCGTGGCCCGAAAGACTAGCAGCACCTGCTGACATCACCCAGGATACAAAAGCATCAGGGAACACCTGTGTGCCAGGTAAGAGGGGCTAAGCAAAGAGTACTCTGCAACCAGACCACAAAGCATCCTGATGCATTGTTGTAAAAGGAACTAACCTCAGTTCTGTCTCCGAAGGGCTGGGGTCCTAGTTGTGAAAGGGCCAGGCTGGCTCAGGAGGAGACCCACATGAGTTGGTATTGTCAAAGGATGGTTATTCTGGGCCTGAGACACTGTCATAGGTCAGGCTAAGCACAGATCACAGTGATGAACTTTTCCCCTTGGTCCTGCGCTCTGGCATTGAGTGCACACACAGAAGGAGCTGGGGAATAGAACTTACTGCTCTCATGGGACAACTGAGCTATCAGACAGAGGAATGCTAAGGAACCAGCTCTTGATCTCACCACCATCACTTATTTGTGAATTTAGAGCTTTCAAACACATCTAGTCAGAACACATCACCAAATTCAGACAAAAATGCCTAATCAAGATAATATGAAAATTGCATTTTTTTCAATTGATTTTTAATTCACAAAAAGATTCCACACAGTTGAACTCAGGCCTTGGTTTCTCCTGTTTTCTCTTTTGTTTGGCCTAGATCACAAGCTCTTCAGGACAAATGTTACTTCTTCCCAGCCTTCTCTGCAGTACTATATGCATTTACCACATTTAATCTGGGGAGGTCCTGATTCTGTCAGAAGTCCCCAGCCACCTTACTAGTTGAAGTATCTTTACCAAAGCCACAGAAATTAAAAGGAAACAAAATCACACCTATTCATGTTGTACAGGTTTGAACACACTGAAATTATAGATCAGAAAGATTGGAAGGTGTTAAAAATCCTGTGTTAGAACAGACTCAGAGATTGGCTCTCACAATTTATGTGTAAATTTCAAATTTAACACTAAAAGCATGGATAGGAAGCACTACATAAGCACACAATTTCTTTCAAGTGTATAGAAAAGGGACAACCCTGCAACACTTGCCAAGGTAGCCCTAAGCTCAGGTGGTATTTGGAAACAGCTCACTCAGGAGATGCCTCCACTGAGTACAGCAGTCAGATGTTAAGCTCATTTTTACCTGTACTCTGAGATATTCCAAGAACCTGGTAACTGCATTAGCACAGCACTGAGCTTGAATTAATTACCATAATTCTTTAATTCATGTTGGCCTTTAATTCATGTTGGCCTTTAATTCATGTTGGAGTTAGCTCTGACACAATGGCATAATGTAAAATACTGAAGAGGTTTGACATCACTACTGATTCACATTGTGTATTGCTGACACCCAGCAGGGTAGGAGGCACAAACCACCCAGAGGGGAACCACAGATTCAGGCTCACAGCTGACTAACAGAGACATCTTTCATTCAGCTTAGAGCACAGGTAGTATGTACTCATTTTAGTCTGAACACAGGTCAGATATTCCCCAAAGTAGCAAATTGCCTATCCTGCTTGCGTTGGAAAACTTTCCTCCTCCTGGAGGGACAGTGTAACCATCTACACAGAGTCTAACGAAACTAAGAAGGAAAGGCTCCTGGCATGAGAAAGGGTTGCAAAGTCTAATCTACCACAATGGATTAATGCTGTCCTGAAAAAACTTGCTGGGTTAAGCTTTCAGAACCTATATGTAGGGCAGTGTTGAAAAATGCATGTGCCACCATCACTGAGAAATGGGCAACTTCTTTCCATTCCTCTTCCATTTGCTGGGTAAACAGGCCAATCGCAGAGTCAGCAGCCATGGCAATTTCTGAATCAATATTTATCAAGCCCTTCTCCAACTGCTATTTCATGCCTCATTGGTCAGAGAGCATCCCCTCCAAGCAAGCCAGAAAATCCTGACCTTGCAAATGACAGAGGAGCTGCCCGAGGATTGCAAATTAGAGCAGCTCCTCTAGCTTTAAAAAAAAAAAATCACAATTCACGTGACTGTCCTCTGGAATTATGTATTATTCTTCTGCCCTTTTCCTTTCTCCCATCCCTTCTTTCAGCAGCAGCCCTTGAAGCAAAAACGTCATTTAAGAGCCCTAAACAAACAGCTTGTTCATTAGCAGAAATCAAACCACATGCAAATGACATTAAAAGCCTTGATACCCTCAAGGGAATCTGTTTTGTTTTGGGGTTTTTGTCTGTACTTTTAATGACATGAAAGATTGATTTCTTCCTGCCCCTTCCCTAGGCATAGTAAGTGAGTTTGCAATTATTTCATCAAACAAAAACAACTAGGGGAATAGACTGATAGAAAGGTATTTGGGGGTACAAAGATATGATCCCCCATCCCAGCATGTCACAGAGGAGACTACAGAGAGCAGAGAAACCTGACAGAGGCCAAGTGCTGTAAGATCACCTCTGGAAAACAGATTGTCAAAAGTCAACCAACAGTTCAGGGACATTTGAAAAGAAGGAAAGCCTTGCCCTTTGTAGTCAGAGAAAATAACTCATTGCAAAAACAATTGTGTCTATGATTCTTTGAAGAAATAGTGTTACTTACCAGCACATTCTCTGAAGTGTATGGACTGCCTCCAGGAACTACGCAGGCAGTTCAGTCTAGAGAGGATTCACAGTGCAACACAATCTGGTACCACAGCATGTCCCTTTGCTGCAGCTTGACATGCCTGAGGTTTTCTGGGAAAATATGTTTGTACCTGAACAGCCCATCAAAATATACACTGAAGGCTGAAGGTGAGGTATTGTTCCAGCCAGAAAGAGAATGAAACACAGTCAAAGTGCAAATAGGAAGGATCTGAGACAAGTCACCGCTCTTGATTTTTTTTTTTTTTTTTTGTTCTCAAGCAGAAGAGAAGAATTCCTCCAAGCATATTCCACATAAGGAAACTGCATCTTAAAGTTTCCTCAGAGTCCGAACCTAAGCTGAGAATTTCTGGAACTTTGGCTACTGTAGTGTAGATGCCCTAGGTTTTCTGTGTACAAGTCTGTTATTCAAAACAAACAATAGGGATGATTTCTGTGCACATCTTGTTCCCACTAATCCCCACTATTCTTCTAGGAACACTTCTTCCAAAACAGTTTCTCTCTTTACTATTTCTCCTCCTCTTTGACTTACAAGTTAATATAAAACTGGTCTTTTGACTTTATTTTCATTATTTTTGTAGGATCTACCTCAAAAGACCACATCACCACGTTTGAAATATTACACTGCACTCTGCATTTGAAACTCTCTCTGCTCATTCAGAAAGCAGTCTTGTTCAGGGGAGTTTTGTCATGGGATGTCCCTTGGGTTACAGCTCCAAATTGCATAAAACAAGACAGTTTAGTGGCTCCTCAATCCCTGGGAAAAGACCTCTGTTTTTTCACACTCAAACCCAACGACTTCAATTGGCACTTTGTTCCTAAGGAGTCCAAGCTGACCGCTCTCAACCTCTTTTTGTACACGTTTATTTCTCTAGTTAAGCCATGTTTCATGTGATCTCCCCTGTTTAAATCCTGCTGTATTGACTTCTGTCCAGATTTCAACATTTTACTTGCCTTTGTATTTATCTGGTATTCAACAACACTTTCCACATTAGCAGCATCAGTGAACTAATGGGCTATTTGTTATTTCGCAGGTCATTAGTTAAGGCCTTGAACAGAACAACCCTTCAGCAACACTCATGTCTGCCCAGGACACTGCTCCTCAGTCTCATTGGTACCATTTACCATTTCTTTACATATACAGCCCTCCTGCTGATTCACAGATCATGCCACACCACCTACATGCATACTGATGAAAATACATTTTTCTTTGCTTCCCTGCTACAAAACGCTTCAACAGAATCTCAAGTGCTTGGCATTCTCTCTTTCTGCCAGTCAAGCAATTACCACCATGTTTTCTTTGAGATATGTATATATATATGCCATAAATATAACAGTTAATGCAATGGAAAAAAATAATAATACAAAACCCTTATTCCATAAACAGTAGGATGGAGGAAGTTCAGTTTGTTATGGATTATCTCCCAGTACATTCTCATCCACATGTCCTAAACCTGACTTGGTAGTTTCAGGCTCCCGTGCCTTTCCCTGTTTTATAGAGGGGCACACTGGAAGGGCAGGATGCTCTCTGGCCAGTCTGGACTCACAGAGATACTGAATGGCCTGCCCGTAGGCATGTGTAAATGACCAGCTGGCTCCTGCCAGACTGAGCAGACATGGGCAAAAATAGCTGAGCTGGTCCCTCAGCAGACACCAACAGATGCCCACATACCTTCTACTCACTCACCAGTTCCCATGGAACACACAGGGACTCAATACATTTGATTTCTGTTCTGTTACACTGTTCCAAATTGACTAGATAGAAGGATTCCCCAGATCTCTTTCCTGAAGGAAACTAACAACATATTTGTGTTGGAATGCACTTGTCTGCACCTGCAGCAACAGTCATTTGGGAGTCAGCCATGGTGGCAGATGCACCTCATCAGGATCCTAAAGGCTTAGCAAGAGTAGGCTCTGCCATCAAGCTTTCTGCAAGATCAGGGACATAAGTTTGAAATTGTATTGGATAAACAATATATTTTAAAAGGTGAATTTTTGTTGAGGTGCTATCAAAAGATCTTATTTGGCGTCCCAGCGTAAGAGTCACCAGTCAGTACAAAGGCTGTGAAAACTGAACTTCCACAAAAACAATGAGAGGGACTTGGTTACAGAAAGGAAGAGGAAGTTTCACACAGGGGTTACTCTCCCTCTGTCAATTGCTTTAGTGAGACCTCACACAACCATCTTAGCAGTCTGTGCTGCATTTTCCCATCTGTCAAAGAGGAGAAGGAAACAGAACATTTAAAGCAGGCATCAAGTTGCCTAGTGCATTAATGTTTATAGACTGCTTTGAGATATACTGGGCAGGGGAAGGGCGGTGGGGGGGAGAAACAAAACGTGTGGAGGGTTGGTGAGTCAAGGATCAAATTTTGAGGCATCAACTTTAAGGGTATTCCTCAGGATTCAATTCTAGGGCCAGTTCTGTTCAACAATCCAGATGAAAGAGCTGAATGGACCATTAGCAAGTTTGCTGATAAGAGGCCTTGCAGAGACATCTACATAGATTGGAGCAGTGGGCTACAATTAATAGGATGAAATTTAACCAACTGAAATGCCTACTTCTGCACCTAGAGCAGAGTAATGCTGGCACAAGTATAAATTGGGAAAGGAGTGGCTGGAGAGCAGCCCTGCTAACAGAGATCTGGAGGTGCTGGTCAGCAGCAGCCACAGTATGTGCCCTGGTGTCTGAGAGGGCAAACCCATCCTTTGGTGCATCAAACACAACATCACCAGCTGCTCAAGAGTGGTGATTACCCTGCTGTAATCAGCACAGATGCAGCCTTGCTTTGAATATTGTGGACAGTTCTAGGTCTCATAATTTAAGGGAGTGAAGGTCCTTGAATATGTCCAGGGCAGGGAAATAAAGCTAGTGAAGGGGCTGGAAGGAGTGTCCTGTGAGGAGTAGCTGAGGATTTTGGGCTTATCTAGTTTGGGGATGAGGAGGCTGAAGGGTGACCTCATTGCACTCTACAGGTTCCCAAGAAGGCTAAGTGGAGAGGGAGGCACTGAGCTCTTCTCCCTGGATCCAGAGACAGGACACAGGGGCATGGTTCAAAACTGCACTAGGAAAGGTTTAAACTAGACATTCGAAAACATTTATTTACTGAGAGTTTGGTTAAACACTAGAACAGACTTCCTAAAGAGGTGGTTGATGCCCCAGGCCTGACAGTCTTTAAAAGGCCTTTGGACAATGTCCTTAATAACAAGCTTTAGTTTGGTCAGCCCTTAGTTGTTCAGGCTGTTGGATTAGTCTAAGGTATTCTAAACAGCAGAGCCCACAGGGCACAAAAGCATGAAGCAAGACTTTCAAGTTTGATGTGCCAGCTCAGAGCTCTGGGACAAGAAGTTTCCTCCAGAAAAGTAGGCCTGGCTGGCATAACTTCCCCAGATGATTCAGGAACTCTGACTCATGTCCAGTACTACCAGTTATATTTTCATTTTTTTGTTCTTGGCTTCCTCCTCCACCCACCTCTTCATAAAGGACTGATTTGCTGATACATTTCACTACAAACTCATGTATCCCTTTTCACTGCTGGTGCCAACCATGCCCCTCAAACAAGGCTGTTGAATTTGACCTTCAGAATCCATGAGTCAAACAGTACGGTGTGACCAACTCACAGTCTGCAATTCATGGCCAGATAGGGATGAGGTTACGCAGACTTCCAGCCAGCCTTGTTACTGCAGCATCCTAAATAGCTTCCAAATCAAATCAAGGGTAGTAATATATTGGTGACTCGAGAGAGAGAAAAGCCTTTTGTCTCTGAACAAATTTATTTCTCTCTGAAATTAAGACCTTCTGATTTCAATTTCACCTCCTCTGCTGCTGCTGAAATGAAGCTGCTAAAAGCACAATGACGCACAGCAATACCCTCTTTGGGCTAAACAAAACTTCATAGTAAACAGATGGAAGGACTTGGCACAGCTCATTCCTTGGGCACCCTGAAATAGGAGAGCATTTTCCTTTGTCCATTTTCTCCCATCTCAGATAACATCTGGCTCAGTCAGGGAGATGTTACTGCACAGACACATTTCCCTGCTGCAGGCCAAACAGGCCCTTGGCAGGAAGCACAGGAATACACACTTTTGTGCTATCAAACAACACTACAGCGAGTGTGCTTTTGTGGGCTGTGTGAAAATTGTATGGGCACATATGCTCATGTGTGCAAGAGGGTGGAAATCAGATGGCTACACCACATAAACAATGAAGTTATGAGCTGGGTCCTGACTCTGTATCTCTGCTATAAACAAAAACACCTGCTAAGTTATATTAAAGATGTTAAGAACAGTTGGAAGGAAAAGCTTCTTTAATTTCCTCACATGTGCCTTTTCAGAGTACAGTCCCTATACCAGAAAGATTTTGTTTATGTGATTCCTACAGGTTTTTTAACCTGGGTACACAAGCACACACAAAACAGTTACTGGTGAAATGCTTGAAGCACTACTGGAACAGTATACACACCCCTGCTACATTTATGCAGTTTGCTATGCCTGCAGTTTTAAAGTAAGGGGCAATGAGGAGTCTTACAGAGAGGTGGCCATGTAGCCAGAAAGATGAACTTACCCAGAAAAAGTATTGAGAACTAGATACTCACCTGAACAACCCAAGAATTAATCAATTTTCACACATAAATCAGCAGCTCTGTGCACAGTAGCAAATGACAGACATACAAACTGAAAAATATTCTTTGAAGTCTCATTTTGGCTTGACATGAAAAGGGAAAACCAAATCAAAAAGATACATCATAATAAAAACTTGTTAGAAACCTCCTCAGGCAAGGAATATAGCAAGGACTAAAAGCTTTGATGACATTTAGACTCCTGGCTACACAAATCTCTTCTAAAATAAAGCAGTCTCTAGAATAGATAGTCAGATCAGACAATGACAGATCACTAGTTATAAGTTCATGGGCTTTTAGATAAGACATAAAACCAGGTCCTGACCTTGTGTGATCATTAAAGATCTCATAACACTTTTTGCAAAAAGTGGGTTCTTAATCCCACTGGTCTGGAAACAATCTAATTTAGGTAACTACCTAAATCAATCTTACAGATTCATCTAAATACAGCACTCTGTTCTCCAGGCTCAAATAGTCTGTGGCATTTCTGCATGCAGTAATACACGACTAAGAGAGTCCTCCTTATCTCTGCACTAGGTGAAGTGACCTTTGTATACGCACTCATTGCCACACCTATATGGGGGTTATGAAACTTAACATTTGTTAAGGAATTTGGAGATGCACAGTACAATGGGTAAGAAACTCATTATGGTGTTCAATGCAGTTCAGTTTCTGTGAAACCCTTTCCACAGTAGAGTAGCTAGGAATTAGAGCTTCTCAAATTTTGAGAGCTAACAAATAAACACTAAACCCAACCACTAAATTTTCAAAACATAAGGATAGGGTTCTTTGATAGGCCTTAAAAGAAAACACACGTTTTTTTCCCAAGCACAATTTCCAGTTTCCATCCAGGAGGACTCACAAGCATGGCTTGTTTTCAAAACTTCTTTACAAATATTATCACCAGACGTCCCAAAACTCCTTGGGGTTCATTCAATATGGAAACCCACAAGTGTGGATGAGAGAGCAGATGAAACCAAACAACAGAAGCATCAACTGTGCAATTCATTAAGGAGTTAGTCTCCCAACATAGTCAGTAATTATCTCTTAGAGGAATAAAGCAGCAATAAAATCCTGAAGGCACACACAGCTGGAGCTACAGAAGACTTGAAATATGGATGTAGTGGATTTTTACTCTAATAAAAATGTAAGAGGACAATTGCATGTGTCACCAGAAAGATTAAGCTTTGAGAGACTTTGAGAGTGAGGTCTTAACATGACCGTGCCTGCACGCACATAAAAGAACACCTGGGTCAGGGTGGGCCTCTGGATACTGACAGGGAAGGTTTATTTTGAATTGAGATCTCCATTCACAATTATCTGTCAAGGCAAATATGTTATTCTTTTGCAGCTAGGTGAAAAGGAAAGCTTGTCATTAAAGCAGCACTCAGTTATGGTTACTTACAGCACTCACCTCTTGTAATCCTTCAGCATTGCTAAACAGAGGGCATGATTCCATTCCCATTAAGATCTAAGAATAGATTCCCTTGGAAAACGATGCAGATGGATTACAGAGATGCTCTCACCTGCATCTTGCCAAAGCAGAACATCCAAGTTTTCTTCACCAGCAAAGCCTAGTAAATGTCCATTTTTCTGATCATCACTGTCTATTTACCTCAACAGTCTGACTATATAACCAAAAGTCAATTACAACTTATGAGAAAGGTTCCAAGAACAACTTATTTCTCATGATGACACTTGTTTCTTTGATGAGCCTGCAGAATAAGAGCACACAACAGCTTTTTTAATGCATGCAACTTCCTGGTAAAACATCGTGCACTGGAGTCAAGAGAACACAACCCCAGTAGGACTCTCTTGCTCACTCTTTCCTGTTCCTCTCGCACGGGGGAAAAGCTGGCAGGCCAAAAAGGCACCAGTAAAAATTAGCTTATAGTATGTAGCAAGAAGACTGTGGGAATATCCTCCAGTTACTGATTTAGCACATTTTGTTGGAAGGGTATGTGGTTAACAAAAAAGACACCTGAACTAAACCACAAAACACATTTATCACACTTTAGAACATTTTTCCTATAACAATTAATTCTTCATAGTCAGTTGAAGATGAATAAGAAAATAGGTATTCTATTTTGGATACAGTTTTAACATCGTCGCATTTAAGTTCACTGTAGCATGAAAAGTGGAAACTTCAGAAAATCGGGAAAGTCACATTAGAAAAGCTGTTAGTGAAGTAATTGGGGTCTCCCCCATAATAAGAAATTACCTTAATCTTGGGCTATTTGTCTTTCTGGTGTGCATCATATTTTTCTTTAGTTTAGACCAGAAACTGTATTCTGGAAATTCATAGAATGGTTGGAGTTGGAAGGGCCCTGAAAGATCATACAGTCCAAGCCACCCTGCCATAGGCAGGGACACCTTCCACTAGACCTAATTGCTCAAATCCCCATCCAGCCTGAGACAAGGATGTCATGCAAGACAGTGTCAAATGCTTTGCACAAGTCCAAGTGGACGATGCAGTTGCTCTTCCCTTATCTACCAATGCCATAACCACATCGCAGGCCTCCAAATTTGCCAGGCACCATTTGCCTTTAGTAGAGCCATGTGGGCTGTCACTAATCACCCCTTTATATTCCATGTGCCTCAATACTGTTTCCAGGAGGGTCTGTTCCTGTCAAGGGTTTAGTCTGACTATAAAATTGCATTTTATGTTTAAGCAAAGGCCAAGAATTCCATGCTAGCTGTAGGCTTATTGCTTCTTTCTTCCATCTGCAGCTAGGTATAGGAATCACCAAAATAAATAACTACAGAAAGCAGTAGATTGCTGGTTCAAAGGAAAAGTTAAGTTGCAAAGTTGAGAATAGTTTCCCAATCTCAAAAGTATCTTGGTAGGAGAAGAGACTCATACAAGAAGACAACTTATTGTCCCTAAAACAGTATTAGCAATTATGTAATAAGTCTAGAGAAGCTCTGCAAAATACACATGGGCACCTGCCAACTTTTCCAACAGTGCAATGCTTGGCCTTCTTTGCACCACGTGCATGCTGAGAATGAAAAGCTTTGACTCACATTGCACCGGGGTAGTTATTTATAGATAACCAAAGTTCTGCATCCTAATTTTAACCTGTAAATTTTACTGTTACAAAAAACTACAAGCCCACACACCTCCCTTAAAAATAAAAAGAGCTTCAGAAGCTATAAAATATAAAACTTGCTGATAAGAGCTCATTGCAAAGAAGCACGGTCAGCAAGCCCATACTCTTCTTCATAAACATTTTAAGTGTTCACAAAACAGTGCCAAAGAGAGAAAGACACTAAAAAGTTATTTTATATCCCCTTTCCTCCCACTTCTTTTAACAGTGGACAGATAGGAGGAGAGTAATGGCAGCTCCTGCCCAAATAATTTCATCGATCCAAACCTGATCAATCTTACAGCAGACAGTACCAAGAGGAACAAAAATGAGCCACCATCTGTGGTGTCTTCTGGGTGGCAGCACAACTAACATTTTCTGAGTGAGCTGACACTCATGTCAGAGACAAGAGATGCATGATGGTTTAGAGAAACTTTTGTATAATTCTAAATTTGTTTTTTATAATCTATATTGAAAGATACATTGATGCCAGGAGTAACAAGCTGGTTTTTTTGTGGAAGATGCTAACAAATACCTTCACAGTGGCTGTCATTGTATCGTCGTGCTATGTCACCCCTCCTTGGAAACTACAATCCATTGCCAGCAGTGCAATACCTGAAGTTAATTCAGAGCTCTTTGCATTTTCTGCTACTCTCGAGATAGCAAAGAGCCACTCCAAACATGCACTGTGCTGGAAGCTGCTAACAAAAGTCCCTGTGCACTGAGGAAGCCTAGAATACCATTGTGGAGATGTGCTCCTTCATTTTGCGAGGCAAAAATTTGCCGTGGCAGAAGCAGTAACAGTAAAAAGTCACTTAATACAGCTAAGTCCTTTCAGGAAGACAGATCCAATAGATTAATTGCTAAAGTGTCATCAAATAGCTGACAAATCAGACTCAAACGGTGTGGTGTGCTTACACCACCTATGCAGCATGAGTCTTAAAGTAAAGTTACAGCCTTCTTTGCCATAAGGTTTCCAAATGGGCATGTTGTGTATGTTATTTATGGACAGCTGCCCAGACCTTCAGATGAACACCCCAAGAGCTTCCACCTCAAACTCAGCAGTGACATCTCAGGTCTCCAGTTTAACTGTTGAATTATGGATTGCTTCTACAAACAGCCAAAAGAGTGAGAAAAGCCAACAGAGGAGAACTGGAAGTTACTATTATGGTGGAAAACTGAAAACAGAAAGGCAAACAAATGCAAAGGGAAGGAGAGTCTAGTGACTGAGGGACACGGAAGAAAACGAATGAAGGGAGTACTGGAGGATAGGGACATGGTGGAAAGAGAGGGGAAACCACAAATTTCGTCTCAATCTGAGAGACCCAGAAACAACATCCAAAAGCTGAGCTACTCTCCAAGCTCACTGGCTCACTCAATCCTTACCTTTGTCCCATCCCAAACTGATTACTGTGGTTGAGGAGCAAGGTCAGCAGCCACCTACCACTCCAGGGAAGCAGAAAAAAATGGATGAAACAAAGTATTTACCTCATGATGATGAGGAGGAGGAGGAGGATGGCCTCTCCCCAAACTCCCTGAGGGTTAGTGCTGGGCCCAGGTGTTCCCCGTTACTTGCCCAGCCCCACAGCTGTTGCCCCTCAGGATGGGTTCCCAGCACTCAGATTGTTCCACAAAACTTCCTTCCAGCTCTACTCATCAACTAAGGCCTCAGATTTTAGCACACACTGTCACCAATGTGGCTCTGCTTTGACAGCGGTAGTATTTCTCCAGCACACAACCCCCCCTTTGCAGAAAAGTTGCCCAGGGGCAGAATAAAGGAGATTTCTCTTGTACCTGGAGCCATGGGTGTCAGTATCTGCTAGTTACAGTCCACTAACAAACAAAGAACTGGACCCAAAGATGGGCCAGGTGTCGCTCTGTCTACAATGTCCTTTGTTTGTTAGTAACCCGCTCACAACTATTGCTCAGGTCAGCTTTGGCTGGAGGCTCTGAACACTGCCAGTGAAGCATCTGGTCCTCAGTCAGGTTGAATTGGAGCTCTTTGTGCTTTGGCTGCCCAGAAACCTACAGATAGCATTTTTGCAGCAGCTGTTTTGAGATTCAAGATTATCACAGTAAAAGGGAGAGAGGGGAGCAGACAGTGGCCAATTTACCCCTGATTGCAACCACTACTTATCATGCAAAACGCAGTTCTGAGAGCATGGCTTCAGTGCACATTCTCCATTCAAAGGGAGAGGGGAAGCCAGTTTTTAAAAACTAGAAGAAAAGGCCAGTAAATTACCATGAAGTTATATAAACAAGTGATATTAGAGGGCCATTTGTGAATGGAGGGCTTATATGAGCTTCTGTAAGCTGACAGGAATAAATTTGTTTTGCCCCTCAAATAGGATAACTAGCTGGAGGCAGCACCACTTCATCAATGAGAGATTTCCAAGGAGAACTTTGCAGAACTAGGAAGGAGCAAAAGAAGTGATAAAAATGCCCTTCTGCTCTGCTTTCTGTTTGACACCAAAAGAAATGCACTTGTCTGACCCATAGTATATTTATACACCCACATCTTATGGCTTGTTCATGACTTCATCAGCAAAAGTGTTTAGGGTTTGCCTGCTATTAAGTAGCCAGACAGAATGCATTAGTCTAGAAATGGCTTATTAAATTCCACTGTCAAACTGAAGGAGTCAATAAATACAGAGGAATGCAAGTGCTTTAATTATATAAATCTTCATGTGTACTCTTAAAAAGTTCCCATATAACATAGTTTCAGTTCTGGTTTGATTTCTTCCTTGCCTAACTCGTTACTTTCTTCTGCCAGGCTTCGTCCTACCTCAGTGTGTAGTACTGTCAAGCACTGAGTTGCCTACAACTTTTTTGGGAACTGCTCCTACCCAGCAAAGTGGGCCAAGTCACCACATAGGGATTCTAAACTCAGGGAATTCAAACCACTTAGGCAGTTGAAGGATCACAAATCAACTCAATTTTTTCTAGGCAAAAAAGGACATTCTTCCAAGCTGATGGAAAAACTCTCCCATTCCAAAATGCAAAAAAAGATTCAGCAGAATGCAGAAAACTTCTGCCATTAAAGTTATGGAGGCAAAACCATTATAGCCCCATCTTACCTACCAAGTCAACAGCAATGCTGAAAGCATTACCTTCAACTCATCTCCAGTACAATCAACCATTTTTAAAAACACATTGTTGCTGCCTTCCAGCACAGCCCCTGCTAAATTTGTACCATATAGATTCCACCATTATCCACATGGCACAACATCAGTAACTTGGATGAAACCAAGCATTTTCGAGCCACAAGGACCAAAAGATGAGGCTTTTTTTGTTTCTAAGAATTAAAAGAAAGGTAGGGATTTTTTTTTATTTGGTTGTTGTACTGGTTTTGTTGACTTCTGATGAGAGTTATCAGACAACGTATGTTGTTCTGAGTTAGAACCACTTCAACCCCAGAAACCTATTTGTGGGTCTTATTTCAGCAGAATTATTTTCTTCTCAAGGAAATCTTAAGCTTTCAATAAGGATTTAAGAAGTCACATCAATTTTTTGGGGACAGTTTTAATTTTCTTCATCCCTCACTTACCCTGATCAGGATTAAACTGGATTAACAGAACTGGCATGGTCCTGTCTCAGACTGCATTCAGCTGAAGTTTAAAGCTTACATTCACTCTACCGGGATTTTCCCGAAATGTTCCTGCTGGCAAAGCACCAAATAATTCTTAGCAACCTATCACATAAAATATTGAATTCTCCACACTTGCTCCAAAAGTATTTGCAAAACTAAAAAACACAGGTAATTAAACCATGTTTAAGGGTTGGTTGTCTTCTGGTGGTTTTGTTTTGGTTTGTTTTTTCCCCAAGTCCCAATCGCACTGAAGCTGAGAAAGCTTGAATTTAAACTAGACACAGCAATGCCCTCTAGTGTTCTGCAGAGAAATCTGGTAAAAGGCTGCCCAAAGCCTTAAAAAATTCAAGCTTAGGACTGCTGTACCACCTCAAGTGACAGTCAACATTTTGAAAACTCATGAAGCATCCTTAGAATTTTCCGCACATGACTGTGGCCTGCAGAACTATCTGAGATCCTTTCTTTTCCTTCCCTCCATTGTTGATACTTGCATCATAATTTCAAAGACCATCCATGGACAGTATTTTACTGTCTTCCCACCTGTGGCATGTGACAAATCACGATACCCACTCTGCACCTTCCCCAAGTACACACAGCATTTGGTACCCTGTGTTACTGACCCATCACACAACATGTCATTTTTGGCTTGAGGGGCTTTCTTACAGATCTGCAAAGCTTAGTGCATTTCCTCACAGCAGTAGCATTCCCAAGATATTGATAAAATTGCAAATAAAACTGTCCAAATTCAAGAAAGACTTAAATAAAGGAGAGCAGTCTCACAGTTCAAAAAAACACCTGCAGAGTTCTCAAAATGTTTATTTACACCCTGTACACATTACAAAACTCAACTTTGTACAAACTAATGGAAGAGATTTTATAACTGGAGGTCTGAAAAGCAAAAGACAAAGTCCTTGATGAAGGTTGGTCTTTAAAGGGCAGCTAGGAGTCCTTAAATTTTACCATCCATTGCTCTTGAAAGTCAACTGCTGGGCTCTCACCATCTAGACAAAAGCAGAAAAAAGATTGAAAGGAAATGCCAGTTTTGCCTGTGTCCTATCTGAAATAAGGTGAGGGAAAATTAAACTGTTTATTTTTTGGCAATCTAAGGAGGACTGGTACACTAAGGAAACTGCCAGTACAAAGACAGCATCACAGTCACAAATGCCCTAAGCCCTATGTGATTTTGTAGCCATTTGAGGGGGCAGGAACTCTTGACTGTTAGGTGAAAGAAAGATACTGTTATTATTGGACACAATGATCTTAAAAGGTCTTCTCCAAACTAAATGATTCTCTGGTTCTGTAAAGTTGTATCTGGAATTTGTTTCTTGTCTGAACAATTTCAATAACTACAAGCAGGCCTATTAACAGTGTTTCACACTCCTCTTGGGACACTCACTGGAACAAGGTTAATACAGGCATGGTTTCTTCGGAGGGAAGCTAATTTGGCCTGTTTGATAGGTAACAACAGGAGCTTAGGCCTTCAGACTAGGCATTACCCTGCACCTTCCAGAGGAATTTATTTGCAAGAACAAAAAATATCAGAAATACTCTTATGAACAAAACTTGTTTAAAAGTTCTCCAAACAAAAGGCTGCCAGAGTGACTGTAGTTCTGCAAAAATTACTGGACATAAAGAAAACATCCAGGGGGATCAAACCTAGAGTAAATTCTGGACTTGATGTGGCACTTGGGAGGAGCCTTTTAGCCTTGTGTCTGAGGCTGGAATACAGAATTTGGATGTACAAATGGGATCAAATTAAACACTGTTAAAATTATATTTGAGCTAAGAAACTCTTCACTTTAAACACTTCAGTGTTTAAACTGCATTTTCCTCAGAAGGCAACCAAAACCTATTCTAGCTAAACAGGCAGATACTTTTTTTTCCTCTAAATTATTTTTGATCTTGTTATACATGTAATCAAATTAAGAGAAAAAAGAAAACAGTTTAGAGACTTACCAGAAGACAGCCAAGGGAAGATATTCATGTTTGTACCACTGCACTAGGAATTAATATTTCTTAGAGGTCTGACACAATACATCTGTATGCACAGACCACTATCCTGGAGAAACTGCTTGTATATATATATTGAAATGAAGGAAAAAAAGAGCTCTCAGGATCAGCTTTTTTCCTGTCACATCGTCATTCTATTTGCAGGGGATAGTGTGGGGAAAGGACCATTCAAAATTCAGGGTACAAAAAAAGCAAGGGAAAGATCTAGAGAAGACAGACATCATCTTGAAAACCTATTTTCCAGCCTGACTGAATTAAACAGCTTTTCCATTTCCTTCAGCTCATCCAACAGTCCAGTGCCTTTCAGACACATCCTCACCTTCTCCTGGAAGAAGGAGAACAACACGAAAGAAAATGCAGGAAAATGCTCCAACATTCAACACAGAAAGGCCACACACACAAATACTGTCATATCTTGACAAGATGTGTATTGTTCTGCAGAGCTGGGAGCATTCTACCAGTGCTTCACTTGGCAAAGATGCCAAGAATGTCCAGGTAAACACTAAAACAATCTGAGCTGCAAGTAGTTTCATCAGTGAAGTATAAACTGAGCTCTTCCAGTCTTTGCCTTGGCTCTCTTTTTGCACGAGTCCTTTGCTATGAGTCTAGTGCTGGTGCA
The DNA here is from genome assembly GCF_022539395.1 of Myiozetetes cayanensis. Classification (NCBI taxonomy): domain Eukaryota; kingdom Metazoa; phylum Chordata; class Aves; order Passeriformes; family Tyrannidae; genus Myiozetetes; species Myiozetetes cayanensis. The sequence continues at coordinate 36,524,988 of NW_026087853.1, read as the reverse complement.
TTCTCCTTATTTTCTTTCTGTGTCACCATCTGCAGGTACTTCAGTCTCATGGGAGGGAGCTGCTCATAAAGGTCAAATCCCATAGGGTTCTCTGCATTCAGCAGTCTGTAGTGCAGCAGGTGCTTTTTCAAGTTCTGAAGAAAGAAATAGCAACCATTAAACATGTCTGAAAGGAATCTAATCTTTTCCACCATCTCCAACACAACAGAGCAAGCTGCAGATAGTACAATTCCATCATGGTCAACATATTTAATTACATCTTCAATTGAAGAGCTATAAAAGGCAAGTTTCTTGCAATAAAATTTACTTTTGATCTGCATGAGAATTCCTCTTCTGAGCACAACTCCACTGTCTTCTCAACAGCCCCTAACAAGGACTTTTTTGCCAGAAACCCAAGCGGTGTTTTGAGTGATCTAATAATTTACCCTGGACACTAACCATAGAGGGCCAAGTGACCCCATTATGTCAGAAAAAGGACAGACTTTAGCAAGCTTCTTGAGAAAAGCGGAAACCTTGCATCAGTTCTGTTCTTTTCAGGGTAAGCATCCAACTAAGAGTTAAGGCAGATCACTGCTGGCCATCTATTCATAGCTGTGCTAGAATCACTCCTCTAGCTCTTCTAACTATCCGGACATAATGCTGCCTGGACAAGAGGATTGAAATTCAGTACAGGAGATTCATCTAGGTTTCAATGGGCTCAGAGTTTTGAGTTCAATTACTACAAGAACTGGTTAACAGGATTCATAGACATCACAGGCCAAAATCCTACTGCTAATCTCTCATTCTCAAAGCAGCAAGGTAGTTAAAACACAAATTTCAAAAGCCAAATATATAAGTACATAAGAGTACCATGTATAGAAAAGTAAATTCCAGGGGTACAAACTGAATCTTACAGATCCTACCTCATCCACCAACAGCCATGTTTTCCGCAGCATGCTTTTCCGAGCAGCATCAGTCTCCTGGGAACAAAACACATACTTTCCTTAAGAGAGTGCAAAAATAATTTTGCCCATGAACATACAGCACTACAGGATGATTTATTAATTATGGTGATGAGCAGCTTGTTCTAGCAGAAAGTGCTTGAGATGTCTATCACTTGGATCCTGCCTCTCTCCTCCTTTCCCTGATCTGAATGTCAGCTGATTTCTCAACCTTCAGGTAGAACTGCAGGTGAGAGGTGAAGTGTTGTTTAGCACAACTAATCATTGCTACAGGCTCCAAGGCCATGGGAAAGCTTCTGCTTGGTTACTCAAGCAAAGTGAAAGGAAAAAGTACTTTACACCTTAAGATTGCTCAGGCAGAGGCCAAATCTTTTACAGAATCACAGAATATGTTGAGTTGGAAGGGACCTACAAGGATCACCAAGTCCAGCCCCTAGCCCTGCATAGGACCATCCCCAAGAGTCACACTATGTGCCTGAGGGTGTCATCCAAATAATTCTTGAACTCTATCAGGCTTGGTGCTGTGATCACTTTCCTCGACTGGCTGGTGATGCTTTGCCTGATGCCCTCCAGGACACGGTTGGCCCTCCTGGCTGCCAGGGCACTGCTGACTCATGTTCAACTTGCCATCAACCAGGACCCCCAGCTCCCTTTCCACAGTACTGCTTTCCAGCATCTCATTCCCCAGTCTGTATGAACATCCAAGGTTGCTCCATTCCAGGTGCAGAATCTGGCACTTTCCCTTGTTGAACTTCACATGGTTGATGATTGCCCAGTCCTCTAATTTGTTGATGTCTCTCTGCAGGGCCTCCCTGCCTTCGAGGGACTCAACAGCTTCTCCCCCAGTTTTGTGTCATCTCCAAACTCACTTAGTATCCCTTCCAGTCCTGTATCAGAGCCAGTTGTGAAGATGTTGAAGAGCACAGGGCCTAAGATGGAGCCCTGTGGAACCCCACTAGTGACAGGCCGCCAGTCTGGTGTTACCCCCTTCACTATTACCCTCTGTGCTCAACCCGTGAGCCAGTTGCTCACCCACCACATGATGTGTTTATCCAGCTGTGTGCTGGACTCATTTACTGTGAGAGACAGTATCAAAAGATCTATTGAAATCCAAAAAGATTACATCAACTGGCTTTCCTTGATCAAGTAGGTAGAGCTCTCTCTGCCTGCAACTCCCTCATCCTTTCTGCTTTATTCTTCCCTTCATACTACAGCCCACATAGTTGCTGACTTCAAAAATTTATGTGGGACTGGCTACCATTAGTGCAAGTACTTTAGGGTACAATGAACAAAAGCTGCTGCCTCATACATGGTCTATCAAACAGCTGACCAGTCCTCTCAACACATTTGCTTACAATCTTTGTTTTTCAGTCCCAAAGTCAGCGATTCACCACAAGCCACACTGGGCCCCTGGGAGAGCAGATGCAAAACCCCAAGATTCCAGCCCCGAAGCTCTGCTATCCATTACTTACCTGTGTTGCACTTTCTTGGGAGAAAATAAAGCTGTTCACGTGAGCCACAGCCACCACGTACAGAACAGGGCACCAGGTGTGACGCAGCGCACCAGTGACCAGTGTTCGGAAGTAGAGTCGCAGGAGGTTCAGGTTATCCTCAGGAGGGGAAGTGAATCGCTCAAGCGGCACAGGGAACTGCAATAAACCCATACAGAGGCAACATTACAGTTCTGTCAGGGTCTAAGCAGCGAGGGGAAGTTCATGATTTCTAGGGTGTTCCCCAGCTGTTTGTGCATGCCCGCCTACATAACATGATGTACCTCTGTGGCATGACCCCCATTTGCAGCAAGAGCTGCTACTGCCCACACTGACTGATGTGACATGCCTTGACAAAGTGTTCTCAAGACCTCTTTGGCTTTATGGAGAGATGTTTTACTGGTTCTATTACTGCAGTTGATCTTTGGCACAGCTAAGTAGAGTGGTTTCAAAGTAAGTAGACAGAGTACTTTCGACAGCACTGTTAAATTCTCTCTCCTGTGCTCTGCTCATTCAAAAAAAACACAGTCCTGAACTTGACAGACCAAATTTTCTTACCAACTTACCCAGCAGACACAACTCCAGTATAACTAAATGTGGAAACATGGTTGATAGGGAAAATTACTGTTTGTCTATGCACTGGGCAAGGAAAGGTTCTCACCAAGGTGTGAAATACTTATTTAAGGGAAAGGCAATTGCTGGCAGAACATGGGATGTGGTGAGCCCTTCATACACAGCCTATAAATTAGAAGGTTCTCAATCATTAGACCAAGCAGGATGTGGGATAGTTTCCACTGAAGACTGAGTAACTTCACAGCTCCTGCCCTCCACATGTACATATGATCTGCTTTCAAAACAAAGTTCAAAACTGTCTTTTGAACTGGAAATGCTTATGTGACAGAGGCCTGCACCTTAAGCTGCTGGACTTTGCTCTTCAGACTTAGAGTCACTCAAGTTGTAAAATATATATACTGCTGTTACAGCCTTAAATCAAAAGAACATTGTTTTTCATTCCTATTCTACTTTACATTTCGTGAGTTGACTCTCTTCAGGGGTAATAAAAAGCTTCTAAGCAAAGAAAGCATGATCGTTCTACTGGAACAGAGGAATGGGGAAGAAGGGGAAGGGCTGGGATGCCCAAGTCAAGGCTGGAGAATCACAGGCAAGAGCCCAGTAACTCAGAAATATGCAAGTGACAGGCAACTACTATAAGCCAGGATTACCTGCTGTAACGGCACTCCAAGGGCCCGCAGGATATTTGTGTGCTCCCCAAAAACAGAGAGACGCAGATGAACACTGAAACGTTTCTGTAGAGGTAGAAGAACAAAGACTCCAAACAGTGGGTCTCCAAAGGAGACACCTTCAAACTGCTCCAGGAGATTTATATAGAGATCGTGGAAGGATGCCAAACCAGGGAGAGGAGCATCCAAGTTCAGGGAGTCCAGGGCCTTGGGTTGACAATACACAGAGAGAAGGGCAGCTGTGTAGCGGTGGATTGGTGCTTCCAGAAAGAGGTCGCTGCCTGTGAGGAAGACACACATAAGCCGTGCAAGTTTGGCAGCAGTAGGGATGCTCTGAAGGGTTTTAGCACGCCAGGTTTCCAGCAGTAAGACCCATTGCAAGTTCCAGGTCACAGTGTTGACGAGATCAAGTGGGAGAGAGTTCAGTACAGCCCCGCGTGTCTCTGCATTAGTCACTTTGTTGTAGAGGCTGATAAGTGGAAAGAACGGCCAGTCTGAAGGCAGGATGGGCCCTTTGACCTCAGGAAGCAGCATTGACTGGATGAGGTAATTCCGCCCTTGGTAGGATGCTTGGGAACGCGTAAGGGTAGGCTGCAAGTGGACAAAATGAGAAAGGTAACAGGAACGAATGGAAGGCAGATTCTGATACGATTCTCTCAGCAGGGCACCACGAGTAACCTTTGAAAAAACCGCTGTTGCAGAGCCAGGCTGTGCCAGTTTTGCACTGGTACCCAGATGCAGGATATCAGAGAAGTCAGCTGCTTCTGGCCCTCCAGCTTTCCCTTCACTATAAGATAAAGACAAACAACAGTATAAGAAACAAACAAGCAAAAAACCTCCCCAAAACAGCAAACAAACAAAACAGCACATAAATTTCTCTCTACAACCTTCCTGGAACAGGAAGAGTAGTATAAGCACAGCACCGACAACACTTTCTACAGCATTCAGCTACTCTAATACAGAGTGCCCATAAAGCACTGGCTATCTTGGTATTTATAGGGAATTCACAGAACCACCTTGGGAGTTAGCAATACCAAGGCTGTGCCATGAAAAACCTCCACACAGTGCCAGCAGTCTAGTGTGGAGGCTGAAACCCCTTTTCCACAGAGGCAGCCTACTTAACTAACACAGATGTCAGGGTGCTGAAATGAAATACTGCATATCATATAAGGCCTACATGAATCAGTAAGACAATTCTCAAAACAGTAGCTTTGCAGCTGGCAGTGGCAAGGTCAAGGGGAACCATACAGAGTGACAGAAACTGTGTGTGTGGAGGGTGTTTGTCAAATCCATATGCCATGATCTCTGACCAAACATTGACCATTTTGCTGACCAAAGAAAAAACCAAAACATCACCACACAAACACACAAATCCACTCATAAACTTCATTAAGTTTTTCAGGCTATGTCAAATTCCCATTTATTTTCTAGAATCACTATTCTCAGGATGGCAGATGGCGGGCCTTAGTGAAAATCAGTTCTATCAGGAATCACACAAGCCTTGTCACAGAGGAAATCAAAAGAAACCAGGCACATTTCTCAACATTGGTACACTACAGAGAAACATGCAACCACAGTGCTTGTCAGATTAGAAGGCTCCGTGCCTGGAGAATAACTACAATTCAAACACAGGCCCTGTTAAAGGCCAAAAAATTATGACAAAATTACAGTGCCAACGTGATTTTTCCATTTTCCCCAAATTTTCCCATGTACCAGACTAGAGAAAGATAAAAATGCAAAGCTTACGGAAGAAACTCTGGATTAAAGGCAAGATCCAGTAGGACCTCGTGAGCCAGATGCTCACTCCCTGGCAACAGACGGCTTAGCAATGCCATGGCAACACAGTGATGCAGTGAGGCATGCTGGGTGTAATCCGGACAAACGCCTGCCTGTACAGGAAACAAAACAACACATAAAAGCACTGTATCATTTGTCAACAAAGACAATCAACGAGGACAGGAGGGTCAAACAAGACACAAATCTTGCTGGAAATCGAAAGACTGAGGCAGATTGCAAGAGCTGTCAGCATTCATACTGAGAGATCTTTCTGCTTCCCCTGACTGCCTTAGGTAGTCAGACATCTTTTTTAGCAGCACAGTTGAAAACTTTGTTCTTACTCTATCCCAAAGACAGGCAAAAACATAATTCTGCCATCCAAAGTATTTTGGGACTAAATCCCCACATCAGTAACTGTAAAGATGTTATTTGCTAATGGGGCATAAATGTCAGCTGAAGAGTCGCCAGACCTAAGTCAGACACAAGAAAGAACACGGATGTGAAGACTGATTGCCAGCAGAGTCAATTCCTTGGGTGAAAGAAATGAAATGACTAATAATAATACCATTTTCCGAGCCAACGCTAACACAAAGTACTGCAGATGATATTCATGGCGTAGGATCCACGCAGATGAGGGAGTCACAGAGGGAGGTCCAGTCTGCCAGCTTTGATGCAGATAATCCTTCAAGCCTCTGAAGCCCAGCACAGAGCTGTACTGTAAAGGAATCACAAGTAGAGGTAAATACAAATAAGACAGTTTGTGCTTGGAGGAAAGTAAAACATAGCCCTCTCCAAGGCTTACCTCCTACCTTCTTAGATGAGAATTACTGTTGGCTACTCCAAAAGAGATATTTAAAAACAGTCTGATAAATATCTGAGGCATTTCTGCCTCTGGGTTCACCTGCATCCATCATGACCATCCCCATCACAGGTAACCAGTAGTCACTGCCTACATAGTGCTTCATAAGACAGAAGTCTGGCCAGGGGCTTAAACACGTTTTTCCCTTATCTGGCCAGATATTTCTATTAGTAAATACCTAATTCAACACAAGGTGACAGAGGAAGGCTTTGAGAAGGCTTATGCTAGGTACTCCATCTCTCTAGGGCTCAGCCATTTCCTCCTCAGAGTCTGTAATCTTCCACAACTCACTCATTCTACAAATTCAGCACAACCTGAAGTAGGAAGGAACTTCTTCAGTCACTGTAGCAGTCGTTCTCTAATTTAATATTATCCCATTTTCCTATGTTATACATGCTTCAACCATGCCTTTCCTCCACTGACACTCAAGCTACTTATTCTGCTTAGCCAAACAACAGTTACTCAGTTCTTCTCAACATTCTTTTAAGTCCATCCTTTAAGTACCACCTGCTCTGTAATTCCAGTTTCCTGGTGTCAACTGCATATTGCAATTCAAACACAAGATATTTTTCAGATCCTTATCTCACTTGTTCTGAAAATGGGAGTATTTCTCTCTACAACACTCTAATAGTTTTAAAATAAAAATGCACAGCAATTTGTTTTTAAAGGTCCTAACATCTCTTTTAAGCCTGGAAAGATGGAAATACTAACCTCCCTCACAAGCATATCATCATTCACCTAGAATTTAGAGTGAAATTTACAGTGAAAAAGTCTTTTCTTACCTTGCTGGTCAGGCCCTTGTGAATATGAGTGATACTATTGATGAGAAACAGGAGGGCAGTGAGGAAGGGGAAAGGTGACTTGGAGCCAACCAAGCTCAAAGAAGGTTTGCCTCCGGTGCAACTCAGAGATGAAATGCTGGTGACGGATTCTGGTGCTGGGGAACAGGACAGAGGGTTGCACAAAGCAGAACACGGCCTGTGTGAACAAATAAAGAGAGGGGGTCAGGTCAAAAGCATTCGTACTGCTGAGGAGTTATCTTGTAAGGAATGTTATTTTCTATCTCAACCATACCACACATTACAGTGAAACATAAGCCCTGAAGACTGTGCAAGAAAAAAAAATATGTATCACAGTTAGTCCAGTAAGCACTACTGCCGTACAAGCTAATGCCTGTGAGCTATCACGAATTCTTATCTTCAGCTAAACTGGTCATGACGAGCAGAAATACTGATGCAGTGACGCATCTCTGATGTCAAGCATTTGAAAGCATTGGACCTCCGATTAAAAAAAAATACACATTTCCCCACGTACATACGCAAACCAGGCTAATAAAGCTGCCCACCCACTCAAGACATTACAATAATAAACTTGTAGGCAAAGCCAAAAAGCCAGATTATATCTAAAATTGACACAGCAAAAATGCTGCCCTTTATGCATATTTTTAGATTCTTTCCAGAAAAAACTTTATTTTACGTGAACATCACCATGCAAACCACTCCTGGTGTGCGTGTGTTCTCTGCAGGCAAAACTAGAACTTTTCACACCAGCAGTGCTTGCAGGGCCCACACTGGAAACACCGTGTACAGGCAAGACCACCACAAGGAAGAGTGACCATAAGCACGTTGCTCAGTGGTAATGGGGCAATTGGAAAAACCCTGTCAAAGATCCATATTGTTACTGTGACAGAAAACCATTTGCTTAAATGCATGGCTCTTTCTACCACTGGCATTACATGTAGGAGATGCATGAACACATCTGGAGCTCACAAAGTACCTTGAACTCCTGGCCCTAATCTACCTAGAAAGTTTAGACAAAATTGTAAAAATATTCAGGCAGAGATTAGCTGACTCATCATTTTCATCAATGTTAAGAACAGCCTAGGAGAATTCTTGCTGATGGGCTTTTACAGTCAGACCTAACCCACTGTTTTCAGACCTCAAGGACAGGCAGAAAAGGGTGTAATGAGTGCTCATATTGGCAGCTTTGGTGCCAGGAGCTTCAGACATCAGTTCCAGTCATGAGAGAACATGGGCCAAACTGTTTGGTAACCATTCAAATATCACTTAAACCCAAAAATTTCAAGTGTCCCTTACATCAGATGTTCTCAGAAGCAGATGGATTTCTCCCTGACTACTAGGCCTTTTAGGTTCCCACTCCCCTGTCCAGAGGATTGATCACAGCCTAGTAAGGAGGCTCCCTCTACAGCAGAAAGACAGAATATCTGCAATGCTTAACTGTTCCCAGAATCAGAGCTTATGTTATCCCAGTACGTGGCTTTTCACATTTCCACAAGGGCTTTCAAAGCCTTAATGAAGCTCTGCAGAAGCTTGAAGACATGAATCTAGTAAAAATATTTTACATATATAGCATCACACAGAGCACATGAATGGTACATGTACACATATACACACCTCCTCACGTAAGAGGGACTCAACTAATGTTACTTTTTAGAAAAAAAAAAAAAAGGCAGTGAAACCAAAGCAGAATCAAAGCCAAGAGTGACTAAAATAATCTGAAATGGATATGAAAAACACAGCTACATGGTAAAACAGAGATGCAGCAGCATCTCTGAGGTAGGAAAGGAGGAACTGAAGAATCTTGTGGACATCGTGCTTCTAGTGTGAGGGGAAAAAGGACAACGCAATGTGTAGAGCCCTGCTGCACTCTAATTCACACATCTGGGGCACATAGGTACAGGGAAAAGAAGTGGGAGGGGGGAGAATTGTCACACAGTACAGTATAGAAACAAGGCTCCCTTAGCTGCTGGCAGCAGCATCTTAGCAGTGAAATGGTTTTACCTGAGCAAGTCCCACATGCCCTGTATGGCTGGCTGGCTGAGAAGGGGCTGCAGCACCTGAGATGTCAAACGTTCCAGTTCCTCTAAGCAGTCAATTGGATTGACTGATGGCTGCAGAAGACATGGAGAAACACAGAAAAGGATGGTGAATGACGAGTGCCTCCCAGTGAGGACAAAAAGATAGACTTGGTTAATTGCTTTCTCTATTTTTTTTTTGCCAGACCACACCACCTACACAGTGGTACTGCTCTAGGTTAGAGCTGGCCTCATTGCTCATAGTGTGGAAGCTGAAAGCTGGCACCTCAAGGTGTTCTTGCAGTCAAGTATTAAAATGCATCTCAGAGATTCTTAATTGGCTGGAAGTAAGGTATGGGATCCATGGGATCAAGATTCCCTAAAAGAAAACTTAGCTAAACCCCCCTCCTCATACTGTCTACATCTTTCTATTTAAATTGAAGATGACACAAAGGTAATCAGAACTACCTTGAGAAATCAGAGTGGCATATAAGGTTCTCCAAAAAAAAAAAAATTAAAAAAAGAAAAATCAACTGCAAAAAGCATGATTGACCTACCCATCAAAGCATGACTGTGGATGAACACTGCACAGAGGATGAACTGTGGCTTTTAGAGAACCATCCAAATTCTTCTGACCCTAGTAAGCAATATTCCAGGTTGAAGGAACACACTGGCAAATTTTAGTGCTCTTTACCTTCATTAGAATGCTGCTTTGTGATACAGAAATACTCATTTCTGTTACATAAAATCCAATTTTCCCCCAGGTGAAATCCCCCTCCAGAAATCAGTAAAACTTCTGTGAAGATGTTAACCTTAGTTCTTAGTAGTTTAACAAAAATATTCTAAGAAGGTCCCAGTACACACAAGTCTAGTTACTAGACAAGTTTGCTTTTTTTTTTGCACCAATCTATTCAAAGGTAACACATGCAATTTTATTTTTTAATCAACTAACCACAAGTAGATGATTAAACTTCCTTTTATGTGGAAATTAAAAACCCCAGCACATTATAGTTCAAGGACTTAAGAAATTGTTCTGTCAGCCACTCTCTTGAGATATCTGTAAAGGTTAAAAAGGAGTATTAACCTCTTGGTTGTCCTGGTTCTCTAATGCCAGGACATAATGATAGGATGTGAAGGGTACCACCAACCTTTGGGGCACTGAAGGTATCTTTGAGAGATACATTCTACAGGCAGTTTCTACCCCAGCCACAACTGATAAATTCAGCTGCTTTTGTCAAGTTTCAGAGGGTTTGCACATGTGTGAATGACTACAGCCATTAAATTACCCCTACACCTTGAAGGAAGCTCTCCCAGGTTAGAACTCAGGCACGTCAGTTGGGCAGTAAAGAGGAAAATTGTATTTATCTTTATAACATGAATCTTTAGGGTAGCTAAAGCACAAGATATTATTCTTCAACAGCATCACACTGATGTGCCACTTTCAGAAAACTCACTTTAAAAGATGGTCACATACTACAACTGTAACTGTACAGAATTTGACCTTGAATGTCAGTGGAGCAACAAATAAATTTATTTTTATTGTTTCCTATCCAAAGTTCATATGGCATGATTGAACCCTAATGGTCAATCTTCCAACCAGATGACTGCAGGTAGGTGTCCACATGTAAGCTCTCAGACTAAAGCAAATGCAAAAATGCATGGCTTGATTTATCCCACTAGAAGAAAGGACTGCCACGCTAAATTAGGTCATATTCGCTTCACGCTTTGGATCTCCACAGTAAATCAGAATAATCACTGTACTACAACATATCTTGATTGAGACTCTGATCTCAACAGAAGAAAGGATATCTGGCACTCCTAATGTATAGGACCAGCGGACTTATGTGACCCTGAATGTCACACAGCCTAGATATGAGCTGTGGTAAACAAAATCTAGTTCTCAGCTAGAGAGACAGTTCTCTCTGCCTTTTTCAGCACTGCCTCTAAGTTCAGGTATTTTAGGTAACACACAAGCTGATGCTGGAGAGATGGGAAGACAACCTGTATTTTCAGGCCTTACCTGTTGGCTGTAAGCACTGTAATAAACTCCCAAGTAGATCACACAAGCTGTGGTCAGAGGCTGGAGAGTTTGCCAAGTTTCTGTATGGGATATCTCCTGAAGGATTTTTTTCAGACTTGTCTCAAGGAAGGGCTGTAAGCCTGACACTTGATTCCATGCTACTGGAGGAGGTGGAATCTGTTCACTATCTTCTGAGTTATTACTGAAACATAATGGAAGAATGACACAGGATAGCAAATACTTCTCAGAAACAACTATTGCTCTACATCATCAGTTTTAATAGAAAGATTGTCAATTCCATGTAGTCTGGAAGGCCATATCCAATAACAGCAATTAGGGGAAAAAAGCGCATATTCCCAAAGACCAGATCAAATCAATTTAGGCAGAAGGAAAAATGCAGGATCTACTCATAAAAGCTGAAATTTCTTCTCCTGCACTTCTATGCCATTGAGCTGTGCTCTTGCTTTACCAGACACGCCATCTCAGTACTCAGCTTTAGCTAAAGAGTTTCTTCCTTTCTCCCAGAAAAAGTGTCTGTGTCTTCAGCAAATCCTGCTGCTTTGATGTCTATCAAAACCAATCACCTCTTAATCTTGACCCACCTTGGTCTCCAAAGAGAGGCTCTTTCCTTCAGAACTCAGATAAGTTATTTTCTTTACCCTAAAGGGAAGGTCAAAGGAGCTTTCTAGCTCCTTTCAGCAGGGCATCTGGCTAACATTGCCCATCTGCCCCACAGCTGAATACAGATTTTGACTCCTGCCTCTTACCAGGCCAGCAGGCATACAGCTGTCAGACTAGACACTGCTTCTGGCCTTGTGTCAGAGGGAATACAAGAGGATATTAGCCTACCATGCAAGGATATGGTGGGACAGGAAACCATTGAAAATGAAAGGGGGAAAAGGTGATAGCCAGGTCTCCAAAACAAAGAAAGGGAAGGTAGGATGCCAGCTACTCAGACACACAGAACTGGCAGAGAGAGCCTACCTCCTCAGCTGGGCCTGCAGCTCTGCTGTGTAGCCTGCTGTTTGTGTCACATGTATCAACAGAGTCACTACTGCTGCAGCTCGCTGGACACACAGCTCAACCACAGGGTTCCTCCCAGGGCAAGTGCTGAGCAACTCAGGCAGGGACTGCAGTATCCTCACCAGCACAGGGTAGAGATCACTGTAGTATGAATCACAGAACAGATGAGGTTAGAAAGGGCCTCTGGAGATCATCTGTACTTCAACTCCCTGTTCAAGCTAGGTCAGCTAGAGCAAGATTGCCCAGGGATATGTCCAGTTGGATTCTGAATATCTTCAAGGATGGCAAGTCCACTATCTTGCTCTGCAAAATACTGCAGTGTTTGATTGCCTTTACAGTAAAGAAACCTTTTTTTACACTTCAGTGACGTTTCCTGTATTTCCATTTGTGCCCATTGCTTCTTGTACTTTCACTTCATACCACTAGAAGAACCTGGCTCGCTCTCTTTTACACTCTCCTATCACATGTTTATAAAGATTGCTAAAATAAGATTATGAGAATCATCACCGCCACCACAATAACAAAAATAAACAGACACGAAAAAAAGATGACAAAGGAAGAATACTGCCATTCCAAATTCATCTGAATGGGACCTACCTGTCTCTAAGCACTCTGAATATCTCTTGGAAAAACTATTCTTGTAAGGGAATAGTTCTCAAGTTCTTAGCCACAGTATCCACAGTTACAATCTTACAACTTTACGGAATCTTCTGCTGTTTCTTTCCTCAACATTATTTACAGTGCGAAAATACTATATACAGTTTTTACTCTTTTTACCTAATATACCTGATTGTGCTGGAGAACACAAAGTGCTGTTGTGGATGAGAATCTCCCTTCTGAAACTCAATATTGGCCTTCTATTTACTCCTCTTCAGAGCAACTCCACAGCCATCTCTCTGCTTCTAACTCCAAAGCCATATCTCTGCTTTCAGTTCAGTGCAATTACAGCAAAAAGATTCAACACTTGAGCTAGGTCAGACCTTTCCCAGTGCAGACCTTGGCGGTCAAGCACAAGAACTATGAATGCATTCAATGCATTGTGCAGTTTGTCTGCATCAGTCTGCTTCATCTCAGCATGCCATCTGACAACTGCTCCCACAGACTGCCTTAGATCAATCAGGTTAAATCCTAGGTGTGCTGCAAACTGTGTCTCTTGATGTCACACAAGCACAGAATATTCATGCCTTCAAGCGGAAAAGGATGCAGCTCTAAAAAGTTACAGTGGTCTCCCATAGCATAGAAGAGAAACAACAAAACACCAGTGCTTAAACACAGGAGATGAACAACCAGAAAAAGACAATACCCATCACAAATACCTTTAGAAACTGTGAGTTTTACTGCAGGAGGCCAGAGAAAGTGAGATAAGACACCCTGTAGGAATTAGAAACTGAGCCTAGAGAACCCTCTATTTGCCTCTTTGGAACAGGATGTCCATGTTCTCTGTTCTGCCCTCCACCCCCATTTCTCCAGCTCTGGGTTGTACCTGTAGAGATCACAGGCCTGTCCATAACCAGCAGCCACAGCCCACAACCGGAAGGCTTCCGTGCTTAACCTGATGGCTTCTTCCCTTGGCAGAAGCAGATCCAGCGGGTCTTCAGCTATAAATCGACTTAACCGACTTTTCATTTCAAATTTGTTAAGCTGTAAAACAAACGAACAAAAAAAACCAAACAACAAAAAGGATGAAGGGATAAGGTACATCAGTTGCATGCGTCATTTCCTCATTACTCAGACACACAAAAAGAGCTGCAGATTTCAATTCAGCCCACTCTAAACTCCTCTCTTGATTTTGTGTAATCTTAAGAAGCGTAGTACAAGGGATTAGTAAATGGTCAATGATTATTAACAGAGCAGTATTCCTGGAAGGGATGCCTAGGGGTACCTAAACCATTCCTAGCACACATCAACTACACCTAAAATCCTTTCTGATGGAGGTTTGTCTAGCCCACACATGTTCTTGTTCTGGATGCTTTCTGCAGCATTTAACTGATTTTTATTTTAAATGCATAACTAGCCTTCTTTAAATAGTCTTAAAGAGAACTCTATTAGTCGAGATTACATGTAAAGATATACCTTATGAAAAATACTGTATACAAAAGTACTGAACTGATGCTGACATTTATTTTGGGAGGTTGCAATAAATGCCATTCAGAGGTTCTAAATCTCTCTATGATTCTGTGTTTATTTTATAAGAGAGTGTACCTCCTGCCTATTACTTTCAAAAAGTTACAGAATGTTGATGCCTTGGAAATGTTCTGAGCTTATTTTAGTATTGAATTAAGCATGACATGACTCATTTGCAGTTCTCCAGAAATAATTTTATCCTCCCCTACAACTGGGTATTTTTACTTAACCACAAAAAAGAGCTTCTCTTTTCTCCTCCCACACATACAAAAGCTTGTATGTGCTCTGTCTAAACAAATGAGGTAACAATGTCTTTTTCACAGCACAAAGACATACAGATGATTTAAAACTCAAATGCTTTAGAGGCATCTTGTAGGGCAATCAATGCACACCAACAAGAAAGCAAAGGACCTGATGAATCAGACTATGAATTCTGACACCACTCCTGCAGAACAAAGGACAAAGTCAATTTTACTTCCAGAAGGAAGACGGAAGAACTTTGCTGTTAGCTAAAATAAATTCCTACATTGACGGTTTTGATTTAGTTTTTGTATTATCTTCCATTCCCATGTTTAAGCACATGTAAAAAACCATAGAAGAGTGCAACAGAACCAAAGTCTGAGTATCAGGAACCCTGTAAGCAGTTTTTGCATGCCTTGAAAGATCTGGAGTACACAAAGCCTGAAGTGGAAAACTATCTGAATTTTGCTCTAATATTTTCCTATCACAACTTACAGCCCTTAAATATGCCACTATCCATCAGCAGCACATTATTCTCCATATTTTCTAGCACAGACTGGTGTTCTTCTGTTGATATTAGTAATTTCCTGGCTAGCAATTTGTTAAATGGGGTTAACAAAACTGAATCAAAAACCCTAAGAAGTGCTCTTTGCACTGCAGTGGGTGCTACTCTTGGTAGAGTTTATGCATTTATAGCACCAGCGTGACAACCTATGTGAGTGAATGCAATTATCTCTGAAGTGGAAAACCTGTCCAGAACTTGTTCAGAGGAGTTGAAAATACTGATAAATCACCTCAGAGCTATTAAGATAAATTAATGGTAGAAAAATTCAACCAGGGTTGTAAAACCCAGGGACAGTGATTAAGTCTCTGGCATATACAGTCCTATGCTACCTATCATTTGAACATGGGAGAGCACAGAGCATCACACGCCAATGTGTGCTCTAAACATCTGCTACTGGGCAGCATCACCGTGCTGTGCTCCATGATTTTGCATAACTGCACTACATAAAAAAGCAGAGAAAAGCTTGAGGCAGGTCTTCTACTGGTACACAGCAGAATCACCATTATTATCACACTGTCGACAATTCTTTCAAAGCGCACTGATGCACTTTCTTCACAATTATTATTTCAGCTTCAGCTCAGAGTCACCTCTAAATAAACTTCTCTCTTTCCTTTGAAAGCAAGGCATAGCGAGCAAAGGCCTTTACAATCACAAAAGTTCTTCTGAGAACCACTCACCAGCCTGGCTGTTGCATTTCGGCCTCCAGATGCTAACACTCTGATGAACTTCATAGCACTGGCACAAGCAACTCCATGGAGACTGGTAAGTAAAAATCCTGGTTCAGCCACTTGGGGATCCCATTGAGTAGGGAGAAATTCCCAGACAATGGTGTCAATCAACCGAGGACAGTCAAGCAGCTGCAGAGAAACAGCAGGCAGCACAAATAACCAAAGGTAAGCAGTTAGGTAGGCATGCAGAAGACGTGCAAAACAGACACGTTGTCTGATCTCCTTGCCATAACTTTGCCTGCTTCTTCCTTTTATTTTTCAAATCTTTATCATTCCCAAGCTCCTGTACAATAGGAGATTTACCTGGCTACATGCTTCAGAGGAGTGCCTTGCTATGTGGGTGAGGATGTGCAGTATATCCAGGACTACTGTTGGAACAGGTCGCACCACCTCCAGGATGTACCTCAGCCGGTGCTGGATCCGTGTCTTCAAAAGTCCCTGAAGGGCGTTAAAAAAAAAATAAATCCATTATGCTCTGATTTCTCTCTGCACTTCAGTTGCTGGAAGACAAAAGTAGATTCAGTTACATCTTCTGTAGAGATGGTTTTAAAATTAGCAGTGAGGAATCAAAGAAAAAAGGTTCTGGGGATTTGCAAGTACACCGTCAAATGAGCAAGAGTAACCTCAAGAGAGCAGGAACAACTGGACTTCTGTTCTGAACCAGACCACTGGTGGGGTTTGGGTATTTGTGTTTTCCAGAGTATAGAACACAAGTGACAGGCAATAGGAAAATAACCTTCCCTCTAGAGGACTATTAAAACCTATTGTTGTTGAAAAGAGTTCTCATGCTCCTTGAATCATTTTTGCCACATCCAGCTAGTGCAGCACTTTGTCTGATAGTGCCTGCCATGTCAGAGAAAGCTGACAGAACCAGAGAACAGACAGGAATTCCTATTTTGCAGAGGAAAAAGAGATGCATAGAGATGATGTGATTTTTTTATTTATGGTTCACTGAGTAGAAGACCATGACCAGTGGTAGTACCAGGAAACAAATCTTCAGTTTACTTAACAGTGTTATGCACTCCTGGTTCTGCAAAAAGGCAAATCCATAACACCTGAATTTGTAGTACCTTTACTTTTTAAAAGTTGCAGCCAAGCAAGTTGCAGTTCAAGGCCTGCCCAAGTTCAGCAGCTAGTTTAAATACTCCTTTTCCAACTGTGTGGAATAATTGGGTTGTAACAGCCAATACGCAGGTGTGAAATGGAGTTTCACAACAATGAGAACAGCGGGGAATTTCATCCCAAATACCTTCTGAGTTCAGGTCACTTGGAACAAGCTAAAATCCATTATGCTGAACCATGTTTCCAGAATCACACACTGATCTCAATCCTACCTAAAACTCTTTTGTTAAGTTTTTTAAAGTGTCACCCACCTAGTATAACAGATCCGAAATCATAAAGCTTCTAAACAATAGCAGATTCATCCAGTGATGCTTTTAAACCAAGTGCCATTCGAGCTCAAACTCAAGCAAAAGGACTAACTGATGTGATCACAGGTTTTAATGACTGCAGCAGGCAAGAGAGTTGCATCAGCTCGACCAAGACTGAGTTTGAGATAACAGAGATTTTTAGATCTTGTATCAAAAATATGGGATTAGGCTTCAAACGTGGGAGGAATTCCTTACAAATGCTGTAAAGCTCTTCATATGAGAAATGCAAGTATGAGGAATGAAATTTGGTGAAATGGTAAGTAGCCACCTTACGTCAAATAAAAAAACAATACCATTGTACAAACCTACTAATTCTGAACTATCTAGCTGTAATATTCTTGTTTAACTTCACAAAAAACTTTTTAATAATGGTTAGAACCTCTTCACTTTGAGCTCACGTAAGTGAGTTTGAAAGTCATGTCTGCGTGCAGCCTTTCAGCAAGTCGTACAAGGTCATCAGTATGCTTGTTGTCAGCTTTCCTGGAGGAAGTTAAGAGATATTAATGATACTGAAAACATACAAGTCAAGTCTCAACATTTTTAGAGATAATAAATTCATCCTCCTTGTAATATATGGCAGAAACATAACAACCAACAGCCAGGGAAGAATTCTAATTCTTGTTCAGAATGTTCTTGTCCAGGATGCACAGGAGGGTAGATGTTTCAGTAGGCTCAGCACTGTGCTGTGTGTGCTATTTTCCTAAAAATATTTCAGGTATAATGCTCTGCTTACCTTTACAACATCATATCGAGCCACATCTGGATCTGGCTTGTTTTCATCCTTTAATTTTTTATCTTGAGATTTCTCTGTTCCATTTAATTCTTCCTCTTCCTCCTCTTCTTCCTCCTCATTGCTGGGGACAAAGGGGAATGCAGCCATCCCTTGGTACCACGAAAAAGTCCAATCCAGGTATTTCTATAAGGAGAGTAAAAGCATATAAAAAAATTCTCCCCCAAAAAATCATGGAAGACAAAAAATTTTCAAAGATGCTTTTCATTATGGAAAGCTTTATTGATTCCTACCTAAGACCAGGAAAACAGGAACATAATAAAGGATATTCTAAACATATACAAGTAGAAGGCAATGCTTTTTCAGGGAAGTGATTTTAACCTCATACCCACACACACTTGGGAAACCATGAAAAGTAATTACTGTGACATGAATAAAATTCTCTACAGAGGTGACAGAAATTTAGCTCAACTGGAACACATTTAGGATAATAAATAAATAAATAAATAAATAAATAAATACATGATCAAACCACCAGGGTTTTGGAAATTCAAATGAAATTTAACATCTATTGGCTCTATTGCCATTTCTGCACCTGTGTGGAACTTAGGTCACAAATAACACAAAAAGATCATGCAAAAATTGTTATGATAAAATAAAGACTACCTGGGGTATTTGTTCACATTTGTTTGGTCTTTGTTTGAACATCCCTCAGCTTCAGCAAATAGAAAACCCCCTTTTTTTTGTTCACAGCTAATGACAGTGTCAGGTACTCTCAAGTTCTACAGCAGTAGTGCAATAAGAGAACTTCCAACTCTGAAGAGAGGGGATTGCTTCCATAACAGACCTGCTTCCCCCAAAATGTTTTAGAACATAACAGACAGCCGAATCAAGTGCTTGTACTGCTTAATTAACTGCTTTAAACTTCCACTTCTTGAACCCACAATCAAAAATAACTACCATATTAGTCAGAGAAGTGGTAGACTTCAACTGCCAAGTAACAAGGAAGCACAAGTTATTATCAGACATAAAAAAAAAAAAAGAAAAGCAATATTAACTAAAGATGGTGAGTGAATGACATGGTCAGAAGAGGCCTGACTTTAGGGGATGGAGCTATGAGTCCAATTGGAACACTGAGTTTGGGACTACTGTTTTCCTTCCACTGACAGAAGAAAAACATAAGAAGAAGTAGCTGGATCTTCAAAGGAAAAAAAAACAAGTTGCTTCCTTCTCACAGCCATTGATGGATGAACAAAACCTTCAGACTGACTTTTACATGTGTTGATCTTCTGTGTTTACAGTGCAGATGAATCCTACTTGTCTTACAAATCCTGGAGTAGAATGCCAGACATCCAGCTCTGCTCCTTTCTCAGAGACCTTTTGAAATTCAGCAACACAAGACTCTATAGGAAGGACTCTCCAAGTTAGAAAACATACTGACACAGCACTCACAGTGCTGCTTCTGGCACCAACAGTTAGCAATCCTTGCTTACACAAGACATCACGCCACAAGCTCTGATCTGAAAATCAGAGCACTGCAGACAGTTATAAACCAGAGCAGTATCAGAAGAAAGAAAGGCACAGTAAGAAGCTGATTTATAGCGCTAATTACCTACCATGGGTGGGCAGGACTCATCTAGCAGAACTCCACTACGCTCATAGCTTAGAAAAGGAGCAAAATGTGGAGAAATCTACCTACTCCTTCATTTCTCTTGCCTCCCACTAGGGATAGCTCTACAGGTCTGGTAGAAATTACAGGCAGCTTCTACCCACTCTTGCCTATCACCAGCCCCTCTGCAGTCAGACATAGGAGCAGCTCTCATGGAAGGAACTTGCAACAAAGCCCACAGCATGCTCTGCCTATAACAGAGTGCTCCTGTCCAACCAGGAATACATTTTGCTGCTGGAGGCTCTCTACAAGCTCTGAACACCTAAAAGAAGTCTCAACCTTCTACCACGTGAAAAAGCATCAGGAAGAAAATAAACACATGAGAAGGTAACATGTATGTATCAGTGCTACAAAAGCACATGAAAACAGCAGAAAATGGACAATGACAGAAAAAGAAAACGGCATTATTAGAGGCATAAAGGAAAGCAGGGAGACTATTTAATCAGTTAAGAAACAGGAAAACCATAAAACAAGAAAACAACAACATAAAAGGCCATATTAAAAAAACTAAATTCTACACATATATTAGTAGTGGCCTGATCTAGACTGCAAAGATATCAAAAGAAAGAGAAACTAAACTCAGCAGTCCACACTAAATTTAATCATGGGGCAAAGCTAATTCAAACACGTGGAAAAACAGATATCTGAATCTCTCAAACTGGGATAAACACACTCCATTGTCTGTCCCAAAGCACAGCAATGACATTCTATTCACCATTAAGCCAACCCATACAGTAAGCCTTTGTTCAAGCTACTTACCATGTCTTCTCATTCTGATTCCTGTAAAAAGCTCAGTTTGAAATCAAACCCAAGCACTTATTGATTGTCTTACCTCATCATCAAGGGACACCAGGAGAGCCCGGAGAGCACCAACAGATGCTGCCATGACATTGTCCACTGAATCATCCAGAGAGAAGCGCAGCAAGAAGAGAAACCCAGCATCAAGCAGCAGACGCAGAACACTGCCCTTCAAGGAGCAAGCAAACTCTCCAGCCCTGGCCTGAAAAGTATGTCACACAGAGCCAGGGTTAAGGCTGTCTCATCTCAGTTGGGTACATCTCAACATTCCACATCTTTGCCTCTTCCCATTTCTACTGTAAAGCTGCTAAACTGTGTGCAGGTTTTTTTCCTTTATTTTATCCTCCTTTCATTCCACAGAGGCACACAACTACAGTTCCTTAATGCAGGAACACTTTCTTTCTGAAGTCTGAATCCATCTTTTGACTTCACCCTGTTCTGCCCCATTGTCCTTCTCAAAACAACACTCCTATTTCTTCTCTGCCTCCAGTGCCATTAGGTAGAAGGTTAGCACTTCCCTCAAGAGTTAGGTGGAAATACGAACAGAAGTATTCATTTTGCTTTATGGTATTGGCACATTGCTCTATGAGTAGGCTTGGTTCTTTCTCACCTCCTACAGGAAATGCACATTGTGAAGCTGGCTCAGACAACCAGAGTGAAAGGGTCAATGCCAAGAATAGATTTGTCATAAAAGTAACACCAAAAAAACCAAACTTGTGTCCAAATCAACCAAAGAGCTGAAGCTGCAGCACTGCTGCCAAATAACACTTGGAATAACTTGTTGGAAGAACACTCTGGAACCCTTCAGAGAAACCCCAGTCTCAGTTTGTTATATCCCAACACTAGGTTTTCTAACAGTAAGGATCCTCGGTGAAAAAGAATGCCCTGTATGTGACTTTGCTTACCTCCATTGAAATGCAGAAAGCAAACAACTACTACTAGAGAATCTGGGCCCTGATCCATCAGAAACTGGAAGTATGGGGAGAATTTCTAAAGAACGTGACTTACCTTTTGAACAATACGACCTAAGACCTGTAGAGCCAGTGTCCTCTGTTGTGTAACTTGGCTGCGAGACAAATGAAAGAGCTCTTGGAGAGAATAACCAGCCCTCTAAATGGCAGGGGGAAACAGAACAAAGAAACCAAAAACAACCCTCAGCTACAGGTAAAAACAGGCCCCTTAAAATAAGATTAACTGTAAAAGACTGAATAACAGAAGATAAAACTGCAATGTAATGTTGTTTGCCGCTCTGTGGCAACTGCAGAAGAGATTCTCATAATTGATATGACAGGAGAATACAGAACTTCTTAGGAAAAGGAAGTACATGCACCTTTTTCCAATACCACAGAACCTTAACAGCATTAACAGAGTTTTCTAGAGATAAAGTAGTTAATGCATGCAGACTCAACTTGTCTCTGGGAGTTTGTTTCTAAAGAAAAATCACTCATCTGCATTTTTCTAAGATTTTTTTTTTGTCACTAAGAAGTCTTGACACAAAAGGAATCTGGCAAATCAAACACAGAAAACAGAAATGGATGTACCACTTCTACTATATTATACCTACCTCTGCCTCTTCTCCATGGTGATGCAAGCCTAGATGTGTTGGCAAATCAGCATCTGCAGGGATTAATTCTCCTTTTAAACTGAATCGAGCTTGCATTCCCTAGAACAAATGGGTGGAGGGAGAAAACTATTATTCCTATTGCCGTCCACTCCATTCATCACTTAAAATACCATATTTTACATCAACTGCTGGAACATGACAGTCCAAAACCAGCCCACATCAGGCCCCAAATTCTTTAAAAAATTTACAGACTGAGTAGCCAGAGGACTAGTCTTTGAAGCCTTCAAAACTGTTATTGCATGATGCAGACACAAACATGCAAATATCAGTTTCTTCCTTCAAACCTCTTTGGTTTTCTTCTGCCGAGGTGAGGGCAAATCTTTCATCCATTCCAGCTTCTCAAACTCCACACTGTCCATGTGAATCCATTCCTTCCTGGGCTTCACCGGCAGATCATCATCTTTGTGAGGGGGAAAAGAAATGGTAGTCTTACTTTCTAAGACAGGGATGAAGAAAATAATGTTCCCCCTGTGCCAAGCTACTTGGTTTGAAGACTGCTTCAAATATAGGATTACGTAAAATAAAAAGAAAACCATTTTCAAACTGTCTGTTGTTTGCTGCATAAACATCAAAGGTTTAAAGCTATTTTCATCTTTCATAAGAGCTAGAAGAGGAAGTAAACAGCACCGTAATGAAATTCACAGACAAGGCTAATTCAGGAGAAGTTGAACAGAAGTCAGGACACTAATAAGGCAAAATTATCAGAACCAGTGCAGAAAAAATAATACCAGCCTTACTTTTGAGAAAGCAAAATAATATCATTCAAGGAGGGGAGTTGTAGGGGAGATGTGAGATGATTCAAAAGTATTAATGCAGAGAGTCCAAGAAAGTTATCGGAAGCCAGAATGATTTCAGCCCAGATACACTGAAGAGAGCACAGACACTACTGTTTTGTGCCTTTGTTGCATTCATGATGTTGCTCTTCAGTATCACCCCTAAAGGCTTGGGAAGATCAAAACAGCTGAAAATTTGCACAGCTTGTCAGGGAGACAGCTTGGTGGGGAAACTGGACAGTTGAACAACAATTTCAAAGGTACAAGTACCAAAGGAAGAAATTACTAATTTAACTTTAAAAAGAGCTTTGATTAGAAGAATTTGAGAAACAAGACATTTATGCCTGACATCACAAGAGTTGCCCTAGGAAAGAAACAGATCAGCACGTGGAAGAATGTCAGAAGTGAAGGGATCAGAGAGATATAACTGGAAGTTATTTGAACACTAGGAAAGGTAATGCTTTTTTACTAGGATACTATCCCAGACCAGAATAGAGAGAAGAGATGAGCTAAGAAGTCTTTGAGAAGTCTCAAAAGAAATGACACATCATGACAGTAACAGGCAGCCTAAGGGCATGAAAAGCAACATCACACTCCTGCTGGAGCTGCCCAGAACTCATTTGCATTGCAGCTATTAATCCTAGTGCTGTGGTCTTCTCTTGCAAGGAACAACTTGAGTCCCACTGAGATGTTCTTCTTTCATTAGATCTTTTCCTGCTGATAACCGGCCTGAAACCTAACCTTTTACTTTGCTCCAATTAACAGATAAACTTCCATGAAGGGTGCTCATCCTCTATAAGATGAAGCTTCACCCTTATGATCAATGTGGTATTGGATCAGGCAACAAACCAAGCACAGAGTTATCTTGCTCAGCCAGAAAGCTGTTCCACAGAATTTCAGCCAAAGGCTCAGCATGCATTTTAATTGAAGAGAAGGAAAAAGCATTTGAAATGTCTGAAAGCAGAATGTTTGTGGGTGGTAGATGCAAAACTAGAGGAAATAAAATCAGCAGAAAAATGAAATATATTGACATTTGTAATTTAACAAAATGTTTTCTCCATTAATCACTAAATTAATAGGGTTGAGTTAAGTCATTCTATGAACAGGATTATGCATGTTACTACCAGCCTTAGTATTATGATCTTGTCAACAAAAAAAGATGGATATATATTTCAAGGCATCAGCAGATTGTTACTGAGAAACCCCTTTGCAGAAACACAAGCTGACAGCATGGATGCAACATCTGCACTGAACTTTTTCAGACTCGGGTTACATTAAAGGCTACCCCCCAACCTCTTCACTTCCTGCTTTGCTTCCCCTCTTGTCTCAGTGCCAGAATTTGATTTTCCATTTCATAAGATTACAAGTTGCTGGATAAAGGCTTCACCATCTTGTTTCTAATAAACAGTAGCCTTTTATCTCATTAGAGAGGCAGGTTTGACTTTTGAGCAATCCCATTGCTTTGTGTCATCATCCTCTCCCTGGGCAAATTCAGAGTAACCCAGCTGGGTTATTCATGATGAGTTTATTTCTGAGCATGAACAGATGCTGAAATCCCAACATTACGTGATAACGTCAAATTAATTTTTACATCTCCTGTTGGCCAAGATGGGCTGCAGGCATAAACTCAGGTGCTGGAAAGGCTTCCCTTGGTTTTATAACTGTGTTCCACTCACACTTTGTTATTTCAAATATCTTGGGAGAACTCCTCTTTTTTCCTGCACAATCTTCTATAGGAAGCAAAAGATGTCAGAACACAAGGCACTAAACACTGAGCTATTTCCAAGAGCACTACCATGGAACTCTACCATTACAGGCTGAACAACATGATTCTATTGCTCCCAGGTGAATAAAAGAATTTCACTTAACCTGGTGCTACTTGTGCACTCAATTGTTTTAGAATTAAAAAAGAACTAAAAATAGTCCTTCTGATTAAGATGGATTTGTAGAAAAGTAAAACTTGGGGAAAAACAGCAAAAGGACTGTTCAGTGAAGTGTTTTCATCAAAAAGAGGTTAATCAGCTTTATTTCTTCTGTACATGTACACACATACACTCACAGACTCATCCGCTCTCAGCAAGAAAATGGTAAATGGTTGTTATCTCTTGTAAACATCAAGATGAAATCCAGAGGTAATTCAGAGACTTCTTTAATAGTCTGCACATTACTGGAACACAAAGACTGCATCAGAAGAGAGGATCAAGAGATGGAGACAGCCAAAAATTGAAATGAAACTGTGGGAGAAGCATACCATGAACAAAAGCATGGGGAAAATGAGAATGGGAGCCTAAAAATCACCACAGAGAAAAAGAAATTACTGAAGAAAAAAAAAGTAGTGAGGAAATAAAAGCAGAAGCTTAAGGAGAAAACTCTTCCTTTCTCTGCCATGAAAATGTATGGGTTGCTCTAGTTGCTGCTGCTAAAGCAGCTTTCTCCTCATACAGGTATATATTGAGCATTAAAGAGTACTATCTTAAGAGGCAAGAGCTCTGTAGCATTCTTCACAAAAAGCAGAAGAACACTCTACACCTTAATACTTCCCACTCCATTCACAGCACAAAGAAAAGAACTGTATCCCGTGGAAATCACTGTATGGGCTCTGAGATACAAATCACAGAGTGGGGCCATCAGGAGCACTGTCATGTTAAGACATACATGCTCTATATGAGCAATTTCCCTGAAGTGATACCATCATCTCTGTGCTATCCTGTGAGCAAATCACTAACTCTTACCTACCCAACACCCTGTTGTCCCCAGTCAGTTCCAGTGAAAAGAAATTATTCAAGCAGCAGCTGAATCTCACTACTTACACTCTCCTGTTTCCCTGTTCAGACAATGGAACAGAAGAGTAACAATGCCAAGTTTAAACCACATTTTTCCCCCAGAGACCTCAGAACAAATTTCAAAAACAAAGCAAGATCTCTCACTGAATAGCTCAGCTCCCACTGAATAGCTCAGCTCCATGACATAGTGTATCACCTTTCTAATCTGTGAAGCCCATCAATCTAACTGGATTGATGTACAAACACCACACAAATCTTACATTTCTCTTCAGAAAATTAACAAAATGCACTTCGTTTCTTACCTGTGATTTCTACCTTCATATTTTCTTCCTTCCTTACAGATTCTTCCAGACCCAACTCCTGCATGGAAAGAGATGATCTTATACCATGCTGAGCCACGGGTAGAGATTCCACAAACTCCTCTGGTCTGGTCTGTTCCATTTTTAATTCCTTTTTCTGGCCTTCATTGTTACCACGTTGTGACTTTAAGAAAGCAACTAAACTGGGATCTGCAATTATTGACAAAGAGACAGA
This sequence comes from Myiozetetes cayanensis, assembly GCF_022539395.1. Lineage (NCBI taxonomy): Eukaryota > Metazoa > Chordata > Aves > Passeriformes > Tyrannidae > Myiozetetes > Myiozetetes cayanensis. The sequence continues at coordinate 36,498,825 of NW_026087853.1, read as the reverse complement.
CAGAGATGTGACAGAAAGTCTCAAAATACTTCATATGCCTATGGTTCCTGCTATTTATGTTTCAGCCTTTTCCACATGCCCTCTTCTCCTGTACCAATTGTCACTTCTTTTCAAACTGAGGCATTTCACTGCTTTACGACCTCTTAGGCACACAAGTTGGGTGCCACTGATGGGTGAGGTGACACCAGAGAAAGAACTGACAAATCTTTTCAAGGTAAAGCAACCACTTCTAGTTATTTTCTCAGCTTACAAATAAAGAGATAATTTTTTCTTTCCCCCGTCCCTGACACTGAAAAGGCACATCCAAACAAGACTATTCATTGTGGCAAGAATTCTGGTCTGTTAATTACAAGAGGGACCCAGGATCAGCTGACAGTTCGGTTACCCTGCCTCTGAACCACTCAGCGGCATCAATCTGAACACTACAAGAATATACAGGACAGACATCACAAAAGGAATTGCCTCTCTTTATACAATTGCACTAGAGCTGCAGTTCATAATCTAGATATTATATTACAAGAAGGAGACCTTGTTTGTTCTGAACTGACTCCTCATCCTGCGAGTCAATTATCGTCTGGCAACATTCAGAAAACAGACGCGGCCATTCTCTTCATGTTTTGGAGCAGAAGAGAAACATTCGGGAGGTAAATGTGTTTTGAAGGATAGGTTACATTCCTATGGCTCTAAGATGATCATTTTACTTTCAGATCTGCTACAGATATATCCCGTATCATTTTAGACGGAGTGCACTGTCTCTAAATACTCTTTATCTAGAAGATGGTGTTGGGATGCTTACGCCAGAGGTTGAGTAAGAGCCTGTGCATCGTGCTTCTGTGCCAGTTCTGGCCCAAGTCTGTACAAGGCACAGAAATACTCCAATAAGCAACGTCAGAGATATATAAAGTAAAAGAACATAACACCTACATTTGTTATTTATTCTTTAGAGGACAAAGGACTAGCAATTCAGACATGCTCTGTACCTGAGATAAGTCATCTCAGAAATGACTCCCATGTATGTCTCTGAAACATCTATTTGATTGCTGCACCTTCTCCTCATGATGCAGTTTATACCCTCCTTGGTAAAGGACAGGCATTCAGCCCAGTCCCATTAAAGTATTCATATTTTTTCTGAATGCAAGCAGAGCTCTCACTTTCTCACACTTCACTGTACACAGCAAGGAAAAGATGGTATTCATTATTTCATCATTTCACACAGCGGCAAACAAGTCACTGATCACGTCAATCTGTGCACAGTATGTCAGAAACTAAGCCTGCTTCTGTCCAGAGTCTCCATGAGCAAGACTAGAACAGTACCAACAGTAAGACCCTGAAGGGTAAGAATTGCCCTGAAGGCACAGAATTGCCTACCCATCCTCTCACTTCACACCATGGAGTATCACCTGCTCCATAACTAAGAGGTTAACTCAGGGATAGGGCAGCATTTAACACCCACAAATCATTCACATTCCTGAATATGGAGAAAAAGTCTCCTTAATCCACAGCTCTGTGCCTGTCCATTTCCAAAGTTAATCTGTAAGTCAGCAATTTAGTTTAGGAGTTGCTTCATCATGCATAATTCCCTACCCACAAACATTCTGGGAATTCCAAAATTACTCCCAGTTTAAGACCTCAGGGTCTTAAGACCTCAAGACCTCAAAGATTGAAAGATCTACAGTTTTAACCCAGAGAGCATATAAAAAACCCACATTGCCTCAGAAAATATTGTTCAAAAATACTTAAAATACATCCTATCCTTTTTAACCTCCTTCAGTATTCACTTCACTAACATCCCAAAGGATGAGAGTGGTGAGGACAAGGAGCAAAGATAACAAACCAGTCACAAGAATAAAGTGTATAAACAGGGTATTTTTCATACACATCCCATTGTTACGAGCAGTGAAGCTAAACAAAATAGTAATTTTGGAGAGTTCAGGTCTCCGAATGAAGGATATACCTAAACATTCTGTTGGTAATTATTTTGCACAGCTCCTTTGCCTCCTTTCTAGTTATACCCAATATTCCATTGCTGCTAGCAATGAAGTCAAGATCATGAATATGATCTTTAAGCTGAGTCCACGATTTATGCATCTAAAATGCTGCTCACACCTAAATTTGATGCTTGAGGATCTGAAATTATGAGTATCTAAAAAATCCTTGTCTGCCACCTACATCTGTACATCTGCTCTTCTTAAGAATATAAACTCATTGAAAGCAATGCCAACAAGTTTTACAGTGCCCTAGATCACACCAAGTCTTATCAAACATACCACAGTCAGCGTTCTCCTCTGCCTGGTCATCAGCTAACAGTGACAGGCATTCCTAGAGCACCACTGTGAACAGGGCTCCAAATCAGAGACCAGACCCCTGCCAGAATTCCCGCACCCAACAGCCTGATAATTAAAACACTTTTTCAAGAAGTCAAGACTAGTTGTAAGTTCTTCTGTTCTACCAAGAATAGATTTGAATTGAAATCTCCCACATGCCCATATGCTCTCCCTCTCCGGATTCTGACTATTCTGACCCAAGTCTTAGCATTTAGGAGAGGAAGATCAAGGGCTCGCTCTCACCTCAGCATCGTTATAGCTTTGCTTTCTTCTCTGCTTCAGAGAATTACATTCTAGAGCCTTAATACACATATATGTAACCATATATTTGGTGTGCAAAGCAACAGAGTGCATGGAGCATCTTTTCCCACAGCAGAGGGGGGATGAGAAAGACTTAAGCCAAACCATCTCTCACTGAGAAATTTAAACACTTTAATTTCTTCATACTTAGTTCTTATTCACAAGCTACTGACACAGCATGGAAGACAGATGATCCACATATGGAATGAGCAGGAATTCTATACTCCCATCTCTAACCTGTGAACTTGTTAAGACTTCAGGACACCTACACGTGTAGTAAACTTTCATATCTCAAGAACTGACCCTGTGAAGCACATACCCAGTTGAGCCAGAAGCCTTGCCTGCTCCTGCAGGATCTCTTCCTCAGACATGGATCGCAGCTTCTCCAAGTTCTCTCTGTGAATAGCTTCAGCTTCCTGCTCACTCTTTTGGCTTCCAAGACCCTTTCCCGTTATGAGACAAGAACGCTGAGAGGTCAAAAAGTTACCAGCTTTATCTGTAAGATCAAGCAGAGAAAGCCCTTACTGGTTCAAGTGTCTACAGTATCTGAATAAATCTCAATTCTGTCATTACTAGGTTTCCAAAATTTTTTTTTTTTTCTTACCTTGGTAGTAAAGTTAAAATAGGAGTAAAGAAGTTTAGTTCAGATTCAAACAAAAGTAAAATACTTGAGCTTTCACCCACCATCACAACAAAACATCATTTCCATCTTGTTTCTTTAGGAGCTTGAGGAGGGATGGGGGGAAAGCAATTTTGCTTCTTTAAAGCAAAGCAATGGCAAATAAAGGTAAACTGGAGCATAATTTACAATTCAGGAGTTCATTCATCCCAGTTAGTGAGTACTAGATTCTCTCTCTGCCCAAGAACACTTGAACCCGCATTTGTACATCAGCTGAACCACGACCTAGTAAATATCTGCTGAGTGAGAAAGAAAATTACAAGTATTAGGTGAAGCAGCTTCTGGAGCGACACAAGTTACATTCTCAACACCAGCGTTTTGCTTCTAACAATGTCCTGTACTCACCCTTAAGGATTAAACACATTAGAAATTCCAGGGGGAGAATTTTTTCTATCCTGAACAAAATTAAGTCCCCTTTATCACCTGATCTAAAACCATTTTAAATGCTCACTTCATTTGACAATAGCAGCAGGGTAACGTGCTCCTTTGGTCAGTGAGACCCTCCAGTTGCCCTGTAACCCACTATATAAAGACCTAACCTAGTGGTCTTATTCCTTATGTTTTATTCATATGCCCCATACATTGACTCAGAACATCCCTATGACTCTAAAACAGCATACCCTGAAAGCATCAAATCCCTGTTCAAACAATCAAGCAATGACACTCATCATAACATCAGTAAGGTTTGATGTCATTTCCACAGCAGTTGTTTTGCATGTTGAGCAGAAAGAGATAAGACAGATTGACCTGGTAAAAGCTTCAGGAAGCTTCCCCCTGTTAGCAACTAAACCAAGGGTTACCAGGCACAAACATCTTGTTACTACAAGAAATTGAACTCCCTTTTTTCTCTTGCTTCTAGTGATCCTGCCACAACAATCTTCCTGAGGAGGCCAAGCCATTTTCTAATCCCCTGTTGTGCTGCTACATTTTGGAAGTGTTCTACTTCAAGAGGATCACAGCTATAGGACTGCTTTATTTCCCTTTAAGATTTGCCCAAATGTAATAGGATATACAGTAAACACAGTATAGTGACCTGGACGGTGGATTTGTGCACATACAGCACAACACACCTGGGGGTTCTCTTAGCAATTCTCTGATGGGGGTCAGAGCTGACACAAACCTTAACCAAATGATGATAATCTTCAAATGACATCTGGTCTCTATTTCAATGTAAAAAAAAGGGAGTCAGGGTAAAAGCCTGATGACACATGGTGGTCCTAAGCAAACTGGACTGCCCAAGACACACACACAAATTAGAAAGCCTGGAGATGCTGGTACCAGTTGAATTGGCTTCATCTTTCCTTGTCACGTTGCTGTCAGACAAGTAACTGCTGGAGGTGGCACTGACTCATCAGCACTGCCTCACAGTGCTCCTTATGGAGTGAAGCCACAGTCTCATGGCAGCAGATCTGATGACGGAAGACTGAGCTTTTAAGCATCTAGGTAGGAGTGAGAACCCACATCACTGTGGTCTCAAACGCCTTCAACAAACACAAGAACCACCTTTTTCCTAAAACTGTGTAAATCAACAATGAAACAAGAAAAATTTTGCATATAGCAAGCAGAAAGAAAAAGGAGGACAAGAACCCTGAAAAATAAATCTATGTGAAGCAAAAAGGAAATCAGTGAGAAAGTTAACCCAATTTTTAGAATGTTAATTTGTGTCTCAGAGCATTTAAAATCCTAGTCACAACACAGACATTCCAAGTGACCTTGAGATTCCTAAAGACAGTAATCCTACCATAACTTAAAAATAAGGTGCACTGACGTTTCTGTTTACTAAGGCTATGTAAATACGATAGGCTGGATGAGCAGAACCTTCTCCACTTACCACCCCTGATGCTGGGGAGAGATGCCTTTCCCGCTGATTCCTCAGGATCCAAGGCATCCGGCACAGCTGATCTTACTTGCAGGCAGTCGGCAGCAGAGGGAGCTGTTGCTGCCTTTTCAGCAGTTCTTCGCTGCCATCTTCTGCGCAAAGATGCTTTTTCTTCCAGATCCCACCTTCACCTGCAAATAGGGAAGCCGTGTGTCACCACTTTCCTCTCCAGGCTGCCCCAGCCACTTACAAGTATAAAGATCTGATCCTAAACACACCCTCAAATAAGGCTTCGGGACATGACTCAGAGAAGCTGCTGGCAGCCACCTGGCCTTTTCTGTGATCGTGCTATTCTTTTTTTAACACAGTTTAATGCTAGGACAAAGAGACAAAAATACGGATGTTTTTGGTAGCTAGAGAAGGAAGATGATTAACTATAAGTGAATTCAAGCACAGCAAGTGCACCTAAAATATCACCAAACACAGTAGTTCCAGCTTTGCTGATGTTTGGAAGCTCTGCATAGCTGAATACTTCGGATTTCTGAGGATAAATGGGGCTGTATTTCACTGTGCTCACCACATGCTTGGAACAGACTTCTTATAAGGTTATTAGAGAGCAGCAGGGTGAAGAGATTTACGCAATAAGAAATGGGCAAATGGTGCTAAAATAATCCTGACTAAATTACTGTGCTGTTTGTCCAGGTGATGGAAGGGCACAGCTCTGAACAGCCTTGCGCAGGATGCACAGGAAATCCAAAGCAAACTAAGCAAAAAATTTCTTGCATGTACCTAGTGAAGAGAAGAAACTTAAAAGGCACTCTGAACATTGGGTAGCTGCTTTGTGCACTCCTGTATCACGTAAACAGAACTGATACTTTAAAAAGTATTACCCCTGCCTTTCAAACAAGCTGTCCTTCAAAATAATCTACCTCCTCAAACCAACCACAGCTATCAATCACATAGCAATTTCCAGCATCTGACTCCCACTCAGCTAGCAGCTCTTGCTACTACAGCAACAACCAATAATAGCAGCCATGGCTTCCGGTTTTACAGCCTCAGAAAAAAAAAAATAAAGCCAAAATCCCAAAAGCTGCAAAAGATAATCTGTACAACCATATTCAAATGTCATGCTAGGAGAATTAAGGTGCAACTTCAATAATGACAGACTTGATCAAACCTGGTGGACAAATTAACAGAGATTGTTCCTTAGAGAAAAACAAGCAGAACAGGATCAATTCTATTACAGTAGTGTAGATTTGATCCACCTGACTGAAGTTAGCTGAAGGGGGCTGACTTTTTCCCAACCCAAAAGGATTCCAACATTATTTACCTGCAGGGTTTGGAGTGCCTACTTGATGGCAACTTTGAAGAAGAACTCTCTCCTACACTTCAGATGGCAATACCAGAGATATGTTGAGCTAACTCACGATCTCCAGCAAACCAAGTCAATTTCTTGATCCTTACCAAGCCCCACCAAGCATTAGGCTTTACTGTGGAGAAATTTTAATGCAGGTAGCATAAAATTTCTGCTCCCAATCTTACCTCACTTTTTATCTCAGAGCGGTGAAATGACCTTGGAAATGGGTCTCCCGTGGGCACTGGCATGGTCACTGCTGCTGCACTGGTGTCTCGTTCCTGAAGAAAAAAATTCAAACAAACCACATAGAAACCGTTGCAACACCTAGGCATGTTTGTATCATTTAGCTGAGAGCAGACTTAAAATGTCTCAGCTCTGCAGTTCCCATTGTCATCAGGGTCAGAACACCTTGTGCTTATTCAGAGCCAAAGCGTGCTATTTCCCAAAAGGCTGGGCAGCCAAACTCCACACATCACTCCAAGAATTAGATAAAGGAAAACCTTGAACATCCCCCTTAGAGTCCAGAAATTCATCCAAATCCATGCTACGGAACAGGCCTGCATGCAAGCAGTGTGACCTGTAGGCAGTTTGGGCTGGGAAGCAGATTTGAATCCATATTTAACGGACAAAAAATACAAAATACAAAAATACACCCAAAGAACTTTTTCTTTCAAAGTGCTCTAGAACACTGGTCTACAGTGCTGCTTCATTACACTGTAGAAATAAAAAGCAGCATCAGAGCCCTTCATCCCTGTTTAGTTCACAGCATTCAAAAAAACCCACTAGACCATCACAAGAAAAAAGACATACAATAATTTTGCTTAAGACTGCTGTAATGTGTTGATCATGACTCTCCAGTGTTTCCTCCGGATCTTCACCCTCAAAGTGGACACAAGCATTTTTGATCTTGGACTTTTTTGGAGGAGCTGGAGTTAGAGCTGGGAGAACATCAGGAAAACCTAGGGAGGAGAAGTAATAAGAAAAAAAAAAAGCAGTCAAGTTACTTATATAACCACTGTGCATTAGGTACCAGACCGAGGCTCCCTAATAGCACCTATTACTGCTCTGATGAGAAATAAAGATGAAGAAGCAATAACACAATTATGAGTCCTCCATCTTTGACTTGCACTGGGTAGCAGAGAGAAACATGCTTGACAACTTTATTACTTATGTATTGGCACAAGGTCTTTTCAAGGAGTTCTATAAGCAGGAAAGGGTACTGAGGTCTGACTGCAAGCACTAAAGGAAGAAGCAAAGTTGTACAGAAACAAATACTATCCTTGCAGGTTGTGCTCAGGCACAGGAAAGCATATTTCCACTGCCAGCTGTAACAGTGAGGGATTTGCATGATCATGAACAAGTCAAAGCCTTCTTTTCACTTGCTGTGAATAGATCATATGTCCCCTATCTAGAACTAGGAACTGCAAGATTTAAATTGTTGCTTTAAAAAAAGCACCTTGAGCTTCTGAGATTATCAAGCACATGACAAAACTGTTACAGTTACTACTGATGGAGAAAACAAAAGCAAGCCAGATCTGCTGGCTGAAAGCTAGAGCTGTTAGCAGAGCTAAAATTCAAAGATGCTGAGAACAGCGTTTTGGATGGATGGCAAAATATGTAGTGAGTGTCCAATCAGTACAAATCACAGAAAACACTCTTGCTAGCAAGCTACCAGAGACAGCTGATAAATGTGGACAAAGGCAACAAAGGTGATTCTACAGGAGGCCAGTAACACTCAGACAAGGGCATTTTCCAACAGGGCTAAGAACGAAAAATACTGCAGAGAGGATAAAAATGCGGGGCAAAAGCAACACTGGATTGAGAGGGAGGTGAAAGGTAAGCAGCGAGGAACATGAAAGAGACAGAGAATCTTAGTAATTCAAAGATGCTCAGAAGAGGATTTACCATCCAACATGACGACATCCTTGCTGTCCTGTAGCGGGGGTCTCTCAGCATCTATGCTCCCTTCCTCCCCCTTCCTCTTATCTGCTTTCTTCACAATCTTCACTGCAGGTGAAGCTCTGGCTGCCAGGAACTGGTTTTGAAAGTGCAGCAGGTCTGCCTCAGACTCCCCAGGTTTTGGTCTTGACAACATCCTGCCTTCTTGATCTTCTTGCAGCCTAGTTCTATGTGATGTTCACATAGAACCTATTGAAGACATGGAAAACTGGTTAAAACACTGGATTTCTTGAGGATAGGAATAGAACAGCATGGGAAAACTGTTCATTTTTGTCCCACTCTTATGTTCCTGTACATAATATAGCCGTCCTACTTCAGGATCACCCCAGGACACCAGATGAACCAGAGTCCCAGAAAAACCATTTGCCTCGTTCCTCATTGCTGAGCAACACACTACTAGACAAGCCAACACCTGGTCTACAAGTCTACTGGGAGCAGAATGGCATCCATCCAGTAAAAAGCCAGCCAAAAAGTGCATCACTGACAAAATGCCAACAACATGGCCTTGGATTTGCAAAGACAGGGTAGCACCTGGCCCACGACAAGAGATTTGACTTAGTCCATTATCAACACCAACCAAGAAATCAGAGGCACAGCATCACGGAAACGTCCCCCTCCAGCATAGCAGCTTCTCCAGAGGTTAGCATTACCATCCCTGTAAGGATGCAAGAACCTGTCCACATGGACAGGGACAACACACTCACTGACTCTGTTTGCTCTCCTTCTCACTCAAATCTCCCAAGTAAAAAACGTTTTTCTTCCTGACATGGTTCTCCTGCTTTAGTTCTGTCTCACTCTTTCACCACCCTCTTCTCAGGAGAAGCCACCCTACTTCCAACCATCTTCACTCGCTGCCCAGGACAGTTTGGGGAGATTTATAAAGACTTTTACCTCTGTGTACAGGAGAACTTAGCAGGAAGGCAACTATTTCACCTCCCATCTACTGGGCAGGAAAACATTGCTGACTATTACTCCCACCTCTTATTCCCATGGCCTGGGTCTCACTGGCAGCAAGTAGAGTGTTTGCAAATACATTACACACTAATTGAATCACTGAGCAGCAATAATGCTGCAGACCCAACACCCTCCCACGCTTGCGAGGTTGAAACAATTTGTACGTATTTGATCTCTCCCACCTGCAAAAGCCCACCAGGACTCAGTGATGACTTACTGTCAAGACAGAAAGGAAAGTGGATATGGATTTTTAATGGAACACTTCTCAGCCATATGGACAGGCTGCACGCATGACAAAGTGCAAAGCTTGGAAGTGAATCTCTTTCTTAATCTCAGACCAAAACAAAGTGCAATCATTGGGCAGGCACAGCCCCCACCTGGTAAGGTGTCATGCTGCTGGTTCTAAGAGAACAAAGGCAGCCAGGAAGTTTGACATTTGGTTAATGCTTTTAGTCAAGGCATTAGTGTAAAATCACCAAACACATCAGATTCAACAAAATCCCTGGATTTTCAGGGGTTGCAAGGCTTCCAAGGACTCTCCATTCACTTCAGGACTTCATGACTGAGGAAACAGACCACTCCATCCAATGCCAACGTCACCAGTCACTCGCTCCATTGCAGATATCCCAAAACACTGACATTTATGGAAGCTGTCAGCTCAAGACGCCCACAACAACAGCTTCCCTGGACACCAATCCCACATATGGCACAAGCAGCAACAAGGGGAACTCCCCTGAACCCTCTCAACAATAAAACCCTTCCCCAGAACGCAGGGAGAACACCCACTTTCTCTAACAGTGTGGTCAAGGACATTCATGAAACAAAATGCAAAAGCTGCTGCAGGGCAGGAAAGGCAGGGAGCACCCTTCTACACTGCCTTGCTGCTGTCACAGAAGGACTTCACACAACAACACCTGGGATCTCACTGCGGCTCTCACGGATGCTGAGAATGCAGAAACACTCCCTCTCAGCCCACCTCCCTGGCTGCACTGCAAAAACCGCAACTTCTCCAGACAGATCCTTTTTGCTGCGTGTACTCTGAGCAGAAGCACACACCCACTTGCTGGTTATTTAGGGAGCTTTCTGCCACAACAGGGCTCCCACACCCACACTTCTGTTGCTTGGACCCTCTTTGATATGCACAAGCAGCACCACACGCAGCCGACACCAAGTGTTCCATGCCCTGTCATCCCGGGCTTCAAAGCCCAAAAGAGGACGATGCCAGGATTAACAGACACAAACCACCCAGCTAGAAGCAAACAGTGCTGCTAATCTTTCTGCTCCAAGCCTCCTCCACACAGGGCTCTACACAAACTTCTCCCAGTCTCTGTCTATCAGAAAAAGTTAATTAAAAAAATACAGGAGGCCTTGAGAACTGCCTTCCTTTCCCTGGGAAACTGGCAGGCACAACGAGCCAACCAAGCAGCCAGTGTCTAACAAGGGTGCATGTTATTCCAGAAAACCCTTCCCCAAAGTCATGGCTTAGCTACACATGGGACTTGCAGACTGACTGAAGGGAGCAAAAACACTTTGCCTTCTAATCGTACCTTTTTCCACGCCCCTTGGAAGCCACCTAAGCACATCAGCAACACTGCCCTGGCCGTCAGAAGGATTAATTCTTGCCCACCAGAGCTCACAAGAAACAGGCAGCAGAAACAACAAACTCCTGACGATCAGCACTGACCCCAGCATCCTGCACTCTGCTCACCTCCCACCTTGCAACTCACTACTTAGAAACTCACCATACACAATCTGTTTGCCAAGAGGGACCACCAGCCAGCCAGCAGGTGCAACCCAACGAGGATTTTGTCCTAGGAAAACATGTAAGATTCAGGCTCAGCATTTGAGCAAACTACCTATCCACTCCTGTGCAAGCTTTTTACAGTTTCCACCAGACTACAAAATCCAGTACTTTCTTGCTAGAATTCAATGTTGTTAGGCTTTTTAATTTCTTCTAGCCCGTCTGCATTTACAATGCATTTTTCTTCTGCAGCTGCAGAACCCGACAGCCCAAAGGAGTCACTTGCATTACAACAGCATCTATGAACTAAACACAGTCAAAAGACGAAAGACAACCAGTACAGGGAGAAGCAAAGAATCATCTCTGACCAATATTGTCATTTCTGACCACTGAGGAAGATTTTTTTACCGATCCTCAAGTCTACAACATTGTACTCTTTTGATAAAGTTATCAGATTTGGCTGAAAGAAGAATACAAGGTCCTGCTCTCACAAAAAACCTCTTTCTTCAGATCCTGTTGATTGAGGCAAGAAGTAAAAGGAGAAGCAGAGAGTCACATCTCAGTCTCTGCCGGGCAGCTCAGCAGCCAGAGAAAAGATACAATTTCTCCACTCTAGATTAGCAGTCAACAAAACTCTCACTGAGGATTACTGGCTCCTTTGCAAAATGACCATGTGCATGCTCTGCTCTGTCACAAAAACCTTCTCTACACACAATATCGTAATGACCACCAATGTGAACCACCCAGACTTCACAACACAAGCAGCAAGTTTTAGCTGCTATGGGGAAGGCAGATAGATACCTGTAAAGGCACTCCTCCCAGAAGGAACACCCCAGTCCAAAGACTCAACAGCAGCAACAAACCCTCCTCAAAGAGGCTCCGCATCTCAGGCTGGTCCCCATAAGGTTCGGTGGCTGTGACTCTACCTGCCGGGCACACACGGTGTGCGTGCACTCAGCTCCCTGCCTCCAGAAACGCCGCTGTGCCCAGCCTGCCTCGAGAGCCTCTGCAATAAACAGGCACCATCACAGCACAAAATAAACCCAAAAGCAAGCAGCTGTTATTAACACACTAAAGAGGTGATGCGGTCCCGGCGCTCCCACCGCGTTCACAGCCCTCATGGGCTTCCACAAAACAGTCTGAATCGAAGCCTTAAATGGAGATGGAGACTCGGCCTGGCGAGACCTCTCTGACGGGAGGAGGGAGGGAAAGAGGGAGTGGGGACCCAGCAGAGGCCCCACAGCACCTCTGCACAGGGGGCACGGCCGCTGTCCCGAGGGCCGCGCGGCTCCTCTAGCCGCGCTCCTCTTTACATGAGGGTAAAGCCGGGGCCCCGCGGGCTGCACCGAGTGAGGTGAGGCCCGGCCCGGCCCAGGGGACCCCGCGGGACGGGCAGACCCCGCCGCTCACCTGCGCCGGCACCGCGCCGCTCCGCCAGCACTTCCGCCCTGCCCCGCCGCCGCTACTTCCGCCCGGCCGCCGTCACTTCCGCCCGCCCGAGCCCCGAGCGCGCCATCCCCGCGGGGTCCGGGAGGAAATTCCCGGTTGGGTTCGAGCCGGGCTTGTGCAGCCCTAGGGGGGGTTCTCCCGCGAGTGTCCCTTAGGTCTCCACACAGGCCACCTGCGTCCGACAGCGAGGGTCTGCACACACAGAAACACAGTCATGTAAGCCCAGGAGCTGTGCCGTGTCACTATGAGAGGGTGTGACGTGCCCGACACTGCGGGTGTTCCAGGAGAGCAGACACACAAAGCTCTGGGAATACGGATGTAATTTATTATTCCTGTCTGATCGCTCGTTTGTTATACGTGCCAAGCCTTATTACACATTACTGTTTGGAAAGCTGTTGGAACTTGCAGCAGCTTTGATTTTAACGTTGGTCACTGATTGCAGTGCTCAGTCGCCTTTCAGCCTTTGACACAATCACGGAGTCACAAGATGGGTCAGATTGGAAGGGACCACAGTGGGTCATCTGGTCCAACCTCCCTGCTCAAGCAGGCTCATCCCAGAGCACGTGGCACAGGATTGTGTCCAGATGGTTTGATTCCTGAATATCCCCAGTTAGAGAGACTCCACACCTTCTCTGGTCAACCTGTTCCAGTGCTCAGTCACCTGCCCAGTAAAGAAATCCCTCCTCGTGTTCAGGTCAAACTCCCCATGGTTCAGTTTCTGCCCACTGCCAGTTGTCCTGTTGCTTGGCATCACCAAACAGAGCCTGGCTCTGTCCTCTGACACCCTCCCTGCAGACACTGATAGACACTGGTGAGATGAATTCTCTGAACACGAGAACAGGCACAGAGTCTCACAGGGGCTTGGACTGGACCAGGCAGGCCCACAGTTGGGGAGACTCACCACAAGTGCCCTGATACCGTAAGAAATGAAGCACTTTTCCACTGGGATTTTTTTATCCCTTCAGAAAACTAAAATACTGCGGCAAAATTACATCCAGAAACAAGTTTTATCCATTATGAACACTGAAAGCACTTAAATCTATAGTTTTATGTTCATCTTCACACCGGACAAGAGAGCACCACTGATTTTACAAAAGGCTTCGGCAGATGCAGTGGTGCAAGTAGAAGGCCTCTCTCTCACACTCTGAGGCTTTGCTGGGGCGGAATTATGAAGGATTTCCCTTGGATATCATGAACACCTTTCAGTTCTCATGCTTGGACAGAAGGGCAGAGAGGCCTTGGCATTGGTTGTGCTGCAACGTGTTTGGGTTAACTGTGGGTCTGTTTAGACTGACAGCCACTTGAGGTTGAGCTGTTCTGACTCCAGGGAATTTAACAACTAGTTGTTTTTAGGTCACTTTGACCTTACTAATGTTTGGTATGGACATGGTGTAAATTAATTCAGTGAAAAAAGATATCCTAAAGGTGTACAGGATATTTGATCCTACGTGTCTGAGTCAATTCACTAAACTAGATGGTCTGAGTCATGAAAGGGCCTGTTTGAATTATTGTTCTTCGGAGCAGTCCGCCCATCTTTTCCTCTCAAACCCAGGAGAGATGTCTACGGAGACATAACAAATTGCTAGCTGAATTTTGCTTTGCTTGAGTAGTCCCCTTATTATCATCATAAAAAAACATTATCTTTGTCCCTTGCTTTCTGATGAAGCCAGCCTGTACCTTTCTGTAACAATTCTCATGGAAATGGACAGCACAGAACTTTGCAAAACTAACACATGTTATTTGAGCTGTATCTCACCTGAAACTACTCTGAGGGTCAACCAGACAGAACTGGTCAGCACCCACGGACAGTAATCCTATCCTGAGAGTGGGGTGGCGTTCAAGGCTGACAGCATACACACTTTTCCCCTGAATTTTCTCACGCAGGCTGCACAGCTTCTGCAGCCGCATGCAGTGTCTCTTAGCATGCAGGTGAAATGAGGAAATAATCTTTTTTGCCAGAAAGACATAAAATATACTCAGAATATATTCAATTTTAATTACCACAAGACAGGAACGCTTCCCATCAAAACTCCCCAGAGTTTTACGTATCTTTTCTTCAGTCCATTAATTATTTACCTTCAGTTTTAATAATACAGTTAAAGGCACTATATATAGCTTATGCTCTATCAATAAATCATGCTCATGTATCTTCATATTTATCCTATAAATTACAAGTACCAACACACTTGCATGGATCCACTAAGCAATTCTGGCAAAGAAATTCCCACTAGAGCATCGCTAAGAGCCTTTGGAGGTTAACTCAAACATCCCTCGCTCAACGAGTGCTTTTTTATGACTTTTTTTTTTAGTTTATGAGGTCGTCAGTCTTCTCACAAGTCCCAACAATCTCCTTCATCCTCTTCTTATAGCTTGCCACAAGTAAACAGTTTCACATGACTTTCTGACCTTTCATCAAAACCACAAATCCACAAAATATCGTAAGGGCAACGCGTACATGCTGCTTTCCCCATCCCGTAAGTCCAAGGCACTTTAGTAGCAATGTGATCCACGATCCAGGCTCAGTCCATCAAACTATTCCTTCGGTTGCATTGCTTGAAATAGTTCTCCCGTTTGTTCAGCAACCTCCTTCATCTTCTGACGCGCTTCTTCCATGGTGGTGGCAGCATTATGAACAGTGACACAGCATTCTCCATCCGTTAGGTTTAGCATCCCGCATACTCCGTGCTCTTTCAACAACACCATATCCAGGGCTAATCGATTCTGCAAAGCCATTTTTGGTACCTGTTGGGCCTGCAAATTCAGTTTCCCGTAGGCACGTTCGGTCCAGTTGCTCAACACGTGGATTTGCCTAGTTAAGTTCTCCAAGACATACTGATGCCGTTGATTAACTCCACTGGGCACAAAAAATAATTCTAAGTCTAAAGCAACATTTTGTCCCCAGGTATAATAGTCAGGGACTTGAATCCCCCCAATCCACCCTTTCGCATCTACTGGATTGCGGATTTCTCTCTGTACCTTTTTGTTACAATAAAGTGTGTAATTGAATGTTTTAGATGGGCACATGGTAGGAAACCCAATAGTACACTGGAGTCCAGCCATATCATACATGTTCAAGTGGGAATACATTTTTCCATCTGAACATGCCCATACTGTTCCCCTCGGAGCTGGATATTTGGCTTGTGAACACTGATACAGGTCGCCTCGGGGAACTTCCTGTGCTTCAGTACTTGAATTCAAGACTCTTCTTGGGTCAGGGCCATGTGTAACAGGAATACCGCAGGACAGTGCCGTCTCCGAATTTTCGTAAGACCCATTGCATCGGGTGTCTCGATTTAGATAGCCATAGTTGGGATAACCCCAACAGGTACACATGTCCCGGATGAAAGTTCTCAGCTCCGAGATGTACCAGGTTTCTATAGGCTCACCTGCTCCAGTGGTACAATCTAATATACGGGAACAATTCAGAAAGGAGGTCTCTGATTTACTTTGGATGATGCTTCTGGTGTTCCTCACTTTCCAGCAGATGCTCTCTCCGTTAGGGAGTGTGATCTGCTGGTCCTTACAGTCCGATTTCCCCACTTCCCATTCCACTATGTCCCCTGTTGGGGTCCGGGAGGCCCATTGTAGGGGAGATATGGGGTCAAAGATTTGTTTCAGAGACCAAGCCCACTCATAATTTGTTTGGTTAACTTGGTGTGGGGTTCCTGGGTTACTGGGGATTTGTATACACCATCCTGCATCCCAATGTAAATTGTACTCATGTTCGAAAAACGCACTCTCAGTAGGAGAATCCCACCACGGCACCACCGTGCAAGGGATAGAAGTGACATTTTGCAATGTCTCACTAGGGTTGGTGTCTAATGATCGATAACATGTCTGATTCCATAAATGGTTCCAGGTAGAGTTGTGTGGGAGCTGGTAAAAGGCTTTCTTGTATTCTACCCATGTCCCATTTGCAGCCCATTGTTGTCCTTCCTTCTGGTCTAGGAAGGGGGACTCGATCATTCCCCAGGTAACATTTCCTCCTGTTTTTTTAAGGTTATCTAGTTCTCTTGTTAATATTTCTGAAAAATTTAACCAAATCATCATAAATCTAAGCCCCTCTGATGCAGAGTTGGGGAGGTTAATACATATTCCTTGATTCGTGTGGTTCCAAATATGCATAAATCCTTGTATCAACTCCCAAGCCAAATTTGGTTGAGTATCCTCATTCTCAGTCAATTGAGACAAAATTGTACACCCATAAAATAAGAATAAAAACTTTTCCCACACCATTTTTCTCTAGTAAAAAGGCAAAATAGGCTTAGTAAAATCAAACTAAAAATGCACAAAATGGTCCATCCACTAAACAGTTGAAAGCGTAGGTCCAGCAATGGATTTCAGATAATCTGTAAAACATATACGTGCATAAAAACAAAACATGATTAAAAGGAGGGAACCATCAGTAACCACCCATACATACAGGTTAAGTGGCTTTTTTAAGGTCAGAGGTACCAATCCTACTCTTGGTAATTCTACCAAAACCAGTTGTCCTGGGTAATGGGGAGGATTTGTAGGGTCTTTGGCTTCTTTTGTCCCAGGAACTCCCCAGCAACCATTGACTCTGTATGACACCCAGCTGTGGTCAACCAGGTTCATGAGGTTTCTGGGCCCTCTTCAAGAGCCCATTGGTGCATTCAACAACACCATTTGCCTGGGAATAGTATGGGGTGTGAAAGATCCACTGGATTCCTTCATCCCTTGCCCACTCTTGAACCACCCTAGCAATGAAGTGACTACCGTTGTCAGATTGGAGGTATTTGGGCCATGCCAAATAACTAATCCACAGCTTCAGTCCCTTTACAGTGTTGTACCCAGTTGCTCGTGCTACTGCCTCAGCTTGAGTGAGCCCTGACATTACTTTCACCCCAAGGAACACATACTGCTTTCCCTCTGACTTCACGGAAGGCCCTAGACAGTTCATCTGCTAGGTCTCCCAGAGACCTTTCCGTGTCATAAGTGAAGGGGAGCCTCCTGCAAAGGGTGTTGTTTCTCTAGTTGGGTACAACACTGGCCACAGGCTGAGATGACTGTTACACAATTCCCAAGTGACAGGCCACCCTCTGCTACCAACTCCCTTAAAAAGATCCTTAACTCCTGAATGGCCTCCCTTTACATGTAAGCCCTGTAACAGATGCTCCCATTATAATTCTTCTCCCTTTACTGCCATACCTGCCACACAGGTCAGTTAATCTACCTGATTATTCAAGAGGTGATCCCTCTTCTGGTGAATAGCAATCCATCCCACCAAGAGACTTCTGCTTAGCTGTGTTTAGGATGTCGTCCCACTTCTCTCGCTGACACACTGGGAACCCGACTGACTTCCCACGGGTTTGTTCGCAAAACAGGAGCCATCCAGTGCACCCCTTAAAAGCAGCATAGGAGTCCATATAAATAAACACTCTTGTTTTTATTTTCAGTCTCTCTAACAACCACACTGCACATGGCTACCGATTTTCCCACCTGAGCATTTCCTTCTCCCTTTGTCACAATTTGATCCCCTCAAAAAAACACGCAGGGCCACCCCTCAGTATCTTGCTCTCCTTTGGAGGATGCATCAGTGAACCATGCATTTTTCAGGTGGG
Organism: Myiozetetes cayanensis; assembly: GCF_022539395.1. NCBI lineage: Eukaryota > Metazoa > Chordata > Aves > Passeriformes > Tyrannidae > Myiozetetes > Myiozetetes cayanensis. The sequence continues at coordinate 36,480,658 of NW_026087853.1, read as the reverse complement.
GCTCAAATTGCGAGGTGGGTTTTATATATGATGGAGGAAGCTTCTGGCCCAGTTATTGCCAGGCGGTTTTTGTATTTGGAGCACTTCATGTGCTCCCTCCTCTATCTGAAGCACATGGCACTAATGGTATAATTGCACATACCACTGCCCCAACCCCGGCAGTGTTCAAAGACAGGTTGTATAAGGCCTTGAGAAACCTGGTCTAGTGGGAGGTGTCCCTGCACACAGCAGGAAGGGTTGGGATTAGATGAATTTAAGGTCCATTGCAACCCTCTAACATTCTATGATTCTATGATTTTATGAAGTGGATCTGTCAGATGTATTGGACCTAAAGCCTGACACCTGATATACCCCAACCTCAAAGATTAACAATTGTACGGCTTCTTCATGGACAGGGGTCCAGTCCCAGGTGGTCCTCTGGCATGTTAAATCACAAAGGGCACTTGCTATGATTGAGAAACTTGGGATGTGTTTTCTCCAAAATGCCAGCAGACTCAAGGAATACTCCTCTTTCCAGGCCTTTTAACTTGTTCAAGGATAGTCAAGGTTTCAGGGTTCCTCCCCTCCATCATATACCCAGGAAGTTCACCTTGGAAGGTTTGGGGTTGCAGCTTTTCTGCTGGAATTTCAAACCGTATATTTTCCAGTAAGTAATTATCTCTGCTTGTGTTTCTCCTACTGTGGTGCATTGGGGCCACCCACCAATATAATGTGAATATATTGATATATTTTAACTCCCTCTGGGGGAGTAACCATACACATAGCATCTTCTCCACAGGCCAGCATTACCATCCCTGTAAGGATGCAAGAGCCTGTTCACATGGACAGAGACAATGCACTCACTGACTCTGTTTGCTCTCCTTCTCACTCAAATCTCTCAAGTAAAAAACGTTTTTCTTCTTGACATGGTTGTCCTGCTTTAGTTCTGTCTCACTCTTTCACCACCCTCTTCTCAGGAGAAGCCACCCTACTTCCAACCATCTTCATTCGCTGCCCAGGACAGTTTGGGGAGACTTATAAAGACTGTTACCTCTGGCAGCAAGTAGAGTGTTTGCAAATACATTACACACTAATTGAATCACTGAGCAGCAATAATGCTGCAGACCCAACACCCTCCCACGCTTGCGAGGTTGAAACAATTTGTACGTATTTGATCTCTCCCACCTGCAAAAGCCCACCAGGACTCAGTGATGACTTACTGTCAAGACAGAAAGGAAAGTGGATATGGATTTTTAATGGAACACTTCTCAGCCATATGGACAGGCTGCACACATGAGAAAGTGCAAAGCTTGGAAGTGAATCTCTTTCTTAATCTCAGACCAAAACAAAGTGCAATCATTGGGCAGGCACAGCCCCCACCTGGTAAGGTGTCATGCTGCTGGTTCTAAGAGAACAAAGGCAGCCAGGAAGTTTGACATTTGGTTAATGCTTTTAGTCAAGGCATTAGTGTAAAATCACCAAACATATCAGATTCAACAAAATCCCTGGATTTTCAGGGGTTGCAAGGCTTCCAAGGACTCTCCATTCACTTCAGGACTTCATGACTGAGGAAACAGACCACTCCATCCAATGCCAACGTCACCAGTCACTTGCTCCATTGCAGATATCCCAAAACACTGACCTTTATGGAAGCTGTCAGCTCAAGACGCCCACAACAACAGCTTCCCTGGACACCAATCCCACATATGGCACAAGCAGCAACAAGGGGAACTCCCCTGAACCCTCTCAACAATAAAACCCTTCCCCAGCACACAGGGAGAACACCCACTTTCTCTAACAGTGTGGTCAAGGACATTCATGGAACAAAATGCAAAAGCTGCTGCAGGGCAGGAAGGGCAGGGAGCACCCTTCTACACTGCCTTGCTACTGTCACAGAAGGACTTCACACAACAACACCTGGGATCTCACTGCGGCTCTCACGGATGCTGAGAATGCAGAAACACTCCCTCTCAGCCCACCTCCCTGGCTGCACTGCAAAAACTGCAACTTCTCCAGACAGCTCCTTTTTGCTGCGTGTACTCTGAGCAGAAGCACACACCCACTTGCTGGTTATTTAGGGAGCTTTCTGCCACAACAGGGCTCCCACACCCACACTTCTGTTGCTTGGACCCTCTTTGATATGCACAAGCAGCACCACACGCAGCCGACACCAAGTGTTCCATGCCCTGTCATCCCAGGCTTCAAAGCCCAAAAGAGGACGATGCCAGGATTAACAGACACAAACCACCCAGCTAGAAGCAAACAGTGCTGCTAATCTTTCTGCTCCAAGCCTCCTCCACACAGGGCTCTACACAAACTTCTCCCAGTCTCTGTCTATCAGAAAAAGTTAATTAAAAAAATACAGGAGGCCTTGAGAACTGCCTTCCTTTCCCTGGGAAACTGGCAGGCACAACGAGCCAACCAAGCAGCCAGTGTCTAACAAGGGTGCATGTTATTCCAGAAAACCCTTCCCCAAAGTCATGGCTTGGCTACACGTGGGACTTGCAGACAGACTGAAGGGAGCAAAAACACTTTGCCTTCTAATCGTACCTTTTTCCACGCCCCTTGGAAGCCACCTAAGCACATCAGCAACACTGCCCTGGCCATCAGAAGGATTAATTCTTGCCCACCAGAGCTCACAAGAAACAGGCAGCAGAAACAACAAACTCCTGACGATCAGCACTGACCCCAGCATCCTGCACTCTGCTCACCTCCCACCGTGCAACTCACTACTTAGAAACTCACCATACACAATCTGTTTGCCAAGAGGGACCACCAGCCAGCCAGCAGGTGCAACCCAACGAGGATTTTGTCCTAGGAAAACACGCAAGGGATCCGAAATCCTGTCAAAGGACCACACACTCCTTTACACTCCACGACATAGTAACTGTTATATGCATACGCTACCATTCGCTGTTGCACACCCTGTCTGTACCAAAAATCTCAATAAATAGCTTTCTGTTACGCTCTGTGCTTCCCACGGATACTGTTTGAAAAGCCCACCAGTGCTGCAGGAAGTTTCACAAGCGCACTTGGGACCAGAGGTCTAAGCCTGACTGGAAGGAAACAGGAGAGCAGAGAAGGCACAGGCTGCTTCAAGGGCCAAGATGCACCTCTGAGTGAATCAACTTCATCCTCAGCATCAGCCTGAGAAGGAAGGTCAGTCAGGACAGGGAGGGACCCCAATCACCAACTAATGCAGCACCAGTGGGTCAGAGAGAACGGCGTTTACTTTACAGAGAAATGCAGGTCCGCAATGCTCTTCCAGTGCTCTCCAGAAGCAGCAGGTAACCCTCTGAGGCAGGTCCTGCCCAGCGCGGCCGCCGCTCCCCTGCGCCGGCACCGCGCCGCTCCCGCCAGCACTTCCGCCCTGCCCCGCGGCAGCTTCTTCCGCCCGGCCGCCGTCACTTCCGCCCGCCCGAGCCCCGGGCGCTCCCTCCCGCTGGGAACGGAATGGAGCGAATTGGATTTTCGTTTCATTTTTTATGAGTTAATCACGGCCACGTTTTCCCCGGCACTGCGGCTGAGGCTGCCCTTTGGTGCGTGCGGCCGGAGGCTCCCGGAGGGGAGTCCCGCCGCTGAACTGCCCCTGCGAGTTCGCCCTCTCCCGCGAGTGTCCCTTAGGTCTCCACACAGGCCACCTGCGTCCGACAGCGAGGGTCTGCACACACAGGAACACAGTCATGTAAGCCCAGGAGCTGTGCCGTGTCACTATGAGAGGGTGTGACGTGCCCGACACTGCGGGTGTTCCAGGAGAGCAGACACACAAAGCTCTGGGAACACGGATGTCATTTATTATTCCTGTCTGATTGCCTGTTTGTTATACGTGCCAAGCCTTATTACACATTACTGCTTGGGAAAGCTGTTGGAACTTGCAGCAGCTTTGATTTTAACGTTGGTCACTGATTGCAGTGCTCAGTCGCCTTTCAGCCTTTGACACAATCACGGAATCACAAGATGGGTCAGATTGGAAGGGACCACAGTGGGTCATCTGGTCCAACCTCCCTGCTCAAGCAGGCTCATCCCAGAGCACGTGGCACAGGATTGTGTCCAGATGGTTTGGTTCCTGAACATCTCCAGTGAGGGAAACTTGACTCTGGGCAACCTGTTCCAGTGCTCAGTCACCTGCCCAGTAAAGAAATCCCTCCTCGTGTTCAGGTCAAACTCCCCATGGTTCAGTTTCTGTCCACTGCCAATTGCCCTATTGCCCAGCACCCCTGAGCAGAGCCTGGCTCTGTCCTCTGACACCCTCCCTGCAGACACTGATAGACACTGGTGAGATGAATAGAGATGGGACATTGCTGAGATGAATTCTCTGCACATGGGAACAGGCACAGATTCTCACAGGGGCTTGGACTGGACCAGGTAGGCCCACTCTTTGGGAAGGACTCAACACAAGTGCACTGGTTCTGTAAGAAATGAAGCACTGGGATTTTTTATCCCTTCAGAAAACTAAAATACTGCGGCAAAATTACAGCCAGAAACAAGCTTTATCCATTATGGTCATTGGACCATAAATCTATAGAAATTAAGGTAGACCTTCATGTCTGCCAACAGCCAGCCTTAACTACAGTGTCAGGGAAATAGGACTGTGACTAACTTACAAAAAATTGAAATCAAAACTTCAATTCTTTTAAATGCTGGGCAGAAAACATCTCCCTGAGCTTTATATCTTCTGATGAGTAGCCATGTTCCTGAGATGGTAAAGCTGACAACTGCACTATTTGAGGTCATTGAGCTCTTCTTGAAGTAGGAATCACCAAAATGACTTCAAGATGCCCCATTATTACGTAGCCAAGAGTGACCATGATTCTAAACTTATGATCAGACATGTATTAACTACCTGAGTGCTTCTTTGATGCTGCCCTGCCTGGCTGCAGTTCATCAGCTGGTGGATCTCTGCTTTGCACTCCCTAAAGGAACCAGAATTATATTAAAGTCAGAATTAGTTCAGGAGTAACAGTGGCTGCTGAGAAATGTGGTGTCAAATTCTCCATTTCACTGAAAACAGATCTCACCCTACCAGCACCTTCTGCCACTTAAAATTGTCATTCCCAGTTTATATTGGTTTGGGATGCAAGAAACACTTTGAAATAATTGTTCAAGTTTCTTGCAGTTAAACCTCCCAAGCATAAGTTTCTAATCCTTTGTCTGTGGAATACATTGCTACCAAAGGTCTGGCTGACCAAAGTGAGAAGTTTAATGTGTCCTTGTTGCTTTTCGTGCTTCTGGGACAGTGAAGGTCATGTAGGGCTGCTCCAAAATCTGTTGAAATTGATGGATTGTGCCTCTGCTTGAACCAAAATGTGAAATCAAGGTTTTAGTTTTTTCACTGTTCATCTTCAGACTGGACAAAAGATCACCATTGATTCTACAAAAGGGTTTGGCAGATGCAGCGGTGTGGGTAGAAAGCCTCTCTCTCACACTTTGAGGCTTTGCTGGTGCTGAACTTAGAAATTATTTCCTGTGGAACCCATGAACACAGTTGAGTTCTCCTACCTGGAGAGGCAGGGAGTGAGGCAGGGAGGCCTTGGCAATGGTTGCTGAAGCCAGCTGTATCTTTCTGTAACACTTCTCATGGAAATGGGCAACACTGAACTTTGCAAAACTAACACATGTTATCTGAGCTGTATCTCACCTGAAACTACTCTGAGGGTCAACCAGACAGAACTGGTCAGCACCCACAGACAGTAATCCTATCCTGAGTGTGGGATGGTGTTGAAGCCCAACAGCCATATGCATTTTTCCCCTGAATTTTCTCACGCAGGCTGCACAGCTTCTACAGCCACACGCAGTGTCTCTTAGCATGCAGGTGAAATGAGGAAATAATCTTTTTTGCCAGAAAGACATAAAATATACTCAGAATATATTCAATTTTAATTACCACAAGACAGGAACGCTTCCCATCAAAACTGCCAGAGTTTTATGTATCTTTTCTTCATTCCATTAATTATTTACCTTCAGTTTTAATAATACAGTTAAAGGCACTATATATAGCTTATTCTCTATCAATAAATCATGCTCGTGTGTCTTCATATTTATCTTATAAATTATAAGTACCAACACACTTGCATGGATCTCCTAAGCAATTCTGGCAAAGAAATTCCCACCAGAGCATCGCTAAGAGCCTTTGGAGGTTAACTCAAACATTCCTCACTCAGCAAGAGCTTTTTTATGAGATTTAAAAGATTATCAGTCTTCTCACAGGCCCTAAAAATCTTCTTCATCCTCTTCTCCCCTAGGCTCGCCACAGGCAAATATTTTACGTGACTTTCTGGAACATGATTTTGATCTTCCACAGCATGGGAAGCATGAGAACCTAGAGCCAAATGCTTTCCCAATGGATTATAACAGGGAAGAGGTCAGAACAACAAAGACAATATGGCAGTGGCCTTGGTATGATTCAAAAGGGTAAAACTGTAAACATAACAGTATTATCTATGTTGCAGAGATGATAAATATTAGGATAAGTTGTCTAAAAAGCAGGTGACCACAGAAGAAGATAATCCTGGTGCTTTGTTGCCAGACGACAGAAACTGAAGTCGAGAACAGAACAGCTGGAGAGCAGGGTGGTGGGCCGCATGCAGGTCTGCTGGGGAAAGGAAAATAAATGATAATAAGGGATTGACTGGTCCAAGATACAAGTCTTACTTGTGTTCCTTTTTGTTAAAGAAATTTTTGGCACTAAACTCTCTTCTCCATCAGGTAGATTTATTGGCACAGATCAATCACTGTATCTGGTAGCTCTATCTAGGTATCTCAAAAGAGGGACCCCTTGGCCATTATACCCATACAATATAAACTCCTCATCCCTCATGTAACAGTCTGGACCAATAGCAACATTATAGTTTGGGGTCTTCTTGCTCTTCATTGATTCTCTGTTTTGTTACCAAGTGATTGCCATGTGGTCATCTTCACATCCTCTTAGGTCGGTTTTGATGCGGGTTTTGGTCAGTTCTGTAGCCCACGTTGTAACATAGTTGTCACAGTTCATATACTATGATCTGTGGGCCGTCCACTCTAACTATTCATTTTGTAATCCATGTAAAAAAGAGTTGAGTCTGGTAGGGCACAATGTTCAGCAGGAAGTTATCACCTGTGCTAAAGGTTTAACTCTGCAGAGAACTACACGTTGATCTCAGAAGGAATGGCAATATATCGTGACTCAAAGCATGGCCTCATGCCACTGCACAATAACACTGTCTGCAGGAATCCATCTGGAAGAGTGAGAGCCCAGAGCAAGTAGAGAAGGGACTTACACACAGTGGTGTCATGCACAGCACATCGTGACTGTCTGTGGTAGTAAAGAAACTGTACATGTTCTTAAAGAAATGTGCATACATGAGAGCAAAATTGCATTGTGACCAATCAATGGCAGCTTTCTTGCTAGTGGGAAAACATGACAAGTTGAGCAGAGATGATGTGTGTGTCCAAATATCCTCAAAGATCCACCCACAAAGCCTTGAGTGAAGGCAGCAAGACCTCACTGAGCAATGGCTGCTGGGCATCTCTGGGACTAGGTGAAGTATTTTAAATCAAACCTCTACTTGTTCACCAATAAAAAGCACACATCCACACTTGATGTGAATTGATTTAACTATGTAAATGAGGGGGAAGGATTGTGTATTTTAAAAGCCCAAAACAGCAGAGTATTTACTCATCTCTGAGCATCTGCTGAGCATTATATTGGCTTTTGACAGCATTTCCTCTTTGTTGTTTGTTTCATCAGTTGTTTCTATAGAAATGCCATTTTTATCAGACTAGATGAAAATATCCTGAAATCACACACATCTTCAGCAAATAAAGAACCCTATCACACTGGGTTTTCCTCCCCTCAGTAAAACATATAAAATAAAACCCAGTTAAAAACAAGTCACTGTACAGCTGGGACTCCAGAGAACAGACTGCTGTGGAAATTAGAATGGGCAGTCAAGCAAATGTATTTCTCAGGTCAGGTTCCTGAGACACTGCCTTTGAAGAGTATTGCAGGTGAAAATCCGTGTTTGCACAGATGGTAAATGTGTTGTCATTGACAGCCACTGCTTCACAGAAGGCTTAAATAAAAGTGGTCTCTGAGCTGACCTTGCCTGGCAATGCCCTCTGCCCCTGCTATCACTGAGGAAAGCAACATTTCTGGAATCCAGCTTCTCTGGGCTGAGGACAGTGTCTCCCATGGCTGCTGCTGAGGGATTTATCTGACAAAATCTGAGTGACATAGTCGATGCATTCAAATCCACTGTCATAGATTTTAAAGGAAGCCTGTCACAGTGCCTAAGCCTGAGATTTCACGCAATTTGAGACAGTTTAAAGCACTGGATATGCTCAGATGATTATCCTGAAGAACTTCCTTTCTTCTTTTCAAATTATTTACTGTTGTATTATGGGGAAAACCTTATACTTTTGCACCTGAACAGGATGAGAGTGGATGTGTTTGTGTGCTTTATCCAAACCCCATCTGTACTAGTCAGAAAATATACTGAAAGGAAGACCATGGGAAGCTCACTTCTCCAAGGCTTCAACTCTCACACCATGGCAATGGCAAGCATGACCTCTGCAATGCTGTTGCTTTAGGGAGCTCAACATGGACCTAGTACTATTGGGATTAGTCCAAAGGAGGGCCACGAAGGTGATCAGAGGGCTGGAGCACTTCTCCTAGGAAGACAGGCTGTGAGAGTTGGGGCTGTTCAGTCTGGTGAATGGAAAGCTCTGAGAAGACCACCTAGCAGCCTTCCAGTACCTGAACAGGGCCTACAAGAGAGTTGGAGAAGACTTCTACAAGGGCAGGTAGTGATAGGACAAGGGCAAATGGCTTTAAACTGACAGGTGTGTTTAGATTAGACACAAGGAAGACATAATTCACTAGAAGAGTGGTGTGTGAACAGGTTGTCAAGAGAAGCTGTGGATGCCCCATCACTGAAAGTGTTCAAGGCCAGGTTGGATGAGGCTTTGAGCAACCTGGTGTAGTGGAAGGTGTCCCTACCCATGGCAGGGAGGTTGGACTAGGTTATCTTTAAGGTCCCTTACAGCCCAAAGCGTTCAATGATTCTATGAATATTCAGTGTAGATGCATGCACAGTAGCTGGCTCCTACTGCCAGTGGACCCAAGCCTGAAGTACTTAACTCTAAATAGCTGTGCTAGCGCAGCTAGATCTGCCAAGAGTTTTTAACAGTGATGATCATGATGTCCTGATGATTTAAGTGATCTGGCAGAACTAACTGCAGTCACATAGAGTTGGGTTTTCACCTTCATATTTGGAAAAGTAAAGGGCTGTAATGAGTAGTTGTGCCTCATCTTCATCAGTACTTGTCCATGAGTCTTTATGAGGCCAGAGCTGGTTTTCCTTATCACTGGGAGTGACATGAAAAGCCATGAGTTCCCAGAGAAGCATCCGGGCGGTGTGCATTTTTGCTTCTCAAGTAGCAACACACTGCTTCACCCAGCTTTCTGGTAGGGAGAGACAAGCAGCCTAATGAGAAACTACTGTCTAAAAGAACAGCCCAGCAAAGTGGAAGAGACAGCTGGAAGAGAGGTATTCTAAGGAAACTACAAGAGCTGTATTGTTATCAGAGAAGATATCTAATGCCTAGGTGTGGCACTGGTACATAGTGCTGGGTCACTTTTGAACTCTGTTGCCACCACATAAACAGAGGAAATTACTTTGCTAGTCTTCCACAAGATAGGAACTTGCACCCTGTATTTCCAGAGGCTCAGTGCTTGTGAGGTTTGGTGTATGCATGGCACCAAGACAAGACTGTTCCCTCACTGGTGGTATTTTGTGATGGAAGTGAAGTCATGAGAAACCTTTACCTGTACACTCTTTTCTACCAGACTGACATGTAAGCATCTTTCTAGAGTACTCTCTTATGCTTATGATTTGCCTGATAACAAGCTCTCTTCAGTGTTGTGGGGTTTTTTAATTTATTTTCAGTGGTATTTATAGCTATTGTGATCTCTCATGACAGTTGCCTACATCAGGAGCAAAGACGACAGTGACCAGAGGAAAACTCACTGGTAGAGAACCATGCTTCTGTTAGTGGGAAGTGGTGCCATTAGCAACTCCAACATTTAAAAGCCCTTTTTTTTTAGCAGCACAGTTAGAGGAGAAACAGCAGAGATCACACTAGTCCTTGCTCAGTGTCACTATGTGAGAGCATTGATTGCTCAGGTGCTCATGTGCACTTTTCATTTTGGTTTGTCACTGAGGGCCATGCTTTTTAAAAGTCTGTTTGGCACTGGACAGCAGCTCTGAGTCCTGGCAGGCTGCCTTCTAGAGACATACAGCATCAGCAACTGCCCAGCTTTCTTCCCATGGGAAAATGTTGGGAATTCTCCAAATTATCGACTTGGCTCTAGAATGGCACTGCCCAGATGGCTGTTCTGCATCAGAAGTCACGAGCTATGGAGGTCAATGGATAGATTTGGGCTTCTGAGTTCGACTTGGGAAAGAACCTGGCCAAGCCTCGTGACAGTTAGATATTTCCTCATAAGGATGAAAGGTATTTGCTCACCTTCCAGCCACGCATGTGATATTTTGGTGCTTGGAGCTGTTGGTGATTTGCTTAGGCTAGGATTGCTCCTCTGGCCAGCCACTATATCTAAGGACCTCTCTTTCGTATATAATGAAATATTGTGAACAGATTCTTGCATTGCTATTCCCTTTGATTTACAAAGCTCCTCAGTGCTGTAGAGAGAGAATCTGGGGTCTCAAATCCCTCATGATTGTCCATAGCACCCCATTAAAATTGAGATGCCTTTACAGTATTTGTAAAAAGATTTTTGTCCTTATTTTCTCCAAAGCAGTTTGTGGACAAAACCTGGCTAGCATTAGGATGAGCTTCCAAGTCCCATTAAAAGCAGGGTACATCAACTCAGGCTTGGAAGGACATGAGCAGCAAGCATCAGCCTCAGAGGATGATGGTGGACTATCATAAACATGACCTTTTGCTGCTGCCCATCTCTCAGAGCATCTGTCCAGTTTTGTGCAGGTCTGTTCAGCATACCTGTTATAGGAAATGTCAGCATCTGCAGAAAACAACACCCCAGTGTAGAGAGAACAGCAGAGGCGGGTCTAGGTCCCTCATGTTGCCCATGGCCCTTCATGTCCTACCTGGGACTGAGATTATCTGTTCTGACCCTATCAGTGGGGGCTAATGAAGCAGAAAAGAGAGGTTGGATTCTGCTCCAATACAGCAGAGGAACAGCCTTTGCTTATTCCTAAGTGCTTCTTGGGAATGATTCAAGAGAATGCTGCAAGGGAAGATGAAGTTCTTGGTGACAGTGATAGGGGAAGAAGTAGGAAAGGTTTCTCAGGACTTAAAGGTTGAAAAAGCTGGGAAATAAGTTGTGGGGAATGGTGATTGTTCAGGTGTTGGAAATAGCACATCATAAAGACCAAGATAAAAGTGAGAGAGAAACAGGAGACAGGTGCCAAATATGAAAGACACAGGACAGAGGAAAAGATGAGAAGAGAGTACATTTCATTCTAAAAGGAAAGAGCAAACGTCAGTGCAAATTCTGGTATATCTGTGCAATGTGGCAGTATTATGAAGTCTAAAGATTGGGAATAGGCATTCACTGCTGCAGGAAAGAGATGGAGACAGGGCAGGGTTATCTAACTGAAGAAGAGGTAGACAATATGGAAGCAAAAAGCCTGGAGAGTAGAGATGGGCTGAGAAATACAATGAGCAGTACCAGGAGATGACAATGGCAGAAGGTGAAAATGAATGAGGAGCACTTCCACCCTTTAGAGATGGCTCTTGTCTTGGACCTCTCGTCTGTGTGGGTGTCACCCAGCCAGTGCAGGTCCCCAGAGGTTTTGTACATCTGCTGTCAAAGCCCAGGCCTCTCAGGGCACCAAGCCTACTGTTTACACCAGGGTGCCTCTGTGTCATAGTGGTACCAATCCCACATGGCTCATTTTGTGCTGGTAATAGGAAAGGCATCACACAACAACAGGCTGGTTATTCATCCCCTTGCAGTCTCCAGAGCTATGATCATCATGCTGAGAGCCAAAATGTCCCTCAAAATAAGGCAACCTTTGTCAGCATCAACAGATTAGAGTATGTGAAGACTTTACAGCCTAAGAAACAATATTGCCTTTGTTCTCTTTTCCTCCAAGAAGGCAGTAAACTACAAGCACTGGAGGATGTAATCCAAGTGCTAATAAATTATTGATGTCTCCCTTCAGCTTTTTACTTACTAAAAGGATATCAAAGCTCATTTTGTGAATGGTCCAGACGGATTCTCTTTCGCTGTATCCACAATGTGATTCACAAATATTGCACTAAGTGTTAATATTGAAGCAACGCAGTGTTCTCTCTTTACAGATAATAAGCAAAAGATAATAGACATGTTTTTGATTACACGGACTCATAAATAGATACAATGAAGGAAATGCCACTTATTACTCCAATAGACATTTGATTTCGTAATATAAAAAAGGCAGAACACATTATTAACTAGGAATACACTTTTTTTTTTTAATATTGAAAGCCTGTTGAAATCATTGTACTTGCTTCTTACAGATAGTCTGCACAGTTCTTTAGCAGCACACACAAGTTGTAGAACAGTATGACTTAGTTTATATTTAGCAAAACCTCTCTTCCAATATGCCTATTTGCACAAGTCAACTAAAACTATCTGTATTAAAATGATCTTTCCATTACTGTCAGCTTTGGAGCAGTATGTTCCTTAACAGCATATATTAATTTATGCTATTTTTTTAGAGCAGCACAGAAGTAATTTGAAGCCCTCATACTGCAGTTTTCCTGGTAGGAGTCTCCTCTGAACAAAAGGCTTAATTTTTCTCTCTGCAAGTTTTGGTGGCCAGAAATGCTCAGGTCTTGATAGCTGTTTCACCTCAAGACAGACACCAGGCTTCCAGGTATATCTTAAAAATGGTACCAGATCTTTGCAAATTTAGCTCAAATGCCATCTCCCACTAAACAGCAAAAAAACTGCCTGCTAAGTCGGTGCACTGGCCCAGCCAAGCTCAGATAAAGGATTGTCAACTTAACAATAGCAGGGCACTGATCTTAAAGTACACAAACTGCAGTTCCTGACTGCACCAGTCTCTTCTTGCTCTGAATAGAGGCAGCAATGCTATGTATGTTGTCTTTGTTTCTTGCTATCTGTTTAGAAAGACTGAGTGACCAGGCACAAAGCCTAGAAGAGAGAGCTAATTTTTGCAATATGGTATACATATTTTGCAAGCCAGCCTGCAAACTGCTTATCACATATTTGGTGCTATATACATGAATATTCATAATTAATCCGTGTTAGAATAGAGTAGAAAGCTCACAACGAACAAAAATAGCCCCTTCAGGCATCTCATACCAGTGACACTGATCCTCTGCATTTCTGAAATTAAAAAATGAGCTTCTTTGCATAGATTTTGCAGTACTCTATGGAGTTCAAGCTTCCTTTTTTACCCTGTTCCTTCAAGTTGTGAAGACGACCTTGATAAGAGAGATTGATACCTTGAATCTGGAGCTAGAGAGGTGGAAATAAAGGCACCTGGTGAGAGATGACATTTCCAAAGCTTAAATCTCAGGGGTAGCAACCTTCATTTTCCCTTCTCCAGTTCTCTTTCATCTCAAGGCTTTTTTCCCATGTTTTGGCTTCAGGTACTAGCAGAATTCTGACAGTATTGCAGGTGGGAAGATGTATATGCATGTGCCTTTCAGATTGAAAGCCTGAATTCAACTGGGGGCTACATATCCTCAGAGACAACTTCATCTCTTATAGGTGGAAGGGCCAATTAGTCAGTCCTTGGTACTGCTTGCAGCTGTTAGCCAAGCAACAGTCAGGACTTGTTTAGATTAAATAAATCCCACTTTATTCAACATCAAAAACAGAGTGTATGCAGTAATGAAAATAAATTCATAAAGTTGTTCAGGCAGTCCTGAAGCTCAGTGGGTATTAGATGTATTTATTAGATAAAGGTGACCATTTGGACTGGGATGGCAGACAAATCTGACAGGCTGAGCTCTGCCAGGTCTTTGTTTTCTGTCCTTGTCTGACTCAGCTTTTCAATTTGATGCTCTTATTCCTGGACTGCTTGGCTTGCCAAGCTGACACCTTTCTGGTGCACAGCCTCTCCCTGCTGCCTGCACAAATGGGACCCCCAGCTTCAGAGAACTGTCAACCCTTTTCCTTACTGAACAGGGATGCTTCTCCACAGCTGTCTTGTGATACACCAAAGCACATTTTTTTCTATCTCCCCTCCTGTTGCCTTTAAATGTGGCTTTTTAACAGTCCCTACAAGTAGAAATTTAGCACAAATATAAAGTTCAGCCCTGATTTCTCAGTGCACAGTTTTCTAGCTTGGCACATTTTTCCTCTAACCACAACACTTCATCATGCCCCAGGACCCATTTCATAGCATATATAAGGTCACTGAAAACACCTAGACAAACATACTCTAGCTAACCAAGCAGAACAGTTTTAATGTCTCTTTTCCCCTGTAGATCTTGGTGGGTAAGTCACAGGCACTCCTTATGCATTCTTTATGGCTCCTTTCTGTGTCCCAGATGTGACCTACTCCCTGCCCATCTGCTGACTGTCTTATCCTCCAGAGATCATTGCCCATTGCACCACTTACAGAAAGGAAATAGGGTATTTTAAATGTGCGTTTTCATGTGGTTTATAAACCTGCATTGTATTGCCTTCCACTGTGCATTTGACAATTCCTCTACAGGGCTGAGAGAAGTAAAAGCCAGACTGCTTTGAACGTATATATTGGGTGCAGCCAAAGAAATGCCATTCCTGTCATCAGGGGAGGACAAGGCACACGTATCTCTAGCTACAGTGGTAGTAGCTGCACTGCAGCGTGAGCCAGAGACATGTGAGGCAAAGGGAGTTTGTCAATTGTCTCTCATGGGCATCCTGCATCTCCAAAAATGGGTAGGTTTCTCCATCTGGCATCAGCCAAAACTTGTCCAATGCAATGAATATCCTAAAATTTGGATTTATCAGAGCCCAACTTCTAGAAAATATCAGTTTGGTTTTTTTTTTTTTTCTCTGTGCATTCACACACTAAGCATTATTCTCTGCTCTACAGTCCTTCTAACCAATCTCTTACACAGACTGAGTGCCTTGAAACCAGAGTGGAGTTTTCCAGAGCAGCATGCCTGAAAAAGCAGCAAGCATGTTGTGGCAGGAGTTGAAGTATGAATATTAAAGTGAAGGTTGATGCTTCAAGAGTGTTCAATTGCCTGTTCACAAGATTTTTATGAAGGATTTAAAAAATATGCTGCTCCAGGGCACAGTGAGAGAAATGGATCAAATGAGATGAGCGACACAAGAGTGTAATGAAACATGAAGCAAACATGCCAAAGTAAGATGGTGCAGTACACCAGTCCTGATCAGCAGGAGGGACGATCATGACTGGATGCACTGAGTGTAAGATGCAGGCAGGAGCAAGAAATGTTGAGAGTGCAGGGAGTTTGCAGGAGGCTGCAATTGAGAGGGGAGACCTGTGCAGGAGGCAGATGAAACCACAGCAGAGGCTGAGGCCGTAAGGAGGATAGGAAGGTGCAGGAGCAGCTGGGTACCTCCATTTCCTGTGCCAGCTACTCCTCCGGGAAAAAGGAGGTGAAGGTGGGCAGCAGGGTCGCGATGCTGGGGCAGCCCCGGGGCTCCGTCCCAGCAGCGCTGTCCTCTACCCCCGGTGCGCGCGTCCAGAGACCAGGGAGGGAAGCGGGGCATCCCCGGGCTGCGCCGGGCAAGTTTGTCCGGCTGCTCCGTGCGGGAGCGCTTCCCCAGGGCAACCTGCCTCCTCCTCCGCCTTCTCCTTCTCCCGCTGCCAGGCCGCGTCCCGCCGCCAGCCCGGGCAAAATGCGGGTTCTGGGAAAAGCGGGGAAAGTGGCCGGGGCTGCGGCGCCGGCAGCGGGGGCGTTGAAGACGCGCTGGGAGGGGGTGCCCGGCTGCGGGGGCGCATCCCTGGGGCGGGGTGGGCGGGGGCGCACTCGTGGAGGGAGCAGCGAGGCTATCCCCGAGAAGGAGACAGGAGGGGACACCCTGGGAAGGGTAGGGGTTCGGAGGTCGTCCCTCGGGAAGGGGGGGTCACACGCCGCATCTCCCAGCCGCCCGCAGAGGCGCGTCGGGAGCCGCCGGGCGATCGCCTGCCCACCTGGGGGGGCCGGGAGCGGCAGGGACACCCCCCACTCCGCCTCGTCTTTCTCTCCTCCCCTCCGCCGCCTCCCTCCGTCCCTCCCTGCCCGCCTGCCTGGGATGGTGGAGGGAGTCCGGAGCACCCGGCAGGGCGGCCCTGGGCGCGGGGGCGGCTCGCCCTGGCCACGGTGCGGGGCGCGGCCCGCGGGGGGCTCCGCTGTCCCGGGGTCCGGCAGCCGCCGCCGCCACTGCCGGTGATGGCCAAGGATGTCCTCGGAGGGGGAAGCCGAGGCGGCTGCTGAGAGCGGGCCGGGCAGCACCCCCGCGCCGGGGGCCGCCGCCGCCGCCGTGCGGGAGGAGGTGAGCGGCGGCGGGGGCGTCCGCCCCGGACCGGGCCGGGGGAGACCGGAGGGGCAAAGGCAACCCCACCGAGGGGCTGGGGGCGGGCCGACGGGGGCGTGGGGGAAACCGGGGAGCCGGGGCCGGAGGAGGGGGCCCCGACTGGGGGGTTTTTGCAACGCGGGGAGAACCGAGGAGCGTAGCTACAGCCCGCCCGGCTACCTGCAGCCGCGGTGCGGTGCGGTGCGGGGCCGTGCCCCGCCGCGCCCTGCAGCGCCGGGGCCGCCGGCGAGACCCCAGCGGCCGCGCCGAGCCCCCCGCGACGGCGGGGCGACCGCAGCCCCGCTGTCGCTGGGTGCGGGGTTTTACCGACGGAGCCCCGCGCTCAGCCGTGCGCTGCTGCCGGGCTCGGGCGGCCGCTGAGCCACCGGCCCCGCACCGGAACGATGCACCGGGGGGAAAGCGGGCCAGCCCAGTTGAAGTTTGGCTACGTGAGCCCCGTGGCGTTTGGCCTAGGAGAGCCTACCGCTTCCCTGGGACCTGTGAAATGGTCAAGACGACTGCAGCTTTGCGAGGAACTAGTGGAAGTGGCCGGAGGGACATATTGAGCGTGAGAAGGGGCTTGCAGCCTGGGGGTCTGTGGCTTTCAGGTGTTTTGGGGCAAAGGAAGAGGTCATGCCTCTCCTTTTCCCTTGGGGCCTAGGCACTCCTGTTACCTAATCGGCAGTAGAAGACAGTGGAGAAAATATAGCTTAGTATGTTTCTTCAGGTCATCTGTGAAGCACTCACTTTTGCCTTGCATAGCATAGAGAGGGAATGATGGATGTGTCTGAGTGTTGACACAGAATCCTGAGCCACAAGGTATTGGCCAGACAGAACTGCAGGGCTGTGTGACACTAGGTGACAGTGCATGTGCAATCCTGCACACTCAGGACAGCAAGCTACCCTGTTTTAGAAGTGCCTGGGGATTTCTTCTATACCTAATGTAGCCTTTGTTTCCAACAGTTTTGACACGTCTGCCATTTACATTGTGTAATCCATGTGCGGATCATGGAAGTGAGTGAATTTTCTTTGTACTATGCAGTTTACAACAGATGTACATGCTCCCAGGAATACAGAGAGCAGCCTTGAAGCAGGCAGAGAAGACTGAAAACATAAGTGAAAGCAGCCCTGGAACATTGTGTTGTACAGTTAGTCTGCCTAAAGCTTTTGTTAACAGGTCCCATGCTCATCAGCAGTCTCATAATCCTATAGTCAAGATCCAGTAGCCTCAACAAAGTCTATGTGACTCTACAGTATACTTAGGCTAAAACCAAACAGCACTTTTTAAACCACCTTTAATTGAAAATTGACTTTACAGCTCAGGTTGAAAAACTGTCCTCCATAGGTGAAAATTAGGGTTTTCTCCTGTTTGATTGCTTTTTAAACACCTGTGACACAGTTCATCATGAAGAGCTGTGGCTGGATCCAGGATACAGCTGCTGTTCCAGTGGTAGAGCTCCCCAATGTAATTACAGCCCTGCAGAAGATCAATACATGGTTAATGCTGGAAGGGATTTTTTGATTTATTTGGTCTAGGACCAGGAGCTACTGAAGGCTTTCCAATACATTAAGTACACCATGAAAACATCTAAGCCATTTCTAGACACTAAAGCACTTGATCTCTCTGCTAAGCACATTATATCTTGCTTCACTCATCCTGTTCTCAGTTTTTCTTCTGTTCCAACACTAACATTGCACATTTGAGTCTATATCTCAAATGCTTGTAACAGTGATATCTTAACACTGCAGTCCTACAGTATTGGTCCTTTCCTCATGCTTTCCACATCACCATGTAAATAGATTTTTTGCACCTGGACCTGCAGTTGCATGTAAGTGCCCAGTATTGGTATTAAATGGGCATTTCATGGGCTTCTCTGTTCAACCTTGCCATTCATGGATTTCACTTAGACCAAATGCATGGACCTAAATGGTGACAATGACTGAAAATTGCCTTTGTTGGGTAATAAATCAACATGAGCTATTAACAGAGAATGTGTCTGAAGTCTACGTTTTTATTTTTAAAAGAAAGACAAGCAAAGGTGCGGCTGTGGAGCAGGAAGGAGCGTGGCAGTTCAGTTACCTGTCATGGCCCTTGCCTTCTTGTGCCAAGGACCATATAGGTTTAGTGCTGACTTTGCTGAATGTACTTGTTCTGTACTGGCAGAGTCAAACAGCTGTCCATGCCTGGCTTTATCTTCTCTTCCATATTTAAGAACTTTAATTGGGCATGACATAATGTAATCAGTTAAGCCATTTAAATAAAAGGGAAAACCTCACGGGTTGATGTGCCTGAAACCTATGGTCATCGGCTCTCTGATGGAGATGTTGCAGAAGAGAGAGGCCACTTAAAACTGCCTCATTTGCCTCTTACTGCCAGTGGGAAGTGCAACAGAAGCTCATTTGAAAAGCGCTGTTTGTGGTCACAGCAGCACCAAGGGGGTGTTACAAGTTAAGAAAAAACACACAGTGCTTGTTTGCAGGCTACTGCTTCAGAGGCCGTCAGGTCAAAACATAGCTGGCACCTTTCCTCTTAAGTTTGCCGCTGAAGAGATATCCAGTTCTCCAGCTTTTTTATCCCTTTCCCCTAACATTTATTTAATTTGTCAAGGCTTATTTTATGGCATTAAAAACACCAGGCATAAAGCCCTTAATAACTTAGACCAGTTACCTTTAAATTGTCCCCGTCTGTGGGCTGAGTTGTACCCAGGTGGATGAGAGGTGGCAGAGGCAGCGAGGGGCAGACAACCTTTTCAGGTTTATCAGGTCCGCTGTACATGCCTGTTCTTCACCAGCAAATCTCCACAGTCTGATCAACTCTGCTCCCTTGCAGATCTGCAGGAGCCCATTTACACACCCCTGCCTCTGTGGCACCCTCCTCTTTCTTGATAGTCCTGTCATTTCCAAGACTTCTGTACTCATGAGAAACAAGCCCAGGTGCAGGGGATAGAGAGAAGGGCAGGCACAGGGGCTGTGATGGAGGATAATGTTCCCCACCACCTTTTAAGCAAAAGTTGCAGAGGGACCATTGTGTATCAATCTCCAGTGAGAGGCTATCTCTATGTAAACCTCCCCCTTCAAGAGCTGCGCAGGGCCAGAGGAGGACAGGAAATGTGAGACATGATTCCTAGGGAAGCTTCACTTTTCCTTCCCTATAGCACTTCCAGTCGTCATGCAAAAGACCTGCTCAGCTAACCCCCTGAATGATAGCTGATGGTTAGCCTGGTGGAAGGCTGTCACCATCCCAAGTGAGTATGACTGACAAAACAGTTCTTTTTTTTAGGTAGTGCATGATATTCCCTCTCTTGAGTGAAGGTCAAACAGAACAAGACCCTTTCTTCCCCTCCTACCCTTGCTTTATTTCATTAAACATAAACCAAGTAGTGCTCCTCATTCCTTGTTCCAGATGACTTCCCTTGTAAAGACAAAGGAAAAAGTGCAGCAGGAGTGGTATCTGAGGAACTGGAAAGCTTTTTTGCATGATCCTACAGTTCCAGGCAGTATTTGCATTGCAGATTCTGTCGTAAGAATATCCACGCTGTAAGCATCGCGTCTTTTTTTCTGCTTTTGTTCTTTTCGATGTCCCACTTTATCTTCTGATCACATGTCTGTTCTTGGTGCCCTGGAGTTGGCTGTCTTCTCCACTTCACTTGAGAAACTGTCAAGGGTTTTAAAAAATAGATAGGAAATATCAAATTAATGTATCTGAGCTTTGAAGGGCAGCCTTGGCTCCAACTGTGTGGGATTCTACAGGCAGAGTCTTCCGTCCTCTCCAAAGAAAGAGTGTGCCTCGCCACTGTGGCTGAGACTGAAGTGAGTTGCTCCTTCTGGCTGACTTTCCCAATCTTGCCAGTAAAGGAATTTTCTCAATGAAACACTGGGCTGGAGCAACTGGGGAACTTGTGTGGTTCTGCCTCTGGAAGGTTATAAGGACAATTTAGGCAAATAGCTGTTAACTATGTAGATGTTGTCTCATGGGAAAGGGACAGACTAGTGCTAGGGGTGGTAATTCCCCTTCAGACCTGGTTCCTAATGCTATTCTTTCAGATAGACAGTCACCTGATACCAGCGGAAAAGCAATGGGTCTGCACACTTTTTTGACCCCCCAAATACTCTCCTGGTTCTCCCTTTCTCACTTCAGAGACCCCAGATGATGATCTCCCTCAAGAAGGGAAGTGTATATACCAAGGATACTTTTCAGTGAGTACAAGTCATTGCAAGAAGTGAGGGAGGAGGTATCTTCTTCCTGGGAATGGAGCACTTTATTTCCTCTCATCTGTTTCTACACTTTTGAAGAAAATAGCTCAAATCATTGCCAGTGACCAGGGACATTGTGGAAATAGAGAATAAAAGCAGTGAAATATCCCCAAGTGGTTCCATAATGAGTAGGGCTTGTTTCTAGGTGTGTCCTGGCACATGGTCATGAGTTGACACCAAAAGCAGTGGCTGCTGAGCTATCTTCAGCACCCTAAGACTCTTCCATTGTTACAGTGAGACTGTTACACTGTTAGACTGTAGATAAGGCTGTGTCTGAGTTTCCACTTAGAGTAGGAGTTCTACTTTTTGGAAAAGCATGGTTAAGCAGTTAATTAGTTTTTAAGTTCTAATCATGGAAAATATAGTTCACTTTCAGACTCTAATCGTTCATCATGTTCCTCTGAGCTTAAGACCTGTAAAGTTAAAAATAGCACACACTGAAACTTTTTGAGGTCACTATTGCTGTAACAGCTTTGTGAACTCCCCAAAACTCTAACAGGGTAGCTTCATTTAAACAGCACTGCACAAAAGAGCCGACACGGTGTTATGGTGGGGATGCTGCTGCAGTGGAGCTGGATGAGTCTCTGCCAACAGGAGCAAACAAGGCAGGTCAGGGGTTGAAGCTGCCTCTGACAGCCACCCATGTCAGCTGCTCTCTGAGTGCTGGCTGCTCTGCCCACAGCACATCTCTGCAGCCATGAAAACAAGCAAGAAAAGTGCCTCAAACGGGCAGGACAGATGGTGAGTGGGAAGGATGGAGGAGCCTGGCTGTGCATGGCGCCAGTAGCTCAGCAGCACCAGGAGGCTGGCAGCCCTCCTGGTGTTGAGTTAAAGTTGTGAAATGGTGTCTGGTTACGCTGGCAGCCTCTCTCAAGGTGCCACACATGCAACTGGGAAAGGATGAAGGGGCTCACGCCCCATGAAATGCACAAACTTTTGACTTCCAGGGCTTTACATCAGGTGAAGAATGTACAGAGAATTCCAACTCAGACATGGCATTGTTTCTATACATCTGAGGTGTTGCACATCCCAGTTCAGCATTCAGCCAGCAGAGGCCTTCTTAAGGAAAGACTGGTAATACTGGGCCTCTGGGCAGGTGGGTGGAAACAGCCAGCTGGTGAGAGTGGGGACCAGCAAGGTAGGAGCTCACAGGAAAGAGCAAAGAGCAGATCACAAAGCATCACACTCCTGGCAAGGAAGCTAAAAGTAGGTAATTGAGGTGACTTGCAAATATGGAGTCTGAATAATCTGACCTTCCCAGGGAAGAGAGTAGGATCAATCAGAGACTTTTGCGGATCACAACATATTTGTCTTTGGGAGATAAGTGATTTGTGGTGATGCATTTATGGCTGGAGGCCTTCTTCATAGCCATGTGATTGATTGCCCTTAGGAGCTGGACTGGGAATTGTGGAATACAACATTCGATTAATGTGGTAACAAAGTGGTTCAGCATGGAGCATCGGCATCTTACTTTGAGTACCTCTTGCAAACCAGCATGGTGTGTCCTGGAGGACACGAGCTAGAAGAGCCTGAATGCCCCAGGCACAAGCCAGGCCATGTCCCTGACCCTGCAATGGGCAGAGGAATCGCAGAGCACTGTGGAGACTGGGGTTGCAGCATCTGCCAGGAGGGTGATGCCAGCATGAGTGTCCCTCTGAGGACCAAAGAAAGGAGAAGAACTCCCTCATGGCTGCCTGGAGGTAAGATGGCCAGCCAGAGGTGCCAGTACCTGGTGGAGGAGGACAATAGTGAGAGCATGTGCTGAAAATGTGGGAATGACAGTCTGTCTTCAGGCCTGAGATGTTCTGTGGTCCTCTGCAGGGGACTGACTGTCAGCAGACCAGGGCAGGAGCTAAATCCTCCGCTTCCCACCAGCTGATACTCGGAGTGGCAGGATGCAATAGCTCACATGCAGATGAGGTGCCTTCCTTCCAAGTGGTGCTTCAATGCTTATGTGAAATTAGTTTATAAATGCTATTTTTTCAGTGTCTTCAGGAGGTATAAAAAAGGTGTGCTGGCACCATGACATGGGTCAAAGTCAAGTCAAGAAATAAAAATGAGGTGTCCTGGATCCCAGGATCCCTTTTAACCATTTAGTGCTTAAATTAATTTCCAGTTAAGTTTTCACCTGATGTGCCATCATGTTATTGCAGAATGTGTCACAGAGAGAAGCAAGAGGGAGAGAAAAGTAATATTTATGATGAAACCTTGTTTTTCACAGAAAACATTAGCTGCTGGGATACTACCTCATCTTAACCTGAGTACCCTTATAAAAACCTGACAGTGATGAGGTTGCAGCTGTGTTCAGGAAGGTGCAGAGATGGGGAAACACACTCCCACATCTGACAGAGCAGCTGAAGCCTGAGCAGTGGCTGAATATTATTGCAAGGGATGCTCATCTCAGCAGCACGAGGGACCTGACATGGGCACAGACTCAGCTGCAGCAGCCCAGCACTGTGGGGCTGGCAGTTCCTCTGCTGAAGTGTGGCTGACGGCCTCCAACTGCGAGGTCACACATGGGAAGGCTGGAGGTTGATAGGTCAAAGCACAGAGCCATATTGTTCTGATTTTACTAGAATAAAAGGATGGCATTTCAAATAAATGAGAATAAAAATAAAATGTCGTGGTTCTGGGCAAAGCTTCATTCACAGTTCCCTTTGAAAGACTTCCCCAGACTTCTCTGGAGCTTGGATCAATCCTGGATCATATTTCTTCTGAGGACTTGAGAGCTGTTTCTATATACTCCATTTAAATCCTAAGGTGTTCCTTTAGAGTAAGCAAAGATTAAAAAGTATTCATAATAATTAACTATTTTTCTAATTTACAAATTCTCTAAACAGAAGCATTTGATGACTAGGCTGCAAACAGCTGGTGCAGAACTAACACTCCACTGGCTTCTTCCTCACTAGGCTGTCTTCCCTGGCCCCCTGCTTCCCCCCTGGAGAAACTGGTCCATGGCTGTTGTCTAGCTTGGCTTCACATCAGTTCCTCACTTCCCCATGTTGATGTTGAGGGAACGTCGGGCAGGACACCCAAGACCTGTGGCGATGATGAGAACAGTAAGGCACAGGACATGGTCCTCAAGGATAAGAGCACTGGTGACCCTGGGAACCTGGGAGTGGGAAGGGACAAGCTTTAGTACACCACTGAACTATGGCACTAACATTCCATGCTGCAGGCTGATCGTGTGCACAGCACAGGAGAACACACACTGGCTTGAGCACTGGCAGCCTCCTGCCCACTCCTCTCCTTCCCCTGGAGAGCTGTATCTTCTGTGTAAACTGAGGGAGAAGCAGGTTTTACAGGATTCCTGTTAAACCCAGCTGAGACTTCATCAAGCACACAGAGGCTGGTAGATAGCTACTCTCCCCCATTCTCCTCCCTCCTGTCCCCATCCTTCCTGGACTGAAGCAATGGTAGTTGGTCCCACCATCCCTTCTGTTTTCCTTGGCTGGTGTCAGTTTTCCCCTCGTCTCAGCAAAGCCACTGGTAACACCAGTGCACCAGTCAGGAAGTTGCACCTAGCTGATCCCCGAGGGCTGTGGCACCTTTGTGTTGCCAGCAGCTTGTCCAGGGGTACAGGGAGCTGGGTCTGGCTTTCACAGGCTGTAGCAGACTAAAGCCTGCTCCTGCCAAGGTGAGGACAGCTCCACTCTGCAACCACAGGACAAGTGGATAGATGCATGCTGCCATCAGCCCTTTCAGGATTTCCCTGCAGAGTGGGAGCAGGGGCAAGGGCACCTGCCCAGAAACCTCCATGCAGCAGGACTGGCTGTGGTAGGGGGCAAGCAGCTGGCTAGGCACGAAGCAAGCTGAAAAATACTGAGTGGCACAGCCTCATGTCAATCACTTGGTCTCACTAATCTGGCAGTGGCTGGGAACTGCATCCCAGGAGCTTTCCTGAGGCTATGTGATGCGTTTATCAGTTAACTGGTAAGTGTTGAGGTAAGCCATGTTATACCTGTAAAATTCATCCTGTGTCTACCAGAAACCACAAATATGCAAGGCAGAAGAGTAGGTAATATGAACTAAGCATGATGGGTACTAGAAGTATAGAAAAAAAGAACTGTTCTTAGAGCTACTCTCTTGCTCTGAGGCAGCTCAAATCCTAGCTGAATCCCAGCTTTTCTTTCCTGATGAACTCATACCCAGCATTGGCATTACTGGGAAAAATTCTCTGCCACCAAGTGCGCTCTTTGTGTTGTTACCAAGTCAAAAGCCAGTGACAGCAACATAAGCAATCTGGGGGGAGAAGCAATGATTTTGTTAGTGCAGCATTTTTGTGCTCTTGTAAGAAGCTGCCGCTAAAATAGCCGTAATTTCTATTTTGTAAATGGTGACCACTTTGTTGCTAGGATTCCTTGGAACTGAAAATGTAATTGCACAGCTTTCCTTGGAGCAGCATGTGGAAGTGTCACCCATGGATGTGTCTAGGGCCAAATTCTTCACGACACTCACATATGTACCCTTGCATTTTAGTGAGTGGCTTTCCCATCCTGCTGCAATGAACAGCATATATATTGTCTGGGATCCAAATGTCTTTACTTTCTGAGATTTCCTTTATTTCTACTTGAAGAACTCAGGAGTATCCTGCAAGAGTTAATGCTGAATCTGACATTTAAGAGGACTGGAGGCTCCTTCCATCCAGACGTCTTCTTTCCTCATCTTCAGATGCTGGGTACAATTCCTAAGGGTGAATGTTGTGAAATAACAGACTGTATGGTATTTCAGGGCTGGCATCTGAAGTTCAGGTGGATCAGCAATATTTGTGTCTTTTCATAGTTTTGACTTGATGCACCTTCCTACCCTGAGGTGTTTCTCCTGACAGCTCCGTTGATGGAAGGAGGAGATTGAATCTCTGCATGGATTAAAATGAGAAACCAGGTGATCCCTGCTCACCACAGGAGGGCAGTTGCCAAAGTGAATGTCTGAGTCAGTGACGCTACAAACACTTGGAGTGCAGATTATTATTTTCAAACCTAGTAACAGCATTTCTGCTGTGCATTGACAACATGGCCCCTGCCTGCAGGAGTTTTCATTCTCACAGGAGTTTTGTGGCAGAAGAGCAAATGGTGCATCTAAAATATACGTGCAGCAACCAATGTGCTACTTGTTCATGGACTGCAGTGCAATTATCTTTGATGCAAAATGACTTTTTTTTTTGTTGCCTTCTATCTCTTTTATTTCCTTTCCCCCTGTGCTTGCAGCCATGCTGATAGCACTTGCTACTGGCTCAGCATGAGTTAGGGGTAATGGGCTTCTTGTCGTTCAAGATGGATGGCAGGAGGAATTTTGTTTCGGGTTCCCCAGGAGGGGATTGATGAGATTACTGTCGTAATATCTCCCTTTTCCCTCACCAGGCCTTATTACTGATACCCCACGCAGTGCCCAGGTTCGGTCACATGGTGAAGGAGCACTTCTACTCACCGTTACACCAACATCTGGTTTAGCACAGCCCTGCAGGCTCAGTGTACTAATAAGGATCTGACCTAGGAGTTCATTTGGCCCTGGAAAGCATTAAGATGTTCTACTGTGACACTTGTGCAGTCGTCTTCTCCCTGACCACCCCAGACGCCAGGATTATCTCAGGAGCTGGAAGATGATAGATGCACCTGCATCTGTTGTGGCTGCTTTGGGACAGTGGATAGAAATCTGCTTGTTCTTCTTGTATCATCCCTGTCCACTGTAGAAGTGGTGAAGCCTTTTCTCAGCACCAGAGGCTGGTCACAGTGTCAGGGCTCACCTCAGTTATGATTAACAGCACAGCCTAGGCTAGGCTTTGTCTATCAGGGACTCAGTGGTCCTCTCCGTGTTATGTCCTGCTATGTCCATCCAGAGGTGGGACCAAGATGAAGAAATCTCTCATAGTTAGAAAGAAAATTCTACTTTCATCCAGGCAGGTCACCATCTGCCAAAGTGTATGACTTGTGGCTGTTAATTATTCCTTCCCATTTGGGTATCTCTTTGGGATGTATTAATCACAAGCATAAATCCACAGAGGCAGTTTCAATTATGACTGGTATTAATTTATCCACCATTCTTCTTTCTTCCCTAGTTTTATTTATTTTCTTCCAGTTCTCTGTCAGTGCTTCCACCACTCTTTTTTTTCCCCATGGACAAGAAGATTATTCTTGCTAAGTAAAAGAGGTAAAAATAAAAATATAAGATTGGCTCTGCTTACACGAGTAATCCCAAGTTGGGAGGTCATTTTGTTGTTGAAGACAGTTAAAGACACCCTGTAGCCCCAAAGCCGGGTCTTGGCAGGGAGCAGGAACATGCTGTGATGCTGCATATCTTTCTGAGACACAGCTGCAGCATCAGTCCTGCAGCATGCTGTCACCTCCGTGGCCTCTCTGGGCCAATTTAGCACAACTTTATCCCACCCCCCAGGCTGTGGGGAGGAAATAGGGACATAGATCTGTTTTTTGGAGAAAAAACAGCAGCGAGAAAGCAGCCATTCAGGAGTAGCTGTTTTCCAGGTCATAGATGGACTGGGAGGACTGCTGGCTCATACAGTGCTTTTGTGCTGTCAGGCTCAGTGCTTCTTCTGTTGATGTTCACCTTGGTCCTTTCTCTAGGGCTGATTCCCTCCTGCCCCTGCCCAGGCTGGGTGGTCTCTGTCCTCACCTGACAGCACCCTTCCCCTGCCTCAACACTGGCATTTGAGCATGTCTTGTCTATCCTTTTCCGTCCTTCACTTCTTCCCACCTTCCATGTTTCCCCCTGATTTCTCATTTTCCATTCAGGCCATGTCTTTGCTACCCTCTGCTTTCTCTCATTCTTTCATTATAGACATGATAGCATTTTGCTTCAGCAAAATTGCAGCTCTTGAGGTCAGCCACCAAGGACAAATGCACGTGGGGTTTAAAAAGACAGGAAACAATTTTGGCATGATTTCCCCAAAGGAGAATTTTAATGCTTTTGAAATTGTGGAACACAGATGTCCGTCTGTGAACCAGATACAGACAGTCAAACTTGGGACCCAAACTGTCCACAAAACAAACAGAATAAATTCATGCTATGGCAGCATGTTTTCTGCTTATACAGCTCGTGCAGGAGTTTTCAAGGAGACTGAAGAATGAAGGCTGACAGAAGAGGAAAAAGTCGTTTTGTCAGTAGAGATCTATGAAGGAATAGCAAGGATAAGGCAAAATTATAGATCAAATTTTTGAAGAATATGATTCTGCATTGCCTTTGGACACAGACTATTTCTTCACCTATTGTTGTCAATTTGGCAACTTTCAGTTCAAATTTATTTTGCCAAAACCAGAAGGGGACAAAACAAGATTTTCCCATTGTCACTGTAACCATGTGCATGCTGTAAGCATTACTGAGGCAGCTAGAAAAAAATGGGCTTCAAGTCCATACTGCTAAACAGCTACTTTTGGAGTAAAATACAGCTACTGATGAAGAGCATACAGTAACAGCAAACTAGGTGATAATGTGCTCTACTGAAGCTTTGGGAGAAGTTCTCTAAGTATTGTATGCAGAACTGCATGTGGAATTATTCCTGGCAGTGAGCACAGGAAGTGTGAGGAGCACCTCAGTGACCACATAATGCTTACAGCCTTGTTTTTGTGATTGACACTTAGCTTTGTGAAAACAGTTGTCTTGTATAAGTTAATGGGATATTTAGCCATTAGACTGGCAGGGTTCTGCAGGAATAATTACCATATATGACACTACCCACTGGAATTAAGCATAAAATTACTGCTGGTAACATTTACAGTTGGCACAAACATTAGCAGGCAGGTCTGTAACGATGAGACAAGCACAATTCTCTTAAGGGATCTGCTTCATTTGATAATTTAGTTATTCAATCCAAAGCCAAACCTGAAGTTACACATCTCAGGGTGGAGAGTGCAGCCAACCCTTCAGCTGTCCTCAGAAACAGTGACTCAAAAAATACCTGGGAGTCAAGAGAGTGAGTGGTTGAACATGAATTCCTGGGATGTTGCTAGGCAGAAATCTACTAATGCAACTCTTGAAGGCAGTAAAAATGGGGGGAATCAGTGGGAATGGAAGGTGATTTTATGTTTTGCTGTGATGACAGTGAAATAAGTGCTGAACTCCTGTATTTACTTGCAGGATACAGACTTCAGAAGGATCTCAAGGTGCTAAAGAGAGGGCAGAGCATCAAAAAGAGCTAGAGCAGTGAAGGACTTGAAGACCTTGGCTCATTTAAATTGTCAAAAAGAAGGCTGAGGGATGTAATAATTAGCATGGAGAAATATCTTCAGAGAAAGAAGGCAATCATATGAAAGGAGTCTTTCATCACTTGGAGAATGGGCATCCTCACTGCCATGAATGGGGGCTGAAGTGAGACAAAATTACAATGGCAATAAAATTTCATCACCAGAACAAATTATAAAGAGGATTGCAGGTTCTTCATTTCTTTTAGTCTATCAGTTAGAATGTCTTTAAAGAAGATGAGCTTTTACCAGCCACTAGTTATTGGGCTGTACACAGGATGGTAGAGTGAAATTGCATTGTCTGTGAGATACAGGAGCTATGGGGGAAAGGCATAGTGTCTCGCAGTCTTAAGGTGTAAATGTAATTTGGGTTGTAATATAAGCTGAACTTTTCTGACCCAGAATAACCTCTCAATGTTGGTAGGAGAAATTTCTGTGTCTCCCTATAAGTGCTAAAGAACTGTCTGGCTGTTTGTTCTACCATAAGGATCCCTGCCATGTGGCTAGTGGGAGAGTCCTGCTATCAGGTATGCTTGTATCCAGAGGTCAGCGAAAGCAGTGACCCAACACTGGTAAAACAGAGGCTCCAGAGTTTCAGGTTAGGTACTCAAAAACCTGGGCTGGTGGAATCAGTCTGGGCTTCTCTGAGTGTGGCAGTGTGTCACTTCCTCCTCCTGCTAAGGGACAGCTCCCATGGAACAATGGGGATACCCAGACCACCTCAACTTGGACCTTGGGGAATTGATTCATTCTTATGTACTTGTCAGGAGAAAGGGGACCTTGACTGACAAGCACAATTCGCTTACCCAGAAATGTTCTGGTTCTCTAGCATCATTGTTACATTTCAAGTATACCTTTTAAGGAAAAATCGGAGTTTGAAGGAAATTAATTTTTTTCATCCTTGGCCGCCCCCAATGCAGTCACTTGCAGGCTCATACAGCATGGTCACCAGCTACAACTTACCTCCCAGTGTCCTAAATCTGGTCGCTTGTGAGGAGTCAAGGGATGGGTCAAAGAGACAAACCCTGGCCACCAACCCTTTGCTCTTGCCACCAGAGCACACTTGGCTCCAGATGCTAAGCAGGGGGCATGCCAGGCTGTGCGCTCCCCCTCCACTCTCCTTCCACCCCTTATACTACACAAGATTAACAGCCCAAATCTGCATGATCTTGTAACACAGACCACGTTTTAATTATTTTAATTATGGTTGCTGCAGCCAGAACCTGGTCTGGCTGCTGTTGAGCCAGGAGGAGTAGTGGGTGGGTGTGCCCGTGCAAGGGAGGCTCCAGTCCGCCCTTGCATACCTGCTTTTGATCTTGGGCATCTGCCATCAGAGGGCGTCTTTGAAGGCAATTGCCCTTTCAGCCACTGCCTGGATGTTTTATCATTTGCAAACAAGGTTTCTTAAAGGAGAAATAATCGAAATGTTGCCAACCTGGAAACTCCTGTCTGCTACAGGTGGCAGTTGAAATTCCTGTTTTGCATTGGCAGTTAGGGCTTTCCAGACTATTTTCCAGCAGCTGTGGCAACAAATTAAATAGCATCTATCATTTAGTGTCTTAGAATGCTCCACACCACCAGGCAGCAAACAGAGGATGGGAGGATTTGGAGTTGACTTCATTTTGTGTGGTACACAGGCCCTTTGCTCTGCTTGAGGTTTCTGGAAATGATGGGCCTAAGAACCCCAAAGCAAATTCAGAGCAGTGCTGTAGGGCTGACTGACTGTCTGGGACAAGGGACAGCTCGGGGCAGGGCCATCCCTAAACCTTGTCCCTCTCCGCAAGGCTCACAGCACAGACACCGACAGCCCTCCCCACACATGCCACCTCTTACTCATGGCATTTTCCCCATTCATGCTGAGATCTACTAGAGAAGCTGGCAAATATTTTTTGATTATTGTTTTTAAGTGTGAAAAATTAAAGTGAATTTTAGCATGTGATTATGGACAGTTTGGTAAGAGTTAGGAATTTCCAATCCAGTCGGGTGCAATGAGAAGAGAGGCCTCTGAAAGTGGTTCAGCAGCATGCCAGAGCATAGCAAGGTGTTATTTACAGTGTTTATTTTTAACACAACTTGAAATTCATAAACAATGATACTGACAGCTCAGCTATGCTTCTTCACAGCATTCCTTCCAAAACAGGAGATATTTACAAATTTTACTATCATGAGAGCTGGTTGGGACCTTTTGGGTGAAACATTTGATTTGACAAATTCATCCCTCTTCACGATACGTGGTTTTAGAATCAAAGAACAGTTTGGGTTGTCAGGGACCTTCAAAGACCATCTAGTTGCAACCCCTCTGCTATGAGCAGGGACATCTTGCTCTAGACTAGGTTGCTCAAAGCCATGTCCAACCTGTCCTTGAGCACTTCCAGTGATGGGGCATCCACAACTTCTCTCAGCAACCTGTGTCTCATTTAATCTGTCCTGATGTTGACCTGATGTTTCTCAGGTCAACGCTGGAGCAAAGCCTAAAGGAAAGCCCCCGCAACCAGGAGAGGAAGGACACCTCTATAGATTTGTGTTAGACTCCCAAGTCTGCAAGTACTGGCTCATGGAAAAAGTGCCTGGTGACTGAGCCTCCATCTATTCTGGTTTTGACTCTGGCTTTCTGTTAGGCTCCCTGTCTTTGCTTTCTTCAATTATGTTTCTCTATTAAGATTTTCCAGAAGTTATGCTTTTATTCCACATCAAAACAACACGGATCCCACAGCGTTCCTCAGAGGACTCAATTCCCGCTCACTGGCTGACCCAAGTTATCATGGAAATTGCTAGTTTCCTTAAGTATTTATTGTACTCATCCAGAAATACAAGCTTGCCCCGTTTTGATCTGAAACACTATGCATGGAAAGGAGAAAATTTCACGTAGTACCACAAACATAATTCTTGCAAGAAGGTGGTATGTTAATTAATAAAGTCTGGGAGCCACTGGCTTAATACATTAATGATTTTGTTACGCAGAGACAGATGAAAAGATATATTTACTTATTAGATTTTTGAACGTCTGATACCTTTATTGTAATTATGTTCTATTTCATGTCTTTCTTACAAACACTCTAGTAGTGTTTCTAATAGTATAATTGTGTTAGATAAATATTTCAGTGAAAGGAAGGAGACATAAGGGGATATAGACCAGATGAATGTGTTCAGAACTTGAAATAGGTGGGACAGCTGAGAGGTAGATCCTGGAAAAGAGATCCTTTTGTAATGGAGGACTTCCAGACAGTGTGATTTGCTTCGGAACAGTGGTGGGAATGAGATGGTGGGTCAGAAGAGCCAGGAGAAAAAAACTGTGTTTTCACCAAAGGGTTTTGAACATGAAGGTCCTGCTGAACTGGACAGGTAGGTGTATGAATCAGATGTGGCAGTGGGTTCTATGGCTGCATGCCTTCAGTAATACAAAGACAAGAGAAGCTGCCTTTTCCACAGGCTGCAATGAAAACAGTGGAGAAAACCTGGCTTGGGCTGATCCAGCCCTTTCAGTGCAGTGGGTTGAAGACCATTTTTGAAGTGCCTCCAGAGGATGCATACAGAAATGTCATCTTGGACCTGCAAGCCTCAGAGCTACTGCTAACCCAGCTGGATGCTGCTTCAGGACTGGTGAAACCAGAGCTATCTCATCCCCCAGAGGTGAGATGGCATTTCACAGAGATAAGCAATTAGGAGGCATTTGCCACTCTGATACAGCCACTGATTGCCCTAACCAGCGGGGCTGCTTGAATCACCCCTTGGGCAGAAGCCAGCCTTTGGGTTGTAGGTTGGGCCACAGAGAAGTTGTTAGTTAAGGAAAGTGCGATAAAGGAAAGGTGGGATTGCAGTGCCTTTGGCAAATAGTGCTGTAACTGACGTGGGACAGCCTTCTCCCAGGGCTGTGCCCAGGG
Organism: Myiozetetes cayanensis; assembly: GCF_022539395.1. Lineage (NCBI taxonomy): Eukaryota > Metazoa > Chordata > Aves > Passeriformes > Tyrannidae > Myiozetetes > Myiozetetes cayanensis. Next base: position 36,447,857 of record NW_026087853.1, on the reverse strand, counting down.
ACAGGTTGACAGCACTTCCAACAAGTCATGGAAAAACATGGGGTTCCTGGAGCTGCATGGACTTCTTAAGCACTCACGTTAAAACTGACTGCTGGGTGTTTTTTGCTAGGTCCACTGGCATTCTTCACAGCATTAACCGTAAGCGATTTTACATGAGAGGTACCTGTGAAAGCCTGAATGTGAACATGAAGTAATGTATTAGAATATTGCCCAGCTGCTTTCTTCTGCATAGTCTCAGTGCCTGGAGTAGAGAAATGTTAATGTTTAGAGGTTTTTTTCACCTCAAAGAACCTTCAGGGGAAAAAAACAAAGGTAGAGCTTTGCAATTCTTCATGGTTTTGCATTAATCTAGCACTGAAAAACTCTAGTTTCATGTCAAGAAGAGACAAATGATAAAAAACAGTAATTTGAAGTGGATTTCCCATGAGTCAGGAGAGCCTGATGCTCATATGTGGAGTTCAGGATACAGCTGGGGCAGAAGCCCACACTGGAACAGTAAGCACTCTGAGACTGAGCAGTGGACATTTGACAAGAGTTTCAAGAGATGAAACTCTCCATAACTGCATGTAGACTTGGCGATTCATTCCCAAAACTTCTATAGTTATTTTTCAGCTGATTTAGGGACTGCCTGAAGCCACTTCGTGGAGTTCTTCAAGGTTTACTTGCTAACGGCTACGGAAAAAAGAACCTTATTCTCACCCGTACTAAGGTCTTTTCACTGCCCTACCTACAGAAGTTATGAAGCCTGTACTATATAAAACACTTAGCTTTTCTCCACCTGTTGTACCTGCTGTAAAGAGAATACAGCAGCCAGAATACAGCCCAGAAGAGTCATTCTTTATTCTGGCACATGGATACATAAAAAATTTTGGAAAAAGAATAGAAATTCTTGCCAGATTTCTTCTGGATGCATCAGGAACAATCAGGTCCCAGATTCTTCCCTAAGTCCCTGAAGGTGAATACTGATGCAGCTCCTTAAAATCAATAAAATTGCTCTGCACTTGCACAGTGTCAGATTAAAAGCTATGAAATCAAAACCAAACCCCATGAAATCTAGTTTTGCAGTGTTCATAGCAAGTTGTAAACCCCTATATAGTTACCTAGAAGTGGTTCTCTGTCTCAGAAAAAAAAAAAAAAAAAAACGGCAGCAGCATTAAATCTGATTCTACAGCCCTTCAAGGTTAGATGCCAGTGCTTCCATCTCATTGAGAGGACAGCAAACTCTTCTTTCTAGTGGCTCCATGCTATTATTTCCTGAGTCATAAGATGCTGCTACTTAAATTCCTTTCTGGTTCAAGATCACTTACTGAATCTTAACTGCTGAAGGTCCAAGATAAGCTTTAGCAGAGGAGAAATTTCTCTGTGGAGAAACAAAAAGAAGACATTTCCTGAACCTAGCATCTGTTGGCATCTATGGAGCAGTTTGATGCATTAGAGGTGGCCCCTTGGGACAAGGAGTAACTGTGTGCTTCTATTTTTGCATGAAATCAGGCTCAGCAGAGGGCATGATGATGCATGAGTATCAGTGTGTATCTGCTTTCTCACTGGCATTTCCTCAGTTAGGGGAGAGGCAGAGGATGGCAGTAACAACACGGATGCAGACAGCCCTCCTCATTACCTACTAGGGCAGCAGGGTGTCTCTCTTCACGCACTTTCTACAGACAGGCAGCTGCCAGCCAGTAATGTAACTCATGCTGCTGCTGCTCTTTGCTGGGAGACAACTCCGTTTCCGCTAGCTGCCTGGCTTGATTTGGCATTTTTCATACAGCTGAACCTCGCATGACAATGCAGCTGATATACTGCGCCAGGGCTGGGATAAGGACTGCAATCACGCTGTCTCAGGGGACAAAGTGGACGTACAGGAGTGCGAACTCTGGCTCTACTCGCAACCTGATTTTTGGAACTCGAAAGAGAGGGATGTGCTACATTTTAAATATTCACGCATACACCCTCAGCTCCAACACTTAATCTTTCAGGTATTATAGGTCAGAGCTAGTTTTCTAACCAGCCTGAAGCTATGCTGCATTGTGCTGTAATCTTGACAATTTTTCCAACTAAATGTGCTTGAATCTAGTAATTTTCCTGATGGCTCACCTCCAAGAAAATGGTGTCGATCATTTGGTTGGTTTCAGTGCTGGGTGTGAGTCAGCTCTGAGTCAGGCAGCAGCTCTAGCTCCATGAAGTGCTGGTCCTCCTGTACTGGCACAACCTGTGGGGCTGCAGCCCTGCAATGGATGCTGCTCCTGAGCCTCCTCGACAGCAACACACGGGCACGTAGGCACCGGGCACTTACAAAGCAGTGGGGCGAGTCCAGAGCCCCACACTTTTGGCTGTTCACCTGCTGTGAAGCCCTCTCAATGTCAGAAGATGGCAGGGTGTGTAAATGATGCTGGCCCCAGGCAGGAAGAAGGAGATGGGAACCTATCTTGCCCCCTGAAGAGGGGTCCATCTGACTGGGGTGCAGGCACAGCAATTCACTGCCACACAAACAACTTCCCTCCCCAGAGCCATGAGGAAGCAAGGGAGGAGCTTTGTCCAGAGCCCTCTGTCCCTGGCAGGGTATTTCTATTTATATTCACATTTATATTAAGTAGGGTGGTGTCCCAGTCAGACAGTTTGAGAGCAAAGCCAGACACGGTCTTGAAGGCAACAGTCACTGTGTGTGTTGTGCAAAGCGGCCTGACTGACGGGTTCCTCGCTCTCTCTTTGTCTTTCTCTTCCCTTGCACGGCGGTGTGACTGAAGCAACGCCCCGTGAAACAGTCCCTGAGTGCTTGCATGTGCCGAGAGTCCCACTGGAAATGCCTCCTCCTCTCCATCCTCATGTACGGCTGCCTGGGTGCAGTGGCCTGGTGTCAGCTGGCCCGAGTCACCAAGCTCAGCTTTGATAGCTCCTTCAAGGGCAAGTCCATGATCTACCATGACAGCCCGTGCTCAGATGGCTATGTCTATATCCCACTGGCCTTCCTCTCTATGCTGTATGTGGTATACCTGGTGGAGTGCTGGCACTGCCATGTCAAGAGAGAGCTGCAGTACAAGGCAGATGTGGACAGTGTCTATGAGTGCATCAACCGCATGCAGCAAGCCACTCCGTGCATCTGGTGGAAGGCCATCAGCTATCACTTTGTACGGCGAACACGGCAGGTGACCCGGTACCGCAATGGCGACGCCTACACCACCACACAGGTCTACCATGAGAGGGTCAACACACACGTGGCTGAAGCTGAATTTGACTACTCGCACTGTGGATACAAGGACATCTCCAAGGAGCTCCTGGGCTTGGAGAGCCATACAGCCACCAAGTTGAGGTTCACCAAGTGCTTCAGCTTTGCCAACATTGAGTCTGAGAACTCTTACCTGACTCAGAGAGCTCACTTCTTCACAGAGATCGAGGGGCTGGATGACTACATGGAGGTGAGGGAAGGCATGCAGCTTAAAAATGTGGATTTTAAGGAGCTTATGATGGCCTACGGAGACCCGGATCACCTCCCGTGGTACGTGTCCCACTATGCTTTCTGGGTGGCAGCCATCCTGATGATTTCGTGGCCGCTCAGGGTACTCATAGAGTATCGGACTGCTTATGTCCACTACCACGTGGAGAAGCTGCTGGGCCTGGAGTACACAGCCCCCACCGCGGCAGAGGAGCCCTTGTACCGGTACCGCATGCCCCGAGACACCACGCAGGACAGCACCGAGCTGGAGTGGCACATCTGCACCAACCGGCAGCTGATCCCAAGCTACTCGGAGGCCATGCTCATGGACCTGGCCAACTCCCCGACCTACAACACCTACACAGTGTGTCGTTACGGCGAGGCAGCCCATGGCTGTGATCGCTGCAACCATACCTCCAGCACCTCCTCCATCTTCTCACGCCATGCTTTCCACAGCTGCAGCGGCAACTCCCGCCTCTCCCTCAACACCAGCCGCTTTTCCCTCTGCCGCATTCATGGCTCCCACAGGACAGGCCTTTGGAGGAGCCGCAGCAGCAGCATTGCGGAGCGGGGCTGCCAGGATGAGCAGTGCTGCTCCTACTCTAGCCAGCTGGCTGTCAACGAGAGCCCCCCAACCTACCACGATGCCCGGTTCTTCCCTGTCCTGATTGTGCACAGGCCGGAGGGGCACGATGGGCGGCATTTCTACGTCAGGCGTTCTTCCTGTCTAGAAACCTCTCTGTGACAAGTTTCTGTGGTTATTTGGCTTCTCTGCCCCGGGACACAGATTTCAGAGGTGCCACCAGTGGGGAGCCTGCAAGCATCAGTCTCCACAGCAGGTCAGCAGGATGAGCTTCAGCTCTTCCCCCTTCAGCAAGAGGACATATTCACTCTGACCAACAGATAACCTCATTTCCAAGAACTTCTCCCCCTCTGGCTGGTCTCCCTAGTCTTTTGTTCCCCATTCCTCTCACTCTTTCACTCCTCACCCTTTCTCTGCTCCTCGATTCCCTGCATCTCCTCCCATTCCACCTGCATTCTTTTTTTATGTTTCAGTCACCTTTAACTGCTGTGGATGCTGGAAGATTTTTAAAGCCTGTGCTTTTCCAGTACATTTGCCCTCTTGGATGCTTTGCAAGGTAAGAAACTCAGATAGAGCAAGGTGCAAGGCACGTAGCCAGCCAGAGTCAACTCAGAAGCAGAATTCAGATCTGCAGGTGCTGAGTCACCTCCTGCAAACCCCAAATGAAGTGCTTTTTTTATTATTTTATTTTCCCCAAACTTTTTTCCTCTTCTTCTGCTATTCCTTCTCTCCTTTCTTCATGTGCTCCTCCTCTTGCTTTACCTTCATCTTCATTTTTTTAGTTCTCTTATTTCTGCTTTCCGGTTTTTCTGGGGTTTTGCCAGTGAGGATATCTTTAAGAGTGTAATTGGACAAAAGTAAGGTTGTCACAGCACAAATGTCACTGCTCACATAGCCACAAATTATTAGGCCCCTGAGAAGTGCTAAGGACTTTCTTCCAGGAGCCGTGACATACACCAATAAAGCAAAATGCCCTTTGCTCACCTTGCCCTGCCTGGTCTGCAGCAGAGACACTGCTGTGTTTCCAGCTGTAGTTACCCTTGTCCAGCTCCACCCTTGTTAGCAATCGTTGAGAGCCATAATGTAGATCAGTGCTCTGTTAGTGCCACTATTTTTAGTACTGTAGGTCTGTGGTTGTTTCACTCCTACCACCTGCTCAGCACAGTGCAGGCTTGACAAGGGAAGAGGGACTGGAGAGGGAAAGGTAAATATGGTATTAACCCTCCCACAGGGAGTCTGGAGCTGTTAGGAAGCTCTTCCACCCACAATGTCTATTACAGCAGTTGTCGGACTGCTCTACGTTATCTTTCAGCTTTCTGTGTGCCCTGGGGAGGGCTTTTGGCCCATAGCCCACTGCCACCTTCCCAGGCAAGATGCAGTGACACCCCAGCCCCAGGCAGGGAGCACAGCTGGGAGCCAGCCCCACTGGCCAGTCCTGCTTGGACCTCCAGGCTCTTCCCACAAGGCTTCCCCTGGAGCAGGTGTAGCATCTTCCGGAATTAGTCCCAGCCATTCCAAATCCATAAGGTGTCTGGTCTTGACAGAGCACCCACTGCACTCTGGGCTGTGGGATGCCCTCCAGATTAGGCCAGAGACCCTCTGAGAGCCAGGGACGGATGCAAGAAACTTGTGGCCACACTGAGGACCCACCAGGGACCTTGCACCTGCCAAACCTCCAACCCATGAGGGATGGTCATATGCTGAGCAAGCTCCATACCATTTTGTCACGAGGCTGGTGGAGATTGTTGTCTGCTCTGACTCACAAGAGAATGCAATACAATTGCAATATGGTCACTGTCAAGAACAAAGTGTTGTGTCACCCTAACTTACAAGTAGGTAAGACACTGAGCCCCCAGAGGGACTGGGAACAAGTGCTTCCTCCCAGGTCTGTTCTGTGTGTATCAACATGCAATATGAGATTTGTAATGTCATCTTAGTTTGTGTAGATTATATGTAAGTCTGCAGACTAACGGCATTGACTGTTGCACCGTGTTAAATACATTTTGTTTTGGTTTTATGACTGTTTTGATGTGCTGTGTTTATTTCAACTCCAGAAATGGAAACATTGGCAATACCTGGCTAACCGGCTGCAAATGATGGAATCATCAGCAAGGTTGTTTAAATTCCTACAAGTTGATCTTTTTTAATGTAAATACTTCGTGTGTGATTTATGTGATATTTTCATTCTGACAGCTTGGCATTTATCACAAAAGATAGATAACACATATGATGTGATAGTTTATCACCTCTAAAAAAATAACCATCCCCGACACGTGGAAAAACCAAGTTTGGGCTTGGAGTAATGATTATGGTTGGGCTGGGGCCAAACTGGATAACATTGAAACTTAGAGAAAAATCCAAATTTCGATCCACCATACAGTAATCCCTAGACCCCCATGTACACCATGCCACCTGCCACCCCCAGGGAGAGATGGGAGAGTTGGGGAACTAGGAAAGGATCAGGCCTGAACTCAAAGCTCAGACTCATACCTGACATCCTTTTATTCTGAAGATGAAGCCAACACAAGTCTTTAATATGGTTCCCTGTCCTTATCTTTATTCACACAATAAGTTAAAACCAGCACATATGAAAGATGTAAGAGCTGGAGGAGGCTAAAACAGAGAGGCTGGAACATTTCAACACATTTGCTTACTGAAGAAGGTGGTAGAGAGGAAGACAAGAAACAAGAAAGGAAAAGATGGTAGAATAATATAAATTAAAAGAGAACAGAGTTCAGCTGTAGCTAACATAATTCCCAAATGAGCAGCATAACTCAGTTATGGCAAGCTTAGCCCTGATACAGGAAGGATGAGTTTCAGCCGTCCTGTGAGCTGCTACTGCAGATACCCATGACTTTAAATACCATACCCAAGGTCTTGGGATAGCCAGTTTTGTATTATGTATTGTATTATGTATTTCAAGATGGAGAGTTATATTGGAGTCCTCAGAAGTGGCCACATTAAACAGTATTATTATCTGACATGAACAAGCTCTGGCAGTCCCCCTGTTATGATGGATTGGGCAGAGAACTGAAACAGTTTATATGCAGTTTAACCCTTTTCCGTGTCCTCAAAAGCCACTGTATTATCCAGTAGCTCTCGAGCTGTCCCTGGCAGGGTTTGGAAAGCGTTGAGGGTTTCTGTTTCTGCAGCCACTGTGTTCTGGCCCAACTTTGGGGCTTTTATTTGAAAAGCCATCCCTAAGCTTCAAAAGCCCTCTCACACATGGAGCTTCCTACTGTGACTTGCTGTAGCCTCTGGTGGCGACCAAAAAGTTGGGAGCAGCTCTTGTTCTAGCCTGGGACTGAATGTGCTGGCTTCAACAGATCTCCCACTCAGGAAGCACCTGAATAACCATCTGTACAGCAGAATTACCTCTGTATTTTAGCAGCCCTTCATTACTACTTCTTAATCACTCTTGCCATTGCCACAGCTTCCTGATGCAGAATGAGGGATCTGCTCCGTAGCAATGTAGGGGTTAACACTGCTCTTCAAATCCCAAGTCAGAGGATGGAGTGGACAGATTCTTGAATAAGAGTGCAAACCAGGCAGCGCTATGGAAAAAATCTTTTACAAAACACAGGGATTTTGTATCCAACTGCAGATCGACTACTTTGACAATGGAGTGGTGGCATGCACCAGTAGGTTTTGTTGAACTTTTAGGGCTATGGCTTCTCATGTGGACATGGGTGTTTTGGAGTGCTTTCTCGCTGGGATAACCTGTCCCAGATGCCCTGTTGGGTCTTAATAATTAGAAGAGGCTGAACAGTAAAGCAAAGTGAGGAAGTCCAGCAAATACTTGTCTTTCTCCTGCCTTTTCTCTCTCCCTCCCCCTTCCTTTCTTTTTTCCTTGTCCTTCATCTTCTCCCAGCACTGGGAATTCACCACTTGATTATTGTGCAGCTCTTCAGACATTTTCTAGAATGTGCCTATGCTTCTCAGCAAGGCTGGTGAGATGTGGCAACACGCTATCGTAACAGAATAAGTAAGGAAAGGATGTGACCCAGGGAGGCATCAGTGGTGTTCTGTGTGAGTGAGCAGTGAGCACTGTCACTGATGTTATGGCCTATAGAACAAAGCCATGGTGCTTAATTCTGTGGCACAAGAGGTCAGGAGAGATTATTTGTCTTTAGTTCCTAAAAGCATTTCAGACTCACCAGTTCCTCTGATTTCTGCATGGTAATAATCCTCCATAAGTTTTCTGACTGCAGTTTACACTCCAACTGGCAGTGCATGCAGGATTTCAGTCCAATTTTCATATGGCTCTTCCTGCCTATGACTGTTAGCACAAAGCCATTCTCAGAAGAGCTGAAGCCAGATCCCCTGATGGGGAAGGTTCCATTTGGTCTGCTGCTTCAAGCAAACCTTTGGTCTCTTGCACTAGCCCAGAGGCTGGCCTGTGCCATGCCACAACAGCTTTCTGTTGGGTACTCTCCTCTTTGCAGATAAAAGCTCCCTTCTCCAACCCCTTCCCAAGCCTTCAGGAGCACTGCATTTGACATTTGGATGAAGCACAACATGCCTGTCAAGGTAGAAGTATGCTCCAGGCACACCATGTGGAGTCAGTGCTCCCTCGGCTGATGCCTTCCCAGTCAGGCTTGGCCAAGTCACAGCACTTGCCTGTGCCTCCTCCCTCCTGCTTGTGCACTGGAGTGCTTCCTGAGCCCATGGGAGCAGCGTAGTGCTGTAAGCCTCTGTAACTGTAAGGCTGGAAGAAATCCTTAGAAGGAAATCACCGTAGAAACACAGCATTATTCTATGGCCATTATTTTTTCTCGTGAGACAACTAAAGTCTGCAAAAGTAGCTTCTTTCTGAAAGGTGCTATTGCCATGAGTAAGTGCAGAAACACACCGTGCACCCGGATAGATGGGTATATATGGATACATGAGGGAGAAGACAGCAGTGACAGCAAGTGCGTGTGAAGCTTTTAGCAAGCACTAGTGCAGAACCTCTCAGCCCAAGAGCTGTCGTGATCCCAGAGAGAGGCATGGCACGATTTCCTGTCTCCAGGAGCACCTAGGCTTTCTACAAGCTCTCGAATGGATGGCTTGTCAGTGTCTCCTCCCAGCTGCCTCATTGCAGCAGGAGACACTGGGGAGGGAGTGACATTTCCATTCCAGTAATGAAATCTTGGCATTGCTCCAGTCCCCTAGGAATTCCTATCAGAAATGTAAATGACTTGGGGGAGGGAGGAGTGAAAATTAGAGTTTGGAATGGAATTATGTGAGCCTGTCCTGCCTCAGTTTCTCCATTCCCCTCTTGGGGATAAGGCAGTTTGCCTGCACTCCTCCGTTTAGCCAGTTTTCCAGAGTATACTGCAGGAGCTGCTAGGCAAGTGCTGCTCACCGATGGCTGTGGCAGAGCCGAAAGCTGCATCGTGTTGTAACGATATTGCTCCTTATGGCGCCTTTCAACCCAGATTTCCTACGAAAAGGCAGCGCCAGATTTTTTAAAAAAACTGTAGGTGACTTTTTCCACGCCGTGCTAGTAACCCTGTGGCAGCAGAGATCTCCCTCCTCAGCTTACTCCCTACTTTTCCACTAGCGGAAAAGAGGGCACGGCCGAGCCGATCCTGCTCGAAGGGCACGGGTGGATCTCTTCACCTTGCCGGTGCTCCACCACAGGTCAGGGGTGGTCCACAGGGGTGGCCGGTATCCCCAGAGCCAGGGTCCGAACGGTGAGGGGAGCGTGGTCGGGGGAAGGAGCCGGAGAGGGCCGGCCGGGGAGATGGGGTTGGAGATGCTGTGTGCATGAGGCGGGGTGCCGCTCATCCCGGCAGAGCCTTGGTTTGGGGGGGCTGAGCCCCGGTGGTGGCCCCAAGCCCTTCTCCCGTGAGGGGCTGGAGGGTGCGCGGGGGTCCTGAGGGACCAGGGTGGCCTCCTGATTCCGCAGGTAGGTAGGGGGATAACCGGTGCCCCGGCAGCTCCTGCGGATGTGGGTCACCCCCTCCCTGCGCTCTGGAAACCAGGCCGCCCTGTGGAGCAGCCCTCGGGGGGCGCCGCCTCCAGACACCTCCTTGGCCCTCTGCCGCTCCCGGCCCGGCCCGTCCCACCCTGCCGGGGGCTCCGAGCCCCGGAGCCGTCCCGGGGCGGCGGGGCGGGGGCGGCGGGCGCCGTGATTCGCCGCTTGGGGGGCGGTGGGCGCCCGGCTCATGCATATTCATGAGCGTGATGTCAGAGGGGGAGCACAGCGCGCGGTGACCGCTCGAGAGCGCCATTTCCTGGAGGAGGCGGCGACGGCTGAGTAGGGACTGACGGACGGACGGACGGACGGACGGACGGACGGACGGACGTGCCGAGTGGCGCCGCGGTGGCTGCGCGCCGGCAGGGGGAGATCGCCCGGCGGTAGCGACCGGACCGGAGCGGACCTGACCCGACCCCACGGACCCTCGCCGTCGCCCCGCGGCGGGTTCTCCTGCGGCTCGTTTCGGCCGGAGCCGCAGCCAGAAGTTTGAGCGTCCCCGTAGCCCCCCGGGCGAGCCCGGTGTCGGGCGGCGACGCGGGGCTTCCCCAGCCGCTGTCGCCGTCACCGCCGCCTGCACGGGCGGTGGGAGCCCCCCGCGGCGCCGGGAGCAGGGGGGAGGATGGTGGTGCGGGAGCGATGGAGCTGAAGCGGAGCATGGCGATCCCGCGGCTCCTCGTGCTGGGACTCTGGGCTGCGGCGCTCCGGGACATCGCTGCCGTGGCAGGTGAGCGGGGCTGACAGCCCGCCGGGGCGGAGGGTGGCGGTGGGGCAGTGCCCCCCGAGGTCTCTGGGCGCTGCGGGAGGGGCTGCGGGGCACGGCTTCTGCTGCTGACAGGGTCCCCCCGCGGGCAGCCCCCGCCTCGACGCCTCTACAGGTGTGGGCAGGGGCTGAGGGCGAGAGCGGGTTCTGCCGCCGACAGCGGCCGGATGCCTGCGGACCGGTCGCCGCGGAGCGGGGTCCACTCGGTGCGGCGGCCGAGGGGCCTCGGGCAGCCACAGGTGGTGGTCGGGGCCGGCCCGGTTTGCCCCTCCCGGCCGGGCGCGGGGGCTCCGCCGTGTTCGCGGGGCCAGCGGCGGGGCCAGCGACGTGGCGCTCGGGAGCCGGCGGTGCCGGCGGGGAGCCCGGGCTGTGCGAGCCTCGCCCGCCTGCGAGTAGAGCGGCGAGCTGGAGCCCGAGTAATCCTCCCCGGTGTGTGGGGAGGCACTGCTCTGGTATGTGCCTGGCGCGGGTCGTCGCCGAGGAAAGCCGGGCGCTAGCGCATTCCTGAGTGGCTTTTGTTGTTTTTCACCTCCTGAACTCATATTCCGAAGTTTCACCTCCGAATCGCAGGGAAAGGCAGCGTGTTGGAGCGTCTCGACGCCCCGGCCAACCTGCTCCCGACTTCACCGGGAGTTTAGCTCCGCGCTGCATATGGAGCGATGTGCGTGCAGTGACACGGAGCTGAGGGGGCTGTGGCACAGGCTGGATCGCTAGATCAGTGTCCTAAGGAATCTGAGGAGCGAAAAACCTTTACTTTGGCGAGCATGAGCAGATGTCTTTCTCTCCGGTCCCAATATAACTTCACATAAAACACATTATGTTCCTAGGAATGAAAATATTCGGAGGTAGCAAGTTTAAAAAACAAACAAACCTATATGCCGTGTATTTTGACGAGTTTGTTCGCTTGCTGTCAATTCTGACAACGGCCTGGTAAGAAATTTAATACAGTTTGTTTCCTATCTATACATTCCAAGACCTGCAGCTCTTACAGGTAGGCTTGGCAGAACCTATTTAGATGAGATTATTTCTTGCACAGTCAAGAATGTTGTCAGATGAGAAATCGTGAGTGGGGAAAATAGAAGGAGGAATAGGTGAAAATTAAAATCCCTATTTGCCTCTTAATGTGATTCTCCCTGATAGCTACAAAGAGATGCTGCAGCCAAAACTGCATTTTGGTCATGTGAATTTATTATAAATCTCCAATATGTAATTCTTCATTTCATTTCATATTGATGGAGGGATTATACCTGGACCATGTGTACAACACAGACTGAACACGTGTACTGTCTGTTAATTTCCTACATCAATAATTTCTGTGCAAAATGAAAACCATAAAGGGTCTCTAACAACATTTCTTTGTTTAATTTGTGACTAACTCTTTCAGCAGGGCAGTCTGAAGGAAGCTGAGTAGTTTGGTTTTCCATGAAGGCACATGTAATGAAAGTGTCAAGTTGCGCGTGTGTTCAGCAGCCTGGCTACATGAGTTTTCTGTAACACAGAGAGAGCTGCTATGAAGCTTTCATGTTATAGTCCACCATCATGAGGGGTGAAAGGGAGGATGCTTTCTGGCATGCCGTAGTACATGTTGTTTGTGTTACATTTGAGTTAAGTAATGTGAGGTTAGATCATCCTCACCCAAGATGATTAAATCCTTAGCCCTGCAAACGAGCTGTAGCAACTAAACTAAAATGATCAGCTTGCCTGGTTTCCAATACTGTGAATTTGCTAAATTAATAACAGCAGATAGAAAAGCAAAAGACTGAGTGAGGGAAACCAGCTGTTCTCAGGCTGAGGGATCTCTTTAAGGAAAGGAATAAAGACCTGCCTGCGTTCTGAATTTGGTCCCAGACCGCTGGTACTCATCTGGGTACAGGCTCCTCGTGGCAGAGCGCTGGCTGGTCCCACAGTGATGGTTCCCCTTCTCCCAGTCGTTACAACCACACTGTGAGTTCTTCTGCTGCTGCAGTGCCCTGTGAGGTGGTGCCCTCATGGCTGTGGGAGGGTGGCATTTTGGCAAGAAGGAAAGGGCATATCAGAAATCTGTGTTGGATTACTGATAAGGCTGTAACAGAGTTTGAGAGCAACGGGGCTGCTTTGGATTTCACTACTGTTGTTTTTCTGTCTGGCTCTGGGGGCTAGCAAGGTGTCCTGTGAGAAGCTGACCAGCCAGTGAACTGGGAGAAGTTGTAATGTATGGGATATACATGGCTGGGCAAGAGGGATGGAGTCATTTTTTTTCTGAAGGATGTGTAGTCCACTGCCAGGGCATAATATTGAATTAGGCTAGACCTGTTCTGGTCTGTCAGTCCTGTGCCACTGCATAGGAAATGGCCACTCTCCCTAACAAAACTAACTTTACATTTATTCTCTACCTTCCTGCTTTCCCACGGTCTCCTTTGATCTTCTGGTTCCTCCTTTATATGCCTTTCTTTCTTAAATGCACTTAGATAGTTGGCTTCCGTGTCTTCTCATGGTAACAAATTCCATATATTCGCTTCTGCTTGAGGGAAACACTCCCCATCCACCCACACATGTAACAGTGCTCCAGGCCAAATTCTGATCACTTCTGTGTCAATATAAACCTGAGCAGCTCCACCAGCTCTGGCCCTGCTGCTTTGTGGTAGCAATGGTATAGCTCTGGGTGCAATGTGGTCCTTTGGCTGGACTGGAGGGTCCTCCAGGGAGGCTCGTTTGAGCACACACCCACGTCATGCAACACAAATATCTGTTCTGCTCCTCAGCAAGGTATGCTGCAGAATAGGCTTTGCTTTCATGGGTTTTGCAAATTGCAGAGAAGCTCTCTGTAATGTAGGGGAACAGTGTACACAGAATAACAAGACATAATTGATTCTTTCTCATATCCAGGCTCTTTGCAAATGCATACAATGGAGCAAGCACGATGATTTCTTAGCAGCACGAGAGCACCGTAGCTTAAATTCAAGCCTGGAGAAAAGGGGGAGGTGTGGTAGCCTATTGAATGAATGCAGTTAGCACTGCTGGATCACTGACACGGCGAACCTCCCAGCATTTCTGTCTGCCTCTGCTTGGGCACTGCTCTGCAAATCCTCACCCTGCTGTTACATGAGTTGGAAAAATCCCTATGTACACTGAACTACCACTTTTCTCCAGCAATTTTGCTTTCAGTGCTTGCATTTGACTGTTGCTTAGCAGACATAGTAGAGCAGTACTGAAACTAACACACTGTCTCAGCTTGTGCTGGTAGGGTATGTAATTCCAGACCACCAACCTAGAGTAATTTGCTGTACTCCAACCCCCCTTCTTCTGGGGGTGGGGCGGAGTAGTATTTTTTTTTTAGGTATGAAATTTACAGGACCTCCAATCAAATTAAAGGTGTCCCAGGGTCAACCCGTGAAACTAAATTGCAGCCTCGAGGGAATGGAAGATCCCGAGATGTTGTGGATCAAGGACGGAGCAGTGGTGCAAAGCGTAGACCAGGTGTACATTCCAGTAGATGAAGAACACTGGATCGGCTTCCTCAGGTACAACAGATGCAGAGAAGGAAGAATAACATGGAAACTATTGCAGTTTTCTGCTGTCAGCTATATCTATGCAACTGCAGTGCTCTCAGTGGGGCAGGGTCCTTAGGTCTGCAATTCAGTGTGTGACAAGGGCATAACTGAGAGCAGAATTGAAGCCATTGAGCGCTGAGATTTTATGCACTAGAACCATATTGGTTTCCTGACTCCTGTGGGGGCAGGTGCTTTGCTAATGCCTGTGATGCTTGAGGCATGACTTCAAGGTGAAAAGTATGTTCTTGCCTTGTTTGTTCATCTTGTTCTGCCATGCAGCAGTATAAATAGGTTTTCTCTATCATACTCATTCTGTTCTCTTACTCTCTCTTTTGAGCTGTCAGTCTGCCTAAAGGGTGAGGATTGTTAATTGAAATGAGACTCCCAGGACTACATTCCCCTTCCTTTCTTTGGGTAGGTGTGTTTGTCACCTGAACCATTCCTGATTCATTTTGCAATGAATCCTAATTTGTTCCTAGTACGTTTACACCTCATGGTATTGGTTCTGCCCCGTTCAGAGGAACAGAAACTCTTCTTCAAAGCAACTCTCTGTACCTTTATTTCAGCAGAAGAGGCATGTCAGCTAATTCTGGAAGTACTGAGTTAAACAAGACCCAAGGTTCTGCTCTGTCTTTTTTGTACATTAAGAGAGCTTGTACAAGCAAACATGCCATCACCATGGGAGCTCAAAACTCCTGACTGACTGAGAATCACTCTTCCCTGAGCTCTGGCTTCATCTCCTGTTAGGTTTCTTAGATTGACATTGCACAGTCTCCAATTCCACCAACCGAAAGTTCTGTGTTAAAGCTTGTCTGTAAGAAACATTTTGATAGGAAAAAACATCTGTGCACAGTAAAACTATTGCATAACATTATGTTGTGGAAACAGTTTGTCTTGAAACTATACTGTTTACTTCCCCCTAGTTCCACTAGTTAACTCTACCGCTCAATCTCTTGGTCTGTTCTCCTTTCTTGCCTCTTGTTTTCCTCCACTGAGAACTTTCTGCAGCACCAGAGATAAGTTAGGATGCTAAAGCTGGATGTGTTTGTATCTTTTTCTCCTTTCTCCTTTCTTCCCCTAAAGTGACCATTTCTGCCACCCACTGTGCAGTGCAATCACTGTGTTTCAGAACATGTGGCTGGATGGGCAGGACAGCTGATGCCATTTGAAGGTCCAGCTCTGAAAATCAGGCTGCAGTGGGTCCATTTTGTGCATTTTGGCAAACACTTTCCCTATTCTGTCTTCCTTCTTGAGATGTTCTTTTCCTTCTCCAAGGAGGACTGCTAGTGTTAGAAAGGTGGGCATCAGATCTGTGGAGAAGCCCTGCACGGCAGCAGAGACATACCTGCACATCCCATGGGGGGCAGTCAACATTGACAGGCACTCAGAATCATACTGATGCCTTTGGTAGCTGAGGCCTTGTTGCTTTGGGACCAAATTCTGCCTTTGCTTACCATGTACTGGAGCAGGCCAGCATAGCCCCTTGAAATCACAAACTGAGAAGCCCAAGGAGCTTTGCAAGTCTTGGATGAGAACAGCACCGAGTGCACTTGAGGTGAGGGGGCCCTTTTCTTACCCATCTGTTCCTTTATGAGGCTATTGCCAGTCCTGTCACTTAACTGAGGCGAAAACAGTCAGGCTCTTTGGAGGCTTGCAATTTGGAGTTTCCTTTTAGCTCAGATGTAGGCCAAGCTGTTGCTCTTGAAGGCTAGCTAGAGCCATGATTCAGGATTGAGATGACCAACCCTTCCTATCCTGAGAGGACACAAATGACTTGTTTTCTGCGAGCTTGTTTTGGAGGAAGGCTGTCTGCTCTGCTGAGGACTCTCTCCACCCACTTTAGAGAGGAGCCTCCCATCTCCGCTGTTTTGCCACATGATTTGTGCAGGCTGGCTGTTGATCTCCTCCTCAGAGCTGGCTGTGTCTCAGTGGATGTTTTCCATGTATCTGGTTTGCCAAACAGTGAAGGGTCCTTTGGGGCAAAAACATGCTTTATCCACATAAAATATCGATATGGCTTTTGACTTTTTTCAGCTTGAAATCCGTCGAGCGGACAGATTCTGGGAAGTACTGGTGCCAGGTTGAGAACGGGGGGAAGAAGGAAGAATCACAGCAAGTGTGGCTCATAGTGGAAGGTAAGGAGTAGTAGTAGTGCTGGTTTCCTTTCAGGGCTGACCCACCAATATGCTGTAGGTTGAAGTGGTGAGAGCAGATTGCTCCAGTGACAGGCTTCTTGGCTCTGAACCATTGCTGCTAACTGCAGTGAGATTGCTACAGAGCAGGAGTAAGAAAAAGGAGAATTGCATCAAGGAGCAGAGCTGTCAGTTCATTGCCTTCTGGTTTTATTTTGGCATGTTAGGAAACAAGATCCTTTCATGCACACACATTTCTTTCCAGCTCCTAAATCCATTGTTGCGTTCATCTCTAAATAATATGTAGAATTGAAGGAGATCCTTGGGGCTCATCTGGCCCAACCCACTTCTCAAAGCAGGGTCACAGCCCGGCTCTGTGTATCAGCCAAACAGATCTTTGAGGGCAAGGTACAGTTTTAGCCCAGTGCTGAGTTCTGAGAGAAGTGCTGTACAGTAGCACTATATAGTTGTGACTGTTTCATGTGGCACTGTTTTGTCCAGGGTTTTCTGATAAGAACAACTTGGTGGCTTCTTATTGTCTCTAGTTTTATATCCCTTGAGCCGTGATTCTGTTAGATCCTCAGAAGCTAGTAGTAATAGGATGGCTTAATATTTGGTGAAGAAGTTGACAGGAACAGTGCATGGGCAGCAAGAAGTGGCTTTTTGGATGTACCTGGTAGCATTTTGAGCCAGAGCTGAACTGACAGTCTTAAAGAGGGGAAAGCAGGGAGGGTGTCGTGGGAGGTGGTGTGGTCTGGGTGTTTTACAGCAAAGGTTTCACTGACTCAGAGCCATGGAAACATTCATAGCAGCTCTCACAGGAAAAGGAACACTTAAATTCTGCCTTCCATAAATACCAGGCTTTTGTACACCTAAATTTTGAGGTGCAGTTTCAACTGGAGAACATTGTTTACAGCTTAAAATGCTCTCTTTTGCAGAGTTTCTATTTCTGTTCCAATTACCAGGGCCTGCTCCAGAGGTGGATGCATCTGCTTGGTGGGTGCGTTAGGAGTGATTGGGTAGCTCAGTGTGCTAAGCTGTCTGACACAAACAAGGCGCCCTTCTGGACAGCACAGGCAAAAAGTATCAAAGTCACAAAAAGCAGCTGCAGCTCGGTAGGGGGAGTGTACTGAGGATAAAGACCAAAGCTTAAAGCAGAAGCAAAAAAAATGCAACCAGTCGCCTTTATGAGAAAAGCAGCATGGTAGAAGGTAGTTAAACTTGAACTGAGCATGTAATCATGTGCAAAGGGAGTTGGGGGGATAAAATTAAAGATTAACAAGTAGTGATAAAGGGTGGGATTTTAAAAATGTGTCAGCTCTTAGCATAAGAAAACACCTGGCAATGCAAAAGCCTATCAGTCCCACCTTCACTGTTATCTCTGTGTATTTTTTCCCTGGGTGTACCAGCTTTGCCTAGAAATGATTACTCTGTTGATAACAACTGTTGTCCTCTTTGACTGAGAGAGGATTTTACCCTGCTGATTTTCATTCTTCTGTGGGTGCTGACACTCTTCAGTGTGCCACACAAACAAGTGTGGACTATTGTTGATCTAACCTAAAGTGAGCTTGACTGGATTTCTGTGCTACCTACTACTTAGGTAGTCTCTATCTGCCAGCATTTGTAGCAATGGCATTTGAACTGTCTTTGTAATAGAAATGTTTGATCTTATGAAACACTCATTATAATTTACAGAAACTAAATTATTTTACAAGTGTTTTCTGGTTTAGAAACTAGACACTGGCCTTGCTGAGAACATGATAGATATATTGTGTTTGTTGCCCAGAGAGGTGATCTCAGAGGCACACTGTGGAGTGTTAAAAATACAGATTATATTTCTTACAGAACTTTCCCTCTGAAATTACACCTCTGACCACGTGGCTATTCCTGGGGCTGCTAGCCCCCATTGGCTACAGCCAGAGCCCAAGCCACACCTGTGTGGACACATTCCGTGAATTGACACTCTAAAAACTGAGCTGTACAAAAAAATCAACCTCATAGGTTGGATGCTGGCTTGGAACAGGGAATAGGCAGGATCATTTCCTTGCTTTGCCACTGATACCCTGGCTCCTGGCTGCTCAGTGCTTCCAAGGTGCATCTGTGAGAGGGGCGTGCTGGCACTCACCTCTCGTACCAGAAACTGGGAGGCCAAATGTGTCGCAGAGAGTGAGCTGGCCAGGTGACATATGTACAGTGCGAGTTCCTCAGCTGGATGAGTCAGTTGCACTCCCTAAGCTACGAGAGTTTTTAATTGTGGTCTTGTCTGATCTGTTTAGCTGCTCCCAAAGTGAGAAAACCTGCCGAGCTGGGCAGGATCCACCTGAAAGTTTACCTTGGGTGTCATGGCAAATGGACAGGAGGCAGGGATCCTGCTCACAGGTAGAGAAAAGGTGATTATTTTCCCTTCTAATCTTCCTTGGAGAAGGAGGGCAAAGCAGGCAGAGGTGTTGCAGCTGATATCTGGAAAGCTTATTCATTTTTATTGTTTATGTATGAATGCAATAAAAAAAAATGAAATAAAATGTGTAAACCAAACCAAACAGTAAGCCATGTTGATGGATCTACCTGTTCTGAACATTAGCTTCTGCATAGATAGGCACTGTTATTGCTCAAGTGATCTATTTTTAGATGCATTTTAGTTTATTCATTTACTTGCCACTCTAAATGGAGTCAAGGAAGGCACAAAAGGAATGCCACGTGAAAGACACAGTGACTGGACAGTCAGTGAAAGACTGAGAGTATCACTTTTGGCTGTAGCTTAGGGGAAATGTCAAGCATTAGGCTTCTAAATCCCTATTAAGGCACCTCCATTAATTGCCTACTGGTGGAGGTGCACAGCATCTACCACAACAGTTGAAGCCCCTGGGCCTGCCATCTTTGGCCAGGGACAGACAGTGTAATTTCAGCATGTGAATGCTCAGTGTTTTTAGTTCCTCTGTTTCTGCAAGGCAATAAATCAGCAGTTTCCAAAACACAGTTTTTCCAGCTGAGAATACCTGATTTAGGGGGAGATGCAGTCAGTAGCAGCTGTGCTTGACACCCAGAGATTTTATTATAAAAAAGGGAACTGGATGTTTCTTTGGGCTCTTCTAGCAGCCACCAGAAGTACATGCTGGCTGTCCTACATGGTCAGCACTGGTGCTGATGGCTGGTGAAGTTTGTGTTGCTGGTTTGGAGCACTGAAACCACAAGAGTTTTGGCGTTGACCATAAGAGGAACCACATCTCTTGATGTGTTGAATTACACTCGACTATTGCCACTTAGATGACCTGAGGTAGTTAGTATTGCAGCTGCATTTTGCTCCCCATGGGCCTATTGTACCAAGCACGAGTCTTTCCATGGTGGGGAGCAGATAGTTACCAAGAGAGCTGTGTCCATGTTTCAGAGCCTTCAGCTCTGAAACAAATTACCCCTGACTTCAAGACAGCCTGGTTGTGGTGGTGTTAGAGCATGCTGGAAGGCATCTCCAGTCAATTAAGCTTCAGAGGGAGCATTGCATATGATCTCAGTCTCTCACCAGGGGGGTTTTTTCCTCATTCATGGGTTTGTTAAAGCCACTAGTTCAACACGTTCTCAAGCTTCAGGTTTTAATGCATGGCAGGAAGTCTCTGCAGCTGGATTAGCTGTCTTTTAAAGTGGTGTCTGCCACTGCTAAAGTTATTGACTGTTGCCTCTTTAAACTCCAGTCTATCCAGCTGAAAAATTAAGCAAATACTACCACTAAAAGCTGCTTCATAGGGGAGTCTTGGAGGAGGCTCAGTGAAAGTGGTTTTTCAAAGGCATTTTGGGAAGCAAGCACTCTTTCTCTCTGACTTCTAGTGGTAGTATTTAGACATTCATGCCCTGAGGTGATCCAGCATATCTGACCCTTGGTTTTATAAAGGGCTTAGAGGGCATCGGATTAGGCGTAGCGGCTGGGCAGATGGATGTCCAGTCTTCGGCACTGGTATTAGTGGAAATAAACAATAGAAAGAGTGTCTCCAGTTATTGTCACTTGTCTGTTGCTCTTCTAGGTGTGCCCTACTTTACTGTGGAACCTGAGGATGTGTCCGTGTCCCCTAATGCCCCGTTTCATATGGCCTGTGCTGCTGTTGGTCCCCCTGAACCAGTGACAATTGTCTGGTGGATGGGAGACTCTAGAGTGGGGCTTCCAGACATCTCCCCCTCCATCTTAAATGTGTCAGGTAAGGCTGCTGCCAATGCAGGGGATCAACTTTAAGCATCAGAAGAGGAGAGCTCTCTTCTGATCATACCTAGTGGCACTGGGTATCCACATAGTGTGAGAATGGTGTTTGACTCTGCATTAAGGGTTGAGGGGTCATGATCACATACAAAGCCAGATCAATCATCTCTCAGAGTTGTTCAGTGTACTTTCTGCTGGCTTCAGGCACACAGGCTCTTACAGAGTTTGTGTGTGGCTGGCACTCTGTTAAACTACTGAACAGATGATGCACTGGGTGCCTCTTTTGTTCCACCTCTTGGAGGGTGTTCGTGGTTATATTCAGAGACTCTCTTGGTGCCATTTGGCTTGTAACTCTCCAAGCATTCACATGTAACAGCTGACATCTCCTCCTATGCACAGCCACGCTATGCACTGCTTTCCCCTCTTTTCCCTGCCCGTCTCTGTTCAAATACCCTCATCATTAAAACCCAACTGCCTCTTGTAATTGTGTTACACTTTTAGAGTGGTTGCAGAGGTGCTGAAGTGGGCTGGTTGATATCCTTTAAGAACAAGGTTTGCCCCAGAGCAGGCATGGTGGTACAGCAGCAGCAGCAGCAAAGAACTTGTGAGCCAGTAGGTGTTTGGGCCTCTCTTCAGACCGCTTTCAGGGAAGGACGATATATCTCTACCAGGAACTGTCTACAGCTATTCTTGTAGGTACAAGAGAAGGTTCTTGCCTTCTCTTAAAAGTAACTTTATTCTAGTTACTTGTCCAACAGCTTTGTGTTATGTCTTCTCTTTGCTGCTGTTTTATTGTTCTCAGCATCTCTGAGTTGAACTAACTATTTAGAAAGAAAAGTTTTCAGAACTAAGAGTCATCTCTGAGGCCTCTTCATCAGTGTTAATACAGTTACACCCAGGTTGAGTTTCTTTTTGTATATCGTGGACCATCCTTTGAGCTACCCAATCCTATTCAGACTTCCCTTAGAACCTAATTTATATGCAAATCAAAACCTGATTCGTGATTTGCAATGGTTTTAAATCGTCGTCTCCCTCTCTTACATAGCCACTGATGCTGTTCCAAGTTGGAAAGAAAAACTGCTCCCTTATGATATAATCTTCCTGTTGAAGTGGAAACTGAAAAGACCAATAGTTGAGAGGGGAAAGACAGTAAAAAAATAAGTCACCCTTCCTCCACTAAACACATCCCATGGTGCCTCACAAAATTTTTGTCATTGTGGGGCAGTGCTAGTGAGACCTCAAGAAGGACATCTACTCCTAGTGATTCTTCAAATGAATTGCTGTTGTATATATTCATCAGCAGCACCTTTCTTTGCTTTCAGTGTTCTTTGGGATGTCCCTTGGGCAGGTCTTGTCTTTGCAGACAAAAAAATATATCAGGATACAACCTGCGTGGTCAGATTACCCAAGCATGTTGAAAAAGACAGTTGGTAAGAAAACAGGCACTGCTAGCTGAAGAAAGTATAGAATTCTGAAGAAAATAATAATAAAGTACTGGATAGAAAGCAAACATTTAGAAGGTTTAGCAGTGTTGTATTTGGAAAGCAGTGCTGGCATGGTGTTAGAGAACAAGCAGTTCTTGGTTTGCGGTGTATTTTTTATTTTCCTCAGGGCAGAGCTGTGTTTGCTTCTTTCTTAGGACATGACTGCCACGTCAGGTGCTGCTCTGCTCTGCTGCCTGGCCTTTAGCCTGCTGGCAGCATTTTCTTCTCATTCAGAGGAATGAGTGGAAGAAGCCTAAAATACTCTGTCCTTTGATTTTATAGCACTCCCTCCTCTCTTGCTTTACATCTTCTTTGCAATGCCATTAATCTCAGGCTTGGGAGATGAGTCAAAGGGCAAAGACATGGCGCAAGCTGCTCTGTTAGAAGATGGCTGTTGCTCAGGTGCAGGCTGAGGTCCAAAGCACTGGGCATTGTATAAGCTCATGGTTCAACACAATGCTTGCTCCAAAGATGCTCACCAGAATTCGAGAAGTGGACATCTACTAACTGAGCACTGTGAGCTGCGGCCCTGACAGATTCTTCCTTCTTTTTCAGTGCTTTCTGAAGCTCCTGTGACATCTTTTCTACATTACCACACTCTCGCCATTAAAAATGTGGTTAGCATGTTAAATACATGTAAATCCACATGCCTTTGATTGGCACCCAGCTCAGCCTTGCAACTGGCTGTACAGATTGAGCTGGGCGTCACAAATAATTGAAATTCTCCTGAAAGTTGAAGCTGGATTATATAGTTGTTTGTGTTTCCTTTCCTTTTCTTGGCTGATCTCCAGGTATTAATCAAAGCACAGTTTTCTCCTGCGAAGCTCACAACGTAAAGGGATTGTCTTCATCTCGGACAGCTACTGTTCAAATTAAAGGTGAGAGAGTGCAAGAGACTGGGCAAGGGATTCGGGTTTGCTCTCTGGGGAGGGAAAGTAGGGCTCCTTAATGCAAGGGGTTGCCTCAAAGCTGCTGGCAGCCAGCACCAGTTTTAGCTCTTGGCAGTCAAAACAATGCTTTGTGCTCTAACGGCAGTTCCCACTTCCTATGCACGGCCGTATCCCAGGCTGTTGAAAATAAACCACATCTGATTGAGGAGTGGAAATGTGGTGTCAAATAACAATTTCTCCTTGAAAAGGAGAGAGACAGGACAGTCAAACCGTTTGTGAGAGATGAAGCTGATGTAAATCTGTAGCTGGGGAAGTCTTTCCTTCTTTGAGATAGATGGGTCTTGTTGGAGCTAAAGAGGCCACTAATTCTGCTTGCTTCTAGTATTATCACATTTGATGCTGAAAAACGTCAAGGAAGGTGATCACCAGTGACCAGTAAGGTCTGCTCATCCACACTAGTTTTATGGATTTTATTTTTTTTAATTCTTTGCTCTTTAAAAACTCATTGAAAACAAATAATTCCTAGCCTGTGCATGACCAGTTGCCATTGGAAGTGCCCAGATTGATGTGACGTTTCCTCTGTTCCTCCAGGTGACTGAAACGAGGATAATCAGAGCAATTAGTTCTTGCCCTCCTCTTCATGTTGAGGTGCTTTTGCATTTGAATTTTTAGTCATGCTTTAATGCACATTTAATTACACGATCATCAGTTTCAGGAGAGGAACAAAAATCATTTGTTCCATATTGCTCAGCACAAGTAAGAGCAAGTATTTATGTCTGTATCAGTATCAGAACTCGTAGTAGCTACTGTTCATTAAAGGACAGCTTAAAATCCAGCTGTAATCTACCACTCCTACAGTGTGTTTTTCTTCAGGACATTGTGGTTTACTGCTATGCCAAGAATGCAGTGTGCTGAACTAGTAAGATTTATAACTTAATTTAAAACCATTTGGAGTTGTTGCCTTAAAGGCTTGCCTACACAGGGGAGTTAGTTATTGTGGAATATATTTTCTATGGATATTTTTATCCTGGGATAGAATTTAGTTCACAAAGCTATTATGCTTTAAAAAATCTCATCAAGCCGTAATTTGAAAAAACATTTAGCATAAAAAAGCTTTTTTATTTTTTATTTATTTATTTTAGAGCTGAGAAAGAACAATCTTACTTGATTCACCAAATTTTGCGCTAGTGTGTGTGGCATATCCTAGAGACAAAAATCAGGTTTTAAACAGCATGTCCAATGCTGTAGTCATAAAAGTTCCTACTGTAATACCTTAAAGATATGTCTAAAAGCACAGTTCTAAACTTACCTACATGATGAGGATTTTCTAAATAAAAAAAGTTTGAAGATTCTAGTACAACCCCTGTTAAAATTAAAGCAAAGGTTCTAACAAGGGCATCAGCAGGAATAGGAGCAGGCCCAAATAATGTTTATTTAGTCCTTGATCCTATGAACATACAGAATTCAATGAAATTATTCCTGGAAGTATTTGTCTGTATACATGCATGTTCAGGGCCTTCCTCTCTTGCACAAATCCATCTGCTAATGAGGACTCTTAAGTCTTTCTACAATTTATTAAACAATTAGTTTCTTCTGTGTTTCCAGAGGCAAATATTTTTGCTAGGACATTTACAAACTGTTAACATTTCTTCCTATTTGTTGCTGTTGTTGTTCATTATCTATTCTCTGTAGTGCCCACAATGTGCTGGGTGTACTCCAAGCAGAAAATTACTGTTATTGTAGCCCACAGTCCCCAGTCGTGTACAAAGCCCCATTGTTCCAGCCACTCTCCAAGCACAGAGGAAGTTAACTCTCATTATGTTAACACTCAAGGTCCTGTTTTCAGACAGGCTTTGCTCTCCTTTATATGTGGAGCTAACACTTTTAGGGTCGTATCCCGTGTTTCAGACCACAACAGGAAACAGCCGCCCACAGTTTTTTCCCAAGACACCATGGGGAAATGCATCTGGTCCTTCTACAAACTGTGGAGCTAAGGGAAAGGTGCTAGCAAGCCAAGCCTCCTCAGCAGCTGTCTCCGTTACATACGGGGTGTTAGCAGCCAGTTATTTATTCTCACTGCTGGCATAGCCCAATCCTCCTTTGGGCCTAACATCCAGTGTTGAAATTACATGTTGCTAAACCCAAAAGTTACAGTGTGTCTACAAAAGACTCGAGTTGTTATGTTTCAACAATACCCAAGAAAGCAGTGAAAGCAAGCTTTTTTCTCCCCTAAGAGCTTAGAAACCTGAACACCAACATCAAAAGAGAACGAAACAAAAATGCAGTAAAGTCTCAGTTAACTCACGAAGAACGCACTGCCCATCTTCCATCTCAGACCCTTGTTCTGCTGCCTCACCTCTCACCCGTGCACCTGGTTCTTATCTACGTGGCAGCCCCCTGCCCTGTGTCCTGGTAACTAGTTAACCAGACAACAAAGGCTTTTTAGGGTTAATCTGTGTTACCATCTATTCCCTGCCCCATCCTCTTCTCTAGGCCCTCTGTAGAGACCTCGGAGGGGACTTTGGGCTATGGATTTCTCCTGCGAGATGGTCCTGTGGAGACGCTGAAGGCAGCAGTATTGTGGTTGTCCTTGGTGCAGTGAAAGTCAAAGTTGCTCTGGCAGAGTAGGAGATGCAGCTGGGGGAATCCTGGTTTGCAGTTTATCTGCTGCTGCTTTCCCCTGCATACAGCTCAGGAGAGGTGGAAAATTCGATCTACAGGCGGAGCCTTGTAGTGAGGACTGCTGGGTTTTGGAGGGAGGACTCCTGAGGGTACAGTTTGTTGAGGTAGTACAGGAGAAACGTCACTCATGGCAGCAGTGTAGAATTTTTTAAAATTAGAAAAGGATTAGGGGAGAGGTTAGTATTCATGAAGCTGGTAATTTTTTCAGAAGTGAGGTGCTTGAATGAAAACAGTGACTCAGGGGTGAAAAAGAGATGGTGAGAGGTATATTGGGAAGAATAGGAAGTAACTATGTGGAATTATGTGTGAGAAAAAGAGATGTTAAAGGGAAGCATCAAGGATCCTAAAAGGAAGCTAAGCATTCTGGTGCTGTGCTGCAGTGGTAGGAAGCACAAATATCTGATTAAATATCCACTCTGGGAATCCTGATTTTGTTCCTGGCTGTGCCCTTAATTTGTAGAGTGATATCAGCCATGTGACAGGCACTCCCTTTGCCTTGAATTACCCCTCTGTAAAACAGTTTATTCATCCCGAGCCTGAGGAGGCAGTTTCTGGTTCATGCTCCATCCCAGAGAGTTTCAGTAGGAGTTTGCAATGGACACCTGGAGGCAGCGCTTTCGCAGCACAAAGAGGTCTACTGCAAATCAGCTGCAGGGTATTGGGGTCACTACAGCTAACTACCCTCTGCCTGGTGCTAGCAGAGCTGATGTTGGAGACTGGACTGAGAACCGGGCGTGGAACTTAAAGCCTTGATTTGGTTAGCAGTGTAGGTCTACAGGCAATTGTGTGCACAGTGCTGAGTCATGCATTGCGATGGAGGGGGCAGGGAAGAGGGCTGAGTAGGGAAGGTGTAAACATCACACACTGGCATTACTATCAAAGAGATCAACCACTGCCTGTACGCACCGAGCAAGTATGCCAGGCAATGAAAGAATGGCTGCCAATAGCTTGTTCAGTGTTAAAATAATAGTTTCATTCACAACTGTCAGGGACACTCTCTAAAGTTGTGATATTGTACCATTTCTGTTAGCGATTTCATTGCATAATTTCTAGCCTCAAGCCTCTTCCATTTCCCTGTGAATACCTGCTCAGTTGTGTGTATACTGAAAGGTCTCTTTGTTTCTTTTATAGCCATGCCTCTCCCGCCTCTCAATGTAACTGTAAGCCAAGTCACCAGCAGCAATGCCAGCGTGGTCTGGGTACCAGGATTTGATGGCCGCGCACCCCTCCACTCTTGCACTCTTCAGGTATGGCTTCTCTGGGTTGTGCCCTGCTCTGCGTGAATAACAGGCTTTACTGAGCCAGGTCATTTCCTGGGCCATCTTTTGCTCTCACAACTTATTTGTAACAGTGTTTGAATTCTTATTTCGGAGTATTAAAACATAAAAACTTAACAGGGTGCAACTTGGGGCGTATACAGGTGCCAGAGAGCAGGTTGTGAACTTCATGCTCAAAAGTTAAGAATTAGGGACTGGTCCCATTCTCCATCACGGCAGATTATCACATCAGTTGCTTCCATAATTCCAACAATCCATACAGATTATTACACTGCAGCACCCATGAAGCACCACAGCGCTCTATGGGAAGTGCCCAGGAGTAGCTGTAGCTGCAGGGTACTCACCCCTCCTGCTAGCATGGAGCAGCTGCCCCATGGTAACTTGTTCAGATGCAGGTGCCTGTGATTCCCATGCCAGCTGAGCCCTGTGCTTTGCAGTGCCAGAGGAAATGCGGGAATCCTGACATACCAGTGAGTCCAAAGGATAAGGAGCTTGCAAAGTATAGGATGTGGTACAGGAAGGGTAGGAATGATGGAGGCAGGAGATAGATTGGGCTTTTTGGTACAAGGTCAAGCCTATTTGCATGTTTCAGAGTAATTTTAAACCCTGCCTCTAAATCTTGATTGGTTGTCATTGTCAGAGACCAATTCTGCCCAGAAAATCAAGGGTGACAATATCCTTTAGCTCTACTGTACTCCACATCTCTTAGACTATTTCTTAGGTCCAACTTCAGGGTGAAGTGTCTGACTTCAGGGAGAGTTAGTTTCTACCATTGCACACTTAACTGTAGAATCAGACCAAAGAGCAGGTGTCTAAAAGAAATGGCGATTTCCAAAGTGGGCTGTGCAAACACAGCTAGGCACACTCCCCATGGATTTATCTGCCAGCTGTGAATATTAGACCCCTGTGCTTTCCCTACCTGATTACAGCAGCATTTTGAGCTAGAGTGGAATTTCTGTGGGGTGTTGCCAACTATGTAGAGGAGGATTATAAACTCAAGGTAATGCTGGAAGCAGTCTAGCTAATTTAATTGCAGTCCACTTTTTATTTGGAGAGGAAACCAGAGGTTTCATGCTTTGATGTTTATTCTCTTTCATAAGTAAAAGAAACCATCATCTTGATTTAACTCACTGGCAGAAAGAACTCCTGAATATAACTAGCCCTGGTATCTGGGTTTTGTTGCTGCTTCTGTTCTTGTTCGAAGTCAAAAATGGTTTTCTTCCTCTGTTTTACAATGCCAGTTATCTCCGCCTGGAACAGCCTATTCTCTCTGGCTTGCTCGCTGCAATGCTAATCACCCTGGGGTTTAAGTTCCCCCTCTCGCTTTTGGCAGGGGCAGGGGTGGGGGATGGGACGTGGAAAAGCGTCTGAAGCAGAGCAGCTCAGTTTCTGTCCACTCAGCAGTCTCTCACCCCTTTTTCTAAGCCTCTTCTGTTCCCTTTGGGGAGGACAAAGTTCCTGCGTTTGAGTCCGGGAGCAGAATAACTTGGCAATAACCCTCCACTGTCAGAAAACCATGCTTCCTCTGACTCCCACACTGAGAGATTTTGTGTGAGACATTGACCCACATCTCCAGTGAAAATGCACATGTTCCTGACTCCTCATGATTGCACTTCTGCTCAGAGTCTCCCAGAAGAAGAAGGGGGATTGGAACTTTGCTGTGTTTTTCTGGCACTCAGGAATTGCAGTGGGTGCTGCAAGAGCACCGCTTTCAGATAGGCAGATTGCTCCTGGGATCAGGGCAGGGAATAGCAGTTTTTGCTGCTAACACAAGCCACGTTCCAGAGTGTGAAAGGGACAGATGCAAGAGCACCGGCTCTTGAAACTGTTGAACAGAAACACATCATCAAACAGACACAGTTTTACACAGAAGTCAGTTTGTTTTTTTCCTGCTTTGGATGACACTGATAATGACAACAATATGCTTCTCTATTCAGGAAATCTGAGATTCTTCCTTTTTATTAGCCAAATAAATCAGTGTGCCAGAATTATACATGAGAGTGAGCAGAAGGGTGGTGAGAAAGGGAAAAATGCTGCTGCATAAAGAATATAGAGTCCATATGACTGTTTCAGTTGTGTCAATACACACTGATTTTACTCCCAGCTTTGCTATTTCATATGCACTTGAAAGAAAAGTCTGAGCCTAGGAGCAATGCAGTGATTTCTTCTGTACAAAAGTAGGGACATTGAACCTTTTTGTGCCACAAAAGCACACAGTGATATGAGATTTAAATTAACATTTGTGTTGCTTAAAAGCTCAATTTGAGAATAAAAAAAAAAAAGAAGGGTTGCAGGAGCGGCAGAAAGTTTCTTTCCAGTTTAATTTGAAACAGTTTAGTTCAACCAAGCCACTAGTGCCTACCATGTCTCTAATCCACTATAAAACTGAAAATATACAAAATTCTGAAAAAAAGAGTTCATCAAAAGGTGAAAGTAGGCAACAGGAAAGTTGATCTACCAGTTTTCTTTACCCAAATTTAAACAAACCTCAGAAGCCAGAAGCTAGCCGCAAAGTAAGAAGGATGTTTTGTTTTCTTTAAAGGAATAATAATCAACTGTAACACAGGTAAGGAAATGCTTTAAAATATGGAACTAAATTTTCAACTGCTGGAAAATTGTTGTACTGCCAGGGTTAGAGTGATGTCACTTCATGATTCTTAGTTTGACAACTCCCTTTTCAGTATTTTAAGCACCACTGGTACTATATGTATTTTTACACCTTCCTAAACCGACAATTAAATGGATTCTTATCCGTAGGGACCTATTGGTCATATTGCTTATGGTAACTCACATCTCTTTGTCGCTCTTGGCACAGGTAGCTGAGTCACCAGACGGTGAGGAGGTCTCCACTGAAATCACCCCAGTGCCACCCTTTGCCTATGGAGTGCAAGGCCTGAAGCATTCCACCAACTACAGCGTTCGTGTGCAGTGCAGCAATGAGATGGGCAGCTCCCCTTTCACCGACAGGGTTTATTTCCAGACCCTGGAACTCAGTAAGAAATAGCAGACTAGAACAGGAAAGCAGTTCTGAATCTGAAAAAGAGATGATGATAAACTTCATTAACTCTGTGCTAATTCTGAAATACAGGAAATGTTATGCTGTCAGATTGCTTGTCGACTTTAAGGGACTCCTAGAACAAAATAATACACAATCAAATGTGGTTAACAGCAGTCATGCACAACATAGAAATTGATCCAACCATGAGGCTTCTGCATGTTGATCCCATTAGCTCTCTAAGATTCTTGGGATCTGTGAGAGAAATGAGAGATGCTGACCAACCTATCTTCTCCACTTGAAGCAAACAAAATGCTGGTGGCTTGCAGAAGTTGTTCTCTCCCCTCACACCCTCTCTCTTCCGGCTTATCTCAGGGGAGAGGATGAAACTGTCATTTTCAGGGTGGATAGTGCATTATTTCCCTGCATAGAGTGATTGTGTTCTGTCCTCTGCTTTCAGCTCCAAACAGCACCCCTCAAAATATTCATGTTATTCAAAGAGATCCCGGTCTGATTTTGGAGTGGGAAGGTGTGGCTCCAGATGTGCTGAAAGATAATGTCCTGGGATACAGACTGGAATGGATTCAGGATAATGTAACTCAGGTAATAGATCATGCAAGTAGCTAGACACAGAGCTGGAGAATGTTCATATTAAATTTTATAGGCATTAGGATCCCTCATTCATACCAAGGAACTAGATTGCTGGCATTGCTTTTGTATAAATGGATCTATTCTGATTTGAGAGAACTCCTCACTATTTAGCCTCAAGATTTAGGGCCATTTCTCCTTCCTGGCATATTCAGAATTCCTTCACTTAAATGTTCGTCTGCAGGCAGACCAGTTCTCTGAAATTTCTTATACAAGAAGGACAACGTAGAGAGAATCCACTTTGCCCTTTTCTAGTACTGTCCCAAAGGCAGCTCAGACAGTGCAGGATCTCGGCTTTCTCTCTCCTGTGACTGGACCTTGGCTTTCCCAATCATAGCAGCAAAGATGTATTTAACGAGTCAATGAGTTATACTGTAAATCACAGAAAGAAGGTTATGGATTCTTGTGTTTAATTTATGAGACAGAAGGAGTTGAAAGGACCCTGGCAGGGTAGAAGGCCTTTCATTTGTTCTTCAGCATTGACCTTTCCCAGGTATCTATCAGCCTTTGAAGTTCACAGCATTTTTTATGGTTTCTAGCTTCCCAACAGGTATTTACCTAGTGCTTATTAATGATGAACAAGCCTGTAATAATAGACAGCTAGAGGGAAAAGAGACTTATTTCCTTTTTTCGCATGACCCATTTCATACTAGGTCAGCGTCATTGAGTGACAGTATTTTGAGTTCCCATTGAATGTACATTGTGTTGGTGGTGGTAGCCAAATCTTCATGGGTTTACTGAAAACAGTGTGTAGCAAGAAGATCCATAAAACTACGGAGTATATGTTGGCCTTGCAATACTAAGTGAAAATTTGCCATGAAATTCAGAAACCATTTGGGATTTGGTCAACGAGTTAGAACAGAGAGACAGACTCCTCCCTTGGATTAAAACTGTCAGATGCTTTACAGTGTGTTAGCACATCTTTGTGTTTAAACCACAAGAAGGAGGTATATCTTTTCACAGCAGAAAAAAACACATTTCTGTAGCAACTTACACTTCAAAGGAAGAAATCATTAAACCTCACACCTTCCTTGTGCCCTGGGAAACTATTAGCTATTTATGGGAAGAGAATCCCAACATGATGGCCCAAATTAGTGGCCAAACTGAGGTGAGAACCCAGAAGTCACAACTCCTAACCCTTGTTACAGCACCAAAGAAGTACATGGTGATGTTTTGGTTTAAAGGTGAGGTTTTACACTGGATTCCTTTTAAGACAGTTTACAGTTTATTGTCATTTGCACTCAGGGGGAGATGATCGTGCAGGACACAAAAGCTAATCTCACAACGTGGAATCCTCTCAAAGACCTGATTATCAGGGTGTGTGTGCTGAACTCTGCAGGATGTGGGCCCTGGAGTGACCTCTTCCTGCTTGAAGCCCAAGAGGTTATGGGTGAGTGTTCACTACCTTTCCTGCTGTT
Organism: Myiozetetes cayanensis; assembly: GCF_022539395.1. NCBI lineage: Eukaryota > Metazoa > Chordata > Aves > Passeriformes > Tyrannidae > Myiozetetes > Myiozetetes cayanensis. The sequence goes on along the minus strand of NW_026087853.1, from coordinate 36,415,880 downwards.
TTCTCTTACCCTTTTTCTTTCAGTTCTTACCACTGACTGAGACACATGGCTTTATACAACAGTACACTTCATCAAGCAGATTAGAAATTCAATAATCTTTTAAGAGCTGGTGTAAACAAAACGTCTTCTGGTCACTACTGTGTCTTCTTTAACAGGGTTTTGCTGTGCTTAATGCAGAGCAAGAGAAGGGCAGACACAATAGAAAAGGTGCAAATGAAGGTTTGAAATACTTAATTTAGGCTTAAGGCACACAAGAGTAAATGTGACAGAAAACTCCTCTAACACAGGCTCTCCTCTCTGATTTAATTTGAAGCCATTCCTGACTAGTTTCAGTGGAGCCTGATTCAAACCATGGCCACATGGGGGTTTGTAATGGTTTTACTGAACGTGTTTATATTAAACCAGTTTAGCTGTCTCCATGGAATAGCTGAGCTACTGACAGAAGAGGAAGGTGATGGTACAAACACTGTTACCATGCTATCTGAACAATGTGGAAGGATTTGTTGGGAGCAAAGAACATGCATGGATAGAGTGCATTCCCAGTGATGAAGGGCAGTTAGACTCACCTGTGGTGATTTGTTTGCTGCTTGTATTTCACAGTGAATGGGCAATAGGAGTCAGGCTATGAAGAGGGGCAGGATGTTTTATGGGGAAATGGATAGAAGGGGAAGAATGTTGCTGCTTGAGAAGGAAGCTGTAAAACAACAAAGAGGAAGATGTTCCAAATAAAGATACAGATTGGTGATAAGAAGTCTGTGAGGTGAGATCATACAAAAATCCCAGTCTCCTGTGGCCCGATCATCATCTCTTATGATGGTCCACCTATTGCTGCCTTCTTCCCACTCCACATATCTTTGAGAAACCACACAGGCATTGATCTTTCCTGATCCCTCCACACTTACGGATGGCAGAGGGACTCTGGAGTGTGGTTCCCAGGCAAGTAGGAGGTGGGAAATAGAGGCAGAGTAACTAATAGAGAATTGTAGCCTTACTTGCAGTAGTGCATCTAATGATGGTTTTAACGTGCACATTACTCAGGTCCTTTGTCAGCTCAGTTCCTGTGATGAATTCAGCACTGATGGTTATGTGTGAGCACACAGTCACTATGGGATCAAAGCCCTCAGATTATTTAAAGCAGAATGAAGGGGTGTGGAGGTCCAGAGCTGACCCTATGGAGATTGGTCACTGACTCCATAAATTTTTTTCCTCCTGCTCTGTGATCAGGTTTTTTCTGTGGCACCCAAACACAGAGAAAAGTATCTGAAAGGACTAGGAGTTCCCTTTGGAAAATGGCCAGCACTGGCAGGAAGCCCCAAGGAATGTATGGGGTTTGCATTTTACAGGGAGATGGAGTGGGACAATCCTGAAAGCACTATATGTTTTTGTTTGGTTGTTTTCATTTACAAACCACTTCAAAAAAAAGTAGCATCAGGAATGATGCTTGTTTTGGCCAAATGCTTTCTGAAAGCATATATATTTCTTCTCAAGCGTAACAGGCTGGAAGTAAAGGTTCAGTTTGGAAACTCTGACAGGCCTTAAACACCAGAGCTGCAGAAAGACTGCAGTTTTCTCTCAGGCCTGGTAGAAAATATAAGTAGCTTCCTTTCCTAAAATAGAAAACTGGCACTGCTTGCTTTCTGTGAGAAATGCCAGGGGTGGTTTCTGACCAGCTCCCAGTGCAGCAATAAGGATGACTAAGCTTGTATAAACTTTAAGTCGAATTTGTCATCACAGCAAAGCTAGTGGGAGCTCCACCCTGCTTATGCAGAGATCTTATGTGCTGTTAACAAATATTGTTTTGATATTTTCAGAAACATTCTCAATAGAAACCTCTCTCTTTCACTGCAGAGCAAAGAACAGAATGGTCTAATAGCTTTTTCCTATCTGTAACCTTTGTGATTGTAGGTGGGAAAAGACTCTTGAAATATCTTCTTTGCACACGTTTGAGATATAAACCTGCTATGAAATAAAAGGGCTCTCATTATCAAAGAGCTCCTAAGTACTCTTTTAAACTCATCTAATAATACTGTCTTCTCTCTGCCTTGTGCAGTCTTTAGGCATATGCTGGTTAAAAAAGGGGGATATAGGAGATGGGAGAGAGACAGAGCTGAGAGAAGAGAGGCAGCTTGGTTTTTACTGGGGCTGCAACCATTCTCTCAATCTCAGTGAAATGAGTGGGAAGCAATGATTTGTAGGCTGGAGGAGGAGGAGCAGCAAATTTCAGCGTTCATTTTTATTTCTGACACATTTGCTATAAACTGTGGGATGGGCTCCTGATTCCCAGCAGTTTAGAAACAGGGAAAATAATTTAGTTTTGTTTTGTTTTCATCCACGCTCTTTTTGGAGGGACTCCCTGGAAGTTGACCTAAATCTCTGCTCCCTCACCAGGACAGCTAACAGAGACTAGAAAAATAATCCAAGAGAGGTTTGCCTCACCATAGGGAGAAAGAAACCTTATCATTTACTATCAGAGAGGACTTTTTACATCAGTGTTGTTAGTTGTTTCTACCCTGATTGTTTGGCAGACACAGCCCAAGTGATTGGCTTGGGAACTGTGGAGAGGGTTCGAGTTACCTTTATTGTATTTGAGAAATACAGCTTCTGTTTCTCATCTCTCTCTCCTCATAAGCAGCCTTGAAGGCTGGGTCAAAAGTTGCAGCAAGAGGGAGTATCATAAAACCCAGAGCCTGTAAAGCCTTCTGGGTAAGAAAAGTATGTGAGTCACTGAAGGAGATAAGATGCTGGAAAATAAGTACTAAAGATCTGGTAATTTGCTTCAAGTGGAGAAGTGCTAATCTGCTTTCTCGATGGTCTACAATTCTGTTTCATTAAGCTCTACCTGTTTTTTAGACTAATATTACCCCTTTAAAAATTTGGATAAGGTTCATCAATGTAACTGGTAATCAAGCCTTAGAAGCCTCTTGCCTGCCAGGACTCTGCCAGTAAGGGTGTCTGACTCCTTCTTGTACACATCTGTGCAGAGATTTGTCCAAATCCCATCCCATCAACCTAACATCTCTTTGGGGGGTAGGTTTGCTTACACTGTCATGACTTATAATAGGATTACTTACATCATCAAAGATGATTCTTCCCTACCTTCTGCTAAGGCACAGTCAGCTGCTGACAGTGAGCAAGTGAGCTTGAAGATGGAGATGCTCAGGGACCTGTTACCTTTTCTTGTTTGCTCTTAAATAATTTGGAGATATGAGAGCTATCCTAGATTTTAATAAACCCATTCAAATTCACATTTAAGCTTTTGTAATTGTATTTGGAGAAGAAATCTCTCAGGGAATTAGGTTAATTTATCACTTTTTTGCCAGGCATAGATCATATTCTTTTTATTCTTAATTATATTGCTTACTTTCCTTGCCTGGAGCTTACTCAGATTGACAGCATCTCCATTTCTTCTGTAGACAGTTTGTAGTCAAAAGTATACATATTCTGGGAGCAAATATTAGTTCAGAATTGGAACCTGTAGGCTCACTAACTTATTTCTTGACTCACAGGGCACTTTTTAAAATTCACCATTTTTTTGGAGAGAGACATTGAGAAATTGTACTGAACCAAAAAGCATTGTGAAGTTATAGCTAATACCAAATCCCTTAGGGTGCTTCTCTTTGTGGGAGGAGTTAGAGGAGAAATGTAAATATTTTTAACCAGATTGCCATGAGGCAATTGTCTTTCTCTGTTGTCTTTCAAAATGTTATCTGGTTGACATTCAGGGCGTACTGTGTAGCCTGATCAAGGTTCTGATGACTGCCTCAAGTAGGACAAGGTGAAACCTACTCAGGGAATGCTCCCATTAAGCAACCTTTTCATCCTGAAACTCCAGCTTGAAGTGCTGCAGATCATGAGCCTATGTGAAGTACTATAATCTGGTGCATCACCTTTTGCTTTCTCAAGGCTCAGAACTAAGAATAGTTTCTGATAACTAGGTGCATCTGCTCTGCCTTTGCTGTGTGAAATAGCTAATTTTCCTGATGATTGACTGAGCAGCTGTTTATGCCAAATTCCAGTATACATGGATCCACTGTGAACACCAGGTCCAGCAGCATGACTTTTCCATTTAAAAGCAAAAAGAAGAAATTGGTCTGTTTATCATTTACAGTCTTCTATTTCCTGACTGATGTTCTCTCTATCATCTAGGTGGCCAGAGGCAACCTCCTTATGGGACATCCTGGGTTCCTGTGGCATTGGGCATTCTCACAGCTCTGGTCACTGCTGTTGCCCTGGCTCTTATTCTCCTTCGGAAAAGAAGAAAGGAAACTCGGTTTGGGTAAGGGAGGCTCTCCTTGTGTTGGTTAGAGAGATCTCTGCTTTCTCTTCTAGTGTGGTTTCTGATTCAAATATTTTTTAAAAAGCATTATTGATGGAGTACTTTTGACACTTTCTTTGGATAACTGTATTGGTTGGGTTTTTTGGGGTGTTTTCTGGCTGTTGGGGTTTTTTTCCACAATTTTGGGGATGCCTACCAGTAGAAAAAATGTTATGTTAATAGCTAGGTTTTATTAGACTATAGAAATATAAAGTAAATCAAGATAATTCTTAGCACTGCTACTTAAGAGATTCAAAGAGAAAAGACTCACTTATGAAACATTCTTATGGACTGAGCTCTTTATCCCATGCTGATTTTCAGTCTAGCAGCTGATTGTAACTTCCTGACTGCCCAGAATCCACTGGATCCCCAGTAAAGTTTTCTTTCCATCACCTCTGACACTTGGCTGCTTGGCTGTGGTGCAAGCAGGATTCCCATTCTTTTCAGTCTCTCAGGCCTCCTTCTCAAAGCAGCATCTCTGTTTATATGACTCTTGCAACCTGCCCCAACCTGCAGCTTCTCCCAGCACTGGGGAGCAGTGATTCCCTTGTTTTGGAAGGCTCTCACTCCCTCTAGGTGCGCTAGCAAGGCAGCATAAGCCCATTGTTCCTCTTCTCCAGCTACACCCTCTTTAACAAAACAATCTGCAGTATTTATATGTCAAGGGGTGAGAAATCATCCATACTGTCCAGCACACCCTTTTAGAAGTGAATGGTCCATGTAATCATGGCCCTGTGTGTCTTTTCTGCCTTCTAGCCATGCCTTTGGCAGTGTGGTTGGCAGAGGGGATCCAGCAGTCCATTTCAGAGCTGCCAGGTCTTTCAACAGGGAGGGCCCAGAGCTCATTGAAGCAACACGTAAGTAAAACGACCTGAGTGATTCTGCCTCGGAAGATGTGTTCATGCATGTACTATGCTCTCTCTGTTTTTACTGAAACTGATGTTTTTGGATCAAAAACATGGGATTAATTTACAAGAAGGCTTAGGCCTTGTGAATTGCAGAGATGAAAGACCAGAATTGCTGTTGCCATACCAATTACTTAGCACTTGCTGATCACAGCTACAGTCATTGTGTATATTAGAGCATGGCATGAATTCGCCCCTCCTCTGCCCCAGTTTCACATTACAGGGACTTCTTCGACTGGAATACTATACAACGGTGAGATAAATACAGCTCAAGAGTATTAGCAGTACGCTTTAAACTCAGCATGCTGAGCTGTGCTACAAGCACGAACCGATTAATCAGTCTTGCAAAGCCAGGAATTAAGTAACTTATCAAACAGGAGACTGAGTAACAGGAGTGGCCAGAGTTAAGATGATTCATTTCTCTCTCCTGGTTCATCAAGGGCATGGTTCTCTGTAGCAGCGCTGCATAGCTGGGTTAGGACGAGTCTTTAACTTTGCTTCCCTGGATTTAGAGGTCTCTCCATTAAATCTAGTGACCATAAATTTTTTGACATTACACCACCTTCTCAGCCAGGTGCTGTGAGACTTACATTGTACTTGAAATAGTCTGAGAGCCAGTCATTGAAAAGGGGTGCAAGTCCATCAACTTAAATTAAGCTGTATGAACCAGTGTCTGTCAGTCAGGCCCTTCTGACTGGATTTTGTCTTCTCAGTGTTATTTACATTAGTTCTATATTCCTGTTGCTCTTGGTGTGTTTGAGGGTGGCTTTATCATGCCCTCTCCGTTTAAGTACCGTTGGTACATTTTCTTGTGGTTGAAAGTTATTGGCCTCTTGTCTGTGGTGAGGCTAGAGGACATGTTAGGGAACTGTCCTTTTTGGTTTCCTGCTTACAGTATGGGAATCAGATTGGAGATAGATATTAGAACAGGTGATACTTGATGTTGTGACAGAAAATATAGGTATCCTTATTAATTCTTCATTTTTATGTTTTGGTTTCTTTTCCAGTGGAGAGTGTAGGGATAAGTGATGAGTTGAAGACAAAACTCAAAGATGTCTTAATCCAGGAACAGCAGTTCACCTTGGGAAGAATGTTGGGCAAGGGTAAGAACTAAAACTGAACAGGGCTTTACATTGAAAATCCCGCTTGTATTAACTTTACTGTTGAGTAAGGAGAAGCAATTTTAAGCAGCCTGTTTTCTCTCCTCCTTGTGGCAATTTTCTCTCCTCCTTAAATGGCAATTAAAATGGAGCTATCCCTTCCAGTGGGATAAAACATTTCAGAGGTTTAGCGTAACTAAGAGGCTAAGCCATTGGCTAAGCCATTCTATAATATGGCTCTACACAGTCATGAACTGCAGTCTGTGCTCAGCTTTCCAAAGTGATGTTGATTCACTGGTGTGTGAATTTCTTTCAGAGATTTAAACAAAGGAATATTCAATTAAACTTCCGCTCTTTCTAATAACAAAATGGTGCTATAGAATTCCTTCCATTTACATAAGCATGCATGAAGTATTAAACAGGCTGAGACAATACAGAGACAGAGGTGATATACCTCAAACATTCCAACCCCTAAAAATAAGTTGATTCAGTTTCAGGTATTCTCAGTGTCTGGAGCGGTTTGCCTCCAGATTTTAATTTGGGCTCTTAGGGAGGCACATTTAGAACAGGTACTGCATTTTGCTGACATTTGTACTCATTAATTCAAGTCCTTAGGAGTGCTTCTGACTGGGGATCTCCCTCTGGATCTCCTACGCAGGTGCTCCTAATATTTCTCAGAGGTCTTCAGATGAGGAGGGATTGTCAGAGCAAAAGTGGGATGCTTCTCACTTAACTGTAGCTGAGAGACTGGCCCAGAAACAATGTGTGAAAAGATGAGTTTGAATTAAGATTTCCCAAATGGCAGACCAGTGTGCTAACTGTTGAATTATCCTTCCCTACTTCTCAGTCTGAAGGCAGTCTTTGGAAATAAGTGAAAACATGTAAGGATAAAGCCAGTAACTAAGAGAGGAGCGTGTAAGGGTCATAAGCAAAAGGAAGCTGAAGTGTTTTGCTTCTTTTTTCTTTATAAGACTAGTTTTATTGCAGTTTTCTTTGACCCTTTCACATTGGGAGCATTCTTCCACTCCATCCCTCCTAGAACAAACGCGATTCTTTCAGAGCAGGAAGATAACCTTCCTGCAGAAGTGGTCTCAGAGGGCTTAACAATGCTAAGCAATTAAACAGCTGTGTCATCTCTTTGTGAGTATCAGCTGTTGGCCAGTTTCTGGGATCTTGCTTCAACCCTACTTGGCTGTCTCCTTCTTGGCTCTTTGTTACCTTGGCAGGTAACAAACTGAAATCAGCTGCAGTGGGGCCCCAGGGGAAGGCCTTGCTGGGAGAATGCCAGCTGGCAGGATCTGATCTGTGTTGTCAGCCCCACTGCTTCAACCCCACACTCAGCACACAGGTTGTAAGATGGCAAGTCTGCATTACCTTGGGCTCTGCTGACTCTACAGCTGAGCAACAGCTCCATAGTATGGAAGGAGCATGAAATGCCTTTGCTCCTTCCCATATTCCTCTTTTGTGGTCAGATCCACTACTTGTGGTTATTGTGTAGTAAGCATGTACCATACAGTAGTGAAGGACACTGGTGGAAAGCTAGTGGAAAGATATTGTTTTCCAGGGCTGGGTGTCCTGAGTGCCATACTTTGCTTCCTTCTTTTCAGTACCAAAGTTCCTCATACTAATGCCTTTTGGGTGGAGTAGGCACTTACAAAATTAGGGAGAGCAAATCTATAGCCAGATCTAATACAAAGGGGCTGTTAGGCTGTGGTATAAAGCCTTTTCAGGCCAAAATAATTTGAAGAGGTTTGGGCCTGTTGCATTTCCTCTTATCTCCCTTAGAGAATATACCAGAGTAGACACTGCCTCCTGTGAATCAGCGTATCACTCACACACAAGTAGGTGGTCTGTGTTTTCTCTGGTCGACTGTGATTCATAGAAGTCATTCCCTGAGTTTTGAGAGATAAGGCTGACTGTGTTTCAAATGGTTTAGTCTGGCACCATCACTCAGCTCTGATGGCTATTAATACTGAGAGCCTTAGCCAATCCATCCACTTGCTGCTCAGCTAATAGCCTCCTCTCTGACCAGAACCTTGCTCAAACTCATCCCTCATGATATCGCTTCCCCAGAAATGTCTGCCTACAGTCCCAGCTTAAACTCTGTCTCTGCATCGTCTGTCTGGTTGGGGATTGCTTTTCTCCCCTCTTGTTTTCCTTTGCCTTCTGGACTGCCAGCACAGTGATCTTTATCTACTGGTAGTGCTGCCTCTTCTAGGCACACATATGCTGAAAGTTGATGTCTGGAACTGCAGAATGAAAAATGAAGCATTACTTATGGTTATTCAGCTTGCTTTCCAGTAACCCCTGAAGGGAACCTGCTGTGAATCGTACTTTCTTCACAAGAAGGTGTTCCCTCACTACCTGCTCTGGTCATTTCACAGGGGAGTTTGGGTCAGTTCGAGAGGCACTACTAAAGCTAGATGATGGCTCTTTCCAGAAAGTTGCAGTGAAGATGCTGAAAGGTAAGTGGGAGCAGGGCTACCTGAATTACTTAAGAAAAGAAAGCTTGGAAGGATTAAATGTTGTCTGTTCTGCTCTCAGCAAACATCTCCTGATGCTCTTTACTCCTCTCTGAGCTTCCAACTCTACCACTCTACCCATGTTGTCTGCCATCCCTTTCATGTCAGTCTTTTTGTGGTGGAAGCTTTTCAGGGAAGGACCTATACCACCCTAGTTGCTTCTACAGCACCTAGCACATGGTGAGTGCAATCAAAACCACTGTATCATGTGGCACAGACGGCTCAAACAGGTCCACTTTGCCCTAATAATTCAGCAGTGAAAGACAGGGCTCCTCCAAGCACATATCCTGGAATAAACAGAAGAGTGTTTGGGCTGAATGCAGTGACAAGCTAACTCAACTCAGTCAGGCACATTTGACTAAGTAGCCTCACTCCCTTCTGATTTGTCATTTGATGAGTATATAGAACAAGGGCAACTAACACGTTCATCAGGCAGAAGTCTGTAACAAGAGAAGCAATTAAGAGATAGGTATAAATCAAAGCAAGTCTGTGCATATATGTGTGTTTATATAGGTTATTTCGTCCCTGTTGCCTGTAAGGCAAAAATTAACTGAGACTGACTGAAAGCAGAGTCACACTCACTTACTTCTGGAGCTCAGTTTGCTGTCACAGAATACCAGCTTGTACTAAATATCCTAGTATCACACTAGTGTAAGTTGTATCAATTTAATCCAGCTTCAGCAATAATTCTAATCAGTTTGCAAGCTTTTGTGTAGTCAACTGTCTACCTTCAGGCATCTAACTTAGGAACAATCTGTCAGCCTCCAGAGGCACCTTCCTTTCTCCAATGACTGTAAAAAGGGAATATGCTTTTATCTTCTGAATCATATTGAAATTACTTGCCTAAAGCAGATACTATGAATACTCCCCTACAGGTCTGAGTCTGATCTTGCAGCAGGACTGGAGGACTCCTGCTAAAATGCAGCTACAGAAGTGGGGGAAGTAGTCGACTGGGCTAATTCTTCATTATATTGATATATTTCCATAAATCTGGAGTAATAGCAATGAGAAATAATTTACTCCAAATTTATGCTGATGTATGTCACTGCTGAATTTGTTCCACTCTCTCCAGTAGTGTGGTTATTTAAGAAATCTTACCTCTAGCACCTTAGAAGACTAAGGTATGCTAAGAGACAGAGAACCACTGATCTTTCATGCCATCCTTATCAGAGGTGAATTGGGGTCTGCTGTGTCAGCCAGGGGCTTCAGACCATCTCCTCAGTTTCAACGTTTTCTTTCATTTGTGTGATGTCTCCTCTTTGTGACACTGTAGTTTAGGTTCTTTTACCTAATTAATTCTTACATCTTTAACCCCTACATGGTTTGCACAGCTTCCAAGGAAAATTCTTACTGAGAAAAGAGCTGCTAATCAGCAGTTCTTTAGTCTGCCAAGAACCAGTTTACCAGATGTCCCTGATGTGTGCTTACTGCTGCCCATCCCAGGGGAGAGTGTCAGGCTCTGCTTTCTTGTAAAATGGCTTATCTAGCTATAGGTCTGGGAGGATGTGCTGTGCCACAAAGAACAAGCTTCTGATAGTCATTATTTGTAAAGTCCCTTGGAGCCACCCACAAAGGAGGAAAACTTACAGTCACTTTTTCCAGCGGACATCTTTACGTCGACCGACATTGAGGAGTTCCTGCGAGAGGCTGCATGTATGAAGGAATTTGACCACCCGCACGTCACTAAACTGATTGGTAAGCCAGCATTGCTGCTTGTGCCACAGAGCACCTTCTGTTCCTGCACAATCCCACACAGCCTCACTCCCCACTGCTGTTCATCAGCAGTGCTAGCACAGCCACCTCTGTGCTGCCTGGAGTCCTGCACAGATCAGCACTGCTTCTTCAGTGGGCCCAGTGTGTGTGAGAGCTCTCAACACTTGCCGAGTAAGAAGCAAGACATTTGTGGGTGGGCACTGTGGAACACAGGCAATTTCCAGAATGTGTAGGTTCTACTGCAAAGCCTGGGGTTTGGGGCTGTCTGCTCTGGAGTGATCCTAGAAACATTTGTAGCAGGTCCTGCAAGAAGAACTGAGAGGCACTAGGCACCATTAATAAATGCCTCTGAAACAAACAGGCATAGAGGTACTTTAACACCTCCCAACGTGAAGTCATGGAAAGGGGCCTGGAGCATGGAATCTACCTGCCAAAACTGCACATTTTCCTCCAGATTTGTAAGAGAAAGGCACAGCAACCTTTAAGATTCCACTTGGGAGTGATCTGTTTGCTAACATCCCTTTTCTGTGTGTGTCCTCATCAGGAGTCAGTCTGCGGAGCCGTCCCAAAGGCCGTCTCCCAATTCCCATGGTTATCCTGCCCTTCATGAAGCACGGAGACCTCCATGCTTTTCTGCTGATGTCACGGATTGGGGAAAACCCTTTCGTAAGTCTGTCTTGCAGTAGAATTCCTTCTGGAAGGGTATGGATTTTCAGAGAATGTACTCAGAGCACTTCAGGGTTGGTCTCCCAAAGGCGCTGGCAGATGACTGTATTTTAATACCAGAGAAGGTTGTGAGATGTGATGTTGAAGTATTTAATTTCATGCATGTTGAGGACCAGCTCCTCCATTCCATCCCCTCCCTATATTCCCCATCTCTGCTCTTTAAGCTAGCAGCAAATTTTGCAGTTTTGCCGTATGTGTTGAAAGCTTCCAGGAACAGAACTTAAACTGTTATTTCTTACAGAACTTGCCTGTTCAGACACTCCTCAAGTTCATGATTGACATTGCCAGTGGGATGGAGTACTTGAGCTCAAAAAATTTCATACACAGGGACCTTGCAGCTCGGAACTGCATGTAAGTGACCATGAGTTTTTAGAGAAAAAAAAGACCAGAGTGGGTGAGGGAGGGAAGAGAAAACTTTTGCATGACAGAAGTGGGGAGGGTTTCTGTGCGAGAATAATGGTCCTTGCATTTGAGTGACAATAGACACGGGAGCCATGGCCAGGGTAGTGGGGTGTGTGATGGTGGTGCTGGGGGCAAGGAGTGACTCCTGAAGTCCCTCTGAGTTTTCAAATAAACCTTTTTTATAAGGAACTTTTCCATCCTTGGTCTGCACATATAATTTCATAAAGTTGATTACAATATGTGTTTGTAATTAGAAGCTACTCTAGTGGCTGTGTGTCAGTGTAGGCTCTTTGTCCCACAATATAATGTAACCAACAGAAGAGAATGGGTTTGGCTGTGTTAGGAGAAAAGTACTGTCATTATAGCCTGAAGTCTGTATTTCTTGTATCTATTTTGAGGATTTGATTATGACAATATAAGAAATGTAGTTTCCTTGAAAGCTGGTGGAGAATGTCTTTAAAAATGGTAAACACACAGTGCGATCTTACTTCACTGTTCTTGACACCAAACGAACTTGACTGCTTTGAACGGTAGAGAAGTCATCTTTCTTCTTTCCACTCTACTTCTTCCCTAAGAACAGAGTAAGGAACAAGCCATTCTGACAAGCAGAACTCTGTCTCTGACCAAAACCACAAAAACTGATAAAATCCGCAATGAGACACAGATTTCTAAAGGCATTTGAATGTCCAGATGTACAGATAAGAGCCTAATAGTCATAATGAAAAATGATAGGTTAGCCTGCTTTGACATTTACAAGAAAACCCATTCTGATTTCCTATTTTTGCTGACTTCCTCCAGAGGAAGCTGAATGCATGTTTCAGCACATCTGGGGAAAGCAGTGAGTCCTTTATGAGGCCTGGGAGCATGAAGTCTTTGTGGGTTTTACTTGCATTGCCTACCAATGTGTCTAGGTTTAAGTGGGTGACAGGGCAATTCAGACCATTCACCAGGCCTTGGTGGTAGCACTGAGCACCTGCAGATGTCCTGTGATAATCTTGGAAACTACAGAAAGTATCTAAGTTTTCTTTGTGTAACAGAGTTGACCATCTGAGCATATCCATTTCCTTACTTCATTAGTCCTAATAATTTCCCTGTTAGTCTGAAGGAGATGATTTGAGACCACTAAAGTGTTCCACATCGATCATCAAGTAGATGAAATCATTATCCTCTTGGGTAATACTTGACGAACTATATTTTCAGTTCCCTGAACATTGGTTTTTTGGTTTGTTTTATTTTTCTTGCCTGACATAGCCAAAAAATACTTTCCTCAATCATGAAAACTTTCCCGTAGGTTGGATGAGAACATGAATGTGAGTGTTGCAGACTTTGGACTTTCTAAGAAAATCTACAGTGGAGACTACTACCGTCAGGGATGTGCCTCCAAGCTGCCAGTGAAGTGGCTTGCTCTGGAAAGTCTGGCAGATAATCTGTACACAACGCACAGCGATGTGGTGAGTTTTGCTCTGATGCATTTGGAGACCACTTGTATTCCTGCTGAAGTGGAGGAATCTTTCTGTATCCAGTGAATGTCGGAAAAGACCCTGGTGATGGGAAAGGGAACTTGCCTTGGGTTTGAGGGATGGTGCTACCTCTGCCTTCAGTGTTGTCAGAACTCAAGACTAAAAATATGTGAGAGTGGTGTATGGCAGAAGACATCAACCCTTTTCCTCTTCTTGTCCTTTTGTCCTTTATTTTTCAGTGCTTATCCCCATCCTTTTCTTCACCTTTCCCTGTTCCTCTTCCTTTTCCTCTTTCTTTATGCAGTTTCTTCTTTCTTATTCTTTTTACTTTCTCTTCTCCACGAAAGTTTGAAGGTGACATTTGAAGTGCATGTAACCCACACACTTGCATGTAAGTACAGCAAAAGTTCTCTGTGCTACAAGAGGCATTGGTGGAACTTCATAGATCTGAATACTTCAGTGCTTAGACACTCCCCATAACTTTGCCCCTGGGGAGCAAGGCTAAACCCATTCATCTGAAATTGTTGCGTATTTTCCCTTTGGTTTTTTTCGTTGTTCTTCTTTTTTTTTTTTTTTTTTCTGATACTGTCTCCTCTCTTCCTTGCTACCTTTTATCTGTTTTCACATTAGTTTTGTCCATTTTCACATTAGTTTTGTCCTTCAGTCCTGTGGACTTGCCTTTCCCATTATCCATGTTACAATGTACCTGGAGAGTGCCTTGTAATGTGGCTGCTGTGTTGCTCAGTGATTGCTGTAACAACTGTAGACAATTTTTAGTGATTGGTGATCACTAGTTCAACCAGTTTACAATAGATACTGGACAGGGGTTTGCTTATGAAAATAATAGTTTTTAGCACCTAACAAACCTTGCGGTTGAATTGTACAAGTACGACTGTTGCAGTGCAGAGCAGCAATGAAGGTGAGCCATAAATGGTTTGTTCCTTGATCTGCTTATTGGCTAAACTCTGCTTTCACTTGTGCCTGTACATTACTAGAAACTCGGAATCTGGTTCAGTGAATTAAGAAACTGATTTGTGAGCCCCAAACCAAAATCTTCTTATAGCTGGGAACCACAAAAGCAATACTGCATACCTTAAAGAACCATGAGTAGGAGATGCTTGCGAGAGGTCTGCAGGTGGAAGACAGCAGCAGCTCCCAAATCTTCCCCTACTCTACTGCAGAATGGGGTTAGAAAGGGCCTTCAGCCATCTCCTAAGACGGTATGGCAGCATCAGCTGCATCTGATGGGTCATTTCTGTTGTCTAGCTAGAGTTTGGATAGCCCTTGCATCACTGCTGTTCACATGACATTAACCGAGACTGGGAGGGTCAGCATAGTCTGAGCATACTGAAACCCCACCCCAGTGAGCAGGGAACTGTCTGTACACTTGTTCTGTGTGCTGTTCTCTTTCAGTGGGCATTCGGGGTGACCATGTGGGAGATTGTGACCAGAGGGCAAACTCCTTATGCTGGCATTGAGAATGCAGAAATCTACAACTACCTCATCAGTGGGAACAGGCTGAAACAGCCACCGGAGTGCCTGGAAGATGTGTGAGTACTCCCTCACCCTGCTGACATATGATTTCTTGAGAAGTTTGGCTCGCTGGAAGGAAACAGAGGCATCTGGCTGGAATGCTGATCTGAATCTATCCACTTTCTAGTACACAGAGGCATTCACTAGAAAGTCTCTGGGTTAGCCACCAGATATTCTCTGCTGGCAGAGCTCCCAGGATCCTGTGGGAACTACACAAGCAGCTAACTTGGCTCAAGGGTTTGAACAGTGTCAACATTAGCAGCTCTTGGCTTTGTGGAGACTGTATATAGCTGTTATATAGAAACTACTCCCTGCCTTCTCAGGCCAACATCTGAGCAAAGGGATGAGTTTCATGGCACACCCTGAAGGCTGAACAGAAGGCAGTCTAGCAAGACTACAAGGAAACTGGGTTGCAGAGGCAGTGGCCTGCATGTGTCTTTCAAAGCTTGGCTCAGTCTTCAAAACTGGATCTACTACTCTCAGAAATATCAGGTTGAAAGAGAAAAGAGCAGATAGGTGAATCTAAAGTTCTGTAGGTCAGTGTCCCACTGTAAATTACAGGTGGAAACAAAACCAGGACAATCTTGCAGATAGTGGTTTCAGACATTTACAGACTTTCAGGAAGGACTCGGATAGTCCTCAGGGCATCAGGCAGCCACATGCTGCAGCCTGTGCTCCTGACTTAGTCCTGCAACCAAAGCACCACTCTTGGGCAGCATGTTATGTGAAATGTTTGCTCAGGAGCCCTTGCTCCGTGGATGGTGGATGGAGTTTCCTGGACTCCACACGTGGGGCCAAGATCTCTCAGGGAGTGTCAACATAACTTATCCCAGGGTAAAAGCTTGCCTTGTCTGGACAAGGAGAAATCATTTCACTGAGGGCCCAAGCAAGTCTGTTTTCTCTGTGTTGTGCCTAATACAAGACATAACTATGAGCACTGAATCTAGTGGTCTTTTCAAGCAGTTCCATGTATGTAAAATGGACAACATGAAGTCCTCTGTTGTTCCTCTTCCCTCCTGCTTTGATGGTGGATTATTTCATGCGGTTTCTTTCTCCTTTTCCTTTTTTTTTACACGTGGGGAATAATCTGTTCTCTTGTTACTAAAGCTATACACTTTTATCTTCTCGACAGTTCATTTTAGCTGCTACTGAGTTGAAATGAAAGCATTGTTATATCACTGCTTAAATTCATTACGTGTCTTCATCTTTACTGCTGTGAGTAGCTTCGATTCCAAGTTGTGGAGCTTGTGGCTGTAGGATGTTATAGATACAGAAAGTAGAGAAGAGATTCAAAAACCTACTAGGTAGGCATTAGAGTAAAATCCATCAAAAACTACTGAAAAGGTACAACCGCCATTTTGCAAGGCCCTTGAGCTACAGGTTGTTGAGAGCTGAGAGAATATACCAGAAAGATCTCATTACACACCCACCTTCAGTTTACGTGCTTTCCCTAAGGATTGCTACTGGACATGATCAGAAGTAGGGTACTGGGGAAATGGAGTTTTGGAGCTGATTGAGTAGAGCCAGTAGTTTTCTACCTCTCTTCCAAATGAATTTCTGCTGATTGACAGTGAGGGGAAAAGAAAGTGTTTAATTTGGTGACACAGAATAGGAAGTTTGTGTTTTATCTGGACATTTAGAATTATTTCTACTGTTAGTGAAGGATTAATCAGGATTAAGGCAACTGAACCATAGAAGCTTTCTGTAAGAGTAATGTGAGATCAAAAACAGTCTTGTAAATCTGATAGCAGGCAAGGAACACAAAAAGTAAAATAAAACCCATCATTAAATGCTTTATTTCCCAGTAAAGGCCATATCAGATTTTTTCCATTTACAAGTCTAACTGAGGTTCATTTGTATGCAGTGTTTTTCAGCACCAGCACTGTGCTTTGTTACTGTTCCCTGCAAAACTGGCAACAATAACACCATAGGAATGCAGCTGCCAGTCTTGTGGGTGATGCACAAAGAGGAGGAGGACAATGGCTCTGGCCGTGCTCCAGTCCGAGGCCTGGCCGGTGGGAGGCCAGCCAGCACAGACACTGAGCTGGGAAAGCAGCCACAGGGGAGCAGATCCTCTCTCCCCTTGCCCAAGCACAGGCCATAGGAATCAGTGGTGTCTCCTCATGCTGGCCTTTATTCAACCAGAGCTGAGGTGGCTCACAGGAGAAGTGAGAAATGCTTCAGGATGGGGCCTGAGGCACGGAACAAATCTTCTGCATAGGGGTCCTGTCTTTGTAGTGGAAAGGCCATTTCAGCATCCCTCTTCCAGCAGTGAAGTTGTTGTCCATTCTTTAACAGTCCTCTAAACAAACCCCATGTGCTTTTCTCCAGTCCCGCTGACAACCTGTCAGGCAGAAACTGCAGCACAGCTCAGTTACTCCAGGAGCACTGAGTTAACACAGTGTGAATACTCTGGACATAACTTGTGCCTCCCACAGTTCAGTATTTGTTTTCTTCTTGTGATTTATCTGCTCTTGAACTAAAATTTGGAGGGATGGCTTCAGATGTGGCAGAGGTTGTGAGGATACTTTTTGCGAATAAATTCAAAAGCTATTACTAGGTGATGTCACATCATCCTATTTTAGCTCCCTAGAGACAGCAAAACAAGGGTTTTACCAAGAAATTCAGCATGTGTTGACAGTGCTTTGGGGGTTTTTGATACTGTCTAAATAACTATTTTGACCAAAGTGAGAATGCCTCTGAAAATGGGGACAACAAATTAGATCCATAATGGCCGTCTGCATGCTGTATCACCTGGGCAAGGCCAAAGCTGATAGATTTTGGGAAAAGTGTCTGTACTTTTTAAGCTGCACTGCCCAAAGACCCTTTTCAGAGGTGCAGGGCATGGCTGCTCTGCTTCTCAAGGCTCTTGTCTTCCTCTATTTTGCAGCTACGATCTCATGTGTAGATGTTGGCATCCTGAGCCCAAGCTACGCCCCAGCTTTGGAGTGCTCCGGTCTCAGCTGGAAATGATTCGTGGGAGGATGTCCACACTCTCTTCCAGTCAAGATCCTCTCTATGTCAACATTGGGAAGGACAAAGAGGCATCTGCAAGTGACCCTGCCCTGCACACCTCCTTTGGGAATATGGATGCTGAAGAGACTGTTGCTGGGGCAGCTGCTGCTGTCACAAGTGACTATCGCTACATCATGAGCCCCTTGTGCCTTGGAGATGATGCTGAGGGTGAAAGGCATCCAGATGGGCAGGAAGGGGAGGACAAAAGCCTGCTGTATGAGCTAGAGACAGGAGGAGGGAAAAATTGTTAGCCTGTACATAGCAGTGACATTCTGCTTTCCTGAGACTGGTTGTGTGCAGCACGATGCCATGTCGCCTGGGGCTCTGATGCTGGATCTGGAATGGCTTTGAACGGAACTGGCCAGAGCTCTTGGCAGCTTTTGTAGCTTTCACCACCTATGTGGGCTGCAGTGGCAAACAGCTTGGAAGAACCGCAACCCCAACAACCCCTTGGATTTGGGGCTGAGGGGCAGCAGGATTACAGGTTGACCACATCCTGCTAAAAGGAGTTCAGAGCTAAGGTGGCAGTCAGAGTCTGCTCTGCTCTGCTCCTTCTCACTGAATGCTGGAGCAGAACTGAATACACCTTCTGTTCAGTCAGTGCTTGCTCTTGTGTAGATGGTGTCTTCAATCCTGGCTGCGTGACTTCGGGACTGGTACCTCTGAAAACACTAGTGGGTATTTACACTGTCATTCAGGACAAGAGGGCAAGATTCCCCTCGTGTTCACTCAGCAGTACTGCCTAGACTTGTTGCCTACCTCAGTGGTTCTCAAACTGATCAGCAGATCTGCTTCTACCCAGCACTGAATTTGAGCATCTGGCTTATTTCATGCAGTGACATTTGCCGCTTCCTCGGTCCGGGACTGTTTTAGGAGTTTCAAATGTTTTGGTGAGAAAGAAAATTAGAAAAAAAAAGAAAATCCAGCATTCCTTTTCATCCCATGTACCTTTTTATGTCTTTCTTTTTCTTCCGTTTGATGCCAGTTCAGGCCTGACTAGACTTGCAGCTGACGTTAAAATGCAAAGGGAGTGAGAGCAGCTGGCATGTGTGAGGGCAGAATCCAACTTCAAAGGAATGGAAAGGAAACAGTGTAGAGAGGACTTAACAGCAGTATGGAGAAACACTGCCAATTAATGGTAAGTGCTGCCCTCCAGGAGAGGAAGGAGGAGGCTGAGATACAGAATGGCAGACTTGCTTCAGTTTCAGCAGGAACAGGTTCCAGCATTTGCTTCAAAATCAGATTTGTTTAATCATTCTCTTTATTAGTCCTATGACTTCTTCAAATAATCAAGTACTGTAGCTGCTATAGTGACGGTGTGAAATCAGCTTTGAGAAGATGTGTGAGTTGGGGGAAGGGATGAACTGGGAGATCTCTGAAGAGAGAGGCCTCATGATGAAAAAGCTTGAGAACCACTGGCCTTCCTATTTAGGAGGTTTTCTGGTATGCTGTAAAAGTCACATAAAACATAGACTAGTATCACTGCAGCCTTCCAGACAGGGCAAAATTGATGGTTTTGCTCTTTGGGTTTTGTTTTGTTTTCCAATCAGCATGTCTGACTCACTGTAACTGCAAATGCTTGTGTGGTTTTTAATAATTTAATATTTTACTGTAAATCAGCCTTTGTTTTGTGCAGTGGTTCCCAGCAAGGAAGTGCAGTTACATCTTGCTCTACGTATCCTAAATATTTGCTAGATCTTAATTTCTTTGATTTTCACTGCGCTGAAAACTCGGCAGTATCACAAGACTTAGGATTCCACATTGCACTTCCTCAGATATGAATACCACAAACGCCAGCATTTGCTGAGTTGGCAAAGGTGGGACCAATAAGTCAAATGAGATTGCAGATTTGGTATCAGAACACTCAATCCTTTGATGCCCGGTATTTGCCTATTGTAAATTTGGGATCTAACTATGAAATTCAGGTCCAGTTTCAGCCCTTAGTGAGAACTCTTCCTAGGGAAGGGGAATTTCAGCCTGCTACCTGGGCATGGGTCCTTTCTGTAAAGTTTCCTACTGAACAGAGATGTCCTACAGGTGTCTCTAGAAGTTCAGCACAGTTTCTCAGTCACAGATACAAACTGCACCATATTACACCCCAGGCAGTACAGGGTTTTCTCTTCATTTGGCTGGAATGCTGTAAATGCAGGTGAGAACACCTAACAAAGGGTAAGAAACACCTGTGCAATGCATGGTTGCAGTGAGGGCAGAAGACTAAGCTCCCTGCAACTGCCTGGGAAGCGCAGATGTACATATAGACTCTAACTCTGGGAAGCATGTCTTTAGTTTTTATGCATTTTTTAATAATAAAACATGTACTGTGTTTGAGTCCCAGCCTCTTGTGTGTGGCAGAGCTTGTGTGATGCTCACTAACTGTGTGGGGCCACAGCAAATGTCAGCCCCAGCTGAAAGCCATCTTTTTGCCTTCGCCAAGAATGATTGGACTACCTCTTGGAGACAGAGGACATGTTTGGCCTCCCCAGATGACAGTTACTCTGCATTGCTCCAACCTTGAGACTGTGAAGGCCAAAATCTGATGGGCACGGGCCAGTGGTTCCACAAAGAGAGGCTCTGCAGCCACCGCTGAGCAGGAACCTGGGGAGAAGCCCACATGCTGCATCCTACCTGGGAATGCAAAACCTCTGTGTCAGTTCCTTCTTGAAAAGTGTTGTGTGCACCCATCCAACTACTGGCAGTGCTCTCAGCAGAATAGAGGTTTGGAGGCGGTGGGTAGAATTCAGCTGCTGAGTCAAATGTTCCAAGCACAACATAAAAGAGCCCCTGGATTTCCAGCTCACCGAGAAGAAAAGGTGTACCTCGTGCTTTTATTCTTCATCAGCAAACAACACGCTGCACGCCCTCTGCCTGCAACTCACGCAGAGAGGAAGAGTGATGGTAAACGGTACTAGGACTCACCCCCCATCTGCAATGCAGGAAAAATGACTTCTGAAGTACAAAGTGGCTGATATTGTTAATATTTTAAGATTCCAGTGCCCAGGGATGTCCCTTGGATTTGTTTCAAATGATGATTTAATCCTTTCACACACAAGCTTGGACAGACCAGGTACAAATGAGGCTGTGTTGTGAATAGGAGAAGCGACACTAGAAGAAGAGCTACTGAGAAAAGAGGGAGGAAAGGAGATTTTAAAATGGAGACAGATGAGGAAAGCTGTCAAGACAACAAACAAGGGAGTCAGAAGGCAGAGATGTGGAATTTTATATATGACTTCCCAGAATAGAGAAGGCATTTCCTCAGCTGGGACTAGGCAAGGGTCTGAGGTGGGGGCTGGCTGTGTGTTTTGTTAAAGAATGAGATGCTCTGGTCCAGCCCAAATGCCCTGCCATGTGTTGCTCTTAAATCACAAAGAGGCTGTACACAGCTGGCCTGTCTCTTCATCTGCTTGGAGACAATGCTGTGATCCTGACCCCAGGGAAGCTTCATCCTAACAGTTCTGATTTAGGAACCAGCCTGGCACAAATTAAACAAAGTGTTTCCCCCCCAACCACGCTTTTTTTCCCATCACCCTAGTACAACAGCGCAGTCCCTCCCATCCTCCCAAGCAGCAGCCCTTTCCCCATCCATTGCAGTGAGAGGGCTAAGGGACATTGCTTGTTTATGCTGAAGCAACTTCTCTCCCACACAGGTAATCCTGACCACACTCCTCCTCCATCCACATCTCTCTGAGGATGGGATATGGTCTCCTTCTTTTTAACAGAGGCTTAAGCCACTTGGGGCAGTTACCAACTCAGCTGTGAGGCAGCATGATCCCACAGTGCTTAGCAAGAGCACAGCAGAATCTCACAGTACCGTCTCTGTTGTGTAGGAGTAGTAAATGTGTGAGGAGACATACCCCTGTCAGCTCCAGTGCCAGGGCTGACTGATGGGCCCTAGACTGTGGGCTGTGCTGGCTGCTCAGCCTGCAGATATGGGGATACTCCAGCCTGATCCAGTACCTAGTAAGTGTGGAGAATTGCTGAAAGTGTTCAAGGTTGATGGCTCAGCAGATACTTGCAGTGCATGGATATACCTTGGAGCTAATGCACAGCTACCCTGGGACCAGCCACCTTCCTTCTTGTCCTGTCCTTTGGAGGGAAACGTTGCACTCTTGACTCCATAAAAAACACTCTCTTGAAGTGAAATGCAGTTAATTTTGAATAAACATTTGAGTTTGGCTGACCAGAGAAAGGAACAATATTTGCACATAAATATTTTCCTGATTTACATTCTGTACGTGGCTGGTAGTATTCATTCTCCCCTGATGTGCAGCAGCCACCAAGTTTTGCAAATCCTCATTTTTTTTACCAGGGATTTCTGTGAGGGACCCTCAACACACAGTCCTAATTTTATACTGATTTGTTATTTCACACCTGTTGTGCTCCCTTAAAATAGCAAGTTGTTCTACAACGACTGGATTCATGTGGATTTGCATCCCATGGGTGATTGCAAACTGTGGGTGAACCTTGCCCCTGTTTAAGGTACTTATAAGACTTTTTCCCTTGGCGGAGTCTCTGGTGTCCAATATGAGCTCATTGAATTTCCACCTTCAGTGAAGGTACCGATGTGGCACTAATGGGGTCTGCAACATGCAGCCTGTTTTCAGAAAACTTGTAGAAACTTAATTATCCTTCAGACCTCAGTCTTGCCATCGCATTTGGCTGAAATAAAGCAGTGGATTCAAAAGCTATTAGGGCCAACACGTGCAGCTGGTGATCAGAGAGCCTTGTTACCATGGGAAACAGAGCTAAAAATCAGTTACTTTGTCCAAGAACAGAAAGGACCGATGGACATGGGTTTGGATTGCGTTTGCTCCATCATATAAAAGGAAATCAACGTCAGTATGAATAAGACCTCAGTCACTGCACTGAGGTCTAGCACAAAACAAAGATGATCAAATCCTCACTTACAGGTTACTCCAGGGATCCTCCAGCTTGAGGCATGCCAAGCCAAGTCATTCCCAAATGCAATTAGGTGAAATGGATCATATGTTGGTCATATATGACATAGGACTGAAGTTAGAAAGCAGGTATTTAAGCAGCACAGAAAGCATCTAAATAGCTTTTTTCTCCTCCAGTTTCTTTTCACTGGCATAAAATAG
Source organism: Myiozetetes cayanensis (assembly GCF_022539395.1). Classification (NCBI taxonomy): domain Eukaryota; kingdom Metazoa; phylum Chordata; class Aves; order Passeriformes; family Tyrannidae; genus Myiozetetes; species Myiozetetes cayanensis. The sequence continues at coordinate 36,393,093 of NW_026087853.1, read as the reverse complement.
AACTGGAAGAAATGTGTGACCCCAGGAAATAAATGGCACTTGCTTTTTAAGCTTTGCTCAGTTCAGTATAGGTTTTATGGGACTAGACTAGTTTCCAGAAGAGTCTCTATAGGAGCTGGCTCTTGCCAGCCTGCAGTGTGAGGAAGCAGGAATTCGTGATGAGGAAAGAGGGCTTGCATGCTTAAACGGTCTAATTGGGAGTATAAGATACTGCACCATATGCTGAGAAATATACAATGCCAGTAAAGGTGAAAAAAATGGGGAGCTGAAAGAAATGGCGGGTCATTGGAGAGAAGCACGCTCTGTACACTGCAACATGGCAGTTAGTGCTGCAAATTCAAAAGGTCGCTGCTTTCTTAATTAATACATAAGACAACGATCCTGGCTGCTACCCTGTCATTATCCGAGCTGCGTGGGAGACTGCTGCTGCCTCTTCACTTCCATTCTGCCAATGAGCCTCAGCAAGAGCCACTTTTGCTTATGCAACACAGTGCTAGTGAGAGCAGAGAGCCCTTTGGTCACTCCCTGCTGCCTCTCATTGTTTTCTTCTTTTTAAATTGCCTTAAAAGAAGCTAAAAATACCCAAGATTCACATTGCTAGATGATGTAAGGCAGCACACCTCCCCAACATCAGGTAAGGTTCAGACCTAATTAATACATTTCCTGGTATTATTTGTCTATAGTATCTCTCCTCTTACACAAAGATACACGAAGAGAAAGAGGAGCAGAGATACTGTGCAGGCATATGGCTGGGCGTATGAGGAGGGACTGAGCTTTAACAACCTCTTGGTCACCATGAACCTTGTACCCAAGCTGCAGGGTGTAAGGACAAAAGAAGGTGCAGAGTTGGAGCTTATACAGGGGACCCAAACTGTGCCCCAGAACAAAGCAGGCTGTTGCCAGAACCCCTGCTAAGTTAAAAAAAAAACTGTGTCAAATCCAAACTTCAAGGCTTGGCCTTCACTCAGCACACAGCTGGGGCAGTTTAAGACCCCTCTTCCCAATATTTGTTAGCTCCCCCTCTGCTAAAATTTGGGGTCCCAGCGGCTGGGGCCAGCAATGCTGGCGCTGCTGATGGTAGCGAAGATAGATGATGCACAGAAAAGCATGAAGCACAGGCACATGTTTCTACCAGCACTGCTGTGGGGGTGGAAATCTCTGGCAGAGCAAACAGCCGGTGACTTCTCACACTCCCTCCCCGCTGTCTGATTCATTCCAGCTAGTCTGCCAACACTCCCAATTACGCCAATGCACTTTCATTGAAGCTGATATGCTGGGCTGTACCTGAGGCAACGATTGGACTCACTATGTGAAATCTTTCCCATATTTTGCACCTATTGATGAAATCTCTCTGGGTCACCACTGAAACTGCTCAGGGCTGCTGCCCTGCCAGCAGGCCAACTCTGTCTGCAGGCATCGTCAGGCAAGGATCCAAATGAGAGGAGCTGAATCTATTTATTTATAGCAGAAATGAACATGGCTTGATATTTCTCTGTTTTTTCTCTCAATATACTCCAGGAAATATAGCCAGTCTGCTGAGTTCTGTCAAAGCTGTAGGTAGGGAGCTGGAAGTGAAGACACAGTTGGCCCATGGGGACGTTATTTGGGGACATTTATGCTCATTCACTCAAGCATTGTGTCAGTGGAACAGACCTCATCCCAGAGGCCTCCTGCACTGCAGATCTGAATCACCCATTGCTGATACGGGTGTAAATCAGTCTGAAAGACACCAAGATCATTGGAACTTGACTTTCTGGCATGAAATAAAACCCACAACTGAGAGAAGGATATAGTCTGTAATCTGGAAATACACCCAGCCTGCCTATATACCATGCCCTGACCTCTTCTGGGTGAAGATGGTCTGATGGGATGACGTCGGTTTTCTTCCTTGTGCCTGTTCAGCTGCTGAAGCATTATTTAGCACTGCCGAGCCCTGATGCTCATCTCACAGCAGGGGCTCTGCGCAGCAGCTCACGGAAGTCCAGGGGATGATGCCGTCACAAGGCTGGCAAGAATTCAACATTGTGCTTTACAGCTTGCCTGTTTATCAGAAATCTGTGAATGAAGAAAATCTGTACTTTTCCAGAAAGGCTCTAAACTTTCATGAGGAAAAAAATTAATGGATTTATTTTCTCAGTAAATATCTTACAAATTCTCTGGGCAACAGAGTACCGCTGACACTGAGCTTGGCAAATAAAGAAAAATATGTTCTCAGCACAAGAGTAGTGAGAATGGGTGTAAAATCCTAAAGAAGACAAGGCTTTCTGTGGTCTTGCCATGCAGTAGCAGGGTGAGGTATATCTCTGTCTCCCCCATAACTCTTTTCCTGGACCTGCTATCACAAGTGAAAACAAGGCAACATACAATAGTATGGTGGGAGAGCACAACATGCCTTTCCCTCAGTGCAGATGAACCCACAGAGCATGGGTGACTGTTACCATGGTTTCTTCCCACTTGAACCTTTGCTTGCAGAGAGGATGCTGGAAACAGGAGCTGAGATGGCTGTGCAGGCATTGGTGGTGGGATCCCTCCTGAGATGCCAGATGCACAGAAAAGCCCCAGGGCAGCCTGAAGTGAGCAAGCTTTTATCCTGAGGAAATTTGGGGGTCAGTTCAGTTTTGCACCCCCAGGGCCAGCTGCAGAGGGCTGGCCAGTGAGCCAGTGGTGTCTGCTTCAGCAGAGAGCCAGGAAAGCTCAGAGAGGGCAGTGGTGGCATAAGGTGCCAGTCAGGGACATTTTATCCCCTGTAGTATGACATTTCTATGTCTCAGAAATGCCACTCTTCTCTCCTACAGCAGGAATTGGAGCTGCTCTAGGGAGTCATCTGACAGCAGACTTTGCTTCAGTTTTTAAAATCTCTCAAGCTCACTGTTTATGATCTTTAGAAGATCCATAAAAGCAGTTGAATGTTGGGCCCTTCAGAAAGGTGAAGAGAGTAATTTAATGACCTGTAGGTCTATAGGAGAAAGTCTTCTCAGAAGGTCCTGTTTCCCTCGCAGCTCTCACTCCAGCCTGCCCTGCTGCCTGCTCAGCTGTGAAATCCTGTTTTGCATCTCACAAATGCAATTTCAATACCTCTCTTTGGCCACACTCTCCTTCCTGTTCTTATCTCAATTAGGATAGAGAGCAGCCATCCTGCCTGACTTGCAGCAGCCCCTGATCCCTGGTAGCACTGCCACCCGTAAGGATGCTGTGCATGCCCAGCTGGATCCCTCACCTCGTTGACAAATTCAGGACCTTTGCCACCATGCCAATGAACTGTCCTGTGGGTCTGAGGCAGAAGGCACACTCCTTCAGACAGCCTCAGCACTCTACTCTGCTTAGTGGCCTTGCTGGTGAACAGTGAAGATAAATCTTGCTTATGTTTCTGAACGTATATTTTAATGTGATTCAGCTGGTGAGAGGGTGTAGTAGATTGCTGAGTGAGAGAAAATTCAGTTCTCTGGCTCCATGCAGTCTAACAGTTTGGAGATTTTCTTGGCCAGACTTTAATTCTGTGGAGTTATACCTATTGGCTCCTGCAAAACTATAGGAAGCAACTGAAATGAGAATTTGGCCCCAAACTAGTAACTTTTGCTTTGCATTGACATTTGGTGTGCAAAACCTGATGAAATTTCTGGGTGTAGAGTTGGTGAGCTGCCCTGTGAAGATGGCTTGGGAGAAATGCAGAAACACCTTCAAGTGCCAGCTCTCAATCTGTACAGAGTTCGTTGCTTGTTTGCTCCCTAGGCTGCTTATGCAGTTTTGTGATGTGGTTGCATTGTTTATCAGCAGCATCTATGAAGAAAGTGCTTTGTGTGTTTGATGATTGCCTTGTCTGCGCCATTTTTGTAGTTTCTCTTGATGCATTTCAGTGAAATACATAACATGTACATAACATTATTGGCTTTAAGCGGACACCTTAGCATGTCCTTGCTTTAGATAAGGATGCTGCATTCATAATGAATGTCCTGACAGTTCCTCCTCACCCTGCACTGGGGAGTTTTGAAGCCTTGCTGGGACATGGGCTGTGGGAATGCACCTTCTGCTTACAGGCTGCCCAAGGGCTTCAAGTTCCTAGGCCTGGTGAGGAGCTGGACTGAGGTAACCATCCCTGCCCCAAATGGGTACAGCACAAGCGGTGGGTTGCTAATGCCAACTGCTGCTTTAGTCTGTGAACGTCCTCTGACTGCACTGCTCCCTGAGAAAGCTGTAGCTTTTGAGCAAGTTTCTTTGCCTCAGGCCAGACTGTGAGGGCTGGCGCTCTGCTGCCAGGTGCCTGAGCTGGTTTCTGGGTTGCATGCATGCCTCAGGAGATTTATTTTTCCTTTGTGTCAGCCTCAGAGAAGGACATGGGTAGCAGACAAGTGCTTAGGGCAACGAGTTGCTCCAGGTGGCAAAACTGCCCATCTTGCTGCTGAGCTCTGCCAGGGCAGCAGTGCTGAGGCTGGGAGACAGGGAAGGTGAGAGGGTGGCCCCATGCACAAGTGGGACAGCTGATGCCTTGGGGTCCCATTGCCTGTTGTTGTCCACTCAGACACCTTGGAGGAGGGCAGAAATTTTGCAAATGTGTGGAAGCCTCTAGATAATCTGCAGTGGTCTGAAAATAGTTTCCAACCCATCCAGCAAACCTGTGCCCGCATTGCTTCCCCTCTACGAAATATACCATTCCCTTTCCCCTACTCTGCTCTCTCCCTTTTCCTTCCTCCCTGTTAGCCCTGGGGTAGGCCTCCTGCTTTGGGGAAGGGCCAAAGCTTTGCCCCAGTGTGCCAGTGGCAGCCTGGGCTGCAAGGGCAGAGCTCTGCTCCTTGCAGGAGGGATGAGCTGTGCTTGCTTCATGTCTCCTTGCTTGCTTCATGTCTCCTTGCATCGGGAGAGGCTGCAGGGCATGGATAGAGTCTGTCTGTTAGATCTTTAATATCGTTTGGGGCTCTCAAAGCTGCTTGAAATGAGGATGTTGCAGCATGAGAACTACTGTCTCCACATATCTGAGAAATCACCAGCACTTCCATCTTAAACGAAAATAATTCTAGGAGCGAGCCAGCCAGCGTCTTGGGCGCTGTCGGGAAGATCAGCCGGGAGCGCTGGCATAGGGTGCCTCCACGCCGCAGCTTCTTTCGCACTGCTGCTGGCAGAGGCGCTCAAGGGGTTTGCAGCTGGTGCTTCCTGCCGGGGCTCCAAGGCAGCTCCCGCTCACGTGGATCGTGAGCAGTTGGCGTTCGGGTTCCCGCGGCTTGTGCGCGGTCGCGGAGGAGCCCTGGGCCCGGGTGGATGGAGGCACCGCGCCCGCCATCCTCTCTCCCGCGCGGGGGACCCTGCGGAGGCCGGGCCGAGGGCAGCCCCACGCCCCTCTCCCAGCACACTTAAGGCAGGTTTGTCCCCCAGCCCCCGCCCCCGTTTATTAACGGGACTCGAGTCGATGCCGCTGCGATAGCGATCCGTCTCCGGGAGATGCGCCGGCAGCCGCCTTCCCTGGAGCTTTGGCCAGGGAAGGATTTAACCCCCCGCGCCTGGGGTCGCCCGTCACCGAGGGGAAGAGGCAGCCCGAGGCCTGGGCACGGTGCGTTTGAGCCATTCGGGAGAGGAGGGTTTGTTAGGCTGCGGTCCCTTTGGATGGGGAAAAGGAAGGAAAAAAGACCGGCCTCGGCAAGGCTCCTGGCAGCCCAAGAGCCAAACCTGCGGCGAATAAAGCAGCTGGGAGAGACGGCGAGGCTGGGAGAGCTCTGCCGGCATGGCCGGCGCTCCTCCCTCCGGGAAGCGAGGGATGATGGTCTTTGTCCAGATCCCAAAGGTAACTTGTGCCCGTTAGGAACTTGGCCCACTGCAGGAAAGCCAAGACCCAGCGTCGCATCACTGATGCATTCCCCAGGAGGTTTCTGCCTTTAAATATTAGCCCGGAGCGAACTGCAGAGAGATGCACTGGAGCCAGCAGTTTCCTTGCTGCGGGTGCTGCCCTAGGTCTCCCTGTAGAAAGATTGAGGGTGAGGGGCTGAAGCGCATCCCTGTTTCAGCCCTGCTTTCTTTGGGCTGGGGAGGGCAATGGTTTGGGAATTCAGAGGTCACAACTGTCCCTGGTCCCTGTGGAGGGAAGCTGGGACAAGAAAATCCTCATAGAGAAGAGGACTTGGCCACCTTGCAGTTTTCTGTAAAGGAGAGAGCAGGAGCCAGGACTTGGAAGCACAGACTCCCACTTGTGTCTAGAGATAGAGGAGGCCTCACCATCACTGACCAGAAAGACATAGGAAAGAAGGCTGCAAGGGGGGAGCAGTCTGGACACCTCAGTGAGTTCTTGCAGGACTTTATCACATCTGTGAAACAAAACCAGCAATACAGCTAGGGGCAGGCCTTCTACTTTGCCTGCCATTTTTCCTTCTAGAATTACTTAAAAAAACCTCGAGAGGCTTTTCTCCCAGACTTACCTCTCCAGCCCCAGTGCCTGATTCCTGGCCTAAGGCTTTGGACAGAAGAACATTTCTTGATGAACAATTACACTGCTACCTTTGCAGCTCTGGTGCTGGATATAAAGGGAAGGTTCAGGCTTAAATTGTGAAGAGGATGGACAATAGTAGTGGCTCCAAGTGTAGTGGCTCCAAGACAACTGATCTTTATTAAACTTTGTCCAACAAAAACAACATTAGGGAAACTCATAGAAAGCAACAATCATCAATGAACCCTTCGCATGTATTCAGATAAGAAAGTCCTTATTTGGGATGCAAAATTCACGCTAGAAAGCTAGTAAATGTCAGCTTCACAATTATCTCAGCAATCTTTATCTGGCTCCCATGTGTCTAATGCTGAATTAATGAAAAATTCACACATTATTTTCTTCATATGATCCTGACTCACTCAGTGCCCAGGAAGTTGCATCCTTAGTCCTGACATTTTGCAGACTTTGAATGATTGATTAAAGCATTTAAATAATATACTTCAAACATAAGGGGGGGTGATAGTTGTTAAATGTAATTATTGTTGTTTAAATATAATTATTTTTACATTTTGACTAATTAAAAATGGATATTATTAATGGAAGGACAAAAGTTGTTTATCGGTGTTTGAAATTTGCAGTCATCAGGAACAAACACAGCAGGTAATGAGTTTGGCAATAAAACGCCAGCCTTCAGTATAGACCAGATTTAGCACCACCCTTTCTCTTTGTATCACACTTCCTTCCTCCCACGAGATCAGCCCACTCAAAACCTGTATAATTTCTTCCTTTAAAAGGATGTGCCTGTTCTGCTCAGTTTTCTAAAACCTTTATTTCCTAAATATGCTCCTCAGTGGGAACACTCGTATTGGATTTACAGGGCCATTTTATCACTCTTATTAGGATGGGTGGGGATGGAAGAACTAAAAAGGTTGGGGTTGTTTGATTTACTGTGGAGAGGCCCACAGAGAACAATCTGTGAACAGGAGAGCGGAGAGAAGTGGTTTAGCGAGTGGGAGCCCCTAGGTAAACTGATGCTGTAGAAGAGCAGTGTGGTCTCTGGGCAAACATGCCCATGGAAGAACAGGTACTGACTGTTCTTCCTCCAGTTTCCCTTTTTAAATATTTTATTCAGAAAGGGAAGGAGTGGAGGAGGAGGATTATTCTTTTCCTCACTTATTTAAGCTCCCTGAATCTCTAATGAACAATACTCAGCCTTAAAAAAAAACCAAAAAACAAACCAAACAAAAACCCCAAAGAGTAGCCAACAAACAGAATAATTTTTCTGCAAAATCTCACCATGTAATAAGGGCATCCCTGCATATCTTCAAATGATATGCACATTTTCAAAATTAAGACTTCCAAATCTGACTTGCATAGGAATTGATGTAGTAGTCATGAGATCTGCTTCTCCCAGATAAAGGATGGGGTTTGCACTTAGAGACCAAAACAACACCTTATTTATTTAAGCTGTATCATGCAGTTGGCTCATTTCTGTGATATTCACAAACACCATCAGGTTTCCTTTAAAACTGCTCCAGTGCTCCAGTCAAAGTGTCTTTTCCCCTGAGAAATTATTATCAATGACCTACTTCCCCTCCATGTGTTTTCATTTGTCCAAAGCTCTGGTATCTTTGATTGCCTTGGCATTACTTCTTTATCCTTTCCTGGGTTTGCAACATCATCACATTTAGTGTCAAATGGTAAATTTTATTTGTGTGATGTTTCCTCTGCTTAGCCTGTTAACTGAAACACATCCTGCACCTGGGAATTGGGCATGCCCTCCCTTATAGTAGCAGGAATTTCAAAGAAACCATCTCTTGATCTGCTTAGGAACTCCAAAAAGATGAGACCCAGGCCCACCAGTGCCTTCTGTGCTGACACCCAAACTCTTCCAAGCTTTGGCCCTAAGACTGAAAAAGCCCAACAAAGATTATGCACTGGTTAATATATTTGTAACCTTGGTATAAAGATTCCTCAAAAATACTTACCTAAAATGTGAGAGATTATATTTTCGAGCTTCTCAGTGATCTGGGAACCAACCACTCAAATCAGTATCAATTCAAAAGGAAGTTCAATTTTACAAAAGTATAAATTTATGCATAATTAGGCACCTCCCTTTTTACATCCCTCGTGGACTCCCCAGCCATAGTCACACGTTCTAAGTAGCATTACCGTGCCTGGGGGATGCTGAATGCTGCCATGACTGAGCACCTTTCGAGGCCAAGATCTCCAACACAGAAATTTCAGCCTAGGGCTACTGTATGGTGCTGTTTACCATCACCTTTTGTTTACATTTTTAATTAGGTTCCATTCCATCTGATCTGCCTTTACCCAGGTCAACCTGAAATTATTTTTCAAGACTGTGCAAGAGGCCTGGCCTTCTTCATTGACATAGTTACAGTCCTTGGTTGGTTACAACTGCCATTTAATTCTTCTAGTCTCGCCTACCTGTACATGCCTATGCTGCCCAGAGCACAGGGGGAGCTGTTTACATTTTTTTTTTCCTTCAACATTTGTTAAATTATTTCACTATGGGCCCAATATAGACTTTCCAGACACTAATCTCCAGAACCACCTTCTTCTGAGCCATGAAGGTCTTTTAAATTTAGAGGTATTAGTGAATACGTCCCCACGCTGGAGGGCCACATAGCCTTTATTTAACTCTTGCAGCTCATACATATCCTCAGGTAGCTTCCAGGTAACTCGGGAATTGATGAGAGCGCGGTCCGTGGGGGTTCAACAACGGCGCTTGTCCCGGGGACCCGCAGGGCACAGGAGGCTTGTGCGAGCGGCGGAAGCATCCACAACGCACGGAGATGCTCGTGAACCGCGGCACGGGGCAGAGCTCCGGGAGCCGCCGGGACATCGCACCCCGCCGCCCACGAGCGCCCGTCCCGTGACTGACAACCGGCGCCGGGCGGAGGGCGGTGCGGCGGTGCCGGGAGGGGCGCGGGGCCCGCGCCGCCCCCCCCATCCCGCGGGGCCGCGCCCGCCGTCCGGCCGCGCCTCGGGGAGGGCGCGCGCCCGCCACCGCCGGCGCTGCTGCGCGGCCCCACGCGCGAGCGGCGTGTTCTCCCTCGCGCACGGGCAGGGGAGGGGCGGGAAGGGCGTGGCCCGGCGGCGCCGGGGAGCGGAACTGCGTCGGCGGGCGGGACCGGCCAATCGGCAGCGCGCCGCTGGCGGGGCGTCGCGAGGCAGGAGAACCGCGCGGCCGCCGCCGTCGCCGCCCTCCTACGCCCTCGCCCCGCGCTCCGGCCGCGCGGCCGCGCTCCGGTACCGGCCTCGCGGGGGCGGGACACAGGCGAGAGGAAGGAGCAGGGGAACGTGCGCGGCCCACGTGACGGGCCGAGGCGGCCAATGAGGACGGCAGGAGGTCGCGCGTGGCGGGCGAGGCTCGCGTGGGCCGGGGCGGCGCCGGGCGGCGCGCGGAGCCAGGTAGGGCCGCCCTCCTCCCCTCGCAAGCTTTTCACTCGAGGTGGCGCGAGGCGTGCGCGCGTCACGTGAGCGCCGCGGCCGCCCAATCACGCGCCCGCGCGCGCTGCCTCTCCGCGCGGCCGCCGCCGCGTTTGAGGCGCGGGGGTCGCGCGTGGAGCGGGGCGGGAGCATGCGGCCGCGCGCTCTCGTGGCGCGCCCCCGCCCGGGGCGGCGGGCGGGCGGGACCCGGGGGCGCGGGCAGTGGACGGCGGGCGGCGGTCACCTGACCGGCGGGGGGGTTCACAGCGACCGAGCGGCCCCGCGGCATCCGGGCTCTCCGCCCGGCAAGGGTCAGGTGAGGCCCAGCCCCGGGCGACTGCCGCTGCTCCCAGAGCCATCGCGCTCCGAGGAACTCTACCCCGGTGGGGGCGTGGCCGGCGCCACCAGTGAGGCGGGGCTGGGCTGCCGGGAGAGCCTTTCCTGGGAGCGGCCGCGGTGCCCCCCGGGTGCCCCAAGACGCCGGGCGGGGCGGGGCGGGCAGCGCGCTTGCGCCCCGTCACGTCGCGGGGGGCAGCGGCTGTTGGTGCCCTTTGGAGCCGACCCCGCTTACACTCCTCGTCCTGAGCTAATGCGGAGTTTAAAAGGGCGCTGAAACGCAAAGGCCAGCTCAGGGAGTAGTTTGTAGGTTTCTCATAACGTAGCTGGAGCTTCTTGCGTGACTTCTTAAGATGTCAAATCTTACGCAACAGTCACGCTGCCTCACTCCCAGTGTGAACTGTCTGAACTCACGGGCCGTCTGTAATCGCACTTGATGGAACAGGCTAAAGCCCCTAAGATTTGAAGGTGCTGCAGACTCCGAAAAGCAGAGATTGTGTAAAGAAGAGGGCAGGCTCAGATGCTTTGGTCTTGTCACTTCCAGGTGTTCTGCCCAATGCAGCCTCAGCACCCTTTCAGTGCCCTCAGGGAAAGGGAAATTGATTCTTCTTAAGAAGTGTTACTGTGGGTGAACATTTTGTGCCTGTTTATGTGGGACAAAACATAGTTCTTAGGCCTGCCAGAGATAGGCAGCATTTGATCATTTCTGTATTCCATCTGGCAGCAGCTGGCTATTAACCTCACCTACTGCTGGCTCAGTGTTGGTGCAGTGCTGTTGTGCCTGCCATGAGAGGGAAATGTGCAACTGGAGAAAAACAGTGTTAGTCCCACTTGTAAATAAACTTCTGTGGTCACCTACCAGAAAACAAAAATTGAAATTCTTTCTCTTTAAGGTTAAGTCATGTCTTCATTTACGCGCAAATCCACTATATCATTTCTGAAGTATGCAGTCGTGTGTGTTGGCCTTTTTAAATGCAATTTCCTAAGGAATGGGAAGTCATTCTTCTTACAGGGCAACGAAATTGATCTCTGCCCAGAGGAGTGAGAAAGAGTTCTACTCTGAGAGGAGGCTGTTTTCTGTTTACTGTTTCATACACAGTAGAGGATCTACTAAAAAAATTCAGCCATGGCATGTGTATAGGGAACAGTACCATTAGTTTTGGCACCAGCAAGGCTTAGTTGGTGTCTTGTTCTTCCATAATTAAGGATGTGTTGTGTTGTGTGTGTTTGCCTTTTTTCTTCTTTAAGGCTGGTTGACCTTAGAATAAAGAATCAGGTTATAGTGGTGGAGTTGCTCTTCTCTCTCCACAGAAAGATGGAATATGCTTTCACTGCTGGATTTTAGCTGGCTTTAGTGCCTATTATAAATCCTTGAAATATCTTTTGCTGAACTGGGTAAGGAAGAATGCAATGAAAATGATATGTGTGAAAAGGCTGGTGAAGGTTTGTTATGATAAGAAAGCAACCAGAAGAAAGTGTTTGGTTTTGGTTTTTTGTTTGGTTTTGGTTTTTTGTGGTTTTTTTGGTTTGTTTTCTGTCTTCTTTTTAAGATTAAGCCCAAACCAGAAAGGCAGTAAGGAATGTGAACAGCCTAAAAGATAGAAAATTAATGTGGTAGCCACCTATCTACAATGAAAATGCATTCATTGCTACAGTCACTATCTTAAGGAAAAGCCAGTTTGGAGAATGGCAAGATTGTGAGCCAATTACTGTTAAATACTTCTGATGGTGGAATTGTGCTGTTTTGCTCACTCATGTAGTACAGTGCTTTCTGCTAATATAGTGTGGTCTACCTGACCACAGGGTAAATCAATCAGTTTATATGAATATGGATATAAACCTGGAACATCACCAACAGTCTGGGCTTTATTTGGCGTCACTCTCCTTTTTACCATAACTAAAAAGGGGAATGCAGGTTCCTTGGCAATTCTAACTTGATGAGCCATTGGTGACTCTGTAGCAATGACAACCTTGCCAACCAGACCATGGCACAAAGTGCCACATCCAGGTTTGTGCTTCCATTTTGCAATCTTCGGTGTTTGGGAAGTGTTTCCCAAAAGTCTGGGTAACTCTTGATAGGTGCAGAATATTGTGCACTATACATTGCAGGTTTAATGTCGTTTAACAAACTCTTGACTTTATAGGGGCCTTAATGTTCAGACTCTTGTGGCAAAGTACAAGTACTGGAGAGGTGAAGGAGGTTTTTCTCCTTCCCAGGTATGTGTCTTGTTCCTCCAATAGCAGCTGCTGCTCTTGCAGATGTGCAGCTCTCAGTCGGTGAAGCAGTTTTTGAATTACACCTATTTGTCCTGCAATAGTCGGGGCTCTGAGTGTGAAGTGAATTTGTTTTTGTGTAAAGCAGTGCTCTGGGCTGAAATCTGGTGTGCACGAGCTGTGCCGTACTTGCTGTGGGGATAAGCACTTTCTGTCTGCAGCTGGAGCATGTGTTTCAGCTCAGCATGTTTGTATCAGCAAGAAAAGTTAAATTTGAAAAAAACCACATTTTTCCCCTATAGCAGTCCATTTCTTGCAATAATTTTCTTCTTAATCTCACTTTTTTGCTAGATTGTAGCAACACGTCTTTAATCTTCTTGACACTGAATTATACTTCATCACTATAGCTAAAGGAAGAACTTAAACTGGTTTTCTATCATAAATAACATTATGTAAACCTTTTTAAAAGTACATTGGGACTGAGATTCTGTTGCCTAAGGACAGAGGTCTGGAGCTATCATAGAGGCTGTAAGTTATTAGAGATGTTTGTGTAGAACAAACATTCAGCTCTGGGAGGCCAGTGCTTGCCTAGAGAAGCAGTTGGAGGCCAGGGGGGCTGGGTATGGCATAGGAAATGGGACTAGAAAACTTTCTACATGCAGTTTAATCCAACCCAGAGTTTCCAAATTAATAGAGTGCTACTGTTAATCATTCTCCAAAGTGGCAAAACATTGTCTAAAGAAAGCAGGTTTTTTGTATTTTAACTCTTCTAGTGTGCACATTGCACAATACTTCTGACTGTAACATCACTAGATTTTCAGGTCTTTAAATGTTTGTGGGTTTGGGCATTTTTTGCGGTTTTTTTTAAAAGGCTAGAAGTTGGGATTTTTTAAGGTTACCAGGGCCGCCAGTTAGTAATAAACTTGTAGACTGCTGTAATAAACTTCTGACTGCTGCTGTGAGTGTGTTACATTGGCACAGTTGATTTTGATAGCTGTTTTCAGCTAGTGAGTGTAGTTTCAGCTAGTGCTGGTTTTTAACTAGTGAATTTGAGAGCTGAAATCCTTCTATATGCTCCAGTAATGCTCCTGCAGTAGTGCCTTTCAAAGTAATACAGTGTGACAGACATGTCCTGTCCTGTATCAATTTGTGTAGCAATCTTTGTATTTGAACTGAAAAGGGTATTGCTAACAAAAAATGTAATAGACACCTCTTGTTTTTCCACAAGTTGGCAACTATTGTGTTTTGTGTAACTATGTCTACAAGGTATGTTGCTATACAACATATGTATCTTTAGCAAAGCCTTATTACCCTCCAGTTTGTGATTTGTTACTGAATCTTTACTGATTTTTTTTGGACATATGTTAGACATAAGAGTGGCTGAAGAACACAATTTGTTGCTGCAATCTCCAGACTGCAGGGTGGTGAAAGTTACAGTCTGTTACTTGTAGCGTGTAGGCCTGAACTGGTGCTTTATGCTTGTAGGCCTTACTGAGAGGGGTGTGATTCACTGCAGTCTGAAATGCAGTTTGTAAAGACTGTAGTTCATACTTTCAAGGTGCTGCAGAGCCCGGAATATGTCTGGAAGAAGCATTTTGGACAAGAGTGTACTTCTTGGTAGTGAACTACAGGCTGGAAACAGAGTGGCTGGAGAGCAGCCTCGCAGAAAGGGACCTGGGAGTTTGGATTGACAGGAAACTGAACATGAGCCAGCAGTGTGCCCAGGTGGCCAAGAAGGCCAGTGGCATCCTGGCCTGGATCAGGAACAGTGTGGCCAGCAGGAGCAGGGAAGTGATCCTTCCCCTGTACTCAGCGCTGGTGAGGCCACACCTGGAGTGCTGTGTCCAGTTCTGGGCCCCTCAGTTCAGGAAGGATATTGAAGTGCTGGAGCAGGTCCAGAGAAGAGCAACCAGGTTGGTGAAGGGACTCAACCACAAGCCCTATGAGGAGAGGCTGAAGGAGCTGGGGTTGTTTAGCCTGGAGAAGAGGAGGCTCAGGGGTGACTTCATCACTCTCTACAACTCCCTGAGAGGAGGTTGTAGCCAGGTGGGGGTCGGTCTCTTCTCCCAGGCAATCAGCAATAGGACAAGAGGAAACAGGCTTAAGCTTTGCCAGGGAAAATGTAGGTTGGATATGAGGAAGAAATTTTTTATGGAGAGAATAATCAGACATTGGAATGGGCTACCCAGAGAGGTGGTGGATTCACTGTCCCTGGAGGTTTTTAAGATGAAACTGGATGTGGCACTCAGTGCCATGGTCTAGTAACCATGGCAGTGTTGGATCAAGGGTTGGACTTGATGATCTCAGAGGTCTTTTCTTGGAGTTTGATTCTATAATTGCAAATACAACCATCACATTACTGGCTAGTATAAGGTAACTCTCCCTGATCATGGAGGACAATGTTCAGTAGGTGCAAACCAGTTAATTTCTGTGCTCCAAATTGCTGTTTAGCAGAAACAAGGCCTTAAAACTGGTGTGTCTACTGATCTAAATGGGATGTAGTTATTTACTGCAGTATTCCTGTTTATTGTCAGCTAGCTATAAGCTGCTTAAAACTGGGTTACTTAAGCTGGTGTCAATCTACAGTACTGCTGTGACTTCTACCGGTTAATCTGTTCTCTTGATAAACGGGATTCTTGCTTTTGCTGCAGGCAAGCATTTCTACGTGCCTTAGGTAAAATCGTAGCAGAATCTCTAGTAATGTCAACAGTCTCTGGTTTGTTTCTGCTATCATCCCTGCAGCATGTAGATTGTGGGCCGTGAAGGTGGGGCAGTATCTGCTCTTCCATTCTTTGTCTGTTCTTAGTCATACAAATGGCCCTCTTGCTGAAGAAGAGAAGAATTATTTCTGTATTGTCACTGTTCAGAAACATTTTGGGTAATACAAAATAGTGTCTGTACCCTGTAGCCCTAAAACTTGATGACCGCTATACTGAATATGTAATTGCTGTAGGTGTAAAATGACTGTTCGTGAAATTGGTGTTATTATTTCTGACTGGATTTGTTAAGGGAAAAATACTGTGCTGGATACAACAGCTTGAGGCTGCTGCAGCTCCACGCCCCCAGGTATAACCAGTTGTAAGGCTGAAAATGTGTTCCTGGTGGGCATGAGCACATGCACACGTAACATTTACATGAAAACACATCTGGCCACACCAATCAGGCAGACATGCAGATACTTAGAGGAACACAGCAAAGACAGCCTCATCTTGCTCCCTTCCCTATCTGAGCAGGAGGAGATCACATATATATACGCATACACAGATATACGTATAAATATATATCTATACGTACTGGGTTGATACCCTCCAGCAGCTGACCTTAGACACTTAGTCTACCCAGCAGCTGGTTCCAGAATCCCAGACTCCCCAGTTGCTGGTGTATGGGCACTTACACTCCTGAGGCCATACTACTGTTCCCAGCGCTGGCACATGCTGTCTGTCTCTTGGCTGGCTGAGACTGCCCTGGTTACCTGATGTCCAGCACCTGTCCACCCACACGGCCTTACCCTTTAGAGAGACATAAGTGTGCATACACATGTAGAGCTGGTGGCACTGCCCTGGTCCTCCCTACAGACCTTTGTTACTGTTTTGGTGCACATTTGTCAAGTGTCTCAGAAATGTATTTCATTTAGTTATGTGCTTCTGAGATGATTTCCTATAGCATAAACCTGTGTGTCCAAGATACCTTCAAAGGGGTGTTGGCCTTTTGTAACGCTGCTCTTCTTTTGCCTATTTTCAAATCAGGCAAAAAAACTTAAATTGAGGAGCAGCCCTGTCGAAGTTACAGTTTGTGGTAGGCAGCATTCAGTGCAAAATTTGGATCTACAGGTTAGTCTGGACCTTGGTGTTGCCCTACTAACTCTGATGTCTTGAATTTCTGGCACCACTATGCTTACACAGTACTTTCACAGACTGTGCAAGTCTCTTTCCTTAACAGATCCATAATGGATGCAGTATTGTAAAATAAATATCTTTAGTGGAAGAGGGGATGGAGGGACTTCATGGAGGTGGTTTACCTGCAGCTGTGATGCATTATGGTGTGAATTCTCTTAACATTCAGAATTATGTTTTAGTGGGCTTATGCTCAAAAATGCCTGACTTATAACATGTAATTTCCATGATGTATGTGAAGGCCTGCCAGTCTGGGTGTCAGGGCAGCCCCTGCTCTGTGGGGTGCTGAGTTCGGGGGGGCTTTGTCAGGGTCGTGCCTGGGCTGTGCTGAGCTGCTCGTTCATCAGCGAGTCTGTGACTCTGGACAGGGCCCGGTGTGACAGGCCTGTGTCAGCTCTGACAGGGTGCTGCAGGGTCAGATTCTGTCCCTCGCCTTGGCGGGTCAGTGGGAACTTTGCCAGAGGGATGGAGGCCATCGCTGCCTCCGGCTTCAGCGTTGCTTTCTCGACTGAGGGTTTCCCGGGGAGGAGGCCAGTTCCAGTCGGCGGCCAGGCTCCCGAGTGCGGGCAGGCGAGGAGGCGGCCCTTGCCTTGGGAATGGGGATGGGAGGCGGTGCCGCCGGCGGTGCCGAGCCCGCCCGCTGGGGGGCGCTGTGTGCCCCGGGGCCTCGCGCGCGCCCCTCGGGCGGCCGCGGCGGGGTGGGTGCCACGCGCGGGGAGCCCCGCGGGGCCTCGCTGCCCCCGGCGCGTGAGCGGTGCGCGCGCCCGTTCCAGAAGGTTCGCCGCTCGCGCGGCGCTGCGCGGGCCGGGCCGGGCCGGGCGGCGGGCCCTGCGCGCGGCGCGGGCACGTGACGGGCAGGCGGGAGGGAGGGGGGCGCTAGCCTATGGCGCGCCTGCGCGCGCTGCGGCGCGGTGACGTCAGCGCGGTGCGCACGCACGTTGTCCCCAGCTGGCGGACACACGGTCCGCGTGAGAAGGGAAGCGGGAGGCCGCGCGCGCCTCGCGCACGGTAACGACCGGGGGGCGGGGCCGTGCCGGGCGCACCGGCCGCGTCGCGCGACAGCGCCGCGCGCCTCCCCGCGCGCCCCGCGCCCGCCGCCCGAACTGCGAAAATTGACACCAGGCGCGGGCACGAGGCGGCCGGGACCGGGCCCAGCGGCCGCGCCCTGCCGGCCACGCGAGGCGCCGCTGCGCGCGGGCCGCCTCGGGGGCGCCGGCAGAGCCCGCCCCGCCGGGCAGGGCCGCGCCGGCTCCCGGCGAAGGGCGGCGCGGTTTCCACACGTGCGCCGGTCCCGCTGCCCTCCGGCGGCCGGTGCGGGCGGTGGTTCCGGCCCCCGCCGCTCCCGGGCAGCTGCCGCAAGCGGCGGCTGCCGACCCCCGTCCTTGGGCTTCTGGCTGGGGCCCGTCCGGCAGGGAGGGGGCGGGGGGTGCGGAGGGCGTTCAGAGCGACAAGCGCGGCGCTCGGCCCACGGCTGTGACTCCACCTGCCCCGGGCGGGGCGCGCTCGCCTCTCGCCGCCGCACCCGGGGCGGCCCCTGCGGGTGCTGGATCACTCGCTCGGTCGGTGGGTGGGTGTTGAACGGGAGCGCCGCGCGCGGTGCCCGCTGCCACTGGGCGCGCGTCACGGGGCTCGCGGCGGCGGGCGGGGCCCGCGCTCCACCGCCGGTCCCCTTCCCGCGGTGCCGCCCGGCACCTCCCGGCCCGGAGCGACGAGCGCGGGGCGGCGGTCCCGTCCGCGGGGTGGGGAGCTTGGGTTGGTTTGTGTGTGTGTGTTTGTTTGTTTGTTGAGACGGACGTTCTCACGTCTGATTGTCCCGATTTGAACGGGTCTTGGTGCGACTTGGGGCGTGTTTGGTTGGGTGCTGCTTCTCCAGTACAGGGTCTGCGTGTAGAGAAGGGCTGTACTTGAAGCTGTTTAGAACTTCGGTTTCAACAAATACACTCATTTTTCCTGAAATACTAGATTAGAGTCTCTGTGCTATAACAGTATAGGCCAGTGTGTGTGGCCGAGTGTAACAAAATGTGTGAAATTGCTCATGTGGTAGACCACGTTGGCACTGAAGTAACATACGTTTTGGCTACTCTACCTACACGTAAACACTTTGTAACCACACACATCTTCGACTGACTTGACACTGTGTGTGGCACTTGTGGCAGAAATAACTGTAACACTGCAACGTAAGAACTTTGTTGCTCAGTAGGACTTTATATGCATAGTATTTTTGCTGAGTACATGGTTGTTGAGCTTTTTTTTTTTTTTGTAGGTGTAAGTTCTACCTTAAGTAGATTTAAAGGCACAGGCCTTCTGCATATCTTGAAATCACTTCAATAGTGTGTTTCCTTCATAAACCAATATAATTGTGGTGTATATTACAGAGAATAATGTGAACTCACTCTATGACTGTACATTCACTATACATTTGAACGTGTTGTATGTGTATATAGAAAGGATAAGTTGATGGAAACCCACATACAACTTAGGCTGTGATTTCTTTCTCCCTGCTCTGTGTATTTGAGATTTATTTTTCAACTGTGTTTGTATAGATGAAAACGAAAAAGATTATTTTGGGGATAGCTTTCTGTTTTGCTGGGACTTAATAGGTGATCCATTGAAAAAGCAGAACAACATTCTTAAATTAGAAAATATGAAGGTGATTTTGAACAACTAATTCATTTCATATCCTAGACTCTGTTAAGGAATTCTTAGTGGGTAGGTAGTTGTGGATAAGTTTGTGGGGAAGAATTTCCTCTGGAAACTAGGGCTGAAAACCAACTCTTGTAACTTCACAGGTATCAAAATCTGTGCAGAAGAGTTTTGGTTTATTTCCTCTGACTTAACTTTTATAATGACTTTTAAAGTATGAAATGTAGAGGGTGGAAATAAATCTCTCCTATTTTCTATGTGTCCAGAACATTTATCCTGGGGTATAAATTGCCTCCTGAGCTTTAAATCATTTGCCACGTGCATGTGGCAGCTGGTTTGCACGAGGAGTGTTTCCTCTTACTGTACCTCAGTCCTAACAAACTAAACGTTTCTTATAAAATATCCAGTTCATTTAAAACTCGTGAATTTAATTCTCTGGAAAATAATGTGATTGTTTTCCAGCAGCTAACTCATAGAATCATAGAATGGTTGGGGCTGGAAGGAATCTTTAGGGTCACTGAGACCCGACCTCCCTACCAGAGATACCTTCTACTAGACCAGGTTGCTCTGAGCCCCATCGAACCTGGTGTTGAACACTTCCAGGGATGGCATCCACAGTTTCTCTGAGTAATCCATTCCAGTGCCTCACCACCTTCACAGTAAAGAATGTCTTTTTAATATCCAAACTAAACATACTGTCTTTCATTTTGAAGCCATTCCTCCTTGTCCTATCACTGCATGCTTTTGCAAACAGTTCCTCTCCAGATTTCTTCTAGGTCACCTTTAGGTACTGAAAGGCTCCCCAGAGCTTCCTCCAGGCTGAACAACCCCAGCTCTTTCAGTCTGTCTTCATGGGAGAGATGCTGCAGCCCTCTGAACATCTTGGTGACCTCCTCTGGACTCACTCCCAAAGGCTGATGTCCTTCCTGTGCTGGGGATGACCCCAGAGCTGGATGCAACACTCCAAGTGGGGTCTCACCAGAGCGGAGCAGAGGGGTGGAATCCCCTCTCTCGAACCTGCTGGCCACGCTGCTTTTGGTGCAGCCCGGGATTGCCTGCTCATGTCCAGCCTCTCACCCGCCAGCACCCTCAGGTCCTTCTCAGCAGGGCTTCTCTCCATCTGTTCATCCCCCAGCCTGGATTGATATGGGAGGTTGCCCTGTCCCAGGAGCATCATCTTGCACTTGGTCTTTTTGAACCACTTCTCTTGAGTGTTTATTCATCCAGGTCCCTTTGGATGGCATCCCATCATTTAGGCTTGTTAGCTTCACCACTCATTTTTCCAGTATGGACTCCTAGGGGACACCACTTGTCCTGATGTCCATCTGGACACTGGGCCATTTACCACTACCATCGGGATGTGACCATCCAGCCAATTTCTCATCCATCAAACAGTCCACCTACGAAATCCATTTCTCTCCAGTTTAAAGTAGTGTGTCACAGGGAACTGTGTCAAAGGCTTTATGGAAGTCCAGATAGACAACATCTGTAACTCTTCCCTTGACCACCAGTGTAGTCACTCCTTCGTAGCAGGCCACTAGGTTGGTCAGGCAGGACTTGGCCTTGGTGCAGCTGTGCTGGCTGTCCTGAATCGCGTGTCCTCCATGTTCTTAGCACGGCTTCTAGGAGGATCTGCTCCATGATCTTCCCAGGCACAGAGGTGAGCCTGACAGGTTGGTAGTTCCCAGGGTCCTCCTTTCTACCCTTTTTAAAAAACAGATGCAATATTTCCCTTTTTCCAGTCATGTGAGGCTTCACTTGACTGTCATGACATTTTGAATGTTATGGAGAGTGGCTTGGCACATCAGCCAGTTCCCTCAGGACCCTGGGATGCATCTCAACTTCTAGCAGTGGTGATTTACTGTGGTCTCTGATTCCCACCAACTAGACTTATGATACAAGAATCAATCATTTTTTGTCAGTGTTGTATTCCACATGTAAGAAGGATCAAAATGCAAACATCTGGATGTGGGAATAGCATTCTTGTGGTTACCAGAAGTGCTTGTTTTAAATTTTACACAGAGAAATGTACAGGCTATTTGAAAAAGGAAGTAGTTTATGATCATTTCTTGTGTGTTGACATAATCCTTAACCTAGGAGGTAGACAAACAAAAATGTAATTGTGTATATGCAGATAAAAGTAACATTTTTAGCTCTCTAAACAGTGATTATACTAATCATAACAGTACAAATGTTTCTTGTTTGATTTAAATTATTTCCAGAATTCAGAAGATAAAGGTAGCTGAGGCCTGATGCTTCACATTAATCCATTTAATCTTAGCTCCATGGCCTTCTGGGGGTTAGTTTGTCTTTTTCCAAAGCTTATCCATTTGAACTATTTTTTCCCTTCTTTTTGTCTCTGCCTTTGACAGACAAGTAGAAGTTCTTGGGGTGGGGAGGGGTGTAAGCAAGAAAATTCCAACCACACAAACGTAGTCATTTTCAATAAAGAAATTCAGCAAAAATGTTTTTAACATTTCTTTTTCTTTTCCTCCTTTAAATTTGTGGGAAGTTTTAGACCTCAGGGAACTCCTTTCTGGCGAAACTTTTGCCTTTATGTCAGAAATGTGTCATTTGCTCTCCTGAAAGTTTTTGACTAATGTTGTTAAACAAATGATCTGAAGAGTTGAGGCAATGTCAGAAAAAAGAGTGCTTTGAAATACCAAGCAAACCAAGATATTCTGTTGTGACAAAGCATATAGGAAAATGCAATTTAAAGGTGTCCTGGCCCCCTGTGTCTCAAAGGTGTAAATTACATACATGCAGGCAACCTTGATTTGTTATATCCTAACTGTGCTCTATTTTATAGTACTGGTTATCTTCCAAGGTTTTAACGTGGAGAACTATTACAAAAAGGGTGTCTCACAAAACTTAATTACTTTCTTAGACTGTATTGGAATATTTGTAACTGTGTCTTCCTTTTCTTCCAGAATGTTGAACACGCATAAAAGATTATCAGAACCGTGTAGAATTTGCATTTGATTTGAGCTCGTGAGAGTGCTCATCATGGAGAAACAGCAAATTGTCTTGGCTAGCCGGGATGGTGGGACTGTGTCTGGTGCAGCACCTGCTTTTTTTGTCATCTTGAAACAACAGCAGGGAAATGGAAAAGCTGACCAAGGAATCCTGGTAGCAAACCATGATGCTTGTGCTCTCGCCAGCAGTGTATCAACTCCAGTAAAACCCAGAGTCAAGACCTGCCTCCCAGCTGACTGTGTCTCGGGGGCATTACTGTCACCCTGGATAACAACAGCATGTGGAATGAATTCTACCATCGCAACACAGAGATGATTCTGACGAAGCAGGGGAGGCGCATGTTCCCGTATTGCCGATACTGGATTACAGGTCTGAATTCCAGTCAGAAATATATCCTAGTCATGGACATTTCTCCTGTGGATAATTACCGATACAAATGGAATGGCCGTTGGTGGGAGCCCAGTGGGAAGGCAGAACCACATGTTCTTGGGCGAGTGTTTATTCATCCAGAATCACCTTCCACTGGCCAATTCTGGATGCACCAGCCAGTGTCCTTCTACAAACTTAAACTTACTAACAATACCCTGGACCAGGAGGGTCACATAATCTTGCATTCTATGCACCGTTATCTGCCACGACTTCACTTGGTGCCTGCAAACAAAGCCACAGAAGTCATTCAGCTTAACGGCCCTGATGTCCATACATTTACCTTTCCACAGACGGAATTCTTCGCAGTTACAGCCTACCAGAACATCCAGATTACCCAGCTGAAAATAGATTACAATCCGTTTGCTAAAGGATTCAGAGATGATGGGTTGAATAGTCGACCTCAACGTGATGTGAAACAGAACAGTAACTTGGAATTGGAGGGAGGTGATGTTTTTGGTGCTGCTGGCATTTGTGGTCGCCCTGCTGAAGTTGATGCATTAGAAGTGCATCAGAGAAGTTTAGATTCTTCACTGACTGGTCAAAACCCATCAGACACTGAGCTTAACAAAGAGTCCTTTAATGCAGAAGGAGACTTTCTGGGTCTCCTGGACACTGACCTGTCTTCAGGTGTTATGCCAAAGCTAAAACAAGAAGTCTCTGAAAGGTGGGTTAACACTGCATTTTTAATACAAATACTGTTTGAGTGGGATGTTTGGTAAGCAATTAACAGGATGCTCAGTGTCCAAATTTACAGCTAAAGGTTGCATGACCTGAAATGGAAGAACACTTAGTATTAGTAAAAGCTTTTCTTTGCTCGAACAATCATTTATCAGTCTGGGCTTTCTAAGGTGTTTGAGGAGTGCAAGAGTTCAATGTTATTTTCTGTGTTTCTTTAGCTCCCTTTGTTAAGTGTTGAGGGATTTCTTCTAACCCTCTTAGCATTTTAGAAGGCTAAATTTATTTTTTCAGAGTTTTAAATAACACATTGCAGTCATCAAAACACTGCCTTTCCTTTTAGGGTTGCTTGCCACATTGACGTGCTGTCTATGTAGCTTCAGTTTGCATTAATGGATGGTGTGTGGTGTGTGTGGGTGTTCGGGTTGGGTATGTGTAGGGATTGCTGCAAGGCAGTTGTAGTTGGCAGCACACCACTGTTTTGTCAATAACTGCTTGGTGTGAATTCTTTTATTCCACAAAGTAGTGTGAGGTGGCCTGCCTGTTGGTAGTCAGTTGCCTTATGTTTGCTGTGAGGTAAGAGAAGCTGCACCGACGGAAGTACTTCAGAGTAACTTCCTTTTGCTAAAGCAAGCCTGGCAAAACCTATTATTTTACTGCCCTTTCACTTAGTTTCCAAAATCTAAGCAATAGAACAGAGCAGACAGTGAATAGTTAGTAGTGTCAACAGATACTATAGGTACTCTGAATGTGAAGAAATAAAAGAGCTTTCTATATTGCCTCATATCACTTTGTCACTTCAAATTACAAAGTTCTCCATACTTTGACAGTTTATTGAGATTAATTGTAATAATTCATGAGTACTAGAATTGTTTTGAGATTTAGAGTGCCCTAACCTTTCTTCTGCAGTATTTTCCACTGTCAATCTATTAGGAAGAAGAACATCTAAACTTCTTATATTCCCCGAAAATTGTGTTGTAACCCACTTTAAAGACTGAAAGTACACTGATTACAGAGAGGATGGGCTTTCTTTAGTTCTTAAGAATACAGCACAGAGAGGTGTTTAGATAACTTTGTGTATTGGAAGTAAAACTCAGAAAATAATTATTGACAGGTTTATTTTGTCTTCATAGCAATACTTCATTTTCCTGGAGAAGGTCATTGAAGCAGATTATTTGGAGAACTGTTTATTTCTAAGGAATGAAAACCATTGTTTTAAGGACTCAAGGACCTTCCTAAAAAATATATGATGCAAATTGGCAGACTTTGTTTCTTTTGGTCCATGTTAGATGTCTTCCTTCATTTTGCCTCCAAGGCATTTTATCTCTGAAATGTGCTAAAAGCTGCACTGACAGGAAAAGACTATAAAGGATCTTTCTGTTGTTTAGGTTTGGAGGCACCTACCATTTGATGAATAATTGTTACCACCATTATAGAACTACCTTTAAGCGTTGTCCAGCTTTTTGTTTTAGGTTTTTGTAATCTGTGTGAAAAAAGTAAAATTCAGTACTTGGAAAGAGAATATTGATCTTATCCGAGAAATGGCAGAACTGTCTTTGTATGCGCTGGAGTTCTTCAGAACATTAGTTCTGCTTTTTATTCCTGATCTGTTCACGGTCTTTTCATGCCATGTAATTGAGTTTATAAATATGTCAAGGGCTGGCATTGAGCCGGTGGCATTTTTATTTATCAAACTAAGCACATTAATATTTACATATTAATAAAGACTGGGCAATAGTTTTTTGTGGCAGGCAAGCTCTTAGTCGTAGTTGATAGTCTCTATCTTGCTTTTATGCAAGGTACTGATTTCTGCTTAGTTTAGGTTTGGTGAGAGGCAGAAGTTGGGAACTGCTACCTGTCAGATAGAAGAAGTGGAGTTCCTAATGCTGTAGAGCATGATACTTCCCACCAATACTCAATTCTTCTGACATTTTTGAGAATGGAACTGTGTAAAAGGTTGCATATGCCTGAGAGTAATTTTAATCCTGAGTTATTAGAGGACTTTTGAAGTAAAGCACTATTTCTCTTCATAAAAGGTACTAACTATGTGGAGGTTTTTTTGTATTTTTCTTCATAGTCTGATAGTATGTTTAGTTTAATCAGGTGCGTTGTAAAGAAAATAAATATTTAATTCAAGTAGTGGACGCTTCTATAGGAATGTTTATGCCTGGAAACACTCAGATGTTTGGGCCATGGAAGGAACCACAAGCAAAATCTCCTGGTTCTTAAGTTTTTCAGGCTAATGTACCCTTTCTCCCTTCTAAAGTCTTTTAGATTTCTTGTTTCAAAAATAAAAATTCTGTGGGATTTTTAATTATCCTCTAGTCTTGTTTTTCCGATTTACTTGTCCTGTGTTTACTGTTGACAGTTTATTTTTCTTCTTTGCCTTTCTTTTGGGAGAGAAAGGCAAGTGATCATCCTTCAAACCTCTGCCACAGGTTGCTAGATTAATTCCCCAAGACATGAAATTTTCCCCCTTCCCCCCGAAAAATTGGTATGTCTTGGTACTTTCAAAAAATGAACAGCTTAATGGGTTTTAATTTGGCAAAATGCGAGAAGGCAATTTCTCTGCTTTTACTGTTCTATTGCGAGGGTGCCAAATACATTACTTGGGCTATAAGGAAGATGGTTTGAATATGAGCATTGTTCCATATCAGTCAAAGAAAGAGCTAGTTAAGACATTATTTCAGTATTTTATCAGATCTTGGAATAAGCTGAGAATTTTGAGAGGACAGGCTTCCTTGCCCATAGGTAAGAGGAAGAGAAGTTTGTGACTACTTATGTTGCACATAACTTCACAAACTAAGGGCCAAATGAAATTACTTCAGTGCTAAAAAGCAACTTTTTTATTCTTTAAGAAATTGATCATTGCATCAGAACTTTAAAACAGAAAAATGCTGCTCAGGATTTGTGCAAATAATTTATATTCTCATGCATATGTATATGTGAGTTATATCTCACTCTTGTCACCATCTGGCTTGGTTCCAATATGCAGAATAAAACAATATTTGTGTTTAGAGATTTCAGTTTTATGACTGGGCTTCTTTGGTTTGGATGCTGTCCAGAGAAAGGTAATCCTTAGCTTACATATACACACCTTGCAGTGGATAAAGGAAAATTACGAGGGAAGTCCATGCTTTACTGGACTTCCAACTGGAAACAATAGAACTTGGGTGAGAAATTTATTCTGCCCTGTAAGTTTTTTAGGGTCTTTTGTCTCTTTATTTTTGAGAATTTTAAGATAGAGGAGCAGATACATTCACTTTTAATTGTGGGTCAGCTGTACTGAATCAACCTCTAGCTGTAATGTGACAGGATTTTCAATTGCCAATAACCTGTAAGTGGTTTGTCTTTGAATTTCTTTGGCAGTTAACTCACTAAAGAAAAAGGAGTTTTAATCTTACAAGGACATTTTAATCTTACATTTGATGTTATTAATTAAATGAAAGCTAGAATCTTTCTAATAGGAAACTCCTTGTCCAGAGATGACAGTAGACAAAACTCTGCTGCTGCCTGCTGTTCCCTCACAAGGCAGGTTTTTCGTCAAGTTTAATGCTAGTTACTTAATGTCTTCCTGAACTGCAGGAAGTTTTTTAGATAGCTTCCCTCTTGTTCTTTAGGATTTTATATGTAAATATATAAATCTGTATCTCGATAGTCAGCTCCCTGTTTTAACACTGCAGTCTTTCTTCTCAAGGTGAAGACTCCCAGCTCCATGTTACGACTCTTGTGCGTCCCAGCTTTTCTCCCTAAAGTATGTCCTCCATCTGCAGAAGGAGGAAGCAGCCTCTTCATCCACTTGTTTTCCCCTTCCTCAATCCC
This sequence comes from Myiozetetes cayanensis, assembly GCF_022539395.1. Taxonomy (NCBI): domain Eukaryota; kingdom Metazoa; phylum Chordata; class Aves; order Passeriformes; family Tyrannidae; genus Myiozetetes; species Myiozetetes cayanensis. Next base: position 36,366,246 of record NW_026087853.1, on the reverse strand, counting down.
AGCTGTGGGTTCAACTGAGCATAGTCATTCTTTAAAGGGGTACGGATGGATAATATTAATAATAAAATAGACACACATACATATATACATCCAAGATACGTAAAGCAACATTCACTCTCTATATAATTTAGCATTATTACAATTATGTTAAATTATATTTGACATTGTTATAATTAACAAGGAGTATTATTTTAATAATAAAGATGAAAATTTGAATAATAATTTAATATAATTAAAATTATATGTAGTGTCTCATATATATAAAGAAAGTATTGGAATACCAGGCCATACGTTTAGTAAATAAGTTCTGACTCTTTTCTGAGGTTCACTGAATATGAGTTTCTGATTTCATACCTTAGCTGTTTTCTCTTAAGATGAGCCAGCTTCTGATACACTTTAAAAAAACACTGATTGCAGTTTTTTGACTGATGTGTCTGACCCTCAAGAAGCCCATCATCAGAGTGTAACTGCCTGCACTGTTAGTGTTCTGAATCTAATACATGGTATACCAAATTCTGATTAGGTTAGTACTCAGATTTAGTGAAAATGGAGAAAGATTCACCAGGATATTAACATTCTGTAAGCGTTCAAACAACAGTTGAATTTAGGAATTGTCTATATGTGGTTTTAGGATGAATTGACTAAAATTTTAGTGCATTAAACACTCACTTGGCTTCTTATTTGCAAACACAGTGGCTTTAGTGTCTTAACAAGATAGGCGTCAAACTAAGGCCACTTCTGAGCATTTCAAACATGACAGCTTAGCAGAAGTTCATGCTGCGTGAAAGAGGAAAAGAGACAAATGTCACCCTGGTATTAGTAGGGAAGGAAGTTGTGCTGCTACCTTCAGATAAGAAATTGAATTGTTCTTAATGATGGCGATTTCTTAGGGTTTTTCAAGTGCTTACTTCTAAAAATGTAAGCTTGTAAATGACAGCTAATTTGGCAGACCCACATCTGGGAGCATTTTGGAAGCTTTTTACAATATGTAACCAAGGATTATGTGAGATGATGGAATTTCAGTAAAGGAAGAGATTTGATAAAGATCTTACGTTGTGTTTTGGTTTTGTCCCCTCCCTTCCACCCCAGTCCCATTACTAGCAGTTACGAAAGTGCTTCTCGTGTGGCATCTCCGTTGGACCCAAATGGACACTTCAATGTAGTCATTAAAGAGGAACCAGCAGATGACTATGACTATGAGTCAAATATTTGCATACAAGGTATAACTGTGAAACAGGAAGACACAGATGAAGAAACTGATGAGTATTCCAACACTGATGATGATGATCCCATTGTACAGAAACACCTCATGAGACGACGTGAAACAGATGGAACTGATGGAGAATTCAGGTCTAGGAAGCGTACGCTGACCAGTCCTTCAGGTGTTGCCAAAGCAAAAATGTTAAAACTGGATAGTGGTAAGATGCCTGTAGTCTATTTAGAACCTTGTGCAGTCACAAAGAGCACAGTGAAGATATCTGAGCTGCCACAGACCATGCTTTCCTCTTGCAAGAAGGAGAAATCCCCTTTGAATACAATCCTGGATACTTTACCTGTATGTTTTGAAAATCACAAAGACTCTTACTCAGGCACTGTCGCTGAGGAGTTAGTTATGAAAAAAGAATCTCCTGGGAGTAAAATGTCACAGAAATACTCTTCAGTCGGAGAGGCCCAGTGGGCTCTATCCAAATCACCTAATCTTAATCTCAGGGGCTCAGTAAATTGTGACTTTTCAGACAAATTGGTCTGTAGCAGAAGGCGACCTGGTATACTGAAGAATCCTGTGTCCCTCAAAGGCTCTGGTAACAATCAAACCACCCTATCATCAGTTACAACTAAAAGAGGAAGGCCACGCAAACTGAAAATTTCCAAGGCTGGTCGACCACCTAAAGGTATAGGGAAAACTGTAATAACGAGCAAGAACACCTCATTGGGGCCTGGGAGTATCGTTCCAGATGTTAAACCAGACCTTGAAGATGTTGACGGTGTCCTTTTTGTGTCCTTTGCATCAAAGGTAAAACCTCACTGTTGTGAGAAAAATTGAAAAGCTTTTTTGATAATAACTTATTTTTAAGATCTTTTTGCTTGCAATCTGGAGGTATATTTTGTTTTAAACTGAGTTTGGAGATTTGTGGCCTCTTTCCAAATCTGTCCTTATACTGTGCCTATATTACTCATAACATTTCCTTACTTTTTGGCAGCTTAGGGAAAAGTAGTGGTATCTGGAGTTCTGTATAAAAGAACTCATACTTGTTTATTAATCAGTCTCAAGTTTTGAATAACTGGTGAAAATTTGATGTGTCCTAGTTTGCATTTAAGTGTTTTAAGGTATCTTGCACTTACTCAAGCCTCTTTATGTATCTAGGAAGCTCTTGACATTAACACTGTTGATAGAGCTGGAGGAGAAGAGTCACAGAATCTTCAGGCTCCTCTACTGACTACAAGTGATCCAGGTACATTTTTCTATTTTTTTTTGAGTGACTCTTCCCTGCAATAAGGGAATTTAAAAAGACACACTGAAAAGTTAATAATTAGGTCAATTTTTTGCATGGTAAATGTTTTTTTATATATTCTCTCTTTTTTATTTTTTGAGCAGATTGTCAAGCAAGAATACATGTGCTGGAAAAGGAATTGATGGAAGAGCTAAAGACCTTGAGGCATAAACAAGTAATACATCCTAGCCTTCAGGAAGGTAAGCAGGCAGTGTACGTGCTGTTGCACCCGGTTGATTATTGTACTTAATCATACTGAGCTGATGATTTCCTACTGGTTGCGATACTGTATATGCCTAATCCATCTGGGATTTAGGTTTTCATTTTCGCACATTCTTGTCGCAAACTAGAAAATATGGAGGTGGCAATAGATGGATCATGAATCTCCAACAGGAGAGCAGGAGTCTGCATGTTATGTGACTCGTGCAGAAGTCACTGAGCCTTCAGACAGTGCCTGTCTTGTAATGATCTAAATCAGGTTGAGAGCAGATGGAGTTGATTTCACTCTTTCATTGAAATAAATATTTCCTGATACTAGAGGAGCTAGAGATCCAGCAACAGTTACTAAGACTGCATTTGCTATATTTGAGTCCATATTTCTTTGAGTCCTTGTAGATCCAGGTTCACTAGCCACATAGAGGGGCCAAGCAAGGTAGTTGTATTTTGTGATCTTTTGTTTATATACAATATTATTCTGAGATAGATGGGAAAAAGTCAAGGATCCACAGAGCAGAACTTAATCTTCTTTCTACTGATGATGTTGAAAGACTTCAGCAACAGTAGTCCTGAGACCAATGTCATTAACATAGTCATCAGAGCAGGTGATGAAATTACTGATCCCAATGGAAGTGTTGTACCTCACGCTCCTGAGGTTCTGGCCCTGCATTTTTCAAGCGTTTAACTGTAATACTGTAGGGATCCAAATACTGATACTCTGATGTGAGCTGTTCTGACTCCTCAAAGAACTTCTTTGGTGGAGAACGCGGGATTATCTTGAGTGCTTTATGCATGAGATATGATGACTAGTAGCCTGTCATTTTTTGCAGTCATTTGAAGGGATGTCTTCACCTCTTGCTAGCGTGGAGATGATATTTCTGTCTTTAAACTTTGCAAAATGGGCATAAGGAGGGGATAGAGAGTTCTTAGATCTGTGTCCTAGATGTGGTGAGAATAAAACAAGATAACCCATCTCTAGCCAAGTTGTACCTTGTTGATACAGCATCAGTGTTGGCAGTTGTATCATGAAAATGGAGTTTTCCCTTGCCATGATTCCAGAAACAGGCATCCCTGTTGTCTAGTGACCTCACTGGCCAACCTCCCCTCACAGGTCCCTGTGTGTTGTTGTGCATTACATTACCACCATGTTTTTAAAAATAGGGGCAAAACCCTTTTGTGGTCAGCTGCTGGGAGTGCTAGCTACAAGGCTAAACAAATGTTACAGTTACGTTAAACCTTCTTGTAGACCTCCTAGATATTGTCTTTACTCAAGAAAAGTATCATAAAATTATAGTATGTTGGCAACCATGTGATACCTTAGCAACTACAAAACTAGCGAGGACTGTTTTACTCTTGAGATGATCCTGCAGCTGAGAATGTGCACAACCCACATGCTTTTCCTCCAGCTTCTGGAGTGGTGTGAAGTGTGTAGTTGAGAAGCTTAAGATTCTTTCTGAGATTCACTGATGAAATGTTGGAGCTGTACCTGAACTCCACAATTGCTGTTGATTTTTAAAGTTTAAAACATAGTGATTGAGGCTGTCTAGATCTTAGAAGCACCATCACTGCAGACTTCATTAAGAAGGGAATCCAACTTAAGCATGTTAGAAGGAAAGCTTCTGCTGGAGTACTGCAGTACTATATGGGATGCCTCTTCTAAGCTAATTTGAATCTCATATTATATTCCTGAAAATTGAAGGCACTGTTGCCATACATTGTATTTCAGATTTGTCAACTGCCACTGATGGAAAAGAGAAAGTTCTTAAGGCTCTTCATTTGCTACTATTTGACTGCAGCAACTGAAATGTAGCAATATCATGGAGATGATAGAAAGTAGTAAAGGTGATAGTTCACCTGTCATGTAGGGGGATGTCTGTGGTGACATAATACTTAATTGTTACCATCTCTTCTCCTGTGGCTGCCTGCGTGCATTTCATGTTGCTCTTGGAATCATCCTCTTGTTTTTTGTCTGGGTGATCCTAAACTGAAATAGTAGATACTGTGTATGGGTGATGTTCTTTTTTTTTTTTTTTTTTTTTTTTGAGTATTAAACAAAGATAGGCTTGATTTTGGAGGTGACAGAATGGAGTGTCAAGAAAAATAAACTCTGTATGCTTTTCCATTTTGTTTGAAATAGAGTTTGAAAATAAATAGATGGCATCCTGACATTTGTCAGTTAACACGTTTTTATACAAAATACCAGATTGACTTGCTTGCTTCTCATTTTCCCTATGTAGATATGAAAATTCTATCTCACTAGACTACCTTTGATAACAGTATCTGTTTAAACAACCATGTTTGAGATCTGTTCCGTGTTTCCAGGCTGCCTGTAATCTGGTCACTGTGTTGCCTCTTATTAAAATAAATGTGTATCACCAACACTGAGATATCTATGCAAATACTGCTTTATATTTTTTGAACCTTGTCAAGTCATACATGTTCAGTTTCAAAGCTCACACGTTTCATTTATTAATTTTAGACATATTGGCAACAGGAGCAACATTTGTAGGTTTCTATAGCTAAAAACCAAAATAGATGTTCTCAGCTCCCAACTGTGAGCTGAATTTGATTGACAACAGTAATTTTTGGAATTCGGTGTGACAATATCTTCTGGTGCAAAGTGAAATTTCCTAGCTTCTGCTTTTCTCAGCATTTCTGAATCTATATTTATTTTGTCATGGATAAAGATAGCTTTTGTAACCAAGTAAATCTTTCAATTTGAGTATTTGGGGACAGTTAGTGAAGGAATGTATTGTAGGCAGTTAAGTATTTATGGGGGCATCACCAACATGGATTGTTTAGTTTCCTTATGGCCATCTTCTCCCCTGCTTCAGGGGAAAAATAAGTGTTTTATTGCAAAGTGCCAAGTCCAGGGAAAAAAATTAACTACTGAGACTGGGATCATTTGATGAACTAAGTTCTGATATCAGTCTAAATACAAGTTTGTATCATAACAAACATACACACATTCTTCAGAGCTAAAATGTGCTTTGTTCTTCTCTCTTACTGCTGGTTGAAACTGATGTGTGTGTGGTGTATGTTCTTGTACAACATTAGCTTTCAGTACAGAAGGGAATGTAAGTGCCACTGGCAGGGTTGATAATTTAGGTAGTAATATGAAATGTCAGTCAGCTTTGTTGGGTTCAGAAAGTACGTCTAGTCTTCAAGGATGTAGACAGTGCTGATTTCTTCAGAAAAACAAGCAGAAGCTTTTACTGTGAGGTTTATTACAACACTAGCACTGTGGTTAATAAATTTCTGTGAAAACTTAAGAAGTAATCAAGATAACTATGAAAAGTAATTCAGTCTTTTTTCCCCTCAATTTCCCATTACATAAAATACTCTTCAATTCATACCTGCTATAAATCCAATATAAGTAACAGTTATAGGTGCTAATGCTGTTTTTCAAGTCTCATAAAATGGCAGGTGAATGCTAGAAAAGCCTGTGTATAACTTAGTGGTTTATCTTTTAGTAAATAACTTGACTTTCTTGTAGTGGGATTGAAGTTGAATTCTGTGGACCCAACAATGAGCATCGACTTGAAATATTTGGGTGTGCAACTTCCTCTTTCCTACTCAAATTACTCGTTGTGGAGCTATCCCGGAACCAATCCCAATTCTCCAGGTGGGTAGAATATGAATTTGATGAAATCCAGAGTATTACCTTTTTATTATCAATGATGAGAAGGAGAGAATGACCATTTAGTTCAGCTTAATATCTTAAAGAGATTAAAGTGGTATTGAAAGGACAAAATATGAGAACTTCCTTGAATCATTATGTGGTTACTAGCCAAAGAGTCCTGAGTAATTGTGGCTGGATTGTCTTCAGCCTTCCTGTTTTGTGATGGCTGTGATACCTAGTTTATTTTATACTGCCCTTTCAAATTGCTCAGAAAAAGCCTAAGCAATCTAAATTTGTCTAATGTTGCTCACATGCAAAACAAGCAAACAAAAAATTGTCTTTTAGAGAGCTGAGATTTAGAATTTTCCAGAAGAGCTTGAGATGCCACTTGGGAGCTACCCTGTAACTTCTTAATAATTATGTATTACAAAAGTGCTGACTGATTATGCTTTTCTAAACTTACTTGGTATCCAAACAAGTGCATTTCTCATTATACTGTGACTGTGATTCTAATACTGTTGATAGGCATTGTTTTTAATGATGGATGAAGTGTATCTTAGTTTATATGTTTATCTGTCTTCTACTTAACTTTTCTCCCACTGTAGTATTCTGATTACTGCGTCTTTCTTAATCTGCTGCTTTTGGGAGCTGGTAGAGGCAGACATTGAATCTCAATTTTGTTTACACTGCAAGAGAGGCAGATTCAGTTCAGAAGACCTCTGTCAGCTTGGTGTCAAATGCAATTATTTCTAGCTTAGTAATACCTGAAATGGTCACACAGATCCCTGTTCATATTTTTACGTTCTAACTTAGCTCTCAAAGCTCATGGATAACTTGTGAGAGATGTCACTGCCTTTTGTGGTAATTTACTGTCCATGCCCCTAATTGATCTGAATTTAACAGAATACCAAACATTAAATGAAGTTTCTACAGGTCTTGTAAAAGTCATTGACTCAATGCAGGGGAGAGAATCAAATTACTTGTCTTGCTGAGTGCGGCTGTAGAATCAGATCAAAACTGCCTGTTCCATTTTAGCCTACTAATTAGTTGATTGGCCCACTAGACTTCTGGAATCAACTGCTTGCATCATTGTTAAGGAGACTAAAACTGAAAATATAGGAGAAGACACTTTTTGTATGGGATAACAAATGCATGATCATACAGAAGAACTCTACAGGAAGCTTGTATTTGTTAGTATTCTGTTAACTGGAAAAAAAAAAAAGTCAAAATCAAGTTGCTTCAAACTTTTTTATTTTCTACTGTTCATCTATTCCTGAAAAGGAAAAAGTAATAGAATCAAGCTTGGTTCATAAATTGAGGCTAGCTTTCTTCTTTTCCAGATACTGGATTTCCTTTTGTTTCCAGAACAGGAAAAACAAATGATTACACAAAAATCAAAGGCTGGCGAGGGAAGCTTCATGGTGCTTCTAGAAATGAAGGTAAAAAAAAAAGTAAACCGAGAGAAATCAGTGTCCATATTTCCAACATGTGGCCTTTTTCTTGACCATCCATATATCTTGCAGTTTGGTATTGGTGTGTGTCTTGACAAGAAATATTTTTATGTATTGAAACTGTTACGATTAAAGAATTTTTTAGTACTGGTTCCATAGTCAGCATGGAGGTTTGTGAGGGAAGAGAGAAACGTGCTCTGAGTAAGATAAAAATACATGTCTTCTGTTCTATACAGAAGGCTTGAGTGAAGATGAAAGCTGTTATAGTTTTGGTTTTGTTAGTTTTGAGTTTACATGAAAGTATGGTAATTCCAGAATTAAGTTGCCTCAGGGACCCTAAAGAACTAGAGTAATTTTCATTTATATTGATGTATTTTTAACTCTAGTTAGAGCAGGTATTCCTGACATATTTGATTACTTCACCATACTTTAGGGAGAAATGGATCATTGGCAATATGCCAATTTTTTACTTTATATTTAGCTTAAATATTTATATTATAACTTTGATGCCCAAAAAGGCACTTTTATGGGACATTCCAGATATGTTGGGGTGTACCAGGTAGTTCAGGTGCTTAGGAAAAGCAAAGTAAGAATAGAAACACGGAAGCCCTGCCTGTTGAAGGCTTGTTTTTGTGAGTGCTGTGTGGTGTCTGGCTGAGATGGAGCTCATTTCCCCATAGCAGCCCTCACAGTGCTGTGCTCTGCATTGGTAACTGGAAAGGTGTTGATAACACACCAGTGTTTTGGCTACTGCTGAGCAGTGCTGGCACAGCACCAAGGCTGCCTCTCCAACATTCCCCATTGGCACTAGGCTGGTGGATGGGCATGATCTTGTGAGGGGACATAGAACTCAAAATGACCAAAGGGACATTCCATACTATGTATCTACTCAACAATAAAAGCTTAAGAGAAAGGAGAAAGAGTGGGGGCAATTGTTATTTATGATGTTTGTCTTCTGGAGTAACTGATGCTTGTACTGAAGCCCTGTTTCCCAGGAAGTGCCTGGACATCACCTGATGATGGGGGCTAGAGAATAAATCTTGTGTTTTCCTTTGCTTCCACACATGGCTTTGCTTTATTAAATTGCTTTTGTCTTGACCCATGAGGTTTTTTGCAGCTTACTTTCAATCCCCCACTCTACTGAGAAGGAGAGGGATGGAGTGGCTTGGTGGGCACCTGGAGTCCAACCAAGGTCAACCCACAACAAATACACGTGTGAGATCTCCACAAAAACAGTGGTTCAGGCCGCTGGTTGTGTTTCAGAGTGGATTATATTTGGTGTACCTACATTTTTTAAGAGATGTATTTACGTATTCTATAATGTTATTATATTATTATTATAAATTATATTATTATTATAAATGTTATAATATTATTATAACATTTGTCAGTGTGTTTTTCCAGGGCTTAAAGTACTCTTTTATTTATTTAGGTGGCAGTTCGGAAGGTTCACTGAAGAATCGCTCAGCATTCTGTAGTGACAAGCTGGATGAATACCTGGAAAATGAAGGGAAATTGATGGAAACAAGTATGGGGTTCTCTTCTAACACTCCCACTTCTCCTGTGGTGTATCAGCTTCCCACTAAGAGCACTAGCTATGTGCGAACACTCGACAGTGTTTTAAAGAAGCAATCCACTGTAATTCCATCAACATCTTTCACGTTCAAGCCTGTTCCTCCATCATCTACCTCTAGGAAGACAAAGTCTCAAACCAGACAGACGAACAGTAGAGTAAGGTCATCTTACAAGCCTATTCTGCCTTCACCTTTTCTTGCAAAGCAGAAACAGAACTCATCAGGGTCAGGGGAAAAGGCTTCTAAGTCTGCTAGCAGTTTGAGTAACCAGGCAGATGGTTTTGTGCTGCCAGCTGTGGATGAAAATACATTTCCAAAACAGATTAGTTTGCGTCAAGCACCACAACATCAACAAGCAGCTCGTCCACCAGGTTTGTCTAAATCTCAAGTGAAGTTAATGGACTTGGAAGACTGTGCTCTCTGGGATGGAAAACCACGTACCTATATTACAGAAGAGCGAGCAGACATCTCTTTGGCAACCCTGCTTACAGCTCAGGTAGATCTGTAATTGTTTCTTTCCTTTCTGTACTGTTGCTTTTTTTAATCTGCCCATTTACTGATATTGCACAGACATGCAGAAAAATAAGACTGAAGCTGCTAAGGAGCATGACAAAGCAGGAGGTTACTTTGTGGTGTAGGCTTGGCAGTGAAAGTTGAGGAGTGCTGACTTAGCAGTATGTGAAAATGCTAATTGTGATAATAGCATGGTGATACAAATGATGAATAATTTGAGTTCTCTAACATTGTCACCATTAAAAATTCTGTTATTACAATTGTTGTTCAGTAACTGCATTTCCTTGCTCTTTGTCACTTTTGTTTTTTCAGTTGAGCTAACTGCAAGACAATCATGGTCATGTAACTTGGTTGTCGCACGATAACTTCTTTTGCTTTTTCCCCATCTCACTTATTGGCAAGATGGTTTTGCTGTTTCAGATTAACTCTCAGAAGACCTCAAATGCAAACTCCCCTCTGTTTTGGGGGGTTTTCTTAGGTATAGATGCCAAATTTTCTATGTAAACAATGTAGTTGGAAGGGTTATTCTAAATGAACTTTGAATAGCATTTTGCATATGCTTGATTTAATTTTAGTAAAATATGCCTCCTACTAAAATTTGAGGTTTATATTTCTTTAAAACCTTTTTTTAGGCATCTCTTAAAAACAAACCCATCCACAAAATAATAAAACGACGAGCACCTCCTTGCAATAATGATTTCTGTCGACTGGGCTGTGTATGTGCCAGTCTAGCGCTGGAGAAACGTCAGCCTACCCACTGCCGCAGGCCAGACTGTATGTTTGGTTGTACTTGCTTGAAGAGAAGAGTCTTGCTGGTGAAGGGAGGATCAAAACATAAGAAAATGATGAAAAAGGCTGTACGTGGAAATCTTGTGCTGTATGGAACACAAGGACAACAGCAAGAACATGAAGATGTGGAAGAAGAGGGTGATGGGGAAGAAGAAGAGCTGAAGCAGAAAGATAAGAAGAAGAGAAAAAGAGTGGAATACAGTGAGTATTGGTGGGAAATATATATATGCTTTTATATAACTGACTAGCAGGAAATAGCACCTTTTTTTTTTTTTTTAATTCTTACTTACCTGGTCAGCATTTTGGGCACTATGTAGTTGTTTATTGCAATCAAATAGCTGGAGTTTCTTTTTGGTAATTTAAGCTCTTGCTCAAATCTCCAAATATATCTAAAGACTATGAATATGAGATAATTACTGCTATCACTGTTGACAGTATTCACTGTGATAATGCTGTTATCTTTCCCTGTTACCAGGTGAGTATCTAGAGCTGTATTTTCAGTTGCCATATATAGCTACATAGTTCATTGGCTTCTGTGAAAATAGAGTGATTTATGGTCGTTTCAGACCTGGCCTAAGGTATGCTCAGGAAACAAATTGGTAGAAATTGTTTACGAATTTATATTTTTGTTTTATTGCTAGTATTACCTTTAACAAATGCTAAAAGTGAGCATAGTGTTCTCTGGTGTTCTACCAGAATAAATTATTTTGTCCAAAGAGCTGTGGTATACAAGTCTAGGGTTTTTTTGGTGTTTTGTAATTTTTCAGTGCACAGCATCAGTGAAGGTCACTAATTTTCAGTGCCTTTGTGTATCTGCTATCACAGTTCAAGTGAGCAATGTTTAGTGTAGAATCATTTGATTATCATTTCCTCTTTCTTGTGGACAAATCCCAGTCGCTTTTGACTATAATTTGAGGCAAGAAAAACAACCGGTAGTATGTCTGGCAGTATGAACTAGTGATTGCTGCATGGGCTAGATCTCAAGCTCAAACAAAAAGTTTTAGATGAAGGTTCATTTGTAAGTTATGTTTGGTTTTATTCTTTTTTTCAGCTATCTGTGACTCAGAGCCAGAACAGCCTGTTAGGAATTGTCCATTGTGGGTGAAAGTAGAAGGTGAAATAGATCCAGAGCCAATTTACGTCCCAACACCGTCTGTTATTGAACCAGTTAAATCTACGGTACCGCCCAACCCAGAGGTCTTACTCTCTAGTAGGAACAGATCTTCCAGTGGAATAAAACCAGGCAGAGTGTATACTCCTAAACCAAATCCAGTGGTAAGAGAGGAAGAGATGCATGTTTTTCCTTGTATTGAAAATTAAAACAAAATGCTACCAAAACCTTCTGTGCTAGGCAATTTTAGAGAAATTTGAGGTGAAAGCCTGACTGCCCATAAGTATGTTGATAAGCAAGAATTAATTGATTGTATATAAATCTTTAACTATGTCTATTTATGTTGAGAATTTACTGTAGCAATATGCAGATGGTGAAAGGTCATTATAATTCACTAATAACCTCATTTAAAAATGCAGTAATATATGGTATTTTTGTCAAAATGACTGCTAGTCCTGTAATGTGTATGTGAGTTATTAGCTACATAGTGTAGCCTTCTAAGTAATGAATTACTTGCAACAAAAGTTGGGATACAGGCACACAGTGTTCAGTGGAGTTCTGGGTATGTTTTTCTGTTCTTTCTTGTGTTTTCACTGCCGATGTTGGAAGAATCTGTCTTTGCCTTTCCGCTCACTTTAGTATCTAACGAAAGCAACAACAGCAGTAGAGTTGAGTATAGTTACATCTGAAGGACAAAGATACCAGAGTTGCTGTATAATATATACCAGTTGCTGTATAATATATACCAGATAGTGTTGCAAATACATGACATGATTTCTTTCCCCACTTAAAAGAATACCTGAATGGGTTTGAGTTTTTTGGGGTGGTGGTGGTGGTAGACTGGGCTTATGTGATACTAAGAAGGCAGATTTAACTTTAAACGCTAGACTTTTCGTACAAAGCTGTTTTATGAATCTACTGTGCATCTAGAATGGAGATGTGTGGGGTTGTTTGGTTTGGTTTTTTTTAGATTCGAGAGGAGGACAAGGATCCTGTCTACTTGTACTTTGAAAGTTTGATGACTTGTGCAAGGGTGCGAGTATATGAATACAAAAGAGAGGAGAAAAAGCAGCAAAAAGACAAAAGTGATTCACAGAGTTGTAGTGTAAAGGTAAGAAGTCACACTGTAACTAGCATGTATCATAAAACAGGCAAAAATATTGAAAATGTTGAAGTAATTATTTCCCCAGAAACTCCTACATGACACAAGGGCTGGTCTTGCATTTGGTGGTGGTAGGGCTGTGGATCCTGGAGCCTAAATCATATACCAGTGCTAGTAGACTTATCCTGTTGCTGTGACATATATTGTTTTGTCTGAGGAAATTCCTGGCTGCCAAGTGCACTATCACGTAAGGCTTTAATGTGCAGTGTTAAAAGAGCTGTTCTAAGACTGTAATGTTGTCAAACACAGCATATGTTTTATGATTCATGGTGAATTAGTTAATTTTTTGATGTGACTTTTAGTGTGAAAGTGAGATATATAAGATGAATATTTTTCTTGCATTTCCTTCCTCCAGCAGGAGCGTGAACCGGAGCTTCAGCCTCCTCAGAAGCCAACCTGTGAGGTACACAAAGACGCTAATAAAGCAGGAGGTAAGAGCTGAGTCTTGAGTATAACTCAACCACTTTGTAAGTTACATGTTTTTGTGGGATTTTTAAGAAAAGTTGCAGCTACTGATAAAAAGTCCATTTGCTGGGGGAGTTTTTACATTTGTCAATAAAAATCTAATGATGTGCTTACAGTTTCCTGTTTTCTTAAGCAGCTGTGTATGTGTGGGTCACATGGGAGATATGAGCGTTAAAATGAGACATATACTGGAGGCATTGTGTCATCCACTAATGAAATATAGCTACCTTTTTGAGCTGATTTTTTTTCACTGTTTATTGTGTACAACAGCACACTCTACATTTAAGCATGGGAATGGAAAAATAATACAATTAGTTGAAAATGCTGGTGCATTGGTAGGTGAAATTAAAATGACCAGGACCCAGGGCTCAACATCCTTACAGTTTTGCAAAAAGGGACATTTTATCTCTAATGACAACAAAAGGTCGTGCTTGTGTTTACACACCTTCTGCAAAACACAGTTCTGCTAGCATCGTGTTTGCCCCTTGTGCTGTTATAGGACAGTGGTCCTTTTCTGACTCCAAGAGAAAAGTGCCATCTCTTGAATAACCAGTGATGCCCTCTACTGTATGTTGGTGGTGTTTGTATTGAAACTACCCAGCTTTGTTTAGCTTGTGATGCAATGGGATACAACCTGACGTGGTATGGCTGCAGGGAATGAACCATGAGAAATAGTTTCATTAGTTTTGCTGTGAGTTTTTGCTTGCTTGTGGAGCTCTACAAGGGGAAGTGATGTTTTGAACAGTTCTTTTACTTGTTGCCCTGCAGATGAGCTGAGGCAAGGGTGGAGGTGTGGGCAGAATGAAACTGTTTGACTATCCAGGTGATTAAAATATCATAGTATTGCAGAAACCTATTTCAATTCTTTCTCAGAGAAAAGCTGGTGTTCTTCCTGTAGTGAGGGGGACTCTTTCTCCACCTCCTATGTTCATCACACCACTCAAGGTGAACCAACCAAACTTATTGAGATTATCTCTGACTGCAACTTGGAGGAAGATCACAATAAGATCTTGACCATCTTATCACAGCATATCAACAGTAACGTACCACAGTGCCTCAAAGTGGGTAGCTTCTTTATTGAATTGGCTTCGGAACACAAGGCCCAGGATGAGAACCACCCTCCTGTCAGCTCCTCCAGAGTGAAAATTTCAGTGCCGTCCTCCCAGGACAAGGATGAGAAGCCTGAGATACCTGTCTTGGAGACTCCTGATAGCGCAGTGTCGTCGTGCAATAACTCAGAAAGTGTAAAGGTCATGCGGGCAGACCCAATGGACAAACTGCAGGAGAAGTTGCATTGGGGCAAAGGCTTGCCTTTTTATGCAGGAGTTTCTCCTGCAGGAAAGCTGGTTGTCTACAAATGCAAAGCTAATATGAGCCCCTCAGGCTTGATTCAGGTGGGTCCCTCTGCCTTTACTGTGGACATTAGATGCGGTTTCATCCAGTATCCCAGAACTCTATGAAGGGAAGAACACTCTTTTATTTGTCTACCTAGTCTTTTGCCTGTCCAGACAAGAATTCTTAGTATCTGATGGCATTCTTCCCTCTCCATAAGCGTGTCCCTTAAGAAATCTGATTGGAATTCTGGCGGTTTAGCTTGTCTTTTTGGCTCTTTGGGTCTTGCTGACCCAAGTATGGAATCTTTCTCAAGATCTTTTTGGTGCTTTGAAAACCCCCTGAAGATGCATTTGGCAGATAATACTTCTAAATGAATGACTGTTAGAGTCCACAAGAAGAACATTTTCTGAGGAAGTATACACTGGGACAAAACTTGAAAATGAAAATGTAAACATTAAATTGCTTTTTGCTACAGCTTACTGTAATCTTCATTAGTAACCTGCATCCTCATTGTAGAATTTAGGTTTGGCATCAAGAGAATTCATAATCCTAAATTCATAGTGGGTCTTGCCCTGCAGTTCTGTTCTGTGTTGCCGACTTGGTGTTAAAAATTGGTGGTAGGAACTGTGGGGCTAGGATGAAGATCTTTTCCTTCATAAGTATTTATGGTTATAGTAAAATCATTTTCAGGGAAGGCATATGAATTAGAAAATGAGAGTAAAACATTTTCATGATACTTTGCAGATATGGCACTCTCAGAGAAGTGAGCGAAGAGAGTAAATTTTAGGAGTAGATTTCTTTTATAAATTAAAAGTTGATCAATAGAAAGAGTCTGGACCTTATTTTGTAGTGTGTTAAATATATTTGGCTTTTAGAAGGTATTATTGAACAACCTGAAAGTAAAGTGCAACACTAACAAAACTTCTCGTTGTCCAGTACACATAAAGCCTGACATTCAAAAAGATATTCTGTTTTTCTCCTCTGCAGTCAGTTACCACTACAACTTTGAATTTGAAGTTAGTCAACTTATCATACTTAAATTACAGTATCAAATGACAGTATGGATAAGGAAAAAAGCTGATAAAACTTTTACAAGCTCTTCAGAGTTTTGTCTCAATGTATATATCATCAGTATTCTTCTTCTGTGATGCTAGGACTTAATTAGGTTTGAGAATTTTATCCAAAATTGTCCTTGAATTCAGGAACCCATTTTTATTCAGGACTATATCATAAGTAAGGGACAGGAAAAACAGATGATAGCTTCACTCTGTCTAATTTCACTGATTTCACATGTTTCTTGGACTCTAGAGGTTTATGTGAGAGTCTGAGTAGCATTTAATATCTGTATTACAAAGACATAACAAGAGTTTGAAGTTCTCCCAGGCAGTAAGGAAATTAGGAATTCCCATTCTGAATTGCAGTGTTTTTTTGAAAAGACATTTAGAAGTCCCATGGAGTGAAACGCCTCTCCAGAAGTGGTGAATTAGCGTTCTTTTCACAAAATTTCCCTTTTCCACTTTTTTCAGGTTAATGATAAAAGGTATCCTCAGGCCAAACTGCTTTTGGGACAGATGGGGGCATTGCATCCTGCCAATCGGCTAGCAGCTTATATCACAGGCAGGCTGCAGCCCACAGTACTTGATATCGCAGCCCTCAGTACTGTGATCTCCAAGGTAGCATCCAGTGCTAAAACACCTGCTTCTGGGACACCATCAGTCCAGGGCCCCACAACATCAACTCCTAAAACTACATCTTCCACCAGCACTACTTCAACCCCCACTGTGACGACTCTGAAAACCCATGTCCCAGCACAGAGACAGATAGGTAGGTTGGAACTTATTACTGTGTTTTAAATTGCGTGAAGCTGAAGTACAGAATGAGTGTACAGCATTAATGTTGATTTCTGTGCAACAGTGCATGCTGCCTTTGGCTGCATTGCCTACCTAAACTGCCTCTGCAATAAATAACCTCTTTAAAGCAGAAAGTTTGATTTTGACTTCAGAGTAAGATTACAGATGATGACTGTTAGTTGTTTTGTTGTTGCTACTAGAGCATGTTTTCAAGAGACAAAAAAGAGTGAATGGAGACATGCTAAACGTTAACTTGGATTTTTGTTTGGGTAGTTTTGTTGGTATCATTTTTAATTGTGTTTCATCAAACACAGATTTAACTTAAAATAAGTAGAGTATCGCTCTAATACGTGGTTCTTCACTGTTAGATTTTCTGCTGATGTGTCATTCATAATTCTCGTGACCACCAAAGATATGTGAAACCGCAGTGAAAGACAAGATGGTCCAAATCTGGATTAGCAAAACAACAAGTGTGCAGCCAATAACCACGCCAGCCTCTAATCTCATTGGATTTCACAAGCTAAACAGAGTTGGATTTAGTCAGCACCTTGAGTTTGGGGGGATAAAAAAAAAAAAAAAAGAGCATTGGAAGATGCATGATGTGCTTGTATGAAGTATCATATCAAACATGAAATGGTTACCTCAGGATGGCAAAAGAGGAAGTTGCCCAACTTCTCAAAAAAATCTGGTACCCACCCACATATTCCCACACTTTAAATGAAGATTTGAAGAAACTTTGCAGGAGAAAAGGATGTTACCTGTGTCCTGGCAAAACTGTAGTTTCTGATTGATTATTTTGTTTCTTTCTGTCTAAATTTTCATTGCCGCATCAATGGTTGTGTTGTTTTTCTTGTCCTGTAATAAAACTTGTTTTCTGTATTTATGCGATATGAGAGACTACATTTCATTGATGGGTGAAGTCACTGCTGCATATATGAATTAAGTGTTTTGGCATAGTCTGGGTTAAAAATGGTATATGCATAAATAACTACAGTGTTTAAGTTGGGCTTACTACATAATCTATGTGCTGTTGTACTCATCTGTAGACATCTAGTGGTGTAGATGCAGTGGTCTGATCCCTTGGAGAGCAAGGGATGAGATAAAGGGTCATCCCACCAGGGATTACTTTCCACTAATTATTTTGTTCCATTAAGTCCTCAGTTGCATGAATGTCACTGCAATTAGAAGGGAACGTGGCAAACTCTATCACCCTCCTGTCACTTTCCCCTGTTCCTGTGTAAGATGAATACAGTAGAAGGGGGATGAAAATCAAGCACCAGTAAAAATGGGAAGATCACACAAGCTGTTACAGGAAGAATTTGAGGTTTAGAAGACAGTTCAAGGTCATTATTTCACTTAGGTGTTTGTTCTCCTTTACTGTAGTTAGAATTGTCCATAGTTTCACAATGAAGAGCAACCCTTCAAGACCTGATTCTTTTGCATGTCCAGGAAGAAGTGCAGTAAAAAGCTGCAGAAGTGGAATAAGGCAGACGTATTTCTAACATGTAAGGCATATTCAGGACTGCCATAATGGTTTCAATTTAATTATAAGGTACAAAGAAACTGGAGGCTCAAATTCACGCTGAAATTGCAATTGTAGCACTTCGTGAAAGGCAAAGAGGAAATCTATTAAAATTTTGACCTGCAAGTTTTTATTTGCAGCTACCCGACCCTCCCCTGGTGGTGTGTTTGCCCAGTTTGTGATAAACAAAGCTGGAACTCTACAGCAGAAGATTCCTGGAGTGAGCGCACGCCAGCCTGCGTCAGGGCCACGGTTGCTCAATATCAAGCCTACACCAATCAAGGTTGCTCCTGTTGTTCCTTCAACACCATCTCCAGCTCAATGCGTAGTCTCTGCTGGGGTCACTACAGCCACCACCACTTCTCCAGTTACTATGGAAAGTACCAGCATAGCAGCATCTACTGTGACCACTTCTAGCCAGACAAAAGCTAGTGAACCTGCCTGCTCTCCTGCAATTACAGTCACAGCTGCTCCTGCAACACCTGCAATCAACACCTGTACTGCGCCCTCATCCACCACTTCTGCTGCTACTGTAAACATAACAAAAACAACAGGGATTGTTGCAGCAGTAGCAACTACATCGTTCCCTAAAACTGTAGTGACACCACCAACTATTACTTGTCCTGTTGTCACAACATCCACTTCTACAGTTGTACTAACAACAGCTGCAGCAGCTACACCTGTGGTGACCACACTAACTTCCTCTGCTGTCTCTGTTCCGATTATATTGTCAGGAGTTAATTCAAGTCCTCCACAGAATCCAAAAAGAGGTAATGCCTAGGTGCTTTGGGTTATTACTGCAAACACTTCGTTTTTTAGTTCTGCCTCTTTCATAGCTGTAATACAGTCTGCAACTGGACTAAATTTATATATGGATTCACTTGTCTCACCACTCTTTCCAAAATAGGATAAGAAATATAATCTGTTACATTGTTTTTTTGCGTTCCAGCCTGAGCTGGTAGACAAGGGAAAAAAATGTAAGCGTCCGGTCAGTAACTGGCATGAAGTGAGCTGAAAGCCTCACATTCATTGCTTGGGCCATAGAAATGTATATCAGAGTTATGACTGCTAGAAATTCATGGTTGGCATTGAGTCCAAGACGTAGGTATGGAATTGCTCTCCTGTGTCATGACTGAGAAATGTTAGTGGAACTCCATGGGGAAAAAAAAACAAACCTGTTCTGGTCTGTTTGGTTCTATGCATTCTGCGAATAATAAAAAAAAAATGCTTTCAAACAAATTTAAAAGAGATCCAGTTGTTTCTAAAATATTAGTGCTAGTATTTAGTAAGAATAATGCTGATTTGTAGGCTGCTCTCTTTAATTGATTTTTGTACAACCTTTTAAACGTTTCAGAAGATGCTACTCCACAAGCTGCAAGTAAGACTCCCCCAAAGATATCTCCTGGAACAGACAAACGTGTCGGACCTCGATTGTTGCTGATCCCAGTGCATCAGACACCTTCTGCTTTGCGGCCGCTAAACAACACACAGCTTGCGCAGAGGCAGAGGATGGTCCTTCAGCCTCTCAGGAGCCCTGGTGCTGTGAACCTGTTCAGACACCCTAATGGGCAGATCATTCAGCTTGTTCCCCTGCAGCAGGTTCGAACTGCAGGTGCCCAGCCCAGTGTGCAGCCAGTGATGCTCCGCAATCCAGGTACAAATCCAGTGTTTCTTTCTTTCTTGACTGGTGTGTTACTTGGAAATGTAGTAAATGACTCTGTGATGCTCCTTTCCCCTGCTGGAAGTAATTGAACAGAGTTTAATTTGGTTCTGCCTGAGTAGTTGAAGAACGCAGTGTAATTATTCAGATGCAATACAATTTAAATACCATGTGTCTAAAATGCAGCAAGTGCAGTTAATAGCTAAGTCACCAACATTTAGGAGTTGTGTGCAGCAAGTAAAAGGGTCTCTGTGTATGGCAATGGAGTCATTTCCATTGTACTGTCACAACTTAAAAGAAACTGTTGATCTGGTGATTCAAAAATAATTCTTGTTGGAGATTCTCTTAAAAAGAATGAGCTGTTACCCATGTTTTCACTGAATGTGCTGCTCTGCTTTTGTTAAGTTTCCAGGTTTGTTAGCATGTTTACAGAAGATACTCAGGTGAAATGTGAAACTACAGTACAAAATTGCCAGGATTTTTTCCTCTTTAAGATTGTGAGAAGAAAAATAAGTGTGATTTTCAGCTGTTTCTCTGGTACACAGTTGAAGGCAGGGTTGGAGGAGTTAGAAATTGCAGGTATCTGACAGAAAATAAGTAGAATGCCTATTGAGCATGCTATTGTATGTATTTGTTAGTTATAAACAAAATGTACTTTAAATGCATATTTACAGTAGGACTTTTTTTTCTGTTCTCCCTTTATCAAAAAGCATCTTGAAGAAAGGGAGGTAGAGTGGTGTGGAAGGGAGAGCTGAGAGCAAGCACAGCAGATAAAACTGTGGAGAGAAGAGAAAATAATGCTGTGCCTTAGTTGAGGTTTGAGCATGAGATGTAGCAAAGAATCAGTCAAGAAGTTCATTTAATTCCTTTCTGTTTCGGGGCTTTTGCTGAAACTACTTGCCCATGGTAGTATTTTTTACTTCTTGTTTTATAGAGTATTGAAATGCTGCAGAAGAGTTTATTAAGGTGAAAAAGATTGTGTAATTTTGACACAGGTTTGTTTTTTTTTGTTTTTTTTTTTTTTTTGTTTTTTTTTTTTTTTTTTTTTTACAAAATCCCACTTTCCCTGTTTTGCAATAAATGGGAAAGTAAAATGCAGAGAACTTTCAATGCAGTGCCTTTTCTGATTGAAAAGCTTAATGATAAAACTTACAGTTAAGTCTGTTGATTTTAGAGTGACCACCTCATGTGTTTTACTGTGGTGCTCCTTAAATAATTTCAAGTTTGTATCTCTCTATGCAGGACCAACTCTTTCACTGAGAACTTGTGGTCAAATAGCTGATTACACTGTGATCCTTGAGAATGCTGTCTGCTTCTAGTACAGCATCAAATACTAAAACTGAAAGAAAAAAGTTTGTTTGAGAAAGTATGAGTTGCTGTTTTGTTTCCCTCACAGGATCTGTTGTAGGAATCCGGTTGCCTGCACCTTCTAAGCCTCCTGAGTCACCTGTGTCTCCCACTTCCTCTGTGTCTTCCACTTCTCATGCCACAAATTCAGCTGTACAAACTGCAGTACCCAAGTTATCCCCTCCATCTAACCCAGCCACTCAAACATCTTCTCTTCTTCCTTCAGTAACAAGTTTTGTGTCACAGGCAGGCACTCTGACTCTGAGGATCTCTTCCTCTGCTGCTAGCAACATCACAAATCAAACAGCCTCTGAGTCTAAAGTAACCTGCAGCTCAGGTGGTCTGCCAGCTACCACCGCTAATTTCATACCTTTACAGTCTGGTAGTTTTGCTTTACTTCAGCTCCCAGGACAGAAGACTGTGCCGAACTCCATTCTTCACCATTTTGCATCTCTTCAGAGGAAGAAGAGTTACAGGAAAATATGCAAGAAGGAGGACTCAGGTGCTGCTCAGCAGAAGGAGAATGGGAAGGCTCCACGCTCAGATGACACTGAAGCTACAGAGTCTGAGGTCACAGTTTCAGATGGGAAACAAGAAGAAAATGAGTCGATTAACCAGTTAAATACTGCTGAAGAGTCAGCATCTGGCACAATCACACCTAGTGGTGATAGGAATTCCACTGCATTAGAGGTGGTGGAGAACTCAAAGGTGCTAGAGAGTTCTTGTGATGATAGCTTTTCTTCTCAGCATGATGTTTCTGCAGATGTTGTATCATCTGACCATTCATACATCAGTGAGAAGCCAAATGATGAAGAAGAAAAAGGGTCATCTGAGGAGAAAGAGGATTCTGTCAGTTCTGAAACTGCAGTGGAGGCTGTTTCAGCTAATTCTGAAACTCTTTGTGGGTCATCAGATCAGACTTCAGTTGTTCCTCTGGATAATGCACATCCACAGAGTCTTGAGAATCGGGAAACCGCCCTGTTGAAGAACCATGGGAATGAACAAATAAATGCTGAACAGGAAGAGAAACCAGTAAAAGAGCAGGAAGGAGATGCACAGACACAGATGAAGAAAGCAAATTCTGGGCAGTCACAGAGTCAACTAGAGCAAGATACACAGCTGGAGAACAAGGATGAACAAAGAGGGACTGAACTGTCTCAGAACAAACAAGAATGCCAGGATGAAGCTGCACAGCGAGATATGGAAAGGAAGGAGTACAAGGGCTCTACAAAAGCAGAAAGCATAGAAGAGAAAACAGGAAGTAAGTCTGAATTCAGTTCTGCAAAAGAGCAGGATAACGCTTCAGGAGAAGAACATACAGTCAATACTGAGGAAGCCAAAGGAAACCTAGGTAGGCGGGAAGGCAGTAACAATAAAGAACAAAAGGCTTTTGATTCTCCAGAAGAAATAAAAACGGGTCATGATATTGTAACACATGTCAACAGTTCTTGGAGCAAAATATCTAGCATTGTACCCCCTTTAGAAAATAGAAGTGAGGTGGGTAACAGAGCTGATACATCAGAGGAAAGGGACTTCATGACACCACCAGAACAGAGGGCACACAGAAAGGATTACATGCCCACTATTGATATAACTGCTGATGATATGGAAGAGGATGAAGAGGACGATGAAGAGGAGGAAGAAGATGATGAAAAAACTGATGATTCTGCTGATGAGATGCTAGATGGTGCTTCTGACTTCCCAAGTGAAGAGGAAATAGATGTTGAAAAAGTGGTAAGCATTTAACTATTTATGAAAGGATTTTTTTTTTAATTGACCAACTAACATGTAATAACTCATGGATTTGAAAGGGTATGATGTTTGTGTTTTGGACTTCAGTTTCTTTAGAAACTCTAAATCGGGGTTCCAAGTGGGAATGTCTTTTATTTCTTCTTAGTTGCATGCTTTTTTATCGGTGGCGGTGTAGTGAGCTTTTAGAAATTGTCCATTTTTCAGATAACAGGAGTTATATGAGCAATCTGTAATAGAACTGTTGCAGGCTGTCTTCCTCCAGTATTTACTCAAGTAACTTGGTTCCTTGTAATATGACTTATGATCCAAAAATGTAGCAGGTAATCTAGTATTTCTGTTATTTTAAGCTGCTTCCCTCTACTTAGTTTTTGTAGCCTTAGTTAACATTTATTTCTGGAAGGAATGTTTGAGTCCCTCCTTAAATTCCTTTACATTTAAATAGTATATGGAAACTGTCATTCCCTATTTGATAGAAAACAAGTTACTCCAAAAGTCAGAGAATAAGGGTAAAGCTTTGTGGTTAGTTTAGTTAAGATACATTTATGTTTTAATGCTCATAGAATTTCTATCAAATTTAACCCAAAAAAATTCAAATAAAGCAATCCAGTGGTAACTCCTTAATACATTTTTTATGTATCGCTGTGTGACTTAAAAAGGGCATTATTATTTAAAATTTATCAAGTTGTGGTTTTGTAAGTCAGTCAAATGGACATAAGAAATAAGATAACCTCTTTTTGGGATGAGATACAAATGGAGAGAGAAAGGTTAAACTTAACAGAAAAAGAGGACATATTATGTTAGTTTCTTCAGGAATTTGAAAGTATAGAATTCTTTTAGCCCTTCTGTGTTATTGTAGTCCTCTTGCAGTCAAAAATCTAATTAGAGTTCTTTGTCTTCTAACCACACAGCTGGTACAAACAGGTCCAGAAGATTCCTAAAACACCTGGACAATAATTTGGTACAGGTACTACTGGAGCCAGCTGGGAAAGGTGCTCTCCTCCCTTAATCCCTTACTCTAGAGTGAAATGGCAATTGGTGGCCGTCTTGGCCACAGAAAACGTGAAACAATCAAGTTTAAAATCTTTCATGACAGGAGGAAAAGTGCTAGCAAAACTTCAACCCTGGATATGAGGAGAGCAGACTTTAGGCTGCTCAGGCAACAAGTTAGTAAGGTCCCCAAGGAAAATGCTTTTGAAGGTGCTGGAGTCCATCAGTGCTGCTCACTTTTTAAGTACCACCTCCTAAGAGCACAGGATCAGGCGATTCCAAAATCCAAAGTCAGGGAGACAACGCAGAAGGTCAGCTTGGTTAAGCAGGTATCTTCTGGAGCTAAGGTGAAAAAAGAAAGGTGTCCAGGGGAGGCAAGGTCAGGTGACATGTGAAGACTACAGGGGTGTTGCTCACCACTGCAGGGAGAAAATCTTTGCAACCAAAGATCAATTGGAGTGGAAGCTGGGCAGCACTGTGGGGGACAATAAACAGTTTTTTAAATATGTTGATGGTAGAAGGCAGACCATAAATAACATCGACCCATTACAGGATGAGAATGGTCACCTCACAAACAGGGACATAGACGAGGCAGAGGTGTTTGATGTTTTCTTAGTTTACAACACTGATGATGAGCCCCAGAACCCTGAGCTGGGTGACCGTGACTGCAAGAATGTTAAACTCCCTGCGAACCTTGAACTTGTGCGGGATTTGCTGCTCCAGCTGGATCCCTATAAGTCTATGGGGTCAGGTGGGATTCATTTGAGGGTACTCAGAGAGCTGGCTGATGTTATCACAAGATCTCTTTCAATGATTTTTTGAATGGTCTTGGGAATATAGAGAGGTCCCAGTCAACTGGAAGCTGGCAAATGTTGTTTCAGTTTTTAAGAAGGGCAGGAGGAGTGACCCTGGTTACTGCAGGCCTGTCAGTATCACTTCAGTGACTGGTAAAATTATGGAGAAGATTATTTTGTGAATTACTGAAAAACACTCAAAAGGCAATGCTGTAATCAGTCACAGCCAGCATGGCTTCATGAGAGGAAAGGCCTGCTTATCAAAGCTGATTTCCTTCTATGACAAAGTAACCCACCTACTTGACCAGGGAAAGCCAGTTGGTGTAATCTGTGTGGATTTCAGTAAAGCTCTTGATACTGTCTCTCACAGGATCCTTCTGGACAAAACATCCAGCACATTATCCACAATATCCACACAGCTGGATAAACACATCATGCAGTGGGTGAGCATTTGGCTCACAGGTCGAGCACAGAGGGTAACAGTGAATGGGGGAACATCAGACTGGTGACCTGTTGCTAGTGGGGTTCTGCAGGGTTCCATCTTGGGCTCTGTGCTCTTCAACATCTTCATAAATTACTTGGATGCAGGACTTGAAGGCATAGTAAGTAAGTTTGCCAGGGACATTAAATTGGGAGTAGCTGTTGACTCCCTCAAAGGTAGAGGGGTCCTGCAGAGAGACCTTGACAAATGAGAGGACTGGGCAATAACTAGCCATAGGAAGTTCAACAAGGGAAAGTGCCAGATTCTGCACCTGGGATGGGGCAACCCTGGATGTACAAACAGACTGGGGAATGAGATGCTGGAAAGCAGTGCCACGGAAAGGGACCTGGGGATCCTGGTTGATGGCAAGTTGAACATGAGTCAGCAGTGCCCTGGCAGCCAGGAGGGCAAACCGTGTCCTGGGGGGCATCAGGCAAAGCATCACCAGCTGGTCAAGGGAGGGGATTGTCCTGCTCTGCTCTGCACTGGTGCAGCCTCACCTTGAATATTGTGTGCAGTTTTGGGCACTGCAATGTAAGAAAGTTATTAAGCTCTTGGAGAGCATCCAGAGGAAGGCAACAGAGATGGTGAAAGGTCTGTAGGGGAAGCTGTATGAGGAGCAGCTGAGATCACTTGGTCTGTTCATTCTGGAGAAGAGGAGACTGAGGGGAGACCTCATTGCAGTCTACAACTCCTTGTGAGGGGAAGAGTGGGGGCAGGCACTGATCTCTTCTCTGTGGTGACCAGTGAAAGGACTTGATGGATTGGCATAAAGCTGTGTCAGGGGAGGTTTAGGTTGGATATTAGGAAAATGTTCTTCACTCAGAATGTGGTCGTACACTGGAACAATCTCCCCACGGAAGTGGTCACAGTACCAAGCCTGAGAGAGTTCAAGATACATTTGGACAATACTCTCAGATACGTGTAGTTCTTGGGATGGTCCTGTGCAGGGCCAGGAATTGGAGTTCGATGATC
Source organism: Myiozetetes cayanensis (assembly GCF_022539395.1). Taxonomy (NCBI): domain Eukaryota; kingdom Metazoa; phylum Chordata; class Aves; order Passeriformes; family Tyrannidae; genus Myiozetetes; species Myiozetetes cayanensis. Next base: position 36,340,148 of record NW_026087853.1, on the reverse strand, counting down.
CTTGTGGGTCACTTGTAACTCAGGATGTTCTATTACTCTGTGACAGCCATATCCAGAGTAACTCAATTAAGTCAGCAACTGGCTTTTAGAGAGTCTGTTTAACTTCCAGAAAAAAATTACTAATGACTTCATATTCCAGCTTGCTGTTCTCAGACAAGATAATAGTATCTCAGCTGCATGAAGGTGAGCAAACCGAAAGCAGATGTTATTTTTGAAAGTTTCTTTCAAGATGAAAACTGAATTGTTGCTGTCTTATCTTCACTTGGGTGGTGATAGTTTAATAAGTCCTGTATCCTTCAATGACTTGAGCAGAGTTATCATCAAGTTTTGAGAACCATGGTTAATTCTTTGCCTGATGCCAGATAGGCTTTACAGGTGTGATAGTCTTAGGAATTTGTCGATAAACCCACAATAATATTTAGGTCATGGAGTAGTCTGTTATCAAGGTTGGTGGTTTTAAAACTGTATTTTCTTCTGTCCTGCAAAAGGATGATGAAACAAAAAAATAATTATTAGAGATTGTAAGAAGTGTTTGTTTTGGAAGAAACTTACTGTGCGGGTTTTGACTAATAAGGTTTGGGAAGCCATCTAAGGGTATGTCTTCACCACAAGCTCAGACAAAGACAAGTAAGCTAACCTTGGTTATAGAGCAGTAAAGCTGAGGAATGAGATCTCAGAGGACTGTGAAAACCTGTCTGGAATTTGGGTTTGTTAGTCTGTACTACCTGCAGGTTGAGTTAGCATGCCAATGCCTAATGGAGACTTCAGTTTTGAATCTAAATGTGTGTTATTTTTCACTGGGATGTACTCTTAGTGTAGTGCTTACAAGACAGGCGGAGCTACTATTGTTTGTCAGACTGGGTGAAGTCAGATCGTGTAAACAAGCTAGTAGAGGAAGTTTATTCTTTTCATTAAGTTAGTGGAAACATAGAAGCAGAGAGTACATGCATGTCCACTAAGAGTTTTGTTTAGTGGAAATACTTATGACAGCTCTTTCTCTGTTAATTTGGAATGTTTTAGTTGCTCAGGAAATGGCCATTTAAAACCTCAGAAAACTGTGAGAAACTGTCAAGAGTCAGGATGATTGCTACTTTCCTGCAGTAGCTGTTACTTTCTTATTTAGTACATTATTCTACACTGGTTCTCATTGTAAAGACTTAATTGTTCTTAATTTTGTGTATTAGTGCCCTTCGTATTACCTACTTACCTTGTACTGACTTGGAGTCTGACTTAAGAGACTCTTAGAGCCTCCTCCTCTACTCAGCAGAAAGAGAGACGCTTCCTGAGATGGTGTATTTGCCCTTTTGCTTCTCCTAACCCGAACTGCATCAAGAGAGGCTTAGGAGGGTTAATCATTGTGGATTTGGTAATATGAATAAACCTTCTGAGAGTATCTGTAGAAGCAAACTAATCAGTGTCAGGACTTGTCATCTGAACAAATTCAAGTGCAGTGGTCAGGGAGATGATGTTAAACTCTTGAACCCCAAGGCATGATGATTGCACACAAAGTTCCTGTTGAGAAGGACTGCTTGGCCTGGGCTAAGTCACAGGCTGTGTCTCCTGATTGTTCACATGCATTCTTGTTGGCCTAAGCCAAAACCACATCAGGGGTTGTTCTGGTATTTTAATGCAGCAAACAAGAGTCCCGCAGTTTAGCATACTAAACACAGTTTTTATGTCTGGCAAGTTACTGTATTTTAAGTGTTATTTAAAAGTGATTTTCCATCATTCTTGTTCTGAGGTGAACACTGAAATAATAAGGAACTATTATGAATGAATATAAAATAGTGGTTTAATAAAAAGGAAAGTGACATGTTTTGTGGATGATTTAAGTTCTAACAATCTCTTGCATGTTCTCAGCTTTTAGTCCAGAAGTTACGCATTTGCTTGGGTAATGTCTAATGACATCCGTTGTCACTGATCTCCTTTCTCAGCACTGTCTCTGAGGATCCTCTACCATGAGGAACCAGCAATGGGGGTTTGGGCTACCAGGAACAGACAGAGAGGAATCAGAGGAGAGAGCTTAGAAACGCGCAATGAAAAGCAGAGAGGGAAAAGAGCTGTCATTTCCATACTAACTTTAGAACTTCTTTTGTAGGGTGGGGTTGCTCCTCTTGTGTCTTCATTCCTTGGGGTATTTTGCCCTTAGAAGCTCAAAGGCGTTTAGGAGCTATGTAACTACAGGAAGTAGTTTGGAAAGACTGAAAATGGTGTGGAAAGACTGGTGCTAGAACGGTAGGGCTTCCACAAACATCTTCAAAAATTATGCTAGGCTGTGGATAGGGTTCAGCCTAAGACAGATTGGCAGTACTTACATAGGAATAGCTGTTCCTGATGTTAGAACTTAAGTGGAATTCTGCCAATCTTCATGATTCTGATACTTTTCCTGTTAGGAATTCAGGGGTAGAGAGAAAAGATTTACCATCCCAGAAGCATTTTTCTATTTGGGGTTAGATGTAAAAGTGAAAAAACTTATTGTTTTGCATATATTCACATTTAGAGTGCGTAAACTTAAAGATGTGAAGTTCTTGGTGATCAGCAGTGTTTTAGTTATTTTTTACCCATCTTTCATGAAAAAGTTGCCACATCTTGGGTTTTGAATACCATTTTTCTAATATGATAGCATGTAGAAAGTTCCAGTTCTAGAAGAACTCTAGCTGGATAATTGCTATCATCCCTTCGGTTAGCCCAGTGTAACTTATCAGCACTCAAAAGCTTTACCTTGACAGTGTTTCTGTGGTGAGCTAATTTTTTCCCCCTTTCTTTTTTTTCCCCCTTACTCTGGATTGTACCATCTTTTGAACTACCCTGCATGACCAACTTTCCTGCAGTGTAATGATATCCAAATGTATTTTAGACAGAGTAGTTCTGTTCACTGAAGAAAAACAGTATGCATCTCTTGCATGTAGAGGTCACAGAAATTATATTGTATAAAGTGGAAAAGCTTAGAGAAAGTATCAGAAGGCTTTCAGCATGAAGGTGGCTTTATGAATGACCCAGGAGAGCAGGTAGGATTGAGAAGTGCTCTTTGTATAAAGAAATAGATCTGTGTTGCCTTGTACCTCTTTTATGTGCAGTATTTTCAATATAATTGACAAGCATCTGATCAGTTATTTAAACAGTATCTTTATTTGAATAGTTTTCGTTTAGCCAGTTTTTTTAGAACTCTGGGTTTATGATACTTTTCCTTTTCTTGTCAGACTCTCAGGAGGATTAAAAAAGGCTGTGCAAGCAGCTATGCTATAGGTTTACATCACCTGCTGTAGTTCTACAGAAGGTCTGTGTCTGGGAGATATTGCAGTTTCAGTATCTTAGAATCACAAAATCATTAAGGTTGGAAAAGACCTTCAATATCACCGAGTCCAGCCTTTGACTGAATATCACCTTGCCAACTAGACCATGGCACCGAGTGTCACATCCCGTTGTTCCTGGAACACCTCCAGGGATGGTGACTCTACCACTTCCCTGGGCAGCCCATTACAACACTTGACAAACCTTTCTGTGGAGAAATTCTTCCCGGTGTTCAACCTGAACCTCCCCTGGCTCAGCTGGAGCCATTTCCTTTCATCTTGTCACTTGTTACCTGGGAGAAGGGGCCAACCCCCACCTTGCTACAACCTCCTTTCAGGTAGTTGTAGACAGAGGTAAGGTCTCCCCTGGACCTCCTTTTGTCCAGGCTAAACAACTCGGCTCTTTCAGCTGCTTCTCATAAGACTTGTGCTCCAGATCCTTTATGAGCTTTGTTTCCCTTCTCTGAACACGCTCCAGCCCCTCAATGTCCTTTGCCTAGTGAGGGGCCCAAAACTAGACACAGGATTTGAAGTGCTGAGTGCGGGGAGATCATCACTGCCCTGGTCCTGCTGGCCACACTATTCCTGATACAGGCCAGGATGCCATTGGTCTCCGTGGCCACCTGGGCACACTGCTGGCTCATGTTAAGCTACTTTAGCCAGCACCCCCATGTCCTTTTCTGCTGGACCTCTTTCCAGCCACTCTGCTCCCATGCTTTAGAGATGCCTGGGGTTGTTGTGACCCAAGGGCAGGACCTGGCTTCCAACTTCTTTTCTTCTACTCTCCCTGCCTTCCACACTTACCAGCTAGTGGACTTTCATTTCAGATTCAAGCTTGTATTCTTCTCCTCAGCTGAGGAATTTTTGGAGCAAGCATGAGAAGGAGTTGTTGAACAATTGCTGGCTGTTTGCATAAGTGATATTCTTCAAGTGAGATTTTTATATAGTAGAAAATAGGGTTTTTTAGGACTCTGTAAGCATATAGAGCCACTTCACAAATGTGAAACAACGCTGGCTACTGTTCGCAGGCAGTGTTGAAAATACCTATGCTGAAATGCAGCGTAGTCTTAACTCAGTCACAATTTCAGTAGCTCCTGCATATATGTTCTGGATCTAGACTGCAAGCAGTATTGTTTGACTTCACCAATGTCCCAGGGACATGGTGTCTCCTTAGTTTCATTCTCTTGCTTGGGGAGCAGTGGTGATATGTAGCTCCTGACCAATATGTCAAGTCCCAAGTTATGTCCTGCTTCCTTGGTAAAGGCAGGTCGTTTTCTCTGTGTTATTAGCACCAGGTGGTCCCCGTGCTAACAAGTCTTGCTATGTGGGACAATATTTACAAGATGGACCAAATTAGGATTTTGTGGGCTTTATTGCAGAGAGAGACAGTATTTCCTTAAGTGCCTGCCAGTGCCAGCACCATACTTTTAGAGTCAGATGAGAATTTCTTTTGCCTTCAGGCTGTTCTTTGTATTCATAGAAAAATGGTCATGGTATAGGTGCTCTGAGGGAAAGCTGCAAGAAGTTAGCAGTAGTAGAAAAAAAACTTACTTCCTTCCCAAATGCAGAACTCACCGGAGATCAGAACTGCTTTCCTGGGGAGGGAAGAATGGTGTCTTATAAGTCAGCGTGTGTGGAAAGAAAGAGTTCCCTAAAGCTAGTAATTTCTCATCTAAGGTCACTCTCCTTGCTCTTCTCTTTCTTTTTTGAAAGATGTGACTTTTTGCAAGCACAGAGATAGTAAGTAATGTGTGAGTATGCACAGCAGCTTGTAGAAGTAAGGATGCTTCTCCATTCAGATCTAGGAGCTATAGCTTGTAAAGCTGCTTTGCTTTGTTTCAGCAGTAATATCTTGAATACTTCGTAGTATGGAAAGAGGCGTCAGCTTCTCTGCAAGTGAGTAGTTTAGGAGTTTATACCTCTTTCTACATTGAATCTCTACTGCCAACACTTTGTAGGACTCCTCATGACGTGAATGAATGGTGATGGAAGACTTGAAATATTTAAGAGTGGTTTTATGGGGAAGAGGATGCTGCATCTTAAAAGACTGGGAGATTCTACAGGCACTCTTGCATACATATGTGTATGTATGTAGACACTAAAATAAATACACTGTGTACACACACACATTTTTATATATGCATACATTCCGTTAGTGTTTTTTGAGATTAACTGTTTGCATCGATTTCAGGTAAGTATTCTGTTAAGAGAAGGAGATTGCAGCTCCACAAAAGGAAAGAAAAGAAGCACAAAGAGAACGAAGGATGGAAAGTCAGAAGGAAATAATAGGAGGAGGGCAAGATTGGGATAGTTCAGGGAACTGGGTGAAATAAAGTAAGGAATGGAAGTATCATTACATTTTCTTGTTTGAGGATAAAGAGTTCTTTTTTTCTGTAATCAGACCAAAGATTATAATATAAAAAACTTCAGTAAAAACTGCAATACAAAAATATTGGCTGAAAAGGCATGTTTTCTTAGGGGGGAGGGGTATCACCTGGTACTGCAAATGGCCACAAGATAGATATTTAACTCCTGTACTTGGTACAGCACTGCAGTTGTTCTCTGTCTTCACAGATGGTAGCAAGTTTTCTTGGTCAGGCAAGCATGGAGAAAAAGTATTCTTCAGAATATCGTAAATATTTAAAATAATGATTGGGCAGCATTTTGGAGGGAGCCAAAATCATACTCTTCATCATGTAAGCGGTTTACTCTATGACCCGAAGAAGCTCGATTGTATGATGTTCTGACTTTTGCTGTCTTAAGTATGAGAGACTATTATTAAGGTGATAACTATCTCAGCTTTTCTAAAGAAAAAAGTTAATTAGCTAGAGTCTACGGTAGTAGATTGTGTAAAGGAAGTTTAATCTTACTTGAAAATGGAGGCAGGAAAGCTCTGCCATGTGAAAGCTTTTATCTCACACATAGTAAAAGATTAAATGATAGAGGTGGGTTCTGCCTTTACCAAAATTCATTTTACAGAATTGCTAGTGGGAGGAATTCCTGGAGGCGACATTTAAAATAACCACCTGCCTAGCACTTTTTGTTGGCCAGTGTAGCTGGAGATGTTGATTCTTTAATGGTTCTAAATGTTATAATGTAATCTCATTTGAGACTGAAGTGAAACTGTGTTGGCCAGAGCGCCATTGCTAAGTAGATACTCATTTTAAAAAAACAAAACAAAAACTGTTCCAGGATGCGTGTGAATACAGAGAGGATGACGAGCAGGTGGACATTGAGACCGTGGAGGAGCTTTCAGAGAAGATTAACATTGCCCGTCTGAAGGCCACAGCTGCTAAAATCGAACCTTCCGAACAGAAGTAAGCATCCTTGGAGAGCACTGCATTCAGTTGTGTTTTTTATTGATGAGCTGACATCCAATGAACCCAGTAAGCAACAGGTTTAATGTGATGACAAGATAAAGCAAGGTTTCTGTCAGGCCTTCCTGAGCACTGGTGCTTCCCAGTGTCTGTGAGGATGGTGCTGTCAGAACTAAGGGTAGTTTCAAGGTATCTTAGCCTTTTTTTTCCCCTCTAGTTAACTTGTTTAAGGGGATGTGTTATCTAGTTATGTAAAATTATTGAGTGAATCGCCTCCCTTCCTGCAGACTGAATATGAGCGGAGTCATCATTGTTTTAAACGTGATTTTGCAAGCTCTGTTTATTCTTGCTGGTGGAATTTAGGCAGGAACAGTCATTGGGTTAATCCCTGACTCTGTAAATGAAGGCTTTGTCTTTGGGACCATTGCCCAGGCAAAGAAAGTACTTTCTTATTGACAAATAGTCTGCTACGGTTGGATAGCTTGGCTTTACTTTTTGGTTGTTTCTTTTTGTTACTGCTGCTGCCCTTATATTTATAGTGACAAATGCAAAGTAAAAACATGGCTTACTTGAGGTATGTAATAATAGTCATGGCTGTTTCTCAGTTGCACCAAACAAATAAATGGGGAATGTTTCACTTAATAGTTCTTTTCATTTGAAGAATTTTTTTGTAGAAACTTTGAAAAAACTGGTTATGCTGTATACCTCACAGATAGTTCCCTTCCTGCCCCCCCTCCTTTTAAAGATGCAGCTCCACCTTTATCCTTAGGTGGTGACTTTGCTTTAAATTGTGAAGATCTTTCAGTGATAGAGAAAAACAGATGTTACGATTTGTAAAAAATATTTTAAATGTGTGTGTTCTTTGTTTTCTTGCAGCTCCTGAGATATGAGGAAGCTGTTGTTATTATATATTAGGATAGTAATAAATGTGAGGATTTTGATGGTGGTTCTTGGTGGGGGAAGGATTGCTCCGCCATCTGTATTAAAATCTGTTTTCTTAAAAAATGTAACTTACCAAAACATAATTTAAAAAATTACTTTATACAGCTAACAGTCACAGGCTGAATTTATTCTCTTTGGCATATAGTGAAATAGTTTGTCTTTAGCATTATAAGATAATTGCACAGCTTTTTAGAACAGTTCAGTTATTTTCAGGATAATGGCGTTGGAGATAAGAGTTCACTTTCTTGAGAAAGTTCAACGTTATCCTGCTTTCATGCAGTTATACAAAGAAAAGTTAATTTCAAGGCACCAAAATGAGCAATTCTGGACTGTTGGAATGTAGTTAATGAGGATAGAGTATATGAGATGAGTAGTGTTGGGAAAAACTTTTTACCTTTCTTCCAGATACCATCCTCCTAATTCTTCGGATGACACATTATCAGAAAAACATACGAAGGTATATTTTGCTCTTCTCTTTCCTTTTGGTATCACATCTCCATTTTAAAGATAAATTTTCATCTCAAGGGCAACTCTTAATGTGATTTATCTGCCTTCCAGATACTTGTGATTAAATGCAAGAAACCAAATGTGTTTATGCAGGGAGGGTGCTCAGTCCACGTCTCATTAAAGCAAAAGGACTGCTGCTGGCATCAGTGGGCTTCAGATTCAGCTTTATCTGTGGGAGGAATATCTGCGTTTAATTTATGACTGTGTTTGCTTAGGTTTTTGTTCTTTACATAAGTAATTTTTACAGCACGCTAATAATAATAAAGAAGAAATACTTTCATGTATTAGAAGACAGTATGTGGGATTATATAGACATAGCCTTGGGTGCAGGATTTCTGAAAACAAGAGTTTAAACAATATGTATTTAGGCAAGTTAAAGAATCCTTTCAAACTAAAACCCATTGCAATCCTTCAGAATTTTCTGCTGTATTTGAGGGTGGCTTTGAAGCCAGTTTTGCTAACTGTCTGTAGTAACTATCTGTGATGTATTTGATGTCAGCTCTAGAGCTACCTGCTGCAGTGGGGTGGGGCTTTGGGGCGTGGTGTGAACCTGGTGTATGTCTTAGCTAATAGAGCAGACTGGTGTGTAAGCCTTTGCCTGAGATGAGGTGGGTTCCAGGTTGCTCTGCTTGTCTCACCTTCTCCATGTATCCTCCTCTCTACCCTTAAATTTACGTTGTAAGGCCTTCCCTTCAAAGGAACCTGATGCCCAGCACAGGGGCAGATGCAGCTGTACTGTGCTCAAGTCGGTCTATGAGGACAAAATGGATACTGAGAGACAGGTGTCAGGAGACAGTCTTCAGATTCCTTCTAAGGCCAGCAGGGTGAGGTTTGAAGCAGATCTAAAATTATCCAAAAACCTGCATTAATTATTTCCCCATTAAATAAATAGCATAATTCTACAAAACCTGTAAGAGTGCTGATGAAACAAACTTTCAAATCCATAGAGTTTCGTAATTTTGCTTGTTGTCTGTCAGTGTTTCTAGAAATTTGAGCAAATTCAAAACCAGAGCCTCTTTGCCACATTCTGTTTTTTGGTGGATGTCTGGGATAAGTGTCAGTGCCGTTTTCAACATTATTACTTAAAATGTCTCTTGACCCCAACCCATATGAACCTGTGAAAGATAACAGAAATCAGACTAGTTTAACTCCAGGGAAAAATTCAAGTTTCCTATATTTGGTGTGATTATTTCATTTGTTAGTATTTTGACAAGCACACAATGAAAAAATATTTGGCTCAAACTTGTGGTTTTGCTGTAATCCTGTGGTTTATCTAAGTAGCCTTGTATAGCAAAAAATAAAAGCTTATAAATAGAAGGGACTCATGATCTTTTCCTTCAGGGTTGATGTGATTTTGTTGGTCAGTTCTTTGGTCAGCATTTCATTTCTTATTGCGTGTGCTTCTGACTCTGAACTTTCATGAAGACGTAGTAGCAGGATAGCATGATGTGGAATCTTCAGGTGTCTGTAGAAATGTTGTAAAACTTGCATGCATTTGAACGTTGTTTGCCATTACACTGCCTTTTTTATTTAACCTGGTCAATCTGGTTACTTCTCCAGCAGAAACATCAGACCTGGAAGAGAAAGCTGAAGTCTCAGGCAGAAGCCTTTGCTCATTACCGCCAGACACACACAGCAAATGAACGTCGGCGACGCAATGAAATGAGAGGTCTCTTTGACAAGTTGAAGAAAGTTCTGGGGTTGCAGAACCTTCCCAAGGTCTCCAAATGCTACATTCTCAAGCAGGTAAGTATTTTGAAGCTTAAGTGGGGAAGAGAATCATTTAATCTGGACCGAGTAATTACGCTAGTATGAACTCACCAAGTGAGTCCCTGTGAATAGAGAACTTCTGTCCCCTCTGCAGGACTCTAGAATAAAACAATATCTGAAAGAATCTATATTCCTAAAAGCTTAATCTTGATGACACGGACCCATGGTTTTAGATTAGCCCTCCCCTTGTATTCCTTGTGAATAATGAAAGGTTAAGTCTTAATTCCTTAACAGTTTACTATATACATCAGGAAATTTTGAAACCCATTAAAGGCTTACGTTTTTAATGCTGGAGAAGATAGCATTCCATTAGGTATCATATTGACACTAAAAACTTCATTGTAAAGATGTAAATGACAGGAAACAAAAATATAAGCTGTATATATGTAATTATGCTTATCATCTGTAACTAGAAACTGGGGGATAAAGTCGGGATTTTTTCTTAAAAAGTGTTGAACTTTGGAGGAGGGACAAATAAGATGTTTATCACTTTTCAACCTGCATTTAGAGAAAGCTGACATTCCATGATACTTCACACACTTTCTCTGAGTCCTGTTTTCTTGGGATTACAAAAATGTCTAAATAACTTTTGTAAAGATTTCTGGGAAGGAAAATTATTTAATTATTTTTATGTTGCTGGTTTATAAATCAGTTCCCTCATACTTTTCCAGGCCTTTGAAGAAATCCAAGGACTGACAGATCAGGCAGATAAGTTTATTGCACAGAAGAGCTTACTGACACGCAGACGTGATTGTCTGATTCGAAAAGTATCCACGCTTTCAGGTGAGACTAGTTTTGGATACCAACTAGCTGTAATAATGAAAGGAAAGGCTTTTAGGAGTGGGAATGGATGGAGTAATCTGTGGATCCAGGTGTGTCATTAGTTCACATAAAATTTAGACTACAAAACAAAGATGTGCTAAGCCCTGACTCAGCGATAGCCTCTTCATGCTGATAAGAATCATAGAATCATAGAATTAACTGGGTTGGAAGAGACCTCTGAGATCATCAAGTCCAACCCTTGATCCAACCCCACTGTGATTACCAGATCATGGCACTCAGTGTCACATCCAGCCTCATCTTAAAAACCTCCTGGGACAGTGAATCCACCACCTCCCTGGGCAGGGCACTCCAATGCCTGATCACTCTCTCTGTAAAGAACTTCTTTCTAATATCCAACCTAAACCTCCCCTGGCACAGCTTAAGCCCGTGCCCTCTTGTCCTATTGCTGATTGCCTGGGAGAAGAGACCGACCCCCACCTGGCTACAACCTCCTCTCAGGGAGTTGTAGAGAGTGATGAGGTCATCCCTGAGCCTCCTCTTCTCCAGACTAAAGAACCCCAGCTCCCTCAGCCTCTCCTCTAGGACTTGTGGTGGAGTCTCTTCACCAGCCTGGTTGCTCTTCTCTGGACCTGCTCCAGCACCTCAATATCCTTCCTGAACTGAGGGGCCCCGAACTGGACACAGCACTCGAGGTGTGGCCTCACCAGCACTGAGTACAGGGGAAGGATCACTTCCCTTCTCCTGCTGGTCATAATGTTCCTGATCCAGGCCAGGATTCCTTTGGCCTTCTTGGCCACCTGTGCACACTGCTGGCTCATGTTCAGCTTCCTGTCAATCAGCACCCTCATATTCCTTTCCACCTGGTTGCTCTCCAGCCACTCTGTGCCCAGCCTGTAGCGCTGCAGGGGGTTGTTGTGGCCAAAGTGCAGGACCCGGCACTTGGCCTTGTTGAACTTCATCCCGTTAGAACTCCTTTTGTTTTCCATCATGCTCAAAGGAAGTGTAGAATTATCTTTGTGCTTTGAGCCACAGGCTTGGGTTCCTTTGGAAGAGTGGGAGTGACAAGTGGTGGTGTCAATTCATTCTGTCATTAGTCAGTTCCTGAAATGGTTTTTCTGCTCAGTCCTTCACAGTTGTACGCAGCTGTCTTTGGTCAGTACCAAAACTGATTCCTTTCATAGCTTTGCAAGTAACTTTCCTTGTACTGCTTTTCCAGGAACCAGTGCTGGTAGTATCTAGGAGGCAGGAGCTTGTCCGTAGAACAAAACTGCAGTAGAGTCTAAACTGCTGCTCATCCAGCCATTTCAAACCAAAACCATGTTGTACTTACTGTATTTTTCTGTCTCGTTTGGAGGTGTAGAAATGCTGTGACACATCTTCAGCCAGTGCCAAAATGTGTGAACAAACAAAATATTATTCCTGTAACCTTCTTACAGTCTGGGAATATAAACAGGAGAATACCCATAAAGTAGAAATGGAAGATACTTAAATCTAGTGTATTTATGTGACCAGTTCATGTATATTTGAGGTACTTGACAAAGAAAAAAAAAAAAGTAAAAAGTATTTTAGTAATACTTTTATTGCTAAAATAATAATATTTCTATTATTAGAAACATTATTAGTAATACAGAAATGCATGAGAGGCCTTTTGGGCAGAGAATGAAAGCAAATAACTTCACAAAGTAGTTATCTGATCTTTTGCATTCCTAGTGAAGTACCTCAGGAGAGTTAGTTAAATATAGACATAAATACTAAGCAGAAAACAAGCTAGTATAGTTACTTCAACTTCGGTCATATTAAACTGTGTGCACCTGCAGAAAACAAATACAAAATTTGTGTGTTTATCCAAGGTCAGAATTTTCATGGCAAGGGTAAACTGTATGTGAATTTGAATAACAGGGTCCATTAGTCCAAGAAATTTCATCCTAGGTAAAGGTAACATTTTATCCAGTAGTCGTACGTTCATCATTAGAGAGATGGGAGGATTTTTCATAGCTTGTGGGTGTTTTCAAATAGTACTTGTTCAGCAAGAGCCTGTTCTTGTCCAAGCTGATTTCTGCTTATTAAAGTGACAAATTCTGAAATGTACTGATGTTTCTGAAGGAAAAAATGATACTGGAATAAATAGGTAATTGCTTCCCTCTGATACTAAATATGCTATTTACTTGATGGGGATGGTGGTTATCTGTTATATAGTAATTGTATGGTGTCGATGGATTTTTAATTCTGTCTTCAGTGGTTTGGTTTTGGAAAAAGTTTGAAGATAGGCTGACTCTGTGATAATTTTTCTGTAGGAAAGACAGAGGAGGTTGTCCTGAAGAAGCTGGAATATATTTATGCCAAACAAAAAGCAATAGAAGCACAAAAAAAAAAGAAAGAACCCGAGCCAGAGAAATCTACTGCAACCTCAACTGCCAGCACACAGCAAGAAGGATCCTCTGCTCCCCATAGAGAGCCGACCCAGATAGCAATGACAAATAGAAGAGGCAAGCCATTGATACTTGCCAGAAGAGGAGTCCGTGCCACAGGTGGGCTAAAAGGGATGTATGTTTTGCATAAGGGGTAGACAGACACTGAAGCAGCACCCCCTGGGAGGGCAGAATGCCAGGGGGCTTGTGCAGGCAGCTTCACTCTTGGAACAGACTTGTGCATAGGACCAGGAAGTTTCCATATGATAGGTGTGGAAACCATTTGCTTTCAGTAAGGATGAGACCAACACTACTGAGATCTTCAGATGAACATGACTTAAAAGTTTCAGCATGATGGAAAGTAAATTCTTACTGATTATTAATTAATTCTTACCCTCTGGTCTCAAGGAGTATCACTGCAATCTGGGAGTAATTTCTGAGAGTCAAAGGTGGAACTTTTTCTACTGACTCAAAACTTTTAAGTTCAACTCCCAGAATGCTGGAGTTGCTAGAATTGATTCAGTTTTTAAAACCTCACTCCTCAAACAAGCTAGCTCTTGAGGTGGTTGAAACTTGCTCTTAAATTAAATGATAAGTTGTCAGACACTTGGGAATTTTTTTGGAGCTGAGAATTGGTGGAGAAGTGTTCAGCACTTACGGAGACCTCCACACCATGAATATAGGAAATCCAAACTTTTGTGGTAGTACCACTGTAATACTCTGTGGGGAATCTGGTGATGTTTCTTGTTTTGGAAATATTAAGTAGACCTTACTTGACGTATTCTTGGGCTTTTATAAAAAAACTGTTCATTCTGGTTTACCAAGCTTAATGTTTGTCTAGTCCTGGGGAAGTTTGGCGTCAAAATTCAGATGTGATGAGAGAACTTCCTTGTTTTCTTTGGACTGAACCAAGTCCCCTTTGTAATTTCAGCCAGACTGCTCTGATATTTGATCTGGATGCCAGTCTGGAGAATTAGGATTGTTACACTACATGAAGAGATAGTACAAACTGTCTCTAGCTATGCAGGTGCAGTTCCTGGAGCCTGCATAGCTTCTGTAGCGGGTTTTATTCTGGGCTTTGTAAACCTTCTAGCTGGAGTTGCTTCCACAACTGTACTTAATGCTGGATCGCAGGATGCTGTTTGCCGTCAAGGGTGCTATGCCAGAATAAATCAGTGTTTTACGTACTTCTTTTTACAGAGGACTCCTCAGCCTCTCTTACCCTAACCGCTGCAAGCGTCGTGATGACTCCACAGGGGCAGGTGCTTACACTGAAGAGCCCCCTGGTCCCAGGACAGGTAGCGGCTGTTCCTTCCACGCTGTTGCAAGCTGAGTTAAATCCTCGAGCTGTCGGTAATACCATGACAGCACAGCCAGGTATGATCATGTGAGAACGTGTTAATGAATATCAGTATAATGCTGTTCGTGGATGTGCATAGCAGTTTACAAAGTAATGTGTTACTTAATTTTTGCTTTAATTTTTTGGGGTTTTTGCAACTTAACTGACTGATGTACAACCTGGCTCTTATAAGAGAGATTTGATGAAATTAATTCAAACTATCAATTTATCAACAGGCAAGTAAAACGTGTTACATTTTTGTTGTTCACAAATTAGGTAAACATAGGGAAGAATTCCTAATTGCATAACCAGTCTGTATTTCTATTTTTATACTTTAAGGTATTATTATAATAAGTAAAGCCTTATAATAAGTGAAGTCTTGCCTAGAAGTGCACAGCTCTTATTTTCCAGGCTTAACTGAGTATCTGAAAGACTCTTGTTTCCACCTCACCCCCCCTTCCCCTTTCCTTGCATAAGGTATTACTTCTGTGATGATTCAACTGCCAGGATCAACAGTTCCTGTCCAAGTAAAAGGAATCCTTACGAACTCTGCCATTCCCATTACACTGTCAACTGTTGCTGGAAATGCAGCGCCCTCAACAGCGGTATCAGCTACAGTGCCCCAGTCAGGTAAGCTCTTTGTTTTCATGGATCTCTGTGCTTGCATGCAGGGTACATTATCTGTGCAAAACTGAAGGTAAATTGTTTTCTCACTAGGAAGTAATGATAAGTATTATTGTCTGGGTATTCAAAGAAAATCACTATTAAATGTTTCGAACTGTTTAGAGGGGCCTCTAGGGGATTATAGATGAGAGGTTTTTAACTTTCCTTCACCTCACTGAGCTTCCTTGCCCTCAGCAGAGTCAGAATAAATGGAGACTGAAATGTCTCCCTAGTGTAATGCATCCTCCTGGGGAAGCTGCAGTGCAGAGTGGTGGTGTGGCTGCTGAAAATCTCCGCCCATCCAGGCTCTTACTCTGGCACAACCCCTTCCCATACCTTGCCAGCTCTGCTGTCTGTGGGATGGCTGTTTTTCAAGACCCCATACTGGTAGTGGATCTAGGCATGGGTAGGTTCCTGCCAGCAGTGTGCTGCTCACTGTCTGTTGTGTTTAAATCAAGCCACCCACTTTCTGCTTCACGGTAGTCGTTTGGTCACAATGAAAAAGGAAAGTTCATTTCAGATTTGGGGCTGGGAAAAATCCGAGTGTTATTAACAGGGAACTGCTTGGAGGCAGAAAATAAGTGATCGCTTAGTCCCTGAAATTGCTCTGTAGTGCACAAAACCACTACTGCAAGATATGAGCATAAAAGCAAAGCATGAAAACAGTAAGAGGGAAAATTGTCATTCTGTTTTCCTTGTGCATCACCATCAGAACTTTAAGCATTACAGTTAGTTGCGTTGTGCCAGGCTGTTGAAGGGCAGGACTGGGCAGAAAGTGCTGTGGAGCTTCCTCTTGTTCTACAAGTTGAAAATTAAGCTGCTGTGTTAAAGCTTCACTTGACCAAACCTATGTAATCAGTTTAAATTGTGAATAGCAGTTTACTTGGGGAAGACCTGAAAGTGAGCAAATTATATTTAATTAGGAATTACCTTGCAGTTAACATGTATCCTGATGGATGCTGCTTTATGTGATTTTGCAGAAAGCGAAGATTCATTCATGATGCCAAAGATTGTTAATGTAACATCACTAGCTGCTGAGGCAAGCATGAATCTAAACCTGAACCGAAACAAAAATTCCAATATAACAACAGCTGCAGGTACCCCAGCT
Source organism: Myiozetetes cayanensis (assembly GCF_022539395.1). Taxonomy (NCBI): domain Eukaryota; kingdom Metazoa; phylum Chordata; class Aves; order Passeriformes; family Tyrannidae; genus Myiozetetes; species Myiozetetes cayanensis. Next base: position 36,324,021 of record NW_026087853.1, on the reverse strand, counting down.
TCTGAGAAATCTTTGGCTGTAGCCCCTCTTGAAACTAGGAAGAGTGATAGCATCCTTTCAGAAGAAACAGCCAAACCATGTCCAGGAGACATTGGTGGAGATGGAAGAAATGCCACAGGTCCCACAAAAGTTTTCTTTGAAAATAAAGATGGCCTTCCGCAACTCCGGAACATACCACGTGCAAGAGAGCCTTCGGAGTCGTTCGGCAAAAAGCTCTGCATGGGTGAGTGTGTAGGAAGTCAAGCCAGGAGGAAAGACAGTGATCCTGGAGGAGAAAGACTGAAATCTAAAGAATTGCCATTCCATAAGCTGCAGATCAAAGATTCCAGGTTAGAAATGGAATTGAGGAAAGTAGCATCTGCAATGGAGGAAGCAGACCTGGATACAAGTGAGATACTGAGCAGCATTGAGGAGAGTGATGACACTGATGAAACCCTCACTTCGCTACTCAATGAGATCGCCTTCCTCAATCAGCAGCTGAACGACGACGCTTCCACTATGTCCGAACTGCCCACCGGTCTCAACTCAGATTTCTCTCGTAAAGATACAGAAGCTCGTCGGGGAACAGCCAGTGATCTCTCTGCTGCAGATGGATCTTCCTTCCAGTTTGGCCATTTGGGAGGCAGTTTTAAGGACCTTTCTGAAGTTCCAGAGGGTGGTGGCTCTTTAAGCCCTCTCCTGCTGCACCTGGAAGAGGATGACCTTAGTGATGGGGACAAGACCTCTGGGGAGCCTTCAGCTGAAGCAGATGTCTTAAAGATAGTGATAGGTGCTGAAATGAAGAATCCACTTTCCAATCTCTCTGTAACCAGTGGTGGGAATGGCAAAACCGTAACAACCTTGTCAGATACCACTAATGTGACTCCACCAGTTTTGCAGATGAAAACTAATCTGGAAGCCAGTAACGCTGAAACTTCATGGAGGCCCATGCCCAAGCTGGCACCACTGGGTTTGAAAGTGGCAAGTCTGCCAGTGGACTCAGAAGGGCAGAGTAATAAAGTGATGCCCTTATTGGCACCTGTAGTTGCAAAACTGGCACCTAGTGGGGTAAAAGCTTCATTACCTGCAACTCTTCAAGAAGGACAGGATAACAAAGTGATGCCCACGTTAGCACCTGTGGCTACAAAATTGAGTACTACTGGGACTTTGCCTTCAAATTCAGCAGGCAAATAAATGAAGGTGTTTTTTATCAGAGACTGGAATGGAGATGTGGGGCAGTGTTGAGCCGGTGTCATTGTTCAGCAGCCTCCATTGTCAGCAACACTTGCTTTCTGTATGGCATCAACACTGTTCATCTGAGGGGCAGGCCCCAAACTGAGAAATAAGTGTTATGAAACTTTAAGCATGTTGATGTATTTTTACCTCACTGTTTTATTCTGGGTGTTCTCCTTCCCCTTCTCAAAACAAATAAGATGATCTATAACCATTGCTGGGCACATGGTATCCTCCCAAAATTGGATCCTTCACAGAAATAGTTTTTCAAAGGACTGAGAAACTGAGGCTGTTGAAAGAGATTTTTTTTTTTTCTCTCCCCAGTAGGGAGGCAACTTACTTGTTGGGAAAAAAATCTGGATTACTTGTTTTTATACCAGGTAAATTATCTATGCAGAAATGGCATTGTTCATATTTGCTGGTTTTAGTATTTGCAGAATATGATAAAAGTGCAGAAATCAGGTTGCGGTTACTCTCAAAGTTTTTAAGTGAAAGGGAAATCTGAGACTGTGCAGAGGGCTGAAGTGCAAAGGATTTTTTTTCTTTGGTGCTAGATAGTTCTCTAGCAGGTATTATTTTTAGGAGCTTATGCACAGAAAATTTTAATAAATGTCTAAAACTCTCACTGCTTAGGGAAGAAAAATATATTCCCCAGTGTAATTAGAAGTAGGACAGTATGTTAACTTTAATAAAACTGTCCTCGCTTTCTCCTCCTGCTCCCAGACAAGTACTCCCTCCTTTGATGATTAGGGCACCTGTAAGGAAAAATTACAGAGAGTTGAAAGAAAATGTGGGCACCTCATTGCTGCGTCTTTAAATACATTTCTGAAGTAGCTTGAGTGTTTTCCCAGTTCCTGTTTTTTTTCCTTCTGTCATTCTTCAAGATGTACATGTTGGCTAGGAGTGTTGATAACCAAGTGTTGCTTTGGAAGAATACAGAACACTTTCAGGACTGTTGTAGCCTAGCATAAGTGAGCAAGGTGTATATGTGAATGTATATATGAAAATATGTGTATAGCTTTCCAAACCTTTCATTTCTTTATGAATTCAGGAAAGGTACTCAGAGGTTTCTCACTGCATTTGCACAAGCTGTGTATAGCAAAAAAAGTCAACAAAAATGCTCATTACCAGGGAAATAGGGCAGTATTGAATCATGAGATGTATTTTTTATTCTTCTCTACCACTGCTTACTCAATAACCTGTAGATGCTCTTCACTGCTCAGCTGTTGGATGTGAAGGGCCTGCAGACTGTAAAGATATTTATATTTTTGTACACAATTTCTGTTTTCATAATTTTCTTGACAAATGAAGTTTTCAGCCTAGGAGAGAGGATTTGTTAATGAGTGTAAACACAATCTTTTCCTATCAGGTTTGTAAATATAAGTTGTGGTGTGCTTGGGGGGCTTCTTAACTGCTCCAAAAAGGTAAAAAATGTTGCCATGAAAATTGAAAATTATACAGAATTCAGTGGTGCATTTTGCATTATGTTTAGGAAGGTAATTCCATGTCTTACTGTTCCAGCAACAGCAGCTGGGATCCCCCCCACCCTCCAAATGCCCCATCTTTGGTAATGCAGTAATACAGGAATTTCATCTTCCCAGCACTGAGGTTGTGCAGGTGTTGTGAGTGATGTTCTTCCACAGTTAGGGAGCAGTGTTTGTACACAGAGCAAACATGTGCCCTGTTCAGTAAGCTGCATTTTCCGGATCCATGTCTGCATTAGATCCATCAGGGAATACACGTATCTTGGGTGTTTCCTCATCTCTTCATTAGCTTATATAGGGGAGCTTATAGCAGAGAAGCCGTTCAAGCTCAATATGCATAAAGTTACTCCAGAGACTACATAAAAAAAGGTTCTTCACTTGGCCATTCTAAACAGTGTGTTAGAAAGCAGTTACATTCAACTCTCTGTTGCCTTTTGCATATTTACTATTTTAATATTTGGTGCAAGTCCTGTATTAGTGATTTGGAAAAGAGAGTTTAGGTCATTATGAGAGTCCTGCAGAGTCTTACAGTTGTCACTGAATGCCTTAGGAAAGGGGATTTACAGTCCCAGGAAGTACTTCGACATACGTTGCTTATTATTAAGGAATTCTAACCTTATTTTAAACCAGTAGAAATCTGGAGTAACTAAAGTAGTTTACTAGCACTACATCAGACTTATATGTTATTTATTGGGGAATCTGGTTCTGAGCATTTCCAATAGGCTGAAGTTGCTTATTTTTTTACTTGTGGCAGTTTGTTTTGCCAGTAGAGTTTATTCTTCCTGTATGAGAAAGAGCAACCAGACCTGTGCTGTGATTCCTTTTAAATTTCTAATCACTGACCCTTCTTTCTGTACCTCACTGTTTTATGGTTCCAAATAGCTAATTTTAATTAGCACACAGAATTGTGTTCTTTCTCTGGGACGGAGAAGGCTGTAACTCACCATGATAATTGATCAAACAAGATTAAAATAAATGCTGTACTTTTGAGGATGTTCTGTCCATTATCACGTAGTGTGAAATTCCTGGATGTATTTACTGCTTGGTGTTGGGCAGTAAGAAATTTTACTGCAATAAAAATGTACTGTGTAAAGGTGACAGCAAAAATTTTTGGCCCCTGAATGTGATTACTAAATGAACTAAGGAGAGCCCCCCAATTTTGGTGCAAAAGTTGGTAGTTGGTGCAGTTCCAAGAAGGATCTGTGATGGGTTCTTCTGGTCAACAAAACATGTTCGAAATGCTCTCGGTTTTTGCTCATTTCACTCTCATGTATTTTTTACTATGAATATTTTGCTATGAATTTAAATGATGACTTTCTTTTGCTCTTCCCTTAAGCTCCCAAACCTTTTAAAAATTATATATGCTGTCATTTGTGGCAATAATCATAGAATATGACATCTACTGAGAAGATTCTGGAATCAAGAGAACAAAGGAAACCCCTGCAAGGCGCACGCTCTCACTAGACCAAGAGACCTGGAGATTTTCTTTGTTTTTTACACATCTGTAAATAGACTGGAATGTTTTTAAGAATATAATGAAATGTCAGATTTAGCTTTTTTCCTTTTATATATTAAAATATATCTTTCCCTTTTTTTTGCTTTTGAAAAATTGATATTTTTGTAGAAATCTAACAGTACAAGACTCTTTAACTGTATGTGAGGGACAAGTGTAAAACTAAAATAAACCAATCAAGGTCGACTAGAAACTGGCTTTGAAAGTTTGTTACAGGGAGGGAGAGGGAGCAGAAATGATGTGGTGGCATGTGCTGTTGGTGACACGTGGCACTGGACCTGAGCAAGTGACACACACATATGCTCTGAGGCAGAAGTTTTGGCAGCACAAACATCTGTGTTTTGGTTCAAATGATCAGACAACTCAGAGGAGATTTCTCCCTTTAGTCTTGAGCAGTATGCAGGAAATACCATCATTTGTAAGAAGGGATTTTGACTTGCTGAATGCAGAAAAGGTACTGAAGGGCTTTATTTTCACCGAAGTGCATCCTGAGCAGGAAGCCAAGGGGCTTAATTTTGATCATGGCACAAAAAGAAAAAAAAAAAAACAACAGCTGAAAGATTAAATGCACATAAAAGCACTCTCCAGATGCCCTCCCTCAACCCCAAACTTGGTTTTATCCTTTGTATCTGTTTCCTTTAGAGAAGTTCAACACCAGAGCTGTCCTAATGGGAACAGGTCTGTAGATCTGCCTTCAAATGAAGTGTTAGAGGAGAGGCTTTGTAAGAAGAAATAGATAAAATGCTTGTAATGAGTTGCTGTCTATTGCTTTTATATCCATTAAATGGGAGATAATGCACTTGGAAATGTGTTTGGGTGGGGGTGTTTTGAGTTTTTTTTATTTTCTGTTCTGTAGTAAACGTCTATAAATGAGCAAGTCACAGACCTGAGGTCTGAGATACAGGCCTGAGAAGAGATACTGCAGAATTTATTGTTTTTTAAAGAGGAAGACCAGATCTCACAGGAGAGAATGAATAAAAATAGGTGACACAGTCAATGTATTTTTGAAAACTTCTGATGAAACCCTTCAGCAAGGCCTCATCCCACTACTTCTTATTTTAAGGGGTAAAATTACTTCTTGGAATAGAAAGGAATATAAGCATCAGGTACATCCAGTCAGGCTTGCAATGGAAAAAGCTTTTAAATAGTCTCATGATCCGTGCTGGGGACCTGTGTTCTGCAGCGTATTCATTGTGTTCTTGGAAATACAGATGATGGTACAAATAATCTCTGTCGACTATGAAAAGTTACAGGGAGCTTTGCAGTAACTGATTCTAAAGCCAGGTTTGAGTCCATAAATTCAACCCAAATATGTGCAGGAGCAGTTTGTCCATAATTAGCCATGAATGGAATCTAAATTAATTACTATCATTTGGGGTCATGGTGCTGGAGGAATTGTGATGCCATTTGTTGTCACTTAAGCTCAGTGTCTATTTGCCCTTTTAACTGCTGCAGAATAAGAAGGCATCATTACACCACTGTGTACTTGCTTATTCCTGTTAATTTGGATTTTGTGTTGCCTCAGATGGCAACAACCCTTGTTGTCCATCTTATGTCTCTTGCTTGTTGGAGGCCTGTGACAAGTGAGAGCTTTTTTGAAGGTGTCCTCCTCTTCACTCTGAAACAGATTTCTACTCCTAGATAGATTTAGTCTCCACATGTTTGAGGGTCTTTTGTGATGAAGATAAAAGCCTCAGTCTGTCCTCCTCACCAGCCACCTGAGCCTCACAGGCTGCCAGCACAAACCTCCCATAGAGTATTTCAAGCAATTGGAAAGTCTTTTGCCCCAGGCTTCCAGCACATTCACAGTGTCCCACAGCTTCCAGCACATTCATCAGTGCAAGCACATCCTGTTGCCAGTGAGGCCTCCGGGACCTACGGCTGTGCCAATAATCCACTTGTGCCTCCATCCAGCAGCCTGGGGTGTGTGACCTGTGTTGGTGCAGGGATGCCCCTGCTGTCCCCTCTTTCAGTGGGGCTGCTCTCTAACAGCTCCTTGCTGGCAGCAGGGTTCCTGTGATATGAAGCACAAGCAAAGACCTCTCCTCGCTTTAATGATTCCATAATTGGAACCACTTACCTGGTTCATCTGGCTCTTGTGAGGGTTTCAGCTTTTGTAGAACTGTCAGTGTACAGGACTCTGGTTCCTCGAGGTGACAGCTGTTGGCCCTGGCTCTCCTCTGGTGAACAGCAGATACTGGAAATCGAAGTGGAGGTGACATTTTAACCATCTGTCCCTGCACACTCCTCAGCTCTCAGCATGGGAGTAACAGCCGGCTGGACCAGGATCCCTGCCTGTGTGAGATGTGGATGTGAAGGGGGTGTCTGTCAGTGGGCAGCCATGCATATCTAACCCCAGTCAGAGCTGCATGGGTGTGAACAGGGATCAGTTTGTCCTCTGCCAGCTCTGAGGAGGAGGAGAGGGGCTTTCCTGCCTGCTTTTGACTTCTTTCCCCGGCTAGCCCAGGGCTCCCTGTAGTTCCCCCGTGCAGCGCAGAGCGGTGCCCCTGGGAAGCGCCGCAGCGTGCTGTGCCTCGTGGGCTGGAACCAGGCAATTAAAGAGCAGCTAAAAAAAGATACGCAGCAAACATAAGCTGTGTGCCATTTTTAGTGGCTTTCAGCAGCGATTAACTCCTTAGGCAACAGCTGTATGAAACAGCTTGCCTGGCTCTTCCTGGTCTCTCCCTCTGAACAAATCTCTGGCCTGCTGGGGCAGATCTGCTCACTGCCGAGCAGGGAGCCCTGCGGGACTGCAGCTCTGCCCAGGCTTCTCCAGTGCACGGAGCTGTACAGGCACAAAGTTTTTAGGCAAGGTCTGTAGGCTGGCGTGGGTCTGCAGAGCTTATGTTAGCTATGGGCTCCAGTTCGCAGCTGAGGCTCCTGAGCACTGCAAGGACATAAAACACTGAGGCTGCTGAGGTGCCACTGGACCTGGAAAATGGACTTGGGATCCTTGGATCTTTGGATCTAGTGATCTTTCATGTTACTAGACAAAAAGTGTAAAATAAGCCCAGTGTTATTACCAGTCATCTTGAAAAAAGGGGCCAGAGTTTGTTTTCTAAATTGTGCTGGATCCAATTTACAGAAAAAGTAAAAGGGAGGATGAATGCATGACACAAGCTCACTGGTTTATGGAATAGCACAATGTGTTTTCAGCCCATGGGGATGGGATGACTGATGACCCCTGCCCTTCCCCTGGACCTTCTGCAGTGGGAAAATAGGAATTGTTTGATTTGTAGCTACTTGACTGTTCTGTTTAACAAGAAGCCCAAGACTGTTCTGTTTAACAATTAGCAGGACAGTAAGAGCTTTACAGGTGTTTTCAGAACAGCATACTGCTGTTCCACTGAAGGACTGAGAACGGCTGTTTCAGCAGCACGTGCTGCTGTAGCCTCCAGTTCAACGCCTGGCCAGGATTTCCTGCAGCAGTAAGAGGAGAAGGGCGGGTCTGTGCTGGAGCTGACAGGGTAGTTTGGCAGAAGCAACTGGGGAAGCTGCTGCCAGCTCTTGCACCACCCATCCCTTGCTGCCTCCATGGTACCCTGTGTGCCAGACCCCCTGGCAGGAGCTGCACAAGCTGCTCTCGGCCTGAGGATCAGGTGCTCCTCTTTCTCCCCTTCTTCCATCGGTCCTTCTGCCTGCTCGGGCCTGGACCTCTGAGCCCCATCCTCTGCGTGAAGAAAACGGGCTCAGACCCTGCTGCTTCCCACACTCCACCCTGGCCTGCCAGGACACACACACACACACACACACACACACTCAACTGGGCACCTCAAAGCCCAGGCCTGTGGCTACACTTGCCTTCTGACACTAAGTCAGCTGCTAAACACATACTGGGTTTTCTCTTCTGAGAGCAAGACTTGGGCAGTCTCCCAGTGACAGGGCTACAGCAGAGCCCTGCTGGTCCTGGTGAGTGGAGATACAGTTATCCAGTAAGCTGCAAACAGTGTATCCACAGCACCAACCTCCTATGTATTCTGTACCTATCCAGCTATATTCTGGTTTCCTTCAGGAGCTGCCTAGTATGCCTTATTCTGCAGCAAGCAAATGCACATCACCCCCATTTGCATCTGCACAGTCAGAGCTCACCTGAGTAGCAGTGTAACACCAATCCCTCTGCTCCCTTCTGCTTTCCTCTGGCTTTCTCTGCCCTCTGCATGGCTGAGGACTTGCCAGCTGTACTCTTTTATTCGCATGCACCCTAAGGTGTCTTAAAATGGCAGTAAAAGTTTTGAAGGGATCCTGGAGCTCCTTACTGAGTTGCTTTTCTTCTGAATGAAAAGGCCCAGTGGAGACAAGGTGTCTGGTTTCTTTGGGTAAACAGCAGCTAAAGGTGCCTCTTCCTGCAGGAGCCACTTGTTGCTTGGCACAGAGGAAGCTGTGCTGTCCTTGGCCATGAACCCTTGGCCCCCACCCTTTCCCCATGGGGGCACAACTCCTGGTTAGACAGCTTTGTCTATCCCTGCCTAAGCCTGAGGCATGGACAGCACTGAGCTTTGAAAAGGTGTGAGCTAATGCTGTGCCTTATTTCTGAGACATGCTGGACCTGGAGTTTACTGTAAAACATTATGTAGCCAAAGTAAAACATGATTTGATCAACCATTAGTGTCCCTCTGGGGCCTGGCTGGAGCCATGTTTTGTAAGCTCAGCCTTGTAAAGGCAGCAGGGCCTGGACAAGGTTCCCTGTGTCGAGTCAGCCCTGTGTGGGAGCAGGATGCAAGGGTGGACGGAAGGCTGGTGGGAGCCCCCACAGCACAAGCCCCTTGGATGCAGGGGGAGGGCAGCTGCTGGCTTGGTTGAGGTTCACTGCGTTTGGACCATGTGGGAGGCAGTGGTGGGGCCCACTGACCCCCACTAGGTCCCCTCTGATAAGGGGACAGGTTATGGGGCTGGATAAATTCATATGGGCCAAGCTTCAGCAGACTTAAAACACGTGAACATTTCCACATAGGAGATGGATAACACAGCAGTAGGATTTTCCTGTTCTGGTTATCTTGATACCTTTTCTAATGATGTAGATCTTATGTGATCATGTTTTAACTTGCGTTAAGGTGACTGGCTGCAAAAGCATGACAGAAAAAGGAAGTGCTGGCAAATCTTTTGCTATAATAATGATTAACTTCTGCTCCCCAACCAGTGCTCTCACTTCTAGGTTACAATGACTCTTTGGTTTTAAAAAATGGCTCAAACAGACTTGCAGCTCATGACTGCTTTTGCAAAGCTTTCAGTTTGCTTCCTCAGCTTTTGAATGTCCATGGCAAAAAAAATCTCACCCCACAAATATTTTGTTGTTCTGATATATGGGGCAATCAACTTGAACCGGGAAGCTTAGTCTTCAGGAAGAAATTTTAATAAATGGCTCCCACCAGGCAGGCTGAACTGATGGCAGCCACAGTGGGAATTGTTACTACTGTGCTCCAGTGTAGACAAGGCCTCATTGTCTGGCTTTGACGGGGAAAATGTCCGGTTTCACAAACTTTGCTGAGCAAGGGAGAAAATAATTATATTGCAGATCAGCTTACAAGGGGCACATTCATGTTTGAAAGAAAACCTGATTTTCATAGGGTGAAGAAGAGAACCGTAACTGCCAAAGGGAAAAGCCAACGGCTTTTGGTGACCTATTAAAATTGCATCAAGTCAGAAGTTATTCCTGGCTGCAGGTGGGTCCCAGGGGGCTGGATCCTTGCCTCTGGCTGAGAGGCAAGCAGTGCAAGTGGAAAACGTGCGGGAAACAAAGCAGTCCTCTGCCTCTGGAGCTGCTCTGTGAGCTGCCGGCACCCGGGCATGGCAGAAAGCAAAGCCCCTGCTGTGGCTGGAGAGGGAGCCGTCGCTGCAGCCGAGTCGGGCCCTGACGCCCTCGTGTCTCCGAGCTCCCGAAAGGGCATTTGCTGGGACAGAAGCTGTGGTGGCAGAGTCGCGCATCCCCATCCTCCGCCTGCCGACTCAGGAGGCGGCAGGGACTTTGGAGCAGGTCACGGCAGTGCCGTGTGCCTCCCGTAAGTCACAAACACCTGTGGGCTCCCCGGCACTGCTCGCCCGAGGGGCGATGCCGTGTCACAGGAGCACCACTGCCTCGAACTTGCCTGTTTTCAACTCCCACTTACTGTAGTTGAGATTTCATTTGCAGTATTTGAGCAAAACATCGGAAGCATTTTGCTTCATGTGCTTTTACTTAGGAAGACCACAGGGCAAATGGTGAAGGAATACATTTTACATCCCTGGGCTGGCTGTGCTGAGCCACATGCAGCCGGCTCGGGCTGCTGACTGGCTGCCTCCCACCAGCACTGGGAGTATTTGCTGAAGCCGTTTTGGTTGTCTTCCCAAGGGGAAGGATGTAATTATCTTCTTTTTGCAAGATTGCATGTAATTTTTTCATGTCTATCTTAGGAAAAAAAAAATGAAACTAAGCAGAAAGGAACTCTGCAACAAGCTGATAACCTATTAATTCTTCCATCAGATTGAAAGCAAAGCTTGAATAAATCTAGTACTATAAATCTTGGATTTTTTGTGAGCATTTCTCTCAAGGAAGTGTGCACTCTTTGCAGGAAGCTGCAACACCAGCATAAACCCAGTTTGTTGTCATGGCAATGTCAGTAGTTGCTTTCTCTGTATGCCAAACCGTAGGCACTCATAGGATCATAGGAAAATTTAGGTGGGAAGGGCCCTCTGGAGATCTGTGGTCCACTCTCCTGCCCAGGCACGGTCATTAATGAGATCAAACCAGGCTGATCAGGTCTTTCTCCATCCAGGACTTAAAAACCTCAAGGGATGGAGATGGTGCCTCCTCCCTGGGCAACACTTCTAGGTGTTATTACCAACCTTCTAGCCTTCCTAATTCCATCATTCTGAGAATAATATTTGGGTTTCCTGTGTCTTTGATATTTATTCACTGTGTTTTCTGTTTTTAACCACTATGAGTGTATCCAGAAGAGGAATTTTCCTTCCACTTTGGTTTCTTTCTCTGACTGCAGGGTTGCTGCACCTTGCTTCATTGCTTATAAACATACTAGCTCAGGCCACACCACTACCTTGCATTCTCTTATCTGCTGAGGTTTTTGATGACATGGTGATAAACTTATCACCGTGACATCTGAAGAGTTTCTCCTGTGAACTTAAGATCTGGCTATACTATTATATCTCCCTCTCAGTCAGCCAGATGACTAATGGGCTGTGTTTTCTTGTACGTGGCATTTGTTTTCAGCCCACATTGGCATTGCTTTAGGAAAGCAGCCCTAGTCAGACCGGTATCTGCACATTAGCAATGGGAACAAACGTATCCATCCATACAATTTAAATGTGCGCCTGACTGCTCTTCGGATACACTTACAAGCACACAAATCTTACCATTAATCTCTGTCCTTCCTATTTGTTGTCATCTGTGTGAAGTGCACTGGACTAAAGAAAGGAGAGAACACGTGTGTTTGTGTGTGTCCTTGTCCTGAAGGGCACCCACTTGCCAATTCTCTTTTGACTGGATTGTTTTGTGAGTTTTGTGTTTCACTCTTCTCCTACTGGTATCATATTTAGTATACCATGTCCTGTCCAAGGACCAACTGCTGTCCAAGGTTTGTCTGGTTTAATTGAATTATGGTTGCCATGGGTAGTGGAAAGGTCAGATTTCACTCTGCATGGTGAATTCTGCAAGCCGAGAAGGAGGAGGAAACCTGGCTCTCAAAGTCTGTGTCAAGGAGCCAGGCATTGAACAGACAGGGGTTTTGAAAAAAGGGGTGTATGGTAATCTGTACCCTACTTCCCAAGGAAATGAAGTTGGGGCTATGTACCAAATTTAGGCTTATTGGAAAACCCCAGCTCCACAACCAAGTGCCACAGCTCTTTTTGTGCCTATCTCCATGCCATCTCCTGCTTGGTGGACAGAGTCTCCTCTGGGACAGAAATGTGTTTCCCCTCTCACACCTACCAAATTCCTCTCAGAGAGTCTCTCTAGGGAACCGAGCACAGGCAAAGGGACTGATATCAACTGTGCACTTCTAGGTAGGGCTGGGCAGGATACCGGCAGTGGGTCAGGAAAAACACAAATAGATGCAGTGCCAGCATTTCTGTTATTGGGTTTCCAAACAACATGACATTAGTTTGCATTGGAGCTTGGCACCCAGCGATGCCACAGTGCTAAGCTTTCCTCTACCTGCTCTGTAACAACCCCTGGAGACTTGGCACTGACCTGTGTACCAGTGTGACATACAGACCCTGATGCAGCCCTGTCTGCAAAAGGGGGACGTAGAGATGGACACCCCAGTGGGAAGCAGCAGAACATCTCTATGGGAGGGTCTGGGACACAGCATGAAGTTTTGGAAAAAACTCTCTTGCAAAGTTTTGTTTTGATGCTTGCTTTTGCCTTTTGAGGATGTAAAAGGCAAAAAGCAGTGCAAGGAAAAGGAACATTAATGAGATGTCGCCCTCAGGCAGGACTTAATGAGAACAGATGGGGAAACTGAGGCAAAAGGTAGTGCCTGAAACCTGGGCAGCTGAGTGTTGCCCAACAACATGAGAGTGTGATAACTTGCGTGCTCTGATGCGTTTGATTTTCCAGCATTTATACTTCAGGCCTCATGACAGGAGAGGACAATTAGAACATCATCAATGTGGAAAGTGCGATTGTGGGAGACATAGCGAGCAGCTGCGAAAACTGCAACAAATGGGTGGATTTCATGCTTTGCAGTGTAACACTTTGACATCACTTGTGATCAGAGGGACTCACGTATTTGCTTGCTCGCTTGCAGTTTTGCTCTAGTTCTTTAATTTTGATAACAGTAGTAATATTGAAAGGCATCTGTGGAGGCCAGACAGCTGTACAACGCAGTCAAGCTGTAAGATCTGTCATGCTGTCTTTTTCTCAGAGCAAACCCCAAAGCTGGCTGAGTTCTGGTTTACACTGTCAGCTCGCTGAGGGTCATCAGGAGTAAGACTAACTCCAGACAGGACAGTGCCTGCCCTGGGTTTGCAGAAGATATTCATGCCACAGTGTTCTTATTAATTACTGCTCTCTGGAAACATAAGGCAGGGGATGAAGGAGGATGAAACAAACAGGCTTATTTAGGTCAATTACAAAAGTACGGGCTAATTGCAAACAAAGTGGTAAAACAGAAGCAATAGGGGCTCAGAGGAAAACAATGTCACCAGTGACCTACATACTGCTGGGGAGCGGGGGAGGAAAGGCAGCAGGCTATCGGGAACACACAGCTCAGCACCAGAGGGGTTGGCATACATCTCTTCTTTCAGGTCCCTGGGCCAGAGACAGCCTGTGCCCGAATGTTGTCTGTGCAGTCCACACAGAGCTGGCCTAAACACTTAAGAACACTCAGGGAAACAGCAGCTGAGTTGTGCAGTGGCATTGTTCCCATGTGATGTTTAGCCCCATAGAAAGCTGCAAGACCTCTTCCCCGAGCCTCAGGGCAGACCTCGAAAATGACAGCTCCCTGCTTTCCACTGCAGAATAGTCCTGGAGTGAAGATGGTATAGTTTGTTTGCTCTTGGTTATGCTGCCAGAGGGAAGACAAGTGAAGGACAGTCTGCTGCTTAGACACATGCTGGAAAACCTATCTTGTGATCTCTTTCGATCCTTTTCTGAAGGAGTTCTGCCTAACCTAGGCTGGCCCAACATAACATAGCCCAACCCAAGTTTTCTACAGGAAACAGGCCCATGAGTGACCTTAGAGCAGTCAAGCAGCAGCTTTCAGCCTCTGCTCAGTGCGCCCTTGCAGGTACTTTTAAGACATTCATGAAAAGCAGCTTTTCTCAACTACCTTTCACCACCCCCTTAAACCCACTGCCAACAGACTGAAGTGTGTAGGTGTCTGCATCCCCACTCACTGCAAAATGTTTATGGGCCCCAAACTGGGAAAAGTATAAAGTGACTTCTCTAAAAGAGACCTTTATCATTCTTCACAGAGTTCAATGGTAATTTCATCCTGTGCTTCATACCTCCAGAGAGCAGTAATTAGGGAGAACAATGGAACACAAATAACTCCTACAAAAGGGAACAAGGATTTGGCATCCCTTATTTAAGTACCATCTCAGTCAAATGCTTTCCTATCATGTGGTTTTCAGCTCTGGACTCCCTTCCAAGCAGGATCCTCTGTATCCAACATTCAATCTCTGTGTGCCTGCCAGCCTTGGCGCCTGGCCAGTCAATGGGAGACAGCCCTCTCCTATCTGCATGGCTCTGCTCTTGCCTCTACCCCCATCTAAGGTCCCAGCTAACTGCTCCCTAAAAACAACAGAGCTCATGCAAGACTGCAGTTCCATTGTGGGCTTTTGAGACTGTCAAACCATTTGGTCCTGCATGTAAATGGGGCCAGACTCTGTTGGACCTAAGCTGAAAGAAACTGCCATGGATTAGCCTGGGTAACATGTCACGGCTTATCTGACCAGCCAACGCTGTGATGGTGGGGAGTTCACCATTCCCAGGCAGTGTCCAGGCTGAGTTTTGCCTCAGTACTTGCTGTATATTCCCCCTCACAGCCTCCCTGTAGCCAGCAGGAAGCACAACACGCCTACATTCAGCACTTCTGCACGGTATTCTGATCACTTGCCACTGAAAAATGGACAACAAAGACAGGTCCTGATTCAGGTGAGAATTTGATAGAGTTGTAACACCTCTTCCCTCCCTCCACAAGCTGGCTAATGCACGTATGTGTGGGCCAGGCCATAGTTAGTGATAGGATAGCTGTTCACACATAGTAGTTGAGAAGCTGGAACAGAAGCAGCGGGAGCTGTGGCATTGCCCCCCGGGAGCCACTGGCCCCTGCAGTGCCCTGACAAGCTTGTCTGCCCCTGCAGCATCCAGGTGCTGGTGAGGCTCTCGCCAGGACCATTCACCACACGTGCTCCTGAGGTGCTGTGGGAAGTCCAACAGCAATTCCTCCAGGCCCCAGTCACCGGGCCAAGATTCTTTTTTTATCAATCACATCTACCACCTGACAGCAGGCTTACAAACATACCTCATTGCACATCGCATGCACACGTGCCTCAGGCATCAGGTGAGTCAGAACACAGCCTTGGTTTGACAGCTGAATGGAAACTTGTTTGCACTTTGCTAATTATGTTAAAAATAGTTTTAAATGGGGGCATGGTTTTTGTTGACCCCTGGAAATGCAGGAGTGAGACATAAGTGGACTAGTTCACCTGTTATGATACCAGAGTCAAAATTTAAACAGATTTGCAATTTTTTCCTTCAGTTTACGGCACATTCTGCTAATTTAGAAAACGTGAGTGTAGCTGTGCCTGGGATTTGCAAGAAAATCTGCGGACCTTTTGTGTTATTACAGAAACTATCCATCCCTGGTGGATACAAGGATTTTCTAAGCAGTAACTTCCTATCTTCAGATGGACTTTCTATACTACATATTTTGTTTGTTCTCCCTATGGTTTCTCTTTATCAGTACAATTTCCTGGCAGCCAGCTGAATGGCATTCATGCATGTATATTTTTCTTTTTTTAAAGCACAGCTGGGATCTGTGATATAAGCACATTCTTCCTGGATGCACTATGAACCGTAGATGTCTACATGACTTTTCCATGGGAACATATGAAGAAAAGGTCCTGTGTAACTGCTGGCTGGAATCTAAACATTTCAAGTCAGGTACCAGGAGCCTGATAAAGAGACCCAGGCTACAGCTGGAAACACTTTCCAGAAACTCATTCTGCTTATCCCTTGTAGCTGTGGCAATAAATGGAAGAGAGGAAGGGACAAACCTCACTGCAGGAAAACAAGCCGACAAAAGCAACTAACTCTGTTTTGGTTTCATCACCTGACATGCTATACATTGAACTTTGGAGACCTCGTGTGTCTGAAACACAAGGGCATTTTGCCAGGGCAAACTCATATCTAATTAAGAGGTAATAATGAAATTATTAAGCTCACAGTCATTTTCATAGTTGGAGAAAAATTAAATGTAAAATGCCCTCTATATACTGCATAGTATCTGCTTTTTTTTTTTCTTACTTAGCCTCTACCTGTCTAGTTTCTCAAGTAGTTATTTTTATTCTGGACTAGACCAAAGATGTTATTCTTTCCTCCTCCACCCTCTCTCCACATCTGAGTGCCTGCTGTTCACTGTTCTAACAAGTCAACAGGTGGAAAACGGTATAATGACCCTGCTGAATCAACATCCTGTGAGGCTAGTCCTGTGAAGCTTAGGATAGTCATTATCCTAACTGGAAAGCAGCACCATGGTCCTCTGGAGGTATGGGGTAGGCAACTCTTACAGAACATTCTTACCGAATGCTCTTCTTTCAACAGTTTCAAAGCTTGTGGGAAAAATGTGCTCTCAGCTCTGTGCTTGGCCTGAAAGCTGCTCAGGAACATAGCAAGGAGGGTGTGGAGCAAAATGTCTGGTCCCACTATACTTGCAGACACATGTGAAGCAAGGTCAGCCCATGCTCTAAGCTGTGTGGAAGCTATGAATCTGCATGAGAGTGATGCAGATCCCTGACTAACTCACCTGGTCTCTGAGCTGGCCTCAATTGCTCATGCTGGCTGCCACAGCTTCCAGTCTGGAGCTCCCTCTAGTACCAAGAAAGCAGGTCAGCTCCAGCATATCGGTGACTGAAAAAAATGAAATTCTTTCTCAGATCTGTTTCTCTGACTAAGAAAACATTTTTAAACAGGCAAAACCCAAGTTGATCGAAGAACCACCTAAGGGCATGGCTGCAGTGTTGTATCAACTCATTAGGGTTTCAGAGGCACAGAGCAGCACCTT
Organism: Myiozetetes cayanensis; assembly: GCF_022539395.1. Classification (NCBI taxonomy): domain Eukaryota; kingdom Metazoa; phylum Chordata; class Aves; order Passeriformes; family Tyrannidae; genus Myiozetetes; species Myiozetetes cayanensis. Next base: position 36,307,093 of record NW_026087853.1, on the reverse strand, counting down.
GCTGCCCCTGTCACACAGTGCTTGGGTAACACTCAGATGACCCAGTGATGGGACTACATCTGCCCTCAGCACGTCAGCACAGCTGTCTGGAGAGACACATCATGCTCCCTGCCTGGCCACAGGCAGTGGAAGAGCTTTGTGTGTAAGGAGAACAAGTTCAAGTAAAGGTTTAATATCACACTGAGAAGACTCACGTATCAATTCTGGTCCATTGCTTTGTGTCTTCTTTAATCATGGTATTTTTAACTAGGAAAATCATCTTTAAAATCACTTCCATAATGTTCCTTTTACTTTGAGCCCTACAAGAACATTACAGAACTATTGCAAGATGCTGTTTCTTGGAAAAGGGCAGAAGATTTCTGCAGCAGAGAAAAAACATTTTCAGATACTTCATTACCTAATGCTTAAATATACAGCATTTAATTTACTGAGGCATCTGTTCTCTCTCGTTATTTAAGGCATCCCTCAGAAGACTACTTTAAGAACACATCATTCAAAAGCAAGTGCTGGAAATACCAAAGAAAAATGATATAATTTATTCATGGTACATTGTCCTTTCTGTCAAGGAAGAATTCATGACCTCTAGAGTGAAGCTGAGAGCCTTCACTTATCACTAACTGATCTCCGTCCAGGTGCTGCCCTGTGGAGATGGGCCCTACAGGAACAAGCCTTGTTCTGAAGTAAAGGCAATCTATGGCAACAGAGGGGAGGCAATAGTGGCACAACAAAAGGAACAGCAGCAATCGGTGGGGTGGGTGAGCACATGGAGAAGCACACGCCCCAGCGCAAGCCACATGTGCGAACCTTTACCGAGCTTCGACAGAAGCAGCAGTGAGTGACTGGCCAGCAGATTAGCAGCTTGACTGCTTCCGTGGGAGAGCTTATTTTGGACACCAAGAGCAAGAGCAACATCAGGAGGCATGTCATGGAGCAGCAGGTTTACTGATTGTTTCTAGACATGTCACTGAATGGAAAGCAGTTTCTCCATTTCAAGTGGCTTGGTATTTATTGGAGGATAGCACTGGCAGAACAGAAGCCATGCAGGGGGGTTAACATCGTCTGCTCTGGTTTCACCCAAGCTAAGGCTCTAGTAGTGGTTGAGTCAGTGCAAGGGTTTTTCACTAACTTTTCATAAATTTGATATTATAATTCAAAAATTGGGCCCTTCTAACGATGAAACAGGCGTGTAGTAAGACTTGTACTGCAATACCTAGAGGAAGCTGGTGATTCCTGCCTGTTTCCCTTTTGTATTATGGAAATCAAAGGAAAATAGAGCAAGTCTTTGTATTAACAAAACTATACAAAAAGTTTCTTTAAAAATACTGGTAAGGTCTTTCTCTTTAGGACAAACTGAAGAAACTTTGACATTTCAGCCCATTTCAAAAATAACTAGAAAGATAGTACGCTTTAGTCTGAAAATCAGAAACATCCATTCCCTGTCCCAGTTCCTTTTCACTGAATTTAGAAGTCCAATGATGTTTCAGAGTTAGCTTGTCTCTTCAGTCACTTCACAGACACAAAGAATTGTGATCACAAATCACATAATGCTGTGCTCAGCTTTCAACAAAAGAGGAACAATTCTAATTGCATTTAAACAGTGTCTCCCAAGCACACATTTCAGCTGTCCCTTGTTTTCAAAGACATCCCTCAGTTCTTTCTCAAACGTATGCATGTTTCTCCCAAATGTGATGACTCTGATGTTTTACTGTTGAACAACATAAATGTAAGAACTAGTGACTATATTTTTTCCCCCTCTGCAGTGCCAAGTCCTAGTCCTGTACAGGCTGGTGCACATTTTCAACTCCATGTCCACTGTGAGTAGTTCCACACACTAGAATTGATAGTCTGGATAAAAATAAGCACATGTGTAAATCTTCATAGAAGAGGGATTTTATTTTTGCAGCAGCAGTAGCAGCAGCAGCAGCTCCAGTTTCCTTCATTAATTTTTCCTCACCCCTAGCAACAAGGCACTGTTATTGAGCAATAGGACAATCAGGTTGGTAGGAATGGACAATATTCACATTTTCTAAAAGAATCTTTTTCTTATGTACCACTTCTTGGGTTGCAGGCCATGTCTGGGGCTGAAAGCTAAGATTCCTAAATGATTCCATGATTCTACACTTTTATTCCTAGCTTCATGGACTTCAACTCCTTTTATTTTTAAAACAATTGCAACATTAACAGCTCTTGCAATTTTATTGCAAATCTCACATAATTTGATATCTTTCAGAAGGCCACAGTTCCTGGAACCTTGTGATTTTTGACGCAGCAACAAGCATGGATTTCTCTGCGGCATGTGAGTATCCAAAACAAAAGCCTATCAAAGGTTCGAAACGGACATTTTAAATTCACTTCCTGCACTGTTACTGTGACATGACTGGAGCTGATAGAGATTAGAATGATGTCCTGTTATGCCTCTGGGTGTTTTTATCTATATATGCAGGTTCCTGACCAGTCAAACCTTAAGATCTTAGTGCTGCTAAGCCCTTGTGCCTGCTCAGAACCTCACTTGAAATGCAAACAACCTTTTCCTGAAATTCAGGCAGTGCAGGTTCACACAGTCACAAGCTGTGAGACGGTGGCAGTGTGCCGGCCACAGTGGGGAAGACCATATTCCATGCAGAGTGCCTGCCATGGTAAATCTGTGTCTGAACTTCAGCAAATTTTCGTGGACTGTATATTTTGAGGATCATCTCCACTTGCTATGAATACTCTGGGTTTGAATTAGTGACTGAAGATGGGGCAGTCACCAAAGACGGGAAAGGGAGCAGGGTACCCACAAAGGAAATAGGGAGGACAGATTGCAATAAAGGGCAGAGCACATTAAGGAAGAGGGAACTAGCAGGACTTTTCCACCCTAAGAAATGCTGATTTCCTTTCTGCCCTTTAGGGCTTTGGTGTGACCAGTGTGGACACGCACAGTCTCTTTGAAGTCAGAGAGAGCACTACGTCCTAAATGTATGCCCTCTGACAGCATTGGTGGCTTGTGAAATCTGCCTCCCCACCTCTCTCCTGTGGTTTGTAGCTGCCATGGCATGGTAGGGCAGCTGTTTGTCTTCCCATTTGGGAAGCACAGGAATAAGTGTAGTGGCTTCTGAACTCTTCCATGGGGAACAGATATTAGACGGCTCCAGGGCAAAGCCTTCTTGCTGGCCTGATGTATGTTTGCTTCTAGGGTCTCATCAACAGGAAGCTGAACACGAGCCAGCAGTGTGCCCAGGTGGCCAAGAAGGCCAATGGCATCCTGGCCTGCATCAAGAACAGTGTGGCCAGCAGGAGCAGGGAAGTGATCCTTCCCCTGTACTCTGCGTTGGTGAGGCCGCACCTTGAGTATTGTGTTCAGCTCTGGGCCCCTCAGTTCAGGAAGGATATTGAGGTGCTGGAGCGGGTCCAGAGAAGAGCAACCAGGCTGGTGAAGGGACTTGAGCACAAGTCCTGTGAGGAGAGGCTGAGGGAGCTGGGGTTGTTTAGTCTAGAGAAGAGAAGGCTTAGAGGTGACCTCACCACTCTCTTCAACTACCTGAAGGGAAGTTATAGCCAGGTGGGGGTTGGTCTCTTCTCCCAGGCAACCAGCAACAGGACAAGGGGACATGGGCTCAAGCTCTGGCAGGGGAAGTTTAGGTTAGATGTTAGGAAGAAATTCTTTACAGAGAGGGTGATCAGGCATTAGAACGGCCTGCCCAGAGAGGTGGTGGATTCACCATCCCTGGAGGTTTTTAAAAAGAGATTGGACATGGCCCTTAGTGCCATGATATAGTAATTGGAGTTGGATCAGGGGTTGGACTTGATGATCTTGGAGGTCTTTTCCAACCCAATCTATTCTATGATTCTATGATTCTACGATCTGCTATGAACCAATACACTAATGTCCAAGTTTCTAACTCTTGGGCATCTTGATGTGCCAATGGGCCGCCAGACTCCTAGCAAAAACTTCGAAGGGCCAAGGAAAGAAGAAGCTCCAGGACCTCATCATAGTGAGAACCTATGGGAACTTATGCACACCATTGTAGGGCTGTGGAGTCCCATGGTCATTCAGGAATACCCAGCTCAGCTGCTTATGGGTTCGGCTTTGCCGGCAGTCTCCACACCAGCTAGTTCTGGGAACACTGTAGCCCCAGTAAAGGATCCACACAAATGTGAAGTGTTAGAAGATGTGTCTCACCCAAGCCAGGCTGCCCTGGGGTGAGGCACCACTCAGTAACTTTTTCATCTCCATAGTGACATGCAGGACCCACATCTTTCCAGAGGCACCCTGAGCACTGTTGCTCTGCAGAAGACCCAGGCACAGTGTGATGACCCACCCTTAAGGGGAAGGAATTACCCAAGATTCATAAATGCTCGTGGTTGAAAGGAACAACAGAAGTCAGAGGGTCTGCAAACAACGCGGTTGATTTGTAGACCAAGTAATTTGCTTCAACAGTTCAACCTGTTTGAGAGACCAGGATGGGTTAGATAACACCTGGTGGTGTCCTACATTTTGTGTCATGTATGGGCCAATTTCCTCAAATTCCGGTGTCACTGTCCAAGGGATGCTCGATGTTTGCTTAGATGTTGTTGGTCGTGTCAGGGTAAGTGTAGTTTCGTTATTTTTGGGAACTACTATATTAAGCTTGAATGTTAGGGCAACCTGGGTTCCATTTTGTCAGAAACACACTACAGCAACAGGTTCAACCAGGGTAAAGGTGGACAGGGCGAAAGGGGGCGGCGGTGGAGGGGGGGCACAACCACGGGCCCTGAGGGGCGGCGGGCACAGCAGGACAGGTCCCTTACGTGCCTCAACCTTCCTCCGGGTCTCACTTGGCTCCTGCGTTGGAGACGCGCCCCCAGGTCCCCCATGACGGTGTCGGAGCACGCAGACCCGTCCCCACGCACCCACCCAGCCACCCTCGGGCCGGACAGCGATCCCTCCGCCAGCTCCGCCGTCTCCCTCCGCCGCCCCCGGCGCCGCGGCGTGGCCCGCGCGAGCCGCCGTAGCGCTGGCGGGCCGGGCCGGAGAGCGGCGGGCCGGGCGCGCCGCGCGCTGCCGGGGCTCGGCGGGCGGGTCCGGCCGCGGCCCCCGCGCCTCCCCGGCCCCCGCACTGCGGAACCGCCCCCTCGCCGCTGCAGCCGCCGCCGAGGGTACGGCCCCCGCCCCGCCCGCGGGGGCGGCCCGCGCCGCGGCCCCTCCTCGGGGCAGGCCGGCTGCATGGGCAGGAGCTGCGGGCACCGCGGGCGCCGCGCTCGCCGCTCCGGGGCGCCAGGTAGGAGAGGGTCAGCGCGGTGAGGAGGGCTGGGGCGGGGGAGGAGGCGCGGCCCCTCTCCCGCAGTGCTGCCGCCGCAGGGAGGGGGCTGGCGGCTGTGCCGGCTTGGACGTGTCTCTCTGCCTCTCCTCTCTCCCCCCTTCTCTCTCTCCCTCCCTCTCTGTCTGTTTCTCTTTCCCCCCCGCCCCCATTTTGCACGGAAGCCGGGAGGATATCTCACTGCAGGCTCTGCTTGCATCTCGCTTCCCCCCGCACCCCCCGGCCAGCGTCGGCGCTCCGGGAAAGGTGAAGGTTTTGGCCGGGGGTCTGTAATCGTTGGCAGCAGCTCCAGTGCCTCCATGATCCACCTCATAAATAGGGGGTGGGGGGTTTGGGAATATTATATGCCTTTAGTATCTGGTATCGCACACTATATATTTGTGTGCACTTAAAGCGGAGATAAATTTGCGAGAGTTAAAAACTCTGTCGTGTCTATTCTCGGGGCCCTTCTGCAACTCGGCGTTTAATAGTCGAGTATAGTATTGTGCTTTCCAGCCTGACTGTGAAACATAAGGCGAAATGGATGAGTATGGAGCAAAAGCAGGAGGCTGGATAGGCTCCCTTAATGGACTTCAGTGGTGGGAATTTGTGTCTTTGTCATAAGATGATACTGAAGTGTAAAACATCTAAATTTTGGATTTGGGAACTGTTTTAGGTGTGCTAATTGATACTGAATGGATGATAATTTATGTGGAAGCCTCTGAGAATAATAATGCTGCATCCATCCTTATCATAAGCTCTCACGTTTATGTTTCTTGCAAAGACTGAGGCTAGAATTTTATTGTGAGTGTTGTATTGACCCACGGGTGCATCTTTCAGTTTAGATTACTGCTGATTTGATCCTCTGGAATCTGCGAAAGGAAAGTTTGCCAGCCTCTCTGAATAGCTTTGCAGAGTAACAGGAGTGGAGTTCCCAAGCAGAATCGCTGAGAGATATGTGAACCAGTGTGAGCAAGGCTGAGGACATCAGTATTTCTGCCTCAAACCTGGGCTCATTCCCCAGGCACAGTCTGTGTGTGGGGTGAATACCCTTGTGGCACCTGGAGATGATGTCGGTCGAAGGGTCTACGATAACAAGTCGGATCAAAAATCTACTTCGCTCACCTTCCATTAAGCTGAGGAGAAGCAAGCCTGGGAACAAGCGAGAGGATATAGGCAGCAAGGTGAGTGCTGTGTGGTGCAACTAGCGTGGTTTAACTTTGTTGTCTTAAGTTTCAATCTCTACTGATAATGCTGCTTTGGGAGACCTGGTGTAACTGTAGAATGATACAGGGACACTGATTTGTGACTGGTATGTCTTTTAGTTGGGATCTTTGCCGTGCTGCAGACCCTTGCTAAAACCTGTGTTTCTCTTCTGAAACTCTTTTTGCTTGTGTGGTATGTATCCAGTCTGTATCAGAAAGCTTTTGGGATTTCCCCCACTATGTTGTGGAGAGCTGTTACGGATGACCGATAGGAGAAATACAATGCTACCTCTTCCTCCATGTTACCAACTACTAACCTGCGTTACTGGCAGCTAGGGATACAGAAGCTGTTCTGTGTAAGCAATTGCTCTCATCCTGCAAAGGATGTTCTGTGAGCATGTGGGAGGGGAAGGATGATCTGAAAGATGAAGGATGTCTTGGAGGTGTCTGTTCTATTGGGGTCTGCGTTCCACAGGCCTGGATGTTCTTTCTTCTGTGTTCAGCTGTGCACCTTGGACCGCCTTCCTTGGGGATGTCTTCTATGGGATATAAATGGTTCTACCAGAAAAATCCATCATTCTTGGTGTTGTGAGTAATTCCTGACAGACAGTCATTCACTGGGAATTGACTGGTGTCACGAGGAAAGACTTAAACCTGGGTTCAGGGAGAACAGGAGCTGGGTGGCATTGCCTTGTGCTGACAAAGCACCTGTGAGTCAGGGCATCTTGTTCTGTCCCTGCCACCGATTCACCTGTAACCCTGGGCAAATCACTCAGCCTTTGTTTAGCTCTCTTTTCTCCATAAATAGAAAGCTTAATCCCTCCCCTTTTGAGAAGACTCACTAATAAATAAGAAGTGCTTGTAATCCATGTCTGCAAAGTGCACTCGGTGGTCTCAACACAGTAATGCTTCAAAATTTATCTCTTGAAGAGTGTGTATAAAACTTCAGGGGAAATAAATGACACTGTACCTAAAAATGGTCTTTCCCCCCCATGGAATCCTGTTGTCAGAACTCTGGTTCAGGTCAGATTTTCCCTTAAATGGCTCTTTAATACCAAGGAACACGATATTCTTGTCTGGCCATGCAAGAGCAAAACCTGCATGGCTTCCTCAAAGTTGTCTAGAGGAGAGCCCTTAGTGCTTGTGCGTGACCTCGGCGTGTGCATGCATGCTGTGTTTAATGCAGCCTGTGGACTGCAGTGAAATGGGCTTTCTAGCCACTGCTGAAGAGTGGTTGGTTGGTCTGTATTCTGCGGAGACTTCTCTTGGAAGAGACAAAAGCCACCCATACCCCCCCAAGTATGGTGGGAATTGGATTCTGGCTCTGTGGTCTGCACACTCCTTTTCAGGGCCAGGACCTGCTGCTACATACCCTGGGTATGCTCTGCTACATGTTTCATTTTGTTTTCCTTACATGTGCCTTTTGGAAGAGCTCCATTTTATCCCTTGTGCTGTCTCCCAGTGTGCTGTCAGGGCTGTCTGAGCCCCTGGAGGTGTCATGGATTCATTCCACACCATCAAATTAGGGTCTCGGGGCTAGATTTTGTATACCTTACTAATAAGAGCAGTTAATCAGTGAGATGCAAAGGAACTACTGGGGAGTTTGCTGATAGAATCAATTTGTCATTATGAGGACAAAGGTGCTGGTGTTGGTTTTCTAAAGTAATCTGCTCTGAATTAGCTCAAATGAGTTATGCTCTGCCTTCAGTGGGACAGGCAAAGGAGCAGGCAGGGCAAAAAGGAGTGGGGCCTTTACCAAAGATCTGACATATGTGGGTATCCCTCTGCAATGTGTGTGCTCCTCTGCTTTCCAAGGTGAGAAGCAGCTCTACTTTTCTAAAATAGCAGGAAACAGATCTCAGTATGCTATTTGGTGTGAGTGTAAATCCTTGGGACTAAAACTGAGCATCGTATGCTCCTGAGGAATCTTTTCTGACCTGCAGGGAGGATTTTTTCAGGCATCTTTGTCTCTTGGACTTTTTGAGAAATGACTGCTCCAAGAGAGGTGTGTAACTGGTCACATGAAAGCATGGAAGGGCCTACGAAGTTGGTCATCTCTGCTGAATGCTGCTTGGTTATGTAGGATGGAGCTGTTCATTGCGATGAGCTACTTAATTTAAGATGGACAAGCATCCTCAGTGGCACTGGCTAGACTTCCATGTGCTGATTTTCCCCTCCAGTGAAAAGTGTCCCTGGTGTCCTACTCTTTCCTTTGTCAGTGTGAGGCTTGCCGGGCTGTCTCCGTGGTTGGGGACAGACGCCTTACGCAGTTTGTCAGGTTGAAGAGAAGGCCTGTGAAAATTGCCTCCTTTCAGTGAAGCAGCTGTGTAGTGCTGGGCTGGACGTGGGCAGACTGTGGGAGGCTGGCTCTGCAGAGACCTGTTGTGCATTGCTGTGAAAGGGGGAGTGTGGGTATATAGAGATATTTTGCATGATGGCTGTGCAGGACATGCAGTGTGTTACTTGGGAGCTGTACAAGAAAGAACTTGTTTTGTGACTTTTATTAGGACTTATTTCTTGCTGTAATTAATGTGTGGTTTTACTGTACAGCTCCAGGAGATCTCTGCAGGAGTAAAACTAAGGAGCTAATCATGGGTATTAAAAATGAAAAAAAAAAAAAAAGAACAAAAAAATTGGGTCTGGAGGAGGAATGGAAGCTCTTTAAGTAAAACTTTTTGATAAATTGGATGAAGTGTTTGGCTTTTTTACTGCTTTTTGAAAATAGCTTTTTTTTTTCTTTTTTTTTTTTTCCTGGGAATCCTGATTTTTGTTGGTGCCTGACTAGTTTTATGTGTAGGCTTTTTTTTTCTGTCTTCTGATGTTCATGGCTTGGATCCAGTTTTCCTGTCCTCTCCAGATCTCTGTTTTTTTGTGTTGAACCAATATAGACATAGAGTACTGTGACTTAAGACTAGGCCTGTTGACTGTTGGGATTTGTAACGTGTCAGTGTGGCGGTTGGAATCTAAAATTTCCTCAGATAAGTTGGTTGGCCTGCATTCAATTTCTAGAGGATTACTGGCTGTGCCAGAAATCTGGCCATGCATCTGGTCACCGTGCTTGTGATTCCAGGAGAGACATGGGGTTAAAAACTGGGCACTGAGTGCCTCTGAATCACCCTGTATGAGCGGCACTATCAGGACAGTGGGAAAGCTAAGGGTTAAAATGTCCTGGTTGCTGTAGTGCCCTTCGACTTGGCTACACAAGTCTCTCTCTGCTCACAGAAGTAATGTACCTAAGCAGGTACAGTTCCTGCAGGGGCTATTTGTATTGTTGAGCTCTGCACTTGTAAATATAAAGCTCTTTTTAACTGATAAAGCTGTGCCTGTTTGGGGGGGGGCGGGGGAGGGGAAGAGTGTATGTGTTCGGGTATCCTCAGTCAAACCAGATTACGAATGTCAGTTTAGAAACAAATTGCTACAAAACCTGCTACAGGCTTTCCCTAAAACGGTAAGCCAGCGAATCAAAGAAACATATTTGGAATTTATGCTTGTTTCTTTGATCTCTCCTGTTTTTTCTAAGCTAGAAATATTTCAAGTTGCCAGTTTAAAAGAGTGCTTTGACTAAAACCTGACATTCCTCAGCAGGAAGTCATTCAGCACAGGAACTATTGTATTGTGATCTCCCCCTTCTCCAAGTGGCACGTGAACATGTGCAGCTGGAGTGGCTGTTCCTGCCTTATGATACTGGGTTGGACTGGGTGGCTCTGCAGAACCTTTTTGAGAGCTTTTTTTCTGAAAATGAACCCTGACTAAGTTGCTCCTAGGGTTTCCTGTCCTCCTTTGGTGAGGCATGGTTTGTTACTGCCAGCCAGCAGAAACAAGTATGTGTACCTCTGTGTCCTGCCAGTGAGCTTTCACAGATTTACGAGGGAAGCAGATCCATGGAAGCATGAGACCCCCTGTGTCTTGTTGTGCCCCTTGTGTTCCCAATGCAGTTCTCCAACTTCTTAATCCCCTGAGAAGCTGCGGGGCTCGGCTAAGACCACAAGCTGTTCTGGACACTGGAGAGTGGAGTAATGTTTCTGACCTGACTGTAGCTTCCTGCCTTCAGTCCACAGTCCTTTTTGTTTGAAAATATCGTGGCTTTCAACATGATTCAGTTTAGACTTCAGTAGATCAGCTGAGAATTGCTGAACCTGAACTGTAACAGAACCAAAAACCAAGCAAGTTTAGTTCACTGATATAAATGCATAAAAAATCATCACTTCCTATTAAATCACGTAAGGTGGAGCTGAGGCTTGTTGCAGAGTGGAATTCTTTGTAAGTCTTTGGGAACAATCTGATCCTGCAGCAGCAGAGCCTCCTGAGTTCCTCGTGGGCAACATTTCTCAGGGAGCTGGATATGGGGCTGAGCAGCCTGACTGTGTGGGTGAGTTACAGAGCAGCCTGTCTGATGCTGTCATAAGCTTTTGTTTTGGCAGGATTTGGAAGGGTCTCTTACATAATGATGGTGCTTTTGAGGAGCTGTTCAATGCTTTTGAGGAGCAGTTCAGTATTGTTCCATTGGCCTTCTTCATTCACTGCAGTCTGAGCAGTGCTCAGCCCACCATCCCTGGGACCAGTGCAGCTCAGGGGCACAGCTGAGGGGATGCATCTAACCCTTGTCTGGCTGTCTGCTGCTGTGCCTGTTCTGCTTCATCATCCATGGATATTGCTTGGCCCCAGTTGATAGCTTGGGATCTTTCTCACAGCTCTGCACTGTATAATGTAAACACACCCAGTTGCTTCAACAGCTTAGGGCCTGCTGTCCAGAGATAGGAGGGATTTCATGTCTGTCTCTGGTCAGACTTACAACATTGTCCCTTAAAGCAGAGGACAAAGGCTGTGTGGCTTCTCCGTAACCAGACCTGTATTTCAGTATCTGTGGATAGAGTCAGTGGAACAATGGAGAGTGTCACAGCTCAGGGGCTGAATCCTTCCCTCCTGGTCTGCTCTGGTCCCCCTTACTCCATCCTCAAATATGTTGTGCTCAAGATGACTGTGTTTGTTTGACACACAGGGTTTCCTTGTTTCATTCTTCACTCTATGAATGTTACACCTCGTCCTGAAAATACAGGGAGATCTGGCTAGCTCTCCTGGTCTGAACATGAGTTGTAAATGTGACTTACATACACAGAGCATGTCAAAGCCAGTTTTTGTGCTGGTGAACTGCAGTACCAATGTCTTTTGGTTATTGGAGGATGGTGGATATGAAAGTATATAACAACTCAGCGTATTTGATTTTGTAGTTTGTAACTGTATACATGAACCACTGTGATCCTTCTTGCCAATCTTGAAACAAGATTGCTAGGAAGATCCACCCTTCTAGCCACCCCTAAATCATGTGCTGTCTTTATTGTGAAAGACAGCGGGAAAATCTCTCCATGGCAGGGGAAGTGTGGTGGTGCGTAAACAACACAAACCAGGTCATTTGCCTAGTGGGTTTAAATGGTTCTTGTTTCCCCTGGGTGGTCATACCCTGCTTACTTAGATGGTCTTTTAGAACTGCTGTGGTATTGGCTTGTGTGTTGTTCTTCATCTCCCTCAGATGAGTTGGGTATTCTGAGAAGGCATGTGAGATTTAGCTACCCTGTCTGGAGATGCTTGTAAGCAGGTTTTACGCTGTCCTGCTGTGCTGGATAAGCTGTACACCTACAGACTGATGACCCCCTTTTGCTTGGGGGCTGTTCTGTGGTGGGCTGTGAAGCATGTGGTGTTTGCCAAAGACCTGGCTGGGATAGGAAGGTGGCAGAGGTCAGGGCTGGTCAGACGTGTTGCAGGTGGTACATTTGCTGCTTACTAGTCAGAGCTGTTGTTCACTGTGGTGCAGGGGGGGCTGGTGGAGAAAGGCGTCTTCAGACACAGTGGAAAGAGTCCTCCTTCAGAGTGTACCATCTGTTTCACTAGCTGTGTGCTTGGTCCTACCTGTGGTGTATTACCTCACTTGTTTCAGGAGGGCAGAACGGTTAAGTGATGTTGGAAGTCAGGCCAGGCTGGGCCATAATCTGCTTTTGTGTCTTTGAGGGTCTGCAAGCACCTGTAAAAGGACTTGTATGTTGTTTTACTCTCCTTTGTGTCTAGTGGAAAGTAACTACAGGGCACCACCTCCTTTTCTGGCTGAGAAAGTGGTGGTCAGCATTTTGAAGGCCTGGCAAATTGGAGTAGATATTTTGTTTCCTGTTGATCGAGTCATAGGGAGAAGTTGCTTGATTAGCTTTGGTACAGTTTTCTCTGTGAGTGTGAAAGCAACACCATGTACGAGCTAGTCTTTGGCTTTTTAAAAAGGTCTCTTGTCTTGATCTTTGGTGCCAGGAGCGGCACTTACATGGCACTCAAACAGAGCTTAGGCCTGACATTAATGCTGAATGATCCCAGTTAAGATTTGAATAACTATCACCAAGGCCAGCTTCAGTTACATTAGGCTTCTGTTAGTGCCTGATGTACCTGCCTTCACACAGCTGGAAGTTTCTGAAGACTGCAGTACATGCGTAGCAGGGTTATAACATGCTCCCTGCTCAGGTTTCCAGCTCCAGATGTGGGCTGGTCCCTGTACCCGAAACCCTGGGGGTTCTACTGAGGCTGCACCCACCAAAGCAACCAAAGTTCAACCAAAATTGCAGCAGCACCAAAGGTTGGCTACTACAATTCAGAAAAACCTTCTACTATTTCCTTTCACCACAGCCTTGCCCTGAGTATGTGCCTGTGTGTTGTGCAAGGAAAATACAACTGAGGGCTGCAGCTCTTGTAATCAGCTGTGCTGTGTGATCTGTATTCAAAAATATCGGTGTCAAGGCGAGTCATTGCTAGTATTTGTATGTTCATAGACATGGTTCCAAACTCCCACAGGAAGACTGAGGCTGACCTAAACAGCGAATCTTGGTCCTCATTTAAGATGATTTACTTAAAAGTCCCCAAACTGTGTTGTAAGTGCTGACTTCGTTCCATTGTCACTAGTGATTTCAGTGGCTCTGGTGGTGATGACTTTCCAACAGGCTCAAGCAGATTAAGCACCATAAGAATTAGAGCTGTGGAAACCCCAGTAAGCTTTGTAAATTTGCTTGTGTCCCAGGAGACCAGTACTGTTGTTAGTTACTGTGAGGAAACTGATTGAAAATAGTATTGTAGAAGACTATGAACTGCTGTTGTATTCAGAGTTTCCAAGTCAATAGCAATAAAAGCCAGACCTGCTTGTTCTCCCAAATACAGTATTAAAATTCACAATTGGTTAAGAAGGCTAATGTGATATAACAACTAATAGGAGATTTCTTACTTGATGAAATTTTAACAGTGACATTCCTTCCTTACAGTGATACTACTTTAATTTCTGCATCTCCCAGATACTTTGCACAGTTAGGCTGAAATTTCCCCCATCATGGATACAAAAGAGACTCCTTCCTCTGGAGGAAAGTAGATTATCAGAGGTTGCTCAGTAGTAGAGAGTCATAACATTAAGAAATGGCTTGAGAGAAGGAGATGGAGAAGTTTCTGAAAGAAGGAGAAAGCAACATCATTGCAGTGTCAATGGATTCAAGGATATAGACTCGTAAAGCTCTCTGCTCCTGTTCTCTCCCAAATAGGCAGTGCAAAAAACAGTGCTGCCTGTTCAGAAACCCCTCCCTGTCGACAGGCAGGCCCAGCATAGGACAGTTGTTTGAAGTGCCAGTATTGAAGTGTTAGCTACTCTCCTGTGCTCAACAGTGGTAGCCTTTGAGCTCTCCCAAGGGCTTTGAAATTGGTTGCTCACCTTTGAGTAGTGCATAAGGGGCTGCTTTCCTTTGAAGTCCTGTTTGCTTTCATTTGCAAAACAAAAAAAGATAAAAAACCCCACCATTGCTCAGACCAGGCTTTGCACAAAAGGAGCTTGAGTTCATTGCTCAGTCCCTAATGCAATCTAGATGCTAGAGTTCCTAAAACATTGAATAGGACTGAGGATGAAAGGAGTGTGTGCAAGACCTGCCTCTTTGTTTGGTGACAGCTCCTGGTGTTCAGAACGTGCTGTGCTCTGTGCTTCAGCCATGGCCATGCTGTGGGGCCATGACTGGGACCGTAAGGGGATAGGGATGGTGTCGGGGGTCTCCTGAGTGGCCATGAGTCAGGGTGTGCTTGGCTAAGCACTTGCCTAATGCTAGAAACAATTTACAAGCTGAGCTCCGACAGCTGGCGACGCTGCATCAGAAGAGTCTGTTGAATGATCCTGTCCCTCAAAGAAACAAACTGTACCAGTGAAAGGGCTTCTTTCTGCCAGTTACATTGCATCAATATTACCTTTTCTTCAAGAGCTTTGTGTGGACTAAGAGTGATGTTTTTCATGCTCCTAACCAATGCTTCTCTGCTGCTGAACTGTATAAAGAAAGAGTGAACCTCGAAACAACTGTGGGGTTTTTTGTCTTTTTTTTAATAGAGTTAAAGGTTTTGGGTTCTGTGCTCCACTCCTCAAGCTATGTTTGAGACTTTTTTTCCCTCAGTGTGAAACAGACAGGATACTTTTCCACTTACTGCAAAGTGTCCCTGCTCCAGGGCTTTAAAACAACTGCATAACTCTTTGTGTTTGGCTTATCTCCCAGTTTTCAACTAGATATAGTGGTCGTAAGCACAGTTGTTTCAAACCTGTCCTGGGAGTGTCATCCTCCTTGAGCAGCTGGATCCAAAAGCATTGCTGACTGTAAACTGGAACTGACAAATTTGGGATTTGCTTTTTTTGCTTAAGCCCATCTTGTCCCAGCTTATCTAATTTTCTTGGACTGAATCATGTCCAGACATGCTTTAAAAATGGTTCTGTGTATCTTACCCAACTGTGAGGGCTAGCTAGTGGGGAGTGTTTGCCCAGCCTGTGCCCCAAACCCTGCTATGGGAGTGGTGGTTGAAGGGAATGGGGATGACATAAAGTGCTCTTAATGAAATGTATTAACAAATATTTCTGATGAGTCTGTGATGGCCCTCAATGAATGTAGCTGTTTCTAAAAGCCTGACCTGCTTTTGAGGCTGAAATTGGGATTCCACCTTCCTCTGCACCAGGAGGATAATCTTCCTCCCTGATAATCCATGGCTCGTGCTGCCTGTCTCTTCAGGCTTCTCAAGCTAAGCTGTTGAGATGCATTTACACGCAATCAGCTGTGTGAATAACTGGTACTGGGGGAGGATGAGGGTGAGGAACTCTGGGAGAGAGGCAGCTTTCTTTGCCTTCCTCACCACTGACAACTTTGGCTGTAACTTCTGAAAGAGCAGGTCTCCTGCATCCCTGTTGTGGTGGGTGGCCTATGGATACTTGCTTTGTGAAGTTCTTGGCCCATTTTCTGTAGTGGGGCAGCAAGTAAGCTTTTTGATGTCCAAGACCTACGATAAATAGTTTTTTGATGGAGCCATGAGTGGAAAACTGAGTGTGGTGGTGGGGGAGAAGATACAGCACCTGGACTCTCTCTGCTGTGTGTTGGAGCTGCCCTAGGTCCTTGGAATGAGTGTTTCTGCACAGGAGCATCAGTGTGTAAACATGACTGTTAATAAAATGGCCAAGGGGCTGATTTATGGCACAGCCTGCTGAAGCAAGAGCCAGTGGGCCCCCTAACATCCAGGATGCAGTTGCATGGCCTGGCCCACCTGCTCACTGCTTGCTGGAAACTTCACAGCTTCTGCCCTGGCTTCTTCCAGGTGCTGTGGCCTCCCATGGCCATGGAGATGCTGTGGTGTGCTTGTGGAGGGGCATCCTGACTCTACCTCCAGTGCTGTGGGTACCTGGTGCCTGGGGAGGCCCTGCACTGCCTGGGGGACTGTGACTCTGGATAAGCCCGTAATGCTTAGTTTAAACACATGTTTGGAAAGAAGCAGACAAACCAAGCTCCTAGTCTAGACAAACCCTCTATAATATACTCGGAGTCTGCATTGTCTTCAGACAGTGTCTGGACCTTTGTGTTGGAACTCTGGTGACCGAGGTTCCAGGCTGACCAGCAAGGCTGGGAGAGACCACCAGGTTGCCCTGTGCAGTAACACTGTCCTCTGTGGTGGAGGATATGGTACGTGAGATGCGCTGGGCAGCTTTCAGCTCTGCATCTCCACCAAAGGAACTGAAGGGTGTCATTAGTTTGGGAAAATTTGCCTTTTTGGTGAAAGAAAAGTGTTTTACAGGGCACCTGGGGAACTCTGAGGTCACCGGGAGTTAAGAAATACTGCTCACTGTGGAGAGTCCTGTGATGTTCCACTGGAAAAAGGAGAGTGCTTCCTGTGATAAGGCATTTAGTTTTGCTGTCAGTGCTTTCCAGAGGTTTAAATAATTGGGAACACTCATCACCTACTGCCTAGAAGTTTGTTAGCAGGCAACGGAATCTCTCTCTACTCCTGTTTTTTTCTGGCACTTAAGCCTTTTGTACTGGGAGGAGCAACCCAGCCATCCTTAGTCAGCAGCCCTGGCTGAGGAAGGGAGGAGGCTGTGTAAGGAGTGCTGTAACTGTCCAGATAGAGGGAAGCTGGTATTGCTGCCCTGGGTTCTGTGGAAGGGAGCTGTGGGCCTGAAGCATGTTTGTGCAACATTTGGAATTAGTTTAGTTGAGAAGCTCTCATGCTGAGGAGATGGCAGAACTGTAAATCATCAGTGATCGATGTAGCTGCAGAAGCAGTTAGGGCAGAAAGAAGGGCTTACAAGCAAAATCCATTATAAAATGTCAAAGTGGGTGGTTTCCTTTACTGGGGAGGGAGTCTTCTCTCCAGGCAGCAGAGGGAACACTGCCTATGCAATGTGGGCGTCCCTCTGGAAGAGGAATTTGCATCCAGGTCTGCTGCCTGGTTTCTGTCCCATGTCCTGCTCTCCTCTCTCTAGAGTGATTTCATTTGGATGCTTTTCTCAGATCCCCAGAAAGGAAAGTACTGTAAACAGCTGCCAAGCAGGATTTTGCGTTGTAGAGCATACTTAAGTGCTGGGGCCTGGTTAGTTGATGGTATGTTTCTATTTTTCCTGTATGTGTGTGTGTGTGTGTTTTTAATAGGAAGAACATATTCCGTTCTGGTTGAGTGTATGTTACTTTTCTTTGTGTGCCTCTTAGTACAGTAACTCAGAGCCCACTCTTTTCCCCTGCTTATAAAATGACACTGGTATTGTGTTTCAGCTGTAATGTACACAGTCTTGCACAACTCTTCATAACATTTTTAAAGTTGTGATGACGTTGAAGGTTTTAAAAGAAAACTGAATGCAAACTCTGGCACCATTTCTGTGGATACTTAAGCATGTGCTTAATTTTGCATGAGGTAGCATGAGTGTGAGTAGTTCCATTTTACCCAATGGATGTAAAGGTAAGAGCCTCTGTGGCCGATTGCAGGATCAGAGTCTGTGTGTGATGATTTGTTTAATTCCCATAACTGTATCTATGTGCATACCTTATATGTATATCATGCAGTTGTCTTCATGTTGCTTTGACCAGCTCCACTGCACTTTGTCCATTAATCCATGTTTCCTGAATGTGTTGCTAACCAGTCCTGGGAAGCCTGGAACGGAGGCTGTTTCTCTTTCCATGTTTCACACCCGAAATAAACAGTTAACCAGAGAAATTCCATTTTTATTTTGTACTCCTGTCATCATCCCCAAAATTGGTTTCCCCTTTTCTTCCCACTTAGAAGCTCCCTGACAGAGTCTCCTCTGATCCAAACAAAATGCTAACCTGACATGTTCAGGAAGGGCAGTTTCATCTCTGAACTTACAAACAGGTTTATGCAGGAATAAAGCTGGGTTATTTATACCCCAGGGGAAGAGACACCCGTCTCTGCAGAGGCCTGAGATGGTGGTCATTAACTTTTCCACGTCACATAACCAAAGGTGCCATGCCTTTCTAGATACTTCTGAAGTGCTGATTATGCTTTCCTGCTCTTTAAAGTCCAGTACTATTGGATTCAGGCATAAGGAAAGGATAGCTTCTTTTAAGAATGAACATGTTAATCACATATCCATCCCCCCACCCCCACCCTCTGGTATTTAGTTGTTGCAGAGAAAAATATGATGAAAGGTTGTTTTAATGTATACTGGAAAGATTGACAGAGCTGTTTTTGAAGCCAGTGAGAGACACAACCTGGTGAAAGGCATGGTAACTATCATCTTGTGCTTGTCTACGTGTGGTAGTGGAAGGACCTTCATTTAGAAGAGGGAATATAGCATTCACCCAGTCTCTCTGTGGGCTGCTACTTGCAGTTTGGCTTACTGGAGGTCGTGTTAAAACCTCAGCCTAGCACTGGGATCAGTATCCTGTGGGGTTCCTCACAGGCGCCTTTCTCATATACCTGTTACTGAGGTCCCTGCAACCATCCCTGAATTAAGTACTCTTTGGATGTTGGGCCAGGGCTCCTGCTCCTTGGCATTCTTCTTTCTTTTCAGTGTGTGAGCTTATGGGTAGTGGACTAAGGTCAGACTCATTAAAATACGGTAGCACTACTGATATTTTCAGTACAGAGTTTGCAAATAGAGCTGTGCAAATCTATCATCTCCTATTTGCCCACTCTTAAGGTTATAAGATTACTTTAAAATCCAAGTGGAATGGGCAGGTGCTCTGTGTATTGCATGTCTGCCCTTGTGCTGGCCCACACCCTGGTCACCTCCATGTGGTCTGTTGGCAGTCAGACACTATATCTTGATATGACAAGAGCTGGCTGTTAACTTACAGCTATAAATCTGTTGGGGCTATAGTGGAAGTCTGTCAGTGCTATGCAGGTGGCAACGGGCTTACTTGGCTTCTGGGTGGATAACTTTTAATTTTTTTTTTTTCCCCTATCACAGCTTGGATTTCTGCAGTGGCAGAGCCTGTTCTGGTCACAGTGGAGCAGCAGTTAACAGAGTTTATGGGACATTCTTTCCAATTGCTGTGGTCTAAACATATGTACACCAGCATTGAGTTACTTCTGCCTGGAAATAAGCCACCAAGCTATATATAAAATATGTTTGGACTGTTGCAGTAATGTTGTTGGTATAAATAGAAGAAGTGGTACACCCAGGGCTTCCCTTCCTTAGAGCTGATTCAAGAAGACTTCTCAGATACTCTATCTTCAGTGGAAAACGCTTTAGAAGGTGGCTGAAAGCAATAACAAAATGCCATACAGCTAGCCTCCAGGGAAGAGCTTGAGTACTCGGGTGTGGAGCATGGGATTCCTGCTTGAAAGTTGCTCAGCTTTTTTCTCTTGTGGTGGAACATCTGTCAGAAATCCCACAGGGTTCAGTTTGCAGCAGCCTGGTCCACCAATGCCACAGAGTTTTGTCTATGACAGTCTTTTAGTTTCTTGTGACTGAGTTTTCTTGAACTTTTGTCAGACATTTTCCTACTCAAGCTATCAGACAAGTAGTCGAGGTACTTGTGGAGCTGCTGTTATTACCACGTTGTGACGTATTGGCTGCTGTAGAAGATTGTGCCAATTTATGTGGTCCTTTCTGTCACTAATAGATTTTTATCTCACCTAAAATGAAATGTAGGAAGTGACCTCTATAGAAATAGCAGAAAGTGCCGATAAGCACTGAGCAGCGAGTTACAGCTTGTGGTTCATGTGAATTCCATCTTTAAACTCCAAGTTCTTCTTTGGCTAATTTGTAAACAGACCCTTCCAGAGTATTGTCTCCTCTATTGCAGGTATCAACCTGTGATGTTCTGAAGACTTGAGTGGCAAGGTTTGCAGGTGGAAGTAGTGTCTTTTCTTAAACAGACTGATGCAATTAGAAGAAGGGAGGCAAGACTGTGGACATGTGGAGATGTTTTTGGGGTTCGGTGCTCCATGAATAATTCTCTACAGTCATTTCCTTCTGCATTGTTTCTATGAGTCCAAATCATCAGCTGTGTTCTTTCAATTCTGACAGGCCATCGACTCCATTTCATCCAACACCTCTTCTCTGGTCAGTGATGGGAATTACAGCCTGGCTTCACACAGGAGCTGGTTCTAGTGCAGGGGTGATAGTAGAACTTGTATCCAGTAGTTGCCCACTACCTAGATGCCAGTGCAGTGCAGCAGGGAGTGGACACAAGCTTGCATAGAAGCTTTATAAATCTCTTTTGCTGGAGGTCATGAAATACACTTTGAGCTGGGTTAACATAGAGGCTCAGTACAACTGTCTGTCAACAGGGATGTTCTGACTCTTAAGAGTTGCTTTGCTCTTCAGTCTTATTTCTTGCCCTTCAAGTGTTTGTCTGCTTATTATGTCTTTAGTTTAAATTGCAGAAATGTACTTAAGACTGTAGTTCAGGTATTTCTGAACTACATGTGTCACTCAAAGTTATTTCTTAACCAGACAGATTCTGCTAGATTCTTCTGAGTAGGTGAATGTATCTAAAACTATTTACCAGAAAGTTATGGGAGCAGCGACTCTCTGCTGAAGACTGGAGTTCCGTAATCTGCGTTCTGCTTTTTACAACATCAGTTTTTGCTGAGAACTAAACATGTAAAAACAGCAGTACTTTGTGAAGTGTTGAAGGAACAGAAGTTGGTTGTGTGCCTGGATCTAGGGCTTTCTGAATTTCTAAACAAGGGCAGCAAAGATATGGTGGTTATTATAATGGTTTGCTTTCTTGAAGTACGGCAGGAGCTATGTGGTAACAAAAAGAAAGCATTTTTTATCTCTGTGGATAAAAATTGTTTCCTCTGAGTGCGGTTTTACTTCCTCAGTTCTCATATTTGGGAATTCTACCAGTTACCCATGCTCCTGAGCCTAAAAATAAGCTAGAGGAGACTTCTTTTCCAGTGTTACTCCCTCTGTTTCAGGGTTTTAAGGCACTTAGATGGCAGCCTATTCCCTTTTTCCTTCTGGTAAGTCACCTTTAAGGAACTCCTCAACTAAATTGGCTTATGTTGGACTACTGTACCCCTTGTTTACAGACTTCGTTTCCTACAGGAAAAGAAACTGAAAAGGTACTTGGGAAAAATCACAGGAGGAAGTGATTTAAGGGCAGAGTATGCGAAGAAGGAAAGTGGGCTGAATTAATGACTTAATGAACTTGTTTAGGATTGCTTTGTAGTTATCTTTATAACCTTTTGTCTCTCTGTGGTTTATTGTCTAGTGGTGGTTTCCTCTGTGTGTGCGTGTGCGCAAAAGAGAGAGGATTGATGGTGTTTCTTGCTGCTGACTTGCAGGGGGAGTTATTCAGGTCTTTGGGGTGCTGGGTCTAGGTCATAAAACTTGTAAAAAAATGAACTGTTTGGAAAAAATTGATGTGAGTTCTGCTTCTGCTGTGACTGTGGACAATGATTGCCTCTCCCCTAGTACTAGTTTGCATCTTTGAAGCAGAACGATGGCTCAGTGGTGCGAACCTGAGTGAGCACGTGTGGGTTGTTGGAGTTGTCTGTGTTGGTGGCTGAGCAGCAGGTGCAGTGATGGAGTCACTGTATTACTGGTGAAGGACTTTAAGCTGTGCTGGAATGGGAAGAAGTGGCATCAAGGTTGTTGAAGAGGCGATGGAAGTCAGTGCTTGTGCTGTTTTTTTAAGTTTGTTTTCTCAATCTTTGGCCCGTGTTCCTATGTATCGCTTCTCCTGGGGAATATGGTCTCCTTTCTGGCTGACAGGATGAATCTGCTCAGTATGCATGTTGATGGACAGATGCAAAGAGCTTCTTAATTCTAGGATGCACGAAGGGCGAGATGATAAAGGCTGTTCTGTAAGAAGCTTATTCCTCGGGGCAGAGAACAGGGAAGAGTACAGGAAGGGATTGCCTAGAGCCTGGCAGTGAGTGTTGGCTGGGGGTGGGCAGGAAGCTCAAGTGGCTCCTTCTGTATATCCTGATTGGTTTGGGCAAAATAAAGAAATCTCTCACGTTTTCCTTTGATTAATTTTTAAGCATTCTTTAAAAATATCGTCCCTGACCTTAAGAAGGAGTGAGATACAGCAATGGTGCAGCATGGTCCCCAGGGTAGCTGCTGAAAATTGGGAGCGAGGTGATGTTATTCCCAATTCTGCTGCTAATTTTTTGCATGACCATGATCAAGACATTTTACCTCAATGTTTGTGGGATGTTGCCAACTAGTCCGCTTATACCTGGTTATAGATTACAAGCTGTCTGGGAGTACAGGTTGCTGCCTGTTGTAAGTACAAGAGGAGTCCATGTTTGTTGGGACTTCTTGTAAGTACTGTGAAACAGATATTAAATAGTCCAGACAATGTTTAGGGAGAGATGGAATACAAATCTCTTTACCTCCTACCTCCTTCTGTAGGGATGTTGTCTGTGTGATAAATGCTGTATACTCACTCTGCCCCTCCTGTTACATTTATTCCAATCTTAGCATCTTTTAAATTGCCAGTATATATATTTTTAAGTATAATTTAATCAGCTTACATCCAAACCATTTTTTCATTCCCTGAGAATGAAAGTATGTACTTTCCCCCGTGGCATCACAGCAGTCTTAGAGAGATGAGGACAAGGTGTCTAGTCATGGAGCAGTTCAGGTGTTACAGGCAAGATCTTTCAGGTATCAGGAGAGATGAACTTTCTGACCTCCAGTGGTGGCGACAGATACCTACTCTGTGTATGGAATCTGGGCATAAAAAGATGAAGCTTTTACATATAGTCTCTTTAACAGACTTACACTCTCTTTAAGACACATCTTTAGGACACTGTCCTTCTCTAGAAGGTGTGGTTGCCTTCCTGGCAATGGGGGCTGGGTAAGTAGGTGTGAGAGCTTAGGGAAATGATTTAGAAAGGGCAGTCGTAGACTTTTAGGACAGAATGGCTGTGTAAATCACTGATGAAGGATAAAAATGGATTGATTCAGCATAGGGTTATGGTTAAATAGAGAAATCACAAATGAACTACAAGTGTTGCCTCAGGCAGGCTGATCAAAAGGCTTTTCTGCATCCTGCATAGCTCTAGTTTGTGTGTTTTTACTCTTGGACTTAAGACAGATGACTAAGTTCCCCTCCCCAAGCCTTGTCAAACAGTGCACAGATCTGTTCATATGAAAAATAAGCCCCAGTGTGAAGAAATTAAGGGGAAGGGGATTGTAACATGCTGCATTTCTTGAAGTGCAGAGTTGTGGCTTTCCTTCTGTAGTTCCCCTCAGCAGAGTTAACTGTGGGGCAGGCTTTCTGCTCCCTTTCTTTTGGTCTGTCTTCCCCATGTCCAAGTTTAGTTTGAGCGTGTGTGTTGTTTATAAAGTTCAGCAGGAGGTGATTTAGGACGGAGCTCCTCGCCATGGCAGTATCAGTGTTAGAAGTGCTGTGTTATGGCCCCTGTGTTTGACTGCTCCAGAGTCAGGAGTTATGTGGTGCTGCCATGGTTTCCTTGGAGTGGATGCCCACGAAGCTGTGGACTTTTAACCTTTGGCTGTTTGCATTTAGGAGCAGGCTCAGCTCAGGATCAGGACTGAGAGGAAGGACTTTTTCAGAGCTGCAGAGGGAGCAGCCTGTGCCCACATCCCTGTTTGGCTCTTTTCCTTGTTCTTGTCTCTTGCTTCTTTTGAGTGCTAAAACCTGGGCAAAACAGAGGGGAAAGAGCCTTTCCTATCTGGGAACTGATGATTAACTTATGCTGAGAGAACCATTTGTTCCTGCTTGATTTCAAACCCTTATATGAGTAACTGAAACGCTGCCCAAGGGAACTGTATTTACTTTTTTTTTTTTTTTTTTTTTCTGTTTCTTCTCACTGAAGCACTTTCTTTGCCTGTATTCAGGCCCTGTGCATGGATTTGGAGGAGACCGATATGTAACACAGATGGATTAGGGGAGTGTTGCAAGTTCTTCCATGTATCTCATCCTTGTATAGGTAGTTCTTGGTGCAGGGAAAAGTGAATTGATTCCATCTTCTACTACAAAGAAAAAAAAAAAATCACTGGACAAATTGCCTATGTGGGAGGGCAAAAGCACCCCATATGTAAAGTCTGGTATCTTGTCTGCTCTCTTTCCTTATGAAAAAATAATGCACATTTACAAAGTGGAAAAATCTGGTTCTTGTGGAGAAGTGATCCTGCACAACTCCAGGTCCCAAGAGCTCAAGGAAGGGGTTCTTTGAACCCTACCCACACAGATGTGTCTCTCTGTTGTGTTCCACAGGGCTCGACTGCCTGTGGAGCTGCTCCGATTGACTCCATGTGCAGATGCTTAGTCTGGAATAAATCAGGATTGACTCTTACGTGCCAGCAATATCCGTAACCTGTTTAATGTTGCTTTTTCTTTTTTCAGTAATTTCATACATTCATCACACAGTCTTCACAAATTTTGTTCACATCAACAGAAAGAATTTCTCACACCAAAGTCAAAATAGCATCATCACAACACTGGCAACGGTGGACAATTGACACTCATTCCACCCATTGTCCTTTCACCACCCATGTGTCTCTGGAGCTCAGATATTCTGAAGGTTTTGTGAAATCTCATGAAAGTCTGAGTTGGGATTGCTTTTATGGTGAGAATTATGACTGAATGGGAGAAGGAGGAGAAACCACTGCTTGTCATGCCTTTAACCAAGGCTGGTAAGGTTAGATGGGCCTCTTGTCATCCTGAAGTATTTAAGAAGAAATTGGGCATTGTTGTGGTCATGGGGAAGAAGAAAATTAGTGGACGAGGCTGGTGTTAAGTGAAGAAACAGTAGGTAATTATTTAATGATGACAGGTTGTGCTGCAGAAGCTGATAGAAAATTACCCTCTACATATCCTCTTTTGCAGGACATGGAGACACTTGCAGATGTGTGCTGCTGTCAATTATAAGTTCCCTCACTATGGTTCCTGGTAGAGGTGCTTTTAATAGCCTCCCACCCACTCCCCAGGGCTATGCAACGGTATTTATGGCCTCTCTGGGACTGCCTTTCTCCAGGTGCATGAGGAAGAAGGCAGAGTGCAGATTCAGCACGTAGCCCCTGACAGCTGGGGCTGACGGGTCAGGAATGCAGTCCTGACAGCTGGAATCGGGCTGGAAGCGGTCAGCACGGTGGGGAGGCCAGGAGGGGAGAGCAGGCAGGAGAGGCTCTGTGGAGAGTGGACAAATGCACGCACGCATGATGTGGAAAGACAGCCTGTGGGGACCCTGCGTTGCTCGTGTTTCCTTTCTCCCTGATTTGTTCCCTGTTCTTCCAGCTGTCTCGCTAATTTTTAATTAATGTGTGCACACCCCTGTGCAACCATTATAGTGACACCTGGCAGAGCCATTAGAGCTGAGGCCCAGCATTTCCATTGGAATACCCCCCATCCCACCTCTGCTTTTATGCAGGTTTACAAATGTAATGTACTGCTTCCCATAACTCAGACGTTCAAAACCTTTGGGAAAGTTGGTTTCTACCCACACTATTCTTGTGCCAAGGAGTGCCATTCATAACTCACATTGTGGGAGATTGTTCCCTGATGTTCTTAAAGTGGTTAACTTGAAATCAAATTGCATAGAACGGGCAACTACTTATTGCAGATTATGATGTTCTGGTCAGGTGTTGTTTTGTTTTGTTTTGTTTTGTTCCCCCCCCCCCTTTTTTTTTTTTTTTTTTTTTTTTTTTAATATTGGTTAAAATGTGAGGGCTTGTTCAGTGATCAGACATAGCTCTGAATCCTTTTTCCCTATGAATGCTACTTTAAACTGGGCATTGGCTCGAAACACCTTAAAGTGTTGCAATGAATCTGTGTGGTGTGTTATGTGAAACCAGTTAGATGGTCTTGGAGCAGTTCCTGGAGGGTGAATTAGGCAATTGGTGAGAGTCTGCAGTGGTGGCTGTGAGCAGGACTTATGAGGCTTACAGTGAGAGATGTGGAGACTGCTCTTTTAGCACAGAGACATTCTGAATTGGTCGTGTGCTGGAGCTTGGCTTACTGCTGTTACCTTTTGTAGGTGGAATATTTTCAGTCTCCAGGCTTGTCAAGACAGTAGTCTGGATGCTGAGGGACAGAAGCCTCAGGCTGGAGAGGAGGGAGAGAATAGAAAAGCCTCTTAAAAAAATATAAAATATATACATATATATGTTTAAAGAAATTTAAAAGTGCATATTCTATATGCATATACAAAAGCAGGGGAACTCATTGGATACAGTCACCAACTAGGGAGCTGAGTGGTTTTGTTGTTTGTGTGCTTTTGTAAGTCAAATATCTCCTACAGTTAATTCCAAGTCAAATATCTCCTGCAGTTAATTCCATCCACCCATCTTCAGCCCTCCCCGTGCCAGACCAACAATGAAAACCCCAACTCCCAAAAAAACAAACAGGCAGAGGAACCTGGGCCAAAGCCAGACTTTTGCATGTCAAGCTCAAGTGCAAAATGAATATTTCACAGCTGTGTTATAAAGCCCTGAAATGAAGGCTTTGCAGTGGAAATGCTGACAGCCCCTTAAGTAGAACAGTATACTGTAATTAGTGCTCCGGGTTTAGTGTGCCAAACGAAGCTCAGCAGAGCTAAATGTAAAACTTCAAGCCTTTGTTTTTCTGCAGCAGTAACAGATCAGACAGTGTGTTCAGACGGCGGATTAGAGCCTACAACGTGTGCGCTGTCCCTGGAGGTTAGACGTGCTCTTTTGCTGATGGGGCTCGGGGGCAGCAGGAGAGAGGTACAAACAGGGCCAGCTGTGAGATTTGGCACTCTAGATCAAGTTTTACTTATGTAAGATAGACAGCTATTTCTTAAATGCTGACGCTGACAATGTACAGCTACATTTTCAGCATTTTCACGTATTGAGTGCCAGAGTGCATTGATACGACTTTGCTGTTGTAGCAGCGTGGAAAACATGTTGGAGTGCGTGCAGAGGTGCTGAAAACTCTGAGAGCAGAATACAGAGAGACAGACGTGAAAACCACAGCGCTGTTGTGAAACTCAGGCCTGATGCTGGAGCTCGCCGTGTCAGTGTATTAGACAGAAGAGCATTGGGGTTTCAAGCCAAGCAGAAAGAGCAATTTTTTTAAGGCAAAAGAACAGATGATTATGTAGCCACTCCTCTGGCAAGATGGTTACTTAGTTGCAACCGATTACTTGATGTGCTGAGGAAGGCTTTTCAAAGTAACACTCCTGGGTTATGTATCTCAGGGATTTCTGTGTCCACTGGTTTTTCAGGAGTGCGTGCCTTTGGACATATATTATTAATATACCCACTTTCAGGCAGCAGAGGGATGAGGGCAGGCTCATTGTGCAGTGAATGATAGATGAACTCTGATGGATGTTGTCTTTTCGTGCTGACTTGATGCCTCTACTTAATTAAATGGGTTGAAATGTTAATTCTGTTATACACAGGCCCGTGGGAAGGCTTTTAAAATAGAACATGTCTGGTTTTGGACATTTATTGAAGTAGCCATTGTGGAATGGAATGGAATACTTGTGGTGCAAGAATTCCTTCTTAGGATGCTCTTGTTCATGAATAGGTTTTAATAAAGGCATGGAGAGGAAGGGGTATGTTGAAATTAAACTGTTAATTGAAGAATAGGATTTCCCTTTCCATAAGGGAGCAGACAGGAGAGAATGGGAGATAAGTTTCCAAATGCAAAGCAGCAGGAGTTCTTATCTGTGACTTTGCTGAGCAGGGTGACCTTTTTGTTTTTCTCTGTAAATGATCCTAGA
Source organism: Myiozetetes cayanensis (assembly GCF_022539395.1). Classification (NCBI taxonomy): domain Eukaryota; kingdom Metazoa; phylum Chordata; class Aves; order Passeriformes; family Tyrannidae; genus Myiozetetes; species Myiozetetes cayanensis. The sequence continues at coordinate 36,279,192 of NW_026087853.1, read as the reverse complement.
TGTGGTATTAATGGGTAAAGGTATTAATGTGGAAAAAATGGATTGGATAAGTTCATGGTAGAGAATTCTACTGAAATAAGTTAAAACCTGAGAATATCTATTTTGAGACAGGAAGACTGGGAGGTGACAAAGAATTACATTTTCTTTCCCTGCTCTTAAACTTTATCTGTACATTTCTTTATGATACTGTTCTTCCTGAATTTTCTCCTTCACTTATGACTACAAATGCAAACATGAACCAGGGCTAGATATTGGTCTCTGATCCGAGATGGCCAATTTCATGAAGTTTGGAACAGACATACCTGCTTGGTGGACATGGTTTTCCCAGGCTGTAGCCTCCTGCCTAAAGCCATAGATACTTGGACATATGGGCAGCCCTGTACAGTTTTGTCCAGTTTACCCCTTGGCTGTCATTTTGAGCTGGAGAATTGCGTGCATCCTCTCAAATGCTTTGCTTCTTTATTTCCATGCTTAAATAAACTGTGCTTGTAGAGAATGATGGGATTTTTGGGTCCAAAAGAGAATGTAGAGAGCAGGAGATGAGGTTATCAAGTCAGAAAACTGTAATTTCTTTAGCATATGAATACAGGGATGAAGGGCTGAAATACTACTGAACTCCTAGTTAGTCTTTTGCTAGTCTGGGGAGGATGATGGGGTGAGTAGCAGCATCATTCAGCATGCAGTTGAAACTCGTTGAGGGATGCCTGGTTAAAAATGGCTTTCTCTTGAAATTTTGTTTTTCTCTCTTTCTTTAAGATAAAGCAGACTGGGGAAATCTGCTAGTGGGCAAACAGGCACAGATACAGGAGCTCCTACCCAGCAGCAGTGGTTCAGTAGTAAACCAGTGCAGCTGTAGGGAGAGTACCTGTGAGCACAGATCAGGCAGGACTGTCACTGTGACTGGGTTGTCCCTTCTAACACCTGTTTTAGTGGAAATTATTGCTGTGCTGCTGTGTCTACTACTGCTTTCTAGCAGCGTGTTGGCTGGATGTGCAGCCCACAGTGTTTGCCTCCTGTACTTGCAAGTATAGACAGTCCCAAGGAATGCAAATGATGGGAAGGAGAGAGATGTTTGCAGTGGTGAAGTTGTCTATGTTGTCCTTTAAGCATGTGGAAGCAATTGTTTGCGGTAACTTCCTCAAAACAACAGAAAGAGCTCACACAAGTAGGGAACTTGCTCTCTGAGTCCCAGGAGCAGCTGGTCGAGCACCATGTTTCCTGAAAAGCCAAGCAAGGCTGGCAGGGGCTGTTTAGACCAGTCTTTCTGAAAGGATTACCTGCACCTCAGTAGTAAGGCAGAGATGGCATGGCTTTTTCACCCAAGCATGGGCTTTCCCACATGCTGCATGGGACCATGCCTGATGGAAGCAAGGTCTGCTCTCAGGTATGCCCATTGACTTCTAGGTGGGATTGGGCTGCAGTGAAGCAGCCTCTCTGGGAAGGCCTGACTGCTCTGAATACCTGTTGGTACCTCGAGTCCTGCAGTTCAGGACTCTGCTGGTTTGGTTTGGCAGTGTTGGGATTTGATGTGGAAGGAACAGGGTAAGTGATGCACTTAGGCATTAAAATTTCTTCACACCTTTGCGCAACTTGAAGTAGCCAAATTTAGGTTTAAGGCTGTAAAATGGGTAAATAACAGGTTTTGCAAGACAGGTGTTAGCTGCACAGGTTTTGGTGCCTAAGAGTGTGTATTCATCTTCCAAACTTGAATAAAAGTTGACCTTACATTAAGGAGATGGGGTGGTTACAAGTAGCATAGTGGCCGTGCAAGGTGAGCTGCAAAATGGTGCTATGTGTGGATTGATTCAATAACTCTTGCAAGTCACAAAGAGAACCTTGACTGAAAGTGCCAAATACTATTAATAGAAGCCTCAAGATGAAGTAACAAAATGCATATAGTCAGCCTCCTCTCTTGCCTCTAATTTAGGTACACAAAATGACAGGTTTAATCTTGCAGTTGTTTCCAGGCTTGGATGAGGATGGTGAGGTGGCCCATTAATTGCCTGTGATGTCCTGAGCAAGCAGTGACATGTCTGATGATTGTAGGATGCAAATTGGGCCAACATGGGAGCGATTGGTAATGCACCCAGTATCGCAGATCTCCCTGTGGTTAGCTCAGATCAGACTTGGAAATATGTGTCAGAGCATTTATTTCAGATTGGGATGTTCTGACGTACCACTTGGGAGACCTGTGTAAATGGCAGTGGTTACAGTTGTGTAGGACTTGGAGACTGCCCTTAGCACAGGAGGAAGTGGATTTCTACCTTGTTGTAAGTGGTAACTTCAGAAGTGGGATAATGGCAGATCTGTATCAACAGATTTCCCCTTTATTGACAAATCTTAATTCCAGGTCTGAAAGTTAAAGTTGATGTACTTCTACCCCAATTAAATGTATTAAAAATTTCTTTGTTTTAGTTGGCAAGTTGAGAGGAATCCAATTCATACTGTGTTGTTACCTGTTGTTTTTTCACTCTGAAATGTTTTTCATTTTGCCAAGTTTTGTGACGAGTGACTGACTATCTCTTGCCCTTATGTCACCTAGTCTGGAGGTTGGTCATGGGGATAAAGCAGTGGTGTATTCTGGGTAGGATGGTGGAAGTAGAGCTCACAAGTGTCATAAGACCACATTTTAAATTTATAGGCACTCCTTTTTGATGCAAATTGGTTCTAATACTCAAGGATTATCATGTAGAGGTATTGTAAGAGCATCCATGGGATAGGCTCGTAGAGTTGCTTTTTGGATTCTTTACATTAGGTATTTTTTAAAGCTAAGACTAGGAGCAAAAGAAGGAAAGCCTTTTCCAGAAAGTTAGTTATGAATCTCTGGATACAGGTATCTGTTTATGTGGCACTAGGTCTGTCAATACCAGAGGTATGTCCTTGATAGTTGTCTTTTTCTAAAGGAACAAGTGATCTGTTAGAGGCCAGGAGATACTCACTGGCTGTAGAGTAACTGGATAAGAAAACTGAGCTGCTTTTATGTCAGGCTGTGTGCTGACCATAGGAGAAAGGCAGACTTTCCACCTCCTAGCATTGCCACAGATTGTCTATCGGCAAAGCAGCAGGGGACCTCCACAGATTCCAGAGTGAGAGAGAAGCTGGAGCAAGCGTGACATTTTGCTGTTGGTGAGGTTAGAGTGTCCAGACAAACGAAGTGGTGCTCCTGTTTAGTTTCTCTTCCTCTTAAAGACTCAGAGGGGTCAGATGTTTCCAGACCACCAAGTACAGAGTGGGCTTTGGAGGTGTAGCTGGATTGATCTAGTTGCCAGTGAAAGGGATAGTTTTTCTTTTACCTGGCTTTGAGCTTCCTGTGGCTTTCCCCAGGCTGGCAAACAGAAAACAAAAAGGAGAACATGTTTTTCTGCTGCTTTGGCATGCTGGGCTGGCAGTTGCCATGCCAGGGCTGTCTGGCATGAGGGAATGGTGGGGTGTGTAATTAGACTGAGTAGGATAATGGAGGAAGGAACTGTCCCCTCCAAAACAGGCTGCTGTAAGATCAGCTCAGCTCAGCTGTGGTGTAAGACTGCACACTGAGAGGCTTAATAAATGTCCTTGTGAAGCAAAAACATACCTGTTGGTGAAAATAGGTTGCTGAATTGCTGCTGAATATCTGCATAGCCAAGGTCAAGCAATGTCTTTTAGGATAGTTACAATTACAGTCAGCCAGAGCTGAAGCCTGCACTGAGCAGCGTAATCACAACGTTGCTAAATTGACGTTTGCTGACAGCATCAAGTAATTGGTGCCTTATCTAGATGGGACTACTTGAATGGCACATGTCTCTTCCACTTCCTCCTTCCCTGTCAAAAACGCATTTTCTGGAGGAATTTAAACTTCTTCTAGTTTAGGAACTGCTGATATAAGGTAGAATCTCAGCACTGAGTTCTCTCTCTGCATTTTTGAAGCTGCTTTAAAAATAAATGTATTTGAAAGTATTGTTAACAAGTTTGGAAGAGTAAATATCCTCCTAGCCTTCCTCACTTCTCTTCCAAACCCTTGCATTTTTGTTCCAATATTAAGTTGAAACAAAACTGTTTCCTTTCTTTACTGGTGGCTTTGTAAATGCATTTTTAATTGTATCTTCTTACTCAACAAAAATCCAGTGGAGTTTTGTAAAAGCCATATTTTCAGGAATACTCATTTTGCAGGGGAAGGGGACAATTTGGTGTTTTATCATAATGTTTTAAAATCTCTGGGGTATATTATTACTAAAAGGGGAAAAAAAGACCAAGTTGTTCTGGAGACTAGGAAATGAATCTTCTGCTTTCCATGTTACTGGTTTGAAGGCAGGCCAAACTGAACTAGCTGAAAGCATGGATGACTCCTGTTAAAGTGGTGCACCTCAGCCCTGCTTTACCTGTTGAAACAAGGTGGTTCTCTGCGTGGGGTTACTTTTGTCGCCTTATCTCGTAACCTGAGCCATGAGCTCAGTGAGACCTTGTGTCTTCACCCTACAGCTGAACTCCTCAGGTCTGGTAGGATGTGTGGTCAGGGTGGCGTGGGAAACCTGCCCCGCCCTGCCTTTTGTGTGCCACGTTGGTATAAATATAAGATGTTAGTCTTCAGGGCAGCTATTAAAGATAGTAGTAATTATTACAATAGTAACTTCTTATGCTGCGTCCATGCCCTTAGGACCTTAACCAAATATACCTTAGATGATGATAATTAAAAACAGAAGACTGTGACACAGTAAAATACTTGAGTTTGGCACAAACAGCAGTGCTGAAGAGGCATGTATGCAACAAATGTATAATAAATAAAATCAAGTTGTGCAAATATAAAGGAAAGAGAATAATTTTGTGTCGGTCAAAACAGCCCCAGGGCTGAGAACTGGTTTGTGCTCAGAGGTTGAGTTCTTTCATGCCACAGATTTCGTGCAGTGTAATCCCACTGCAACCTTTTGCTATGGGGTAATTGCTAAATTCTAATGCTTTCTGTGCCAGGGAGTGCTCACCAAAATATTAAGTCACGTCCATCTGTCACCTTCTTCCCATTTTGTTTTTTTTGCTTTTATCAGCTTCTTGCCACAGAGGTCTTTGTATCTCCCAAGTAGCTCTTCCAAATTGCATTTCTTTTCTTTTCCTAAAAATATTTGAGATCTTTGCTTGGTGGGGCTGTAGGGCATTTTAGATTACTGTGTCTTGCATGGGTCATTGGTATGCAGGCTTGTGAATGCTTAAGGTGATCTGTCTCAAGATTCCTGGGAAGGGGTACCCTAGTCCACTGGTTGTGGTTTCCATTTCAAGCACTGTGGGAAAAACTGACTATTCATTTCCTAGGAATACGAGGCTGGGACTAGTCTGAACCACCTACCACTGGATGGAGGAGACAAAGAGAATGGATCAACCTGGAAACAGTTTTCATGAAAGACCCAAGTTCTAGAGATAGTGGTATCTCTAGAAATATCCAGAGATAGTGGTTTGTTGCTCTTACTAGGAGGATGGGAATTTGTGGTCAGAGAATGTGCATCCCAGCTTCTCACCAGTCCTATCTGCAATCCTCTTGCAATCCTCTGTCTTTGCCACACTCTGGCATAGAGAAAGCAATAAGTGGATTCATAACTCCTCCTCTGTACTCCAGAAGTATTTTGCTATGCCTGTTAAGTGGGGTTGCTTCTATACCTGGATGCTTCTCAGTGAATTTCTAGGAGCCAGAGTGAACCAGACCGTCAGCATCTGTGCACGCCTCTATTTGAACTGCACTCACATTTCATGATACTTCTTGTTTTCTTTCTTGTATGCACTAGGTGACTTTGGAGAAAGTGTTGGGCATAACTGTGTCGGGAGGAAGAGGATTAGCCTGCGACCCCAGAACTGGCCTCGTTGCTTATCCGGCAGGGTGAGTCACTAACCACATTCTTCAATGCTAAAATAAACCAGGACTGATGCATTAACATAAAGATGCAGGTCTTATATAGGAGGCTATTTGCTGTTCTTAAAACACCAAAGAATGATGCGACTCAGCACTGTTATTGTAATTGGCAAGGGAGAGGGATTGCATTGTCAAGTTTTAATGGGATCACTTTTAATGGAAACACTCTCATTCCTCTTGCTCTGAGATGGAAGTTAAATACGTTTTGTGGGCTTTTAACTATGTTCTGTAGTGTTGTGAACTTACATGTAACTCAGTGTGATTCTCAAGCCAATAAATACCTAATGGAGCAAGTGATGCTTTCAATGAATTGACAAAAGCCTTCTTTTATGTGCCCTGCAATTTATGACTTACCAACTTCCTCATTCAAATATGAGGAAAGATTTCAGGCTTACAACCTGAACCCACTTGGATTTGTGTGGATTCTCTGGAGTGCAACACATCTATCAACTGTAGTCTAGGTCCAAATAGAGATATCCAGAAGGAGACCTTGATGGAGAGCAAAAGAGCTACTTCTAGGGAGATAGGTGAGGGCTGGAGAGGTCTACTGGGTTACAGGAATCAATATGAGTTTGGCTTTCCTTTGAGCTTGTTCATTCTGCTGGTCAGCAAGCTAAAGGAGAAGTCTAAGGGCAGTAACTCCGAGTGGTGTTGCAAGGACATACTTTAAGACATGAAAGCTGGAATCAGAAGAAATCTGATTAGCAGTTGTAGATGTTTTCAAGGCAATGCTAGCAACATGTAAAGATTCTGTGTTTGTGGCTGGAATGAGAGATGGAGTCAGTGAAACTGGCTAGAAATTTTTGCCTGTCCTGGTGATATCCTATTTCCCAGAATGACAGCATTTTTGTGGCTGAGGGAGCCTCTTGAAGTCATCTGTTCCAACCCTCATGCTCAAGCAGGGTCATCTATAGCTGGTTGCCCAGGACCATGGCCAGACAGCTTTTCAGTATCTCCAAAGATGGAGATGCCATAATCTCTCTGGACAGCATGTTCCAGTGTTTGATTGCTCTCATAATAATACTGTCAAAAAAAAAACCCAACATCATATGTTGTACTTTCTGCCCATTGCTTCTTTTTTTTTTGTCAGTGGGCAGTCTGATATCCACATCAGTGTTTGACAGCATCTTTTATGCTTGAACTCAGGAAAATATATTCTAGTGTGTGTTGCCTCTTCATCTGACATTGAATATGTTCACACTTGGAGAAGGCAAGGAGAGAAGAAAAGTGCAGTGCACAGATATTTTGGGCTTTTGCATAGCTGAAGATAGATTAGTTTAGTTAATAGCAATGTCCTATGCTGAGCTTGTGCGTGCCTGACATTGATTTAATCAAATGTGAGTACACCTGGGGATTCTTTTGGCTAATTAAAAGGTTATATGGTTCCTTAGGGCTTTACAGGGGAATTCCTGTTCTTACTTGTTGTGGTAACATCTCATGGCCTGGGCAGGAAACCTGCCCTGTCTGGACAGGAATATAGTAGATATATGTTGTAAAAGTTGAATGGCTTATATGACTTGCTGCTTTTGTTCCATGTCTGGCCTGTTCTGTGATGCTGTTGTGATTTGCTGCAGTCAAGATCATCTCTAACAAAACTAGCATTAGTTAACAAGTCAAGACATGAGAGAGGTACTGGTACAGACCTTACTAAGTTGATGCAAGTTCAGTTTGTTGTTTTCATGTAAGTTTCAGTTTGTTCAGTTTGTGTTTTACTTGGATTTTTCCCCTGTTCTGATTTCCAGTTAATTTCTCTTGATTTGCAGGAATCCTGGCCTTTCTGGCTTTATTTTGTTTATATTTGTTTATTTTGTTTCTATTTGAATTTCACAGAATCATGGAATGGGTAGGGCTGAAAGGGACCACAGTGTGTCATGTTGTCCAATCTCCCTGTTCAAGCAGGGTCATCTTAGAGCACATTGCACAGGATTGTGTCCAGATGGTTCTTGAATATTTCCAAGGAGGGATAGTCCACAACCTCTCTGGGCCATATGTTCCAGTACTTGGTCACCTGCACATGAAGAAGTTTTTCCTCATGTTGAGGTGAAACTTCCTTTGCATCAGTTTCTGCCTGTTGCTTCTTGTCCTATGCCTTGGCATCACCAAGAAGAGCCTGGATCCATCCTCTTGCTACCCTTCATTCATACAGTTAAATACACTGATGAGGTCCCCTCTCAGTTGTCTCTTCTTGGGGCTGAACATGCCCAGCTCCCTCAGCCTTTCCTTGTATGAGTTGCTCCAGAGTCCTAAGCATCTTTGTAGCCCTCCTCTGGACCTGCTCCAGAAGCTCCATGTTTCTTGTACTGAGGAACCCAGAACTGGACACAGCACCCCTGATTTGGTCTTACCAGGGCTGAATTGAGTGGCAGGATCACCTCCCTCAACCTGCTGGCAATGCTCTTCCTAATGTACCTCAGGATACTATTGGCCTTCTTGGCCCCTAGGGCATGCTGCTGACTCTTGGACAGCTTTTTGTCCACCAGGACCCCCAGATCCTTCTCTACAGCCCTGCTCTTCAGCAGGTCAGATCCAGCCTCTACTGGTAAATGGGGTTATTCTTCCCCATGTGTGGGACCCTGCATTTGTCATTGTTGATTTTCAGACAGTTCTTCTCTGCTCATCTCCAACCTGTTGAGGTACTTCTGAAGGGCACAGCACTCTGGGGCATTGGCCACTTATCCCAAGTTTGTGTCATAAATAACTTGCTGAGGAGATACTTTGTCCTTTCATCCAAGTCACTGATGAATGAGTTAAACAATACTTGGCCCAGTATTGAACCTTGAGAGAACCATTACCGACAGGTCTTCGACTAGACCCTGTGACACTCATTACAACCCTCTGGGATCTGCTGTTCAGACAGAACTGTCCATTAACTGGACACCAAAGCCACGTACATGAGTCTGATGTAGTGGACAGGATATGGCTTATGCATGACCTGCCCATGCAACCTGGTCATCTTCAACGGTGCTCCTGTGATTTCCTCAGCCCACTTCTCATGTACTGAGGTTTTGCAATCCTGACATGCAGATGCTTTGCTCCTCCAGTCTGTCCTACCCCTAAAAGCTGAATTTACGTAACAATTCTGTATTTTCCTAAGAACACTTTCAACATACCTGGATTCATTTGGTTGAGATCAAAACAGTTGCCCTAGGCATCCTGACTTCATCCACATCAGGCATACAAGTAACTATGTGAATGAAGACTTGTGCATGAGAAGCCTTTGTTTTCTTTGAGCATAATCTTAACTTGGGTCTCTGGTTTACCTAAAATAAATTTTTTTTAAAAAAAGTGATAGTTTATCTGAGTTTTCTCTTTCCTGGAGTTTCCGAATCTCCAGGGAAACTGCTGAAAGAAGCAATTCCCAATGCAACCTAAACTCATTCCAGCTCCTCAGTGGTGCCAAAGAGCTGTGTTACATTATTTTTTCCTTTTCTTCTCACTGACTTTTGCTCCTCTTATCGTTTCTCCTCTTTGACCCTCATGAGGCTTCCGCTCTGGTAGTGTGTGACAGGAACTATGCTGATCCTGGTACTTTGACAGTTTTTTTGTGGGATGCTTGTGTTATAGGAAACCATTTCTCCATGTCTGACTTAAAGGGCTAAACACACCAAGTGCTTCAGATATTGTAGGCCACTACTTTCATGTAAGACTGTTGTCTTGGGAGATAAGACAACATAGGAGAGAAAATTGCATCCTCTTCAAAGGTCTTGCATCTACTGACTGCACTTAACCTGTTCTTAGACTGGCTGGTGAAATAAACACAGTTGCACAATTGGATCTCTGTTAGGGTTATGGAGTGAGTTACAAAGTCGTTTTTGGAGGGAGAGTGAGTGGGACAGAAATGTACTACATTTTTTACTTCTTGTGGCAGGACCAATGCTCTGTCCTCCTTTGCTTTCACTTCCCCCCCCCCCCTTTGCATTTTCCGTGCTCTTCCCTTAGTTTATTCTCTTTTGCTTTTTTTTTTTTTCAGTAACTAGTTGAGGCTCTGTTTCCTAGAAACAAGAAGGGAAACAAAACGAAGAAAATCCTCTGAGGATGACTAACATTAAAAAAGAGAAAAAAATGGTGTGTAAATGTCTATCATTTAAATTCTAGACCAGCTACTAAGACAACTTTAGTCAGCTTATCAGTTTTTGGGTTTGATGTTGTGTTTACTGTTGTTTTTTAAGGCTTGTTAGGTTGGTGTGACTGGATTGATTTATTTTACTCCTCATGTTCTTCTTTCCTTGGCTCTTTGTTGGTCATGATAACTGGTTGGGAACCTGATCTTCAGGTGAGGCACTTGCCTGCCTGTGCTTTTTCTTCCATAGGAGCAGGAAAGTAGCACTTGTGCTTTTAGTGTACAATGTCTTTCAAACACTATGCTGTTATGTTCTGGTCAGCTTAAGCATCTTTCTAGCTCTGCTCATCAATTTTGAGCCACTCTGATAGATTTCAGGGATTTTTAGTGTTAGTGTTCCTTGCTGGGAAAAATGGTGTTTGATATATAGCACGTGAGATGAGTTAATCAATCTCAACCTGCTTATTCTTTCCCCCTTTCAGATCTCTAGTCTAGGTCTTTATGTACAGCAACTCTTGCAGACACGGGTTTAATATAGAGAATTGTGAGATGAAGTGAAATAAGTTTCTTTGGCTTTCTCTCAGAAGTTACTGTAGCCAATACAGACACAGGTCCCTGGCTAGCTCTGTGTGTGCACATAGTATGTTTGCTGAACTGATGATTTGGATGTTCCCATATTCTGTCCCATTTCAGAATTAATCACCTTGATTGTAGATAGGAAGAGAGGGACAATAAAAGGAGCTATATGATCAAAGTTAAAATGAAGATACTGAGGTTTTTTTCTTCTGTGTTTTACCACAAGATCTTGTTGAAGAGTTAGATTTAGTCTTACTTCAGCTTTATCACTTTGATTTTTAATTTTTTTGTATGAGTGTTCAAATCAGAAAACGACACAACTGTCAGGGTCAAATTTTATTTTACTGCTATTGTGCTGTGCGTGCTGGATGTCAGTGCAGCAGCCTCCTGTGCCAACCTGCACTGCAGTAGCATCCAGCCAGTGCCATCTCCTCGTTTCACTGTGTCTTCTGCTGTTCCACATCTCATCCTCAGCTGATTTGCAGCACCAAGTGGAAACCACTTAACTCTGTCAGCCTTTCTGAGTCATACCTCTCCTGGCTCCCTGCCTGCTGATCCAAGATGTGTCAGGTCCTGTCTGTATCACAGTGAAGGGAGGAAGAGGGTGAACAGGAAATGAGTGAATTGGTTTTAATCCATCCAGGAGCCTGTGCAGCATGTATGGAGCTGTCTCACACAGCTGAGTGGTGAATCCCACTGAAAGAATGAAGACTTTTCTTTTCCAGAAGTGACTGTTGGTTTGCTCCCAGATACCTCTTTCCAGTTCTGGTGGATAGGCTGTAAGGCTAAGTGGTTTCCAGCCCATCTCTATATGAAGTCTCTTGGAAAGTTTTAATCATAATTTTCCATCACTATATAGACAGATCACTGCACAACTTAATAAATTATCAGCTTAGGACAATTTCCCTTTACCTTAAGCTGCATATAACTCAAAATGGAAGAATAACATTTAGGATAAACATTGTGTAACTTTACCAGGCATGATATTGCCTCGCTCCTTCTTTCCTCTTGGAAGTGGAAGGTTTTGGTCAGTGATGTACAGGAACTAATTATGAGAGGCAAATCTTGTAGATGACTGAAGGTGAATGAGACAAAATGCTGTTCTGAACTGGGATCTAAGACTTACGACCATTGTGGCCAGGTTAGAATGGGTGGTGACATGGACAATAAAATCCTAATTTGTAAGATGACAAGTATTCCTGTCTTATTTCAGAGCCTGTTTTTATTAACTAATTGATCATGTTGCTTGGATGCCACAGTGGTAGTTGCCTTTAGAAGGCTGTAGGTTCACAGAGGGAATCCACTTCCTTACAGCATCAGTCTACCTGTACATGGTACATGTGCAGCTTGAGCAAAGCTCTACTGCTCTGTGCAGGTACAGTTCTTCACTAGTTCTTCCTTAGCATAAATGCTAATGGAGTGTATCCCAAATGCAGCCTGAAGTGGTACAGGGATGTTGAAATACTTGAACTGCTGGGTTGCCAGTAGATATATTCAGTTCTGCTGGTGCTACCTCCTTCAACTTTACTTACCTAAACCTGTGAAAGAAAATTTCCGTGCCTTCTTTCTGTGCTCTTTTCTAAAAGAGAACCCTGTGTTGTAAAGCTGTGTTGTAAAGACTGTAGAAATCTACCCTAAACTGAAGTCCCCATATATGGTTCAAAGCAAATTTCAGCATCTCTGGTCACAGCAGAGGCAGTTTGCTTTGTCTTCCTTGAAATAGGACAGTTGCCTTTCAAGGGCTAGACCTCTTTGCAGTCCCCGTCTTCCAAGAATCTGTACTGTTGTTAATGCATTTCTTCTATGAGGCTACTGGGCTTACATGTGTTATCTGGGGAAATTTTCTAGCTGGCACAGTTGTAGTGGTAGACCCAGAGACAAAGATAAGAAAATTCCCTGGACAGAAATCATTAGACCTAATTCAAATCTATACTGCAGATTGGCTTGAGTTGGGGCATTACAACCAAACCAAACAAAATTTTCTGTGCCAAAAGTGAACAACACTAGGTTTCAGTGTCCAAAAAGATGATGAAAAGAAGCCAAACCCTTATCTTTTCTTCCCAGCAACAGCAGATTTCTCAGAAGCAGGGATACTTTGACTCTCAAATCTCCCTGTCTTAAATACCCACTGGACAGAAAGGAACATCTGCACTGAGGCAGGAAGACCTGAAGTGTAAAGTACTTCCACTCACCACTTGCCCTTATTAATCTAGATTAGATAGGGAGGGTGGGCTGAGGAAGGCTGACATGGTCTTTGTTTCTAGCAAGTGAGCAAAGTCTTTGTCTTTGCGCCTGGGACAAAAGAATGGAGATCCCCTTTGCAACAGAGCTTTATTCTCAGGCCAAAGAATTGTAACTGATATTTTAATTTGCAGAGATGGATTTCAAGGGACTATGGCCCTCCCCTGCTCTTTTGCTATTTACCCATGACATTCACAAGTAACAGTTATGAAGTTCTGGAGCAATTGCCCGCTTCCAGTCTTGATAGCAGCTGGGCCCAGTTCTGAATCCCTATCATTGCACTGAGGCCCTGCCTGATGGAGCAGGCGTGGTCTTACTTGTGTGAGCTGTTTATGTCCATACAGCTAGGCAAGAATTTCTACATTGTTTTTTGCTTGATCTCCCTTTGTGAGTGCTGGAGGCTCTTCCACACTGAATCCACATTTCTCTAATAAAACTGCACCTAAAAAGTAGAATTGTTTGCTGAACAGTCATGTATTCATCCAGTTCAGCTCTAATCTCACTTGATTTGGCAGAAGAGAAGATGAAGAAACAAATGAAGCAGTGCTAGCAATCACCTAGAGCTGCAGGCGAACATCCCTGGTTTAAACCTTTAGCAGAATTGGAGTCAAGCCTGTCAAACTGACTTCCAGGCAGTTTTCATCAACCAATCCCTAGGTGTGTGTATGGGGCTGCTTTTCATCATTTGTCTAATTAGTCTAAATACTTTACCTTCAACAAGAAATGGATGACACTTGGTAGAACCTTAAATAATGAGATATCTGTAAAGCTGCAGACCTGTTGCAAACCAGAAGAAAAGGGAGAAAAATAGGACAAACCCTCAAAATAGCCGGACAGAAAAGCTTCTTGCTGAACCTGAGGGACAGTGTGTCAAGTCTACTCTAAGTGCTCCTGCCTATGCTGCATTGAAGACTGCAGCACTGGGGTTCTGCCAGACACTTGGAGGGAAGGTGTTGGGAGTGCGAGCCCCTGAGTCTGAGAGCTCAGCTGCTGGCTGGGAGTTAGTTAATGCCATCTTTGTCAGCAGTGGAGTAACTCTTGTAGTGGACCATGGGAATACTGTAGGATGCTTGGCTTCAGATCCTGCGTGATTTTTACCTTGTGCCACACTTGGTACTGAAAGACTAGTCAGGGCAGTGACGATGTTTGATGTTGCCAGGTCCCTTTGAGACAAGCAGCTGTTCAGCTGTACACAGAGTGCAGGTCTCCTGTACACGGAGCTTCTGGTTACTTCTCCAGAGTGCCATATGCTAATCCAACCTTCAAGTTACAAGGGGGTGGGTCACTGTTCTGTAGCCAGCTGCTACAGCCTTGGGACAAATAGAGATGAAATGTGATGCTTTATCCTACAGTTTCTATTTGAGGATCTGGCAACAGCAATAGGTCTGATAGGGCATCCTCCTTCAAGGCTCCAGGTACCAATGTGTCTGTTTATTCCCTGTGTTTCAACAGAAGCCGTGTGATATGAACCCTTTTTCCAAAAACTTCCTTTGTGCACTCTACTCTGTCTGGTGTGAGCTTGCATTCATCCCTGCTTCTGTGATTCCTCCTTTCTGTCAGGCACCTGGGAAGGACTGGACTCTGCAGCTGAACTCCATGTAGGAGTGTGCTGCTGCACCTCTGTCTTGCTACAGAACCCCCTGCCCCAGGAGGAGCAGCAATCTGTACTCCCTCTTGCAGCCTTTCCAGTGGTAGGACCTGCACTGAGACAGGCAGTACCCACTCTCTACACTCAAGGGTGAATCAAAGTTGAAGTCTGGTAGTCCCTTTGCAGCAGTTTGCTGCTTTTTGTAAGAAAAAAACCAAAACAACATCAGCCAAAAACCCCAACCAAACACCTAAAAGCCACAACAGAAAGCCTTGGCTTGTTTAGATTGCCAAATGGTTTTTGATTTTCAGACTGATTGGAGAATTTTTCAGGGAAATGGTCCAACTGAAATGAAAAGTTTTGGGAAATGTTTCACAAATTTGTTAGCAGAAATTCTGTAGAGAGAGGGAGTATATGAGTGGGAGCAGGTGCCTTCTCCCAGAACATCATCAGAGCAGCCTGAGGATCTCCTTAGGATGTGGGAAACGCTGCTTTCAGTTTAGCAGAAAACTGAAGGTGAGCTGGTAACTCTAGTCTTCCTTCCCTCTCCCACCTTCAAAATTGCAGGGTGGGGGCAGGAAAATCATAGAATCACAGAATTTGGGTTGGAAAGGAGCCTTTAGAGGTCATGAAGTCATACACATCTGGCAGTGAACAGGGACATCTTCAATTAGACCGGTTTGCTCAGAGCCCTGTCCAACCTGACCTTGAGTGTTTCCAGGGATGGGGCATCTATCAGCCCTCTGGGCAACCTGTTCCAGTGCTTCACCACGCTCATTGTAAAAAATTTCTAATTTAAATCTGTTCTCTTTTAGCTTAAAGCCATTACCCACATCTCCTATCACAACAGGCCCTATTAAAAAGTTTGTCTCCATCTTTCTTGTAAGTCCCCTTTACACAGTGAAGAGCCACAGCAAGGTCTCTGTGGAATCTTTCCTTCTCTGGGCTGAACAACCCCAGCTCTCTCAGCCTGTCCTTGCAGGAGAGGTGTTCCAGTTCTCTGGTAATTTCTGTGGTCCTGCTCTGGACCTGCTCTAACAGGTCTGTATCTTTCCTGTACTGAGGATTCCAGAGCTGGATGCAGTACTCGATGTGATGTCTCACCAGAAGTATGTTGTTCTGTATTCTGTATGTTGCTCTATATTTGGAATGATACTGAGAGTTTGTCCAAAGGACAGGAAGGCGTTTCTGAAAAAAACCAGTAATGGAGAAGAGGCAATGTATTGTAGCGCATGGGGAACAGACTTTATTTCTTTATATTTTTAGTCTGTCACAGGACTGTATGGTAGAGAAAATCACTTTGCTTCTCCAAGCTTGCACCTTTTTCTAAAAATAAAAGTGACTGTTTTCTGTTTTCTCCCTTACAGAGCTGTAGATAATAGGAGCTGGGTATTAAACAGATGACTATATTACAAAAATAAAATAAAAAAAAGGATGGTGTGAAAGGTCCTGTCTTGTACCAATCCTGACCTGTGCTAGTTTGGGCACTCTTCTCCCAACACCACACACTAGCCATCCCTCAAGCTGGTAGAGTCCACAAAGACACGCTGTGCTGGTGTTTGGAGCCTCTGCAGTGCGCTGCTCCTGCTGAACGTCACGCAGCTGGTTCCGTGAATGGGACATGAGCTCTGCTGATGTTGTGGTAGGTGCATGCACAGAAAGTTAAGGACGTGATTACAGCAAAGAACACCAGATGCTGCCAGCTCTACTCCTTCTGTGTCCTACTTTGTACCTGTTCCAAGCACTGAGCAAGCCTGGCTCTTGACAGAGAGAGAACAGAATGGGGCAGTGGTGGAAAGAAACACTCTCAGAATGGTTTTGTAGAAGGAAATTGGATGGAAGTTGTGTAGGTGTCTCTTCAGTGGTATATTTTGTATTTTCTTTCGGACATTAGGGTGCTTTTACATGCAATTTCTTTGATTACTTATCAAATTATCTTTGAATTCTGACCCTTCAGTACCACAGCATGGCACACGATTGTGTCAACTATACACAACTTTGGTGCTTAACTGGTGGTGAAGTTTGGTATGGTTTTTAGTGTAAGGATGAATTGCAGGACCCTTATTCTGGACCAAAGAAGGCTCCTTGCTTGCACTGTGCGTGCAGGCAACGTGAATGTGCTCTCTCCTCCAGTGATGGAAATCTTGGAGAGCGGTTTTCTTTCCGTATGTGATGCTGCAGTGGTGTGAGTGAGCTGTAAATAACGCTGGGTGGTGTGGGTAGGGTAAGTCTAGTTAAGGTAGCTTCTGTCCTGCTCTGTCTCAGAACTGGTGTGGCAGGTCCAGGCACTGCCTGTGCTTCTTGAGGGGCCAGAAGTATTAGCTGAGTCCTCAAGAACGTTAATGTTAGTGAAGACTCTAGCTGTTGCCAAAAATGTTAGTGATGAAGAAAGTGAGAGCAGGGAAATGGAAATGCTTTTGCTTTTGCAAGGCTGCGATGAAAATTCTTGTCACTGTAAAAGCACTTACCTGTCCTTGAAGCTTCCCTGTGATGGGTTCCAGAGGCTGTGAACAGGGAAAGGTAGGGCTTCTTGGAGGAGTCCTCTGAGTTTGTTGCTGTTTGGGTGCTTGACAAACCATATTAAGGAGAACTATATGGTACATGCTTCTTACTGCTGCCATCTTAATTCCAGGGCAAATATTTCAGTTCTCTCAAGAGGGAAGTGCTGTCATGCCTGTCACAATAGCTACAGCCATTGCTGTTTTAATGATTATATTGATCATATCTGACTTTAACCTGCCCTAAGAGAAATCCTGATTGTCCTCAATCCTTGAGTGTGCCAATTGGATTTTTAAATTGGGAGGCAAGTTAGTAATAATCCCATGTAGATGGCTGGTTTGTTACCTTGTGCTTTGATCTCATCAACCAGTATGTGATCAAAAGAGAAGTCACTATTTAAAACAAAAAGGGAGAGGGGAGAGGGGCGGGAAGCAGTCCTGTGGTGAGGGTCACTTGCAGTTTATGTGCAAAGAAACTGAAGCAAGAGAATAAGCACGTCTGCTTTCTTTAATAACAGAGCTAAACGCTCAGGTAGAGCTCTGCAAGTGGGAAGCTTTGGCAGGTTTGGAAAGCTATTCCATGCTAGTGAAATAGGGAAGAGGAGTGTTGGCAAAGCTCTTGCTGCCTTGGCTATTTTGGAACATGTAGGCCTTTTCTCAGCTTGAAGCTCTGCAACCCGCTGGGGTTTGCCCACTGAAAAAGGAGGGGGATGGTACAGAGCTCGAGTTCCCAAAAGCCTGTGTACCTGCAGGTAGCAGCCTACTCTCTTCTCTACCTGCTCTGTATCTCTGCAGCAGTTACACCTCCTAGCAACCAGTGCCTTGGTGCAGCAGCACGACTTGCTTGTGAGCCAAGTCCTGAGCTTGCATAAGAGTGAGGGGGGGGAGGGAGTGGGGACTGAATAGCAAAGTCTGGGATGAAAATGAGATACCAGCCGCCTCAGCTGAGCTCCACCCTTTCTAAGAATCTCAAAACAGGCACTGTGTCTCCTGGCAACCTTGACACAAATCATAGAATTTAACTTAAAAGAAGCACATACAGTCCAAACGATATATCCCATCACCAGGTATGAACAACAAGGAGTCAATCCTTTTCCTCTTCCTGGAAAATCTGGCACTGTAAATGGTCTTGGGTTTCACTTGGTGTCAGAAGGCAACGAGTTAAAGGGAAAGAGCATCATGCTAGGATAGCTAAGAAGTGCCAAGAAATGGTGTATTTTGTTTATTGTAAGCATGCCCAGAAGTGCCCTGACTATTGCTTAGGAACCAGTGTAGGACTTGGCCCTCCCTTCTGGGCTGTGCTGGAAGCTATGCCCTGCAACACACACACGCGTTGGCCTGTTGTGCACCTGAACCTGGTTCTTTCAGCTGGCAGTCAGAGACTCACTGAGCTGCTACCAGCTAATTTCTGGCCTTTGGAGTCAGTTGCTATGCTTTTGCAATGCTGACCTAATGCTTCTTAGTCTTGGGCTCTAACCTCACAACATTTCTCTGTGACAAGAGAAAAGATAAAGCTGGATTATATCACAGTTGCTTCTACTTCCAGGAAAGCTGTCTTTTCAGATCTCCTGACAACTGATACTCATTAGGTACTCCGAAGAAAATTTTCAGTGCATTTAAAATGCTGTGTATTATGCTGAGATACAGGCAAAGCAGAGGTAAATGTTCATCTTCCATTAAAGGCAGAGCTGTCACAAGGCTTCTAAAAAGATAGCACAGGCAGAATTAAACTTTGCCAATCTGGCAATATCTGAGCTGTTCTCTCTCTGAGAAGCAGGAGGGCTAGGACAGGGAGCTGGCAAGAGCTCTGGATGCTTGGGCCTGGGAGCTGCAGCAGGCTTCCCATGCATTGTGTCACGGGCAGCAGTTGTGGGGAGAAGCAGACTCTCCCCTGTCCCTTCTTTCAGCATCCACCACCCTTACTTTGTAGGGCTCCAAGTAGGCAGGGTTGGCAGGAGGCTTTAGTGACTTTCTGTGGACCTGGCAGCCTGCTGCAGCTGTGAGCTTTGCCCATGCCTAGAGGAGCAGAAAACTGACCATTTGAGCAAGTGGTTCTTTAAATCCATGCTTTCGAAGAAGCAGGTTTGGGGTTTTACTTTTTTTGTTTGTTTGTTTCTGACACTCTTACAGAGGTACAACATGGATTTTGCTTACTGAAGCATTCAGTAGGAAAAGCTGCTCCAGTTTCTTTGCCGCAGTGGGGGCTTTTGCTGCCTGCTCTGGAATGTAGGAGAGATCAATGATGCGTCGATGGGCACTGGAGGAGCCTGACAGAGCCTTACCCCATTTGTGACCATCCTCCCTAGGGAGATGGTGGTGGGGAGGGGGCTGGCAGACAGAGAGACTTAAATTTCATTACTTTTTGTTTTGCTCATTTGACTGAGGCCACTTTAATATTGGCTACATTTCTTGCTCTTGGTAAAACAGTTAAAGCCCTGAGGCCTAGGCCGTGAGCTGTCATTGTCATGTTTGTCTGCCCCAGATGATTAGTTTGATGTATGGATCTTTCTCCCTGCTCCTGAGTTGCTCAGGCACAATGAGGGAATACTCTGGCTGTGCATGCTGCTGGAAACAGAGGTGTTGGCCAATTGCTTGCAAGCAGGATATATTTTTCCTTTGGGACTTGATTTTGAAAGAAGACACATATTCAGCTTTTGAGGGTTTGTGGTGTGTTGGGAACAGCTCTTGTAGAGAAGTCGATGCAGACCTGAAGTGTAGAGCCAGATTTCACAGCGTAAGCCCAGCTGGGTCTGCAAATCTCTGCAAGGAGCTGCTTGCTCCCATGTGAGTGCCTTCAGAGAGAGCTCCCATCTTCTCTTGTTATACTGTTGGACTGAAGAGCTGAATTTGCTCAGCACTTGATGGCAGATTTGATTATTCTGCAGGAATTTTATTGTAAACTTTGCTTCCCTATCTCTTTCTTGCTTTTCCCTCTGAACTGTTCTTTGCCTGGTTTTTTTTCCCATTTTTTTTGTTCAGCTTGTCTTTCTTTGCACTCTCTTCCCCTATATCTGTCCATTTTCTTTTCTCTGAGGCCCTCCACTTGGCCTTTGTTACACTCACAATTGTTACTGGGAAAGGAAGAAACACCCTTATATATGGGCTGTGTATGAGTATAAATAAGAAAAAGTAAAAAATTATTGTCAGTATAACTAAATTCATAACACTCCAAGAATCGTTTTACTCTACCACTAATTATTACAGAAAAAGAAGGAATAAGAATGCATAAGGATAATTTTATACAGAAATGTCACAATAATTGTGATAATGCAGCTAAAATAGTAGTAATTTTCTGTGTTTCTAGTTGTTTTTTCTGGTGTTATGCTTCCTTGTGTTACTCCTCTGGATCCTAAAGTCAGTCCTTGGGGGTGAATCTTCAGCTTTGTAGCCCTTCAATACTGGGAAGAGTATTATGTGGGTGCTGCTGGATTCTTCCTGACTCCAAGGTCCAGCTAGGTAACTTTTTATGTTTGCCAACACACTTGCATATCTTGCACAGCTCCATGATGCTTCTGGAACTCATGGTGCCTTTCACATACATTGGATAATTTTTCTTTGTTACACCTAAAACCTGTTTAGTTCAGCTCCAGGTCTGTATTTCTTTAACAGACTGTGGGTGAGCTGTTCACAGCCGTTGGGTCTCCAACACCAAGCATTTGCCTCATCTCTTATCATCCTGTGCCTGTACTCCTCTGCACTGCATCCCGCATTTCCACTTCTCAAGGCCCCTGCTCTCATACCATGCCCGCATTTTTCTCTGCTGTGTCATCATGTTAGTTGTAAATATCTCAGTCTACATAAAATAACTGCTGGTCAATGTTGTTTATGTAAAACTATGGTTGTATTGCACAAAAGATAAACAGAAGTAAAACAAATTATCTATAGACACCTGGTCAGAGAAATTGCTGTTACAACTCAACCAAGTAAAACAGAGCTATAAGCAGGTCAAGAAAAGTTCAGAGCAAGCAAACCTCAGTACAGAGCTTAAGGCCTCTTGCTGAGAATGGCAAATCTGGGTCTGTCAGCCAGACACTGATAGAAGAGGGACTGAATCTTGGGAGCAAGTGGACGGGTGGAGCACAACTGGGAAGCAAGAGATCCCTGAAGCAGGTGTCTTGGCTGGTCTGTCAGGACAGATAGTTGTTATTTTCTCCTTGTCAATGTGTCTGTGACAGCTGTAACTTTGGGAAGAGACCTCAGCATGTGGAGACAGGTCCTGTCTCAGGAATGAATATAGTATGCTATGATTCTGTAGCATTCATCCTGGATTTGCATTCCCTGCCTTGATGCAAAGCTGTTCAGGTTTTCAGGCATGTTCTGACTGTTTGTTTTATCTCCCTTGGTCACACCTGGGACCAGCCAGCTTCTGCTTAAGGCTCTATTTCCTATTGCTTCTCAGTCATTCTTGTCTGCCTGATCAGCACATTTTCTTGTCTTGAACTATCTCAGTGATCCTTTTATTCCTCCAGCCTTCCTATCATCAGTTGCCCATTGCTCTAGCTCCCAGGGCTGCTGCTCATTTCCAGTATTCCACGGGCATTTGCCAAGAGTGCTGAAATTCAGCGTAGCTCTGCAACTCCTACTCCTTGCCCTGTTGATTTGATGCTTCATGTAGGTGTATTGCTGGCATAGCTCCCCTGCCCCTAGGGAAATGTGTGGTTTTGGAGAGAGGGAGGGAGAAATGTGGACTCTGAGTAGTCAGCCATGAGCTGTATGTATGCATGTGTCTGTGTATGCCTACATATATGTGTGTGTGCACAGGCGTTTGTCATCGGTGCTGCAGGTCTTTTGAAGCTTCTCAGATGTACAGGCTGACGGACAATTCATTTTGTGTAAGTGCAGCTGCCACTTTGCCTGCCTTCGTTTTACCACCTACCTTTGGTGCAGCCTGGAGGAGAGGTGGAGTATTCTGCAACACAGCAGAGATGGCCTGTCCCTGGTTCTTCTAGGACAGGGTTTTATCGCTGGTTTCTCATTCATGAAGTTTTTTTTTTTTCCTCTCCTGGCTTTGAAGTGTTGAAGGGAATGAGGTTGTTTTCAAGGTGAATTTCCTGCTCAGTCACTGGTGACTAGGCAGCCGTGAGCCATAACAATTAACTGGAATCATTTTAATTTTCCTTGCAACTGTAATGATTCCCAGTTAGTAAGCTGGTTTAAATTTCGTGGTTTTCCTCTGAGCCCTTTTCTCCCCTTTGTTTTCCCCATATGCATTTCTTGCCCAAGTCTTTCACAATCTCTGTCTGGCTTACCTCTTTGCCCCCCAGAAAAGGTACCTCCTTATTGTGCAGCTCTGTGGAAAGCCATCACTCTCCCGAGGGCACTACTGCCATGTCTCTGGCTCCAGTGTGGCTGCTCTGGAGTGTACAACTTATCTGGTGGGAGACAGCACCCAGGCTGTCTTTTCTCTCTGCATCTGTTTCTTGCAAAGCGTTGTCCTGAGTCATCACCCTGCCTTATGTTTGCCCAGTGTCAGAAGGGTTGCCAGTTTTAAAAATCCTCCTCTACTCCTCTTCTCTGCCTCCTTAAAAAGAGACTTTGAAATAACCAAGCATTGGAGATTTTCATGCTAAGAATTTTCCACATGCAGTAGTTCTAGGGAGGTTGAGGATATGTTCCAGTAAGATCAGCTGGAAATCACTGTAGCCTGTCCATGTGGACAGGCAGCACCTTCACTCTGGGAAGAGGCAGGAAGGGAAACTTCTGCAGAGTTTCTCCTCTGTGTTCCTGGTAAAGCTGAAAGTTCAGTGGTGCCTGTGTGTATTCAAGAAGAGAGGCCTGGGCTGTTTGGTGTTGCAGTCACAATCTCTGTTCCATATCGGATCTTTTTAAGTATTTTTAAAGTGTTCGGGGTGCCTTTTCAGATCTGTGCATCTGTTCTCTGCCATCTGCAGCTTGAAGTCAAGAGATACAGCTGGCAGGTTGTTTTAAAGATATAGTCTGGCAGGTGTAGAGGGGCTGTTGAGAGCAGCCACTGAAAGCTAGCTGTGCACAGCAGAAGTTTGTGTTGGCCCTATGCAGGGCAGGAGCTGAGGATGAGCTTTCTGGGCACTCATCCTTGTCCCCCTCATCTGCAGCAGGGCCTGTACAGGTAGACAGGCACAAACCATGCTGGCAGCAGAAGATCATGAGGATGGCAGCATCCGTGCTAGATGACAGGTAGAAGCAAGTTGCCTGCTTTTCTGGATGTCATCAGATCACATAGGCATTGGTGAAGTTTTTGCAGGGGACTCAACTTTGAGGCTCAGTCAGTGGGATGGACAAGGTGAATTCAATAAGCTGAAATGATGATGAGAACCAAGGCTGCCCTTGTCCCTTTGGGGATTATCCCTACAAATCCTTCTTGTCAGTTTAGCTCTGCTGCATTGTAGACTCAGTTTCCTGTGCTGCTCTTCTTCTTGGGTGTGGGTGCTCACTGGTTTGAGATATCTCTGAATGTCAAATTTCTGGAGGCTGAGAGAGTAGTCTGGACAAGTATCTTAAATATGCTCTATTATTCCCTAGGCCTGGGCTGTTGGAGGCAAGATACTGGACTTTAGTTTGGTCTGGTTCTTCTGTGATTTTGGGAATGGAGCGTGTTCTGTGGTGTGTTTGAGCTCCCACTCCTGCAGATTTGAGGTGCCCTGCAGCCTTTTAAACAGAACAAATGTGCCCCTGGGTGGCAATCAGAAATTTCTGCACTATTAGTTTAGTGACACTAACTGAATCACAGACATTCTTTTTTATGGTGGGTTTCTTGTTCAGTATTTGTGCTTTTTCATTAGCCTGCACTGGTTTTTGAAGTGTGAATTTAGCTGTACCTCTCAGGCTTCTACCTTTCCAGTTCTCTCCATCATGGATTGGTGCAGGGAGCTTCGCAGGCTCTTCTGCTCAGGCAGTGACACCCATCTCTTAACCTCTCAACAGACAGATCTTTCTTCTCAGCATGCATGTAATTAACACAGCTTGCATGAAAATACCTATTCAGTTACATAGTCAGTGTGCACATCCTCTCTCATCACTGTTAACCCACTCCTAGTACTGGCTGTGAATTAAAGAAGCTTTCTGGCAGGAAGAGTTGCCACATAGAAAATTAACACCAGCTTTTGTAGACACTGCTTCACTCTGATTGAGCTTCCCTAGGCAACCAGTGCAGTGTAAAAAAGATGTTGTTCTTATCAAAGTCTTTTTTTCCCATGCATTTAGTGCGTAGGAAGCTATTGCACTCTCATTTGAATAGCTTTGGGTGTGGGGAAGAAAGCAGAGAATGAGCCAGAAATTGAGAAATGGACCAATTTCGAAGGGATGGGACTGTTTGCTCTTTTCATTTATTCTTGCAGTGGCATGAAAGGAATATATTGTGTGGGGGGGGAAGAAAGCCAACATCTGTTTTGATGTCTTAACAGAGTTTTCTTTCCTCCGTACAGTGTCCTCTTTATAGCATAGGCTGCAGGCATTTGAGGAAGGAGGACTTGACACGGGGAGTCTGCATATAGTCGTGTGTCCGCACAAGACAGGGCAACGCTGGGTTGATGGGTAGCTTGGAAAGGAATGCTATCATAGCCTTTTAATTTTCCCAATCCCTTTGGAGTGGGGGCCTGCAGAGGAAGGAAAGAGGAAAACAGACTTCTGCAGAAATTTGGGTTTTATCAGCTTGCTGAAGAAGGGTGAGGAAAGAGATGGATGGGGCAAGGCAGCTGAGAACAGAGGGATGGATGGGGAAATAGGAGGAAAATGAGAAGAGTAAAATGGCCAGAAACTATGATTTTGGTAATTGCAGGAGTAAAGTTAGTAGGAGAAAAGTCGGCAGTAAAGGGGGCGGGAGCTGCATGGAGTGACCCACTGTTGCTGATTTAAGGAGTCAGATACTTTGCGTAAATGTGATACTGATGTCTAATTCTTCTCCATTCCTGCTCCTATATTTAGCCTAGGGAAATTGCTATTTTTTTTTTTTTTATATTTTTGAGTTTTTTTCCTTTTACTGGAGCCGATGGAAACTGCTGTGAATTTCCTGCCCACTTCCCACCCTCACTTTTTATCTGCATATATGGTATACAGTTGAGAACATATAAGATAGGGCTGTGAATTCATGGAGGTTTGGAAAGCTCTGCAGAGAGCATTTCTTGTTGGCTGATGCAAATGGGCTCTCTGATGGAGAGTGCTCAGGTTGTCTGCAAAAACCTTTGACATCACTGTGAGAACTAATTTTGTCCTTTCCTTGCGTTACCTGAATGTCCCACAAGAAAGATGCATATATCAAGAAAGATTTCACAACCAAGTTGTTTATAAAGGCTGCTTGCATCAGGAAGGTGTACTTAAAGGTTGTGGAGTGGCATCACAGACCTAAAAATAATACCTTTGAATGCATGTACCATTGCCAATGGCCTCTGCGGGAACCAGCATGAAAACAAACAGGACACTTGATCTCAGCTGGCTGATAGATGGTTTGTACAGCAGTAATTCACGCAGCAGAGTTTCTATAAATGTCTTGGAAATCAGAATATACTTGGGGATTAAAAAGTTGCTGTGGTCATCAAGCCCTGCCTGCAGCTGCAGGGGAAGCAGGGTTTGTGCTGAAATAAGGGTGCTAACAGTTTTGACTTTCTCAACAGCTAGTGTGTGCCAAGCTCTGTATGTCCCATGTGAGGTGTTTCTGGAGCTAGTCTTAGTTTGCATGTTGGCACTAGCATTTAAAAACATCTCCAGACAAAAGTGTCCTGAGAACTTGATTTTGCTTTGAAAGCTTCAGTTTGGGAAAGGGGTGGAGTGGGTGGAACAGGTGATGTGATCATGGTAGAAGTGCTGGTTTGAAGTACTTTGCTTGGTCTACATCTGCAGTTGGAAGCTGGGAACAAAAAGATCAGTGCTCTCTTCCCTTGCATTCTTTCCTATCCCTCTGGCTGTAAAATACTGAATGCAGTCTTATAAAGGAGCAGACAAAGGTGGAGGATGGAGAGATGGGTGTATGCTCTTGTATGCAATTAATTTTCCATGGTAATTATTTTTATTATTTTAACTGCTGTAAGATTAAAGCCAGCATAAACAGAAAGGAGTAGATACTTTGAGTCTCCTGAGGGCTTGGTAGCCTTACTGGATTGGAGGCAGTGTGAAGTGGGTGGGTCAGCAACCTGAGCATTCAGTGTCTCCATTCCATGTATTTTACTAGACTGATTTCCTTTGCTAAGACAGAGTATTGACGGGTTCTGAGCTTTATTATTTGGGAAGCTGCTGCAGGCTCTGCTGGAGAATGACTTCTTGACTGTCTGGGGAGGAGGAGCTGCTGTGGAGCCACACTGAGCTCAGCTGGGTGTCTGAGCAGGCAGGTTAGGCTTCCCTGTGTCATGGAATTGCTTATGTTGTAAAAGAACTTGAGGTCCTTGAGTCAAATCATTAGCCTAGTACTGCTAAGTCCACCACTAAACCATGTCCCTGTGTGCCACATCTACACATCTTTTCAATACCTCTGGGGATGGTGACTCAACTACTTCCCTGGGCAGACTTCCCTGGACAGTTCCAATTCTTGACAACCCTGTCTGTGAAGAAATTTTTCCTAATATTCAATCTAAACCTTCCTGATGCAACTTAAAGGCATTTCCTGAACACTCAAAAGAGATGAAAGAACTAAAAATAGTTTTGGCTTGTTGAGGAAATGTGCTCTCTAGGGTGGAATGGACTAGAAACCTTCTCAAGTATTTTGAGAGGAAGGCAGTTTTCAGACTTGGATGCTCCCAACTCACAGAACAGTATCTGTGCCCCACTGTAAGATTGATGGTTTATGGTCTGACATCTTGCTAAATAAGGTATCCTTGGAGTTGGCCGAAGTCTTCATTGCCCTTGTGTATGGCAGACAGGAGAGGGATGCTGGAAAATCAGCATGGGACAGCATTGCAGTACATAGCTTTTGTTGGGTAGCGTTAATTTAAGAAAGCAAGTTCAGAAGACTAGTTAATCCTAATGACTTTATTGGCAAGAAGGTAACCAATCAGTAAGTTACAGTAGTTATTAGCTGATAAATGAACATATCTTGTTTCCCTGAGCCTACAAGTTAAAATTACTGTTTCATGGCCTAAATCAATGATTGCTGACCAGTAAGGAGACTCTTTTTTCAGTGATTTATTCAGCCCCACCCCTCCAGATAGACCTTATTAATTAGGGTCAAACTCAGTGAATCAAGCATGGGGTTGTCTTAAGAAAAAATTAAAGTATCCATGTTTGTGACGGTTGCTCTGGCACTAGCAGCTGTGTGGCTTTTGGAGTGGTTTGTTGACTTACCTTTTTGTGTGAGCTGGATTTTACCTTCCCTGTGGTATCTGGACTTGGCCAATGGCTGAAAGTGGGGAGGAAGCCTCCCGGCAGGCAGCCTGCACTGAGGTGCAGTTGGGCTAAAATCCATGATTGTAAGTGGCCAAAAGTTCTGTCCTCTTAGTTAAAAGGTAATAATGGCAAAGCTTTGTGGTTCAGTATGCTATTCTAGGAAGTGTTTTGTTTGCTTGCCTGGTTTGAAGACTGTGGTTTGTATTTTGTATCTTTCCCGTGTTTTTTAAAACTGTGTTCACTTCTCCAAAGTCCTGTTTTTCTGCAAAATTCCTCACAATAAAACAGAAACTTAAATTTAAGAGCTGCATAGGAAAGTCTTTGCCAAGATTGTGTCTTTCCTTTATTCTTTCTGTTTTTTTGAAGTTATTTTAAGTACAATTCATCCCTGTTGTAACTCAGCAGGGTTTTGGTCCATTAACCCCATCCAACTCCACATAATGGGGTTTCACTTTGCTTTTCTGATTAGCTGGAGGCTCTGGATTAGATAGATTTTCACATCTGCTAACTTCCTGTTTCATATCTTGTGATTTGTGAGGCTTAACCTTCCCTGACTTGTTAATGGATCACAAACCACCTGCTTCTTTACACTAATCCCTCAGAAATATATAGCATAGCTTTGACTTGAAACACTCCAGTTTGGTTCCCCAGGGTAAAAAGCACGAAAGGATCAATCCCAGTCTGGACAAACCTCTTATTTACGCTTTCCCTGCTCTTGTACAAGATGATGTCTCCAACTGTGGCTGTCTGCCTTTTAACTATCAGGAAAGTTTGGTGCCTTTAAGTGCCTTGGTCTTCAGTGCATGAGTGGAGAAGAGTAGGGGGAATGGCTTGGCTGGAGAGAAGTAGAGTAGTCTAATGGGGGAAGAGGGCATGTCTCGTGAATGGTTGGATATCTGCTTTGAGCTAGCATTGTTAATAGAGTGTGGCAGCTTCACCAGGGACTCTGAGCTCTAGGTATTGGTGTGTCAGTCCTCTTTTCTGCTCTCTTTCATTTTAAAATTTATGCTGCTTCTGGCAGTATAGCCTGGTCAGACTCAAGAAAAGGTCATCTGCCTGGGCTAGGCGAGGAGAAGCTGGAGACAGTGCAGGTCCCTGTCAGTCCTGAGCTATGCCTGCAGCACTCCCAGCTCTGCCTGCTGCTGGGGATGTGGAGGGGGGCCTGGAAGGATGGGCAGCGTGGTGCCAATGTGTGCCAATGTGTGCTTTGTCCTGTGCATGATTGTGCAGTGCCTGTCTGGAAATGTTGGTGAGGTCTGTAGGTGAGGGTCTGCAATAGATTTCTGTGACGCTTTAGCTTTTAGCCTTTCTGCGTGGCTGCTTCAGGTGGGGTCCTCTACTTGTCTGTCGCGCATGTTTTTCCCTGTGGCTGATGTCTGTAGCCTGGCATGTCTTGCAGGCAAGCCCCAGTGCGATGGTGACATGAGTGAAGTCCCCACCATGGCAATGGCTGCTGGCAGTGGAGCAGGGACATCCTGCAGTGCTCCCCTGGCACCACAGCAAAGGAGGGGCTGGGACTCTCCGAACTCTGGCAGTGTTTTCTAGCAGAGGGACAGGCAAAAAACAGTTTCTGTTTTAGAGGTGAAGTGAGAAGTAGGGCACAAGGTCATCAGAGAAATTGTTTTACCTCCTTTTATTCACCTAACAGCATTTTTAGTTACTGGTTGTTACTGCTCTCTGCTACAAGACAAATGCTGTTACATGAAGATTTAAAAATGGTGTTTAGCATTTTGTGGAGAGTGGGGAAGGCTTCAGTACCTATGACTGCTGTAGGCTGGTTGTGATGGGCTGAGACGCTGAGACAATGTGCTAAGGGCAATATTAGTGGGAAGAAGGGCCTCTTTTTCCCTCCCCTCCTAGTCAACAACTGTTTTTGCTCCCAGTGGAGGTGATTATATTGTTTACCTGGAGTTTACTACCACATGCTTTTGCAGTTCATCTTGCTGAGAGGTTTCTGCAAGGCCCCTAAGCAAGTTGCTTATAGCAGATATGGCCCTTGGATCAGTAGTTTTTTGGCATCACATGCCTCACTTCTCAAAGGACCAATCACTTCTTATGCTATACTCATCACAAAAATGCAACCTCTCTACCTCCCCTTCTTCATCCCCTGAGAGCTTTTCTGAAAGATTCCCTCTTACTTCCTTACCTCCTTACTCTGTTCTAGGCACGCTGTTTTGATGCCCAGTACATAGGGTCACCTTTATGGCAGGGGGCATAATCCATTAGGCTGTTGCACAAACTTCCATGGTCAACCTTTCTGTCCAGCTTGAACAATCAGAGACTCAAGGCTCACAGGTGCTGGAAAGGTAATCATGGTACTAGCACATGGTACTCCTCAGCATGGGAGAGACTTGTAATTCCCCTCTGGAATGTTCTTTTCCTTTGTGTTTTCTAGTTAACCCCAGCTCAGTTCGTGAGATTAGGGGATGAAACAGCTTTCTGGGGCTGCTTTTGCTGCTGCTTTTTCAGCAAGGATGGCTCTTTGGTTATCTTTATGCACATGGTCATAACATCTCCTTCTGTTTTTCTATTTCCTCCATCTAGGTGTGTTGTTGTGCTGTTCAACCCTAGGAAAAATAAGCAACACCATATTCTAAACAGTTCCAGGTGAGTGAAGCTTTAAGCTGGACTTGATTTCTGTAGGAGGTGAATTCAAGGCTTTTATGGCTTGAGTGCAGTGCAAGAGCTGCTGTTGCCTCAGACTAAATCCCCTCAGTAAGAGTTGCCTTGGGGACAGGCTGCCTGCTGTTTTGACTTCAGCTCCTTCTAGTGTGAGGTGCTCTTGCTGACAAGGTACTTCCTCATAAACATTGTGATCCCGTGAGGAACTGCTAATGGGCATGACAGGGAGTACATCTTAGTAGAGCTCCATGGTATCTAACTTTTTTTTCTCCACCTAAAACAATGATGTCATTATTGAAGCCAGCACTGGGACATGGTCCTGCATCTGGAATAAAGGCACAAAAATGAACCTCAACCTTTGGAGCTTTTCCAGTGCCGTAGGCTGCTGCTTGAGACTTGGGCAACAGGGAATCCTCATGGCAAAGCAAAAATCATTATGTCAGGCTATTATGGATGATTTTAGGCTCTTTTCAATTCGTCCCAACCTACTCCCTAGTCATGATGTATTGAAATGAAATCATATGTTGGAAATGTTTCTCAGTGTCATTTTCTCTGTTTCAGGAAAACAATTACAGCACTTGCTTTCTCTCCAGATGGCAAATATTTGGTTACAGGAGAGGTAAGTGTGAGAGGAGAAAGGGCACACCTTTTCCATTGTACTTTGAAGCAGGGCAGAGGGGCTTAGAAGAAACAGACCATCAGTTTCAATGTTGCATCAATGTTCAGTGGACCTGCTGGGTTAGGGGTGGCATTGGGCAGATTTCAATACATTATCTCCATCAGCTTAGGGGATGGATCTTCTGGACTGGCATCTGTGGGCTGAAGGTAGAGTGAAAGTAAGTGGAAGGATATGCAGCATGGCTCTACATCAATAAAGAGTACTTGGATAGTCCTGAATCTTGGTCTGAGTTTAGCATTGTCCCTTTAGGATTTCAGGAAGTAACTGAAGCCAGTAACAGCTTTGTGGAAAAAATGAAAAGTGTGTGTGGAGTGGAGATTTAGGAATAGTCACAGAAGATACTGGTGTCTGTGGTTTGGCATTGTATGTTTGGCTAGGGGCAACAACTGCTTCCTCTTTCCAAATGTGCCCAAGGGGGAGAATAAGGATGAGTGCACTGTGTGTCTGTTCTGCATTAGAAGTTCAAGACATGGGCTGTGTCATGAGGCTGGAATTGCTGGATGTTAAAAATCCACAGAAATGCTACCACCATATGGTTGGGCTCAGATTGCTCTTTTGTGTGATTAATGGCAATTTACCACTAGTCTCTGTGTAAGACGTGGGGAGGGAGCATGTGTGAAACAGGTTCCCTTCTGAGCCTCAGCCACAGGGAAGAGAAGTATGTCACAGTCCTGTGTTGGAGCTGTCAAGACAGAGACCTCTTTGCTCCAAAGGTCCCTAGTGCGGTCACCGTAATTGCAGCTGTCATGTCTCTGCGGGGCTTCAAAGCTGGGCTTGAATCCTGCATGGATCAGACCAAGGGTAGAAACAACAGTGGGGTTTTTTGGGTGGAGGCTACCATGACACAGAAAAAGTAAGCACAAATTTTCCATCATTAGATCAGAGACTGTTGTTGTTATTGACTTCTTAGTGAAAAACATGAGGATTTATAGCTGTAATATGTTTTAATGCCTCCTTACTCTCTAGAAATCTTAATGTAATAAACTCCAAAGGAAGTTCTAATATGTATGATATACATATTTTCTTCATGGTGTTCAGTTTTAATGTTTCTGATGCCTTCTTTTATTTTCCTTTTTTTTTGTTTGTTTGTTTGGTTTTGTTTGGTTTTTGTTTGTTTGTTTTTGGTTTTATTTCTGATGCTCAATTCCTTTCATGTGGGGTAGGAATAGTGGTAAAAAATGAAGTGGGTATTTTCTTACTAACAACTCAAACTTTTCAATTTTAAACTTCATTTTTATGGGGTAGATGACAAATTCAGATTAAAAAAAAACCATTCCAGTTACACTTGAATGTTTTGTGAGGACTTCTTCCCCCCTCTTTGTTGCAAAACATGTCTCCTCTGGCCCTGTTGTAAAAGCATTTCTTTTTTCAATATCCTCCCACGTTTCTGACATTTGAATTATTGCTTAGTGTAGCAGTGTCCCCTGCTGGTGTCAGCAGTTGTGTCTTAGTTCAACCTCTGTCCCATAGGGAAATGATCTCTGAGTTCACTTTGTCAAACTCCCTTTTAGCCAACCTCATGCTAATTGTTCCTAATAACACCTTAGTTTGCTGCGTGGATGGCTTTTCAGGGAGGAGAGTATGGAGGTTAGTCCTTGACCGCCAAATATATTAAATGTCTTTTATATATTTCAAATTCATAAGAAAACAGATTTTTTTTCCTTTTTTTTGGACTGTTATTTTTTATTTCTTCTCGTGGAGACATAGAATCCTTGTCCATGGGGGTCACACAAAGCTCATTTTTGGTGAGCATTTCTTAAAAGATGAAATGCAAATTCAGTTAATGAAGGTCTTGGACCGTATGCTAAGATACTGGGAAATATTTATATATATGTATGTGTTTAAGTACAGCAATTGCTTTGAAGAGCAACTGATTCAGCTCATTGTAACATCTTTCCAGCCACCTTGAGACCTGAGCTCTGCCTTGCAGGAGGGAGAACTGTACCAACTGCAGTAAAATCTGACCACGGTATTTTTCCAGGTCACGAGCAGTTGCCTGGCAAAGCTTTTGAACAAGGCAGTTAAAATATGCACAATTTTGAGTTTTTAAAGCTTTGACTTTTACTTGTGATGAGACTTGCCTCTCCCACACAATCAAATGACTTACTTAAAACTGATAAAAAAGGTACCATTCTACCATGTTGCCATGGTTATGTTATCTTGCAAGCTACTGTTTTGACAGACTTCAGTGTGAAATCATGAGCAGTTATTTGAGTAGGAGTTGCCCATCAAGCGCATTTTTTGGCCAACATTTCAGCTTATCTTGTGCACCTTGTTTAAATTTGGTTTAATAGCAAACAATTAAACAAAGTAATAGAATTGTCTGGCCGAAGGTGCTGAGTTGGCATTTCTGTTCCTCTGGAGAACAAGCATACAAACAGGCTCTGTTCCATCAATGTCTTTTTTTCTGACATCACCCAGCCCATACTCTTTCAGGCAGAATTCATCCCTGTGTTACTTTGTGACAGAAATGATGCTGCTAGTCTCTAAGAGGCCTCCCACAAATGCAGTGTGATAGTTATCGAAACAGTCATGTCATGTTTTTGTGTGGCATGACCTGGCTTGATATCTCAGATGTCCACGTTTTGTTAGGAGCAGAGGATGTGAGGGCCTTTTGGTTCACTGAGTCTAGAGATAACAACCTGTTATAATCCTTTTCATAAGCAGACCATGAGTTCTCTTTACAAAAATCAGAGATTTGCATCAAAAGTATTGTTCTAGTCCGTGGCTGTTTTGTGAATAGCACAAGAAAAGGATTAAAGCAAGGGATATTTTATTAATACTTTTGGACAACTGTTGAAATGCATGTACTCCTTAGGCTGTCAGTCTCCACCTGGGCTTTAAAGAATTAAAGGAACCTCTAAACTTTTTGTGAGTGCACCATCTAGACATCTTTTTCCAACCTCCTCCATATGCTCAAATCTGTCAGAACTGACCTCAGGGGTTACATTTCTTTTTCTCTGTCTGTTCTTGTCCCTTCCAGAGCGGACACATGCCAGCAGTTCGGGTATGGGATGTGGCCGAGCGAACCCAGGTGGCAGAGCTCCAGGAGCACAAGTACGGTGTGGCCTGTGTGGCCTTCTCCCCCAGCTCCAAGTACATTGTTTCAGTGGGGTACCAGCATGATATGATTGTCAATGTGTGGTCATGGAAGGTAAGTTATCTAGGAGACTGGGTGGATCACAAGGTGTTACTAAATTAGAAAGAGTTTCCAGTTTGACTGTAAACTGTTTCAGTTTCATCTTGCTTTCTGCTTTTTTAAATTCTGTAGTAATTGTTTGTTTTTTGACATTCACAGACAAAGACAAATTTACACACGAGAGAAAGCTATGGTTCCTCAGGGAAGTTCTAAGTCACTTCCATGAAGGGATATTCTTTATATTTGGAGACGTTTGACATTTTGCTGCCCAGCCAGAAAAACCTGGACTTTGAAACCTTGCCAAACCGTTGTGCTGTTTTAGAAGCTTATTAAAAACTAATTTATGAGGTTGAGGAAGGAAACTCTCATCAGCCAGGGATTTCTTTTGTAGTGTGGTGGATGCTCTTGGCCTGTTTTTTTTTTTTGTTATGGCAGAGTTTGTCATCCCACTCTGATCCCATCCTTGATGAATGGGAAGAAGAACATAGGGAATTCATAATGGGTGAAAGCTGATGAAAGCCCATGTCCTCTAGTAAACATTTAAGCATTTGGTTTTTGTAGATAAGAAAATAAACATTTCTTGTCAGTAGGCTTGGAGTCTTTGTACTAATAAATGCTAGGCACTTATTCAGCTCCTGTTACCTCTTCAAGTGCTGTAACACTCTCTAAAAGAGATGATTTAAAAAACCACATAAATGGATTTGTTAAATGTCACAGGATTATTGAATCATAGAATGGTTTGGGTTGGAAGGAACCTTGAAGATCATATCATTCCAACTCCCCTGCCATGGGCAGAGACACCTTCCACTAGAGCAGGTGGAAATCCCTTCAAAGCCTCATTCAATCTGGCCTTGAATATTTCCAGGGATGCAGCATTCACAACTTCTCAGCTTGTTCCAGTGCCTCACCACACTCACAGTAAAGAATTTCGTTCCAGTGCCTCACCACACTCACAGTAAAGAATTTCGTTCCAGTGCCTCACCACACTCACAGTAAAGAATTTCATTCCAGTGCCTCACCACCCTCACAATAAAGAATTTCTTCCCAACATCTAATCTCAATCTATGATCTTTCAATTTAAAACCACTACCTATCACTACACTCCCTCATAATGTGTATGCCTCATGTCTCCTGTAGATCCCCATTAGGTACTGGAAGGCTGCTATAAGGTCTCCCCAGAGCTTTCTTTTCTCTTGTAAGTCCATGCTCATTTAGTATGTTACTCTTTTCATCACATTTCCTGTGCTGTAATTTAAGATCTCACTGTTGCCTTCTACATGAGCTGAAATTTGACCTTCCTATTTTTTCATGAAGCTGAACTGTGTGTGGTGATAAAACCTAAGTGTGTATGTCAGTGTTGAGATTTGAGTGCTCAGCCTTTTGGTTCTTTACAGTTATACAAATGAAAGTAGTGACTTGGAGAGGGCCGCAATGTGTGCCACATATGGGACAGTACAAGTAGCTTTGTTTTCCCTTATGCAGGTTTTTCTGTTCACTGTATAATTATGTGTCTGAGAACTTGTGAGGTAAGGACTGTCTCACTCTTCTGTGCTGAAGAACACACACTTTAAGCACACTTTAAGCATACACTCCAGACTGTGACTATCAGGAAGTCCAGCTAGCCTTTATTTTGCAGGCTGGACACCACAACTAAGAGACTTTACCTGACCAAAGTCAACAAAGACAGAGAGACCAAGATGTGAATATAGATCTCCTGAAGCATTTTCCAGCACTTTTAACCACAACCCTTCTTCTGTCCTCTGTGCTGTTGCTTTGATTTCCCTGTTTTTCCTGGCTGGGAGACAGTCTTTTGATTGTGGTGGAAAAGAAAACCCCTGTTGTCTGTAGGGTTTCCTTGCTTCACTAAAGAAAGACCACAGCAATGATCGAGATGTTAAGGTCTGCAAGGGTCCTAAGCCTTTCTCTGTGCACTGTCTTGAAAGAAGTTATGATAATTGCTGTCCCACTTTTCCTCCAGTCTGGGTTGGGGGTCCTCCATGGTGACAGTTCAGAAGCCTAGATTTCTCTGTTGCTGGTTTCTTCAGTTCTGTCAGCACGCAATCTGCTGGGGCCCTTGGAGTGAAGTGGTTTGTGTACTGAGGGCATTGTGTTGGGAAGACTGGAAGCAACTGAGTCCCTAAAAGGAAGGGTAAAGGAAACAGAGCAAGGATGAAAAGGGATGCACTGTTGTCAGCCATGTGCTGCATGGTTGCAAACCCACCACAGACAGAGGGGAAATTTTTTTATTCTCACTTCTGCCATTCCCTGGGGAAAGACAGTGGGAGGAAAACTGAGCGATGATATTGTGAACAGGGAGCTTCTGCTCTCTGACCATTTTGCATCCCGTTTTCTGTCCCTGTGTGTTCTTACTCCTTTTCCCAACTCACTGACATTTTGAGGTGCATATTTGAGGTATAGCAGATCTTGCTCTTTCCCTTCCAGTCTTTTTGTATTTTGGGTCTTTTGATAAAGCATCATGTCTTTAAAGAAAATAGAGAATTTATGGAAGAACCATAATTTGTGGAAGTACTGTTTTCCCTGTGAAAAATACCTGTTCCCCATCTTGAGTGCTTTGCCCTCATTGCTGCCTGGGGGCTGACAGAGCTCCTCCTTGTGCTGGCCTACATATGCATTTGCTGTTTAGGAAGGGAAATGGATTTGCTCTGGGCTCCTGGTGATTGTGAAACCAACATGTTTGTTATGGCTCCAACAGCAAGTTCCTGCAGGCATTAGTGCCTGCTGATTTGTTCTGGATCCCATGGAAGTGGAATCGAATGTAAATGTGAATTGTACTGTCTGCCAAATCAATGTTCCCAGTTAATGCTGGGGAGGTCGTATTCAGAGGTGAATGGGGAATAGTTTGGGCCTTGTCTTTTCTCTGCTGCAGTACTTGTACTGGATATGTGCCTGTAATTGAAATTAGTTTCCTCTGCTTCTGAGCAAGGAAATTAAGCAATCTAAACAATTATATTTCCAGAAAAACATCGTAGTGGCAGCCAACAAAGTCTCAAGTAAAGTGACAGCTGTGTCATTCTCAGAGGACTGCAGTTATTTTGTCACTGCTGGAAATCGACATATCAAGTTCTGGTACCTGGATGACAGCAAGACCTCCAAGGTGAGAGAAAGTGCATCAAGGCTGAGCTGTGAACAGGCATTTCCATCTTTACAACAGGATAGATTTTCCCCAGTGAGCTGTGGGAAGTGGGAACTCTTTTGATTTTCCTAGGATTCAAGAACAGCCCTCCACCCAGGCTCTCAAGTCTCAGTCTCTCCATGGGCTGATAGCACTAAAAGCTTGTCTTACCCTGCACTGGGGTAGGGGCATGGCTCCTGGAGTTGCATAGCAGCATACTTGTTCTTTTGTAGTCACATATACTGAAGGACAAATAAACTGGAGAATAGCTGCAGTCATTTAACTCCTTGGAGCACAGAGGTGGGGAGAGCTGTATGACAATTGGTGTGAGCATCTCAAAAGGTTGTCAGTGTCATTTTGAAGTGTCAGCCAAAGTGTTTAAACTTTTAACTATTCTGTTCTTCTCTGGGGAACAGAATCCACCTATGATGATCTTTGTATGCTCATGAACAGCTGTAAATATGAACAGCAAGTAGAACCTTTCCTTGTAGGCTGTTGGCAGTTCTTTTTTGAGTTGCTTCAGCACTTCAAGGCTTGATGTTCTAAAAAATTACTGTCTGCCTGAAGTGCCTTGCTCTGTTTCTAACAAACTGTTTTTTATTGGTAGGTCAATGCCACAGTCCCCTTGCTAGGTCGCTCAGGATTGCTTGGAGAACTGAGAAACAACTTCTTTGCGGATGTGGCTTGTGGAAGGGGCAAAAAAGCTGAAAGCACCTTCTGTATCACATCCTCGGGCCTGCTCTGTGAATTCAATGAAAAAAGGCTGCTAGACAAGTGGGTGGAGCTGAGGGTGAGTTTTACATCCTCCTATTCTGCAGTGTTTGTGCCTGCTGAAGCAGAGCAGGAACAAGAAATAATAATGACAACCAGCAGTGAAAGTAATTGGGCCTCTGCCACTCTGTGATTTACTCTGGAAGGCCAGGCAAAAATAGTATTGCTTCTTGGCAAAGGGGTTTTATTAATCATTGAGGCTCTTTCATTCGCAGGCTTCAGCATTACAGCTACTGCTCTTCTGGCAAAGCAGTGTCCTTATGTGGCTTTGGCAATCCCTGCATGGTCCCTCCTGGCTTGGCCTGGAGAAGTAGTTTTAGGAGGATTCTGATTTCTATCAGAACACTCTGCAGTGTCTTACTTGGCTTGTGCATCTCAAATGCAGGTTCTGAAGGTACTAGTTGGTTTGGCTGTTCTAAACCACCAGGTTGGCCCATAGTTAAGAGTTTGATCATGCTTATTTTCCTTTCAATTGAATGTAACATGCCCACCTGAAAGGATCCAGTGTATTAAAATCAAGGGAAGAATCCACACTTTCACTCAAATGAAATGCCTCTTCTTTTCTTTCCTTTCCTCTCTAAAATCTGCCTTTCACTCTCGCTCAGAATACAGACAGCTTCACAGTAAGTTGAAAAAACTTTTTGCATTGAACTCATTCCCTTTTCACCACACTTCATTTTGTACCACTTTCTGCCATTTGTACAGATCCCAAAGGGAGGGGAAGAAAATCCATTTTTTTCTTTTCTTATCCCCTTGTGACAGGTAATGTGTTGGTGTGCTAGTACAGGTGAGGTGCTGCTTGCCTGCCAGTGGTGTTGAATGTCACAGGAACAAAAGCAATGTTCAGAGTAGGACTTAGCTGGAGCAAATGTGTAGCTCTGCTGACCTCCCATCACAGCGGGTGGCAGAGGAACTGGGCTTCTTTTTAACCACTTGGAATCTGCAATGGACCTTCGCTGAGAAGCTCTTCAGAAAGGAAAAATGGATTTTTAGGCTTTTCCTTACTCCCAGGGCTCGACTTCACTACAGCTTTTCTGACCATGACTCCTTTGTCTGTCAATTCGCTGTTCTCCCTATTGTGTATCTGGCGACCTTTGAGTGTGAGCACATTGCTCATTTGTCTTCTTGTGTGCTGTGTCCTCCTCAGACCACTGTGGCAAACTGCATCTCTGTGAATCATGACTACATCTTCTGTGGCTGTGCTGATGGCACCGTGCGGATTTTTAACCCTCTGAACCTTCACTTTGTCACCACACTGCCGAAGCCACACTTCCTGGGAACAGACATCGCGAGTGTGACTGAGGCCAGGTATGGTGGAGAAGGGTGGAAGGGAGCAAGGGAGGGTTGTAGGAGTTAGAACTGTCCCCCACACCTTTGCTGTCTGGAGCATGCTCTTCTTTATGGATTAAAATTGGCAGCCTGTTGGAGATCGCCCTGAGCTGTTGCAGCCTTGCCATGTATGACTGGGTTACAGCCCAAAGATGGTTGCTGGACTACGTAGATTGTCTTGCTCCTTATCTCCCTGGAATTGCTTGGGTTTGGTGGCCTTTTGGCAGTGGTTGCTGTGAGCAGGCAGGCAGAGGGCACAGGATGCTGTGGCTCACTTCAGTTGTTCCTGTACCATGGGACATCCTTTGCTTATCACTGGTAAGCGATGAAGACTCTCCTTCGTACCAGTATAATGATCTTGTTAAGAGATGCCCAGGCTCTCATGGGGCACTTTTTCAAAGGCTCCTTTGCAGCCTAAAGAACTAAATCTACTATTGTCTGTAGTCTTTCTTCTCCTGCAACCTTGTGCATTCTGTTTTCTTGTTTTCCTACCTTGTCCCAGTATATTCTGCCTTGGTTTTCTATTTCTTACCTTCTGAGGTGGTAATAATGATTTCTATACAGTTCTGTCTGCCAGCTTGCAGCGGCTTATGCTAGAGACAGCCTTTCATGTATTGCTGTTTGCCAATCCTGGTTGGAGGCTTTCCCAGTCATTTTCTTTCATTTCCGTCACTAGTGGGGAAAGAAGTCTAAAAGTGGTATGAATTCACCAGCCATTATTCCACTGGATATCTGTAGTCTCCCTGTCTACAGATATGTACTCTAAACTTTTCTTGGGAACTTTAGGTAAAGAGTCAAACAGTTCACTGTATAATCTTCCTCCAGAAAATAAGTGGGAGATAATGATGTTCCAGTAAAGAGTTGAAAAAGGAACTCTCTCAATTTAAAAAACAAACAGTTTCTAATAGTGCTAAAGTCAAGCAATTGTATACATGGACCCTTTAAAAATATTCTCTGCTACTCTAATGAATCAGTCAAGCAGAAATATTCATATAAATGTTAAATAGGTATTTGTAGCACTGATTACAATCTTAACAACATTTTAAAATTAATTTATTACTTCCAAAGAAGCTTGAAAACACAGGACTCCTTTTATTCCCATGCATGCCGGAGCCTCTCTGTGGGATGCCGGTTGCCTGCCTTCAACTGCCCACAACTGTATCAATGACCTGATTTTTCAGTAGAATTTGGGCTGTGCTCTTCCACCTCTCAAACCTTTGCAAGTGAAGAAGCAGGGCTCCAGTTGTCTGGTGAGCTCTGTGCACTTTGGCTCCACCAGTCCTTTTAAATTACCTGCTCTCAACACCCTGGCACTCTGGCTGTAATTACCTTGTTCAATATCATTAGCAGCACTGTGGGATGGCTGAGTTCAGCTCAGGTCAACAGAGCAGCTCCTTTATATGCATGGCAGCAGGACTGAACAGAGCACCCCTGTAGAGGAGATGCAGGGTTCACATGGTGTGATCTTGGGCCACATCTGGACAAAGAGGTGTTTTACTTATTACACAGAATTCCTTTTAAGTTAGCAACGGAGAGCTTGTCTATCTAGTAAAGACAGTACCCATCTGCAGTTGCCCATCTCACAAGTTGCTGCAAGCAGCACCACGCTGGTCTGTATGTGGGACAGGGCTGGAAGGAAGGTAGGTCAGACGAATGGCCACTGAAATGAACCATTTCATTGTCTGTTGTGCTGATGTGCACCTCTTGAGTGCAGTACTTATTCTTCTTGGTGAGAGCAATTCTTACTATCAGTAAACAAAATATAGTACCCACCAGAAGGTGATCCTCCCCTTTGTTTTGAGATTATTTGACTTGGATTTTAATTTTACCACCTGGTTATGCAATGGTAAGGGATGATCAAATGTCCTGTTTGGTCCTTCTTCAGAGAAAGTCAGTCACCTCTCTGTGGTGGGACTCTGAGTTAGATGGCAAGGCGAATTAGTTTTGCCATGGGACTTTGAGGTTTCTTTTGGGACTCCGATTGTTCAAGAGACAGGTATTCCCAGCCAACTACTCTCTCTACACCTGTATATGCCACAGTATATTATTCACTTCACCAGCACCCTGTGAAGAATCTGAGCTGTCATGCTTCACCTCCTTGCCCTGACTCCTAGAGAGCACAAGTTAACCAGGTTGTTTTTCTCTCTTCGTGCAGCCGTCTTTTCTCTGGTATGGCTGATGCAAAGTATCCAGACACAATTGCCTTGACATTTGATCCCACCAACCAGTGGCTTTCCTGTGTATACAATGACCACAGCCTGTATGTGTGGGATGTCAAAGACCCGAAGAAAGTGGGCAAGGTGTACTCTGCTTTGTACCACTCCTCCTGTGTGTGGAACATTGAGGTATGTTGTCTACAAGCACACGTGTTGGATTGTGAGTTGCAGCTGAGGAAGTCATCTAAGGATCTGCCAAATTTGAATGCAACCACTTATTTATTGCAGGGAGAAACAATTGACTCAGATTTTCTCCTGGGGTTAGTGTGGTTGCTACGTGGCCTGAGTTGGAGCTGGGAACAGTTCTTTGGCTGCATTGTAATGGCTGACCAAATGTGTGAGAGGCAGTGTGCTGCTGGGAAAAAATATCTCACCATTAAAAGGTGACAGGTGGGAGAAGGAGCAGAACTGGACAAAGCTGAATGCAAGGGCTCCTTTTAGAAAATGTGCAAGAGGCTTACTGCTGACCTCAATGTTTTTGAGGTCTATGATGAGCAAGTGCTCCAAAGTCAAATGAACGAAACAAGTGATAAGATCTGAAGTCTGATCCTTCTTAACCTATTTACCAGAACATGTGGAAGTAGGCTCTTGAGTGGCTGTCATCTTCCACTCTGTTTAGTTGCTTTCCCTCAGAGGAACAGAGAGAAGGAAAGGAGGTATAGGAAACAATGTAGTTGTTAATATGTTGAAATATGTTCAACAGTGGTCAGGAAAGAGGGAAGTGATTGAGGACTCTTATTATTTATTAATTGCATCTTATTATTTCCTTCTGAATTATAAATCGACAGTAGTAGATGCAAGTTGCAAGGTGGTTGTTGCATGGTTGTTTTTGTATGGTCTTTGAGGTACTTCCCTTTGAACTAACTTTGAACTATTAGAAACAAAGGATGCTGGCTTGCTGCACAGTTCTTAAGGAAATTTTCTATGTTCAGGGAGGCTCAGTGAACATTTGTTTGAAGTGAATGTGAAACTGTGGTCTGCAAACAGGGTTTCATTAGAACTGTCTGGCTTTCACCTTTACAAAACAGAGAGAACAGCCTTTTTGTCTCATTTTGTTTTGAAACTTGCTACCAGTGTCTAGGATGCCAGGTGCCAGGCAATCTCATTAACAGGTTAATTTTACCTGCCCTCAGATGTATCCAGAGATGAAGGACAACAACCAGCCATGCCTCCCTCCTGGTTCTTTCATCACCTGCTCCTCTGACAACACCATTCGATTGTGGAACACTGAAAGCTCCAACATCCATGGCACAGCCTTGCACCGCAACATCCTCAGCAATGTAAGATCCTAGGTTTTGATCACCTCTCTGCTCTTGGGGTTGCTCTTCCTCATGTACAGATATACCCAGGTTAAGGCCCAAACTTCTTTGCATCTCTAAGTCAACACAAGCTTCTCTGTAAACTCAGCATAAGTCTGATTAAATGTATGAACACAAAGAAACATGAAGGGAGTACTGGGTAGAAAGGCAGTTCGTCTGAAATAGAGCTGGGGTCTGTTGCTGTTTTCATAAACCACCCAAGGATTCACCAAGCTTAGTCTCTTCCATGAGGGCCATATGCTCCAGGAGAATTGTTTCTCTTCTTCTGCATCTCTGTAATGCGTAATCATTTATAGATTTGTTTGGAAAAGGTGCATTAAATGAGGCAGAGGTTTGGGAGAATTGAATGAGAAACAGTTTACACTCACTTCATCTATATAAGAGGGAGGATACTCATATAGAACAGTGATTACGTATGGACATTTTCTTCCACTCTCAGTTGTGCTGGAAGATCTGTGGACACATCAACCCTGACCTTAGGAATCAGATGGAAAAAACTGCTGCTGCTTCTATCAGTTCTCAAAAGGCTGACTTGGATGATCCCTAGAAGTCTTTCGGATTCCTGCTGTGTGCCCTAATATGCTGTAATCACTAATCCCAGACCTTGTCGGTAGTGCAGGAGATGCTGTTAATTTCTAGCTTGAAGGGGAATCTTGCAAAGGGTGATCGTGAGACAGTTTTGAAACTTTCATCCCACAGTATGAAGAGACTTAGTGCTTGTTTCTAGCAATTACAGCATTATTGCCAGTGAAGTGCATAGGTTGGCCAGGAGCCCAGTTTCTAAGGCAGATGCTTCGCTTTCATGTTTTGTAACTAGTAAATATTTCTGGGTATATTGTGTCCCCAGGACTTGATGAAAATCATCTATGTAGATGACAACACTCAGGTGCTTCTGGACACTGATTATAACTCAGCAGGAAGTGCAGAGAAAGCTGATGCACAAGTGATGGATACGAAGGTGGGGATACGTACTGTCTGCGTGAGTCCCAGTGGGGAGCACCTGGCCTCAGGGGACAGGATAGGCACTCTCAGGTAATCCCATAAAGCTTCTTATGCAGATTGCAGACTGGTCAGGCATGAGAATCAAAACCAGATCTTGCTGTCTTGCTAATGTTATTAAACATACTGAAATGAGTCATGTTGTGTCTTAGGATATATGAGTTGCAGTCTCTGAAAGAAATGCTGAAAGTGGAAGCCCATGACTCCGAGATCCTGTGTCTGGAATACTCCAAACCCAACACAGGTAAATGAAACTGAGCTGCTTCCTTTTTGTGTTTGAATATAATGTTGAGCAAGTCAGAATGTCCAGCCATGGTATTTTAGAATTCTCAGTGGTGAGCTACTCCTGGATTTTGGAGCAGGCTTGCAAAGTTGGGCCAGTAGAGCCAGACTTTACAAAAAGGCTTCTTTCTCATACTTTTTCTTGGACTATTGTAAGTTGAGATTGAAACTTGTTCTGTTTCTTATTGCAGTGTGAAATCCAGGGGTGTTCCTTTGTGTCCTTCCATGCAGTTTGCTACAGTATAATGCTTTGTCCCTAAGATGACTTGAGAAGCTCTTTTGAAAATGGTCTTGTACTCTTTTTAACTTTCTGACAGGTTTAAAGCTCTTAGCCTCAGCCAGTCGGGATAGATTGATTCATGTCTTGGATGCTGGGAAGGACTATAGCCTACAGCAGACCCTGGATGAACATTCTTCTTCCATCACTGCAGTGAAGTTTGCAGGTAGAGAATCATGGCCTCCCTCCAAAGCTGGATTTGAGCACTGCTGTTGTTCCATTGTGGCTGTAATGTAATTTTAGCTACTTAAATACTGGGCTAGGCCAATTTGGAGCTTCAGCTGTTTTTTTGTGCTGTCTTTTGTAGCTGCAGTCCTAACAGAAGGTGATATGTGATGATACGTGCCTTCTTTTCCTTTTTTGTTTTCTTCTTCTCTCCTTCCTTCCCACTTAAAAAACCTTTCCTGATTGAAGTCCTCAACATTTCTTTGGAAAGCTGTTTTTCTGTAATGATTTACCCCCTTTAACTGATGTCAGATGGCTAAATATTGTTCTTAGTGAGAACAACTGTGGAACAGTTGTCCAAAAAATTCCCCAAACCAACAAAAAAAAAGTTTCAGGATTAGCTAGTCACAAGTAAAGTTGTCATTGCAAACCAGTGTAAGACTTTGCGTTCGTGGTAATGGAACATGTTGCATCTCCAGCACTCAGATACTACTGATGATGGTTGGACACCCGTGTGCTGTTCTGTGCTGTTGTCAGGAATAGCAAGAGTTGGCTGCTCTGTCAGGCCAAGCTGGTAGCCAGGAAGGCAGGCAGAGGTAGTAACCTCACTGGCAAGGGGAAAGTCCCATATTACCTGAACAGAATGGAACAGATCAAGTCCAACTAGATCCATCCGGTAGTCCAGATCACCAGAAAAATCCATGGTGATAAGACAGGCCAGCAATGCAAGGTCTTGATCATTCTGAAGACAGTGGTCAGGGTCAGCCACAGTTCAGTGCCTGCGAGGCAAGTGTAGCATCACAAGCCATTGGCAGCAAGGCAGGTTCGAGTTCAAATCAGGAAGCTGAGTCCATGGGTCAGGATTTGGATCAGTGGGATATGTGTCCAGGCCCAGGTGTGGT
Source organism: Myiozetetes cayanensis (assembly GCF_022539395.1). Taxonomy (NCBI): domain Eukaryota; kingdom Metazoa; phylum Chordata; class Aves; order Passeriformes; family Tyrannidae; genus Myiozetetes; species Myiozetetes cayanensis. The sequence goes on along the minus strand of NW_026087853.1, from coordinate 36,234,237 downwards.
TGCAATGCTGCTGCAGTATAGCTCAGCTGGGTCTCAAGCATGAGAACCTCAGCTTGAAAATAGCTCCAGAGTGAAGGGACCTTGCTGAAGCTTCATAGCAGAGGCTCCCAAAGCTACTGTGTGGCTTTTTGTTGTTTTTTTCTTTTCTTGAGGAGCTGCAAGGCCAGCAGGTTTCTCTAACAAGTCTGTCTTATCAGTGAGCTGGCCCTGAAGGCAGCCAGCTGATCTCCTGGTAGCTGAGGGAACTCGGCTTAAGGCCTGGCAGCTGAGGCCTGTACACTGGTCTGTGAGCCAAGTGCAGGCATGCTTTAAATGGGTGCAGTTCAAGGGCCTGTGTGATACTGGATTCATTTTCATTACTTGGAGTTTTATCAGGTGTTCCTTTGCTGAAGAAGCAGATTGGTTACAGAGGATTGCTAAGTGAGGAAGGAAAGCCTGACCCTGCAGTAAGAAAGGGCAGCAGGAAACAAGTGACCAACTCTGAGGTCTGAAAAGTGCCTGTTGCCTGTTTTCAGCTCATACCAAATGTGAATGTGCCACATTGCCATGGAATGCTGTGGCACAGAGAGAGTCAGCACATGACCATACTGGTGAGGGAGAAGACAGAATTACATCCTAATCTGTTCTGTAAAGCTGTATTAAGGCCACATGCACTCTGAGCACTAACAACAAATGCTGTCCCTGAGACAGAGCTTCTGTTTTGCTGCTTAGGGAGGAGTCAGGCTTAGCTAATTAGGACTAGAATACATATGGTGTGGTATAAATTGAAACATTTCCTCCATCTTGAATCTGTGTTTATCTTTTGTCTCCTGCTTTTTTGTTCCAGCCAATGATGGCAAAGTGCGAATGATAAGCTGTGGGGCAGACAAGAGCATCTATTTCCGCACTGCGCAGAAGGTAACCTTATCACAGCTTTTTGTGCACTGTTAATTAATAATCTCTGCACAAAGAAGCTACTTCAAAGAATGATATCAGAGTTCCTTTATGAACTTGTTGCTATTTCAACCTCAGTGTTTCCCACTGACAAGAGATTACATTTGGAGAACTAGTTCTGTGAAGTATGCAGCTAGCTCTGGCCTGACCTCTCACAACAAGACACAAAGTAGAGTTAGGGTATCTGCTTTTCTTTTGCTGCCAGAGCTATTGTGAAGAGTGGTGAAAGAATATGGGCTGGAGAGGGAGTTCATTGTACCTCCAATCCCAGCTGCCTAGGAGGGGTTGTTTTGTGCTGGCTGTGTAAAAAGACTCATCTGTATTTACTTGTGTTTATTAATGGGTTAACTACTTGATCTTGACACAGTCTTTGCCCACATGTTTAGACAGGAGAAGGAGTTCAGTTTACCCGAACGCATCACATTGTTAGGAAGACCACTCTTTATGACATGGATGTGGATCCCAGCTGGAAATACGCAGCTATTGGATGTCAGGATCGTAACATCAGGTTAGTTGACTTCTTGTCTTGAAAATATGTTGCAGTCAAAAATGAGGCAGCCCCATTTCCATCATTATTCCTCTCGGTTTCTTGATACAGCGTTTTCAGACAGATCTGAGGCCTCACCTCACACTGTGAGGTTGAACTCTGCCTATCCCCTCACTGATGAAAAGCTGTGGATATGTGCAAATACCCTTGAGATTCTTGGCTTCTCCCGGAGTTGCTCTGCAGAGCAAAACCCTTCTACTGGGAGGGCAAGTGCGCCTTTCTTGGCACATCACTGAGCTTTGGGGCAAGAACTTCTGCACTCGGGTAGTTTTTGGTTTTGAAGATACGTCTAGTGAGAAGCTGTGAGGTCCTGTGGAATGGCTGGGACTGTGGGAATGTAAAACTGAACCAGGTGTTATTGTCTTTGAACAAGTGGAGTCCATTCTCTACTCCCTTTTTGTCCATTTCTCCAATCCGCCTTGCTTGTAAGGAAAGGAGTTTCTCTGTACTTTTGTCTTCTGCTATTGCAGTTGGGTGAGATGTTGAGAGATTTGGTCATAGCTAAATATTACTACTGGTTTAGTATTCTAACATAAATATAGTGTCTTGCTCTCTTAATCCTTTCCTTTAGTATGGAGGTGCCACAGGCACTTTTACATCAGGGAGGACTGAGGCTTGATAATAAAAGCCTCAGATTTAATTCAGATAATCTGCCTCTACATCACTTTTGAGGTTGTTTCTTGAACCATTTAAGTGATTGGTGATTATATTTCATGGAGATCATTTCCCCACTTTCTGTGGCCCTGTTTCATCTATTTTATGTGGAATGAGGAACAGAGATAGAAAAGGATCCTGGGGACAAAGAACCCCAGAACAGTACCTGGGCAAACTGAACCATGTTATCTTCCATCATCCTTTCAGGGTTTTCAACATAAGCAGTGGGAAGCAGAAGAAGCTTTACAAGGGATCCCAAGGTGAAGATGGCACTCTTATCAAAGTAAGCTGTTTTCTTTTTCTTCCTTTTTCATTTTTTTCAGCTTTTGTGGATGCAGCTCAGGGCCAAGAAAATGAATCTGAACACAGTAATTGTTTTTTTGCTTGCTCCATTCTGTCCTTTACCCTGCTGCTGCTTCCTCCCATCTCCATCCTTAAGGGCTGGTAATATATTTGCATTCCATCACGCTAAAACAGGAAAAGAGTCAATAAATTCTGAAGGTGGTGTATGATTTTTCTCTCTGTCCTATTTCTGAAGTAAGTCACTGACCCGTGCTGTAAAAACAAGTAGAACTGCACCAATATCTGTCAGGAAATTATTTAATTCATTAAATTTAATCCTTTACTTTCTGCTCCAGAGAGCTCATTCTGGGTTTCCTGACTGTTTTTGTTAGGATTTTTAAGGTGCAGATGCTTGCTGATCAGTGTTTGTGAAGTGGTTTTCAGAGGGCTGGTACAAGTGAAACTCTTTGAGTTGATAAAATTAAATAGCATCTGCCCTGAAAAGCATGGATCTTGGAGTGCTGGACAAGCCTGGTAACTGCTTAGAGAGAGTCTGTTGATGTTTTCCACCTACTGAGTTCATCCAGATCTTGGGGTAGGGTAACATGCCTGCTTCTGCCACCATCCAGGCTTACCTTGGTAAATCAGGTATGTTCAGGAACCAGAATTAAGAGTGATGTCAGCACATTGGGATGTGGAAGAATTACATTCTTGTCTTTAAAGGGGGAACCAATTTACACAACCAAAATATCTCTCAAGTTAAATTGCCAAACAAGCTGCTGCTTTTTTTTTCCTCACTTTTTTTCCTACCTTTTAAACCAAATACTTCTGTTCAGCTGAACAGGTCAGCAGTGTTATTATTGTGGACTGGAAGGAATGTCCTATGAGGGGCAGATGAAGACTTTAGGCTTGTCTAGTTTGGAGAGGAAGAGATTGAGGGAGGGGTGACCTCAGGATGAGGAGAGGATGTGGAGAGGGAGGTGCTGAGCTCATCTCCTTGGGGAGTAGGACATGTGGGAATGGTTCAAAGCTGCACCAGGGGAGGTTTAGACTGGACATGAGGAAGCATTTCTTTACTGGGAGTTTGGTCAAACACTGGAGCAGGCTCCCTAGAGAGGTGGTTGATGCCCCAAGTTGTCAATGTTGAAGATGCACTTGGTCACTGCCCTTAATAACAAGCTTTAGTTTGGTCAACCTTGAATTGGTCAGGCAGGAATAGATGATCATTGTAGTTCCCTTCCAGCTGAAATTATTGATGAATGTCAATAACAGGGGAAAAAGGAAGGGGAAAATAATTTTGTTCATTGTCTTCTGTTTTACAGAGAAAGATAAGTTCTCTTTCTCTTTGCCTATTATAATTCCTACAAGGTTTTTTATAAGTCAAAGTAATGAAAATGAAAAACTGATGCAACACTTCATTGCTGATAAGCTTAGGTGCTTGATTATATCTTTCTCAGACCAGAAACCCTGAAATGGGCTGGTAGCTGGATTTTTTTGTTTTTAACATCCTTTATAGTTTTTTGTGTTTTTTTTTTTTTTTTATGTGTACCTCAAGTGGGGAATCTCAATTATTTTTTAATGTTGCTTTGCTGATTTTTAAGACAGTTATGTAACCAAGGGGATTATGGTTATCTCTGGAATTTAAATTTTCTTGGCCTGCTTTTCTGAGATGATAATATACATTGCAGTTTAATGAGTAGAACCCAAACAGTGACATTGGAAGCAAAAGATCCAGCAACAAAATAAAAATTAAAGAAAAAAAACAACTCAACAAACCCAAAACCATTACTTAAGTACCATGTTTCCCTCAAAAACCAGACATTTTCACTCTCAGTTCCTTAAAATTCTATAAAGAACAGAGCAGGACATTTGGTGACAGTAGCTGTATTTGCTGTGTAGTGCAGCTTTAGACCTGGTAAGGCATTTAGAGGGGATTTTATATTTGATCCAAGATAAAGCAACTAGTGGATGCATATGAAAAAACAAACAACAAACAAACTAGGCCAAAAATGGGACTTGCAAATGCTGAAGATTTGACAGTATCATGGTCAAAGACAGTTTCTTGGCAGTGTTTAGTTCTTTTTTTGGTTTCTTCCTCAAGACTAGAATCTTTTAAATTTCACTTAACTCTGTCAGCTCTAATTTTTTTTTCCTTTTTCTTTATGGCTGGAGGGGGGTGTTTTGGGGTGTGTTTGGAGTTTCTTATGGGTTTGTTCTGATCTTAACATAGAAGAAAGTAAGGTTAAAAGAAGGTAGAAGAGAGAGGTATAAGTCTGTCCATTGGTGGTGATGTCTTCACAGTTATGAAGGCATTTAATGTAAGTGTCTTTAGTCTCTGATTAGGTTAGAGATAGTCTTAAAAGTTTAGTCAGGTTGGAGATTTGTCCTGGGATGCTGGATAGTCCAGTATTCAGTTGGAGTCCTGTGGGATCTACTTGCATTTTATTCTGTTCTATGACTGTCTTGGGTATTCTGGACCATTTTCATGTGGCTTGAAGGTACTTTCTCACCAGGTCTTTTGATTCCTCTTGTCTCCTAAACCAGGTGCAAACAGATCCCTCTGGTCTTTATATTGCAACCAGTTGTTCTGACAAGAACCTGTCCATCTTTGATTTCTATTCTGGCGAGTGTGTTGCAACCATGTATGGACATTCAGGTAAGGCACATAAACTTCTGGGAATGCATTTTTTTCTGCTGATAACTGTATAGTTAGGGTCCAATAGTAATCAAAGATTTCTGAAGGTTTCTCACTACTAAAGTTTACCTAATTAGTATTTTTGAGTAGGTGGTAGCTAGAATTAGTTGTAATAGCTTACTTCATTGCAATTTCAGCTTTTGCATTTTGCACACAAGCACACACACACATCAAGCCATGAATTTGTTTACACAGTTTTTCTCTTAGGCTATAGAGTAATCTGTGTTTTTTCAGAGTATATTAAATTTCATTATGATATACCCTCAGCTCATACCTTGCAGGAACTATTCTATCATAGGCAAAAAGAAATTACATTTTGCCATGAGATACCCTTTCCATGTCAAACCTGGATTCTCGGTTAAATGGTTATGGTAATTGGAGCATATTGATCTGTGAAGTGTCTTGGCTTTAATCAGAATTTGAATTACTGAGTACAGAGAGGCTATTTGGCTAATGATCACTTCTGTCCATTGGAATAATTCAGGGAAGATTTTTTTTTCTTGTACTTTATTTTACACAGAGATTGTAACTGGGATGAAATTCAGTAATGACTGCAAACATCTGATCTCTGTTTCTGGTGACAGGTAAGAAGTGTTTGCTTGTTTGTGGTATCAGCTCATACCATCTCACGCTGGATTTAACCGTGTCCTTAAGGAGAGTAGATTTTTGGTTTTTTAATGAAGGATGTTTTATGCATTCCAAATAAACCTCAGAGCTTTCTGAACCCTAAATGTGTGCTGTTGGTAAAATTCACAGTTCACAGGGCTTATATTATCCTCATGGAATGAGACACACAGTGCAGTACTTCACTTTTCTGAGTGTAAGTACTGTTCCCTACTGGAAAGGAGACAGAGATGTGGGCTGTTTCCTGACCAGCCTTCAGGTCTGTAATGTAAGGCAGCTTGTGCTGTTTTTACCAGTGGTCCCAAAACTTTTTCTTGCAGTACTCCTGCAAATTTCACCAGGAGAAAGTGCCTGACAGGCTTGTCCCCACTTTTTGGTCCTGCCTATAGGGTCCTCTTTGCCGCTCCCCTGAGTCAGCAGTGGTACAGCTGGCCCCTCATTCAGCTGATTTAGGTCACTCCCCCCAGAGGAGTTTTCTGCTGATGTAGTGAGCTAAATCAGTTCACTAAAAGCTTAAGTAATCACCAGACTGAGCCCAAGGGGAAAAGGAAAATATATGTCTAATATGATGATTGTAGAAGGGAGTGGACTCACTATTTCTGGAATCAATGAATGCTTAAATAAGCTGAACTGAATAAAATTCTTCCTTGGAGGAAGATGGTTCCTGGAGTGCTATTGCAGGTCCAGAGCAACTCAGATTCTCTCCCTTTTTCTTTTCTTATTAATAAAACACAACTGAATTGGAAAGAGAGTTTTGGAGGGTGAGTTGTTACAGAACATACAATATATCATCTTAAATCTCATCGGTTGGTTATTTCTGTCTTTCAGTAAAAAAGAAAGTAATTTAGATATCCTATTTACCTTTCACATGTATAAATAGGTTAGAGAAAAAGTTGCTGGACAGAGTCTTTTTGTTGTGGAGTTCCAACAAATTCCAGAAACGTGGAAGGTTTAAAGTACCCAGTGCTCCTTGAGATTTAGTGCAGCATTCCCTTGTTGACATTTCTATGAGCAAAAGGGTCATTTTCTATACTAAGAGTGTGGAGGAGGTGGATGAGAAATGAGGAAAGGATTCATGAGGAATTTTGCTTAAGGAGATGAGGAAGCTTGCTTTTCAAAGAAGAACGGGGAAAATAGTCTGTTCACACACAGCAGCATGTGCAAAGAATAAAACTAAGAATAGAAAGAAAACTGAGATGAGAAAAGGCAGAAGGACTGTGAGACTCATGTAGAGGAAAAGTAGAGCAAGGTAAGAAAAAAGCCAAACCAAAATGCCACCCCCCCACCACTGCAAACCCCAGCAAAAGTAATAGGTGGGAACATGCTTTTGTAGAGTTTTTGTTGAATGCCAGTGTATTCACAAGTTCATGTTGTTTGCTGTTGATCTCTAGGTTGGATAGCTGTGGGGGTGGGATAAATGAACAAGCCAGATTTGCTTGCAGAATTTTGTTTCCTCCTTTTCAGTAGTTTTTCAGCTGCAGATCGTGGCTGTTACTTCAAGAGAGCTGTTGCTTGAGGGGGAAGCAGCTGCTTGCCCCAGGTTGCCATAGTTCCCAGGCACAGTGCCTCACCCCTTTCTCCTGGATGAAAGCTCAGGTGGGAGGATGACACTATGTTCCCTGTCAATGGGAAGTGTCTATGTGATTTCAGTAGCTGGGAGTGATGCTCCTGAGTGTGGCACTGAGGGCAAGAAGGGAATTCTTAATTTTTAATTTAAAATCTTCACAGGCTGCAAAAAAGGGGTTTATGTTTTCTTTTTGTGTGATATGGAAATGAAAACCTTTTAAAGTGTCTCCTCATGAAAGATAAATTATAGAGAAGATTCAGGCATTCAGGGTCCTGGCGCTTTTGACATTTGCCTCGCGTCAGGGAGACCAAATTTCGTGGTCATTGTTCAAAATGGCAAAGTGAATTAATTTTTTTCAGACTATCAAGAAAGAAGAAAAAGTCACTCACTGAAAAATCTTGTGTGAATTGTAGTATACCCCTAAGTATGCAGGCACTGGTGTGTCTTGAAGAAGTGGATTAAATCATTTTTGGATTCAAAGTAGGGTGCAGGATTTTATAAGTGATAGCAAAAGCACCAGCTCTGTTTCTACATCAGTGTAAGTATAACCACCTAGACAGGAAAGATGACTTAGATGAAAAGAATTAGTTAGCACTGAGGTTAAACTTCAAAGACAGTGCTGGTCATTTTACTTTCTAGTAGCTGAAGAAGAGATACAGTATTCTCTAATGTGATGAAGAATATATTTCTTTTAAAGCTGAATTTCTGAAGAAATTAATGAAATGAGACCACACTGTTTCCCTCTCTTAAACGCTTTTGAATCCATTGACCAAATTTAATTAAATTTCACAGAATATTCTGAGTTGGAAGGGACCCACAAGGATCATCAAGTCCAGCTCTTAAGTGAATGCCCCATATGGGGATTGGATCCATGGCCTCGGTGTTATTAGCACTATGCTCTAACCAACTTCGCTAATGGCCGTATAAATTCCTCAGAATTGTCCTGGAGGGAGTTCAAGTAAAGTAGTAGGAGCACCCTGACTGCAAAAAGTTCTGCCACAGAACAGTTAAGCTTATTACACCACAGAGACTCCATGGGATGGTGGGCATTAGGAAGGCCTTGCCTGTGGGGGTAGTTGCAATCAGGTGCTGCAGCTTAACCACTGTTAGAGGACGCAAGGGACATCTGTAGGCTCCACTTATCCTTCTGACTGCAGAGGGACCCGTTATGGCATTTCCTTCAGCAACTGATCAGATAGTCAAATAAAGTTATAGGATCAGAGATGAGTCTGTGCAAATACCTCTGCAGTTGCTCTTGCTCACAGGGAGTCTTTGCCAGGCAGGTTTTACCCTTTTGTCATGAGGCTTGGGCTGGGATTGAGTTTCTGTTCCTGCATGTATCTCCCTGCCACAGACAGGAGGGCTCTAGTTTGTGTCTGCAGTGGGAATTAGTATCAATTAACTAAACTAAGACTTGATCCCAGCCTCACCTTTCCCTCTTTCAGCTGTATCTTCATCTGGCGTCTCAGCTCAGAGATGACCATCAATATGCGGCAGCGACTGTCTGACATGAAACAGAGAGGGAAGCAGGCAGAGAAGTCTCCTCCTCACAAGGCAGCTGGACTCATGAGGTGAGCAGAGCAGACTGAGAAGAGGTGGTGGCTTTGTAGGGTGGGATGTGAACAGTGTGGCGCTGGGATTCAGCTGTAGGGTTTCTGCTGTCTTCACTGTTAGTGTCTTCCAAAAATTCTCTTATTCTTCTGTTGGATTTGCCATGGTTTTTGTACCCTCCTTCTCTGGATGTAGAAACCAGACTGTAATCTTCCAGACAGACTTATTTAGTATGCTTCACTGATTGCGATGTATATACAATGCCTCTTCTGTCTTAATTTGGTTTAATGATATGGTCAGAAACTTGAATAAGCGGTTCACCTAGGAATACTGAGGATGGTACATGGCATCCTACCAAGGAAGCTGTGAGGCTTTACGGATAAAGTTCTTTGGATCTAAGCTGAATGCAATTTAAAGGCTGTTTTCTATGGTGTCAATACTGAAGTATACCTGTGAGCTGTACAAGCTTGCTATGTTGATCAGAATTCTGAAAGAGTCCTTACAATTGTACTTTTCTTTGTTGGCTGTTTTCTGGAGACTTTGAAAAAATCACCTAAAATAATTATAATATAAATAATAAATATAAAAATAATTTAAATGGGAAAAGCTCTTGGCAGTTTAGTCATATTACTATTTTTTACTTGGTAAACAACATATCTAAAAACAAACTCCTACAGCCTACCAGCTGAATAGCTCTAAATTTATCTGGTGACCTTTCTTTAAAAAGTGGTGCTTCTGTTTTTAAACAGAACAAGAGTGACAGGGGATTTTGGATTATTAGTGTAATGTTTCTCTGTAGTTTGTAAGTAGCTGAGACTAATTTGACTGTAAGCAGTGCAGAAGAGAGTCCTGACCAAGCTGATATGAGATCATAGTGGGGAAAAAAGAATAAACACAACCTATTTTTAAAATTTTATTTTATTTTATTTTTAATTTTTTTTGTTCCTATGTTCCACAAATTTCCTCCTCCAAATGACTACAAATTGAGTTCTGGATATAAAAGTACCAAAGCACTGAAGGATTTACCACACTGGTTGTTGAGTATCATGAGGATCTCCCCACTCCCTTTGGGAGCAAACAGTGTTGAAACAAGTCTGTCTGCATAGTTTTGTTTTGGAAAGCCTTAATCTCCTTGTTTTTGAAATGAGTCTTGTCTAATAAGTGCTTTCAGTAATGATGCGGGGAAAACTCAGGAAGCCTTCTTTTCTAGCCAAAATTCTGCATCTGTCAAGCAAGTTGCTTTTTATAGCAGTCTCTCCATTATTCCAGCAGCTGCAGCCTTACCCTACCAAGGCTCAGCCTGTGGCAGATAATCCCAGTCCTCTTCCACGTGAGGTGATACTTGTTTCCATCACAGACGCTTACTGAAGGGCGGTGCTAGTGGCACGCCAAACCCACGAGTTTATTAAACTTGTTTGGTAACCTCATTGCAAGCCCGGATCTACTTGTCAGCTTTGAAAGCTTGTTTTCAGTTTTGATCGACCGCTGTGGTCACTGGAGATCAGCAAAGACATAACTCCAGAGCATTTTCGATTGGGACTAAAGATGGAAGAAGAGCCTATTGGACCAGCATTAATGAGGTGGGAGAAGGAAAGCTAATGAACTTGAGTAAGATTGGTTTTCTAGATGCCCTGTACCTGTTCAGGTTGTGTTTCCAAAGTCTGTCTGTGTAGGTTGCAGTGGAGAGTTGAGTTGTGACTTGTAGTGTAAAGCTGTTGTCTCAAAACACTGACAGTATGAGAAAGCTCCCTGCCTGGTGTTAAGTCATTTGTTCCACAAGATTTGCTCTAGAACAAGATTACTAGAATTTGGTAGGGGATTTAACACATTCTGATAGTTCTATGAGTGTAATTACAGGATGAATAATCAAAATAATATTGGGGTAACAAAACTGATCTGATGAGGCAGTGGGAGCTGAAGATTTCTGATTCAGGACAGTGCTGTTTGTCCAGTTGCAACTGTCAGGGCAGGAATTGACCCAGGTGAGTAACACTGGGAGTGTAAATACACAGAAGATCCCTTTTTGGGTCAGACTAGTGCTCCTTGAAGCCCAGTATTCTGCCTGTGACAGTGGCAATGGAAGATGCTATTTAGTGAGACACTGCATGAGCCTGGCTATATAAACCTTTGTGGGCCTATTGGCTTCATGCTCAATTGTTATCTCAGGGATGTTAGGAGCTACATCTCTACCTGTTCCCTTTAGTATTTGGCCCATTGTCCACTGAGTTTGTATAAATTCTTTTTGAACTTTGTAATATTGTCTGTCTGCAGCCTCCTTTTGTGACAAGTTTCAGGAGTTCACTGTTCTCTGTGGAAAGAAGGACTTTTTTGTCTCTGTTAAAACACATCCTACTAGTTTTGTTGAAAGCCCTCTGCTGCTCAATATTGTGAGCTTTGGTGAACTGTTGTTCTGCATCCAGCTATCAGTAGTGCCCATGGTTTTGTAAACCTTTATCATAACCTCTCTTCATCCAACCTCCTCTCTGAATGGAAGAGTCCCAGTATTTTCAGTCCCTCCAGAAACTTTTAGAGAGGCTAATGTTTCTCCTCTGATATCTCTGACTCACTTTCATGGGGCACTGTATTATCTTGGAGCTGATCAGACCTGTATGACCCACAGTTCTCCACAGTGAACTTGAGAGCCTTTCAGTTCTGCCTCTGATTGTGGTAATTGCAGATTTTCTGCTTTTTTCTGAACATTAGGAGCTTTGATAGTTGAGGATAATAGAACTTATACTCAGCTGATATTGCTGGTACGTTTTGGTTTTAAGGCTTTTGTATTTTCAATAAAGGAATCATGTGAAGGCCATTTATTGGGGTTTTGATTTTGATCCAAATATGCATTTATAGTTTAAAAAAGCTTGTCTCGAATTTTTGGAAGGGAAGTTTTAAATTGATTTTACTATGGAATATTTTCAGGGTTTATAGTCATGTTTTAGCTGAGCATTTATATATTTTTTTGCATTAATTTTAACAATCATATTTTCTGTTGCTTTTCTTGAAACTCTACTATAAATAGCAGGAGATAGAAATGTTATCCACATTAAATTTCCTAAAAGTTTTTATATATGTATACTGAAGAAGTACTGTATGCTGTCAGATATATTTGGAAAGAAGAGCTCCTTATCAGATTCTCAGTGAGTCCAGGAAGGCTGTGTTGTTTCCAGGGCTCAGAGTGGCTTTTGATGCCATATCAGAAATGGTGCCTGAGTCTGCGATGAACTACTGCAATTATAACACCAGGGAAACTCTGAAGTCAGCAGCACTGTGATCTTTCTGTGGGGGAAAGGAGAGTAGCTTTCTTTTTAAAACCCTTAGGCATTTGAGGGGGAAGCAGAGGGACACAATCTGCTAGGGATACCTATCACATAGGATGTTACAGTTTCATGTTGGACATTAGGAAAAATTTCTTCACTGAAAGAGTGGTTAAGCACTGGAACAGGGTCCCCAGGGAAATGGTGGAGTCACCATCCCTGGAAGTGTTAAAAAAATTATTAGATGTGACATTTCATGATATGATTTAGTGAGCATGGTGGTATTCAGTCAAACGTTGGACTTGATGATCTTGGAGGTCTTTTCCAACCTTAATGATTCTATGATAGTAGAACAGGTTAGTTCCTTAGCAAAGAAGAAGATGAGCAAGGACAATTAAAACAGTTGCTGTATGTGTGAGTCACGTATGTCGTGAGAATTGGACATGACTGTACGTGCTATTCTGGAATAGCTACTGTGAAACATTCATTCTGGTGTAATGATGCTTTGGAGTTTGGCTGAACCTGCTCTCAGCAGGAATTCAGCAAAATCCAGAAGTCTTACTCCTTCCATTTTCAAAATGCTCTCTTATAGTTCTTATTTGGAAACAGCTCTGATGCTTGAAAACTCATTGTACGTTACTCTGACTCCCATCTAAGCATGAAAAAGAACTGGTGAAGAGTATTGGGGAGATGTGTGCAACAGAGTGGCTTAGAAGAAAATCCAAGTATAAAGGGCAAGGCAAGGAAAAAAAGGAGAAAGTAGTGAAGTCTGAATTGAGGAACTGACTTGGGCAAGAACAAAACACTCAAGACCTTGGGAACCTAGATTTCATTTCAGGAATATCTCAGTTTTAAATTAGTGGGCCTAAGGTCCTTCTGAAAATCCCATTCAATCATCTCCCTTCAAATTAAAGGACTGAGTTTGGAAAGCATACTTGAGTTGTAAAAAGGAGGATATGGAAGAGGAGTATGAATTTTTGCTGGGATAATGCAAAATAATCTTACATTTGTGTCAAACACATGTGACTTCATAATTTGTTTATCACTTCCTATGAGGTATAAAAAGCCACCCATCTGCCTTCCAAAATACGTTTTACATTCTATTACTCTACTCCTTTAAGAATACTGGAACATACCTTTTCTCCTCTTGCTAATTTTGTCAGTCACCGTCTGATGGACAGGGGCCGTCTTTCTATTTGTAACATAATACACATGGATAGCAATCCTCCCTTCTCCATTTACACCAGTGGCAGTACACAAAGGAGTTTAGCAAACACATAGTCTTGCCTTGCCACATCACCTCATTATAGTGAGGTATTCAACCCGTTAGATGTTAAAATGTCTAATAATCCAACCCTTCTGTCTCAATAAACTCCTCAAACAACCATGATGAAAACAAGCAGAAGGATGCGATCAAAGTTACTGATACAAAGTTGATATTGCTTATCACATTAATACACACCATGGGATGAAACATGACATAACCTCAAACATACTCTGGGTCTTGGACTTCGTTGAGATTCTCCTGCGTAGACACAAGAATCTGGGAGTGATAAGATGAGCACATGAGGAGACAGTAGAAAAGACAGAGACTGACAAATGTCAAAAGTATGTGAAGACGACCAATAAGAAACTGTTTCACCTGAGAACTCTGTAGGCTATAGCCAGTTTCACTCTTCTTCTCGCCAGAACACCTCAAAGCTCATTTCAAATGGTTGGGCAGTTGTTGCTCAGACGCTCCTAATAAAATGAAAATTAATGTTCTGCCACTACACAGGAAAAGATTAAAATATCTTAACTGCTTCTTACCACATTTCAATACTGCCTGCTATCTGTCAGCTGCAGGAGAAGTCAGTCCCTTGCCAGACTGCTCTGTATTTGGAGGATGAGCTATTTTTGTTTCGTGAATAATGCTTGGCGCTCAACACCCACCAGTGATATCCTATAAATATCACCAGTGATGAGTTTGGCACTCTAACTCAAGGCTGTGGAGTGGGTGCTACTCAGATGTATTTGTTGGGGATTCTTCCTTCTTCAATTATTGTCCAAAGGGAGTTAGTTTCTTTGGTTCTGTGGACTGGAGGGGTGAGGGCAGGAAGGGGAAGAGGAGAAAAGAGAGGGAGGATAAAGTTTAGTGTTGGTGAGTGTCCTTGATTGGTGTTGGAAACTTCTGCACTGAGAGGGCATTTTAGGTCTTTGTGGTAAAACTTGTCTTGATCTACTTTAATCAAGGATGTGCCCAAAATATGTTTTACATGATCCTTGTGCTTGAAGGCTAAAATAGGCAGCGTGGTGCTTTTATGGTGTGTGGGCTGTGCCTTCAGGTTCCACCTGGTGCAATCCTTGAAATGAACCTGTCTCTGATGGGATAATTTGCCATAAACCAAATTACTTTCAAAGAAAGATTATCTCTGACATTTTTGATGTGTAAAACAGTTTCAGAGAGGAAATGCTTAAGGGTGGGAAAAATATTTGCCTTTCAAATATGGTCTATCATTTTGACCTTATCAATTGGCAGAGGCTGAAATGGAAGGCCAAGTTTCATTCCATTTGACTTTCTCAGATTTGTTTGCTTCTGTGCCGATTTCTGTCATCCTTTCACACATATGACGTGATTGCTGTGGTAGGGTCTACACAACTTTGTGCAGGATTTAGCTTGCTCTTCTTCTCAGGTGGGTTGTGCTAGAGCACGGGCTGTTTGGGAGAGTTGAGGCAACCTGCAGTGTGGATGGAGATAAGCTGGAGAATCAGTGTAAGGGTTGAAATGGTAAGCAATTCTTGTCATGGACTATAATACTCCTTCTAATTCCTGCCTTCCAGGCATGAGTCTGTCTCTGCCCTGTCCTCTGTGCCTGCACTCTCATCAGACAGTGACAAGGATGGTGAAGATGAAGGGAATGATGAAGATGAGTTACGTGGGCTGCAGTCTTTCCATATTCAATCCAACTGCAACACTGAGAGAGACTTGGGTATAAATTTTGAATTAGCTTCATGGGCTTGGGTCTACAAGCTGTTGAAAGACTGTAGAAGCCAAAAGAGATCTCGTGGTGGATTCTAGAGATGTCAAATAAAACTTAGAGATTAGCATTATTGATTTGATGTATTTTTACCACAGATGCTGCAGTGTATTGGTCCAAGCTTTTGGGAGGGCACTGCACTGCGGCAAGTGTTCTGCAGTGGGTCTGCTGAGTCATTGAAAATCTTACATAAAATAGGATGTCTCCATAAAAATTTTGATACAATGGTTTGGTAGTCTATGGGAAAGCATGTACTGGCAGTGGTTCAAAAGGTGTAGGAATACTGCCTTTGAGGAAAGATGAGGTAGAAGGTTGCTCAAAAGCTGGACTACTAGCCAAGGATGTCAACTAGCTGTAAATGTTTTTACCTTTCCAGATCCAGACCTTACCCTCTCAAGAAGCCTTTCCCATTGGGAAATGAGGAGGGTGAGTTACTAAACCTTCAAATTGTTTTTCTTGTCATAGAGAAACTGAAAAAGAAATTTCCAGAGATTGAAAACTTCATTTGCACAGGTGGGAAAGGTGCAGCTGCAGTGGGAAACCTTTGAGAAGCCTCTCTCTGAAAAATGACTTGGGGATGGCAAAATAAAGCATAGTTTAGGAGACAAGGGAGTTTAGAAGCTAGAGTTTCACTTGGGATTTTTACATCAGTATCTTTCCATCAGTTGTTATGCTTTTGCCTCTTAATTTTTGGTCTGAATCTCATGTGATGTTGAAGCTGTTCATATACTTGAATCTGAGCAAGGCATTTAAATACATTTAATTATGCATGAAGCAGCAACAAAAGTATCCCCTCTACTTGATGCTTTATGATCAAAGGTGGGATTTTAAGCTGTCCCACAGATGGTTTTGGGGATTTTATATAGATGGGCATAATTGTGTTTTTCTGTGGGTTTTGTGTTTTTGTTTTTGTTTTTTTTTTTTCTCCTATTTTTCCATAGCAAAACTCAGTCCATAAGACTGTCTGTCTTTCGATTTCCTTCAGGCCAAAGAGATAGCAGCAATCCAGCGCTCAGAGGCTCCAATGAGTAAAATGCCCCGGCAACGTGGGCGCTGGTCCCAACCAAACGGCAACATAGAGATGACTGTGAAATCCATGCTTGACTTGCGTCAGCTGGAGTCCTTCTCTGTTTCCCGTTCTCCAAGTCGAGACTCGCTGTCTCAAAACAGCAATGCGGATGACAGGGAAGAACATAATGACCTTCCTGTGCACATGAACAAAGTAAGGGCACTACTGCTCTGAGGAGATGAATATACTCTGAGTGCATCTGTCCTGTATCTATTTGTTATTACCTACCTTTATTACTAACTGATGCCATTCTTTTTATCATTAAAAGTGTTCTAAGTGACTTCTCAGAAACTTGTTTAGATAACTCTTTTTGTAGTTAGTACTCCTGCAGTGTGTGATTCTTCCATCTTATAGCAAGAGACTGTATAGGATCAAGTTTCTTTTCAATGACAGGAAGACCTCATGTTTCCTTGTAGTTTTTTGATTATTTGTGTCAAAAACAAGCTGAGAAGCTGAGCTTGGAATTACAGACGTGTACCTGACTACCTGTTAGTTCACTCTGCTGGGGAGCAGTTTCTTGACTCTAGTAGCCACTGAAATGTGGCTTATATGATTCCCTTAGTTGTGGGCTGTGCTAGATTAGTAAGTTCTTTTTAATCTTTGTATTGATGTGTCACAGCAACTAATGTGTGCTCATACCTCAGAAAGCTAATGGCTGTTTTCCAGTAGCAGTCTGTCCCAGTGCCTAACTTAATTAGGGTTTTTCCTTCCTTTATAACTGGACGAATGAGGAAAGGGTTGGGCTTTTTGTGTGCAGTAAATAACTTTTTTAGCTGTGGTCCAGTTTTATGAATTATGTCTGATCAGTTTATAGAAGGTAATGGAGGAACATGCTGCCACATGGCTTACGGTCCTGATGTGTGGTCAAAGAGTACTTTACCGAGGAGTCTTAGGGGGTTGCAAACAGGAGACAAAACAGGAAAGTACAGCAGTAGTCTGATAAGTTCAGTAAATAAGGAACAGAAAACACATAGGAGTGCTGTGTTGTCTGATCTCACATTCCTGTGCTGTAATGCATACTTTCTAGCTCTGCACAGCACTGGCTGACTTAAGGAAAAACTCTGGAAATATCTAATTTTCTCTCTCTTTAATTAAACCAGGTTAGCAGCTCAATACCTCCCCAAGATAACGGGTCCTGTGTGCGACCCCAAGTGATTCGGCTTGTGTCTTGTGAAGAGGGGATTTTCTCTCAGGAGCTGGAACCTTCAGAGAGTGAGGAATGTGTAATCTACCCTGAGCAAGATGAAATCCATCCCACAGACTCTAGCAGGTTAAAAATAAGCTCTCTGCTCTGCATGGCTTAGATGTTTCTGTTCTGGTTTTCTTGCATCTTGTGTGGTAACTTGACTGAGTTGATGGATGTCAGGTATGTTTAGTTGAGAGTTTAATGTCAGACAGATGCTAAAGGAATATGAAATGAAGAAGGCAACATTAAAATAATTTTCCTCTAAGGGAACTGCACATTAGCAGTCTCCTCCAAGTTTTTTTTTTCATTGAATGAACAACTTGGGAGCAGCCTTTTTGCTTTCGCCCTTATCTGGATTGAAATAAGCAAGAGAGAACTTGGAAGCTGGAAAACCACCAAACACTGATACATATGTAGCAGTGAAGTGTCTGCCCAGGAGAAATGGCAGAACACATAATTATGACAATTGGGAAAGAATTTAACAAATGTGGTATGTGATGACTCTTCTGTGGGAAACAGAATGGCATGCATGAAATAGATGGAATGGAAAAGGACACTGGAAACAGTGGAGACCTTTTTTATTCCTCTGCTGTTTCTTCTGTTTTAATTTTATGTAATTTAATTTTTCTGTGCTCCATTTTTTTTCCTTCCCTGAATTTTATTCTTCCCTTCTCCTCTTAACCTGGTGGTAATAGCTGTTTAATTTCCTTTGTCTTCTCCTGTTCTGTAAAAAAGAGTGGGCTGATAGCTTTAGACAGAATTTTTTTGCAAGAGTGCATGCCAAGACTTCACAGTTGAAGCTGCTAGGTTTCACCCAGTTTCTCTATTTTTCATTTTCAATTTTATTACGGTAACATTTGGACAGAGTAGACCCATGTGCTGCTCCATCATGTAAGAAAGGGAGACCTTCTAGTGATGTTGAATACAGACTGGACACATCTCACTTTGTGAGCTGCCAGGGGTAGTTGCTGTTGGGTGACTTCTGCATCCTACCTTGCAATGAAGTACATTTGAAACCAAAGTATTTCATAAAGGGGAAAACTGAAGTCCTTAGACAGAAAAACAGTGCTGGTGACATTTGACAAAATAAGATTCATGAAATCACAACAGATATCAGGAACCTGTCCTACAAGATTGTATTTTTGTATGATGTTCTTCACTAAATTAGTCTTTATCTAACTCAGAATCTTCTATATTTTGCCAAAGAGAAGTTGCCAAAAAAAGCAGGTCATGAACATGAAAAAAATAGTGTATTAGAGCTTAAATCTATGGCAAAATGAATTTTCTCTCATGCAGGTATAGGCCTGGTTTTAGTCCCTTTCTCATCACTTAGACCTCTACATTTGTTCCTTACCTGTGGTGGAAATCAAGCCAGGGCAATGCAGGGCTGGTGCCTGGTAATCATGGGAACTGACAACATCCAGCAAGTCAGACAGTCCCCTTGGGACTTCACTGTCCAAGCTTAATGAAATGCAAAAAATATACTGTATTATAATGAGAGAAATCAACTTCTTTTTCTCTTTAAAGCCTTACATTTGTAATCAAAGGTGTTACTAACACAGGTAAGGCCTTATTAAAGTTAAAATGTGTTTCTTTACACGTAAAACAAATATCTGTTCTAGTGCTGTATCTTCCTGTCTCTCTTGTAGTGAGTTCCAGGTAAAAGCATTGCCCCATGGGAAGCTGTGTAGAGGTTATCACAGTAATGGATGCCCAGACAAGCACAGTCCAGACAGTGCTTGCTCTGTAGATTACAGCAGCAGCCGTCTGTCCAGCCCAGACCATCCAAATGAAGGTAAGATGCAAAGACATTATAAATATATTTATACGTGAGCTCTTCATGAGCTGAACTGAAGCCACACTCCTGTTAGTCACACCAGTACTGCTGTAAAGATTCAGGTGCATTTGAACCGACACCTGAGCAAAGCTGCTGTAGAAGCAGGAGTTGGTGCACTTTCCTTGTGCATCTTTGGCTTTCTTTTACCTTGCTAGATAAGGAGGCAGGTTTAGTATTGATTCCCCCATAGGCTATGTTGTTTGTGGGATATTGGTAGACTAGAGAATTATTACACATTATGCTGACTGACTTTAACGTTCTAGGTTCAATTTAGCATCTTTGTTGATTTGTTTTGTTTTGTTTTTTAACCTGACTAATGTTACTCTGATTAAGTTGTTACAGCTTTGGGGGTTTTTTGCCTTTTCCCAGATTCTGAAAGCACTGAGCCCTTAAGTGTAGATGGCGTTTCAGACCTGGAGGGAGAAGGAGAGGAGGATGTGGGTGCTAGCATGCCAGAGGGAGAAATTCCCCAGATACCTGATCAGGAAAAGTTCCTCAAGGAGCATTTTGGGACCCTGAGCAACACTGATGGAAAAGGTACATCTCTCTGTTCAGTGGGGAGACTCCTGATTTTTCCCCTCTATGAACCAAACCAGGCTGCAAGTTCTGATAGGCTTTTATGGATGTGTGTGCACAGAAGGGGGGAAAAAGTGTAGAGAGGCCTAAAGAGGTGTGACATCTGTTAACTCCATCGGTCTGTGTGTAAGATTGCGTGGAGGAGAGTGGGGCCTGTGTCAGTTTGGGTTAAGTGTTGTCCCTGGAATCCTGAAGAGCTGTTCTCTTGTTCCCAGACTAGTTTTTCCTGTTGCATAGTAAGGTATTAGCTGTGTGTCCGCCCCCGCCTCCCAAGGACGACACGCAGTGGCCTCTAGTGGTGTATCAGGGCATAGCAAATGTCACAAAAGAAAAGGCTGAAATGCTGGGTGGAGGGAGAGAATAAGAGGAGACATTGGAGTGGCAGAGGAACTGGTTTGTCTTTATCGACCAACTCCAGAACAAAGTATATCTTTTTAGAATTGTTAATGGTTTCAGGCAGCAATATCTGTTCGTTTTCTTTTTTTTTCTTCCTTTTTTCCCCCTTTTTGATTGTTTTGTTTTCTGCTTGATGCCAGCGCCTCACAGTCCTACAGGCAGGATAGGACACAAAGGGAAGCAAAAAAAGGAGGAGGCGTACCCTTAGGGAGAGTAGCAGCTTAAGGCAGACTAATCTAAATAGAACAGCAAAGGCAAAAGAAATGTAATTATTTCATCCTCTGTGGTTTTAGCTCGAAAAAATCCCCTTGTATATGAGGAAACACTTGATAGTCTCTGTGAAAAGAAAATGCATGTGTCAGAATGTATGTTCTGTAACTAAACTGCTCATTTTTCTCTCTTCTTTAACCAAAATTTTTAGGTGGCTCATGTAGGAATCTGGAAAGAACTGAAAACCTCAGCATTTCCTCTCGCTTTCTTTCCCAGTCCCCGGCTCTCAGGTATGGCTCAGCTTGTTTGAGTGTTTCTGTCTGTTTATTTTAACTAGTATGAGCAGGTCTCATGCTGGGTCCTGGGTGAAAATAGTTGAGCAAACTTCTGGCCTTGGTGTGCCTAGGCACAGCTAAGTGTTAGTGTAGAACCTGGGAGGCTGGCTGCAGACCCTTATGCTTTGGACAGTCTATCCTGGGTCACTTTAGCTGTTCTATTTCTTCCTAAAGCAACACTATTGTTTTGTTCTTTTTCTTTTTCTTCTTTCAAGTGTGTGCTTAATTGTTTCATGATTAATGCCTTGACTGATTAAGTTGGACGAATCGCTAATAATCTAATTTACTCTTCACTGTTTATGCTCTGTTTATTCTTTTGCATTTCATTCAGCTTGGACAATGAAAGTAGACTTGTCAAGTTTTCCTTTGTTTTACAGTCTTTTCTTACTCAGCTTTGTTTCTCGGTCCCATGCCTTCACAGGGTGTTCTGGTGTCTCATACAAAGCCTGTTGGGGATATTATTCTTGCAAAAAAACCTCAGCCCTAAAGCACCCCAAAAGGCCTCTCCAAGCTCCTTCCCTTGTTATTTAAAAAAAAATCCTGACAAAACAAACAAAGAAAAAATCAAACAAAAAATGAGGTAAATATTTTCATTGATCTGGGTTCATAGATGTTTAAAACAAACAAATACTCCTGTATTTCTCTTAAAATGACAACCTGAAATCTCTGCTCAAAGGAATTTGTTGTGTAGGGCTGAGCAGATTTGAATACATCTTCTATGGTTCACCAGCTGTGTCTAGATTCACCATGTTAAGGAAAGTTGTTATTGGTGTATTCAGCTGCTGTTGCTGCTGTCAGGAGTGCCTTGTAGTCTATCTCATGTTGGGACCATATGTTTGCGAGGAAAGCCACTGGTCAGCTATTGTGTAAACTTCTGGAGAGTTGTAGTGAAGAGTTCAGTGATGAAGGAAGTCATTGGTGTTCTAGAAGTGTAACAAGAGAGGTAATCTTAGGTTATGAAAACCTTGAGGCTTTTAATCTCTTTAGCTGTCCAAACATTGAAAGTTGTCTCCTTTATGAAATAAGCCCACTGTTCTTGTCTGCAGTGGAGAGGAAGAGGAAAACTGGGCTTTCCTCTTGAAGATACTGACCAGCTTTCCCAGTCATTATGTTTTCATAATGTTAGGAAAGTATAATTACTTCCTCTTAGGATATCTTAGAATTGAAAAGATTTAGTTAGGTGAGCTGAGAGAAAAGACCTGACCTGACTTTGCCCAGTCTTTGCTATACCTAGAATTTTTCCTTCTCTTTTGCCTTCACCTTTTACAGTGTCCTCCATGGAAACAGCAACCCAATGCCATTTGTGATTGCACAGCCTAGGGGCAAATGCCTGAAGGCTGGAGCTTACAAGGTTGAGTAGAATGAAGTGGTAACAGCTTATGGCATTTTTGACTTTAAAAAGTCCAGATAGAGAAGGGCTCGTAGTGCACGTTCCTGTTTATCCAGAACAACATTCTTACTTGTTTTGACTGGGGTTCCTTTATTGTGTTCCCTAGACGATTGTCGCTCTCTTCGTCAAATCTGATACTGGATTCAAAGCCCATTGAGCTGCCAACCCAGACCAATCAGTTTACACCAGACCTGTTGAAAAGTGACAGCAGCCACCCTGATGATGCACTGGAGAACAGCCAGCTTCTGGAGCGTGTAAATTCCAATCGCGCTATTTATGTGCAGAAAAGACGCAGATCGGCTTTGGAGGCCAGCAGAGTTGGTATGGCTCCTGGGCGAGTTATTGCCTCCTTTCCAGAAGGCCCTGTGAATGCAGTGATGAGAAAGGCACAGTCAGTTCATGACCTTGTGCATGAGGGTAAGAACATAGGTTGGAATGAAGGTATAAACCTGAGAATGAAATGGGGATATTTGAGTAGAGATTTGAATTAAGCTTATGTCTTTCTGCATTCTTAGCGACAGGCTTTACATGTCTTCTAACTCCAAGCCTGTCAAGGGAAAATATTTCTGATTTGTAATGCAGATGCTGGTCTTCTAATTGTCAGTCTCTGATATTTGTCTGGCAGATGTGGGAGGAGCACTGGCAAGGGTAAAATGAAGTATTTGCAAAAAAATTCGCTCTTACTGTGAGTAGTTGCTCCAAGCCAAGACTGAAGCTCCCCAGGATGGGGGGGAGAGAAAGAAGGAAGGAGGAGACAGTAACAGAGAGCTTACTGTATCCATGCCCTCTATGTGAAATAACTCTATTTTTGAAACAATCAACTCAAAGACCGTTACTATGCATGTAGTTTGTTTAAAAAAATGAAAATTCACCTAATCACCACAACAGCTATATAATTTGTCACATGCTTCCTCAGGCTTCTCTGTTAACAGTCACAGCAGTCTGAGGTATTCTGACCGTACACTTTTAAGAACAAATCTCTCTTATTGGGAAAACAGCAGCGTGTGAGCAGGATGAGGGATGGGAAGAAAAGACAGCTGTTGAGGCTTGGTGATATTGACCTGAAGTAGTGGTTTTGTACACATCTCCTAGGGCCTGAACTGAGTCGCATAGGCAGGAGCAGCTCTGTTACTTTCCAATTTAGGAATTCACTGCAGGCTCTTGTCTATTTTTGGTGTGTTTGTCTGTTTAATTTTCAGATAAGGGTCCTGGAGTGATATCCTCTGCCAAGCAGCGTCCTCAGACTCTTTTGGTGGCTGAGAAGGATCCCAGACCTAACAATTGCAGGGTGTTATCAGCCAGTATGTTGAAGATGGATGGATCTGGTGCTCTGTTGGCCAAAGATGTCAGGGCTGCAAAACCAAAGTCCTACATGAACCCAACAACCAGCTTCCGGGCTAAGATGTCAAGGAGCATATCTGTAGGGGAAAATCTATACCTTGGTTCCTCCACTGAAATGTTGACTGATGGGAGAACTAGCCCTCCAGTGATAGAGAAGACACAATTTAGTTCCACAACAGATACTGAGAAGATTAAGCTACCAGTGAAAGAAAATGTTCCAGTGAAACCCACACTTCAGCCAGTTGTAAACTGCTCATCTCCCAAGTCCTTCCACAGCAAGTTGGCATCATCAAACCGAGCACATCTGATTCTTGACATTCCCAAGCCATTGCCTGATAGACCCACACTGGCCTCCTTCTCACCCACTACCAAAACAAAAACCCTGCTTGAGCCACAGTCTCCACAGTCACCTGCTGGGGCCTCTAAAAAGAAACCTTCTTTTCCTGAGGTCCGAGCCTCCAAGAGGGAGAACCAAACTGCAGTGTCTCTGGTTCCTAGTAGAGAGATCCCAACAGGGCTTGCTAAGGAGAGCCCAGTGGATTGTTCAGTCTCAAGGACAGATTGCCAGGATGAACCAGGGGTCAGTAATCTAAAACTGAGAGAGTTGTCAGAGAGCCGGCACCTAAGGTCTCCTGAGGGCACACTGCCCAGGTGCAGGGAGAGGATCACCGGCATCGCCTGTGTGCTAGACAACCAACCTGGACTTTGCCCACTAGACCCCACCAGGCCGAGGTCTCCTACGTCTATAACTGCCTTGGCACAGGTCTCAGGTGTGCATGGATACCCGTATCTTATCTTCCCCCTTCTGTCTCCTGTCTTTGTGAACCGCCTCACGATCCCATCACATTTCTTTACGTCCAGCTTCTGGCCTGTCTCGTCCTGTCTGCACCTGTCTCGTTCCATAAGCCATCCCCTCAATGGTGAGACACTTCTTCAACTAACATCTTTTTCTCTGTCTTTAGTTTCCATTTTCTCTGGGTCTTATGTCTGATGGTCCATCGTAGCTAAATGTTTTGTAGACCTCAGCACTGTCATGTTTTTAGTGATTTACCTATAGGGACTCAAACCTCTTTCCGGTCAATGCTAAAATCTGACATGCTAGGAATCCCCATGAGTGTGTAGGTCATATCCCCCATGCCCCTCTCATAGCAGCTTGATCAGTAGGTGAAGGTAGAGGCCAGCATATGCTAGCTGAGCCAAGCAAGCACTGATAACACTGGCAGTGAAGTTATGCCAGGCAGCTCAAGCTTTACTTTGTTAATATGCAAGTATGCAGGGCCTAGAAGGCCCTGCATACTTGTGTGAGATAAGGCTTGACCAGTGTGAGGTCCTTGCTGTAGCCACCTATGGAGTGAGAAGATCTCTGTGCTGCTATTGCTCTGCTTTGAGGACATGTCTGCAAAATGGATATGTGGTGCATGTGCAGACCTAGCCTTTGGGTTTGAACATAAAGAACATGGATTAATTTTTGACTTAACTCTAGTTTGGAGAAAAAGGTATGAGGTGGGAAATTGTTTCACCTGCTGAAAATAGCTCTTGGATCTGCTACAGGCCCTGGTATAAGGTACTTCAGTCAAATGAAAACTAGCAGGTAATTGTGAACTGAAGTAAAAATCCTGCCTTCCAAGGCAGGAAAACCTCCAGTGGCAGAGAAGACACAGTTTAGTCTTACATCATCTGCTGAGGTACTGAATCCTTGAGGGGTTTTTCTTTAGTGTCATAATCTGAAAGGAAATGCATCTTTCCGAGTCGTGCGATAGAAAGCTGGATGTTAACCACTGCACTGATACCTTGTACCTTCAGGGGCTATGCAGTGCACAGTTTTTAATCCCTTTTGCTATTGCTGTTCTTACCCATATCTGAGAAGGGATAGCTCTGTAATCCTCAGATCAATTACTTTCTGTGGTGCCAGGCTGTTGCACTATTCGTCACAGTAGTTAAGCACAATATTTCTGAACCGAAGGAATGCAGAAGGATAATCTGGTTTTGATGCACTGTTATTTTTCTTTCTGCATTTCTAGAGGGATCAAACACCCTAAGATTGAAGCACTGTTATGTAAAACAGGAAGTGTTTTGTCTGAGGGACCTGCTGCTCTCATACTGTAACTGCACTAAAGGACAGTGAGTATGTCTGAAACTTTCAGACCCTCCCCCCACAGGGGTGAGCTTTCCTCCAGCAGCAGATGCAGCCTGAAGTTGTGGAATCCCATTCTACAGCAGAGTTGTAGTAAAGTGTACTCTTTAGGCAGAGCTTTTTCTTCTAGATTTGGAAATCAAGCAACATATAAAATGGGTTTTGGTCAGTTTGAGAATTAGCACAGATAGTAACACAGAAAGAGCAACTTTTTTTTTAGTATTGATTTATTTTTTTAAACAGCTCCCAAGACATACCACACCATGGCAGAATATTTAACAGCATTCTTTAGTGAGTTAGGATGATTTAGCACTGTGGATCCCCAATATTATTTTTTTTCTCAGTAGGCAACTGTCAGCTTTAAGCTTCTTGCAGACCACATTTCCCAAAATTTTAGTGGTAGATGCTGGAAAAACTGTTTAGATCCAACTTGGTTGTTGCTGTGAACAACTTACTGTGGCTTATGGGAATCACAGTGTGGCAGTTTGGATTAAAACTGTAGGGTTGACAGGGACCTGTTCGGCGTCTGACTTGCTCTGTGACTTTGGGTTTCCACTTAATTTTTCTGTCCTTCCATTTTCCTTCTTGTGTAACAGCTGCAGATAAAGAGACTTAATTGTTCTTGTGAAAGCATTTTGACATGTACAGTTAAAATGCTGTAGATGTGCTTAATACTGTTGCTGTGTTTAATATTCTATGCTGGTTTCTGAAGAGCTCTGTACTGCACACCCAAGAGGCAGAAAATGCCTGTTACTTAAGCATTTATGTTAGGTCTTGTGACCTTTCTCCAGACTGGCAGCTCCCAGAGATGGAGACCAGAATAAAAAGAATGATCAGAGGAGAAATCCAGAAACAATCATGAGAAGAAACAGCTGGGTTTCAAACATAAAGAGGGAAAGAGGGGGGGCAGAAGGCAAGAATCTTGGACTGCACTGAAGCCCACTGTACTCAAACTTCATGGGTGATTTGGGATCAAAACATGCAGATGGAAGGATTTGTTCATGCCCCTTTGTTCTTCTAGATGTGTTTTTTTTGTGTATAAATAGATATTTTTCTAGCTGCATTTGTTTTTACATTATCTAGATGTATTCATAAAGTTAGCTCAAATCCCCTCCAGCATGTTCAAAAATGATGTTCTTAGAAGTGGAGAAATTATAGAGCTAATGTGTCCAGGCCTTTGCAAATTGAAGATTACCACAGACTGCGTGTGTGTGTGTCTATGTCTTTGTTCATGGTTTATGTCTATCTCATGAGAGTGTTTATTTTATTAAAAATTGCAGGCCTTCAACTCCAATGTTTTGGAGATAATATCTGGTGGGGACAGGCAGAAGATACTGTCTTACTTAAAGTTGCTTACTTTTTTTTCTCACTTTTGAATTGTGTGTATCAGCAGTGTATGTCCTGGATTGCTCAGAAATGTGAATCTGTTGTGATTGAGTTTGTTTGTCAGCACTCCTGTGGACCACAGTCCTCACTAGAGAACAGTGTAATAATTCAGTATAATCCATCATCCTCAGCACTTAGCTGTACATGGTGCAGAAGGATACTTGAGGGGAAGATTTTAAATTTCTGACTATGTGGAAGCTAAATTAGAGGCTGCTCAGATCAGTCCCTCTTGCCACTGGAAACCTTCATACAAACTTGAATTATAATTAAAAATGGGTAATCTGTGGCTATCCTTGACTGTGACAAAAATGTGCAACCTGAGAAAATACATTGCTGACTTTGGAGAGTCTAAGGATTGGAAAAATAGGGATGTTTGAAACAAGCAGCATCTCTAAGTAATATGAAGGAAAGTCCATGTAGAACTGGCCTATTTAATGATTTGCTCAAACCAGCCCTAAAAATTGAACGAGAAGTGTGCACATGGTCTTTCAAGTATGTATTAAGAACCCTGGGTTTTCTTACCCAGCTGTGAGATCGCGGACAGTGGAGTGTCTGTGCCTTAACTCATGTTTTTGTTTTTCCCTCCCATTCAGAGTCGGGCATCAGCATAGAGCAGTGTGAGCACGTGGTATCCGAGCTCCAGGACAGCATGCGCAAGGCCGTT
The DNA here is from genome assembly GCF_022539395.1 of Myiozetetes cayanensis. Classification (NCBI taxonomy): domain Eukaryota; kingdom Metazoa; phylum Chordata; class Aves; order Passeriformes; family Tyrannidae; genus Myiozetetes; species Myiozetetes cayanensis. The sequence goes on along the minus strand of NW_026087853.1, from coordinate 36,206,589 downwards.
CACCTTTACCGCATGGTGAGTGACCTCAGACGTGGGCTCTGTCACGGCAGGTTGGCTTTGCAGCCCACAAACATTGAACGTGCGTGCTTGCTGGCTCAAGGTGTTCTCCTGACTGGAGAGCTCACAAGCTGCTTGGTTGTCCGCTTGACTACACCTTAAGCTTGAGGCAGGGAGGCAGGGGCTCCCAGTTTCCAACTTTTGGATTTTCCAATAGTTTGTTACGGTACTCTGAGCAAATCAATTAACTTTTCAGTCTGTTTAGCCTATCTGTAAACTGAAGATAACAATATGCTCTTTTTCAAAGGGGTATTAGGGAATTAGTTAATATTTATACAGTTCTTTTGGGATATGAAATATAGGAGTTTTAAGTTTTATTATTCCCATCTGTTCTTTGTGTTTGATGCATGGGAAAAGGATTAGCAAATGTGAGATATCATGGGAATCCAGCTGTGAAAGGGAACATGCAACCATTCTCTTGTCCCCCTCACTGCCAGACCAGAGTTACATGGAGAACAATATAACAGCTCTTCATTTCTTTGCTTAGCACTGATCTGTCAAGTCTCCTGTAATGAGTGTGAAACTTCCACCATGAGGATCTGCTGTGTGGTCCTCTGCAGCTCTGGCCACAGCACTCTGACCTTGCTCTGTTCCTGTGACCAGCTGCATCTGGCAGACAGGAGGGAAAGCGGACTGTGGCCCTGTGCTGCATCTGGGAAACATAGCACCTCCTTAAGCCCAGTATAAGGGGAATTCTACCCAAAAATGTACTTCCCATCTCTGTCCTATTGGAGTAATGCCTCTGGATTTTGTGTGACTAGCAGTATTAGATGCATGCCCTGCCCATGACTAAATAGGCAGTCTCAAATGTTGAAGCAAATGACACTAGATTGGTCTGCAAATCTTCATGGTTTCACCTCCCTAAAGGGCTGAAACTGCTTATTTGGTGCTGTACCTAAACGCAAATGCATTTTTTTCCCCTCACCCCTTTTTGTTTTCAGGTGTTAAATAATACAGAATCTTCTACTGACAAAGATAAAATAGCAGGCCTCCTGACAGAAACATTCTCCTCAATGAAGAAAGAATTGGACTCTCTGAAGCATGAGGAAGAGCTTCCAAAGGTTGAGGAGGTACTGGCAAAGCCACAGGATAACACTAGCCCACTGAATGAGGGATGTGGTGCCAATCTACCGAGTCCCAAGGGTTTGGGAGATGAGCAGACACTAGCTTTGCTGGAACAGTACTCGGAGCTATTGCTACAAGCCGTGGAACGACGCATGGACAAAAAACTCTAGGACGGGTGGCTTTCAGGTGTTTGTGTGTACACAGAAATAATCCCAAGAAGAGGACCACAGAGAGAGCTTCAGACCGATGCTGTCATCGCACTGGTCGAGGGCTGATGGGGACACCGTTATAAATGGATTTCCTCAGGCTCCTATGACAGACTTGATCTAATTCTTAGCAATGTGCTGGCCACAGTTTTAATATTTTTCAACTTCCTATCTCTAAACAAAGTCTTGAAAGAGGAGTTTGGAGAAATTGCCTTGAAGTTTCTTCATAGCCAGTCAGGATGTTTGGCATTTAAAAAAAAAACTAAGAAATTCCAGTTTATCCAAGAAATTCTGAACTGCTGACTAAATGCAAAGGAGTCTAAGTGAAGCCAATCCTTTCCTCTCCAAGGCTTCAGGAGAATCAAGAAGCAGACTTTTTCTGGGTTTATTTATTAATTTATTTCTCTGACTGTTGCTCTGTGCCATGTTTGTGGCTGTTATCTTTGTCCTTTAAAAGAACTGTCGATCCCTTTGCCATATCCCAGCGAGAAACAATCTCTGTATTATAAACCCCCAACAGGGAGACAGGCTGGAGCGTCTGTGCAATTAATGAACTTTTCTCTGCTTAAATCTTGTCTTGCTGTTCTTTCTTTTCCTGCCTTAGTTTTGTTACCTGCAGTAATCCTGCTGTTGTTTATGACTCTGTCTGCTTTTCTTTTGTTTCGAGGCAGTCCCCACACTGTGTTTTATCTGCATTTGCTTCCAGGGGAATGCTCTGCATCCCTTGGACCATGCTTTGGAGATTACTTTATGAATTCATTAGTATTGATGTTATATTGATACTTCAGACCGGGTTTTCTGCAGACATTTTAAAAATGAGATTTAGATACAATACAAAAGTTTGTTTCAGCCACTTTTCATAATTAGGAATTGGATATTGACTTTGATGTTGTCATGACTAGGAAATTTGGGGTGATGATTTATTTGTTGAGAAGTGACACAGAAAAGCTTGTTTCCATCTCTTGCAGTGTAACTCTGGATCTGAGAGATCTTCAATGTCATGACTCATCCATGTAATTTGTTTCAGTGTGATAGGAAGATGTTTTCTTCTTGCCTTTACAGGAAAACAGAACATTTACATCTCAAGAAAGTTGGGATTTTTTTACCTTTTGTAAAACTATTTCAACTCCCCACAGAAAATGATTTCCCAAGATCTTCAAACAAGATATTTTGGGGTGTGATCACTACCATTACCCCTGCCTTCAGCCTCTTTGCTTTTCATGAACTTCTAGTCTGAGAAACAGAAAATCTTCTCTTCTTGCATTTGTGTGTGCAATATTCTTCTTGCCCTGTGGAGCTTCTCTAAGCCCATGCTAACTTGTGTTTGTTGTGGCTTAAAACTGTCTAGTGATGTTTTCAGGTCAATAATAAGCTAAGAAAAAAAAAATTTAAACCAATGAAATTCTTCAGCACCTTCCCCCTTACTCCTACTCCTTTCAAAAACAAGGGCAGATACACAAAGTGTTTTATTTCTTCCATCTCCTATCTGTCTTGCATTTATTTTAAGGCAGAGCAGTGTAATCCTAGTTCATAAAACTAATGCAAGGAACAAGCTTTTGGTGGGAGGGAGACTGCCGTCATCTGTGGAAGTCAGTCAAAAGCAGCCAGACTGCATCACTTGGTTACATAGGTTACACATGTTGGAAGCAATTTTCTTTCATTTTACAGTCCTGGCTGTTGTCTCTCTGAAGCCCTGTGGAAATGTGGTCTGTTGACTTTTCTGTCGTTCTGTGACTGCAGATCTACAGTGCAGCCTTTTTTCTGCGGGGCTGGCCAGACTATTGTAGGATGACCTATTTCTTCCAAATAACTCTATGGATGAATAATCTGCAGTTCTTTCTCTCCCCCTAATAGATTTGCTGCCTGATCACCACTGCTGAGTGCTTCAGGACATGGGAGTATGGGGAACACTTTGAGAGCTTTCCAGCTACTTCTGCCTGTAATTTAAACCTGCGTAATCATGTTTCAGGTGTCCTTGCTAACCTTCCTTCCATGGGTTTGTACTGAAACTTTAAAAGTGTTGTTTTCTAGTTCTGTCTCTGCACTGCACTGTGCTGAATCAGCTGGTGTGCTTGGTCCCATGGGCAGCTTCTCTTGCACAGACAGGTTTTGCAAAGGAAGGCAAGTTGAAAGCCAGAGAGGAAATGTCTGGCGGTTTCTTTGAGTGAAAAGGTCTGCTGGAGAGGCCGCGAGCGGAATGTATGATGACAGTCATGTTGGGTCTGTGATGGGAGTTAGTGTGGATCAAGCTTGCTTTTGAGGTGACCAGTTCCTCCACTTTCAGACTGTGAACATATGTCCTAGTATACAGGAAATTTCTTGCTGTACTGGGGCTACAAGACACTCAGGAAAAATAACAGACCCTTCAACCCAGGTATCTTTTGGGTACTGTTGATAATGGTTTGAGGGTTCTTTATATTACTTCCTTGTGCAATTTTATTCCATTTTATTATTTAAACTTTGAGGTAGTGACAAAAAGGTCAGAGATGGTACAGAAGAGCTAGTGGTAAGAATAAAATTCCCATTAAGGTAAAGAGCAACAACCAGTAAAGCTGGCATAGAGATATGGAACAAAGCTCCTTGGAAATAAGTCATGTGAAACAAATCTGGTTTTTAAGCTGATCACAGTGGGTTTTGTTTCCTGGAATGGATTTTGCTCAGGGTTGTGACTGTATACAGGAAACCAGAGGTAAAATCTGATCAGAATGATGGTAAGAGAAGTGTCAGGCAAGTAGATCAGCTGGAGAATAGTTGTGTAGTTTAAAATAAGTTTAGAATAGTATATGTAGGAGACTCAGGAAAGCAGAATAGAAGTAGAGATAGTTTTGGCCTGAAGAACACCATTTGGCCAATACCCGTGAAAGGTACAGTACCAAAAGGCTTTAGGAAAGTAGATTTAGGACTTGGAGATGGTGGTCTGATGGTGAAGAATGAATTGGAAGGGGTTTGTTTTTAAATACGTCCTATTGGGCCTCTTGTTTCTTCTCTTGCTGTTCTCTAAATAACGGCTCTTTACTTAAATGGCAAAGTCGTGAACTGTTTGTTTAAGGCTTTGATGTTACGAATTGAGTAGTAGAAGCCCAGTAAAGGAGATGCTGGTGCCACAGGTTTGTTGCTGAGAGGGATGAGTAGGCAGTGTTGCTCTATGTAATTTGAGACTGATCCAACTGATTCTTCCCTACTGATTTCCTATTGCTGGCAGTAGGAAATATTCCTAAACATTCTCGTTTACAGAAAAAGGGGGTGTAAATGTGTTACATTTTGTTGCACCTTGTGAGTATGTTTCACCACAGGCTGTCCATTGGGCCAGGTAGAGAAATACTGAATGGTAACTGCATGGGAAGTGAAGAGGCTTGTCAGAGGAGGTAATAAATTTGAGTCTATCCTTCTTAATGGTTTGTGATCCTCTCACTGATTTGTGTGGGTATTAGCATAGACACAAGACACCTGTGTTAAGACAAGTTATTTGTTTAACAGAAAGCCTGTAAAAATAATTTGGACCTACCTATCCTCTTTGCATACATTTTTTTCCCCTCCAACCTAACATTCCTGGTCAAAATGAGAAGTTGTAGGGGAGGTTTTTCCATCTTGGAAATAGTACTGCTTTACCCGTGGGACTCCCTCAGTTCATTCTAGGGCTCTCTTGAACTGTGACAGCAGGAAGGGCTGCAACCTGAGAGGGCAGCAAACTCTGTTTGCTGTTGCAGGCGCGTAACACCCTCCTCCCCATCCTGCTATAGCACCCAGGAGCTGTGGGTATGGGAGTCTGCATTTCTTCCAACTCCTCTCTCAGGTTGTCCTCTCCTTTCTGTGCGGCCTCCCATGTGATAACTGGGTCAAGGCTTTACAGCAGCCCCCTCCCCGTTTTGCAGACTTCATCATGACTCAGAGGAATTGGGACGTTTCTTTCTGGGAGTAGAAACATACCAATTAAATTTTTAAAAAAGAACGAATATGTATATAAATATATATAAGAAAAAAAAAAGAAAAAGAAATGCAGGTATTTAAATGCCCTCGGTAAATTCATGCATGCATACAGTGTCTCCCCTCACCCCCACTCCTTTGGATGTGTAGCATCCAGGATACTGAATGACAAGAAACCTCATTAAAATGGTAGACAGGTCTTCTAGCAACCCCGGAGAGAGCAGGTGCTTCCTTCTGTGGGTAAGTGCAGCGTGTGCCATGTTTCAGGCGGCGCTGTGTGAGTGAGCGGGGGCAGGTGCGGCGGTGCTGGTGTGTGTCACCTGCCGTGGGCGCGGCGGGAGCCGAGTGGGGCAGCGGCCTTAGGAGCAAGCCATGTGCGCCCTCGACCAGGCAGGCACCTCCCCACCTGTGCTCTCCGACACTGCCCTTTTCCTTCACCCCTGTAAAAAACAAGACAAACAAACAAACAAAAATCCCTCATGCTTTATTTATAAATGTGTGGTTTTATACTTTTGGCTTTAGGTAAAATACTTTTTTTTTTTTAATTATTATGTGGAAAAAATAAAAATTCGTTTGTTCGGTTGTTTTTGTTTTGGTTTCTTTTTTTCTTTTTGTTTTTGCACTGTGAGGCTCCCCCGGGAGCAGTTTTTAACTCTGTATTCATTTGTACTCCGTGTCTTAAACTGTTTCAAATAAACACGTGACCATTTGTTACCGAGCTGCCAGACCCACTCGCCCGAGGTTCGTGTTCCGGGGGAAGGGGCGGGGAGAGATGGGATGGGGAAGGAGGGAGGGAGGGAGGGAGCGGGCGGCCCCTCCTCGTCCGGGGCCGGTGCGGGCATGGCGGAGGGCGCGGCGCTGCGGGCCGTGAGGGGCTGCCTGGCCGCTTTCCCGCGGGAGGCCCGCGGTGAGCGCCGGGCCTGCGGGGCGGGGGCGGGGGCGGGCCGGGAGGCCGCGGGTGGCCCCGCCTGTGACAGGCGCTGGTGCCGGGCCGGCCCCGCAGCGCTTCGGGGGCACAGCCCGCCCGCCTGTGGGGAGCAATGCGGGCATGAACTGGGGCGCCCGCTGTGCTCTCAGCCTCACGTTCTCTTCTCGAGGTGACGATACAGAAAGGCCGCAGGGAGAAAAACCAACCAAACAACTGAAACTCGAGAAAACGGCCCTTTTGGGTTGTTTTCTTACGTATAAAATAGCAAAACAAAGCACTATTCGAGCTTCCCCAAAACGATCCTGTGGTATCACCTCTGTATGGGAGGTGTACCTCCTGTAGCATATGCCTTTCATCCCCAGGGATGATGGCCTGAGTTTTCTGTCTGGCTCTGAAACCCCTCAACACCTTCTAGGTTTTAACAGAGAATTTCTGGATCCAGTGGGGGTACACTGCTTTCAGTTGAGTCCCTGTGGTGTGGGATTTGAAATAGTGTGCTAGCAGGAGGCACTTCTCCCAGGATGCTGAGTAACACTGTTTGTCGTTTACCTAGACAGAGCTGGGATGGCCGGAGTCTGTACCCTATCTTGATAGGCCTCCATCCCCTCTGGAGTTTTATCGAGAGTGGGTGAGTCCAAATAAACCTTGTATAATTCGCAATGCCATCAGCCACTGGCCAGCTCTGAAGAAATGGACCTCAGCATACCTCAGGTATGAACAAGCTTTGGAGCAGGACCGGTTGTCAATTTCAGCTGACTTCACTAAAAACCCTTTGTTAATCTTTGCTTTTATTTGCAAAGTTAGCTCAGGTTCCTCCCTGCTTCTGTATGAAGGTGTTCAGTCTTTCCAAGATCAGGTGTAAATTTATTCCTTGCAAACATACAACTCTAATAGTTCTGAGGCAGCCAGGTGGGTCAGTGTTTTGGCTGTGTGCAGCCAACAGGCTCAGGCTATTGGAACCCAGCTTGCTGGAGTGGGGCTGTAGCACTGTAAGGACAGACTGACTAGTTCATGATTGAGCAAACTATTAGTCAAAAAACCAAACAATGAACATTTTAACAATGAATGAATTTTTAAAGAAAAGTCCTTCTTTAAGGGGATTTATGTTTAGACCTAAAATCTGTGGGTTAGATTTAAATCTGTAGGTTTTTAAGCTAAATTTCTCATGGAACTAAAGGCTATCATGATGTGTGTATCTATCAGTTTCTGTCCACCCCTTCTCCCTGGTCAATTGCTTTTGAACATGTGAATCCTTGAACCCTTGGATTTGGTTGGTTTGAGTGGTCACAAGAATATCAAGCTCTGTCATGATTCATGAAAGGAAGCAGCTGAAGAGGGCCCTCTGCCTGCAGGGAGGAAAACAGCTCCTTTGTGAACTTGCCTGTTAGGAGAGAATTCGGACAGGAGCAATTGGAGCAGAATGCGAGAGTCCATACCAGACAGTAGAAAATGTAAACTGGAGACACCCATCCATGGAAAGACAGCCTTCCTATTTTTACTGCCCATGAAACATGTTGTTTTTAAAATAACCAGTATCTAATATATGGGTCAATTGCAGAGCAGGCTATAAACCTTTGATTTATTTTGCAGGGAGGTAGTAGGTCCCAAGGTGGTGAGTGTGGCAGTAACACCCAATGGTTATGCAGATGCAGTGTTTCAGGACCGTTTTGTCATGCCAGAGGAGCGCCAAATGCCTTTCATGGACTTTCTGGACATTGTGGAGAAGAAAGTGACCTCTTCCAACGTCTTCTATGTGCAGAAGCAGTGTTCAAACCTCACCAAGGAGTTCCCTGAACTTGTCAGTGATGTGCAGCCTGACATACCATGGATGAGTGAGGCACTTGGTAAACCCTCTATTTCTCCTGCATTCAGTAAATATTTGCTCCAGTAATTTGGAGCTTTAAAATAATCACACTAGGTACATCCTGAATTCTTGTTCTCTTTCTGAATGCCACAGTTCAGTTTGGTTTCATACCTAATAGAATAATCCAGGTTTTAGGGTTGGATTACTTTGCAATCAGTGTCTTGGTTGTGTATTGGGACCCTCACAACTGAAAAAAATGTGGTGATAGTGCCATATAGCACTTCTTTACATTGGGTGGCTTTTCTCTGATCTAGAGTCATGTTTTGGCTCAGTGCTCCCAGTGTAGAAGGAGGTTGCTGTTATTCACAGAATGCTATTTTCGATGGAACCTGTCACAGTTACAAAGGAAGTTACAGGACAGAATTTGGCAGAAAATTATTTGAAACACTTTTAAACATGACATAAATTCTTTTTTTGTTGTTGTTGTTGACAACGTTTCTATATTCATACAGGGAAGAAGCCTGATGCTGTGAATTTCTGGCTTGGGGAATCAGCTGCTGTGACATCTTGTACGTACCATATGGCACTGTAAGTCTTCTGCGTGTTTTCAGCATAGGTTGAAGAGGGCTCATTTTGAGTTAGTGGCTCAGGAGGACTGTGTGGTTTTTCTGACAAGGCAGTTCTGTTTTAGCACGCTTTTTTTTGCATTCTTTCTTCTGCTCTTCTGTGACCTCTTGCTACTGTGTCTCTGGGTGCATCTACTTAGCATTATGTCAGGCAAAGGCACTGACAATTTATTTCATCGAATGCGTTTGCTACAATATGATGTTGTTACTTTCCCACCGACTACAAGAGGAGGAAGCAGCCTGATGATAATAGGACAAGCTGACATTTTCAATTGACTATAGTTTCTGGTGCAGAGAAGGAAATAGCACTGATTTTCTCTTTCTCCACATTTTTTTTTCCTCAATCCTAGTACATAAAGATCATTATGAGAACTTGTACTGTGTGATATCTGGAGAGAAATATTTTCTACTGCATCCACCAAGTGACCGTCCCTTCATCCCATATGGTACATCATTTTACTATGCAATATGTCTGGAAGTTGGAAGGAGGAGAGACTAAAACATAGGAAGATAAGAAAAAAAAGGAAGCAGAGATAACATTTTGAGGTTTATGCAGTATTATACTTTCCACTGTAAACAGAAACCTCTTCTATTTCATGCTGCTGGTGGTTTGTAATACAAATGTTATTATGAGGTCAGGTTTTCCAGTCCAGTGAAGTTTTAGGCTCATTGATATGCACCTTGAGTACTGTCCAGCTCTGGGCCCCTCAATTCAGGAAGGACATTAAGATGCTGGAGTGAGTCCAGGGAAGGATAGATTTGTTGGGCATCTAGAGGGTAAGTCCTATGAGGGGCAGCTGAGGGAGCTGGGGTTGTTTAGCCTGGAGAAAAGGAGGCCCAGGGGAGACCTTATCACTCTCTACAACTACCTGAAAGGAAGTTGTAGCCTGAGGCAGGGTGTTGGCCTCTTCTCCCAGGCAACTAGAGATAGGGTGAGAGAACATAGCCTCAAGGTGTGTGGGGAGATTTAGGTTGGATATTAGGAGGAATTTCTTCACAGAAATGGTGATTGAACACTGGAATGGGCTGCCCAGGGATGTAGTGGAATCATCCTCCCCAAGGTGTTTAAGGAAAGATTGGACGTGGCACTCAGTGCCATGGTCTAGCTGACATGGTGGTGTTTGGTCATGGGTTGGACTGGATGATCTCAGAGGTCTTTTCCAGCTTACTTGATTCTGTGATACTCATGGCATTCTCTTCAGCTTTTGAGTATTTAAATTATTCAAGTATCTTGTCAGTATTATAGCACGTCATCTTTAATATTTTACAGATTTGGATTCTGCTTGCTTATTCATTTCTTTTGGAAAAAAACCCAGGAAGGTTAAAAATAAGTTGTAGTTTAATTAAATATTCAAGTTACTAACTGAATATCTGAAAACTGGAGAAATGAACAAAGAGATTCTTATTGGCAGCATTGCCTGTTTTCTGTTTCTTCAAGTTGTTTTCCTATGTGCACAGCAGTAGTTTTCTTTGTTGCAGCACCATCTAGAAGATGGACAGCTTAACTTTATGCCTCATAAAATAAGGTTTTATTTTTCCCATTTCTTGACTTTCAAACCATCAGGTTAAGTGAATGCGAGGTGCAGTATGACACACATGTAATATTGCCTAGATATGTGAGCTGCTACAGTATTTTATTTATACGGCTTTTATTTTGTTTACAACCTTGATATCATAGAATTGGATAATGGTTTGGGTTGAAAGGGACCTTGAAAATCATTGAGTCAATTCCTCTGCCATTCAGTAGACCAGATTGCTCAAAGCTCCATCCAGCCTGACCTTGAACACTTCCAGTGATGGTACATCCACAACTTCTCTGGGTAACCTGTTCCAGTGCCTCATGACCCTCATTGTAAAAAATGTCTTCCTTATATCCAGTTTAATTCTAAACTGTCTCAGTATGAAACCATTGACCTTTGTCCTGTCTCTGCAGGCCTCGGTGAAAGCCTTTCTCTGTCTTTCATATAAGCCCCCTTTAGGTACTGGAAGGCTGCAATAAGGTTCTCCCAGCACCTTCCCTTCTCTAGACTGAACAACCCCAAGTCTCTCAGCCTTTCTTTGTAGGAGAGGTGGTATTGTCTGTATGTGAATGTATGAAATACTTGTGTGTGATACAAATCATACTTTGTAAAACAAAACAGTAACTTTAACAAGTTACTGTTAAAGCATAAAACAGACATAATACTTACATTTCATAGTGTGCAGTAAAAAGACAATTCCATCTTTTTGAGCATCAGGTTAATTAATGAAGAGAAACTCTCTCAAGGAGGGCTTAGAAAACCATATGCTTAAAGAAAAGCAGCCAGCAGTTTCTGAAGCAGTTGATGAGACCCATCAATTAAAATTAGAAGTGAAACGCTGACCATGAGTCACAAATAACCCTTGTGAGTGCTTCCTTGCTAGACTGACCTAAGAAAAAACACCTGAGTATAGAATGATGTGTAAGTCAGGGAAGCATTTATGACTTCTGAAAGGGAAAGAAGGCAATTCCTGCAAAGAAAGAAGATTGGAATTCCAAACAGGAAGGCAGCTTAGTATTCAGACTGACTTAAAAAAAATTATTACGAACTGTATAAAATTTGAAATGGACAAAGGGAAGGGTAGTGAGTGCAGTAAGTTGAAAAAGGTTTTGTCTTAATTTTTTTTTTTACTTGGTGGAAGTGTGACGTACCATTATTTTCTCTGAGTTGTGTCATTTAGTTCTTTCTCTGGTTCCAGAGCTCTATCAGCCAGCAACCTACCAGGTATCAGAAGACGGCTCGTTTGAAATTGTGGATGAGAAGACTGCAGATAAGGTAAAAAGTTTATAAAGAACATAATCAATATAGTAGAGTTTTAGGCACTGCTGAGCCCTCAAACTGAGCATGTTGATTGATATTTAGAAATTCTTTATTACTAGGAAGAGAATGCCCAGACATTTTAGTTGTATTTTACTATTTGCAAAGGATACCCAACTTACAGAAAAGATTTTTACTGAACACTTGAAACCATTGATGTCATAAACTGTCTTCCGTGCACCAGACTTACAGTTCCAGTTTTAAATGCATCAACAATAAATGAATTGATTGCATTCAGACTGAAATAGACCCCTCTACATTCACTGTCTTTTGACCTCTGCTCAGTTCTACATTTTGCTCTGCAGTGGTATCACCCAGTGCAATAAAACATATCTGTCTCAATGAATAAATTGTGTTTTCTTAGTTGTAGCACTGTTTGTTTGATTAAAATGTTTAGATCTCGAGGCACTTCACAAAACCTCATTAGAATCTAATCTCTTAACTTTTACCTCTGCAATGTGTGAGTAATGTTACAACAGAACTTGAGCTGGGGTTTGTTCTCCATTTCCAGAGTGGCACTCATGGAATGTCATTCCTGTAACACATTAAATTGGAATGCTGAGGTTTATAATTTTCTAGGGCATAGAAGAAATTAGTGCAGGCAAGAGGGATTTTACAGCAAGAAGAGGTGTTTTAGCTGCTGGGAATAAAAATTAGCTTAAGAAGAAAAGAGGAATTTATAAAAAGACTGGTGCAGATAAAGTATATAAATACTGAATGTAGGAGGAACGAGTGACTTAAGGGGCTGGTGGTGTTCTGAAAGTATACTACGGGACTGATCTGTTCCAAATTACATGTGGGAAACTGTTTAGCTGTGCATGTTTTGCTAGATAAAGTACATGTTTTTAACCTAGTAAGTTTGACTATCAGTTGATTTTCTGGAATCTTGCTGGAATTTTTTGCCAGGGTCAGTACCATATACACATTCTTTTGTCTTCAGGTGCCCTGGATCCCTCTGGATCCCTTGAACCCCAATCTGGAACTGTATCCAGAGTATGCTCAGGCACAGCCTTTGCAGTGTACAGTGAAAGCTGGTGAGATGTTATATCTGCCTTCTCTCTGGTTCCATCATGTTCAGCAATCACATGGCTGTATAGCAGGTAAAAGACACAGTATTTCCAGATGCATTTGTGAACTGTGGTGGGTGTGCAGCTAGATATAGAATCATAGAATCATAGAATAGATTGGGTTGGAAAAGACCTCCAAGATCATCAAGTCCAACCCCTGATCCAACTCTAATTACTATATCATGGCACTAAGGGCCATGTCCAATCTCTTTTTAAAAACTTCCAGGGATGGTGAATCCACCACCTCTCTGGGCAGGCCGTTCCAATGCCTGATCACCCTCTCTGTAAAGAATTTCTTCCTAACATCTAACCTAAACTTCCCCTGGCAGAGCTTGAGCCCATGTCCCCTTGTCCTGTTGTTGGTTGCCTGGGAGAAGAGACCAACCCCCACCTGGCTATAACTTCCCTTCAGGTAGTTGAAGAGAGTGATGAGGTCACCTCTAAGCCTTCTCTCTCTAGACTAAACAATCCCAGCTCCCTCAGCCTCTCCTCATAGGACTTGTGCTCAAGTCCCTTCACCAGCCTGGTTGCTCTTCTCTGGACCCGCTCCAGCACCTCAATATCCTTCCTGAACTGAGGGGCCCAGAGCTGAACACAATACTCAAGGTGCGGCCTCACCAACGCAGAGTACAGGGGAAGGATCACTTCCCTGCTCCTGCTGGCCACACTGTTCTTGATGCAGGCCAGGATGCCATTGGCCTTCTTGGCCACCTGGGCACACTGCTGGCTCATGTTCAGCCTCCTGTCAATCCAGACCCCCAGGTCCCTTTCCACCTGGCTGCTCTCCAGCCACTCTGTGCCCAGCCTGTAGCGCTGCAGGGTTGTTGTGGCCAAAGTGCAGGACCCGGCACTTGGCCTTGTTGAACTTCATCCCATTGGAGTCAGCCCAACTCTCCAGTCTATCCAGGTCCCTCTGCAGAGCCCTCCTGCCTTCTGGTAGGTTGACACTCCCTCCCAACTTGGTGTCATCAGCAAATTTGCTGATGATGGACTCAATCCCTCATCTAGGTCATCGATAAAGATGTTAAACAGGACTGGGCCCAGCACTGATCCCTGGGGGACACCACTGGTGACCGGCTGCCAGCTGGATGCAGCCCCGTTCACCAGCACTCTCTGGGCCCGGCCCTCCAACCAGTTCCTAACCCAGCACAGAGTGCCCCTGTCCAAGCCATGGGCTGCCAGCTTTTCCAGGAGTATATTATGGGAGACAGTGTCAAAGGCTTTGCTGAAGTCCAGATAGACCACATCCACAGCCTTCCCCTCGTCCACCAGGTGAGTCACCTGATCGTAAAAGGAGATCAGGTTGGTCAAGCAGGATCTGCCCCTCCTAAACCCGTGCTGGCTGGGTCTGATTCCTTGTCCATCTTGTAGGTGCTGTGTGATTGCACACAGGATGATCTGTTCCATAACTCTGCCAGGCACCGAGGTCAGGCTGACAGGCCTGTAGTTACCAGGGTCAGCCTTGCAGCCTTTTTTTATGGATTGGGGTGATATTTGCCAACTTCCAATCATGTGGGACCTCCCCAGTGAGCCAGGACTGTTGGAAGATAATGGAGAGCGGCTTGGCAAGCTCTTCTGCCAGCTCCTCATTACCCTAGGATGGATCCCATCTGGTCCCATAGACTTGTGAGGATCCAGGTGGCTCAGTAAGTCACTAACTATTTCCTCCTGGAATACAGGGGGGCTATTTGGTTTCCTCTCTCTGTCTACCAGCTCCAGAGGCCAGTTGTCTTGAGGGCCACCTGTCTTACTGGTAAAAACTGAGGCAAAGTAGGTGTTAAGTACCTCAGCCTTCTCCTCATCTCTATTAACTATGTTTCCCTCCGAGTCCATCAAAGAATGGAGGTTTTCTTTGCCCCTCCTTTTGTTATTAATGTATTTATAGAAGCACTTTTTATTATCCCACAGGAAAGCATCAGTGGGACCAAAGGTCCCTTTCAAGTTATCTACCTTTCTGCAGGTTGAGATAACAATCTTGGCAGATCCCATGGGGCTGCCTCCTTGCAGCCTGTTTTGTGTATAATTGGTAGCTTGGTTGACAAGTGGTTGGGATGTAGCAGAAGACAAAGTTTTTCTAGTTGTCAGGTCTGGAGAAGGATAGCTAATGCAGTGATCACGATCAGTTTCTGCTTAAGACATGGAGTAAGCAGTTTGTCTGTCTAGCCTGCTAGCTGTGAATGGTCATCTACATATGTTTTGCAAAGAAACTGCATGTTGCATGTGCCATTATCACATGGGAAAAAAGCCTCAAACCCTGGAGAAAGAAAAGGAAACCAGAAAGTGAATGACTTTTAGGCATGGATGTGGACACAATAGGAAAGATATCCTGTTTTCATGTGAGCTGAAATGCTCTGACCCAGTCTCTTTCCTTGCTAATAAGCCTGTGTTTGTTATTGTTCCCCTGCATTTACCAAAAGTCTTGTTGTCTCTTTATTTGTAGGATTTATCATCACCTCTCTATCTCTTTTTTTTTGTTTGTTTTTCCTTCCCCAAGAGAGTTCCAGAATTTCAAACGTTGCTCATTTGGTGCAGGTGGAGTGGTGGGGATAGTACAAAGTATTATTGTCACATCCCTAAAGTTTTGCAAGGTTTGAGGGAGAGATTTTTGCTGTGCTTTACCTGGAATAATGCTGTCTGTCAAGAAAAAATACTTTGAACAACACATCATTAGTATTAGTGTAACACTGCAAATATTGCAAGCCCTTTTTGTCAGTACTTGTGATTCTGTGATAAAAAGACAAGTCACCGGTAGAGCAGTATTTCTGATTCTCTTTCCCCAGCGCTGTTGCATCAGTCCTCTAAAAAAATCAGATGTTTTAGAAGAAGTAGTGTTGTTTCCAGCTGCAAGCCCCTGGCCACTCTTTTTTTCTCCATTTAGAAGAAATGCAAAAGAGTTTGAGTTTATTTGGCCTTTAGTCTGTTAACTGCAGTACAGTCTGTACACACTTGAAAAATCAATATTCTCTGGGTTTCGGTCCACTGAATGTCTGAAGCTAGAGTATATCTTCCTCCAAGAAGCGTTGATACAATATTACAGTGCTTGGCTTAATTTTTCTAGGAGACATACACCAAAATTAACACAGGAAGCAGAACTAAAGCACTGTCTAATTGATGGCCATTGTGAAGTAGTGGTGAATTTGCCATCCTTTATACAGGAAGAAGGGTTCCTATCCAGATATTAAACTTTGTGGTTTGATATTTTTTGTATAAACAGAACCATGTTTTCTGTTCCTAAACATTTTACCAACTTCTGCTTCAAGGAATCTCCAATATAGAGTATGAAGAGGAATGGTTTTGGACTAAGAAAGAGTTGCACTGGCAGCACTATTAAAGAACACCATTGTTTGCTTATGTTATTTTTGGCTGTAGTCAAAGATTTGCTAATTCCAAAGTTCATTCAGAAATGACGAAAAACCTGTGCTAACTGAACTGTGTAAAAGTCTATGAACATTTGTAAATCATTACATTCTAGCCTTAGAAATGTTCTTCCCTTTTCTTGTCTCCTCAGTGAATTATTGGTATGACATGGAATATGACCTTAAGTACAGCTATTATCAACTACTAGATGGTCTCACAAAAGCTGTGAAAACGCTATAGCAGAGATGGGAGACTCAAGCTTGTGATCTGTCTTTCTGATGCGATACAATCGTCAGCATCTTGTGACTGGAGTATGAACATGACTCACACAAAAAGAACTGAACATTAAATTATCATCAACAATGCCTGTGAAACAGATCATGGCTACTTTGCTTGATTTCAGATTTTTTGGCTTGTAAGGAGGAGGTTTGATAACAGCATTTTTAGGCCTTTGCATGTTGCCTCAGTGATGGTGAGCAAAATAGAACTTGAAGGGAGGCAATCCAGGTTTTGAAAAACCCCAAAACAGAAGCCCTGACTGTTCAGATCTACACACTGATTTCATAACAACCCAAGTAGGCAAGGAAGGATCTGCTCTGCCACTCACCTGTGCTTCAGGCTGCATCTGTCCAACACATGCATTCTGTTTAAGGCAAAAGTTCTGCACAATTGTAATTCACCAACTTCAGTGGCTCTGGTGTTTTAATGGTGAGAAACTACAACTTCTGGAATAAATAGGTCAGTTCAAATGTTTCTTTCTGTACTGTTTTTTTGTCCCAAGTGATATGATGGCTGAAGGACATCTAGGAGGTCATGCAAAACTCAATGGCTATTTTCCATGTTAAGCTACATATTTTAATTGATGTTTTTTATTTCTTTCCACTGTTGTATTTAAATGTAACTGCATTCTCTTTCATCCTGAGGGGTCATTTTAGAGTTACCTTGCCAGATCTACAGTCCATCTCCATATTATCTGTGGTCTTGTGGCATAATGTGTGATTCTGCAGGCTCATTCTGCGCCAATAATTGCTGCCTGACACATGGTCAGGCAAGATGTGTGAACCAGGAGCCTTTTTCTGCAGCCTCAATTCCCATTTGTATTCCATGGAAGGGGTTGAGACTACTCATGTCTGAGACCCAGAGGGTAGGACTAGAAGGCTATTAAATACACAAACATTGCAAAAGTATAATATAAATAATAGTAAAAACCCCAAAAGATAGTGTTTATAGTCAAATCTTCAAACAACTCCTTAAAAACATTAGCAGTATGGGGGTAATTTATTTTCCATGTATTAATTAAGAAAATACAGATACCCTTTAGATAAGATTGATTGTAAAGAGAAATGCAGGGGTTTTTTTACTTTGTCTGTTTCTTTTGCTTTTTAAAGAAACATAGCATAAAATTTCATTTTATCATGGGATGCTTGTCCAAAAATTGCTGAAAGCTCAAGAGGAATTAAAAGCAGGCTTTGTTTCACGGCTAAATTAAGATATCACGTTACTTCAGACTTCCCAGCTTGTTTGTGTTTATTGTGCCTCGGCAAAGGTGCCCAGGCCAGTTCTGCAGTCAAATCTGGAATTTCCTGCAGTCGGGGCGGAAAGGCAGTTTGAATATCTTTTTGCTACTTTGAGGATTTTTTAATTTAGTCTCTTTCTCTAATCAAAAGTTAAAGCACACGCTAAGAAGTGACAGCCTGTGTCTGTGCAAGTGGACGGTGTCACTGTGCCACCTCTCTGCCGGAGTGCCTGGAGAGAGGCGTGCTCTGAACTACGGCTCCCAGCAGCCCGCGCTGGCCGACTGAAGGAAGTGGTCACGGTGGTTCCTCCTGGACTTTGGGCAGGGATTTTAAGCCTGAGAGGCGGCGGTCTGCTGGCGGTGCTGCCTCACGCAGTTTCACGCGACCCGTGTCTCGCCCCAAAAAAGGTCCGCTGGGATGGCGGTGCAGGTGATGGTCCTGCCTTCCCCCAGGTGTCTGTTCGATGACCCTGTGCAGATCCGTGTGGTGGGTCTCCAGCCGCAGCAGGCGGTCACCCTTCGAGCGAGCCTGGTGGATGAGAGCGGGGAGCTTTTCCAAGCCCACGCTCACTACAGAGCTGGGAGCAGCGGAGAGCTCGACCTCAGCTGCTCCCCAGCCCTGGGGGGCAGCTACTTGGGAGTGGAGCCGATGGGACTGCTGTGGTCTCTGCAGTCTAAAACGCCCTATAAGCGGCTAGCAAAGAGGAATGTCCTGACCCCTTTCTGTGTGGACTTGGAAGTGTATGAGGGCCATGGGGACATGAGCCGCTTGCTGGGAAAATGTGCCAACGAACGATGGTTTTTAGGAGAGGGGGTGAAGAGGATTTCAGTCAGAGAAGGTCGTCTGAAAGCAACCCTCTTCCTCCCTCCTGGTGAGTTTTAATTCCATTCTGGTTTAGCAGGTGTGACTTACACAACATATTATGCCCCGTGTCCCCTGGATGCACTCAGCAACTCAGAGCAAAGCCTCAGCTAACGATTCCCTCAGCCTGTGTTTGGTCCAGATACTTGGATCCTCACAGCAGAGCAGGGAGGAGCAGGACCAGTCGGGTCAGTGGCTGAGGAGGGAGTGCGGTGGTGCAGGGAGGGCAGCAGTGGTAGCACAAGGTGTCTCCTGGTTCTTTTAGTTGAGGCAGGTCAGGACCTCTCCTGCAGTGAGAGCCCTGGCAAAAACTGTGTTTATTTCTTAGCTGTTCTGTTTAGCTGACAGGACAGAGAGGCCCCTGGGCTTTGGCAGAGCTGCGATACATGACAGCTCTGGCTGTGATGTGAAGAATGATGAGGCATGGTGGGAGCACTGGACTCAGGCTGCAGCCAGCCTAGGCTGCTCCAGCAGCTGCCACACATCTTCCTGCAGGATCTGGGCTTGCCTGTCTGTCTCTCTCTTTAGCTTAGGAAAAGCCAAAGCAAAAAGGCTCTACCTGGTTGAGCAGCTGATCTGCAAGGGATATTTAGGAAGATGGGAGGCAAATGGAAAAATCAAGGTCTTAATTAAACTGGTACCATATTCCACAACTTCATACTGAGACAGTGCTGAGGCTGGATCCTGTGCAAAGCTGCTTTGAGCAATGAAGTGTTTCAGTTCCTTGAGCAGAACTTAAACATGACTATCTTGCTCTAATTAATGAATAGTTCCTTACAGCAGCTGAAACATCAAAGCTTGTATGGGAAGTCTGGCTATAAGAATGAGCAGAGCAGCATCAGGAAAGGAAGGTGCTATTGCTGCAGGAGGAGAGCTGAGAAGCCCAGGGGTAGTTACCTATATCATACTGAAGGCTGAACTGGCATAGATCAGTGCTGGTGTTTGTGAGTATATTTCATAACCCAAGTGTCCCCTCCCTGGCAAACCCAGCACAGTTCCTAAAGAAGTGCTGCTCATGCAATAATACTGTTTATTTATTGATCTCCAATGGCCCGAAAACATCTAGGCCAATGTCAGCAAAATTCATGATGGGAGAAGGATGTCCAACCTATGACTTCCTATAATGAGTTTCTA
Organism: Myiozetetes cayanensis; assembly: GCF_022539395.1. NCBI lineage: Eukaryota > Metazoa > Chordata > Aves > Passeriformes > Tyrannidae > Myiozetetes > Myiozetetes cayanensis. Next base: position 36,187,206 of record NW_026087853.1, on the reverse strand, counting down.
AGAGAGAGAAGAAATATCCAAATTCATGTCCTTATGGTGATTTTGTGTGTGCCTGAGAACAACAGCCACTTCAAAAAGCTTCAGAGGATGGTTTTCTTCTGATATCTGTTGATGTGTGCTGGAAGGGCACCACTGAAATGACAACTGTAGGAACTTTTCTCTTTGCTGGTACACTTTGCTATACATTCTCCTTTGTTGCAGGACCTGGCCCATTCCCTGGACTTGTTGATTTGTATGGATCTGGAGGAGGTCTTGTTGAATACAGAGCAAGTCTCCTGGCTAGCAGAGGCTTTGTGACCCTGGCTGTTGCTTACATGGCCTTTGAAGATATCCCTACTACTCCAGAGGTTCTTGAACTGGGCTATTTTGAGGAAGCTGTGAACTTTTTGCGGAAGCAGCAGCAGGTAAGAGACAAAGTATGGTGCTCTTCCTGTTGGAAACTATTTTGCAGTTTTCTAATTGGAATATGTATATCACTGAATGCAACTAAGTTTCTGAAACGTTAGAAGGAAACAACAGTGTCTGAAAGACAATGTGATCTTGAGAGATGGAAAAGCATGTGCTTCACCTCGAATTTTGCAAGTAGCTGGGTAGCTGGTTTTGCACAGCATCTTGTAACAGTCCATAATATGCTGGCAAATTTGTGAAAGATTAAATCAAAGCAGTTCCTGGACTAGAAGTACAAAACTGCTTAAGCAGTAAATCTTATTTTTTCCCAACTTTTGCATCTTTCAAGATTTTAGAGGGGAAAACAATCCATTGATTATATTACAGGCTTTTGATTCTGTTTCACAAGAAGTGTCCTTCTAAAGTTTCAAAAGAGAATAGCAGGAAACTTTAACAAAAGAATTCCTTACAGTTGTGGCACTGGAGGGTGTGACACATCTTAAACTGAGGCTGTGTTTCAAAAAGTGTGTAGGATGAAAAAGACACTTAATAGCAATGTATCATCATACTGAACTCAAAAGTGACCAAGAGATACTGAGTAACATTTAAAATTTTAATGGAGTGCTGCTTAAAGAGGTATTAATTTCACTAAGTTATTTACTTTCTAGAACATGGACACCAGGATTGTAACCAGTGTGAGAGCAGAATTCAACCTTGCTTGTCTTCTTTCTCATAGAGCTCTGAAACGTCTAGAATTTGATATGAAGGGTCACTGAGCCTCAGGTGTAATGAACTTCTAAGGCAAAACAGAAAATAACAGGTCAGCTGTAGGAGAGTATTAAAAAATTGTGAATAAAGAAATTTGATGTAAGTAAACCCATTAAAAAGTGGTTTGGAGATAGGAACAGTAAAAGATTCCATACCGAGACTGGATGTCTAGCCAGGATGTGGAGGGAGTAAAGAGGCTTTGTTTGTAGAGGTCACCAGGAAGGACAAGTGTTACAGGAGGAGAGATGTTGAAGAGCTGTGGAATTCATAGTCACTCTTGCAGAGCCTCAGCAGAGGGATAGATGAAGGATTGATATAACCTGAACAGAGAGAGCGAAGGGGCAATATACAGGTGGTCTTAGATGGATGAGTGAGAAAGCAGAACATTATGTCAGCTCAGGAAATAAGGAGTAGTTGATAATGTTGTTTTCATAACTCTGTTTCAGGTGAAAGATACTGGGATTGGTGTTTTGGGCTTGTCTAAAGGAGCTGATCTAGCCCTTTCCATGGCCACATTTCTACCTGGCATCAAGGCAGCTGTCAGCATATCTGGAAGTTGTTTTAATTCCTTCATTCCACTGAAGGGGAATGGCTTCACTATTCCTCCCCACCCATATAATCTGGAGAGGATGAAAATCAGTGATGACTCTGGCCTAGTAGATTTTTCAGATGTCTTAGATGATCACAGGGACCCAGCAACTTGGGATTGTCGCATTCCAGTGGAGAGGTCCTTAGCCAAGTTCCTGTTCTTGTCTGGACTGGATGACACAAACTGGAAAAGTGACCTGTATTGCCAGGATGCTGTTCAGCGCCTTCAGCACTTTGGACGGGAAGTGGAGTTTTACTCCTATTCTGGAGCAGGGCACCTCTTGGAACCACCATACTTGCCTCTGTGCCGGGCTTCAATCCACAGAGTGCTTGGGATGTTTGTGTCTTGGGGAGGGCAGTGGAGGGAGCATGCTAAAGCCCAAGAAGATGCATGGCGCAGGATACAGGCCTTTTTCTGGCAGCATTTAATGGACTCAGACATCCCTAAGAGCAAGCTATAGTGGAAGTTGTCAAAGATGCTGGGGTTGATATTTCAGTACTCACTAAATCTTGGAAACTCATCAAAAGTTTCCTGGACTGCCTTTCTCTAAATCCCACTGTTACATCACTGTTTATTTTCTTTCTCCTAATAGTTTTCCATTTTTTAGTTGAATTTCGGCTGACTTCTGGCCACAGCTTCACTGTATCTTGGCACCGTCTGGTCTGCCTGTGTGCTGCAGTCTGACCTAGCATCCCGTCATGTAGATTGCATTTGTAATGAGCTATTTTTACCCTCGATCTGCAGCCGTCTCCTTCCATAAGAGGGAATACTCTCACAGGAGGAGTTTTCCACTGAATTATTTAGGAATATTATTTCTATAGGAAACTACCATTAAAAATAAGAATACTTTCCATCAGCAAATCAACAATGAGGTGACTGATGCTTTCATACAGTTGTTACATTGTCACATTCAGCAATCAGGTACGAGGAAAACTGTGTTGAAACTAGAGGATGAAGGGAGCTGACTGGTGACTCCATCGACAATGATGGCACATGGGATTTCTTTGGTTTTTTGCTCTGGAATGAAAGCTTTGCTACCCAGTTAAAAGCCCTTTGTCATTTGGATGGCAGCTGCCAAGAAAGACTGAAAAAGCTGATTTAGCTGAACAGCTCTGTGCAGAAAATATTCCAGCCAATTCACTTTCACTGAGAATATTTTTAAAATGAAACTCAGATTTGAAACTTGTCTTCAGGAAACAGAAACTAGACGCAGACTAATATGAAATAACTGGAAATGTCTTAATTTCAATAAAGTGCTTCTTTCTGTTCTTGAGCATGTTTTTAAGTATTTTGCCGAAGATGTTGATATTTAATGTTTCTTCTGCTGAAGAGATGATTTAGACAAATAGGGCTATAAGGCTAAGATCACATTTTTTTTCCAAGTTAATAGCAAAAATTCTACTAATTGCAGCCTGTTGAATCAGAGTAATTTATATAGTTTCTCCAGGCCTACTGAATACAGACAACATTATTCAAGAGCAATGCAAATTATTTAATTAAAGATAATAGACCTTTAGCTGCAAGAGATCCTCTGCCAAGCACAACTGATAAAACTAATAAAAATTGGATGGGAAAAGCTGTTCTTGTAATCTGCTTGTGATAAAATAGAGCATCAGATAACATGAATGTAATGTAACATGAATGGCTTCTTACTCAGGTGAAGCGGTGTCTCTGGATGGCTTCTACAAGCAAGGTTGTTTCACAGCCATGGGACAGAAGGGATGAAGTGAGAGATGAGAACATACGTTGTGCGGTGTAATTTAGAGGCAACTTCTCCATTTCTTTTTTCTGTTTCCTGTGTGTGTTTGGAATTCTAAATATTTAGATGTTTGTTTTGTTTTTTTTTTATAAATTCAATACTTAGTAATTTCTCTAATATGTTACCAGATAATTTGTTATCAAGCTGAGGGATAAGACCAATGTTTAAGGTCAAAATACAAATAGTAAAGATTTTTTTGGTATCAGTATTTTTCTAAGAAATTTATAATTCTACCCTTTCAGAAAAAAAAATCACTATTCTCTACTTTTTAGTGCTCCATATACATTATTCAAAAATGGAATCTGAGCCAAATGTAGTATTAAGCACAGATAAAGTGATACTTTGTGTTTGGCAAGAAGGAAGATTAATAATTCGAATGAACTAATGCTCCTTGCAGCATTTACTGCAAAATATCCCTGCTATTTTACATTGTCCAGGAGAAAAACTAGAAATGCTGAAAAAGTCTTAAAAAAATTGTCCAAGCAAAATTGACATTAAACCTAAAAATTTCTGGACCCTGACTCTAGATAGCACTTAAAAAAATAATTAAATTAGTTACATTCTATTTATTTAGGATTATATCTTTTCAGTTGGAGCCCCTGCTGGTCTAGTGGTAAAGGCGCCGCGCTATCACCGCGGAGACCCGGGTTCGATTCCCGGTCAGGGCCACTCCCGGGCAGGTGGGGCTCGTTAGCCCTTAAAGGCAACCCACCTACGTCCTAAGGACCTCGCTGCCACCGTCCAAGCTCGCTTGGCCCCGGCAGATGAACCTTAGGATTAAAGGGTGGGCTCAGTTCCGCGCACACTGTGTCTCACCTAAAAAATCCAATGCGCAGGCTGGAAGGTGGAAAGACCTTCCCCGGATCTTCGCTCGCGAAGACTGGCCATTATATCTTTTCAGTGACTTCAGCTACTGAACTTTCAACATATTGCGTTTAGACTGTAAATATATTTTTGCATTAATGTCACTTCAGTGAAAGGTGTTGTTTTATACTTTTCTTGACTGTTTTAAGAATACCTTTCTGCACAGAGGGACACTCATGCCTTTTTTCCCGATCTAACTGGGAAGTAATCCTGTGGAAAAAACCAAAACACAAAATATTAAAATGTTCAGCTAGATCAAAGAAGGAAAGAGCAGGAATGAGCATGGGGTTATCAGGAGAAGCAGGGGTGAGTAATTCTGTGCCAAGCCAAGGTAATTGAGAAACTAGCAGAGTTTTTATTTACGTTTGTAATAACTAATCCACCTGATTCTAAATTGTGAGCCATTTCTGTATACAGTGAAGTGAATGGTTGGTGGCTCGTTGTGTGCTGCCCCCATTTACAGTGGATCTGGTCCTGAAGGAGTAAGGTGTTCATCAGTGGAGAGAAGATTGTGAAATGTGAATGTCAGATAGGAGACAAGCTGGATAGACGTTTCAAGGGAGATGTCCTGCATAGGAACAGAGCATTTGCATAACTCTACCTTCAACTAGAAGAGAAATTTCAAATGCACTGGTATCATTTTAATATGCTATGAATTCAGAAAGATAGTTTTGAATCAATAAGCCTGTGCCATCTGCAAGACACTATCCCTGGATAGTGTCATTCTCAAATATCAAGCACTAACTCAAAATGAATTAATTTTTCTGGTGTAGGTGCTGGCTGCAAAGTGCTTTGGCTCCAGCCATTCTCCCATATCTGGATCATTTCAGAGAAGAGATACATGTTGTCTTGATGCAGGAAGACTACTTTGATATCTAACAGCATCATTACTGTTGTAGTGGGAGAGAAAGAAATCAGTAGTCTGTACTTTTTGGTGGAAATATCATATCCAATTGCTGAAACAGCCCAACAATTACTGCTTCAATGCCAGTCTATATACAACTCCCTGTAAAGCTGAGACTTCCTAGGCTCTATTTAGACAGCAATGTACAGGGGCAACTATGTTCTTTCAAGCCTTCCAGGAATTTTGTTCTTGCTGTGGCCATCTTCCCTCATCTGAGGGTGTAATGTCTGCTTTCTCTTTTTTTCTCTATCTTTGACAGTTTTGCTCCCATCTCACTGACCATGACCCAGGCTATTCCAATTCCAGGGCACTTTGCATGATCTGCTGATGGAGGGAGAGCACCCTCAGCAATATGTAAGGCCAAGACCAGAAGGGTATATGGTAACACTGGCAATGAGGAGCCATGAATGCTTTGACTGGTGAAGACTAGGAATATTATGTTTTCCATTGAAAAATTGCCTCAAACTGGTCTTGTTTCTGGCAAGCTACCTTTAGGTAGGCCAGAAGGACAACTTTGCACTGAGAATGAGACCTGTTCAGTATATTTATAGTGGCTAATGACCGTATGCAGCATGTGTTGTATGTGATCAGGAACACTAGAAAGTGCACCATGTGTGGCACCTCAGCAGCAAAAAATGAGGTTTGGAGAGTGATAGGCTATTTGGATGGGTCATTCAGTCTGTACTAGTGGTTAACCTGAAGTAGTTTTTGTTAGTTTAAATATTGACCTAGTAGAGTGTTTAGTTTTCAAGAATTATGCCAAGGAGACCTTGAGGTGGCAGTTGTTTTCACGTTGTTCATTTCTGGTTGAGATTGCTGTTACCAAAAGGATGGTATGGGACAGTTTTGGTTGTGCTTGATTAAAAGTAACATCTGCAGTAATCAGCTAGTTTGACTATGTCTGAGTGTAAGGGAACTGGTGGTCACAGAGCAGCCAAGTCTGGGTACAGAGCCAAGGGTTGGCTAAATAACCAACCATTATGACTGAGCAGGAGCGAAGCACTGGGAAAATCCATTAGTATCACACTAGCAGAACTTGGGTATCTGTAGATACCATTCTTGTTCAAATCCAGCCTGCTCAACCTCCAATTTCTGGTGAGAGAACTTGCAAAATGGGAGACATCTGTGATGTGGATGTTACCTCCCTGTGTGACATCAGATATATACACAGATGACTGTGAAATTTGTACATAGTGATGTATGTAAATGATACCATTTGTCTTGGAGCAAGATGAAAGGAAAAATCTTTCAATCTGAACTGATTCTTTATGAGAATCTCCTATGCAGTTAGGTTGATATTACATTGATAAATACAGCCAGTGATTAAACTGCATTTGTTTACAGTTCTGGACACTGAGCCTAAAATTTCAAGCATTAAACAAGGGCTTAGAAGGCACACTTTGACATTGTGCAGAACTTGAGAACGACTCTATCAGCTGGACTTGGTGCGTTTGGCTGCTGAGCAGTCAGCAGTTCTCTAGCTCCCTGCCAGGCACTGAGTGTGATGTGAATACTGATCTACTGTACTGGTCCTTGATGCTACTGTCAGAATAGTGCTCATACTAGATTTAAACCTGCAAACAGATAAAGTATATTTGTTTCTTGCATCAACTGATGTCCAGATGTTAGAAAGATAAATTGCTTGTTGATAGAATTGCCTTGTTAAGGGTTAGGGCTTGACATACTTCAATGATCTCAGACCTAGGGGGAGGTTAACAAAGTTTGGGAAGAAGGATATACTACTACAGTGGACACAAATAATGCAGAATTTGTGGACCATGAGGACATTTGGCAGAACTCCCAAAATCTCCAGCATGTGGCTTTGGGCTGCTGCCAATGGACTGAAGAGACGACATGCTGCTTTAGCTTTGGGGACGTTTCATGGTGTCCTCTCCTCCAATATAGGCAAATGCGATTAAAAAATCATCTTTGTGATGTATCTGCCAAACTATATCTGGCTGCCACTTTATCGTGAATATTCATAGTGCTGTTTGCAGTATGGGGTAGGTAAATGCCAACTATAAACCCATCCAAAGCCTTTCGTTATTCTGATAGCCTTCATTACCTTCCTGACTTTTTTCTCTAGAAGGGATTATAACTCAGGAAGACAGCTACATGCTATCCTTCCCTGTAGTTAAGGATCAAGGTTGAAATCCTGGTTGTTGGTCCAGATTTATAAACAGACATATGAAACAGACTGTGCTGTGTGTATTGGTGGTTGATTAATGTGACAGTGTTGAAGGCTTTAAATAAAAAAGGTCAGATGCCCTAGAGACTTCTGCTGAATACCTGATCATTTTTTATAGAATAATTTGTATGCTAGAAACATGGTGGCTGGTAAACACAGCTGTTCTGGTAAAACTGCTTCCTTCAGTTTATGGGTTATCTTGCATCTGCAGGTAGAAAAAACAGTCAGACCCTCAGACACAATTCAACTAATTAGGCCACTGACACTAGCTGAGACACTTTTGAAAAAAAAAATAAGAAGAACATATTCAAAAGAAGAAAGTGATACAGATTGAGTGTGCTCTATTCTACTAGCAGTGCAAAACCAACCCATAGCGATCACTGTCTGCCACATGGAAAAACTGGGAAACAACAGAGAAAAAAATTCTTCACGGTGAAAGTGGTTAAACTCTAGAAAACATGCCCTGAGAGGTTGTGGAATCACTGTTGGTGAACGTTTTTGACAGAATAGAAGAAAAAAGTAACATCATGTAACTTTGGAAGTTAGTCCTGCTTTGATCAGATATTTGGACGAGATGACCTTGAGGGCCCTTTCCAGTTTTGGGGGATTATAGAAAATGCTATATTCAGGTTCACTTTCCCCAGGGTGAAGTGCACTTGCCTGAAATAGAAAGGCCGGTTCATGAGGTGTTGAACACATGTTGTTTATCCTTTAAAATGCTCTATACCACTCATGCATTTTATCCACAGTCAGAAGAACTGGAGAGACACCAGTTCTTACTTTTTTATTGCTCTGTTTCTTGTTCCCCACTGAAGATTTACAAATCTGGGAGAACCAGTTGGGAAGTGGCAGTGAGTGGGTATGTATGTGCCACCCACAGCACATCTTCCATCAAAGCTGTCAGTGGTGGTATATGCATATTGCTTCAGAGCAAAGCCCAACCCTTGCTTGGAAGTGATGAGATATTTCTAACAGCTGCATGAAATTCTGCCATAGAGCGGTTCTAGCTGGCTTGTACTGGAACAGAACAAAAAGATGATGCTTGAGAAAACTAAATGTGAGGCTGTCTTCTGACTGGTTCTTCATTTTGTGTTCTGGCTTATTTATGGCCTTCTCATCAGACTGTTTATTATGGTACAATCTCCGTATAAATGACTCCCATTGTCTTATAAAAAAATGGAAGGAGAAAGGGCAAAAGAGTATCCTGCGGAAGAATCTGTACATTTAATTTGTCAGGAGCATCCCCATAGAAAAAGAAAGTTAGTTATTTCACAATTGTCTAGATTTTATCAAAACTCACTATGAAAGTAATTTTGTTAAAATATGACCATAAAAAATTTGGTTATGGTTGCTGAATAATAGTCCTGTCACAGCTCCTTATCCTTCTCAATCTCAGTTACTTCAGAGGTTTGTTCATAGTCAAAGGTCAATGCATTCAGCCTGTAGTCACTGATTTATTGTGTCATACACTCTCACAAGTGATTTTCAATACTTCTTACCAAACACATTTTATCATGTTTGAGCTCTGTGGAAGGAAATACTGTGCAACTCAAACATGGCAGCTTTTTAAAAGTGATCCATTGCAAGTCCTACACTGTCTGCTACTGTCTCAAATGTTTTTTTTTTTTTTTCTAATTTCTCCTTTATGATGGGAAATATGTAGAAATATTTCACTCCAGTCCAGTATTTGCAGTGGAATTTCAGTATATGAAATACCTAAAATCAAAATCATAACATAGCTAGACAAATCATAAATCAACTAAAATAGAGGTGTAAATTGTTCATTAAAAAGAAAAAAAGAAAAAACCCTGCATTTAAGGAGTATCAATTCTTAAATGTCTCCCCTTTGTAAAGGGAAGTATGTGAGTGGATGTGAGAGGAGGAGTTGTGGGTGTATATAAAATCTGTTGGAAAGGAGGGGGGAATGAAGAGTGGAAAGAAAAGGAAAAACAAAAGAGTATGGGTAACTTACAACTTGAGATATTCTATGATTAAAAAAATCTATTTAGTAATAAGTTGTATCGGTTTTTGTAGAATGTAAGGTCCCCAGCAGAAATCTCCTTCTGCCAGAAGACATACATATGCAAATGAAAGCACGATGGCTTAGGTCCTGACCAGATGGTTGGTTTCACAGTGCAGTGCCAGAGGTGAGTGATAACCACTTCCAGTTCCAGGATGAGTAGAACAATCACAGTGCCGATTGCTCAGCTGCAAGGGGAATCCATTTTTCTCTGTAAGGTAACGTAATGAAGGTATCACTGGCTAACACAGAACACAGTATCTACTTAGGAACAAGTCACTGAGATCTGCATTTTTTATGCTTTCTTAACTAAGAGGTTTTGCAATCAGTTATTATTAGTACAGTTATTGTCTTGGGATGTTGACAGCTAATGTTTTTATGAAGAGGTAATAACTGCTTTCCATCACTGAAGCTCTTGTCAGATTATAGAAATTTTCCCAAGGTCTCTTACTTTGAGGTCATTGTAGAAAACAAGGAAAAGTTCTACTTATTTTATCTCTTGTTGATTCCACTCAGATTTTTCAGTCACTCATCAGAGGTGAAAATAATGTAGTCCTTTGTCCTCTAATTGCTAGAGAGTCCTGAGGTAAGAAAAGTTTTAAAAAATAGTTTTTCTTCCACTGGGGAAAAGATTAGCACTTAGTTGCATAACTCCATTTTATCCTCCTAAAGACTGGTGCTAAGAGTCTCCCTTGTGTGATAGTTTGGACCTTGGCTTCCTGCCAAATGCCCAAACCTCCAGTAGTAGCCCCCCCTTCCCCCTTCCTTCTTCCCTTAGGGCAAAGGAAGGAAAAAAAAACCCTATAAAAATTAAAGAACCCAAAGCCAAGCTGCTTATATAAAAATATATATATATTTACGAAAATCAGTTATTTACAGTTAAGATGCTATATACACAGTAAAAGGGAATCCACCCCCCGAAGGGATAGGGAAAGGGGACAAAAGGGACAAAAGGGAAAAAAAGGGACACCAAACAGGTATACGCTATCAAACTCAAGAATTATAATACTAACTAGCAAAACAGATCTCACCACGTCCCTTAGAAAAGTAGGATTGGCAGACATGGCCAGCACTCCCCGAAACCTCCACGTGGCAGGACAATGGACGCTGCAGGCCTCAGCCTTAGATAAGCGAGACCAACGCAAGGACCCACTGTTCCCAAACCTCGCTGGAAGAGAAGAGAGTGAGGTCTCTAATCTCTAATTTATTTATACCCTGGTTTACGTAAAAATTGTATGGAATACTGGGTACTTGGCCACTTCCTTTGTTACAAACTGGTCACCAGGAAGGCCTAGATCAAAACCATCACACCCTGAAATAGACATTAAACTAAAAGCTGGGTTTAGAAGGCTGAAAATCATGCCTTGGCTGTGCCTGATGAGGTTCTCCCACTTCCCAGATTAGTGTTCTAATCACTAGGTTGTTTACTGGGGCATGAGTGCTTATGATGGGTTCAGAAGGAAGTCTTGGGTTTTATTTCCCATTAGACCAATATGTTTTGATATCTTGTCATTTTTTTGTAGGTGACAGCTCTCTTTTATCAAGTTACCTTACACATCGTATAATGCGGGCTGAGTCATTTGGTAATTTAGCTTCCTTAGGGTATATGGCTTATGGTTTGCCTTGTCTGTGTCCCTTGATTCATCTGGAATACTATGCCCAAAGGAGGAGGGAGGAAGACCAGAGATAAACATTAACTTTTTTCTCTCTTTTTTTAAGTTGTCTCTGACTACTAAAGTGCTTTTTGCATAGCCTAAAAACACTGTCCACTAGCAAAAGAACTACTTGGAAAAAAACAACCCCATTCATCTCCTTACCTGGCTTTTTCCTCTTCTGAGGCCTGAGAAAAAGCTTTGAACCTGGAAAGTGAAGCCTAGTAGTTTCTAAGCAGCAAGGGTTCAGTCATATTTAGACCAGACCTGTCTTCTCTCTCTGCTTCATTTACTGCTTGTTCCATTTGCTTGTGGGTATTTTTATCATTTGTATCTGCCTTGTTAGCTGTGTAACAGACACCACACAGAGGATGATAATGGGCTGAGGCAGGGAATATTTTTCGATTCACAAATTTAAGAAAAATAGCTTGAATTTTTAAGAACATTCGAATTTTTAAATAATTTGCTCTCTGTCTTTTGCATATGCAGGTTTTCCCTTCCACTGGGTTGAGAAGAGAGTAGAATTTTTTAAAACACTAAGTTATTATTCTTCTTCATTCCTTTCAGTTCTCCACATAAGGCTATTTGGCTTTCCAGTGCTTCTGCTTTGTTTTTCTTCTCCCTACAGAAGAACATAATTTTGCATTATCAGTGAACATCAGGCCAGACCTCTTGTGCATGCAATTTCCTGGGCTCAGGAAGGAGTCCAAAGGTTATGAGGTTAGTCTCATAAATCCTATGTGTGCTATGCAGCTCTTCCAGCTCTTATCTGTGTTTGGCAATAGGGTCATTTGTTCTAGCACTCACGTGGTAAAACGTGTTTCCTCTATGACCTCTGAGCAAGCTGTTCAGGGTAAATCACTGTACATACAGTCATGACTTGACCAATGCCTGTGCACATCTCGTCTGCTTTCCTGTTATTTTGTCTGTAAAATAGTGCAGCATTGCCCTTATGAGGTGGTGTTCCTGGATGACAGAGCCTCCTCCTATGCGTAAAAATAAGGAGTGATTCTTCTGAGGGCCACCACGTGTATAGATTCCAGAGTAAAGGAGATTCTAGATGGAATGTTTCTTAGTATAAGAAATACTGTTCTTCTGGAAGTAAATGAGTGTTTGTGGACAGTTCCCCCTTACTGTGGTCTCCAGTTCTCCAGTGTGAGGTTCTATGTGGAGAAAATCAGGGATGCTTTTATTTCTGTGAGATTTTTCTTCATGTGTTTTAGGTTTTCATTGAAGAGTTGTAAAGGCTGAAAGCATATTTAAGCATGTTTTCAATATTTTCATACTTCTGCAGGTGATAGTATGTGGTTATGTGCCTCCAAACAGACTTTTCAGCTAAAAAACAGAAAAATAAAAGGTCTGTTTTCTTGAATTCCGTTAATTGTCTAAAAATTGTTTTGCTCAAACAAGAGATGCTTTGATGAACTTAGATGTCATGATATTGTAGGCTTGGTTGGCAATTCTGCAGCACCCTCAGCTCTGACTTCCTGCAGGTACCACAGAAACAGCAAGCACAGCATGTACCTACCTCCACTTTCAGGGAAGAGCCACAGAGCAAACCACCGTGTTCTGAGGTTGCCCTCAGGCAACTGGAGTCCTGAGCTTCTGCGGTTTATCCCTCCCTGGTCCTTTGTTTTATTCTCCTCCTATTTTGGTTTGTTTCACTCTGTTAGGTTTCCTGAATTGTGCTTTTCTTTCTTTCCTCACGTCTCTCATTTAGAAGAGTGCCAACTTTATTTTGAGCTCTCATTGCTGACAAAGTTTGCAAAACGAGTTCTTTATCTCTTATAATACGGATGATCAGATTATTTTGATAAAGTAGGTTGAAAGGAAAGGTATTAATTATCAAGTCTCAAGCTTAAGTCCAATTAGTAGGCTCTCAAACTATGACATACTTCACTTAGCCCTGGTGTGCACTTAATGCCTCTGTGGCTGTTGGGCTGCTGTTGCAACCTGAATCCATTCTGGGAGCAGACCGTATCAAAGAAGGAAGAACCTAGTGTATTACTGCAATAGAGAGGAGATTATATATTAGGAAGATTTAAAGATTATATTTGCTTCAGGGCAGAAGGACTCACTCATTGCTTCTGGTAGGTCTTAAGCCCTCCTTGTGAAATGAGGAAGCAATGGCAAACCCAGCACAAACTCTTATTCCAGAAGTGAGTTTTATTTTAAAATAAAATATCTGTATCTCTGGAGCTGGGCTCTTAAGAATATGGAGATGTAAATGCTGCCATGGCAAGGGTTCCTGCAGGGACATACTACCTCTGTCATCAACATGTGACTGTCCACTTCCATATGTGGATTAAGTCTGAGAGAGAGGATCTGTCCTTGCCAGCTATGGATTTCCAGTGTATCCTTAGCTTACTACCATACCACAAAAAAGTGTGTCCCTGAATAGTGAATTCTTGAAGTCTGGATTTGCAGAGGTTTTCTGACAGTAGAATACCTTTTTTTCTCACAAGTGGGTCTTCTACCCCTTTCAGAAGAAAGGAAGGATCTCTTTAGCAGTATCTGTCTGCTCTAAAGACTTCTTGTTTCAGCTCACCAGGTGGAGTCCTGAACACTGTCTCCATGATTTTGACCATGAGATTACTACGAGACAAAATGGCACATATCCTGAAAGGCTTCCAATTGCTATCAATGGAATTTTACACATCCACAAATATTAGATTGGTGCCAAAGTGATCAGCATCTTACAGAAATGAATGCTGAGTGAGTATAGACGTTCATTTTTCCTCTTTCCATATTCTAGAAGCATGATTTACTGGATAGATGTGAAGTCAGTAATGGATCAGTGGGGGTTTATGATCTGGGGCTAGAGCATTTCTCTGTGCACATTGGGTGTAATAATTGTTTGCTACTCAAATTCCATTCTGGTTGTAGTCTGAAGACTGCTCTGGAGTTTCACTTGTACGTTGCCTTTGGTTGACCTTTTGTGCAAGAGCTCACTTCATCCAAACCCAGCAGAGAGATTGAATACTTTCTTCACTGTGATATAAGGTGGCTGTAGAAGAGACAGTAATGAAAGATAAGGGGACAGGCAGGTATGTACCGCTGAAAAAAATATTTGTTCTCTAGATAGTCATCAGGATGTACTTTTAGCTCCGGCAGACTTGATGTCTGGTTGATGCTTCATATTTCATTATATCCGTTGGTGCTTGCTGGAATGAAAGGAAAAAGAATGAACTCCTTTCACTTGGCTGTAGCGTATTAAAGATAAGCTTTGATGTGAGATTGTGTTGATGAATACATTTGGTGCTGGTAGCTCAGTGTGCAGTGGCAGTGGAGCTGCAGATTGAGCTCTGGGGGGTGGGAGCCCAAGGCAAGAGGCTGTGACTTGGCACCAACCACCCTTTGCACAACAGAGGGCACAGGAACCCGTGGCCCAGCCAGCTTGATCAGACACTCAGAGACAGCAGGAACCGAGGGCTCATCAGGAAGAGTTGAGACTTTCATGGGCTTGGACTGTGGGAGGATAAAAGCCCAGGATTTCCTCTGTTGGGGGTCTCTCCTTGGAGGCATCATCTCAAGCTGTTTGTCTGTTACTGCACCATGAATAAATTGTTCTAAGGAACCAGACATGTGAAACTCTGCTAAGGGAATCCTGGGGTCGAGCCAGTAAGGAAACCTGGTCTGACTCTCAGAGTGGGAGTCAAGCAAGGCTTGACATGAACCTGTCAGCTCACTGGAGCCATCCACTGCGAAGGAGCTTCAGTCCCAGCAGTTAAGATCTCTGGTGGTGCGAGTGTGACTGCCAGAATGGCTCCTGAATGGTCAGACAGGAAAGTTTCCTTAACAGATGATTTAATTGTTCTACTGCTTGCTTACATAGTGTATTGTAAAGGAGATGTAGCAGATAGTCAAGAAAACTAGAATTCACTTCCAGCTCTATAGAGGGGATTAGAAAGTGGCTGTCCAGAGTAAAAAGCACTTACAGTTCCAGGAACAATAGTGTAGGTGTCCTTTCTCAGCCCTTTCAGAAGGCTCAGTTACCCCAGTTGGATCTCACACTGTAGGTCTAGAGTTTTTCAGCTGGTCCTTACACTTACATTCTGCTGTATCTCAGGCACATCAGCTGTGCAAGCTGCGGTGTCTTTCCTGCACTGTGCTGTGCTGTGTCAGATGGGTCACTGCTAACTTGCAGCACGGTGTCAAGTACTCTACTCCTCGTGTGACTACACCAAATACCTTCCCTGACAAATTGCTTTGCTCTCAGGAGTATTAGAAGGAAAGGATCTTGAGGTGCCTTCCTTGTCTTCTTAAATGAAGGTCTATGCCTAAGTCATCACAGACTTGCTGAGGCACTGTAGCCTTCACTGTAGACTTTACTCTCTAAATTTTTTTTCTTGCCTTAGCTTTGCAAATGGATTAGATGTAAATCTGCCCAGAGCTTCACACTGACATAGCAGTAATACTTATTATTATGGTTCTTGAAGTAACACTGCTAAGTCTCACAGAGATGATTCAGCTGGCTGTGTATTTGCCTGAATACTTTATAAGAAAGTATAAAGTCAAAAGATTTGAGGTTCCAGTTATACAATCAATGCAATGCAATTGGCCTACTCAAAAACAGGCAACAGGCAAGCATAATCTTCAGTGGTTAGCTGGGAACTCTTATTCCACTGTGCCAATCCTGAAGAAAAACCAATATGTCCTGGAAACTAATCAGAGTGTAAATGCAGAATGCTTTGGCTTACTTTGGCAAACAAGGATTGTAGAGAAAATATGGTTTGGTTGTATAATAGTGGTTGACGCTTTGGATGAAAGACTGGCGATTTGTCTCCAGATAGAAGTGTTGAGAGAACGTTTTAGCTATGAATGCCTTCTGTGGGCTCTGCCAAACAGTGTCTCCAAGCTCCGAGCAGGCACCTTGTTAGCTCAGAGCTCTGCTTGTTCCTGTCATGTCTCTGCTCCTGCCTTGCACGTGCATTTCAGACTGTCATCATTTCAAGGTTTGATTCTATGTCTTCACTTCTAAAGTGCCTTGGGAGTGAACACTGATGGAAGCACATATAGTTGATGTGTGAGGAAAGAACAGGGGGGTTACTAGCAGAGGGGTTCCCAGCTTTTTTTTTTCTCCAGTGTGATTGCACCCATACTAAGCTTTTTCAAGGTATTGCAAAGTGCTATGTAAGCAGTCACTGTGCAGCTGAAGTCTGTACTGTTTCAAGGGAACAGCATAACCTCTTTGACATATGGCTATTTTATTTAATTTAACCAGATGGAACAACCCCATTTAGATTCAGAATACAGCCAATCGTAACACAGGTTTTTTTCAAGCATGAAAAATTCTACCATAAATGTACAAACTTTACATTTGGGAAGATGGAGAGGAAAATTTTATCATCGATGTGCAAATCTATGCAATCATTTATAATCATTATCCTTCCCAGCTGTAAATAATATATCTTTTTCTTTCAGTGTATACTGTAATTTTCAAATGCTAGCTAAGTGTGTGTTTTGCTTTCCAGAATGGATGATTCTCTTGGCAGCAGGGGGACATTCTGTAGCCTGTGTTACAAAACCATAGTTCTTTAAACTATGGGTTTCCCCTCTCTGCAGGGCTGCCTCCAGTCCCTACTCAGGACTGTCCATGGACAGCACTTCCATTAGCAGTGACAATGACATTGGAGGGTGCAGCCCGTGAGTCACAGATAAGAAAGCTAAGGAGCGACAACATGAGTCTTAATATAGAAGAGGTCTCAGCTGCTCAAAGCATCATCATTGCACTTGTGTACCAAGGAGACATGTACACTGCCCTCCCAGTCTAGGGAGAAAACTTCTGCCACTGTAGCTTATTAAAATCTACAGGTCACAAGATGGCAGCATAATCTCACTGGTCAGGTTGACAGAATTTGAAGGATCAGGCCATTAATCTTCCTCAACCCAAACTTCTGTTTTGAGCAGTCAGAAAGTCTTGTGTCTAACTAGCTGGTGCTTCCTGGGCTCTCTAAACTACTATGTATGTATGTGAAAGTGGGTGAAAAGCCTGAAATGATTACGTGAGGCTTTCAAACTAACCTCCGATGCACTGTGATAGTATTGACATAAATTGCTCACCAGGCGTTCCATACTGAACAAAAAAATTACACCAGCATGTCAGTAAAAAAAGGCAACATTGATGGAACATTGACTTTGCAAAGCCTGTGCAACTGGGAGTCATATTTGTTGTATTTTCCCTTCCTTTCCAGTCTTGAGAACAAGATATTCTGAACCCTGCCTCAAAATACACATTTCTTACTGAACATTAATTATTTTATAGTACTAATGCGTGAATATATTCTCTGTGAAGAGCTGATTAATATATTATTCTCTTTCTGTTTGATGGATATTTAAGTAATCCATATTCAGTTTTCATCTGCCCATTTGTCTGCCTGTCTCTGTCTCTCGTTCAAAGAGATCTGCCCATTCTTACCATTTGTTCTGAGCTGTACTGTTTGAATGTGCAGTACTTCATTTGGAAAAAAAGAACTGTGCTAGGGAGAGATGATTCATCACATCAGTCACCGTATTATATAATGCAGAGTGATAACAACTACTGTGAACATTTCTAGCAGCAATATTCCCACTTGTGACTTTAAATACTCACCTCAGAAATGCCTGTAAAAATAAATGGAGATATTTGCATATACTTGGCAGAAAAACAAGTAATGAGAGCAAGGCAAAAATCTCTCGATTTTCAAAATTAATTGCAATTTTGTGTGATATTATTGCGGAATTAAACCATGGATTTTTAAGCTCACCTTCCAGATACACTTTTTAGAGAGGAAGGCAGAATCACAGATCTACCAGTTGCTCGCATCCACCAAGTGATTAGGATGTTTTGGCACATATGCAAACCATGCTTATGGGTATTTACTTGCTGAACTTACAGGTGCGTTTCTAATGGACGTTTTTGCAAGCATTGGACTTTTGAACACACGCTGAAATCCCAAGTGGTCACTGGCTTTGGTTTTGTGTACTTCTTCAGATGACCATTGTTCTCACGGGGTTTATTATTCACTAGTCAATATAGTTGCATCTGAACATGCCTAACAGAAATTTAATAAAGCAAAAGAAAAATGAGAAAATTGTACTCTGCCCTTTCCACTAGCAGGTCATTTCTGGCCTAAGCAATTGGCCACATGGTGTCACTGTGTTTCAAGGCAGCAAAACCTCTAGCAGTAAAGCCTTTAGCAATTCCAAGTTTTCAAAGTATCCCAACCATGCAAAGTATCCCAACCCAAAGTATCCCAACCATGAAGAAGACACTTCAGCAAAAACGATAGGGTCACGAAAGCTTCACAGTAGGAGTGTTTTAGGAGATATTTTATAGAAAACATCTGTTTCTCAACTTCTCATGTCTTCCTGGAACACATCAGAAGTGTTTTTAGCTCAGAAGCACTTGTTCTCCAGATGTCTGCATAAGGAAGCATGCTTATATGGAAAGCTTTATCTTAAATTGTTGCAAGTTAGAAATTTAAAAATTCAGTGGTGCTTGACTCATGCTACACTTTAGTCATAGTCCTTCTTTTCTTCTTCTGTCTTTGTATATCTGGATGTGCAACAGCTTTTGATTTTGCTAAACAGAGGTAACTTGGCCTTATGGTGCTCAGAGTAATATACACTGCAGCTCCTGGGACCAACAAAATACTGTTTGTTTAATCCCTGCCGGCTCTGAAGAATGCTTTGCAGAACACACCTGCTCGAGAGAGCTGTGCCAAAAGCTGATGTATTGTGTGTTTAAGGAGTCTCATGATGTACAGCTATAGCAACAGTGAGAGAAACTGTTGTGTATGGATACAGTATGAGCCTTAGCCAAGAAGATGATATCTGGCTCAGGGCATGTCGAAAGACTGCAAAATCTCATGCAGTAATAAGTGTTGGTGTGCAGTGTTTCTTCTGGGAAATGGTGAGTGAGCCTAGAGTAGCAGGCCTTACTCTTACATCCTCATAGTCTGCATGGGTTAAGATGGGTTAAGATTTTATAGAAAGGATAAATGTCTGCCAATGACTTACCACCCATGTAGAGAGCAAGGTGCTTTTTTTTGATTGCTAAGAAATTAGGTTGTTGCAATGCTTTTCCTAAGTCAGCTGCTTCTGCTTTGTGTGAAGCTTAGTCTCTGCATAGCTGTTAAGAGTGATAGTGCTGTTTTAAGATGCATATTTCTTATGCAATTACTTAGTAGTCTCGCAACCAATTTTGTTTGGACCTGGAGTTCACTTGTAATATATCTGCTGTGATGGCCATACCGTCAATTTAAGCGCACAGTCAAGTCATATTTAGAGGTATTAGGTGTACAAAGCGTGGCACTCTGAAAATTTGAGTGCCTTGGTACGAATTTCAGTGCAATGGCATGAATTGAGAAAGTAGCTGTGTTATTCTGGCCTTGAGTGTGACCTGAGACTAAATGCTAAATAAAACCTGCACTGTCAGATCTCACAGGCCAGAGTAAAGCTGAGATGCCCTGGAACGTGTGACTTCCTTGCAGAGACAACAACTGCACACAGGGTGGATACGGGAGACCAGAACACATTTCTGAGTAGCAGGTTATTTTGTGTTTCC
The DNA here is from genome assembly GCF_022539395.1 of Myiozetetes cayanensis. Classification (NCBI taxonomy): domain Eukaryota; kingdom Metazoa; phylum Chordata; class Aves; order Passeriformes; family Tyrannidae; genus Myiozetetes; species Myiozetetes cayanensis. Next base: position 36,167,527 of record NW_026087853.1, on the reverse strand, counting down.
TCTTGTATGTGCCATAATGTTTATTTAGGAACACTTACTCGAGTATGATTTCGGCCTATGATTCCTTCCCTTTCCCCCTCACTATTGCTACTGTATTTATCTTACCTGGAAGAATTCTCCATTGGCCTCTCTTCTGGTGGAGGCCCTTAGTATGGGAGCTTCTGCAGAGGGTGAAACATGATATGGTTCATCCTGGGGGAAGAAGAGCCTGAATCAGAAAGTAGCATTGAACATGTAATGCAGAAAAGCAGGTGAGGCCTCCTGTAGGAGAAGGTGGTATAGGCAAACTTGAGATAAGTTGGGCCTATTGCCAAAACGATTTGTCCTGGTTCCACAAATCTTGGATACTGCTGACCTCATTATCTAGACACAAAGTATCTCCTGGTAGTGTGTAAGGGAGTTCTAACATAACTAAAATTATCCTAATGGCACTACTGCCATGAGGGTATATAAAATATAAGCAGAAAAGGCTGAAACCCACTGACACAGATGAAATGCAAATGAAGGGCTGGTGCCTCTACTATATAAATTTGAAGAAGAAATGGAAACTGGCTTAGGAAGTCATTCAAGATTGTCTCCAGGAACTGCCTTCAAAATCTTTGCTCAGGGAAGAAAGCTGTGAAGCAGGGGAAGGATGTGTGTTTCCTCCCCTTGTGGTTTTATGGACCTCAAGCCCTGGAACAAAAGCTCCTTCTGACGAAACTTTTGTATGTTGTCTTGTGCAATGTATTATCTGGGAAGCTGTTACTCCATATTTTTTGGAAGAGGTACACCATGTATCAGTGCCAAGGGCATTTTAGTGTTAGTCTCTAATACTATTAAACTCAAGAGCAAGTCTTGTTGAAATAATGGGAACAACTTGTCTCTTCATCTGAACCTTTTTATAAAGCGCATAGACTATCACTGCCTGTGGATATAAGTCAGCTTATAGATTCCTAATATATGTTTGATATATAAAGAAAACCTTGAAGAAGGGAAGGAAAGAGATTTCTAAAGTGAAGGCCATCTATGATTATTTAGTTGAACCTATACAATGCATGCATTTTTCTCAGTAACTCTTGAATCAAGCTCCTATTGTTTGATTGAGCTGCACATAAAAGAGAATTACCCAGTTTTGATTTAAATTTAGCTATCATGTGGGATGGAAATGTGGTGTGGAGGCTGAGAAAAGCCAGGGGTCACAATGTGAAAGAAAGGTGTAGGAGGGAAAATATGTAGTTTAGCTATAACACAGGCTTCAAGATCAGAAATAGAATTTATTGACATTTATGATACTGTGGCACTAAAAAAACTCAAGAGAGAAGCAATAAGTGACAAAAGTTCCCAGATAAACTATAGACCTTGCTCAGAAAAAAATCTGCAATCTAAATAGATTACATGAACCCAAATGCAAAGGAGAAAATAGAAGTAAAAGAACAGGAGCTAAACAATAATTAAGCCTATGAAAAAAATGTGATATGTTTGGTTTTCATGGGGAGCAGAGAGGGCAGACTAGGCTGATGTTTTGTGCATATTGCTTTGACTGTTGTTTGGTTGTGCTCCAATTCATCAAACACTTGTGCACCTGAAGTGGCACTTTACCTGTGAATTATCCTATTAATAACAGTTGGAGTAGTCCTGAGAGGAATGTGTGCAAGTTTCCAAGAGGATCAAAGTTTTGGGCTTTTTAAATGCATGCAATAACTACTAAATGGATAGCAGAAAAACTGGTATTGTCTAACCACAAAATCTACTAATGAATTAGCAGTAGCTGCAGATTAGCAAGATGTCTCTGAATCTTTTCAGCACATCTTTTCCCGAGAGCAAAGCCACAGCTTTGAACTGTCAGCATTTTACTGCAGGACTTTTTTTTGACTGGCTGAACTTTGACTAGCTCCCCTCAGTAATCTGGAGTGGTGAGGCACTGGGGGCAGATTGTAAGGGAGGATGATTTTACTACACAGGTAGCAGTAAAAACCCCAGAATGCTCCATTGTTAGTGTTTTTCATTAAAAAGTGTCTTGACACAGACAGACCACATAATGGTGATGACTGTGTGTTAGAAGGAAGGAAATGGAGCTTGAATGATCACAACCAGAATTAGAATTAAGATATCAAATAGGTGTTCTTGTGTCTAGAAGCTGAAATGGATTGGCATGGGTTCGTCTGTACAGTTCTTCTTTAAAATGTTGGGAATGAAAGGAGTTGTTAACAGACAGCTGTTAAGCTCTGTTAGGACATTTCCATAGTTTCCATTTAGGAAAGCATTAAATTGCTTTACAGTATCTTTGTTTCTTGGTTTTGCAACGGAGAGCATAATATCTTACGTTGAAGTTTATTAATATAGACTTCCTAGTACATGAGTATATTGAATGAAAATTAAGCACTACTTCTTACAGACTGTCCTGATGCTGAGTTAAACCATTAATTAACTTTCTGACTCCCAGGTTATTCCCCCCAGAGCTGAAGGATGTTTTGCTTGGGACAAATGAGCAGCATTTAGCTGCATCTGTAATAACGTAAAACAACCATTCATTTCATTTGATTCAGAGCCACATAAGGCTAGACAATGTCCTGTGTGGAACAAGAAGCATCTTAGAGTGTGAATTCAGAGGGTGGGACACATTTCTGACCTATGCTATGGCTGCTGGACCTTTTGATGCTCTCTGGACCATGGGTAAAATGATGCCTCCCACAATACAGACACTTAGTAGGGAATACACTAAATTTCTCTGAACATTGTCAGTGTCAATATGCAATGTTTGTGTTTGTAAATGGAAGGTGTATTCTACAACAATAGAATAATTCAATTTTTTATCTTTGTAATTTTAGTTTGTCCTTCCTCTGACATGCACCAGTTTCTGTGATCTCAGGTGAACTGGCTGTTGCTACTTTCATTTCACACTACAAATTGCTTGCTAACTTACCTAAGATGTGCAGAAGATTTATGACGTAGCCAAGGAGTATTCAAATGGAGCAGGGGGTACATAACCATTTTAATTCTCATTTCCTCCCTCCTTTTTTTACTGTAAGCAAGTTATTGCACAAGGCATTCCATGCTCCACATATCTGTCCGTGTTGTCAGCTGTTTGTGTATCAAGTCTGAGGAGGAGGAAGAAATATGAGGTGTGTTAACAACAGTCAGGTACTTCCCATTCACAGCAGAGCTGACCATAAGTTTTCTGATGCAACACTTCTCCGTTCAAAAATGTTGATTGGATTCTGTATTGCTGGGTTGGCTGGTTCTCCAGCTTCTTGGAAACCTGCTTGGAAAGTTATGCTTTCGTAAACCTTGTGGACCCACCTGGCCTGTTCCTCTGACTACCCACCGTTCTGTGATTATGTGACACTGCTGGCTTCTCCCAGTTAACAGGGGCTACCCCTTAGGCTGGTCAGCAGTTGAATGAGTTGCCCATTAGGTGTCCTTCAGCTGTTGGTCAATTCCTTTGATTCCAGCTTCCTAGATGTCTTAGCTTTGAAGCTTCCAGAGTGCCCAGGGAACTGTCAAACCACCCATGAAATAGCAAAACAGCCGTGTAGGCAGGGTCCTGGCATGTAAGCTGAGCCATGAGCCCAGAAATGTTTCAAAATCTTTCTTACATATGTGAGTGAAATCTTTTTAGGGAGGTGTGCCAACATGATTTCCTCTGTGGGATGAACATTCCAGTTCCCAGCGCTGGTGCGGGCGAGTCATGGGCCGTTTTACCTTTTTGTGGTTCACAGTCTGCTTGCTAGTACTTGGCTGACAAATGCATTCAGAATGTGTGTAAGTACACAGTAGGGAAGACCAGCAATTAGTGGATTTGAATCATACAAGGTGAGGGTCTCTGCCACTGTGCAATGTTTCTATTGCATGGGGAGAGATTGCAGAGTACAAATTGCTTGTGCTGGAGAGAAGGCACCATTACTGGATTGTGCTCTGCTGCACTGGCCAGCTGTGGGTGAGGTTTGCTTCCTGGAGCTGTTTATGGGAGAGGTCATCTGAAAACTAGTCTTCCATCTCTACCCCTGGAAGCTAGAGTCTCTGAGTGAGTGCATGTCCTCTAGACTGGACTCTCCCTGACTAGGTCTAGGAGTTCTAATTTTGGACCTTTGGCACGTGGATTTGGATCCTCTAGCAAAGGAGGCAGTGTAGGTATCTTATTTTAATGTTCCATTCTGAACAGACTCAATGCCTTTCATGACCTACACAACAATTTTCTCTCTGGTTGGACATATCATGTCTTACCTGCCACATAAACCATGAACGTGGGAGGCCTATGGTTAAAAACACCCTAGTTCGTTGAGATGCCAAAGGCTATAAATTTCTCTTGGCTTTGGTATTTCAAGAAGCACTTTGTAAAAAGTCTTAGGAGATTCAGAACTCCCAAGGTATTACATGAATTAAGAGGTTAAAAAAGATCTGTGCCGTTGAAAAATAATTTTTCTACTAGAACAAAAGCATTTAAACTTGCAGTGTTATGCAAGTGCCATGTTTTATGTGCTGCTGAAACAGAGGAATTAAAACTGACCTAATATGCATGCCTAGAGACATTCAGAGATAATATCAGGCTCCATGGATGACTCTGCCTTGGCACAGGTTAGAGCAGCTTTCCTGAGACCAGCTGAGATGCTCAGTGTGTTTCAAGTGCCAGGCTCTCTGCTCACACTTGTCTGCCTTCTCCACTGGCTTAAGGGGAGCAGGTGACAGAAAGCTGCTTTCATACCACTGGAAGTAAGCTGAGTGCCTTCTGCAAGGCAAATTCCCAGTTGCACTATTAGGAACACTTCATGGCTTCTTCTTGTCACAGGAATGGTATAAATTGACTAGAAGAAGAGACATACACCTAAACAAGAAGTTTTTCTCACTGAAAATGTTTCCAGTAGGGATAAGTATCAATGCAGAAGGAGCTTTTCTATTTATTTAAATCCTCATAACTCTGTAGAGCCCATGAATTGTCTTCTGTTGTCAGAAGTTACAATGCACTAGGAGTGAGTCACAGGGTTCTTAATTGCTGTAAATAAGCTTGCAAGGCTTATAACTCATAATAACTCTAATGACTAAGTCAAACTCTATTTTAAATTGTTCATGTAGCTTGTTTGATGCCTATAATTTTTGTATTAAGAAAGAAAAAAAAGATCAACATAAGTGAAGGAAGGGAAAAATTCAGTTTCCAAATTTGACAATCTTTCAGTAACCTTAGAAGAGCCGTGCAAAGAGGTAGCGAAAAACCCCACGACTTTCTGGTGCTGAGGTCAGTGGTCAGTAATGATCCACTTGCAGAAATGCACACTGAGTTGTCTAATGTCTTTTCCACCTCTGATGCTCATTTCCATATGAGTGCTGATGCTTTTAACAGCTTGTACGGACAACGCTGTTTGTCCATGGTCAAGTTCCCACTCCTGAACTCAGGCTGAGGTAATGGCTACATACCACTACAGAAGGGCAGTCCTGGAAATTCCTCAGGAAAAGGAGAAGAGTAGTTTTGCTTTGGCCCCTCAAATGAGCTTAGCATTTGGCCAGAGGAGTTCCAGAGCCAATAGTGTGAAGTAGGAGCAGGAGTTTCTAAGCTTGGGACTTGGACAGGAGCAAAATCTCCTGTTTTAAAGACAACTAGCTCTTAGATTTTTTGCTGCAACATGAAACTTCACCCTCAAGTATTTTTTAGGACTTAAACATTTTCAGATATTTATCAAGGATTCTATATCAGTATTTGCTTTTTCTTTATGATCACTATGCCTGCTACATGGACGTACTTTGCAGGTTTTTCCAAAGCTGCTGGTGATAGATAAATTCAGTTCATCATGAACGTGTTGCTTCTGTATTTCTTTGCCTTGTCTCTACTCTCAGATGAGTGGTTTTCTTACATTTACACTTCACTAAAATCTTCCAGATTACTTAAACCAGGACGTAGGTTGGCTGATGCTAGCTTTAGTGAAAAAGTTTACTCATTAACAGTACTGACCTACAGAATAACATAGCAAAGATACTACTGTTTTAGTCTTGTGTTAATTTTGTCTAATATTTAGACAATAAGTTACTTGCAGGAATGGATGAATTGAACCCTCAATGAGTTGCATATTATTTGAAATAAATCGCTGTATGTCTTACATCCCTTTCTGAGCCAACATTTAAGGGCTATGCTCAGGTGAAGGTAGAACCTTGAATAAAATCACATACACGGCTGAAAGCAGGTTTGACACAGAAATAGAAAGGAAATACTGCTATATGTGTCATACAATCACTGTAACCTTTGTTTTTTTAATTACTCTCTCCTGATATAATTCTGTAGCATACATTTCCTTAGCATGTCTTATCACAAAGAACTTGCAGGCACAGACAGTGAAAAACACTAACAGAAAACAAGACGATCTCTTGGTTCTAAAAGAGTGACTATTTTAAAAAATACAAGAGGTGGGTGGCAACTAAGAAAGAAACCCTTCTCTTGGTAATTTGAAGATGAATATCATAACCATAAGTCAAGTCTTCCTGCCAGCCAAGTCGTGAAGTGTAACGCTTACCTAACTCTTCTGAGGTCTTTGCACAAGCAATTTTATATTGACATCAGTGTCAGACTATGTGAATAAGATCTGAAGATAAAGGTTTGAGAAACTGGCTTGAGTGGAATGACACTGAAATATCTTACTCAATTATTTCAATTAGCTTTGCAATCACTTGGTTTAAAATAAAAGACCAATTTCTAAACATAAACACAGTAGGTTTCAATGTGTGGCTTTACAATGACGTGTCTTGGAAAGGTAACACTCCAGTCCTCAGATACCCCAGGTAAGTAATAAGCAGCTTCCTCCCATCTTGAAGCTGCAAAGATCACTATCTTGCCATATTTACAACCACACCTGCAAAGTATCTAAGGAAATTAGTAGCTCTCTTACTCTGGCCAGGAAAAAGAGCCAGTGATACTGGATTTACTGTATGATATCTTTGTTTAAGATTACAGTGGTTCAGAAGATAGGTAAGAGGATATAATACCTTTTACTTTTCTGAAACAGGTCTAGATCTTGATAGCCAGAAGGACAGTTCATTTACAGATGCTATCACCTGATTTCTGCTCAGATAGGCCACTTGGTATTTTGTTCTAATTAACATCAGATGCTGAAAATGATGTTAGGAAAGTATTCAAAGATCTAAAATAATTTAAAATCATCCGTGTTGTTTGTTCAAAAAGAATGTAGTGGAGGGAAACAGTGGAAAATTAGAAAGCTTTTATTTCAGAGTTACAGGTTACATATCCCTAAATCTGGCATTTCTGAATCTTTGCTTTACAGTTTCTAGTTCCACATGGTAACTTTGATTTGAAAAATTGAGATAGATTTTAATAAAGGTGCGTGATTTTGATGTTTTAATTATTTTTACAGTGGTTACATAACCCAAAGATGGAAAAAAAATATTTTTGGGATCGTCTAAGGAAAAAAATACTATTTTATCCCTCCAGTTTTTGAGAACATTTAGAAAATTTTTGGTTTGAATTTGACTACAGGCATTTATTTTCTTAGGTGACTGTAATTTTTCTAGCCTAGCCATTGAGCTGAACAAGGTACAAACTGATCTATAAAATAAAAAGAAAGTGATTGTTATGTCCCATTGTCACTGACACAATAATATGTCTCCTCAAAGCTGCACAGTCTTCCACCTCCATCTCCTCTGTGGTGTGGCTGCATCTGGCCCTAGAAGGATCCATTGCTTATCTCCACTAAACAGGTTTCATGGGATGAATAAACAACTGTTCTCAAACAAAGTATTGGGAGATTTATGTTCCTAGGAAGGTATTTCAGTAATTACTATCCTTCCTTGTGAAGCTGTCAGGGTTGAGGGTGGAAGGATTATGAAGAGAGTGCCTCAATTAGGGCAGTTCTTATACATCAAAGCTGAGTCTGAAATTTTGCTATGCTGTTGCCATTGCTGGGATAAATAATGATCTCCACTAAATGAGACTTTGGTACCTTTTGTAGGTTCTGTCCCAGTTAGCTTGTAAGTTTATGCCAACACTAGGATGATCCAGTTCGCAACTATTCAGTTGCTGTCATTCTGGTGCTTGTTTTTTGGCAGCTTAGTATCTTCTTGCAAGGGGCCGTTAGTGAGCAGCTCACTGAGTAAATTGCATGTACCGAACACTGTATCAGTTGGCTTTTATTTCATGCATGCTGGGCTTGCAGCATGGGCTTGCATTTCTTCCATTCTCATTCTGTTTCACATAGTCTCTTGTGTGTGTTGCCCAAGTGCCAACAGGTTGCATATGCAACAATTTAACCTCAGTGTAATTTGATATGTATTTTTATCTGTTTTTTCCCCTCACAGCTCATTTCCAAGTGCTTTCTTAATATTAATTCAGAGAAGAAATAAGATTCAGGCATAGAAGTGGAGTAAGACGAGCCTAATTAACACATAAAATCTTTCTAGAATCCCTCTTCTTTTTGTCTCCTGAATGCTCTTTTACAATCTGATGCTGCAGATACAGTGTAATATTTTCTAAATCTAACTCCGCTAGTATAAGCCTAGCATGACTGTGTCCTCCCTTTAAGAAGGGGAGGGGGAGGGCTTGCTATACACCCTTGAAGATATTGCCTATTATTTAACTAGTTCACTGATGTATTGTGCTGTGCCCTCTTCAGGTTTAACCTTTGGTTTTGTCTTTCTTTCCTTATGCAGTTGACTTTCTTTGTCTTACTTTCCCCATGCTGTACATTTTTTGTGTCTGCAACAAGTCCTGACATCATGTAGCCTGTCTCCCTCATGTCCAGGAGGAAATGGACATGGTATTTGTCAGTGTGCTTATTGACAAGAAGCACAATGTTTTATATATTTTTGGCCACACTGATTTACTGGAAACATTAACTTCTTGGAGGGGCTATTGGAAAAATTAGTTCCGTAGCTCTCCAAAATATCTTTTGCACCTTGATTTGAAGGCACACTGGGACCTTTTTTTTATTTTTTCCTGTTCCATCAAGACATGGATCTCTCTGCTGCAGCTGTTCTGTTTTTAGTGTGTTGCTCTGTTTCCAGGCAGACATACTGCTGTTTGAGTGGAGTTCATTTTTCTCTGGCTGTTTTCCATTTGCCTTCTCTTTAGGAGGTAAATTTTTCTGTCTACTCTCAGTTCACTACAGCAGCAGAACCTGTGATCAAAGCTGCAACAGCAACATAAAAGTAGAAAACCAGAACTCAAATCAGAATAAGAGCTTTTTTCCTTTATTCTCTGCATTTTCTCTTATCTCTGGAAATGGGATGTTACTGTCCCCTATGTCCAAGAGAACACAAAGATGAAGTGTGCACTGCAGTCTTAACTGGTCCTGTAAAAATGCACAAGTGAGGCTACAGGAGTGCAAGACCTGCGTAGTTCATTACTCTGAACCCCAGATTGCCTTCTGATGAGTTTGACTGATTTGTCTGGGAGTAAAACTGCCCTTTGATTTACTGCACATAAACAGCAGACCTTTATTTGAGATATCTTTCTTTTTAGTAGTTCAAAGATGGCAACCTAACTAAGCACTCAGGTTCTCAGCATGCTGCTTGGGTGCTTGACTGCATCCAGTCCTCACTGGTGGTGGGCATGGTGGCTGCATTGCCAGCCACAGCAGAATCTCAGTGAAATGTCAATTTGAACTGTTGTTTGTCACTTGGAGAAGCCCAGGAGCATCTGCCTAAGACAGATTTTCAACTGCTCACAGGTTTTTTGTAGAAAATGTTCTAAAAAGTGGTTTAAAGGTGATTCATAGTGTGCATTGAGTTTCAGGAAAAATCTAACACCAGATTTCAGGTAAACCTATTTTCCTAAACAGCTGTTGAGGTTACAGTTAATTTTTTTGTCTTGTGAAAAGTCAAATTCATAACTACTATTTGATGAAAATTAATTCTTGGCACTGCATCAGTTTAAGGTGTCCACTGGCTGTTTTGTGAGGCTTGATCCTATCTGATATTTACAGTGAGAATACACCTTACTGCAAACTTATGGTGGCTTCAAGGCCTTTTTTACGTCTGGGTCTGCATACCATCCAATATGATATTGCAAGTGTGGATTAACATACAGACAGAACACTTTGCATGGAGCAATGTCCTGAGAGGCACTCCATGGATTGTCTGTCAGCAGGCCACAGCAGGCATGGGAGAGGTGGAGGAAGCTATCCCTCTACCATCTCCAGGGAATGCCATAGTACCCACCACTGGCAACCGCACGCTGATGAGGGAATAGGATGGGAAACTGGGAGATGTCAAGTTGTCATGTATGTAGAGAGGAAAAGCCCAGAGGATGTGCTGCTTTTCCTTTCTCTACCAATATTTATATCAATTTCACCAGTATCTCTGCATTGGCCAGGTAATCAGACAGTAGGTACTACAAATTGAGGAGACTTGATTTACTGGTTGTCAGAAAGATTCCCAGTAATATGTTAAAAAAGTCCCTATCGTAGGAAGAGCTGAAAAGAGCTTTTGGAATTGGCTTGGCCTCCCATCAGAGATTTGGCTCTCCCCTGCCTTTGACGTTTTTTTTAATGGAGTATTTTGTGGAAGAGCTTGAAAGATACTGAAAATTCAATTTCTGACGAGATAGGTGGAAGACATGGGAAGTGAAAGAGGACTTTCTGAACATCTACCCAAAAACCTGGCAGGACAACACTGGGACATAGCAAATTGCAAGAGGTAACGAAGTGACAGGCAAAGATACGGTAACTTCAGCTTTCCCCTCACCTCTGACTTTGCAGATCTTTCCCTCTCAGACGTAGGCATGCTCTATTCCACACAGAGGAGGCAGAGGGTGGAGCTCGGCGTCTGTATAAATTATAAGTGTCCTTCAGGTTGTTTCAGCAGCAGCAACAACAAGCTGCTAGCGTGTTTGTCAGCTGACAGATCTGTTAACCAAATTGGGGTTTCGGTTGCTGCCGCCATGTTTCGTGCCACGGGAGCCCACCAGCCAAGGTAAGAGAATGGCATCTCCGCGCTGTGCCGTGGCCCGGCACCTTGCTGCTGGACCTTCCTTCTCCAGCTCCTGTGAGCAAATTCCCTCCTCGTTGCATCTGCTGAGCTGCAGAGGCAAACAGCCGCTGGTGCACTGCGGCTGGGGCGTCTTGAACTTTGCAGATTTACCCCTTTACCTCACAGTCACTAATATGTAAGCGAAAACAGCAACAGTGTGACGCTTTTCTTTTATCATGTGGTGTACATGCCGGAGTGAACTCCGTGAAGGAAGAAGAAGCTGGCCTTAGAGAGTTTACCTCCCTGTAAAATGAAAGTGCTTTGGCCCTCCTGCATGTTTTTCTCAGGATAGCACACGTTCATTGCTCGCCCGCCCCAGCTGAAATAAACCAACAGCTTTGTCTAGCAACAAAGCATAATTTATATTACTTTACCTTCAGGGGAGAGATATAATGAGCTACTTGGCTGATTTAGTTATCTTTAAGGTAATGTTTACAGCATCTGCAATTCTAGTGGAAGTACTTCATGTCTGGACTTGAGTTTTCTAATAGTAAGTTCCATTCAGAGATTTTAATTGATAGCATTTACTATAAATCAACAGAATTATTAGCTGAGAATTCTTTTCTCATGTATATCTTTAAAAAATAATGGACATAGTGTCTGAAATGCAAGATGCAAATTATTTACAACTAACCATTCTTTATGTATTAAATCCCATGCCAAATTTTGCAGCAAATAAAAGAAATATAAGCATTTGTGGGAATAGTGAGAAACAATGTTGCATGCTGCGGCCTATACAGATCATTAATTGTGCCATGGTAATATGTGCAAGTGAATTTAAAGATTCGCAAAAATATCGGTAGCTTGAACAGATACTTCAAGTGATGGATTAAAAATATTCAAATATTGGATGCTCAGGGCAAAGAATATAAATTGTAAATGTCATGTACTTTCCAGATCAAATTTGTATCTAATCCATCTACCAGTTATATCTTAACCTAACTATCTATTGTAGATATGAATATTATCAATCAATTTTAAGTGGTAATGTTGTATCTAATAAGATAATTCTGGATCTGATATATAGGTAGATAGTTTAAGTATAATTTTATCTAGAAAGTCTCAATTACAAAGTTCTTGCATTTCATCCCAATGCTGCAGGTGATATTCCATGAGCATAGACATACTCCTGGTTAATAGGCACCGCTGCCAAAAGGTTTGAGTACAAGCATAGTTTCAGATTAGAAAGCTTCTATTCCCAAGGAAAGAGATTAATTCAGTACTGCAGGGTAGCTCTGCTGTTCTGTCAGGGAAACCCGTTTTTCAGTACATGTAAATTGGTAAATAGATATGGAAATAAGAACAATGGGTTTTGTTTGTTTGTTTGTTTTTGTTTGGTTTTGTGTGTGTGTATGTTTGTTGTTGTTGTTGTTGTTTTTGTTTTATATTAAACCCCCATGTTTAGAAAATGGATACTTCCAACTATCTAAGAAGACCTCCTTAAAGTCTCCTAGTTTAGTAGTAGTTTAAAAAAGCTACCAAATTGACACAGAAGTGATGGTAAGTATTAATTTACAACTTTTGATGTTCATAACAAGGTCTTGTCTTCTACTCAGAAAAGAATAATCACTCTTTAGCAGTTTTATTTTGTGGACTATGGAATAATTTTTACCTAGTAAAATACTCAGAAATTTTATCAATACAAAGCCCCAAGGGATCCACTCAGACATGTAAAGAGATGACTGATAGAATATGAAGAGGAGATACATCCAAAATCCACAATGACTGTAGAAGCAATCCATCAATGCTAACATGAAGTTATAGTAAATGTTTGCTAGGTGAATTAGATTTCCTTGCTAAATGTTCAACTTCCAGTGAAAAGATTTTGGATAATTGTGATTCCCAAGAGAAATGAGGTTTCTATGGTCATGCTCTCTCCTATCCCCTCTCATAGCTTTGCATATTTCTTCAGTCAGTTGCTTTTCATGTCAGAATTTTTCATCCCTTTGATTTTAATGAAAATAGGCAGCTGGTTGGAAGGACACACTGCTAGCAATATTCTCATCAGCTCATCTATATGGACAAGGGTACTTTGGAACCAGGCTGATCATGAATCTTTTTTATAGCTTATAAGTTTTATAACCTTAGTATGATAAATTTCCAAGCTGTAGTTGAATCAAATCCTCAGTATCTAAGATAAAATAAATGGTAAGAATATGCCAAATGATTACATTTGGTGTGAGATTCTGTAGACAAGATATTGTACATCTTCTAGTGTGCCACTGAAGAAAGAAATAATCCATGAAAGGAAGTAATTACTCATGTCTGAATGATATTGATAAAGCTGAGCAAGGAACTATTTACAGAATGTCAGAAGGTAGCAAACTCTTCACACTAAACTTAATATGACTTGGTGTTATCCCACTGTGATAACTCTGCCCGAAGAACTGCTTAGATTTGGTGCAGGGGGAGTGAAACACTGGCATTCCAATCAGCCTTTCTACATGTACAAACAAAGGACTTAAAAAAAAAAAGAAAAAAAAAAAGAAAGTAAGAAAGAAAGAAGAGGTGGGTATGGGAGGATGTTCCCAGGTTGCAGAAACTTCCCTAGAAGACTAACTTTCTAGTGAAGGTAGCCATGAGATTTTCTAGGAGCAGCAATGGAGGGGCGATAAGGACTGAAATCAAACATATGAACTCTTGGTAGGTTTTTATCCTTTTACTGCCGTCCAAAGGCTGTCTTGGTAGGCTTCTCAATATTTATGAGCTTTGAGAAGATTTAATACTCTGAAAATTGTCTTTTTGGAATGAAACCTTAAGTGATTACCCACCCAAAATCAGGAGAATTATGTGTCCTCCTGAAGCTGACCGACATTCATATCACTGTTCTCTGGAAGCCAGCAGATCTATATTATTGCAATCAGAGAGATGTTGGCAACAGATATGAATTTTCAGTTTGTTAAGGTTTGACACAGCTGTGGCAATTTTGACCTGCTAGTTTTATCTCCTGATTGTTGACTTTTCTGTATTTTGAACAGAAATGACTCTCTCAAAAACTTACTTTTAGAGTACAGAAATATTGTTCAATGGTAAATACTATAAAATGAAAAGAAGTTTGTTGTTGTTGTTGTTTTGTGTTTGTTTTCTTTCTTTGTTTTGTTTTGTTTGGTTTGGTTTTTCCTGCAATTTTTACTCTACCCTTTCTTTGGTATTCTGGAGATGCTACTATTTATTGGTCTGGAGTGTTATTGTTTAGGATGCAAACATACACAGGTAGCCGAATCCTTCACTCTGTTGTTTGCCTCAATGTGGCACTACTACTTTTCCAGCAAAAATAGAATGATGCACCTGTGGCACTTGTGCACCTTTAACTCTGGATGTTTACAGAAGGATTTTGTTACTCTCTGTATGCCTGTAGAAAAACCTATATTTCTCCCAAGGAAATGAACTTAAAATGTGTCAAGAGCTATCTGGATGTGGTGTCTGTGCTCATCAAGTTGCATTATTGTGAAGTTACACGTTGCTTTTCATGTTATGAAAATAGTAAATCTTATCTCTAACCATAATTAGTTTTTTCTAGAATGGTATTCTGGAGTACCAGCACATTTGGGAAAAGATGTTATTTTTAGACCATCCAAATCAGACCCTAATATTCTGCTCTGGCCTATTGTTGAAGAAAATTAGCTCTACCTTCATCTGACAAAAAAAAGAAGTAGCCCTCTTCTGAATGGTTATCACAGACTGGAGTAACTGCAGTCTTGGGAGAGGGATGGTTTCTGGCTTCTCTGTGGGATTTACACAGCCCATAGTGTTTGTTATGGCCACATTTCCCCATCAGAACCTGTTTGCCTTTTTCCCTACAACAGCATCAGGGCTAAGATGCACTGAATCAGAAGTAGTGGACAGTCAGCTTTGGTAATATTTCCATCAGTGGGCAAATGCTGACATGTTTAAGGAAAGTGCTTGCTGTTGAAAGGGGAAGGGAGGAGGAGTGAGGGTCTCTGGCTCTAGTGGGAAAGGATGGAAACACAACATCTATTGCAACTGAGAGTACTCGATGAACTGCAGATGCACCATTTTTATAAGCCATTAAGATATTTTCATCACAAATGGCTTAAAGCAAATTTTATACCAACATCCATTTATTCAGTGAAGGCAGACTCTGAGAATGGTTTGGGCTTCTGTCGAGCAAGGGGGAAGTTGATTACAAAATAACATAACATAACATATTAACAAAATAACATATTAATTAAAACCAGTCACCTCTGTACTTGTCTGCATAATGCAATAATGTATGTAAATGAAAACCACGAGGAACGCTGAATGAGTTTTCCAGTTGGTAGTTCTAGGTCAAATAACTATTTGCACAGGAAAATTATAGTCAAATTCTTTCAGTGGACAACTGGAATAATATGGAAGTGTCCCAGCTGGAACTTGTAATGTCCACAATGCAGTAAACTCAGAAAGTTTTAAAAATACCAGTTTTAAATTTGGAGTAACACATAATAGAACTGGTTCTTGTCACATAAGAACAGATTTGTCTTGTATTTTTATACAAGCAGTTTTTCAATCAACCATTAAGAGGCCAAGAGACAGAGTCATGTGATTTTGTAGGTTTAACAACAGGGTTTCTCTGTTCAGGGTGACTCTTGAATATTAATCTGAATTTTAAAAGTATGTAGCTTTAAAACTGACATAATAAAATTTAATATCAAGCCTTTTTTTGAACATTCTAATTTACAGTTCAGTTGCTATCCATTTGAGGTAACATAATTTACCTCAAAATAAGCCTGAATTAAGCTGAATGCAGGTTATTTTAATCTCTAATAGTTGACATCAGCAGTCTCCACTCCATTTTAAAAGAATTTCAGATTAACTGTAGTGAGTGACTCTTTCTGTAAAGAAGCTCTTCCTTCCCCAACAGTTTGTCTCTCAAAGTTAATCATTTTAGTGTCAGGAAAATTAGTCATGGTGCTAACTTTCAAAATGAAATTGTGAAATTATTTAGTTCCAGTTTAATGGGATTCTCTCATTTAGACAAAATGCAACAATGTTTCAGTCAGTGTGTAGTTTAAGCTTTAAGTTTTAATTTATTAAAGGTAGTGGGACTACATGTTATTATTGCTTATTATTGCTGAAGAGCCACTCTAATATGCAAACAAAAAAAAAAGCAGAAAATGAAAAAAAACTTTTAAATATACCAATTTGAAAAAATAATGAAATATTTCTCTCACTTATATTATTAAGTTTTTTGTGTTCATATATGTATTCGTTCACACTTAGGAGAATGTGTTTTGAAAATGACAAGTATTTTCTCACCAGCTTAGGCTGAAAAGCTTATTTTTTTGTTTATAGTAAGGAAAAAGTAACTTGAAATAAGTATTACAATGATAGCTTGCCTAGGATAGAAATAAATCTCATGTCTTGAAGGGAAGTAGTTCCATTCCCATTAGGTATTTTCAGGATACATAATGATACAGGATTCTGTGATACCATTCCTGCAAAGCAGGACACTTTTTCCTTCATCTGAAGGGTCTGTGCTGGGCCTGTGCACTGTTCACCTAAAGTCAGCAGGACCTTTTGGTGAATGTAGCCTACTTACAAGTGTCATGGTAATTTAGTCCTAGTTGGGATACAAAGTTAGGAGTCTGTAGAGCATTTTGGTAAGTACCATGTCCTGGCCTAGTGTCAGTGCTGTGCCATGACCTGGGCAGGCAGCTGCAAATTCCAAAGTGTCCCCTTCCACGGGCACTGTTATGACCTCCTTGTGGCTGTGCATGCAGGAAGCTGCATGAAAACAGGCAACTCTAGTGTGACTATGAAAGCTTTCCATGCCATTGTCTGTGTTTTCTCCCTCTGTCTTCACTTACTCAAGCTACTTAGCAAATAGCCCAGCGTGCACTTGTGTTACCATCTTAGCTTGGTGTACGTCCAACTGGAGGGTGGGTGCCTCACTTCAAACAGAGACAAGCGGAATGACAGACTGTTCCCTGTACTGCTAAAAGTACATCTTGGTTTTGTATTCTGAACAAATTGCATTTGTTTTTTTTTGCAGATGAAGTTTTGCCCCCTCCACATGCTTTCTGTAAGAATCATACAAGCTAAGAACATCAAGTCAAGAGACCTGTGTGAGTTGTGGTTTGATTGTATTTTTACTCACCTAAGTGACACAGTGAGCAATTTTCTTAAGTTCTGAAGGTATGCAAGCAATGTACATAAAGCACAGCAATAGAAATACTAATGCCAGGGCTATAATTAGATCAAATGCCTGAGGTATCCATAGATTTGAATACATCTCTAGTGGCATTTCAGGGAACTCGTAAAAATCAAGACATGCAGATGGAGTTTTTGGGCCAACAAGGGAAAATAGACTTTGTGAGAACACTGCAGTCTATAAATCTGCTTAGAATTGTTTGGTTTTGGTGTTACTAATTGGTAAAAATCATATAATAGACAGGAATTTTGCCACACAGGCCATTTATTTAGGCACCTTTCAATGAAATCCTATACAATCATATGCAATAATCAAAGGTAAATCAGAGAATTTCAAGCCTTCTAAAATACCTTATCTTTTAGGGTATTTGCTGTTCTCCAATGACCAGTCACATTAAAATATATTGGTAGTTTTGGTTAAGGAGGGCCTCTGAGGATCCAGCCCTAAGCACATGCTGAACATGAGGGTAAACCAGACTTTTCTGTGTACATTTGTGTTCAACTGTCTTTAACTCATTATCTCACCCTCACAGCCTCCTATGGCTCCTTCTCAAGGTGTGCTGTGGACTATTCAGCTGCCATTTTTGCAGTGGTCTCCCATGGGTTCTTCAGTTAGGGCAGAGACCATGATCTGCCTTTTGTCACACTTATGGAACTTCTGGCCTCTGTATTCCTGTAGTGAAAAATGACTCATTCAGCCAAAAAAAGCATCACTTTGCAACGATTTCCTTGAGTTACAGAAGAGACCATTCATGTCTTGCCATTCAGGGCTGAGCCTGGATGAGAGGGAGACCAGAGGGAGTCCAGAGGGAGTAAATCCTCGTTGGTGGAGTAACTGCCTGCCAAAGGGCTTCCTGTACTCCAGTGGCAAATGGCATGTAGCACTGTCCAGAGGGGGACACTAGAAAGGTGTTAGAGTGACAAGACCTGTATTTCTGAGTTTCAATGATCTGTTCTATCTACTCTATTGAAGGGACAAGTCCACTTTCCTGCCAAAACCTTGCGGGGCAATGTTATTCACTGCTTGATACCAGTCTGAAGTATTTAGGCATCTCGGGCTGCAGTAGACATCTTCAGTCAAGTCCAGATTCCAGCTCTGAAAGACATCACCTTGGAGATTTCCTTTCACACGGTTGTCAAGCTTCACAAAGTAAATGTGCTTTCCCACCCTGGCTCTCCCCAAAGGATGGCTGCTCGAGGCACTGACCACACTAACCCTGAGGAGTAGATGTAGGCTGGAAATGACATGAACATTTCCGGCTCTCCTGTTCTTGGGCCCACACCAGCCTTTAGCTGCAACAGATCATCTGCCCCAGTACCTAACCCTTCTAGACAGCCATTATGTCCCTCCGCATGTTTGTGTTGCTAGACTGAGCAAGCCAGTCTCTTCTGATCTTTTCTGTAATATGCATTCTCCTTTCCTGTAATCACCCTAACAGACCTTTTTGGAACTAGCTGTAGTTTCAGTTAAACTTTTTTAACATCATTGACTTGAATTGTAAGGACTGTGCCCGATGAATGGTCAGTGGGATCTTTTATACCTCTTTCTCTTCACATGGGAAATATGGCTCTTAGTGTACTTTGTGAGTGCATGAGTACACATTTGAAATGTGTGGTTAATCTGGAATTAGATGGTTTTCCTTGGTTGTTTCCAGCTGATGATCTCTTTGCTAACTAAAAAACCAAAACAAGTAATAATGTTTATTAATTCCCTGGGATTATGACCTAGCCCTACTTTTCATCTATAACGTTGGTATTAGATTTTTAATTTTTCTCTGCTGCAGTGACTGCATCAGACTGCTATGTGCGCTTGTGGCTGCCATCTGCTTCAAAAGGAAAGCTTCAGACCAAAACCATCAAGAATTCTGACAACCCTGTCTGGAATGAGACTTTCTACTTTAGGATCCAAAGAGAAGTTGAGGTAGTAAAAAAATAGAAATGTCACCATTTTGAATATCTGGGAATCCTCAGTTGACACCTGTTGATCAGCTGTGCTAAATAACTTTAGAAAATGCTTGTGTGTCAGACTGGTTTGCACAGAACAGTAGACATAAGCAGTAGTGTTCCCCTCAGCTAGTTCCAGACATTGGTGATGTAAATACCTGTATCTAAGCTGCTCCAGATTCCCTTTGTTATCACCTGAGTGAAATAAGCACTATTGTTGCATGCTTCTTCTGTGCTACTTTGAATGGCTAATTTAGAAAGACCTTTCCCTCCACTGGTTTTAAGGGAAGATAGAGAAGTTGCTGTGTTGTAGACAACAAATTTAATCCTGTTCTAAACTGTGTAATTAAGAGAACTTGGGGGATGAAGAAAATAAGTGTGTTCTTTGGGTGGGTTATCAGTTTGGTGCAGAGCACTGACATCTTTTCTGTCTTGGGAGAGTGGGAGCTCTCTCTCATAGGTAGTTGTTTTCTGTTTCATAGGTTTCCCAAGAATGGGTTTAATAATGTTCCACATTAGCAAACTCCTGAAGGAAAGCACGTTTCTTTATTCTTACCACTGTGCTAGTGAAGCAACTGCAAAAATCTATAACCATTTTTTGTTTCTGCATAACAGAAGCTCAATAGGTGTTCTTATTTATTTTTTTTTCTACTACTAGAACATTTTAGAATTGGCAGTGTGTGATGAAGATCCTATCACCAAAGATGATGTGCAGTTCACAGTTCTTTTTAATGTTGCTAGAGTCAGACCTGGGGAGACAATCCGTGAGACTTTTGCCTTGAAATCAGAGGTAAGAGCTGAAAATACAGGGAGTGATTGACAAGACCTTATTGTCCACATTGGCTTCCATGTTGAGTAGGGTTTGGATCTTCATAAACAGACAGCCTTATATATCATTATCGATACCTCATCAAAACAGATATAATTTTGCTGGATTTTTGTGACTTCAATAATCTCTTTTTACAAATTCAGATCATGAAGCAGCTTCTCTCTCATGCTCTGTGATGGCAAAATATTTTTCAGGAAGCACCTGTAAATAATAATTTTCTTTTATAATCCAAATAATTAACTTCCTTACCTTTCAGCTTTATTTCACTTTTGCCATGTTTAGAGGACATTTCCTTTTTAATGGTAACTTATTTATTAAAAATGTGAAGACAATTCACTCATCACTTGAATTAAATTATGCTTTCAGGCTTCTCCTGTTCATGCTGTGTTTCCTTCTAGGTGATTCAGATTTCTCTAGCCCATAGTAAAGGAATGTCTGTTATGCTAACGTCTTTGATATTTTATTAAGGAGCCCATGAAAGAGAGTTGTCCAGGAAACAAAATTGGGGTAGGTCTGTGACAACTCCTGGGCTTGTCTGAGCTGTGGCTGAGCTACTGCTACACGCTCGTTGCAGGAAGGAGACAGTCCATGAGAACAGCTACTTCCCAAATGTTGAAAGCTGTTAACATGGATTTTCCTTGTGACCCTGCCAGCTGGTTTACCCAGAGGGTGAGTCACTGGGAAGTGCAATGATTCAATAACCTCCTCAGTCACTTGCCTAATTCATCTCTTCTGGATTCAGTGTAAATATGATTTAAATGGTTTGTGGGTGGAAATGTCTCTGGCCTGAGACCCTCTTGTTGCTGGGCTTCAGTGCCCTTCTTCCATGCACACTACCTTGCAGAAAGCCATTATGTTTCCTTTTCAGTCAAGCTTTCCCTCTCTGATGGTGTCTTTGGAAATGTGTATTGTTCTACATATCACACAATGGGAGAGTGTTAATCTTAAGTGCCATTCACAAGTCTATGGTTCCCATTGCAATCTCAGCTTTGGAAAGACATAACACAGAGCTTTTTTTGGTATCATCAGCAGGAGAGATATCAGCCACAGAAGTGCTTTTTAGGTGTGTCTATGCTGCCAAATTTGTACAGCCTCCAATAATCTATATTTATTTTACCACTTTCTTTTTAGACAGAGAGGTGCACTAAGAAATGGGAAAGTTTGGAAGTGGAGTTCTGGATGGAAAGAATGTGAGTAATATTCCAAAGCTAGAAGGTAATGATCAGCCAGGGAGTAATAATATCTCAGAAAAAAAGGAACTTCTTCCAGCTCTTCATCCCAACAGTGAACCTGTATTACAGTTTCAAACTTTTTTTTTTTTAACCTTAACTTCTCTAGTTAATTCCAACTGTCAGGGTATTTAATACAAATTTTGAACTTCTGTTCAGCATGTACATCCAGATCCTAGAAATGTTATAAAATCAGCACAATGTGGTAACTTTTGCACAAGATGCATGTAAAACCTAACATAGGTGTTCTTCAAATTGTTAATATTAATTGAACAACGCCTAGAACACTGTGGAGTTTCTCAAAGACCATAAAATTTGTCTTGTATGATTATCACAAGGTATACATAGAGATATGTAGACAGTATTAGAAAAGTTACCCATTAGGTGATAGCTTAGTCAAACTGAAAAAACATAATCAACAAATAATAAAATTAAGACCCCCTCAACGTGGTAATCTGCATTGTCAGGAGGAGAACAAGTCCCAGTAAGATAAACTTTATCTGTCTCTTAAAACCTATCACAAGTTTGGTTGAAGAAAACCTGCTTAACTGTACATTCTGGCACATTTGAGTTTAGCATTAGCAAAAAGAAAAGAATGTAGCCCAGTCAAAACTGGATTATTGCATGATCAGAAAAAGGAGCTGTAAATAAAGCTTCTTATTCTTAAACATGAAGAAAGGAGGTAGGTTCCTCCTCCTTCTCAAAATTTGGCAGGCAGGACTGGTACTTTCTATAACAGATATAAAGTTCTGACGTCAGACAACTGATGAGGTTCTTTTGGGGCAGTGGGGCCTCCTAAAACAACACCACCTGTAACAGGCATCAAGACCTCTGTTAACAGGAAAAGAAGAGTAGTTGTAATAGGAGACATCCTTCTGAGTGAGAATGGAAGGCCCAATATTCAGACCCAACCAAATTCACAGGGAAGTCTGCTGTCTCCTGGGGGCTTGGTAAGGCACATTACTGGAAAACTGTCCAGTCTACTAAGGCTCTCTGGTTACTCTCTGCTATTGGTTGTTCAAACTGGCAGTGAGAAAATAATAAAGAGAAGTCTTAGGGCAATCAAAAGAGACTTCAGAGCCCTGGGAAAATTGGTAGAGGGATCAGGAACACAGGTAGTAATTTTCTCAATCCTTCCAGTAACAGGGAATAATATTGATAAGAATAAGCAGATCTATCAGGTCAGCGAGTGGCTCCAGGGTTGGTGTAATTGGAAAACTTTTGGGTTTTTCTACTATGGGATGATCAATTCAACACCTGGTCTGCTGAAACCTGACGAGATGCACCTATCTCAGAGGGGAAAAAGAGTTTTAGTGCAGGAGCTAGAAGGCTTTGTTGACAGAGCTTTAAACTAGCTGGGAAAGGGACAAAACCAGGCTCACCAGCAATGAGTGATGGGATGGTATGCCAAAACTTGAGAAAAGCCTACTGGGGTCCCTCAGTCTGCCTCAGAAGGCGTTGACTACAATGTACCACACCTGAAATGTTTCTACACCAATGCACGCAGCATGAGGAACAAACAAGAGGTGTTCAAAGCTTTGTCCCAGTCCCAGAGATTTGACATCATTGGCATGAGTGAAACCTGGTGGGATGAGACCTGTGACTGGAGTGTCCTATTGCATGGTTACAGGCTCTTCAGGAGGGATAGGCATGGCAGAAGAGGTGGAAGGGTGGCACTGTATGTAATATAAGGGTTAGAATGTATGGAGCTCATAGTTGGCAATGATACAGTTGAGAGCCCCTGGATAAGAATCAAGAACCATCGTGGGAGTCTGCTACAGACCTCCCAGCCAGGACCATGACACTGACGAATTCTTCTTTGAGGAACCCAGGGACATTTACAAGTCAACTGCCTTTGTCCTTATGGGTAACTTCAACTTGCCAGAAATCAACTGGGAGCATCACACAGCTGGTACAACACTGGTCAGAAGATTTCTGAAACACCTGGATGAAACTTTGTGGAACAGGTCTTAAGGGGGCCGACTTGGAAAGATGCTCTACTTGATCTGCTGCTTGTAAACAGGGTAGATCTTGTGAGGGAAGTGGAGACTGGTGGCTGTCTTGGCCACAGAAACCACAAAGTGATTGATTTTAAAATCTCTGTTGACAGGAGGAAAAGTGCCAGCAAAACTTCAGCTCTGAACATGAGGAGAGCAGATTTTGGGCTGCTCAGCGAAGTAGTAAACAAGGTCCCCTGGGAAAAGGTTTTTGCAGGTGCTGGAGTTCATCAATGCTGGTCACTTTTCAATACCACCTCTTAAGGGCACAGGAGCAGTAATTCCCAAGTGTCAGAAATCAAGCAGGAAAGGCAGAAAGCTGGCTGAACAGGAATCTTCTCTCTTTGAAATAAGCAAAAAAGTAAGGTGTATGTCCAGTGGAAGCAAGGTCAATTGACATGGAAGAATTCAGAGATGCTTCTTACCACTGTAGGGAGAAAATTTGTGTGACCAAAGCTCTACTGAAGTTGAAGCTGGTCAGAAATGTGAGGGACAATAAAAAAAGTTTTTTCAAATATATTAATGGCAATAGGCAGTATAGAAATATCATCTGCCTGTTCCAGTATGAGGATGATCACCTCACAAACAGGGAGAGAGACATAGCAGAGGTGTTTAATGCTTTCTTTGCCTCTGTTTTCAACACGGATGATGGACCAAGGGGGTCTCAGTGCCCTGAACCAGAAGGCCATGACTGTGAGAATGATCAACTCCCAGTTGACCCTGAAATTGTGTGGGACCTGGTGCTCCAGCTGGATCCTTACAAATCTATGTGTCCTGATGGGATTCATCCCAGAATCCTCAAAGAGCTATCTGATGGTATTGCAAAACCTCTCTTGATGATTTTCAAGCATTCTTGAGAATCCAGAGAAGTCCTAGATGACTGTAAGGTGGCGAACGTTGTTCTGGTTTTCAAGAAGTGCAAGAAGGAGCGCCCTGGAAACTACAAGCCTGTCAGTCTCACCTCCGTGCCTGGTAAAGTTATGGAGAAGATTATTCTGGGAAGTGTTGAAAAACACCTGAATGACAACGTTGTCACTGGTCAGAGCCAGCACGGCTCAATGAGAGGAAAGACCTGTTTATGAAACCTGATTTCCTTTTATAAAAAGGTAACCCACCTAGTTGATTAAGGGAAGTCAGTGGATGTAATCTTTTTGGATTTCAGTAAGGCTTTCGATACTGTCTCTCACAAGATCCTTCTGGATAAAATGTCCAGCCCACAGATGGATAAACACATCCTGTGGTGGGTGAGCAATTGGCTCAGGGATCAAGCACAGAGGGTAACAGTGAATGGGGAAACATCAGACTGGTGACCTGTCACTAGTGGAGTTCCATGGAGCTCTACTAGGCCCTGTGTTCTTCAACATCTTCATAAATGACTCGGACACAGGACTGGAAGTGATACTAAGCAAGTTCACATATGATACCAAACTGGGAGGAGCTGCTGACTTCCTTGAAGGCAGGGAGGCTCTGCAGAGAGACCTTGACAAATTGATCAACCATATGAAGTTCAGGCATATGAAGGGGAATTGCTGGATTCTGCACCTGCGATGGGGCCACTCCAGATGTTTGTGCAGACTGGGGAATGAGATGCTGGTGTTCTTGGTTAATTTCTCCCACAGTGAAACTCAGGAAAATGTATTTAATTTATCTATGAGAGATACCTTAAGAGATTTGTAATCATCTCCTGCAAATGTGGAGGCAGTCACAGCTAGATGTATGAGAAAGTTCAGACTGAGACACAATGCTTGGGAATTAGACTAGAAATAAGAGGAACACCTTTCACCATCCAAGTTATAAGGCATGTGGGGGATTCTCCATTCTTGAAAGTCAAACCTAGCTTTTTATATTTAAAGACATTTTACAGCTGAAATAGAATTTTTAAGGCTGGAAGTGGTGTTTGGTAATATACTCTAGACTTTGCACAAAGTCAAAGATTGCATGCTACATAACTTCAATGGTCCTTTCAGATATATGAAAACACTTATGAATGTGTGTAACATAGGGGTGTTGGAATACTGGCCTTAATGAAAGATGCTGTTCTTAGACTCTGTAGGTTACTCATATTATTAAATAACCACATCCATTCAGTGACAGGTCTAGGTCTTACAAGGAAAATATCTGGGACAAAGATTTTTATTGCTTACTTCTGTGGTTTGCAGTCACAGTGCAGTAGGGAGCCCCTGGTGGTCTAGTGGTTAAGGACGCAGCGCTGTCACTGCTGAGGCCCGGTTTTGATTCCTGGTCAGGGACACTCCCTGGGCAGATGGAGCTCGTTAGCCCTGTAAGGCAGTCCATCTACGTCCACCGTCCAAGCTCGCTTGGCCCCGGCAGACGAACCTTAGGATTAAAGGGTGTGCTCAGTTCCGCGCACACTGTGTCTCACCTAAAAAATCCAATGCGCAGGCTGGAAGGTGTGAAGACCTTCCCCAGGATCTTCACTCATGAAGACTGGCCATTATTATTATTATATAGTGCAGTGGGAGCTAATTCTTATTTGCCATTTATTTGTGATCAGCCATAAATTATAATCTGGAACAGTCAGAAATGTCTTTTCTAATAAGTATTTTCAGAACACATTAATAGTAGTCTTTGCTTTCCCCAAGTCATGTGGTCATTTGTTAATAGCAGGACATGATCCCACAGAGACCAATATGTTCTTTGTTCTGCTGTATCTTAGCATATACTTTTAAGCATTGTTACTTTTATGGGCGTTCCTGTCTTCTTGTTTGGCTACTATATTTTGGTTCACGTGCTTAGTAGGTGATTGTGTATTTTGCCTTTTAGAAAACAAATTCTGATAAAATAACTATATTCAGTTTTAAGTAGGAAAGGTCATAGCAATTCTATTTTAAAAGAAAAAACAGCAATGGAGATACTCACACGGCTTTCATGTGTTTGTTATTGTAATTTGATTATGTCTTTTCAGCCCTGGCCCTCCAGAGCGCCTCATTACCAATGATGTCCTAGTGGTAAGGTTCACCTATGTATTTATCTTGGAGTGACTTCTCCTTCATTTTGATTCTCTCTCTCCTCTTCTCTGTCAGAATACATCTGTAATTTTATAGAGAGAACAGAAACTACCATGGTAGAGAAGAGCATGGTGTGCATTATAAAGGAAAGATGTGGGACAGTTCCCATTTGTTAATGCTTAACTGTTGCCCTCTCCATGCAAAAACAGAAGCCGTGTTTCTTGAAGTCCTCAGATATTACAGATGTCAATATGTTGCAAAGCTGTTGTTTGTTAATGTCACTGAACCCCATATTTGTTGGTGTTTAAAGTGAAAACTGCTTGTGTTTCACATAATACAGTATGGCACTTGGTAGGCAAAATACAGGTTCTAAAAGGGATGAGTCTGTAGAAGACAGTAGTAAGTATTCAGTGTGCTTATGAATGGAATGATATGTAATGTAACACCTTTTTGGGAAATGAGTTTTTTAATGAAGAGTTATTTTAGTTGTTGAAACATAGAGCTCTGTTTTGGTATTAGTCAGCATGTGGTACATTACCTATCTCTTTGGGCTGGCCCTGCAGCTAAGGAGTACAAAGTACTTCATGCCAACCACTCCGAACCTGCTCATGGTTTCCAGATGCTAGCCCTTAGTACCCCTGAGGCAAAGTAACACATATTCTGTTGTTTCCCCCTCATTTTCTGTGTGAGGCATAAGAGCTGTAATGATTGGCATGCATTGTTCCTGAGATGACTTGAAAAACTGTCCTGGCATGAGTTATTAAAGGAGAACTGGATTGACTCAAGTGGAAGGAAGGGTGAAATAAATCCGTGATTTCCCTGCATCAGGGCTAGTAAGAAGATGCCATGTAGACTAATCACTGCCACAATACACAGAAATTCATCATCAGGTGTTTTCCCCCACCCTTCCTAAATAATTATTAGATATATGTGTAGCTGTTCGGGCAGCAGTGTGTTGTACAGAGTTTCATGATTTTGGGATAACTTGAATGGATTAACCGTCTATGACAACACACCACTGTATGGACAACCTGAAGCAGTGCAGCTGGGCTACTGTCCTGGGATAATGAGCTCTGAATTTACTCTTGTGCAGCTTGATTGCTTCCAGCACTGAGATCAGTTCAGTTTGCTCTGTATTATAGGAAGTGGTTTTCCTCATGATGCTTCATTATTTGCTGCAGATGTGGCATTTGCTATCTTCACCCTTTTCTACTCCTGTCTGTTACAGTCCCGTGAGGTTTGCTGCTTGGAAGTGCAAGTGGACATTAATGAAAGCAGGAAATATTTGAGAGGTATGGCGATTTCTCTGTAAACCAAGGACATGACCAAAGCAACCCTATCATAGTCATTCAGATCCAGAGAAAATAAAAATGTTCTAAATCATATATATATATATATATAAATATATATGTTCTAAATAATAAAACGTAATGCAGTGAAAGTCCCTGAACTGCCCCTTCAGTTGTAATGCTGATCTCTGTGTTTCACTAGAGGGTAAAAATCTCGTGCTTAGTGTGCCTGCCTCTCATGAGGGAACACAGAGGACTGAAGAGGACACAGATACTTTCTACTTCCATTGTTTGAAGGCTTGGGAGCCAATTCTAAAAGTCAGGCTGCAGGTAATGGGCATTATATGCTACTGTTGTTCATAAGGCTTATTTACAGTGTTACCAAAATAGCAAAGAACTGGATTGTTTCTATTCTGTGAATACAGCCCATGCTTTTTGTTTTGTATAGAAAGTTTCTGATAAGGAAGATGTCAACAGCAATTTAAGTGACACCTTAACAGTACCACTGAAATTTCTCCCTGTCGGACATAAAGTGAAAGTAACTCTCCCTGTAAGACACGTAAGTGTTTCACAATTTATATGATCTTTTGGAGAGAAGAGTAGAAATAACCCTCAGTATTTAACACCATAACATTAAAAAAATTAATTTAGTAAATCATGAGTGAGAATTCTGGGCTTTCTATGAAAAAGGTTAGTTTTCTTAGAGGTACACAATTTTTTTGTCAATAAAATCAATAATTGGGAATTCATCCTGGCCAGTTTGAGGTGTATTTCAGACCAATCTCTGCTGTACTTTTACAGTTAAAGGAGAATGTTTGACACCCCTAGCAAGGTTTTGGGATGCCCTACTGTTTTTTATGAAGCCTGGGTGGCTATCTCAGTTTACAGACCCAAATTTTAGATGCCTAAAGTTAGATGTGTTGAATCATGCCCTCAGAAAACAATGCTGCCATTTTCTTCTAAGTGCACAGTCGTGATGGTAACTGGTGCAGAGATACAACTCTAAGTTGCTTTAAAAGCAGTAGTAATATTGCCATGTGGCCAGATCAATCTGATAACAATAGCCAGACATCCTTTTCCAGACCTTGCAGCAAATGAGAAGCAAAAACAGGAGAAGAAGAATTTCCCTAAATATTCAGCAACCTTTCCTGTAACGAGAAGGGAGAATGAATGTTTGTTTTGCCACTAGTGATTCCCCACCTCTCTTTTAGGACTACCTTTTACCTCTAGCTTTTTGAAAGCATGAGGTGACTTTTTCTTTTTCTATCCTTCTATCACTGTCTTTATTTGGCTGCTTTTCTTCACCCTCGGGGATGTTTCAGTGCAAGTTTTACTGTGTGGCACTGAATGCAGCCAATGCATTTGGGTGCAGAGGGTGGCAATGTGGTACTGCTGCTGGGTTAGGATGGTTCAGGGAGGTGTGTTCACAGCAAGGAAGAAATCCTGTTTCACAGCTTGTTCATCTAGCCACTTTGACCCCTCCTGCTTCTTTTACTTCTCTGTAAAATATGCTTGACATTTAGTTGCTTTCCATCTCTTTCTTGCTACAGTGTGTTTTTTTTTGGTTTTTTTTTTTTTTTTTTTTTTTTTTTAAAGTATGCAGGGTGGTAGTGGTGGGATATTCCAGAAGACACTGAAAATTTGGATTTCAAAGCTTCTTTTTCTCCCGCTCATTCATGTTCCTGCTGTTGTTTCTTTGTTTACAGAACGTGCCACTGCAGCTGTACCTGCAACTTAACGATTGGTAAGAGGAATGTTTTATTTTTCTCTACAGGTTTTATTGCTCTTTGAACTGTGAAATCTAGAACAGAGTATCTTTTATTTAGATACAAGGAATGCACAAGACTAGAGACAAAATATAACAAAACTCACCAATAAAGAGTCACCACAATAGATCAAAGTTAGATGCCCTTAAGGCAAAGGAGTCACACCAAGATGCAAAAGAAATGATGAGTTTCAAACAGTGAGGAACTTAGTCATTGAGTGTTCTTTGCATCAAAGAACCAAAGACTGAGATTGAAGGCTTCTTCAAAAGGGACACAGGAAGAAGGAAAAGGAAATTTGAAATAAGCAAAACATCCAGAGTCCATACATTACTCAAACCACACAGGTACTCAGAAGACAATAGACTTGTGGCTCTGGTGATATCAGTAGGAAGAAGTATAAGCTAGGAAAGACAAAATGTTACATTGTAAAGTAATGAGTCAGACAACAAACAAATAAAAATTATTTGCATATCTTTATCTTTGCATTGAATATCTTTGTGTGTGCCCATGAACCTTGTTAGGTTCAAGACACCCTTTGCTCAGAAATGATTTGAAGCAGAAATAGAAAGGACTCAGTTTACAAAGCTACTGAAAGACACCTTTCTCTTTACATATTTGCTCTCCTTAGTTGACAGTAAACTTTACACTGAAACATCAGACAATAAGGATACTGCATAGAAGCAAAGCAGTTGATTTCCTTGAAACTGGAAGATGCATTTCTGTTCAAACGCGAACAAGGAATCATGAATTTTAACGACATTTAGGAGACTGCAGTTGCTGAAAATAAGTCCATATGCGTTTTAAACACCAATCCCATGCCTCTGGGTTTGTTTATATTTCAGCACAGAAAACCTAGATATACGCTTTGGGTACGATCTGTGCCAAGAAGAGCAACAGTTCTTGCAAAAAAGGAAGAGAGTGGTTGCCGGTGCCCTGAAAAGGGTTCTTCATCTGAAAAGAGATCTTCATGAACACGAGGTCTGTGAATTGGAATCCAAGCACGGGGTGTGGGTCTATTGAATTAGAATTGGCACAAGTCCCCACAAAATTTCTTGTAGTTTTTGCATGTTGCTGACAAAGCCGTAGATTTGATTGGTAGCAGAAGTTCTCAGTGTGACATACCCCCTACTCATGTAAAATTTCAGCTCAGCTATTCATGCCTCCATTCTTTTCAATGGGCCAAATTCCCAAGGACATAATATGCCACTCTTCAAAGCCAGAGTTTCAATGCTGTGATGCTGTGGGTCAGCAATATATAAGGTATTGTGTTAGAAGTAGCCTAGCCAGACCGCCCAAACCAATAGGAAAACAGTAGTACTGGAAATTCACCTCACATAGATATTTATTAATTTATTATATTATTGTAATGTCCCTTCTTTAGGCTTATCTTTTTATTTTTCATTTTCGAAACGCTTCTCACAAAAAGTCAAAATTCTTTGGGGTGAAGAAAGAACACTTTATAACAAACTGAAGTATTTTAGTTGCCAAGATCCAGGGTGAATTTTTAAGGGAAAATTTATTTTCTTATTGAAATTATATTTGTTGAAGGAAAAGATGCTGTCCAAAGAATCATTTTGGGTTTTTTGAACTGTGCTAGGTTAAAAAAATTTCCTTAATCCATTCTTAGTTGCACTTATTGCAATTTTTTGTTATTTTTAATAAAATCATATCATTATCTATTAAAAATCATTGCAATTCCAATTACAAAGAGCAAGGATAGGAAGGAGAGTTAAAATCATTGTGTATTGAAACTCGTCCAAGCTTTGGGATTAAGAAAATCCACTGAGTATCTGGAGGTTAATTGAAAGAAGGTACTGGTAAAGACGGGCTAAATGTTGATTTAATTTCATTGTCCTCCAAAGAAGTCTGCTGAGGAAATTCTACGAGCTGTAAATAGACTTTTCCAAGTAGGCAAGGGAGTAACTTTGTGAGGATAATACTTATGTTTTGAACAGGTCCCAGTAATAGCTGTTATGGCAACAGGCGGAGGTCTCAGAGCAATGTCGGCAATGTTTGGCCACCTCTTAGCTCTTCAGAAACTGAATCTGTTGGACTGTGTTACCTATGTCACTGGGGCTTCTGGCTCAACATGGTGAGTATAGAAAATGAGGTTTGATTGGGATGACTGTGACTACATTTCCACACAGTGAGAGAGATGCATCTCTTTTAAAGACTTACTTTGTTAACAAGTGAACATAACTGCCTGGTGAAGCTCTTACTGTTGTTTCTCAATTATAACTTCACCTTAGGCTTACTGATTCTCTTTGTTGATTAAAGTGATTGTCTAAATATAGCAATTTTGCAAAATCATCTAAATAAATGGTTGATTTTCTCACATTTCTGTTGCTTAGGACTCTAGCAGACCTGTATGAGCATGCTGACTGGTCACAGAAGTCTCTAGAGGAGCCACTTAAGGCCGTGAAAGAAAAAGTGACAAAATGCAAACTCAATCTTATGTCTATAGACCATCTGAAGTATTACCACAAGGAACTCACTGAAAGGGCAAAAGCAGGACATGTGTCATCTTTTACAACTCTGTGGTCACTTGTTCAGGAAATGTTCTTACATGAACGGGTATGTACATGGTCCTGCCTAACAAACATCCAGTGGAGAAACATCCACTCATTTTCTCTAGAGCTTTACTCTTTGAGAGCATGATGTAATGTGTGTAACAAATCCAAAGAGACTGAGGCATCCCAGTGTGATTTGTAAACTATGACAGAGGATCTTGTAGCCAGGATTTTCCAGAGTAGATAATGGTTTGGAGGTGCCTCTGTACTAGGGTACTCAAAAGCTAGCAACTTCAGGAGGCAAACTTTCAGAAAGAGCTGAGCAATTCCTGTACCTACCACCCTGAAAAGTCAGATCTTTTAAAATATGTTTATAATTTGACACTTAAGAGCTAGAGTAATCTGTCCTCATGTGAACGTTGATCTCAGCCTTAGTAAAGATCTGTGGGATGCAAACAACCAAGGCACTTAGATATTCTAATGAAGAAGTTACTAGGTATCAAAAAGGCAACCAAGAAGGAAAGCTCAGGAACTTGAAGGAAAAGGTCTCATATTAAAATGTGACTCACAGATTCCTCTGTGTTGTAAAATATCTGTTATCAATTGGTACTTGGGTAGATTGTGTCAGTGTTATGCTCTTCCAGAGGTTTACTATGTTTGGGGTTTTTTTCTCATTTATTAGCCAAGAAAGTACAAACTCACAGACCAGCGCAGGGCATTGGAGCATGGACAAAACCCGTTGCCTTTCTATGCAGTCCTCAATGTGAAAGACGAGAAGTTTGGTACTTTCAAATTTAGAGGTAAATATTCCTAGAGTTCCTTCTGATTCTGGGTATGGACTAAAGAGAATTTGGAGTGAGGGGGTGTGTGTGTGTGTGTGTAGAGAAAAAAAGGGGAATACATCTGTTACTTGCCCTGATTCAGTAGTCATCTTTTAATAAAATTTTTGTCTTTTTTACAAACTGCTGGGTTAGAAAGAGCAGGTCTGCTGGGTAACATCCTCAGTCATAAACAGGACATTTCTGAAAATGTAGGGTGAAGTCCTACAGACATTGAGTAGAAATCCTACTACAGACATTGTGAGTGAGTGTGGGCAAATCATCTGATCTTTTTCTGCCTCAGTTCCACACCTATAAAATGGCTTCGATGCTTCCTTATTTTCTAGAGGTGCTGGGAAATGTAATTGTCACTTCCCTAAATACTACACTGATAAAGGTATGAAAATGGACTACGATTGTTGTAATATGACACTCCTTAAATGGACACAGGCTACGTTAAAGAAAGGGTATTAAAATGAGAAGATTCTGGAATGAAAAAGCAATTAGTGCTTACATTTGGTTAGGTTTGTGGCTACTGTTGTACTGCAATGCCTGTACAGGAAAGCTTGAGTCAGGAAACTTCATGACCATGCCCACATTGTGATTCTTTCTAGTTTTATGCTGATGTGCCTTCAGGCTGCTTTGTTATATCATGTAGACTGGCAGGTTTGGGTTAGCTTTCATGCCAGTTATCCCTTGCAGTTTAGATTACACTTGCATGTTGTGCAGTTGATGCTCTTGATTTAAAGAGGCAAGTGGGATGCCAGAATCTTTATATAGAAATAGATATTTAAGCTTTTGAACCGAATGTTAGACTTTTTTCTGAGGTGAAAAGGCTAGATCCTTTGTTATGCAAATCATCTCTCAGTTTGTATGAAGGTATATGGTGCAGCTTAAAGTACAAAGCTATGGATAGTACCAGGCTGCTGAGACAAGCAAGATCCATGGAGCTTGTGGATAGTTTTGTCTGCAGAGGAAGGTTTTGTTTTCTTAGTTTTGTTACAGTAAACATGCCATGTGTCAATTCTTTTGTAGAGTGGGCAGATTTCTCGCCTTATGAGGTAGCCATACCAAAATACGGAGTCTCCATTCCTTCAGAATATTTTGACAGCAAGTTCTTCATGGGAAGGCGAGTGAAGAAGCTGGCAGAATCTCGGATCTGCTATCTGGAAGGTGACCTAACAGTACAATGTAGTTAATCATGATACTAGCTAGCCACTGGCCTGTGTACAACACTCCTTGCCAGCAGGTCTGCTCTAGTCTCGATTCAATGGGCTTTTTACCCCCTTTGTACACTTCTGCTCTTTGTAAAGCTTCTTTCTTTCTCTCCTCCCTTCTAACCTGAACAGATTTTGGAAAGCTGTAGCATGATTCCCCTTACATTTTCTAAACCAAACAAGATGGTGGAAAAGGCAAGTTGAGGAAATAATAAGCCTTCCTTCCCTGAGCACTCATCAACTCTTCAAGTTCATAAACTATATTTCTAGACTATGCATTACTGGGGTAGAACTGGAGAGATGAGAAAATAAAATATGTCATCTAAAACAACCCACAAAGGTGGGAGCCACCTGAGCTTTGTGGATTGAGAATGATGTCAATAATCTTCTTTGCCCATAAGGATGAAGGAAGCCTTTTAACCTTGAACAGCTACCTTGACTGGCCATTCTGCCAGTAAAGGTAAAGAAAAGGGTAAAAACAGCTAGTCAGAGGAACCCATGTGTCCAGGCAGATTTTAAATCCTTGCAAGAGTTGTAGTTTTCATACGAAAAACAGGGGTCCAGTGGAGACAAAAAACATATTTCTCTGACTGTGAAGTCTGCTAAAGATTGAATTTGTTCCTCATGTAAATACCTGGCATGGGGCTTAATGACAAAGAATAGTTCTTTCTTTTCCAAAAGGAGACTCACACATGGAGCCAATTCTATTTTGATCCTGGACCTGTTGCACTCCACAGAAAAAAAAACAACCCTGAAAGGAAAAAATGGATCTTAGATCAATTTAAAAAATAAATTGATTTAAAGAAGGCCCTGATGCTTCACCATGCTTTCAAAGTTTGCTTTCTCTCAAAGCTACACAGTAAACACTCTAAAATATCATTTGAGTGATTGATACCTCTTGTTACTCTCTACTATGCAGTGAATGGTCTGGATGTAGTTACCTCTTAAAAAAGAGCACTGAAGTGCTGACACCATTAATTTTAAACTCTGTGAGACCTACTGCTTAAGCGGTGTTATGACAGGGTCTGTTTATGTGGGCCAGTAATATGAGGCATGGATACTTGTAATAGTCAGTGGTTAACTTGTAGTAGGGCAGTATTTTCACCATGTGGTTTGGCTTGCAGGTCTTTGGACAAACATCTTTACTAGGAATTTGCTGGATGGCTTGTACTGGTCCTCAAATTCAGATGAGTTCTGGGAACGATGGGCTCAAGATATGGTAGATATAGGTAAGAGTTAAAAAATCAGCTTTTTTTTTTTTTGACCAGACAATACTTCCTATTCAGGAGTTTAAGAAAGGTACACTGTTGGTGCTTTTCATGAATAATCCCTCACATCACTATGTGATGTTTTCTTTTTTTTCTTCTTCCCCTCCCCTCCACTCCTCTCCCTTTCCCCTCCCTTCCCCTCGAGGGAAAATTCATGCTAGTTACAAATGTTTTTCATTTCAAAATTCCTCCTGCTCTGTTATATGACTCCACCCATGACTGCAAATGAGAAGGGTGGCTTTTACTTGTGGGCAAAAGTACAAAGCCAGCATGTCATTTGAAAGAGCAAAAGACAAAAGCTGTGGTTGCTTTACAGAAAACCAAATATCTCTTTGTTTAAATGCTATGGCTCATGTGCACATGTTTTCCAGGAGCCTGCAAGAAACAGGGAGGAGAGGGACCCACAGAAAGACAAGAAGGGCAGCTAGCCAGTAAAGAGCAGGTTGCTGATATTTTTTTCCTCTATTTCATAGTTTCTTCTCTATTTCAGAAAAACATTCGCCTGAGGATGATATCACTGTCATCGAGCCTCCATCCTGTTTGTCAGGGAAGTTGTATGAAATGTTTCAGGACATTATGACCAAGCGCCCACTACTGGCAAAGTCTCATAACTTCCTGAGAGGCTTAGAATTTCATAAGGATTATATCCATCAGAAAAAATTTATTGAATGGAAAGGTAACTGCAACAAAGAGTTAGCTGCATTGTGCAGGTAACATCTCAGATTTTTTTTTTTTTTAGACTTTGGAAAACTCACATTTAGAGATATTTTTTACAGGGTTTGGAAATCTGTTGAGGTGAAACTATGCTCACAGTGTCTGTTGCTTTAGGGAAACAGGCTAAAATTAACTAGTCCATGGGCTGCTCTTTCACTTCTGGAAGATATCTGCAATTTGTGTCAAAACATGCTCTTCTACAGGAAGTTTGCCACTCTGCGTAGGTACAGTAGTCAAAAGATTCATGAAAGGCAGAATCTTTTGAGGTCAAGACACAAAGGTAACACCAGAAGCATAAAATAGCAGGTTATTATGTGGATCAGATGAAGGAAAGGATTGGTTGCAAGCCTGTTGGTTGCCCATGTGTCTTGTATTTCTGCCTGATGATTTATCCATCCAGAGACCTCTCTTTAATTCATCAGACACAGAAGTACCAAGATCCTGTTACAGAAAGTTGAAATCACATATGGTTAGACTGTATATATTAAACAAATAGAATATGTAGACTTGATGTATAAATGGAACAGCAATTTTCTATGGTCTGTGTCCTGCAGGCAGGCAAAGTAAACAGCCATCATAATTTTATCTCAAAATCTAAGAAACAATCTGTGAAATGATAGCAAGGTGATGGAACTGAGGTTTTGTGGATCAGAAACCTTCCTATAATCCCACCACCCTCATTTATTCCATGAACAGGTAGCAGTGTGGGAGGACGAGTTCTCTGCCTCCTCTGAGGCTTTCTCTCTGGCAACTTGTGTTTCCTTTCCGCTGTTTTATGCAAGTTACAATGTGCTTTGCCCCTCTCTTCCATTGCTACAGGGTTTGCTGACAGTGGCGAGAGGTGGTGGTGCTTTTTGTGGATTAAGGCAAAGCCCATAGTGGGCAATCTGCTTTCAGAATGTTCAGTAAGCCAAAAGTCAGTGTCCTAAAAGAGTCTGCTCGAGACAGCAAATGAGAGAAGGAGGAAACATGTAGCATAAGAAGGGTGGGTGAGAGAAGGAGCAAGCAAGTAGCTTAAGAAGGTGGATGAAGGATGAAATTGTCAGTCAGTAAATGTTAAAAAAAGAGCTTTCCTTACATTTGCTGATTATCAATTTTAAAGACAAATGGGTAGAAGCAGATTTCAAGGAGGATTTTGAGGAAGTGATCATAGGAACACTAAAGATTATCTCAGGCTAGACAATCTACAAATAAAGTAAAATATGTAGAAAGCATGAAGTCTGGAGTGGGAAAAAGGAAACTGAAAGCCTGGAGTGAGAAAATTAGCATATTTTCTATCTTCTTTTGGCTGCCTGCATAGGACCAAGCTAAACCATAGGAGCAAGAGGAGATGTCAGGTCTGTGAGCAGAAATAATAGTCTTGTGGTAGGTGAAGTCTCCAGAATATAGCTTTGTTTTAAAGGCTTCCTTACATCTGAGGTTATCTGACAGATTAAAGCAAGACTTTAAATGCCTAGTTTTCCTGGTGAGACATTTCAGAACTAATACCATGGAATAAGTGTAATGCATTTACAGTAGGGTTCAGACTTTCAAGGGAATTCCTGAGACAGTACTTCTTTAAAGTCTCTATTTGCATGTGGAAGAAGAGATTCTCACAAGGAGATGCCTACTTGTAGTTCACATATCCAGCCAGGAATAAATGCTGCATATTTCCATCTCTGTGATGAGAAAAAAAGGGTAATGTAATTTCAACTAAAAATTTTCACTGGACCAAAGAAAAGTAAAAAGTTCTGTTTCTTCTGTGAGGGACTGCAAGCAAATGTCTCTCATGACAGCAGAATCTGTGAATTCTCAGCAGCCTCGAATGCTAGAATAAGCACATTTTGTAAAGACCTGACAGTGAGGGAATGGAAAAATTATGAGTTATTACTTCAAGCTGCTGTGAAACATTCCAGGCTATGCAACAAGCTAGAGTTACTCTGCACGGTTTAAATCAACACTACAGAATGAGGCCAAGGAAGCAGAGAGGTTGAATGAATTGAAATGCTGCAGTATTTCTTTGATCAACAGTTTCTTAAAATGCCTAAACATAATAATTTAAGGCTCAAGTGTTCTGCTCTGGTCTTTGCTACCTCATTTTGTGAACTTGAGAAACACCCTTAAGCCATTATTTGGATATTTAAAACCATTGCAAAATGTTTCCTGTTTCATGGGACTAGAAGAGTACTAAGGGAACAATAGAGGACTTGCTGTCTACAGGGCAAGTTGATGAGGTTGCTAGCAGAGAAATAATAGCCTAGTTATCAGAAATTGGCTTTAGATCTCAACTTACCTGTTGGTGTAATCCCCTTTTGTCTCCTATAGTCATTAATGTGAGGTTTGATTAAGTCAAGCAGTATTTTGGTATGTTGGTAGGGGATACTGTGTGCATGATGTGGTATTTTTTTGCAGATAATTTATATGAGATCACTGAAAGCAGATTGAAGTCAGATTTTTCAACATGGGAGAGGAGCCTAACCCTGAGAATACAAAAGCAAAAAAAAGAGCAATGCAAACATGCAGTGATGTATTGCGTTTGTTAGCCTTGTTGCTACACTGTGAAATTGTTTTTGTTGTTTACATTTTTCCCAGTTCTTAGGGGGAAAAAAAATCTGTTGAAGTCTGTATTCTGTGAAAAATGACTCCCCAGAGCAGCTGTGAGGTCAGTGGAGTCTGTGTATCACCTGTCCTCTTCCTGGCTGCCTCATGGCCTGCCTTTGTGAGTGTGTCTGGGAGAGTGTGATACCAGGCCAGATGGGCCCAGATGTGCAGTTTGAAGGGCATGCTTCCCAGGCCGTGTTTGTGGGCTTGTGTTATGGAGGGAGGCGACCCTGGTCTTGAGGGCAACCAAGGGGCTGCCCTTAAGAGGTAGCACAGACAGAATTACTCACTCCTTCTTCCCTAACAGTGCACCACTAACTATATTCAAAATGTTTTTCAGACACTGTACTGGATGCTTTCCCTAACAATCTGACACCGCTGCAGAAATATCTTTGTCTGATAGATGTTGGCTATTTCATCAACACCAGTGGTGCAGCACTTTTCAAGCCAGAGAGGAATGTAGATGTCATTATATCCCTTGATTATGGTTTGGGGAATGTGTTCAAGGTGAGAAGATTAACTTACTCTGTTCCTTGCAACTCTGGTAAAATTATTCTTGTCTATTAAAACTTCAAAGTAAGTGGCTGTCTAAATCTTGATCATGTATTCAAGACCAAACCAGTCACTGTATCTTGGAGGAGGAAAGAAACTTCCTTCAAGAACAGAACTATAGAAACTGTTAGGCTCTTTTCTCTATAGTGGATTACAGCATACACTTTCTAGGATCCTCAGGGAATTGTAGTAACAGTTGTTTGCTGGAGACATGCCCTTGGTCTCTCCTGGTCTGTCATGACAAATTCTAAGTGTGGTTTTGGGTCATTCTCTTGAGCTTGTAAAAAGCATTATAGAGTGATAAGAGGCATCATCTGACTTGTGGTGAATCGCAGCCAAAAGTAGGGTTGTACTGCAGCTGCTTTGGACTACACATTCATTTCAGAGTGATTCTAGGGAATGAGTTAAGATGCCATAGTATTTCTAGGATACCTGGGTAAACATGATTCTTCGCTTAGAGCTTTAACTCCATGACATTCTGTGTCCACAGCAATTAGAGATGACATACAAATATTGCAAGATACAAAATATCCCGTTCCCCAAAGTGGAGCTAAGTGAAGAAGAAAAGAAGAATCCAAAGGAATGTTATATCTTTTCGGATGCTGAGGACCCCAGAGCACCCATAGTAATCCATTTCCCCCTGGTGAATGACACCTTTAAGAAATTCAAGGAGCCAGGTAAATTAAGTCAACAAAACTATGTACTGTGCTCTACCCCTGGTATGCTTTCACTGATGACAGCCTGAAAAGCAACCTCCGTACACCTGCTGGTCATTCTCCATTTGCAAAGTATGGAGGACAGCCCCAGGAAACTCAGTCCCAGGAAACTCAGCGCCACACAGTGTTGGAAAGCATTGCCAAGAGTGGGTGGGTCTTCAGTTTTGTGAAGAACAAACAAACAAACCAGCCCCTGGAAAGCATCTGAATGTTTAATGAATGCAAAATGCCAAGCTCACTGCAGTGCTCTGCCACTGCACAGCAGGTCGAACACTGGGCCTCCTCTCTGGCCCTGTTGCTCTGCTTGGAAGAGAGGACCATGAACCACTTGTAGTGGTCACCTGCTTGCACCCAGCTCAGGAGCAGGTGGAATGGCTGCCTGCTGAGAGAGCATGTGGTGCTCTGTCTGGCCCAGTGATTAACGCAGGTAGTGCAGAATTGGTGGAGGCAGTAAGGCAAAATTCCAAAATTCTATTGTGGTTATAAGTGGGACCACAGCAGAATGGGTGTCTCTGAGGCAGCATTTGGAGAAGGGGAGGAACAACAGCAAAACATCTTAAGTAAAGGTCCTTTTCTGCTCTGATATTCACCGATGCTCAGTGAATATGTGCAGTGAGAGCTAACCAAGAAAACCACATTTAGAAACTCTATGGATGAAAAGAGGAGATACCCTGTAGAGGGAACTAGGCTTGTTCAGTGAAGGCTGGAGATGGTCCAAATGGCAGTGTGTGTTGAGATCCGGCCATTGAGCAGTGGCTGGCAGGTAAAGAAGGTGAGGTTTTTGGAATCTCTCTGAATGAAAGATAGATGAGATAATGCAGAGCAAAGCAGCTGCTGCAGCTTCTCAGTGCTCCAGGCCCAAGTTGGTGAGCTATGATGCTCACCTGCATGTCTCTGAGCAGTTGGTGATTCATCCATCAAGCTGACAACCAGCAACTGATGTGGGTGGTTGGGGGAGGAGGGTGCTTGGCAACCTGGTTTTGTGGATTTCAATTTTAACAGTGGAGCTTTTTGTTTCTAGGTGGATGAGAGACACCTTGTGGGATTGGGTACTTTTTTCTTGTTTTTAGCAATTTAAATTCTAAAGAGACTCAATTTGTGAAGTTCTCATTTACAATGCAAGTATTATAGACTGTATTTGTGTTACCCACATCCAGATAAAGCTGCATCTGCCTCAAGCACACAAAAGCAAAGTCTCTCTGAATATTGGGAGGCTCAATGTAGGCACATTGGATATTTTAATACAGCCATTTCTACTGATAGCCTGTGCCCAAGACTATGATATCACACTGCCCAGAAACCACTAGGTTAGACTAAAACCTGCTATGTCTCAAGCAAAATTCATGTCATTTCATGAACTTCTGGTTGACATCATAAGGAATATCTCAGCAGTCTTTATAGTCCTGCTGACAGTCCTCTCAT
Organism: Myiozetetes cayanensis; assembly: GCF_022539395.1. NCBI lineage: Eukaryota > Metazoa > Chordata > Aves > Passeriformes > Tyrannidae > Myiozetetes > Myiozetetes cayanensis. Next base: position 36,126,610 of record NW_026087853.1, on the reverse strand, counting down.
ATTACATTTGTGTTTTGGGCATATTTGGTTCAGACTGCAAGGAGATAGACAAATCCCTCTGCTGAGGGATTTTCAGGATGGAGCTTTAGCAGGAGGGGAGGAAGGAGTGGCTGGGAAAACTGAACAGGAATGGCTCTTTCAAGCTGTGGGGTGGGTTTGTAGTATTTCCTGGGGGTTGTTTTTAACAGTGGGTTCTGCCAGGTAAATCAGTCCCTTACAACACCATGTGTTTAGTACTCCAGATTCAGCTCACTGTGGTGGTTTTTGTCTTTCTCTGCAGGGGTAAAGCGTGGTCACTCAGAGATGGAAGAAGGCAAAGTAAATCTGGAGAACAGCTGCTCACCCTACTACCTCATTAGGCTAATCTACTCCTCCGAAAATTTTGATAAACTTGTGAACCTGAGCAAATACAACATCCTCAATAACAAAGACCTGCTCCTCCAGGCAATCCGGAGTGCTGTAGAACGGAGGAGAATGCACAGGACTGGGAATGTCTCCAGCTACTCTGGATACCCCTAGGCTGGGTTTTTGCACTTTTTCCTACTGAAGGCTATGGCAGCACATTGCAACACATCACAGTCACATTACAACACATCACAGTGTTCATTATTTGCAGAAAACTGAGGAAACATGTACATTTCTCATCTTGCCTTGTTCAAGCTCCTAGCTTTCAAAAGGGTTTATTTAATCTTATCTTAGGTTTTCAGCCCACAAGAGCCTCACACTGTGGTCTTACTTGTTAAGAAATTAAGGTCCTGGTTACCAGAGACCTCTCAGGATCTCCCTGATATTATATCAGATGGTAGTGGTGCTAGATAGTTTTTTGTATGTGCCTGTCCTTTCAACTCTGAGCCCATTATTGGTGTCTTTTCAATGCTTCATTACAAACCAAGTCCTGGCCATTTGCATTCAGTAATGTCCAGATTTTCAGATAGGCTGAGCAACTAGAATTTGCACTGAATTGGTGGGCTCAGCTTTGAAGTCAGGCCAAAGAGTCATGCGTATATATGTGAACAATGACCAAACTGAAATGTGGACAGTCATGCTCTGTCTGGCCAATTCCCTTTGCTAATTTAGAAGTTACTCCTTTTTTCTGTTCCCCTTCCAGAGCTTGGCACAGAAATGCTGCTCCAAACTGCCACAAAAGGGGCATTTACATTTCAAGGAGAGATGACGTTAGCTGCAGTGAGTGAGTACGGTTCTTTTGAGTGTTGGCTGGAGGAAAAGTTCTGAATAAAGCATGAGTAGTTGTATTGATTTATACCAGCAGTGCCTTTATGCATTAAAACATCAAGAGCCTGAAACAAACTTATGATAGCAGAAGTTTGAGAGGAATAATTACCATAGACTCAAGTCTATTAAATAATCATGACCAAGCCATAAGCTGATGCTCCTTATGGATGTAAACTGAATGTACGACAACATAACTCACTAACAGAATGCATAGCCACTGTGTTCTCACACTCAGAAGACTTTTACCTTTTACAGTCTTCTATCCCTTAGAGCAGGTAAAGTATTTTTAAAAGCTGCTACACAAAATAGAGTACAACTAAGAAAAAAAAGGAAATTCTCTATCACATCTCCTTTTTGGAGGAAAAAATTTGGAAAAATGACACCTAGTTTTCATTTGCTTTGGAGTGCAGTGAGAGATTTTTGCCTTGAACTGGGAGCTTGGAACATCTTTATGGCATTCCACCATATTAAAAAGATGGCAGAGAAGGATGCTGACCAATATAGAACAGAGCTCCACAAAAGTCAGAGGAGTTTGCACACTTCTCTAACACTGAAGGATTTGGACCTGCTTCTGCCTTGTTTATTCCGAACACAGCATATTCATCAGGAACCTCCAAGGAAAATCTTACACATTTCTTCCATGTTGGAAATTTACTTGAGATCTAGAATTATTTTACTTGAAATCCAAAATTAGACAAAGAAAGAGCAACAGGGTATATGCAGGCAGTAGTCAAGCTCAAAGAGAGAGCATTTACAAAGACTTCATTGCCTGAACCCTGCATCTATTAAATGCTGCTAATGCAGTGGCACTGAGTAAGCTGTAGCAATATTCCTTGTACAATGCTAATTTCCTGAGCTAAAGAATATCATGCAAAACCTGAGGAGTAGTAAAAGCTGGAATGCAACTGCACAGCTGAATTCTGGCCATGAGAAGTTAAGAACTAATGGGATACCAGCTGCAAGAAAAAAAGAAAGAACCATTTTGAGTTGAAAGGTGAGATGGCAACAGGGAACTATCATCTCAAAAAGAGAGTCCTACCAGCAGGATCTGTTACGTTCGCATAGGAGAGCAGCACATCCTGGTACAGTATTTCATGGCACATGCAAATTTTCATGCTCCTCTGGCTGATCATATAAAGAAACCCCTCCCTATAACCTGCTTGCACAGAACAAAAACTAATCCATCATGACTGTGGAGAGGCTGTGTGCTCCCATGTCCTGGTGCACCCTGATTCACCCAGGCTCCGCAGACATTTGGTGTTTGACCCCCTGCTTGCCCCGGCTGGAAAGGATGGACAAGAAGTGAGTGACACCATCATGCTGTCCATCTCATGTCTTTGCTGCTCTTGAGACATCAAATTATTGCTTACACTTTCCAGCATTACACTATTACACAGGAGCTGCAGAGGTTTGAGCTGGAGGAGAGGGCTGGGGGCTGAACAGTTAGGGGGGAGTCCCAATAACAGCAACTGATGATATTAGCTAGGTAGTTGTGGGTGGGGAAGGTGGTGTGACTCTCCCTTTGCCAGGAGAACTGTCACCAAAGTTTGTGCCAACACTTAAAATCAATTTGGGGACTGCTACTCAATTTTGCAGCTGGAGGCACAGACAAGCATATTCCCATTCATTTCCTTGGGGCCCCATGTGGTACCACTGTAGCCTTAAATGATACTAGTTTTATCAAATATATTTTTGTATTTCAGGGCCTGAAATTATGTGAGGGCTCTATCATTGCCCATCAGAGTGCCTTTTTGTTTTATTTTGGTTACTTTTTTGGTTTTGTAACATGATGTGGATGTGACACATGGGAACATGTTTAGTGGTGAACTTGGCAGTGCTGAGTTAATGGTTGGACTCGATGGTCATAGAGGTCTTTTCCAACCTAAATGATTCTATGATTCTATGACATTAAGGGAGTACATTGCTGGCTTGATGGTGTGGCAGAAGGACCTGGAGGGCATTTGTGAGGGCAAGGGCTGCTGGAGAACTCTGTGCCAGGTGTAGGTCCCTCCACCCTGCAGTCTTGTCTGTGCAGCTTGTTGGGAAGTAGTAGCTGGTACAGGCTGTCTCTCAAAGCACACCTGAGCTGTGGTTCACAGCATGGTGATTTGCACAGCCCCAGACCCACAGAACTATAGGGCAGAGTTAAGTGACATAAGGCTGATCAGTGACCTGTGCTCTAGACTGGTCCTTGGTCTTTGTTCTCTTTCGGTATATATCGAGTCTAAGGGTTTCCAAAATGTTGTGTGTTTGTTCCCCAAAGGTTGTAGTTTTGCTTTTTTGCCTTGGCCCCATTCTTGCCTGGCCTTGTGCCACATGCTGTCCTGTGACTGAGCAGAGTGCATGCAAAGCAAAGCAGGCACTTCCAGGAGAAATCTGTTTATCTGTGCCTCACCATAAAAAGGCATATGACATGCTTATAAACCAGGCATTGATAGTCTGGTGTTATGTTTGAATGCTTAATAACTGAAGATGAATGCATGCCTGCCAAAAACTCACCCGAAAGGCACCCCAGATCAGTACTCCCTGATGAACATTTTGCTGGATAACCCCCACAAATACAGAGCTTGCTATCTGCTGCCAAACACAAAGGAAACAAAAGTTTGTTCTTATGACTGCTAGCTGTTCTTCAGAGAAATTGCTTGCTTGTGTCTTTAAACCATTTAATAATATATGAATTAAAATATAATAATATATTAATTAAAAATAAAATATTGTGAAGGAGCACCAGACCCATGAAACTTTATGCACTTAAACACAAGACAATGTTTTTTTCCACTTGTATTAGCACTATTTACTGCTAAATGCTTGCTGAGAACTTCATGGGGCATTTACTGCTTTCAAGAGTGGATAGAAAAATCTGGGAGAAGATCTTCAGCTTTACAAAGGCATGGAAAACCTTGGAAAAAGTGGAACCAAATCTGCCTCCTGTGGTAAAACCCTTTTCAGTAGAACGGCACAAGACAGGGTAAAGAGATATCTCTACTGAGCCACAACCAAGGCACAGCTTTGTTTTGCCTCTTGGTGATTTGACCTGTGTGTACAGAAGGCTGCCTTTCTTGATAACTTTGCTGTTATCAATTAAATGGTAAGTTTAATATACTTAAGCTTTTTTTTAAAAAAAAAAAAAAGCAGGTTTTTTGGTTTGTTTTGGTTTTTTGTTTGGTTTTTTTTAATATAAAAGCAGCTAAAAATGATCAACAATAATGAAAATGCATCAGTTTCCCATTTCTTTCATGTGCTGTGTTTGGTTTTTTTTGTTTGTTTGTTTGTTTGGGTTTTTTGTGTTTTTTTTTTTTGGGGGGGGTTGTGTATGTGTGACAGGCAGCAGCTCCAACTGAGGTACAGCAGATGAGAGAGCTGGACTAGCAAAAAAAAAAAAGAAATTATTAGATCACCTTGTTGGATGCAAGTGACTGATCTGAATTAGTCTAAATTTAAATCTAGATGTTGCATGTACCCAGAAAGTATTTACATAAACTTGGTGTAAAGGGTTCTCCTTCCCTACAGCTGCAGAATTAGTCAGGGCAAAGGAAAAGACTGCAAGCAAAGAATGAGGGTCATGCTTCAACTGGCTAGAAAAGGACCAAGGCTGAAGTCCTTGTCAGAGGATTTAAGGACTTGAAGCTTTAACTTCCACCTGTCAAAGAAGAGCCCCCGGCCACTATACTGTCCTGGGGATAAAAAATGCCCTTTCTCCCCATCTTCATGCTGGATAACTTTTCTTTGGCTCAGCAACAGAGATAAGTAGGGGAAAAAAAATGTATATATTCCTCCCCATGGTTACACCATGCCTTAGCATGTGGAGCTTGTTGTCTGGGGACTAGACCTCCTCCTTGCTAACCTGCATTTCCACTCCTTTTACACTGAAAGACTGGTTCTTCATGCCTTATTTTAGATTCAGATTCCATTAAAAATGAGTAGCACTGCAGGACTTTTTTTTTTTTCCCCTCGTAACTTCATCCAGAAAGAATTGGCAAATAGGGAATTTTTGATTAACGTGTTGTAAAAAGGAAAGATTGTGGAGACTACAAAACACTGCAGGAAGTATATAACAAAGAATACCTTTGGGTGCACAGGCCACCGGAGCCTCTTAAATCTAACCTGTTGGTATCTGCAAATCCACTTGCAGGTGGCTGTAGTTCAGTCACAGCTTGCACCTTATGCTCTGCTCAGTGCTCCCCATTCCTGTCTTGCAGAGTCACTCCACTTGAGCTGTCTGGCTTAAAGGTCCCTCTGCTCTTCCCTTGGGTAACTCAGAGGAGGTATCACTTGTGTGGTGTGGTGAATGACAGAGTGGTTGTACACACAAAAGTATACCAGATACAGTCCTGTTTAATTGTATTTAAAGATTTTATGAGATCTAATACATAATTTTAAAAGTTTCAAGGGAATCGATTACCTTAAAGCATATCCATACATTTCCAGAGAGCTCAGTTAAGTTATAATGGTCTGGTATTCATTGAAGGAAATATAATTTTTCTCTTCCTGCTTCTAGTAGAGATGGAAGCAGTTTTGTTTTATTTCCACTTTGTTCTAGACTTAGGGTGGTGATGGAGGCTTGTGTCACTGCAGTCTCATCTTCCTTAAAATCTGGAAGACTCTGCAGACTTTCTCTCTGCTTTGATTTTGAAGGACGGTGTTCTCCTACCAAGAACATACATCACCAGAAAATCAGGTACAATATAGAGAAGTTTAAGTCACTCACTCTGTATATATAAGAACTTGTTAGGCATCAAGCTCAGCAGCAAAAGTCTGCCTGGCAGCAAGACTAGGATTTCACATCATAGTCTGTAAGTTTTTTACAGACTCCAAATGCAACAGAAAGTAAGTGATTTACAGAAGCCAGATTTCTGAATTTTGCTATGGCTATGTTTTCCATGTCTGTGTCTCCCCTGAGCCTCCTTTTCTCCAGGTAAACAATCCCAGCTCCCTCAGCTGCTCCTTGTAAGACTTTTCTCAAGACCTTTCACCAGCTTTGTTGCCCTCCTTTGCATATGCTACAGCTTTATTGAAGTGAGGGGCCCAGAACTGAACACAGGACTCAGGGTGTGGTCTCACCACTGCCAAGTACAGGGGATGATCACAGCCCTAGTCCTCCTGGCCATGCTATTTCTATGACATTAGTGACAGAGGAGGAGCCCCTGCTGGTCTAGTGGTAAAGGCGCCGCGCTATCACCGCGGAGACCCGGGTTCGATTCCCGGTCAGGGCCACTCCCGGGCAGGTGGGGCTCGTTAGCCCTTAAAGGCAACCCACCTACGTCCTAAGGACCTCGCTGCCACCGTCCAAGCTCGCTTGGCCCCGGCAGATGAACCTTAGGATTAAAGGGTGGGCTCAGTTCCGCGCACACTGTGTCTCACCTAAAAAATCCAATGCGCAGGCTGGAAGGTGTAAAGACCTTCCCCGGATCTTCGCTCGCGAAGACTGGCCATTATTATTATTAGTGACAGAGGAGTAGGACCTTTTGACCTCAGGACAGTCTCCCTTTGTAGGTGACTGCTACCTGGGCACAAACAGCACTGACATATGTTCAGCTTTGCGGCACAGAGCCCGTACCTCACGAGTGAGCTTTTGCTGGTCGGCCTTTCAGCAGAGTCCCTGTCTGTAAAGTCCCATAGTCTTTTCTGAGATGTCTCTGTGTTTGGAGTGAAAGGCTGCACCATCACTGCGGAATGTGATCTGTTACTGTTTCCTGCAAGGTCAAAAAAACGCACAAATAAAAACCTTTTGAAGTAGCATTAGAGGCAGAGCTTGCCTTTTCTGAGCCAGTAACAATTTTCTCTGAACATCATAGAAATAACTGACTTCCTTTCCAGTAAGCCACTGCTTAGAGAGGTGTCCAGAAAGAGATTTAGATTCAGTAGAAAAGCTGTTGATCAGGATCCAAGGCAGCTCCTTAATAAAAGGAGGAATACAATCCTTGGGCAAGGCTTGGGAATAACCTGGTCACAGTACAACTGAAAGGCTGTTTTGCAAGTCACCCTGGGCATTCTCCTACCAGGTCACTACATCACAAGGTGGCAGGTGACCTAGGTACTGCTGTCTAACAGAGGCAAAAGGACAGCTCAAAATGCACTGAACTAAGGACACTTTCTCATTCTCTTCTCTTTCTTTCATCATTACTTGCTAAAAACACAGCTAATTATTGAAGGAAGTGAGAATGTACCTATATTATTCTGTAGTGATTGTAGCCAGTCCTCCATCAGTGTCTGAGAAGGTGCTGCAAAGTAATACTCTGCCCCATCTCTCAGCCTGTAAATGAGGATAGAAGGTGAATTCTAGTTAGTATTGCCTTATACCTTCTGTCCTGATGAGTGTAAGACAGATCAGTTATGCCTCCTAATAACATCCAGTCTTAGGTGACTGTAGGCAAATGTAACTGTACAGGTGATTGTTTAGCTTTTCATTTGCATGCTTCTCCACAAGACTTACCGCAACATGAAGCTGTTCTCCTTCCTGCTGTAATTTACCAGCTTCTCACATTTGGAGCCTGCAATGCTGAGCGAGAGGAGTGTGGATATGTTCTGAAGGGGGATAAAATAAAAGCAGAATGTCTTCTGTGTCCGTTCTGCTAGGATTCAATTCCATACCAACCTGCAGGCTAACTAGACACCCATCTTTTGATGCCCCTAACTTTATAACTAGGATCACTGAATAGAAAGAACCACAGAGGAACAATGGATGGATGATTGCATTGTATCTTGAAGGCAATTCTTGCGTAAGATACTTATTTTAAAGAATATCCTTGAAAAGATATGAAAACTTATTTTTCTGTTTTATAGTTGGCAGCAGTTGAATAATTGCTGAATTTTCATTCAGTTGACATTTGAAAGAGAACTGATTACCCCAGCCCCAAACCAAAGCAAATGTTTTTAAATGCAATTTTTTAAATGCATTTTTATATAGATAGACAGAGAGATTGCTAGAAAGATTCAAAAACCAAATTACCTTAGATGCTTCATTTTCATCATTATAGAAATCAAGCTTTAATCCATCAAGTTTTACGTAGAAGGATTTCCAAGACCTTGAGCGTGGCTATATGAATAGAAATGGTAATAAAATTCAGTCATTAATTATATATTTTATAGGAGTAGTGAAATCTTTCATATGCAACTTCCCCAAGAAGCCAAGAGCTGTCCATATTATGATCACAGAAGTTCTCTTAGTCATTATTATCTCCTAGAAAAGCAGAACCTACTGTAGTTTCTGGTGGGAGTGATTCAAGAATGGCTCTCTGTGAGTTAGGACTGAACAAATGACATAACCTGGTTCAAGCAAGCTCTGTATACCATGTGGCCAGCAACATCTTTGAAGGTGAATAATCAAAGTTATGTCTAATTTTTGGCCACTAAATTTTTTTCCTAGTTGGAACACCAGCCCCTGCCTGCTGGTCACAGGCTAGTTTTGTCAAGTGCGTGGTTTCAACCTAATGTGGCTGCTGAACTCTTCTTAATTTCCTAAACTAACCCCAGTGGAATGCTACTGAACAATGTGCAAAAGCCAACCCCAAGTATGTATTACTTTTGTATATTTGTATTTTGTTTTGTCAGTGAATCAAGTTGACAGTTTGGTGATTCAGAGAAAAGGAAAGAAAAAGTTCTGAGAAACATAAGTCATAGCTTTTCTTGTTTGGTAATATGGAAGTTCGGTATCACTGCAAACTAAATTCTATATATCCAGAAGAGAAGAAAAACTAAATTTCTCTTCCAGAAGATGGAGTCCATACCAGGTTGAGTTTTTAAAAGAAGTTAAAAATTTCCAGGGAAATAGTCTATGGGAAAATAATCCAAGACAACTTCATGTGCAAGACCTCAGCAAACACTGAGATGTTTACAGATTGGTGGTGAATATTAGAACATTTCTTGCCCTGTTGTGATCATTAGACTTCTGACCTGAAGTGGTATTATTTCCCAGGATAAGAATTTAGATTTCAGTTTTATTCAAACCTGGATTTAACAAAACAGTTCTTCAAAGATAAACAGAACCTTAATTCTCTTCTAGCACAGCTAGAAATTGTAAGTATTGGGTGCATGGGACTGAGGGCTTCCTACAACTAGGAAGTTGTAGGAACAAACTATCACATGCTGTTACAGGATCATGAAGCTTTAGTTTTTTTGGGATGTGGGGTTTCTTTTAGTTTTGTGGGGCTTTTTGTTGTTTGGTTTTTGTTTTGTTTTATTTGTTTGTTTGTTTTAAAAATATTGTTGGGTGTTTTTTTCCAATTCAGTTGATATACTGAAACCTGTGTTTATAATTAGGAAAATGTCATTAACGTGTTCATACAGCCTAGGCTCTGGTTCATAAATCCATTAAATGTATGATTTAATGCCATGCCAGGCAAAAATTGTGTCATCTCTTTCTCTTAAGGACTTGATCAAGTACTGCCAAAGTCAGTGGACACTTCCTAACACATTTTAGGATAACTGAAGCAAACCCCTAGTACTGAGCTCCTCTTCAGCAGGGGATTATCCTGAGGAAGCCTGACCAGGTCTGGACTATAATCTAAGGAAAAATGAAATAACCCAGAGTGATGACATTTGTTTCTACCTGTTGTCTTCCTGGAAGTAGCTGGTCTCTCTTCTCTAGGAAACCCTCCATATGCTGGAGACTTGCAGAAACCTGAGACACACATGAACATTGCTACTTAACTTTAAAATGTTAAAATGTCAATGTTAAAATTTCTGAAGGTCTTTTTTAGATAAATTCCATGCAAAGAAACTAATCTCTGCTTCCTCTAGCCTTTACATTGACTGCACAGCTAGAAATCCTTACTAGGTTGCAATCATATCTTTGATATACTACCTAAATGAAGAGAATTCACATCCTTTTAGAGCAATTTGCTTATGAAATTTGCTCTATCATATTGTGTTAATTAACTAATATTATTTTTATATTAGTAACTACATTTTGCAACTTAAATGGTTCAAGTTATTCATACCATCTCTACAAATACTGAGTTATACCAATGTATAGTGTTGTCCTGGTATGCTTAGGTATGTGACAATCACATTCCTCTCAGAGTACAGGAGTGTTGAGTTAACTGCATTTCCTGCCCGGGTGAGCAAAGAGGAGTTGTTGGTTCTAGTCTTGCATCAAGTCAGCTCTTTGGCAAGTGTGCCATTAAGTCCTGTCTCTCTCTGACTTCTAAACTCAGTGGGCATTAAGCACTGCTACCTCACAATGAGGGTGTAGGTAAATCTGCAGTCTCACCTCTTTGTGAGACAGCATCTCCTGGCTGTTCTTAAGTGCTCTGCTGAGTATTCAGCAGCAGGAATAACCTCTAGTTTGAGAAAGAAAAAGAAAACCAATACAGTTGTTAAGACCTAGGCTATAAAGCTGAGCAAATTAAAAATGGTTTTAAGCTTTACATAGCTGCTTAAGGCAACTGTCATTGTGGGAAGTGTTTCAGTGGCAAAGGCACATACAATGCCTTTTGTTTGGATCCAGGAGTGTATCCACTGAAATGCCCACTGAGTAGTGTTCTTTGTGATTTTCACACATTGCTAGCTAATAACTTTAGCTAGCACAAGATAACAGTTTTGTGAGGAGAAAGCCAGGAATTCCTGGGACTCACCGAAGATGTAGTCTAATCTCTCCCGAGAGGAGTTGGACAGCAGTAAGTTTGGTGATACATCTAGGGACCTTTGTCCAGGCCTCGGGTGGTGTTGCCATCAGTTTGGTCTGGAGTTTGGAGAAAGAGGAGCCTATAGCACCTTTTTCCTGAGGAGATGGGTGGTCTGTGGCATGTGATTCTGACAAACTGCTGCTGTGTTGCTGGTTTACAGGAGTAGGAGATAAAGGAGAGCTTAAAGAACTGTGACTTTCCAAAGAACTAGATTGTGGATCCACCACCTTTGGTTCAGTTTTCATTTCCGTTTTGTTGCTGCTCAGCACTTCAGGGATGTCCTCAGCAGTGAATTGTTGGAACTTTGCTGGAGATTTTTCAACAGGGGAGAAAATAGTTTCAAGTGGGGCCCTCCAGGACAGGCTGTGTAAGGGCACAGATGGCAGTGGCGTTGTGCTCTTTATCTCGGTCACTTTTGGTGGTGTATTCCTTTTGTCAGATGTTTTTCTTTTCAGAGAGGGAACTCGTACAACTTTGCTTTTATCCTTATGCTCACTGTCTTCTGTGTGCACTGGTTTCAGAAGATTCATCTCTCTCTGTAGGACAGAAGTATTACATTTTTTTAAAATTACCTTCATTGCATTTATGAATACTTACCTGATATTTTTATTATTTTAAGCAAGAATAGTTTTTCAAATACACTGGCACCTGGCATTGAATTTTAAGGTCTGTTCCTCCGTTGGCATTCTTAGAGCTAGATCTGAACTTAAGTGCTATGTGCTGAGCATTATTTTGTTACCCAAACCATGAATACTAATGGCAGTTAATCTCAGTTACAGTGAATCCTGACCTTGCTAAATTCTCTAGAGGCTGATATTTTAATCAGCTCAAGAGAACCTATGCTCCTTTCTTTGTGGCGCTGCTTCTTTAAGTTTTCTGTAAGAACATTGAGTATCCAGGGGTGTTACCAGGGTAAAATTTAGAGGAAAGGACCTTTGTCCCTTCATTTAGCCAGTTTGCAAATCAAATGAAATGAACGAAATACAGGTTTGGCCAAGCTAATTTTTAGCTTAATGTCAAACACAAAAACTATGTTTTGCTGGTTACTTCAGGAAAATAATTAAAAATTCCCACATTGAAACAGGATCTGAGAGACTCACTGAATATTTTTGGTACTTATCACAATCCATTGTAAAACTGATGTCAGAAGGAAAAAGGCCTATCAGTGCTTTTGTCTGTCTTTATTTTCAGCCCTTTTCTATACTCTAGAATGCTCAGGTAGCTCCAGCTCCCTACTGAAGTCCTGAATGAAGAAAAATTTCTTTGTCTGTGTAGCAAGGAATCACCACATTTCTGACACTGTTTTTGCTGCTTCTAACAGAAGAAAACTTCCAATTCTTCCCTAGAGCTTTTGCAAGCTGGTAATTTTTTTTGATCCACATATAGGTCTGGTTCTCAGCTGCTCTGTCTGCAATATCTCAGCTTTGGTTACTCATTTACCCCATTTCAGCCCAGGAGTTTATTCATATGTGGCGTATGTGGAATGACGTCCAAACAATCAAGGACCCACATCGTCCTGTCTCATACACAGCTGATTAACATTCTAGAACTCACCTTAGTTTTCCTGCTCAGCTGAGCAAATTTCTCCTCCTGTGCTGCAAGCATCTTCTCAAAATCATGGTGTTTCTTCAGTAATTCCTCTACTTCAGACACTGAATCCTGAATGGAAAAATCACCAGACACAGAAGTCCAAAATCAAGTCTCTCAGAAGAGACTATGCCAAAGATTTTTAGATTTACCTATTTTATTTAGCCAAATTATGATTCTGAAATTTTTGTAATTGAATGTCTAAACCCTTCCTAGTGTGTGAAAAATTTACACTCCATGAAAGGTCTGTAGCTTGCAGTCTGCCTGATGTGCAGGAGAAAAAGAGCTCAAATAAAAACCTTCCCTTTTCTGCAAAGCTATGTAATACCATGGTTTCCAGCTGTAACTGTTTACATACAGATTAGGTACATGGATTCTAGCCTGTGCTACATGCAGAATAATTCCTGCCCAGTGACAATGCATCTTAAACCTCTGTCATGCCCTCTGCTTAGTTTTTGATACCTGACTTTATGACTTAGTTTTCCCATCTTATAAACCATTAGAAGACAGTCCATAATGAGAAAAAAATCCCAAACCAAAAGAAACCTGTTAGATGCTGGTGTTTAAAAGGGAATTTACAAGCTAGCCGTCAAGTCATCTGTGTAAAACATTCTACCGCTCGATGGGGAGAATGAGGTGGGGAAAAAACCCTTTTCCTTTCAAAACAGGCTCTCAGCATGACAGGGAAGGTTGAACCCTCTACAGGTTATTTGAAAAAATGGTCTGGAATTCTCCCCAGTCTTCTACCACCCCTTGGAAGGACCATGTCGAGGAGCCCATCACCTTGACAAATGCAGCAACTGCCCTGGGCTCACTTCTGTAAGAGGGCAGAGCTCCTCCCCTTTCTAATCTCAAGGGTGCATTACTGTTTAAATTGTGATTAATTTCAAGCCTGAGCTGGTACATGTGCCAAGCACTCTGTATATGCTGAAGCACAGAGTGTTCAGTAGTGTTTCAGTGGTGTTGCACTGCTGTTACTCACCCCGTAGTTAGGATCTGAAAGAAAGCTCTCCTTGGCAGTCAGCCATGCTTCTGCTTGTTCTAGCTCTCTGCGGAGCAATTGAATCTCCCAGTTTTCTTGATATAACACTTTCCTCATGTCCCAGCTCTCCTTTACCTTCTTCATCAGCTCTGACAACTCTAATAGTTTTTCTTCAATCTAGAAAAATAACATTTGCAATGCCAGGAAGTGAAAAATCCTATCAGATTTTCACATGACAGCCAACTAGCATGTAGTGATTTAGCTTTCATGATTTGGAAGATGATCTGTAGATAACTTTGTGGTGTTAGCATAGTTTAGAAAGGATGTCTGAGTTCTCATTTTTTTAAACTTGAATTCCGTATAGCTAGATATTAGAATTTTATGCATATTCCACATACTGTATGACCAATATTTTGCCAAATGATTTCCCAAGATGAAACTTTGGCAACTTGTATTATAGAACTAGTGAGAACCAGAAGATTCAACAAATACATCTATTTACGGCAAGGCAACAACGGAGACACTTAAACTGCATAAAGTTCTCTTGTTCTTTCTGCAACAGAAGTAATGTAATCCTGCATAAATTCTGAAGATGTTTTTGATGGTGTGATCTCTGGATTTACAGAGAGTGTCAAGACAAGCTTGGGCAATATCTAAACATACATAGATAAAGGATCTCAGAAAAGTTAACATTCTTGTTCCTTTGCACATTTCTGAAAAATTACATATCTTCTGGTGCATGCAGGGACATCAGTCTATCCTACAAGGGATTGCACTCTGAGGTATCACAAGAACTTTAAAGTTATTTTCTTTTTCTATGTGTGACACAAGGTGTGTAGCTTTTAACAGTAAAGAATTGGATTGTCCTGTTTAGTTCTGCTCTGAAACAGACAAAGCTGCAACTTCTGTCCCTTTCATGTCTTTGTTCACTGTTGTCTGTAAAATATTGAACTCATCAACACACCTCCACAGACATGAAATGTGCATTCTTCACCAGGTCACCTCCCGCCCGCTGCATTTCTTCATATTTTAGCCACTGCTTTCTCTATCTCACGCTTGTATTCCTCATGACGCTTGATAAGCAGTTCAGCTCCCAGGACATCATTTGCCAGTTCCTCAGATATCACTAGTGCATGCATCTCATTGGCCCAGGTCCTACAGAACAGAGCCAAAGGGTAAAAAGGGAAGGAATTTGAGTCCGTTGGATATTTGGGAATTCACGCACACATCCTATGGCTGTGGATACATCTATACAGACTTTTATTGGCACACAAAAGATATTAATACCATCCTGATATTGGCTGACATAATTTTCCTCTAAGTAACTGGTACAGTGCTGTGATTTTGATTTAGTATGAGAATAATGTTGATATCACACTGATGGTTTGGTTGTTGCTGGGTAGTGCTTACTCTAAGTCAAGCACTTCTCAGGTCCCCATGCTCTGCCAGTGAGGAGATGCACAAGAAGCTGGGCAGGGAGGAAACATGGCCAGGATAGCTGACCTGAACTGGCCAAAGGGATATTCTGTATCACAGAACACCATGCCCAGTGTATAAACTGGGGGGAGTTGGCCAGAAGGGGCCATTTGCTGCTTGGGAACAGACTGGGTACTAATCAATGAGAGGTGAGCAATTTTTTTGTGCATCAATAGTTTTTTTTTTTGGAGGGGGTGTTATTTCCTCTTTTTTTTAAATTACAACTATTATCTTCATAATTAATATTACCATAATTAATATTATTATATTTTACTTTATTTCAAGTATTAAACTGTTCTTAACTCAACACAAGTTGTTTGTTTGTTTGTTTGTTTGTTTGTTTGTTTATTTCTGATCCTCCTCCCCATCCCACTGGATGCCTGGAGAAGTGAGTGAGTGGCTGTGTGGTACTTAGCTGCTGATGTGGGTTAAACTTAACAATATACAAATATATTGATGACAGTTTACTCACACATCTATGGATTTTTAGAACCTGATATAATATTTCCAGTGCTGTTTCCATAGATAGCCTTTTAGACAGCTGCAGCACCTACACAGCCTGAAGCATTGTGAATTCAAATCCTCAGAAAAAAACTAACTGCAAATGCCTAGGTTATACACATTAACAGTACTTTTATACATTGCAAAGGAACACAGAGACTTTCAGATATCCCTCAAAACCTTATCACCACACATGAAAGTACTTCATATGCATACGGAACACTCATGCAAAGAAGCATATTGATAGATTTTAAGGAAATTTTCTGCTCCATGAGTCTCAACTGGCATAAAGCTAATTACCTGAGCTCAGGATCTATCCCTTAGCATAATGAGTATCCAGTAGTCAGTAGTAACCACTTCACTGTTTTTGTATTTCTACTAATTTCATAGATTAACTTTTTCATTATCTACACTGATCTAAAAATGTCCATATAACTTCAGTAGAAATCCTGCTTTAAAACCACAATTTGCATGAAAAATGTATAAATGATGATGAAGATGACATTGAAATGAAGAAATATAGTATTTTAAGACTGGTCTGGCACTTTCTGTTTAGCATATTTCCATGAGCTATTTCAATTTTTATGTTAGACCTCTGCTTATAGATATTTGGCATGATAGATTTAAAAAAAAAAAAAAAAAAAAAAGAAAAGAGAGAAAATGAGCTCAAAATGCATTTTTAAAAAAATTGAAGATGCTTTGAACCTTCAGCATTTTTTTCTAATACTGATTTTAAAAAGGAAAAAAACAAAGGAATTTGCCAGCAATTGAATTCTTGCAAAAAAATGACCCCTAATAAGAATGGACAGAAGAGTGTTGGGCAATGCCATTAAATATAAGTGTGCAAGATGCTTTCAGCAAGTGTTGAGCAAGTGCTAATCTATTCTAGAAGATTATCTTTAATGTAGTTGCTTTGACTCGGAGAAAAGGGGCACTGTGTATCTGTGCAGGTGTACAAATTACTTCTTTATCTAGCCAGAGGTATTCCATCTTCCTATAAATCAACAGTATTTTCACTTGGAATTGTGAAGCTACCAAATCTACCCAGAGTGACTGAATTCTCCAAGACTGCTTAGGAAATAGTAAAAAAAAAATAGTCTAAAAATGTGGCTTTGTCATGCTCGCTGTGCTGAAGTGCTGCGGTCACCTCTGACATGTTGTAAATCCTGTGAAGTGCTGTTGAGAAGATGCCATGAGAGAGATTTGAAAGCAAGCTGCAGAGCCCCTGGGACAGGGGTCAAAAACCTAGCAGGTAGAATTTAGAAAATCCCATATAGGAAAAAACAAGAAATAGAGCCCACTGTCAATCTCAAGGGTCCAACACATACATCAGCTCCCTGCAGGCATTGAAGTAGAGCTGGACTTGTTCTGCCTGACTCAGTCTTGCCTTCCTCTCCTGAAATTTTTTGTCCAGTTTTTCCCAGGACTCATCCACATCTGTGAGTCTCTCCATGATATTTTCCTTAACTTGAGGGTATGTGCGGCTGAGGTGCCAAGCCTCTCCTCGAATCCTTTCCAGCTCTTTCATGATGACTCCTAGATCTCTCTGGAACAGAGACAGAATGGATTGTAAGACCAAGTCACTACTTAGATCTATCAAAAGTAGATTCTAAAGATGGTGCATATCTTCTCTACCCACTGGCTGTACAGGGGCTAGAAATACAAATCCGTCAAGACTTTTTCTCTCAGTTTTCTTTCAGTGCCTTTTAATATCCATCATCAAACATAAAAGAAACTTCTTTAGATGTAACACGACTGATTATTTTGGTAAGTGTGGAGCGTAGTTTCCTGTAGCTCAGATGACACCTCTGGAATAGATTTTAGAAGAGAAGCTCACCCTTAGAAGCAAAAATTTTAATAGTATAATATCACAACGTTAAACACAGGAGGAAAAGGCACAAAGAATATTTAAGGGTGCAATAAATTTATCTTTTGTTAGCCTGAAAGCAAAGGCCTCAAAAGGAGTTAAAATCAAGCATCAGTTTCTTTTTTTTTTTGCCATCTATGCTTTTCTGCCACTGCTTCATGACAAATCCCCTTACCTCTACTCCCTCAAGATGGCTGAGAAGTGTCTGTACACCTGGAAGATCATACCCATAATCTTCTATATCCACCACTGCCTCTTTCTCCTGCATCCAGCCCTTTACTTCATCCACATCATGATCATACTGGTGAACTTGACATGCTGCTCTTAGATTCTGCAATAAAGAAGCAATTAAAAGGTAATAATGTATAGCGTGTCTACAACACACAAAAAAAGCAAGCCTAATATGTCATAATGCAGTACAAACTGAACAAGAATGGGACTGAAACACCTTCCCAATTAAGTCATCTGAAAGTGAGGTGTTAAGCTAACCTAATTTCCCCAAGCTCCCTAGGACAATGGAAAGAAGCAGATGTCTGCAAAGAGCAATTTATCCCTACATAAGAAGAATGATAAAAATGGAGAACATGAGTTGTCCTCTAAAGATAGGTCTTTACACCATAGAAAGTGTCCTAAAAAATTTGCTTGGATAAAGGCTGACACTGCAAACTGTGAAAGTAAGAGGAATCAAGTAGAAATCATTTTTCTGAAATGAGAAAATTAAAAGATGTTCTAATACTATTTTATAGTAATAATAATAATAATGGCCAGTCTTCGCGAGCGAAGATCCGGGGAAGGTCTTTACACCTTCCAGCCTGCGCATTGGATTTTTTAGGTGAGACACAGTGTGCGCGGAACTGAGCCCACCCTTTAATCCTAAGGTTCATCTGCCGGGGCCAAGCGAGCTTGGACGGTGGCAGCGAGGTCCTCAGGACGTAGGTGGGTTGCCTTTAAAGGCTAACGAGCCCCACCTGCCCGGGAGTGGCCCTGACCGGGACTCGAACCCGGGTCTCCGCGGTGATAGCGCGGCGCCTTTACCCCTAGACCACCAGGGGCTCCTATTTTATAGTATAACTATATATTACCAATTGTCATACATTTATTTCTACTAAGAGACAATAGTGGGCTTGAGCCACTTTATAAGCAAAATGAGTATGACAACAGTAGTGCAAAAAAAGAGTTGAGGACATCTGACATTTAAAACAAACGAAAATGTTGAGTTCCAAGTATCATCTCTGCTTTTCCAAACACATGACTGCAGTTCCTTGAGAGAGGTGAGCTGATTTAACAGCTAACTGCTGCCAAAAGGTACGGGCTTTGGCTCTGTGTCCTCTATCACATTGTCTCCCATACGTCTTCTTTGACTTCAAGTAGCTAACTTAACAAAAAAACCTGGAGACTTTCAATCTTGTTTAACAAGCTGTTTAATAAGTAGTTCAATAAAGAGACCTATAAGAGTCAGAGCTGGACTCCTGTTAGTGGTAGCTTTGCTTTTCAGGAAACCAGGGTTAGCAGTGAATTAAGAAAAACAATTACTCTAGGCTGATAAATATCTTTCAAGTATAAGCCTTGCCACAAACAGTAGGGTAAGCAGTGACTCTAAAGGGAAATGGATCAAGAAAGAATTGAACAAAATGCACTCATTTATCTTATAAACTTTGTGTTTCAACATGAGCAATGCACTGGTTTGGAAAAGACAGAAGGATGTGGGGGAGTGCAGGGAAATCAGTGCCTCCATTTTTTCATGTGTTTCCTACCTCTGTCCTCATCTGAATTGCGTGGCATAGTTTCTCCCAGATTTCATTGATTTGCTTTGTTCTTGCCTCGATAATGTCCATCTTGCTGTGGCCCTCCTTATTCAGTTTAGATGTTAATTCATTTAAGGAGACAACTTTAGAATGTCCCAGAGGTTTCACCTCATTCACAAAATCTTTAAACTTTTTCTCCAGCACCTGCAGAATAAATAGGGACACAAACTTAAATATAAGAATTTCTGCCTACCTCTATGAGAGAGACAGAAGGAATCACTTTCTCTGTTTTGTATAACACAAAAGGTATGTATTGTAATCTACAGGTGCAAATCACTTGACAAATCCAGATGATCTGGAGTCAGAAAAAGGCATCTATGTTCTCGATCATGTAACATCCTGTGTCACAGGGAAAAACCACCCACATCCTGACAAGCAGAAGCTGCCCAGATCAAAAGCTAGTAAACATAACCTGTCTACATATGCAGCAGTTGTTGAGGAGCGGACACTATGAATTATACCTATCTGCACTGTGTGTCCCAAGAAGGAATTTATCCTTGAAATTGGCAGCTAGAGGTGTGAATGCTGCATTCCAGTGTTTTCTATGGATTTTGTTACAAGAGCATGGCCCCTGGCCAAATTTTTTAGGTCCTGTCAAATTTATA
The DNA here is from genome assembly GCF_022539395.1 of Myiozetetes cayanensis. Lineage (NCBI taxonomy): Eukaryota > Metazoa > Chordata > Aves > Passeriformes > Tyrannidae > Myiozetetes > Myiozetetes cayanensis. The sequence goes on along the minus strand of NW_026087853.1, from coordinate 36,106,928 downwards.
ATCAGGGCAAGCAATGAAGTGTACTGACCTCACCTTATCCCAAGAAAAGCTAACTTCCTGATACACCTTCTTTTTCTGTTGGAGGATGCTACCTCAGAGAGCTGTATAACCAGACAGAAGCCAGTCAGCTCCTGCTGCAGAGATAATTGGTTTGCTTAGTTCTTGCAGATGTAACATGCTTCACTGTCAGCAGCTACACAAAAATTGCAGCAAATATATTCCTGTTTTGCCACACAACATATGCAATACCTTTTTTTTACTTTACCTCAACATCCTCTAAGTCCTGCCCATAGTCATCAGACTCTGCTACAGACTGTTTACTGGAAAGCCATGCATCCACCAGCTGGAATTCTCTTTCAAACTGATAGAGCTGGAACTGTTCTTGAAGGCATTTTCTCCGGGTCTCAGACTTCTGTAGGAGAGACTGGTAGTCTGCTAGGATCCCCTGGAGCTTTGAAAGTATGACTGAGCTGCAGAGAACAAGAATCAGAAGGTTTGTCTTTGTTTTATTGTTCTTTTTGAACATCGTCTTTTCTGACGTTGAATTTGTAACACCTTTAAAATACAGAATAAACTAGATAACATCGTGGAGTGAGTAATACTGTGTCATTAAAGCCAGCTAATTCAAGAAATTAAAGTATATCATATAAATGACTGCTCTTTATACTTCCTCCTCCCCAGATATAAACACAAACTTGCAATAAAAACAGTGAACTGTCAAGAATGTTCATTTCCTTTCCCAAGCACAGAGGAAAAAACCAGTCATGAAAACATTAAACACTTCTGTTAGACCTGGAGAAGAAAGCTGTTCTCACTTTCCTACCTCTCTGGACTGTCTTTGTTTATTAAGCTGGCACCTGTCTCCCGTACTTTCTCAATCCGGGACCTGAAACTATCCACGTCCAGTTTGGTAGCTTCAAGTTTACGAAGTAAAACTTGCGTGGATTCTTCATTCTTCCCATAATCTGAGGTATCCAGAATGAAACTCCTCTCTGCCAGCCATGCCTCCACCTCCAGTAGCTGTATAAAATACAGGGATGGGCCTTAACACAGCTTGATTTAAGTCAAGATTAAGAAAACTGGAAAGCAGTGGTGCATTGATCTACCAGTGAAATCAGAGTAGCTTAGGTGTCTTTGTGTAATGCAGTCTAGCAGACACTTCCAAAAAATATGTACCCAGAACCCAGCAATTGTAGTTGCATGTTACTCACTACAGTTAGTTGAAAGGTAGTTGTTATTTCTCCACTGTACCCATATTTACCAGATAAGACAAATCAGGAGAGTACGAATTCTGTTCCTTTCTCAGCACTTATTCAACAATACAGCAAAGAAAGACCAAAATAAATCTCTCAGGAAACATCTTTACCTCATTTAGGAACAGATGGGCCTCATATGACTGCGTGAGCCTCCGTCTCCTCTCTTGAGCCTCTGCCTTCAAGTTTTCTACAGAAGTCTCAAGCTCCTTCAAATGCTCCATAATCTTGCGGGAGGCTGAGTGGCCTCCCCTTACCAGTTTCTGTCCTGTACTGAGCACTGCTTTGGTCAAAGCATCCCGACTGTTTATCTCATTCTCCAAATTCTGGAAAGAGTGAAGTGATAAAAGTAGTGAAAAATAAAAGTTATGGAGATTTTTGTTCCAGAAAACCTAGTCATGTAATTATGAATTTGCTTTCTACTCATGAAGATGGGTCAGAGGTACAAAGTCTAAGTGCATGCAATTAGTGGAATGTAGGAGCTTTTGGGGGTGAAGGCGTGATTATAGAAATCAAACTTAGCCATGGACTTTGAACTTTGTTGTGTATCCATCTCAGAGCCTGGAGGGAAGATGTTCTAAGCAGAAACCTCTTATCTGTAGATTCCACTGAAATATACTCGCTTTCACTCCTTTACATGGGATTTCTTGAATGGTGTACCTAGGTAAGAACAACCAATTTCCCTGCTCATCAGTATTTATCACTTGCCAGTGCCTTTGTAGAAAATGCATAACAGACATGGCAAATGCTGTGGATACATATACTATCAGGCAGCCAACAGGACAAGGAGAGAAGAAAATTACCTGAACCACTTTTGAAAGACTTTCCTTGAAATTAAGTTTTGAAGACTGGTAGATTTAAAAACTATATGCGTACCTCTATATAGTCTCTCATATGATATTTGCCTGGGTAGACAAGGACTATGCTGTGATTTGTCTGCAAGCATATGTGCATTCCTTGGCTGACTATGCCTGAGCACCCTGAGCACAAACAAACCCCACAATTTTACAGTTGTTCTGTTTAATTTCATAGCTATGGAACAGCGGCTTCAGAGTTAGACTGCAGTGCTGTGTTCATGTAGAAAAGATGCCCTCTATGAGGAGAGGAGCTGCTTTCTCAACTTAAGTGTCAAACTTGGCTTGGCTGGAAAAGAGCTCTGATTCTAATCTTGCCTTTAACTTCCCCCTATTAATTTCAAGATGGTCACTATGTTGTTGAAAACTGACACCATATCTGTTCCAAGCCAAGCAGCTGTTTGTACACATATCATATTTGTGTGTAAATGTTGTTTTGCAAGACAGTATGTTTGTTTTTTTCCTTTGGTTAATGCATTTCAAGCACTATCTCTTTTGTGGTAAAAACCCAAGAACTGAGTTTTTCAAATCTGGCTCATTAGGTTGAACAGTAGAGGGTAGAACTAATAATATATTCAACTCTTGCCTGTTAAATTCTTGATGGTCATGTTACCTCTGACATTTGCTAGCTTGTAAATCAACATTAAAACAAGGTGTAGAGGCTCTAGCTACTAACACACTGAGAATTAAAACTTATATTTTAGTCCTGTTTCCAGAAAAATAAGAAGTAAAATGGCAGGAAAATTGGCATTTTATTATGTACTGATACTCTGGTCTATATCTCCCATTCTCAGAGTTCATTAAAAAATTTTGAGACTTAGCCAATTAAAACAAAGATAACTGCAGTCTAAAGCAGTATCTCCTCTGTTCCTTCAGTTATTTGAAATACTTTCTCAGATTAATTCAGCTCAAACATTCTTTTCTTCTGTGAATCTAATTACTTTCCTACCACATCAACCATCATTTTTAGGAGTAATTGGACATATAACAGCATTTATACTTTTAATCATGATGAAACAAGCTTTTCATTAGTACTGTTTCATAATGATTGCATCAAATGCTTGGGATTTCTCTCTCTCACTGTATATATATCACCACATTCAAAAATTTTATGATTTCTGTCTTTCCCAGTCCTAAAGCAGGTTGCACAGATTTTTGCCAGATGCACTTGGTGTGGCACTTAGATGGGCCGTCATTTGCTAACATTAAATACCAACAGCTGCTGGAAACCTTTAGAAGGAATGATTTTTCTTCCACCTTGTGTTTGCAAAGAGACAGTGCTCCTTATTAAAAAATTGTCAGGAAGAGAGCTGTTGTTTTATTGGTATTTGAGATGACAGTATTCCAGGCACTACTTTCTCTGATGGCCTGTCTGAATCTTGTGAAATAATTCAGCAGCTGTCTTGAAAGCTACCACTGGAACGAAGGTCAGCTAGGGTTTGTAATAATTCCCTGCTATCTCCCTCCCTTCAGAGTAGAAAAAGTTTTGGGGAAAAAGTGTTTTCCTGGGAGATCATCCTGAGATGTCTGAGCAATGAGCTTTCTTGGATGTACTTACTGAGTTTCAAAGCATTTTGTTAAGACATCTGCTGCCCAAAGAACCTGTGAAAGCACTCAAAAGTTCGTAAAATCTATTTTGTATAGAAAAGGCCAGGTTTTGAACTCAGTTCATAGAAAGAGCCAACGTATCCACAGAAAAGCATATGGTGTGGTACTTGAACCACTGCAGTGATAAGCAGGATGGAATCTCATACGTTTCCAAGTCATGCACATATCCATCGAAAGTGAAAGGGAGAAGAGGCATCATGACTCTCGTTAGCCAGAGCACAGCAGATGAAGTTTGCTACAGACAAATTGAGTTCAGTGTTCTCCATTTGATTCTAAAGACTGTGAATGGTTCTCATATGATATTACCTGGTGCTTTTCTTGTAGACTCTGAACAGTTGCCAAAGATTGGCCATAATCCCTAGAGGAAGCCACGGGGAGCTTCTCATGAACCCAAGCCAACTCCTCATCAACATCTCGGAAGAACTGGTACTGAAGTCTGCTTGCCTCCAGACTCCCACGTCTCTCCAGCAGAGGATCACGTAGTCTTTTGTATCTGTAGGTTGTAAAGATAATCCAATGAGGGCCGCAGATTGATTCAGAATGGTGTAGAGAAGGAAAGAACAAAGAATATTCAGGGAAGAAAAAGCCTGAAAAAAGTAGGAAAGATGGCAGGAGACAGCCCAGGTACTCACACACCTCTGCACCAGTTGATCCACTCTCTCTTCTAGTTCATCAGCAAGAAAGTGTTTCTCCTTCTGGAATTGCTGAGCTGTGACCACAAGCTCTTGCAGCCGGTCCCTATGGCCAGCAACATCTTCCTCCAATTCCTCTTGTTTCTTCAGATGACTGTTCAAAACCACCAGATCATCACTACCGTATGGTGCTTTCAGCTCATTTTCCACACCTTCCAACCATTTCTCTGTGTCCTCTACACTTCGCTGAAAATTAAGACCCTGAGAACAAGCAAGAAGAAAAGATCATTTAAACCTTTAGGACAGATAACGTGATGTAAAAATCTTTGTCACTTTCAGTAAGAATTACACAAACACTGAGCAACTTCCCAGTGCTCAGTGAACTCTTCCCAGATATGATGGTTGTTGAAATGAAGAAGAGAATTCAGTCATGGTGAAGACAAGAACAGATGCAAAACACATCCAGATCTTATCTTACTTGTTATGCATAAATGCAGATCATGGACACAGTACCTTAAAAGGAAGCCATTTAAAGGGAGAGCTCTGTTTTCTAAACACAGATTGTCTGAGAGCCCATGCAAAATTCCCAGTTGTGAGAATTCATGTGCCTGGAGCTAGAAGATTGAAAAGCAGCAGTGGGCTTCTTTCTCAATGTACTGGAGAAAAGATGCCCTTGTGACAGATGCAGAGAGCTGAGACATATTAGTAAACATATTTTTCCTCAGTATCCCTCTTTGGAATCTGCATCTAAACCAGCAGCAGAGAGTAGAAGGGAGCCTAGCCTACAAATCCTTTTCCCTCCATAGGAATCTCCAATTCTCCTGCCAATTCCATTCAGTCAGTCCACATTTCATAGTTTCTTTGCTCTAATGGTCTTGAGAAATCAAGTTTGATTATATCAAGTGACACACTTGTAGATGAGACATGTAGCACAAGGCAGCTGTGCTATCTCTGGAAGTGACACCAAGATCCAACCAGTGGCATGTTGCATTACCTTGTAAGCATCCTGCAGTTTGGTCCATTTCTCCTGGCAACTTGCTAGCAGTTCCTCCCATAGCTCATCCATTTCCTGTAGTCTGGACTGAATGGCTTCTGAGGCATGGTGCCTTTCATGGAGCATCTTCTCCCCTTCCTATAGCACAGAGAACAGGCAAAGTTTTCTACCTTTGTTGAATGCAGCAGAATATATCACTTTATCATCCATAAGCAAAGTCTGCTGTCACAGCTATGTAAAGGGCCAACTGCAATTGTCACTTCCTGACCTAACACATAGAGGCTACAGAGACAGAAAAAAGACTATAAAGGCAAAAGGGTTACTGAAACCAGGGCAGAGAATATGCAGCAAGATAAACAAGAGGTACAGCTAAGGAAAGTTGCTGTACCACATCAGTAGATGTTCTAAAGAGCAATCACTAAGCCTATTCCCAATGAAAAAGGCATATATTGCAAAATACGGCTAGTAAGTACTATGCTGAAAATAAAGTTAATAAACATGTAACAGTCTGTCCTTCCAAACTTGTCATCTGATCACAGCTTCTGCCAAGTATCTGACAAAGCTTGTCAGGCTTCCTTCATACCTCGCCTACTAGCATGTATCTGCAAAGGAAGCACTTGAAAGCTCTTCTTTACCCTTTTTGTTGGATACCTGTCATATGACTTGTTAAAGTTGTGCACACAGTCAGCTAGGTTCTCTGCTGGAGAGAAACAAGTATACATCTAAAGTGGCATCCACCCCAGAGAGATGTCCCTAAAGTCAGTGGAATGAATCTTTTATTGAAGGCACTTGTCTGTTTCCTTTGCATCCATGGTGAATATAGATAGCATGCTAACACTGGATAATAAGAGAGAGTGGGAAGAAACTGATGGACACATAAAATTCCTGATGGACTAAAAGAATAAGCTTCCCAGACCCCTCAGAGAGAATATGAATAATGTCAGTGAGGGGACAGTGATTCCCCCTCCCTTGTTTGAGATCACTGTAACTCAGACTGTCTGCAGAGTCTTTCATCCCAGTTGCCCACCCCTGCCATCAACCCCGCTTCTCTCACAGATTTGATGGAGTCCAGACGATTCCTGTTGGCCATGACCTCTGCTTGGAAAGTCTGGTGCTTCTGCAGTTTGGTCTGCAGATTGCTTGGATCCTTCCAGCTATCATCCTGGGCAATGCTATTCTTCTCATTAATCCAGGCAGCCACCTTTGGTGAGGAAAGAACAGAAGTAACCCAAACCATCAGCGTTTCTTCAGGTCCAGCCTGTCAGGCTCTCCTCTTCTATGTATAAAACAGGGAACCAGTGAGTGGGGACCCAAGTGAATTGTCCTTCTGAGGTTCTGCTTCCCTAAGCTCCTCCTTTCCTTCATAAAGTCATCTTCTATGTCTGCTTACCAGCACTGTTACCCGGAAAGGGGGCTGTCTCCATTTTATAGGCTCCATGCAGTGCAAAAATGCATGGACGCCTGTGTGCATGAGGGAGAATAGACAATGATCTCCCTATTTCTAACCTGTTGTCAGTATCTCAAAAGAAAATTACTAATCTCTTCTCATGGGTTTTTAAATGGTACCACATTCCCTTTTAATGCTTTCATTTCTTCTGCATTTTGCTGGCATCTAATGTACAGTAGACCTTTCATCTGATTACTAGATGGAAGATGAAAAACTTTATTCTTATCCCCAATATTATCTCATTCCAGACTCAATTCCTTGATTTTTCTCACAGTAAATCTGTCCAGGGATTCAGACCTATGCGGCATAGCATGTTTTCAGAAACTAGAATACCATGAATCCCGTGTAATTGTACCTCAAAGGAATTCCTCAGGAACTTCTGCAGAAGCCTTGATTCCTCTAGCAAATGTCTGCGAGCAGCAGCATTCTCCAGTAGTCTCTCTTTTCTGAGATGAAGACAGATGGGTGAGGTCAAAGTCACAGAGCGAATTAGGTAAGAGTTTTCAAATTTCACTTCTAGAACACACATGATCTAACCCTCCATTCTTTAGGAGGGAAATGTTCATAATGTACAGACTCCCTTGATCTGGACTGTCAGAGAAGATGATCAGCACACTATAGGAAGGATTGCTAGCAGATAGATAACTTTTAAACTACACACAAATTCTGTACATATGATATTTGCCTTTAGGAACAACCATTACTGCCTTTCACAGTTCAAGAGAACATAAGCTCAGCATGTTTCCTAAGTGGAAATTCTGTAAGCATCAAGGTATTTGCCATGCATAAACCAAAGCTACACCATCCTTTAATCTTTTTACCAGTTTTGGATCTGCAGCACTTTATCCATGTTAATGCATGCTTGAGATAATAATAAATAATATCAAATTAGATCATATTAATAAATTTGTATGTTCACTTTAATCATAAGGGATCTCCAATCTCTTTTCCTGCCACTAACATTATCATTACGCCTATGATATATCAGCCTCCCAATCTCCTATGCAGGCTTGCCACCCTATCTAAGATACTTAAGGAAATGTGCCTGAATTTCAAAGGGTCACTATGATAAGGTGACCATAGAGGTACAGCAGCCCTCTTTTCTGAATCCTGCTCACCCTCCAGTTAATTTTGCATTCTGGACACCTCCTAACGAAATAATTATTAGGCTCAGGCCAATATGGGAAGACCACAGTGCAAAGCACAAAGGTGAGCAAATGCAAATCAGTTTATAGTTCTTTTAAATAATTTAAATATATTAATTATCACGGAGAGGGTCTCATGGATGACATGGGAAAGGTTTGACTTCACCTTCTCAGAACGGCTTGGCATCTGTTGGTGATATTGTCTGAGTCATAATGCTTGTTCTGTGTTAGCTGCTGAGAAAATAAAGCCATTTCATCAATTTTCTCCATCTGAACTTCCAGAGCTTTTTCAAACTGTGTGTGTTTCTGCTGTAGACTCTCCACACTAGACAATGAGTCCTGGATAGAAGACAACAAAAGGTAGCTGCTTTCAGTCAAATTTTTTCATCCATAACACTGATTATCCAGAATCTAAATGGCATTTATCCCACATTTGCAAGCTAGCTGTCAAGAAAATTTATTGTTCTTTGAAATGCATTGGCATTGAATATAACACTTAAGGCCCAAATAATGTTCTATTCAAGGTCTGAGGCCATTATTTGAGGGTCAAAACTGAACTAGCTGCTGGATGTTTAGCTTCTTGTGCATATTGCTGTGCTGCATAGAACACATAACTTCTCAAGAACTAAAACATCAGAGCCTAACTGTAAATCAATCTTAAGGCAGACGCTATGTTGAAAGCAAATGTAGGATGCCAAACAGAAATCACAGTTAAGTGAACAAATATGTCACAGAAAGAGGTTAAAATTAGAGCCTCAGTTTCAACTCATGGAATATAGAAGAGCTAAGATCCAGATTTGAATTTGAGAACTGAAGTCTCACATTACAGTTCAGCTGGAGAGAAACACAGAATTTGACTTCTTGTAATGTTTGTGAATCCCAACCTTAATGACTCAGAGTTCTCTTTGCAGCACCCCTCTGCACTTTTAATTATAGATTCAGTGGTGTCAAAATGTTGCCACCATGATAAACTAACTCTAAAGGAAGCAATAAAGCTCACATCAAATGGTTCAGAAAAAAATTTAAACTTCTGTGTGCTTACATGAGTCATTGGATGGAAAGTTACTCACAGATTATTTTCTGCACATTGCTGAGCTAAATATGATTGGGTGACTCCTTGTAAGTCTCATAAGTAATGAAAAGACTGTAAATACATACCTCTATGCTGAGAATTACAGAGGCAGATACCAGCCACTAGCATTTTATGGTTTTCATACCATTTGTCCCCATTGTGTCTACACTGAACTATGTAACTCCTGCAGAGACAACTAATTAGGTAGCACTACCTACGCAAGGTGCAGGGTAAGCTAAGTATCAGAACGTATATCTAGCATCCTGCTACCATGCATCACTTATTGTAGTGTTGCTGATACCTGTGGTAGGTAATTTAAAGCTAAACTGGGCATGTCATCAGTGACAGCCGTGATGACTTGCAAGTGTATTTGGGTCAGATATGACGAGGCTGGGCTGAATGGAGCATTGAGCAACTTAGTCTAGTGGGAGGTGTCCCCACCCGTGGGAGGGTGGTTTGAACTGGATGATCTTTCAGGTTGCTTCCAACCCAAACCATTCTATGATTCTATGCAGTCTCACTTTCCAGCTATAATCAGAGTAGTTGGATTATTTCATTATTCTTGGGGCTGAGAATCCCATCCTGTGTAAACTATCAAGGTAAGAAATCTGATCCTAAAACAGCAACAAGACAGAACAGTAAGGAGAAAGACCCCAGGAAGGTTCAGAGCACATCATCATACTTCACAGTCCCCTTTCCTTCAGACTGATTGCAGAGAAAATCGTAATTTCTCAGAGCACATACCCCTGCGTCCTCATTAGCTAGGAAAGCTTCTTTGCTGCTGAGCCAACTCTCAATCTGTTCCACGTAGCCATAGAATTTCTGTACGGGAAAAAAATCAGTCATAAACATGAAAAAATGCTGTAAAACAGAGGCTAATCTGATTTTGGCAGAGTACACTGAAAACCCCCAAACTTTCATGGATATTTCAAAAATTAACTGCATAGCACTGGAAGACACTAAGCCTTCTAGTGGCAATAAGTCTTCTAAGACTCTAGAAAAAATACATGTAACAATCATTATTGTGACTTTCTCCTTAATAACAGGACTATTTCTTTTTGTCCAAGACATAGGATACAATATAAGTATTTCTAGATTGTTAATGGTGTAGAGAATGCTGTGTAAGTAACTGGTCAATGAAACGTGAGTAATATGGCTGGAAATAAGTAGCATGTAATACATAAAGAAGCATCAAAGCAGCCCATGCCATATCATTTCTCATATATATGAAGATTTTTGATGGGACTAATAGCCCAACTCTTATTTAAAGTATTTGACATTCCCCATTGTTAAAATCTCTGTTTGAGCAGAAATTTTTTAAGTAAGATGACTGTTACATGGAATTATTTCTAGGAAACTACAGCCAAAACAACAGCCAGGGAAAAATTAATTATTCTGTTAATGCTAAATTTGTCTTCAGATTTTTTTTTTAAAATATCTGTCTGGCTCCATGTTTTTTGGGAAGGTTGTAGAACTTGGTAGAGTCGTGGTGTTGCATTTTAAGTATGTGTCTTTTTCCAGCTGTATGAGAGTTTGAGCATACTTTGCTAAGTTTTAAAGGCTTTGGAAAATATATGAGCACGTATTTCACAGAAATTTCTGTGATTTGTAACTTGAAGCCCTGTAAGCAAAGAATGTGCTTGGCCCTCAGCATGCCTTCTGGAAATATACATAAAACACTGGGTATTATTAGCATATCTTTCATTATACTATCTCACAAATTTGCTGTTTTTATCAAGGAAAACTGTCAGTAGCATGTGCATTCTCTCTTGAATGTCTTTTTACTCACCTGTAAGTCTTGTGCCTGAAACAATTTTATGTATTTTTCTTTCCATGCTTGGATCAACTCAGACCAGGCTTGCTGTAGTCTGGAGAGGGACTGGTGAATCTCAGGGGTTGCATAGTGACCAGAATTGGCAAGTTCTTTACCATATTCACTGAGAGAGTTGAATCTTTCCACTCGTGCTTCAATCTCCTCCTAAAATATATTACTAAGGTTGATGTCAAGGGTTTATGAGAATCCAGTTATTCAGAATACAAGCCTTAAGGGGAAGAATATGGGCTGTAACTTTCCAGCACTAATATTTGTATGGAAAATCATTCATCTTTCTTTGAGCTATGTTACTGGAAGAGCATAGCATTGCTAAGAGAAAATCAGTGTAGAAAATAAATGACTTTATTGCTTTAGGAACAACTGTTCTCCTACAAATGAAAATTGGGATTAAATTAGAAACAGATTAGAAAATGCTGAGATATAAATGAGCACCATTTTGAACATCCATAATACCACATCCCCTACCTCCAGTATTCCTACATAAAGGTAGTTCTTATGAGAAACTTGCCTTTCTCTCCTGATGTTCCTCAATCATACTTTCGGCTTCATTTGCGCTTTTAGGAAGCCCCCCTGCTTCCATTAAACCTCTGATGTTTTGGGTCCAGTCTAGTATCTCCTTCATCTCCAAGTTGAACTTCTGTAGCTGATACGAGGCTGCCAGCTTCTCCTTCCTGCCACACAATGTGCAATTCAGCATTATCCAACACAGAATTATCCAGCTGCTTCTCTCTCCCCATTTGCAGAGGAAAGTATCTTAGGAGAAGCCAAATGAAATGAATTCAGGCTTTCCCTTACAGTTCCTAACAGTCCTCATGTTAACTAAAGTCATAGGAGATGCACACCTCCTTGGAGACAACATGCTTACTATTTTTTCTACATCAGTTCATTAGCACAAGAAAGGTAAAAAAGCCTTCATAGCTGTTGCTTCCAGCAACAATTACAGATCAGGCCTAACCCTTTCCTGTTTTGGAAAGATTTAAGAAAAAAATATCTTCTAGAACTATCCAAAAATAAGTCTTTCACAAAGGCTTTATGATAGATTTAATTTGATAGTTGGAAGGCATTTTAGTAACATTATGTAATGGGACAAACCACAAACACATTGTATTAGTTTTCCCAAAGTCATATTGTGTGTACCAACTCACACTTTTTCCAGTGCAGGTGTCTAAGATGCCTGTGTAAACTTTGGAAAGAATCCTTAAAAAGTTTTAAAAAGCCCCTGGCAAGTAGAGTTTAGACTCCAGAGAGAAGCTTTGCCCCTGCTGAGAGATATTCAAACCACTCTCTAATTCTTTACCTTTGTTTGGCCTGTCCCTGGAGCCGTAGCCAGTTGTTTTTCATCTCCTGTTGCTTCATAGTCAGTTTGTCATTTATGGATGGATTCCTTGTGGAAAGGCGGAAAGATTCCAATTCCAATGTCTGCGAAGAGATTTATAGCGGGGTGAATTCGTGCCAAATGCTTATATTCATTCCTGAGTTTGACTTTTAGGAAAAAAGTTTTCATTTTAAGATCTCGGTTTTCAAAGGTAGGTACTTAAATTACAATAACAAAATATACAAAGGGGCATGTTATTTGCAATAAACAAATACGTATGCATTTGCAAACAAACATCCATGTGAAGAAAGATATGTGTGCACTGCTTCACATGTACAAATGGTAAATTTACAATTAAAACAATAATTTTGCAGAATGTGGACAAACAATCTAACTAAGCATAACAAAATCAATCTAAATCTAAAAAAAGCCATGAAAATATGGAACACACAGAAACAACCAGTTTTGAGTCTTCTGCTGAAAGGTTAATATTATTTGTATGTATCTCAGCTAACAGCAGAAACAAACCGCAATTTTTAGTGTAGACTTCTAGTTGATGTTGTTTTCCTTAACACAGACTGATAAACAGTAGAGAACGGTCATCAACCCAGGTTTAAAGTTGGTAACTTTCTTGCAAAATTCCATCAAAATTATGAAAATGAATATTTTAATTATGGAGAAAGGAGAATATGCCAGGCTGGTTTTTAAAAAAACCTGTAGTTATTATACTTTGCACATGGTATTTGTGGTACCGTATCAAAAAACCCCAAATCCAAATGTAAGAATTGATAACACGTGCAGGTAAACCCAGATACAAACCCACAGCTAAGGTGTTAAGGAAAAGTTTACTCTGAAGTCAGAAGCCCTAAATATGCTGCTAAAATCTCACTAGTGAGAACAAAAGGTTTGGAGAAAGTTTGCAAAAATATTTTCTATATAAAAGGGCTTAACACTCTGGCCATCAGTGAAAAAATGTGAGAGATTGTCACAGAATTTCCACTACTGTGGTTCAACAGAAAATACTTCTTCATATTAAAAATATACAACTACATAGGAGCTCAGACCCATATCTGATGCTCAAGATTAGTCCCAAGTGATACAAACTGGCCATTTTACAAAAGCTAGAATGGATCAGGCAGGCATTATAACCTAAGATTTCTGTGTTTGATGTCTGTGTCAGGACATTAGCTGCACTTGGGTTTTATATTTAAGTTCTAAATAAAACTAGAGTTGTGATTTTGGTTCAATTCAGTAAATAAACTGGGGGAAAGACAGATTCCATACTTTCCGAAATGTATAGGATAGTCTGATCTGGCTTGTAGGTGAGAGCCAGAAAGACAACAGGTTCAAAAGGGACTTTTTTCTTAGATTTAGTGCATCAGAAAGAATGATATTGATATGATAAAGTAGGATTAAGCAGAATGGTATTTTACTGAGGAGAAATTTATGCTGCTCTTGCACTTCAGAAAATTCATACTACTCAACCCAAATGATTTTTGCACCATATTTCCAAGAAGCAAAAATGAAATTTTTTACAGTGTTTCCTCACTTCTTACCTCCATTTTGGACTTTATAACACTGATTTCTCTCTCCATTTCTTCATGTCTTCGAATCAGGTTTTCCACACTTTCCACATCTTTTCCATAATCCAGTGCTTGTATCAGTACACTCTGGAAGGAGCAGTAGGATATGCAAATAGTGAAGATTACACAAAGCAAAAGGATAATTTCTTAATTATTTCAAAGAGTCTTTTCCTTCACTTCTTTGCATTGCCATCTAAATGTTCTTATTGTCTTTTTAAATATTAACAGAGTGCATTGTCTGCTTTCCGGTACAGAGACGAAACAAGAATCCACATCTCTTTGAACACTCATAATTCTGCTTAAGATGCTTCTGGCCATTCACATGTAAAACAAAGACAGGCATGCTTCCCTGCATTTCTCAATCTTTGTTTTTCCTTTTTTTTTTTTCTTTCAAATACCTAACCAGAAAAATATTTCCCAATAAATTGCGGTACAGAAATTTTCAGATATGTATTATGAAAATATGAAAACTAAAATTGACTCTCAAGCTCCTAACAGATAATTAAATCCCATAAAATGAAGAAATACATTTGTAAAGGTTGCTATAAAAATTCTGAGCCAACAGCCTTGTGGTACCTTAAGTAGTACCACTTGCCTACTGACACATAATTAAATAAATATATGATATTATAATATCTATAATAATAATAATAATAATAATAACAATGTATATATAATCCAGGAGAGGCATTTTTACTTCCATTTTCTGAATGAATGAGATTTTATGCAACTTCTCAAAGTTGCATATTCAATAGGTCTGTATTGTGCAGCAGAGAGAGAGAGATGCAAGATAGTGTTGAATGAACTGGCTTTGAATTTGGAACACTAGAAGTTGTTATAGTCAAGCTAAGCAGGTAATTCAGAAACAGCTCTATGGTAACTCAGTTAACTGGCCTTTGGTATTCAGAACCAACTTGGCTCAGCATTGTCTGAGTTCAAGGAGGGGAAGTGCCAGATTCTGCACCTGGGATGGGGCAACCCTGGATGTACAAACAGATTGGGGAATGAGATGTTGGAAAGCAGTGCTGTGGAAAGGAACCTGGGGGCCCTGGATGATGGGAAGTTGAATACGAGTCAGCAGTGCCCTGGCAGCCAGGAGGGCCAACCATGTCCTGGGGGGCATCAGGCAAAGCATCACCAGCCAGTCAAGGGAGGAGATTGGTTGGAAAAGACCTCTGAACATCATCTAGTCTCGTCTCTGCCTAAAGTGGGGTCACCTTAGAACAGATTGGTCAGGGTCCAGTCTAGTTGAGATTTGAATGCTTCCAAGGACTGCCTCTTCAGGTAACCTGTTCCAGTGTTTGATCACTCTCATTGTGATTTTTTTCACTTTACACCTGTTTTGAACTTCTCACTTTGTTACTTGTACCCACTGTCTTTCACTATGAACCTCCAGGGAGAGTTCAACTTGATCTTCCCTGTAACCTCTCCTTAGATACAGAAATGAATCCCTTTTATTACAGACTGTAATCTGTGATTTCTCATAATACATTTCAAATGCACCCATTTTAGTGAATACCTTAGAGTTGGTAATCTGCACTGTTTTATGATATTTCAGCCTTCCTACGCACTTTAAACACAGACAACTATCAAAGATCACTGCTGAATACTCAGCGGCTCTCTAGAAATCAGCATGCCTGGGTTTATTGCTGTTGGCAAAATACAACATTTTTCCACTTCAATGAATCAAAATTTGAAAACTTACCTTCTCAGTAATTCTTTCTGTGATGTCATCTATTTCTCTGATTAAGGCATGAATCTCTAGGGCTCCCTCTAATTTCTTCCTGTATGCATTCAGGTTACCATGGAAACTGTTCCACCTTTTATTGAAAATATTATTTTAGAGATGTATTTCATAGGCAAGGATTTCCACAACTGAGTTTCATGATGTTCATATTTAAGCAAAAAGACAGGATTTCTGAACTACCTTATACACTGATCCCCAACTCCCCATAACAGGGGGCACATCACAGAGACAAAGCAATAGTGTGAGAAGATTATCTGGTTGTATTTATACCATGTTTTCAGGATGTCATGGAGGCTAAAAGCTAAAAAGTACTGATTCCGTTTCCTTAAACTCTCAATAACTTCATAATCCATATCTTCATGCTTTTGTTTCTTAGACAGTGGACTGTGAAGCAGCAAAAGAAATAGGCAATTCACCAGGATAACTATGTAAATAGATGGAAGTGTCTTAGCTTCATGAATCTACTTTGTTAAGTGCTGTGAAACAGTGTATTTGCCTCCAAGGCTAGAAAAATTACTTTGGACCTGTTGGATTAAAAGTCCTTCTAGCTAACTGCTCTGAGAGTATTGAAGGACAACTCCAGTCTCTGATATTTGGTAGTCATGATATTAAAGAAGGAAACGTATGTTTTGATTCCTCCATGTATCCCAGCCAAAGACAACTAATTTTCTCTTCTGATTTTTGCTTTACACAGAAGATTTAAGAGCATACTCACTTCTCATTGAGATGCTTTCGGCGCTCGTATATTGTCTTTGTCTCTTCCTTGTTCTGTCTTTCCAGTTTCATGGCCAGGGCATTGATAGTCCTGATGTGAGCATCATCCACTGTTGACTCCTGTAAAGTGAGAACAGGAACAAAGGTATGTATTTAAATTACTTGTGATTGAGCTTTCCATTGAGATGTGAAAAACAATGCCAGCAGCAAAAAGAAATAGTTTTACCTCACTACCAAACATTTCAGACACATGAGGTTTGTTCTACTACAGCTGTTGGTGTTACTAAGTCCCTGATGAGAAGATGGTAGAGGCAAGAAAGAAAATTAATGACTGTAGATACAACAATGATCTAGGTCTAGATAAGGACCCTCAGACAGTCATTTTTAAGCCAGACATTCCAGCAGGGTTTCATTTGTTGAAGAAACATAGGTGCAGGTGCTGGTTACATAGGTGGGCTGCTGTGGAACAGCTGCTGTATGGCAGGATGATCCTTTGTCAAACAGGTAGTGACTCATGGCTCCTAGGCCTACTTGTTGTTTTATCTAGATAGGCTGCTGTCTAGAAGTGCCTTCTGTACAACAAGGCTTAAAATCCATACAGCCTTAAGAATTCCAGACAACCTATGCCACTGTGTTTTCTTCTAAAGCAACATCACTGCATTTTAAAAGGTTTGCTAAGTCTTCAAGGCAATTTTCTTCCCATGCACGTACCATGGAATGGATAATATTTGTACATTGCACACGTAATCTGGAATATAGTGGAATAATTGTTCTTTTGGAGTGTTTTGGATAGCCAACACTGAGCACTGCTCCAAGACTCAAAAACATTTTCTATTTTTCTGAGAGCAGTAAATCACAGACTTAGCAGGGAGACAATTACTGGTGTAATAGAAGCACAGTTACAAGATGCCAGCACACTGTTAATAGAAGTATTCACTCCATTGGGTATTTTGTTTATGCTGCATCCATACCAATATGCTTGCTTCCATATGTGCTTTACTATTATACACAGCCATAAAGTAAACAGAAGAAACCAGCAGACAGCCAGATATTCTTCAGAAACCCTGCAGTCTTCTTCCCTCAGAAATAACAGCAGCACAATGAGTAGAAAATCTTGCAGCCATCGAAGCAGGATGATTACTCCCTACCCTGACCTCAGATTTGTCTAGTGGGGAAATACAGACTGGATGGATGCACACACTGTGCCAGGAACACCCTGCTTCTGCTTGTATCACCCCATGAAGTACTGTATAACTAAGCATCAGCTTTCAGAGCATAAATGTCCCAGCTTTTTTTCTGCAGGAGTCATGTTCAGAGTATTATAGGATCAGTGGCTACAGGCTGATAGTATCTATGGTCAAGAGTTTTCTGTGGCACATAAGATCTACCTTAGTTTATGGAAAGACCTTTTTATTCAGGGTCTTAAGCAGACTGGGACACCAGGTTGTTTCTGCCTTTTTCATCATCATTTTTTTGGCTGGTACAACCTGTATAAGAGCCTTTGCTCAAACCCTTAGTCAGCTGGTGAGTACTGGAGACACAATGAAGGTCTCTTCAATAATTCCCTGCTGCTGAAGTTGAGTAGTTTGGCTCTCTATCCAAATCCAGTATGAATGCACTAATGTACTGCCATGAGATTCTGCTGGGCTCTGGAACTGGGAGCTCAGGGTTTTCTCCCAGGGGTCAGGCATATCTACATTGTTACTTTGCATTGATGAGGATTGTCTCCTTCTGCTATTAGGCAACAGAAATAGAAGATGGGTAATGCATAATAGGAATTGGCAACAAGATAACAAGCAAACAAAGAAAAAAGGAATATCAGGAGAAAACGTAAATCTCACAAAGTCCTAATATACCTCTTTCCAAACCTTCCTCACAATTTCTAGACTGGTAAATCAGTATAGTAATCTTTCCTGTGTGACACACAGACCTGTTAGTCCACAACTGTAGCAGTTCATACAGAGAGAACAAGAGGTTGCTGCAAATGCATCCCTCACAACTGTTATGGCAGGAGCTGAAGCACATCACAAGGAGGCCCTTGTTGTGGCAGGGCCTGTTCCCCAGGTTTGGTGACCAAATTGGTACATTCACTGGGAACAAGAGAGGCAGCTAGCATGACTCAGCACCCCAAGAGGGTCAGAGATCTCAGCAAAAAAGGGTGAAGTGTGCAGCCAACTTGTCACATGGCTGCTATCCAAAGTGTAAACCACTGCTCTATTTTACTAAATGTCTGATTGTTAATGTTATGATTCATGACGAACCACATGTGCTGTATAAACAAAGGCCCCCAAGTTTACATGCTTCATTTGTATGAAGGAATATGAGAAACCTGACTGTTCCTCAGTCAGGAGGAGAAGGAAGAAATAAAGGATGGAAATAGAGAAAGTATTATTTTTTTCCCTACAGGTCTGGTTCATGGAAGATCTATATCCAGTTTTCAGATTCATACAAACGTGGTTGAAACAACCATATTTAAAACTGTTTTGGGGTAGAAATGACTGTGGTTTTGCAGACTGCATGAACCAAACAAAACCCTGCTCAAACTCAGGCTCACAGCACAAGTTTTCTACTCATTTAACAATCCAAAATTTTCAGTTGCGTCACAAGCATCTCACAGCTCTGTTTGGACATCTTCAAAGCAGAAGGCACACTGAGTGAAAATTCTATCTTTTCTAATGACTTTTGAGGTTGTAATGCTTCCTATCACCCTGATCTTTCACCTTCTCAGTGTACTGGAACTGTATTTACTACCTGAACTGAAAAGTTAATTGCTGCTTGCAGTCACACAAGAAACGTGCGTGGAAAACACTTCTTACCCCTGATGTTGCTCCACGGAACTCATTCAACTTTTTCTTGAGTTGCAGGCAGTGTTCATAGTCATTTCCCACATCACCTACATTAATCATCACTTCCTGAGGAAAGAAGCAGCAAACAGAAAAATATTTAGCCTAAGAGTAGAGGAACACAGCAACTCCCAGTGCTTATGCAATAAGTTCTGTCATTTGTCTGTACATCACTGACCTACAACTACTGAAGTAGTATCTTCTGATCTTTAAACAATTATGAGACTTACTCTCAACTCTCTCTTCAGTCTATTACTAATTATGGAAGCTACCTCTGAGTGAAAGTGATTCTTCCTTCACTCCTACAAAGAGAAACTTTCAGATTTGATATACAAGAGTGCAAGCCAGTTGCCAAGTACTTCAAGTCTCTTCCATTCTAGTCTGCTTTAATTTCTATGTCTCAATGGAGACATATAGCCTCCAACAGTCACAAACTCTTCATGTGCACATTTTACATGTGCTAATACTGTTCAACTGACTCTGGTATGGGCAGACTCCACGAAATGTTTCGAATTTTTTGAATCATTCCTTTCATATTTTTTGTAGAATGTGTCATGATTCTTACAGACAAAAGCCACTAAAAAATATCCTGGAAGATGAAACATTTATCAGAATTTCATTGCTAAATAGCAAGTCTTTGGTGTGCTGCTTAGCTAAATACTGAAATCCATTTACCTTCTCCCTGATCCAGGCTTCCACCTGGTCCACCTTCTGGAGAAATTCTAGGAAGTCCCGGCTGTCCTCCAGCATCTTTCCACGAGCAGCAACAGCTCTCTTCAACTTCTCCCAGTGCTCCTGAAGCAAGCGGACTTCGCGACGGATCTCTCCTGATTTAGGGTGGCTTTTTGATATCAGGGCTTCCCCCTTCTTCACATTCAGAAAAAGAAATTAGAAATTAAGGTTGCCACTAATTTTTAAGGGGATTATCATGTTACATGGCCTTTCTAGGAGGATTCTCTCACTTTCCTAGCCTGGACTGCACAACAGATTACTAACATAAATTCTTACTGCCCACAGGATACACCTCAGCTGGAAGCCTTTCACATATGGAGGGAATCTAGAACCACAGAACTCTAGGATTTGAATATTTCCTTTCCAAGAATGACATTCATGACTGCACATTTCAGCCATATGATTCACCCAGTTTCAACAAAAATATTCACAAATGGGGCATGAAATCCTGTTTACTCTTTGTAGGAGTAAACACCCCAGGCAAGGAAGAAGTCAGTCATATTTTCAGATCTATAAGAAAATCTATTCAGACTATAAGGAAAGATGGAAGCTGCCTGGATAGAGCAATTAAATATCTCCCTGTTGTAAATTAACAGCGTTATATTTCCATGGCGTAGCTGTTGGGTTCTTGTCACAGAAATAGGATAATTGATCTAGAAGCATTTCATCTATCTGTCCTTCTTTGGAATAAGCAGCAATAATCTATAAAAACACTAGCAGAGTGACAGACTTACCTCATTAACAGCTGTGATGATTTCTTCATTTGCAAGAATCTCTGCCTCAAAGACCTGATGTTTCTGTAGCAGCTTCATTTTGTCATGCAGATTGCTAGGGTCTTGTATGGAAGGATCCTCTAACTTCTGCATGCGTTCACTGATCCAGTCTTCTGCCTGCAGAAATGTGAGACATCCAAGTTAGCATGACAACTACATGAGATCCTGGGGCCTCCTCCCGGGACATGTCATTACTCTATGCAAGTGTCTATGCCTGGGCTAGGCAGATTGGGCTGGGAGCTTGACAGCCAGGGTGGCTCTCCAGTTTCTGAGCTACTCTTCTTGATAGGAGATAAAAGCAGGTAGGAATGAAGCTAATTTTTATCTGACCACAAGAGTAATGAAAAACTCCTTGAATACCTCAGGTTTTATCACAAGCCACAAACAGATTATACAACCTTCTAGATTATATGCAGAGAATCCTTGAGCAGATATTAAGCCTTAACATGTTAGACATTTAAAATGAGATTATGACCACTGAGTCTTGGGATTTAGGGCTCTGAGTTTCATCTTGTATCTCTGTCATTGACCTTCCTTTAAGCTGGGTTAAGATTCTTTAGAATTCTGTGCCTCACCTATAAAACAGCACTAACATTTCCTGATCTCAACGATGTTGTGAGACCTAAATGAAAAATGCAAAGTAAATAAAGCTTTATTGATGGGGCCAAGCACTAATTAGGTTATTTGAGGGGAAATACAACTCGATTTGCTTTTCTACTTCATAAATTTCAAAATGTTCTGCTCAGGAGTATTAGACAAGCAGGAGATCTGTGAGAGCTAGCAATACAAAGGTTATGTGTTTCTCTTAGGGAATTATTTTTTAGGAGATTTAAATGAATGCAGAATAAAATGGACAACAGGATAGGGAGTTTTCAAAAATTTTCTTTACAATCTGCTGAACTTTAGACCTTAGCACTGAAGGAAATATTTCTATCTATCAAAACACTGAGAACTGGCAACTTGGCATGACTGATCCTGTTGTCCTCAGAGCACTGAAGTAATGTAATGTTTTGACAACACAAGATCAGCGAATTGAAGGCAGCTTTATTAGTTTCAAATAATTTTGGCTGTCCTTGTGGAACTGTGTGTTACATGTACACAAGGCTTGACAACTGGAGGATTTTCTCAGTTAATTAATGATTTGAAGCTTTGTTTCAGCTGCTGAAATTCTATAAATGAAAACAGAAATAGCTTTCATTAGCAGTATGCTCTCCAGAAACTGTTTCCCTCCAAAGCACAGTTAGAAACTCAAACAGGAACCTTATGTCAAGATTGCCCAGGAGAACACATTGTCATCTGCTCTTTTCATTTCTGACACCCTCCTCAATGGCCTTCTCCCATTAGCAGCCACACATGTCACTGCAGTGACTCTTCATTTGAATAGAAGAGGCTCATGCATACAGTTAGAATGAGAAACAAATGAATCCCCCGTATATAGCCACTTACAGGTCAATTTCTCTTCTACTTTTTAATTAGAAGCAATGGTTTAAGGGCAGACTGAACATCTGCACTCTTAGTGGCTTGGTTTATTTTAAGGCTTACTTAAGACGGCTCTAGAGAGTGAGAGATCCTTCTCCTGGCGCCATGCCCACATTCAGATGTGAACCAAAGTTGATTTATTGTCCTAAGATCTTTCTCTGGAAAGACTTAATGGTTGTCTGGACAGGTATTTTCATTTTATTGAAGACAACAGTAAGACAAGTGTTATGCTCAGCATAGAGACATGAGACCAGTATTACTCCTATGGGACTCATAAAAAGTGTGGGCACTATCAATTTAGAATGCTACATTTTCAGAATATCAGTTCCTGTAACCTCATGAACACAAACTTTTTCTAAATTGCACTGATTTTTTAATAAAAGAAATATTTAAAGCATATAAAAGAGTGTGCCTGTTGCAGATATCTAGAGACAACAACTAGTTCTCTCTCTCACTCATCTGAGATAGAAGTAAATACTTGTTTAGTCTCTTGTGTGGGGTGAAAGGGGAAGGAAGTGCCACTGATACGATGAGCAAGTTTCAGAGTCAGCATTAAAATTCATAGCCAGCTTTAGAAGTCAAAACATTCAACTTTATGATCTTTCCTCTCCAATAATTTAAATACACATGTTTCTAAGTAGCAGCTACCTCATTTGCCTTCCACATTAGCACTGGGCTACAGGCTTTGTGACAACAGGGTAGTCTATAAGTCTGTCTCACTTCTTTGGGACTCAAAAAGCATCCTGTTTCTACTGTAGGAGGGTATGTTCTATTTTGTGAGCTGACTGTAATCTCCTGAGTTAGTCATTGTGACTTTTATGCAGAAAAAACTCAAAGTCCTATGTCCTGCAGCAGCTAGCCTTCTAAGCAGACTATATAATGTTGAGTTCTCTGTCCTCTCATCAGTAATCACAGACTGTGTCATCTTTTTACTAATGTGTGCAGGTCTCTGTGGAATTGCTTCTAGAGAGTAATCAGGAGACTTTCAATGATCACAGTGATCACTAATTTCTGCTGAAGCAAAAAATTGTTCCAAATACATTGTGCTGTAAATGGAATTTTAGCAGCCTTAGATTATTCTTTTTCTGAAAAAAAAACCAAACAAACAACCCCCAAAAATTAAAAAAACACCCCAAACCTCAAACAAACAAACCCCAAACCAAAACAACAACAACAAGAAATTTTGTTACTGGCAGCATCTGTGTGACAGGCATTCAATCTCTTTTGGTGATGATCTTAACCTGACCTGTGTCAGGACATGTGTCTTTTTCATGGGCTAGGAAGTTTCTTTAAAGCATGGAGGATATTCCATGGGATACAGCAGCAGAAGGGGTGGATACCAAACCAGCAAGAGTATTTGTGAATGTCTGCCTGGGCCTATGTGCTCTTGTTTATGCTAGTTCCCCGGATATGCTAGCACATTTTCAGTCACACACATTGTGCCTTTCCAACAGTACTGGCAGGAGCAGAGCTACTCAGTTACAGGACTAAGGCCAGAACAGGACACAAACAGAGACCAACATATTCTGCAGAGACCAGTCAAAGCAAGCACTTCATCCAGTAGAAGTAGGCAGTTCCTCTGCTTTCCATCCCCATCCCAGTCTAAAATCCTCTTACCTCTTCCAAGTTCTGGTAGAAAAGTGCCAGAAGAAGGGCAGTCTGCAGCTTCTCTCTCCTGCTCTGGGATAGATCCTTGATCCGATGCTTCCTCTCATGAATGACACTCAGTTTGTGCTGAATCTTTCGCCCTTCCAGTCCATCAGCCTTTTCCAGCCTGCCTGCCTGTTCTTGAAGAGACATCATCTGAGGAGACAACAAATCTGAAATTATTTTCATGCTTCCAAGTGGTGTAAAAGAAACAAAATCCAAGCTCCTTTCCATAGCTGAAAGATTTTCCTTCATTCTGTAATAAACCAAGAATAGCAGGGAGAAGTTCATCAGCATTTCCCCTCACTCTGTACTGTGTTACACCTCTGATATTATTATCATTGGTCTCTGTGGTGGATCCTGCCTACTTAAATGAATTGAAGCTGTAGCTTCAGGAGTCTCTATGCCACTGATCAACTGGTACAAGGAATCATGGAGCAAGCATGACTCATAAATGCCATAAATGCAATAAATGCCAGTGCTCAAGCTTTATTTCTTCGTGGAAATCAGGTGTTGGAAGGTAGCTCTCAAAATGAACAATCTGTCTGGCAGGGAGCTGGCAAGAGTTCTGGGAATTAATTTCTTCTGGGGAACCCAGGCATACCCAGGTTTAAGTTTAGCCCTAGCCTGGGTGAGTTAGAGCAGTGGCTATCAGGCAGATTCATTTACATGAAGGTGAGAAAATCAGTATTTATTCCAAAGTTGTGGAGAGGTGAGCCAGTTTGGTACAGCCATTGTATACCAAATGCATGTTTAAATAATCTGACCTCCTGTATTTTATTTGCTATAAAAGCCACTATTTTTTAAATGAAAAAACCAGAAACTTCCATGACACAATATGGCCTGCTTTAAATATTTCTTCTTGTAACTCCCACTATTCAAGATACTGAGTGGTTTTCCTATCTGCTGCAAGACAATACAGGCAGGACTTGGGCATGGAGTGTTTTAACATTCCATTGTTCTCCAATGCTCTGCCTCTTATTTCCCTAGGCTTCCTCATTTTCTCTTTGGTTCAAGCATATCAGGCATATCATGCCTGTCAGCAATTTAATGTGTTAGCATATTAAAAAAAATTATATATATATATATATATATTTTTGTACCTTCTCATCCTGTGATGCCAGAAGCTTCTCAAAAGCCTCATGTTTCCTTATCAGTTGCTCTACTTCATCTACAGAGCTTCCGAGGTCACTGCTTTTCAAATAAATCTATAAAAAAAGTTTATTATTTCTCTCAGTGGATTAATTATCACATAAACTTTATTCATAAATGTGAGAAGTATTAACTCTGCTGTTGAGAGTACATTTGAGAGGGAAAAAACAGAACAGAAGGCAACTGAAATTGGAAATTAATTAGTAGAACTCCATGGTCTTGGGCAAGAAAGAGCAGCATTAATAGGTATAGCTGAAGAAAGTGACCTGTCACTGCTTATTATAATCACTAAGCTGCAAGGCAGTAAATTCCAGAGGCCTAAGCCATCCTTGTAATCCCAAGTAAGATCACTCTTGTGTCTGACAGGTGTCCAGATGATTCCTTCTTAGAAGAGTTCCCATAACAGAGACTTTGCAGCCTCCCTGGACAATTTATTCCAGAGCTTCATTACCTTAACTTCATGACCTTAAATTAGCAGGATTTTCCAAATATTTAGCCTCAAAATGCATGGCTAGCATTACACTTCAGTATATACTGCCTTCTTCATCTCATGAAGGATGATTATTCCTTCTGCTTCAGCCTTGTACATGTTTGTAAACTTTTTGTATATTGGGATTTCTGTCTTCCCTAGGTTAAAACTACACTGATCTGATCAACTACTTCACAACAGCTGTGTCTTCTTGATTCTGTTTATTCTTATTTCTCTCCAGATTTTCTCCATTTCTTCTTACTTTGAAACTTGATGCAATAACTGTCAATAAGCAATAAGACTGCCAGAGTGAAGGCTGTGAAGATGATAGAGTTCTTATACGTGCCTTTCAAGGTGCAATCTTCAGCATGTGTCTGTATATGGTGCTTATGTTTTATACAATACCATGAACTCAAGTTCACCTTGCAATCTACTATAAGCTTCCAGAAGCTTTTCAGAAGAGCTGCTGTCAGATCAGTTTGTCCCCATCCTGTATTTAAGCAGCTGATTATTCCTGAAAAATGTCATAGCTTGTACCTGTACCAAGTGCATTACATCTGTTATATTTCCAGGCCATCTTTCCAACTTGTCTGCATTAATTTTATTTACTGTCTTTTCTGCTAGTCTCTGAGGTAGAAAGACTTCAGTCTAAAATAATAAGTGCAGTTTTAAGGAAATTTACCTCTCCACTATTTGCTTTTAACACTGTGAGAACCTTTTCCAGGTAATCCAACTAATCTCTAAGGCACTGCAATGTTTCCTGACTCTGTTCTGGTGTTAAGAAGACTGCTCAATTACTTCTGCCATGCATTCTGTTATATTCGGTTTTGCCAAATGCAGAAGAAAAACCAATGCAGTTATCTGTTATCAAGAAAAAACAATGCTTTTCTGCAGATCAATAGGAATGTGTTCTTTTCCAGTGGATTTGATTGCCCACTGTTTTTTTCTTATTTAGTGATGAGATAACAGCAAGGCAAAAACCTCAATTAGAGGCTCTGATGGGACACGAGCAAAAATTACCCATGGATAAAGTTTATCCTGGAGTGACTATGACTGGGCAGACCTGGGGAAATCAGACTGCTGTGAGAGATTACATTTATCAGCAGTGTGTAATGTGTAATCCATTTTGTGAGCTCATGGAATCATAAATATTTGGACAAGGATGAGAATTTCCAACCAGTAACGCTACCTGGGTAAAGTGCAATTAATGAAGGTGGAAGAAGAATTTGAGATCAGTGATACAGTGAAAGAATTAAGAGGCAGGAAAGAAACAGAATAGAATCAGTAAAATAGCACAGTTGCTAATTGTTTCAGAAAAGGCCTGGTAAATGACATTGGTAAATCTGTGCCTTAAAACCATATACATGTGCAGAAAAAATTACATCTGGAGAGATCTTTCTTGCTTTGCTAAACATTACAGTTCTGTAGCAGCCTTACAGGGTGTTTTTTATGAGAAGTGAAAGATATTCTTTGGCAGCTACTTTAGAAAACCAGTCATGATGTTCATTTTCTGCACAGAAGTATGGATGACTGTTCAACCCCACAGGGCATCTTCTGAAGGAGAGGTTTCCCAAGCATGAACACATGTGCAGGGCAATCCACAGATACT
Organism: Myiozetetes cayanensis; assembly: GCF_022539395.1. Classification (NCBI taxonomy): domain Eukaryota; kingdom Metazoa; phylum Chordata; class Aves; order Passeriformes; family Tyrannidae; genus Myiozetetes; species Myiozetetes cayanensis. The sequence goes on along the minus strand of NW_026087853.1, from coordinate 36,080,026 downwards.
TGTCAGGGCTGAATGCACTAACAGGCTGTGGCAGTTCTGACTGTCTTGGACGGACGCCCTGCTGCCATCTGGGGGTCCCTCTGAGGCTCAGCCCTGGCCACCAGCCCTGCCTGAGCTTCACTGAGGGGAAGTCTGAGCCCTGCCCTGGTCCTCCTGGACGGACCCCACATTGCAGTCACTACCTCGCCTTGATGCTTTGATCTTCAGCTGATTGATGGACTTTTTTACTGCTGCCACACTCAGCCCTCCTTGGCAGCTGTGGATAAGAGGACTGACAGCCAGACTTGATCTGATGTTCTGGTCCATTTTTCAGGAGAGAATATTTTGCATATAGAGAAAAATGCACAGAAGAATATCGTGCCCAGGCCAGACGTACAAACTGCTCTATACTAATCCATACCAAGCATCAAAAAAAGATAAATAAATCCCATCACAGTAATCACTGTCAAGAAGACAGTGAAGGCAACAGGCCTAAGCTTATAATACCTCTGTCCCATTAATCACCAGAATGCCTAAAGAAATGTATCAGTGCCTCTGCTATGCCTCTGTCTGTTAAAAACAACACCCATCAGAAGGCAGATACTCTGTAATTCAAACTTTAATTCTTTGATCTATCGTACTCATCAAGTGTACGAAACTGTATATGTAGGTTTTTTGTTTGGTTGGTTGTTGGTTTTGGTTGTTGTTTTTGTTTGTTTGTTTGTGGTTTTTTGAGAATGTTATTGGATTTTGTTTGCTCTTTTGAAGAAAGATTACCACATGTGTGGGCTCCAGGTCTGTCTACCATAATGTCTTATTAAGCCACCTTATTATTACCATCTATATTTACACTGCTGTTACTAACATGGAAATAAAAAGTTATCAGCTGAATCTAACTCACTGCTGTTTGGGGTACACAAGCATACTGCCACATTCTGTATCTCTGTTTTGATGTTTTAAACACTGCTTTAAAATTACTGTAGCTTCTTTATATATTTTTTGGATTATCTACGATTTTTGGTCAAAAAAGATTTACCTCCAGGACTTTTATCTAGTAACTCTTGGCAGTGAAACTGATACCTGAAGAAATGGTAAACTATTAGTTTTCCTGCTTATAGACCTGTGATGGAAGAAAAACACAAGGAGTATCTACTGGTAAAGGTGGTTAGATTCCTTGAAGAAGAGAACGGAGACATTTGAGAGCCGGGGTGTGGGGTGGTGAGTCATAGGCAGCTGCCACTGGAGTACTCAGTGCCTTGCTCCCACTAAACACAAATGACACTGAGCATTCAAAGCTCAATTCCTTCAGATGTTACAGCAGTGGGAAAAAGTCCTCCTGATCACTGACAGCTTTGGACCAAGACCTCCAAGCAGAAGCCTGTGCAAATGCCAAAACCAAGGCTTTGACACTGAGAAAGAAAACTGGTGCACAAAAAGAAAATTGCTGCAAATGGAAAGTGGTTGCATACATTACAGAAGAGGCAATGTACATTACAAGAGAACCACTCTTAGAAGAAAGCAGCCCCTGTAGCAGTAACAGTGCTGCTTGGAGAGCTGCTAAGGTAAAAATTTTCCATTCCATTCACCTTTTAAACAGAAATCTTATGACAGCCATTACTTGAATCAGAACCACAACATTTTTTTCATGTATTCATGACACCAGTCTGAAAGCAGAATGAAAATTGGCTCCCGTGACACAGTGCTGGCCTGTGGCCAGCTACATCACTTTTTGGCAGGTTTTTAGAAAGGTCCCCAAACACCTGCTTTGAATGAGACACAGTGATTTCAAATATAAACCACTGCGTAGCTCTCTTCAGGTAACCTACCAGGGTCTCCCAGAGCAAACAGCATATAGAAACTTTTTTTCAAGGTTGTTGTTACTATGAATCATGGCCCATCAGAAGGAATTTTGCTCAGTCACAAAAAGCATCGAAGACTTGGCTACTTACTATAAAATAGACTAGTTTTTAAGTGAAGACTTGCAAAGATGCTTAAAATCACAAAATGGTTTTTGAGATTTTAAATGAAGAATGAAACAAATAGTCAATTTATTAACAATGTAAAGCACAGAAATGGAGGGTTTATCCCTACTTCACTGGATTTTTTTCTCTGTTTCTGAGCTTATTGCATGGTTTTCAATACACAGTCATATATGAACTCTTGCATACAAGTTAATGCAGAACTAAAAGTGAAGTCTGGTCTAAAAAAAAAATCATTTTCAATAAATCAGTACTATATACACACTTATGTGACAGCTTATGCCAGCTCTAGCTTTTGAAGAAATACTGAAAAAACATTTCAAACATTAGCACAACTATGCTCTCTGGATACAGGAACTTCACGTTTATACATACTGGAAGCTGACATAGCCCCAAAAGAAGACCAGTTTTTATTTCTCTAGAATAAAATTTATTTTAAGTATTTCTGCAGATTCAATCCCTTCTCCTGCTCTTCAGAGTATAACGAGCTCCACATATTTTGCCCCTCACTGCTTACCCTTGGTTTGCTGTTAAGATTGCTGGAAGTCCACAGAAAATCCTTCTGCTCTTAACATGCACTAAAAGCCTGAATTACTACCAGCTTTAAAAGCCTTCACTTTTAAAGTCCAAACTATCTGCCCAGACAGATAACAACAAAGTTTGATTTGACTTAATTCTGATAAAAGTATATAAAAAAGAAAAAAATTGAAATTTGTTTCAGCAAAGTAAATAAATGTGTTTGATACTATGACTATATATGGTACACAAAAATCTTGTACTATGCTTCATTTCAGTAAAAGTTATAATAAGGTATCATACTATAACCATAGGTAGAATAAAATGCACTGAAGTTGTTTATAAAGAGAAAACACACACTTCTTCTATCATACTGATACCACTATATTATTGGTATCTCTCCTCACAATCTTTATGAAAAATTCTAATGTTAAATGTATTTAAAATTTCCTTCCCTCCTCCTACTGCATGGTGTCTTGCTGGGATACAAATATAATTATCTCACATTGGAAATGTATATGGGAAAAACCTAGAGATTAGACAGTGGGTTTTTTCCCCATAACTGCTATAATTCCTTCCTTACACCCATCTCTGTCTTCAAAATTTGCAAGCTCTATCCCTATCCTGTAAGTAGTAGGTGTTGGACCAGAATCTTACACCCATACAACATCATCATTAAAATATTTACTTATGAAACATCTGTTTGAAGGCAGACTAAATTCCTTTTAAACTCTCCATAGTTTCACTGCTAGAAACTTTGCTGGGATTTAAATTTGACATGCTATGGACACCGAATTCCCTTCATTTCCCTCAGGAAAGGGCAGTACCTCTCCTTTTATAAGAAGGGAAAGCAAGTGATTTCTTCCTATACACTTAAATATTTTGGGGTTTGAAAACAAGTATTACTTTTAAAACTTACAAAATCAAGAATTAGTGATTTAGAAATACAGCATAACTTGACAAGTAAGAAAATGAAAACAGTGAAACAGAAAAGGACTAAGAGAAACTACACTGAGCATTTGTTCCAGGTCCCAGACTGACTAGCAGAGAAGAAAACCAGGTCTTGGCTCTGAAGTCGTGAACCTTCAAAGTGCTGAGCACTATGGCCCAATCATGCAAAATCTGTAAACAGTTGTATGTCATGTTAACAATAGCACTCTAATGGTTAAAATGAAACACTTGTTAAGTGCTCAATCAGATCAGAGTTCTTATCTTCATTTAGGATGGATCAAGCTGTGTCTGCAGCCTTGGTGACAGGAGAACACAAGTAGCTTTCTCATTGTTCCATAAGTCATCTCTAGGGAGCTGGAACATGGCAGGAAGCATACAAATAGAAATCCATATGGTTTGATTAAATGCAATTTAGATCTTCTGTTTGCAAATATTCCTAGAATGGAATAGAAATCTTCACCACTCGCCTTCCAGAGCCAACGGATGCAATGTTGACAGCAATAGATGGACACCCTCCACCCTCTGTGTCTCTGTGAGTTAAAGACATGGTGGGAGCTGGTATGTTTGTCAAAAGGTTGTCAGGACACACACTTTTTACAGTGCATGTTTCCTGGGAAGGTCTCAAACCAGATCTTGCCCAATGACTAGAAAGCAATCCTGAGCAGCAAACTGGATTCACTGTTAGAGAGAGGCCAGCCCCAATCTCCACAGGGTGAAAGGGTCGACCAGCTATATCTGTATCATGTGTTTTGATAAAGGTTGTTGGACTTGAACTTCTTCTAAATTCTCTTACCACCTGGATAGGCATAGCAGTCCAAGGGGTGGCAAGTATCAGGGTGATTTTGGAAACCTTGTGGTGAGCAGGTGTTAGGCCATCACATGGGGTCTTCCTAAACTCTGGCCTAGAAGGATGATTCTGAAAGACAATCAGCTCTGGATTTAAATCCTTGCTTATGACTTCATTACCATTAGCTGAATTTTCTCTTCCAGTCAATACAGCTGGGGGCAGCCATACATCTCTGGAGACAGACTGTTGGGAAAGGCCAGGATACTTTGAGGAAGTCACATGAAATCTTGTGATTTGAAGAGCTGGAGACCCACCTGCAAGGAAGCCTTGTTTTGGTTTCTGGTGTCCTGTTTGAAAATCAGCTCGAGTTTCAGGCATCTTCTCTATTTGTGGCATGAGCAGACCCGAATGAGCGTGACTGCTTCCATAGCAATCTGCTCGAAAAGGCTTTATCATCAAGCTGCACGTTGAAATGTAAAGCTTCATTGAAGTATGAAGGTCTGACATTTGGACGTTGCACTGCCTACAGCCCTGTTGGGATGGGAGAGAATCACAAGGCTCCAGGGATGCATGAAGATTTTTGCAGTGAAATGTAGAAACAGCTGGAATAGCAGACAGATCAACATCTAGGCGTGATGTCCAGCTTGGTGGAGCTTTGCAGGGAAGGACTTCAGAGGGCAAAGATAGAGCAAGCTTCAAGGGATCACTTTTTTCATGAGAAGTATGATGAACACTTTTTTGTCTTTCTGAATATTGCTTGTAAGATGAAGATGTTGACTGAATGCCAGACCCCTCATATCCATGGCCCCAAGGATCCTTGCAAGCACTGGAACATGTGGATGTCTCATCAGAAGGACTGACACAGTGACTAGTGCTCCCAAAACCTTTCGTCTGATCTGCGTGTGCCAGGATGACATCTAGCCTTGAACAGTAAGCTCCGGAAGACACACTGCTTGGTGGTGAGTTGGCAGTTCCTGGAGCAAGCTCTGCAACTGATTGACCAGTGGGAGGATGCCACGCTGATGCTGGCATCTTTTGCAAGGGTCTGTCCCGCATAGCAGATTCAAAAGGAGGAGGTGGAATCATTTTACTGGAAGACAGAATCACTTTTGCAGTGGAGACATAGGTTGCAGACGAAGGTTTGCAGCGATGGTCCCTGTATGACATTCTGAAGTTTAGTTCTAAATGATGCAAAAACCAAAGCCACAGAAGCTTGCCTTTCCCCTTGTGTTTAAAACCAACTCCTAATCCTTTTTCCTTTGGCACTGGAAATTTCCATTCTTCCACTGAAGCAAAGGAATGAGAGATGAATAAACATTCCCCAGGAAAAAAAATGGACTAAAAAAAATCCACATTCAAAATAAAAAATCTCAGCTTTCTAATACTGCTACCACTTCTTGTCATGTCTGCAAAGCGATATGAGCGTGGGATGGGCAGAAAGATAAATTATGGAGCATACGGCTCTGCTCCCTGAGTGTTCTGACTGAGACTGCAGACAGAGTAGGAGGGAGCCAAAAGTGCCTGCCAGAGACAGCCTGGAAACTCTCTGTTATTTCATCTGTGAAAAAAAAAAAAGGAAAGCAGCTAACCTGAGACATGGATCAGCTGCTGTGAAAAGATCAGAACAGAGCAGAGTGTACTGGACACTGTTTTTACTCAAAGCAAAAATGATTTTTTTCCTTCTTTCTCTTTTTCAGCCATTGCTTGTCTGGACTCTGAATGACAAGATATCAGTTCAAAGGTTCTTACAAGACTTTCATACAGAAGTTCTATGTGATGGCATGACTGAATTCATTATAAAAAAAAATTAGAAAGATGTTTGCCTAGTTTTCTAGATATGTGCTCTATTTTCTTTAGCATAGGACAATGCTAGAATATATTCTGTCGAAATCCTTTGAAGGTTTAAGTAACTTGGATATAAGATAAAATGCTGGCTTAAAGTCAAACCTATCACACTGGCACATACAGTGAATGGAAGAGCAGTTCTCAGCAGTAGTTCTACCATCCTGCCTGTCTCCCTAGGGAGCAGAGTCTACATCGCTATGCAGCCTTATTTTAATTCCACATAGTAGTAACAGAGCTCATTCCAAAAGGAACAGATTTCTCTTCCAATTGTTCTTCAAATGCAGAGAAGTGAAATATAAGTTGTGCCTAAAGAACCCCACTTCACTGTTAAATTGTATATACTGATCCATATGGCAGATGGTGGCAGCTGCAAAAGACAGCTTTGTGGTTCTTTAAATTTCTCCCTAATTTAGGTGGGAATTCTGCAGCACAGGAATAACGTGTTTGAAGAATGATCACAATTGAGGAAACATGAGAGAACAAAAGCAATGGGAGTGCAGGATTTCCAACTGTAGAGGAATCAGAAGAGTGTTGCCATTTCTATTCAGGGCCAAGCTGATGCACTGCATATTCAGGAAGAACTAGAATCCAGTAGAAGGTAAATGCCTTCTTGTTTTTCCATGAACAGCAAAAAATGAACCTCTTCCTGCAATGACTCGTTTTCTTTATTGATTTCACCCCATAAATTCTTCAAAGGTACAACTTATTTTGTAAGTAAACACATACAATTTCTGTCTTCTTAGCAGCTTAATAGCTTAAACCTGCATCACTTTGTATTTATACTCACTGTGGAGCAATTCCGCTCTCAGCATTGAGGTGATCCCCAACATTACCAGGTTTCATCTGAACAAAGAAGTGACATCAAGTTCCATTTACCTGTAGAGAATGAGCTGGGGCCATACCAGAAATGCCAGGTGCATTACCCTTTCATGTAAGAGGCTTTCAAGTCACGGATAAGAAGAAACACTAATCCACAGTAGCCTCCTACACATTTACCTCTGAAGTATACAGAGCAAAGCAGATGCCACAGTGACAATGCCTCTGTCTCTGTGTGTTGGCTGATGCCTATTTCATAAAAGGAGAGAAAAGTACAGTGGCCAAACTTTTGTAGAGTTTACATTTTCCCTGATGAACTCCTATGCAGAAGCTTAACAATGTTGTTCATAGGGAATTGAGATAGGTGTACCACAAATCATGCCATTTGCTAATGAAGCAACAAATAGTGGGCAGAACTACGTAATATTTAACTCCAGAAAGTGGAATCTGGGTGAATCGCTCCCTTTCATATTTTGTCACAAACTCAAGAACGCAAATCACACTTGCCAAGACTGCCAATTGTAGGGAGTTATGAAGATATGCATTTCCTTCAAGGAATGACAGCAGAAAGCTCCAGGCCCACGTGCCACAAAGGGTTAAGTATCACTGCATGGCACAGCAAAGGATCAGTTTTCAAAAAGATCTAGTGCCAGTGGCAAAGTGCTGGTGAAAAACAGAGCTCAGCACAAACTAAAAACCATCACATTTTTCTGTCAGTGGTCTTGGAGAATTAAGTATTATTTTTCCTTGATGAGAAATGACTTGGAGGTGCAACCTCCTTCAGGGCTGCATCAATTCTTCAGTTTGGCAACCTTCAACCCATTGATGTGGTTTGCATGCCAAGTCTCAGCATGGCTATAGCAATCTATCAGTTCATGAATTTGCAGAGTGACTGCACTGTTTTCTAATAGCAAATGTTAGACCTTGAGCTGGAACCTTTTTAAACAGTTACATGAATCAAATAAAGTGCAAGAAAGACAGAAGATAATTCAGTAACGGTGAAAAAGATCCATTTCAAGAGCTGCAAAATGATAATAAGAACATCCTTCTGTCTCTTTGCATTAATTATATCTGCCCTCTCTTTTCATGAGAGGGCCTTTTTCACTAGCTCATATTTCTCTACTGCATCAAACAGAAACTAATACTCCTTACAAATTCTTTTGTAGTTATTCTACGTGCTGCTACCAATAATCTTGCAGAACTGAGAAGTCAGTTCACTTTCCTGTATTAACTCACACTGCCGACGTCCATCTTCCACTAGTTGCATTTTCCCAGCGCTAACCCTCAGCCTGAGGTGAGGTTTCCAGCAACACCTGTAAAGCAAATTCCCTTCAAACCCACTCTGCAATTTCCCTTGTCTTTGAAGCCTACAGAACAATTTGCCAATGGTTAAGCACTTGGTATGCTGAGATCTGTTTATAAAGAGGACTAATATTGGACGCTTGTCTCCCTCTTCCATTGTGACTCTCATATGTTAGCTGTCATGTTTATTTGCAATGAATTATCTTTCAGGCAAGGATCATCTGTTCATTTCTGGTTCCACACCTAAGCCCCATAAGAAGGGTGGTGGTCTGGTACATTGTTACACTCTCCAAGCGATACCACAATGCAAATTATAACAATAAAAAAGGCTGTCTTGTGTATACACGAATGCAAGGATTTTAAGCTGCAGGTGAACAGTAGTGCCCCTTTTAGTTTGAAAGAATTTGAATGATTGAAGTTTATCTGCTTATTTCAAGTTTATAATTCACTTACCTCCTGTGAATTCAGGAGCATGTCCAGGTGATCCCAATCCTTGTAGAACATTTGTTCTTGGTGTATTTTCTCCAGCCACTCTTTCTTCTGTTTCCATGCATTATATACATTTTTCTTCTCTTCCGACAAAGCCTGTAGTTTCTGCTGAATCTGAACATAATTTCCAATTAAAAAGTCATGTTGGTCTTGAAATCCCATGGATCAGGGTAAGGTGAGATGAGAAAGGATTAAGTGGAGTGGTAGATAATCCCCTTAATTTGCAACAAAATTATTAAACAGGAAAAAAATAAAACAAGTTCTAGCAATTCTACTTGAGCATAGAGATGACTAGAGGTGCCCCATTTCAGCAATGGAAAAGTGCTTCTTACAGCATATACAGCAGTCCAAGCTAAGAGTAAAGAAAAGTTACTGTTTTCCAAGTGTGCCTTCTAAAATCAGATCCTAATTCTCCATTGTCTTTAGTCATTAACAGTGCCATTATATCACCCCAAATTTTTATAGGATAGATACTAAACCAAACTACCAGCATAGCACATTCTCCTAATCAGTGAATACATGCGTCGGTGTTAGACAATATAATTTCAGCTTCCAAACTTTGTATATCCACAGGCCTTCTGTAAATGATTTTTTCCTCCATTTTTCTACAGGTAAAGGTTTTATATTCAGCAATATTTCTAGTTACTATAATAATACATTGCAATATTTGACAAACTTTCAGGAAGTAGCTTGGTGAGACGGGAGAGTAATTTGCATGAACTCTGCAGTTTTCTGTATATATTTAAGAGATATGTTAATTAATTGTGAGGGGACAAGTAAACCAGAAGGTACTGGAAAAGAAATAATATTGTGAGAATCTTGGAAGTTATTTGTCTCGAGTAAACTGGCATTTTGGTTCCATCTTTCTTTCAGTATAATTCATTACTACAGAAACCTTTAAACTCTCTTATATGTTTGAGTGCTTTCTTTCTTCAGTTCACAGGTTTTTGTCCAGACTGTACTGGTGTGGATATATCACCATGATATGAGGCATAATATTTTTGTGAAAATCCATTTTGGGAAGTCAGTAGAATTAAATCCATTGTTCAGAACACGGTGAACTTCTTGAATGAGCCCAGCTTGGCTGCAGGGGTCCTTCAGGACATGCCAGCACACACCTATTGCTGAAGTAGGAAATGAAAGCGAAGTTTTTGGGCCCAAGCTAGGTAACACACTGAGGCAAACGTAGGTTATGTGTATAGATAAGTGATGCACATGTGTACTTGTATGCTGATAGTGTGATACAACAGAGAATGATAGTTACACTGGTGTCAAGTAGCTGAATATGTATGATTGAACTCAGAGGAGTTTCAATTACCTCTTTTGATCCCGTTTCCTCATCTTGCAGGAGTGACTGACCCAGCTGTACAGCATGACTGTACTTCTCTTCTCGTGCTTCAATCTCTGCCAGTAGCTGTTGATGCTGGGTAAGTCTCAGGCTGCTAGTAGATATGTCCCGAATGGTCTCCTTGGCTCTCATTTCCCTTATTATTTCTGCTGTCCATAAGAAATAGTCCCACACCTGGAACGCAAGAAAATGTGAAAGTTGAGGTTAGAACTCAAGCTTAGGTTATCAGGAGGGAAAATCATAGGCCTGTTCAACTTGAATGAGTAACAGGTAATAAAATCACAGATAAGAAAGAAAATATTTCATTAGTGCTTACAGTACTTCTGTGAATTTTTCAAGCATGGATAATGACTGCAGGAATTTCTACAAACTGTTAAATCATATATAGTTTGTAATATCATAATTATAATCAAACTGTGTCATATCATGTCAATGACAGCATGACATAATTTATTGCCCTTTAGTCCATCTTTCTTTAAGTGTTTTCTGATGTTATTCCTTCACAAATGGTATACCAGTATCATCCTTTTCTGTGACAGCTTTGGCTAATGCAAGTCTATTTGAAAATTGGGTTGTGTACATATTCTAAATTGAGAGTCAGAATTTTCTGATAAAAAACAAATGCATTTTAACAATGTGGGAAAAGGGTAAATCACAGCTCAGAAAGAAATTGCATAACCAAATCAGATTCAGCTCTTGGTTTCTAGAACTATAGAACTGAGACTGACACAGAAACAGAGTTCTGGAAGGAATAAGGATGTGATGTTAGTTTACTTTCAAAATCTGATTAACCAATAAATATGTTTACAATATCTTAAAATGCCTGAAGCATTCAGCTGAAGCAATTATGAGCAAGAAAATTCTAAACCAAATCTCTGAGAATTATTTTCTAACTGTGACTGAAGGAACTTGTACAAGTAAAAATAATTTGACATTTTTCTATATGTCCTTTTTCGCATTTGATTCTACACCTTTAACAGTCATTTACTTTAGGCATCTTATTTGAATCTGCAATAGGAGTTTTGCTCTTTTGTGTCAGTTGTTAAAAATAGGATTGCAAAGGACTCTACTGGGAATTACATGCAACAACTAATTAAGCTTTGCTATAGTTTAATTGTGTTTGAACTAGTTGATTTAATTTTGAGGTAGTAAATGGTCTGTCAGGTTTTTAAAGTGTATTTTAAAAGACTTCTATGTATAGTAAGTGCTGAAAAAAACCTCTTTTACTGCAGAGAACTAAAAATTTTCTCTTGTGAGTGGTTGCTGGCTTTTCCACTGAAGGAAACTATGTAATGGAAATAGATTCTTGGCTGCTTCATTTTGCCCATGGATTTTTGTTCATATCAGCAAAATTTTGTACAGCCAGCCAAGAAAAAAAAATTCGTAAAAGCACCACAAAATTGAAACTGGCCAATTTGGTATCCTGAGTTTAGGCTTTAAAGCCAAGATATTGCTTTCTTAAAGCAAATAAACACAGCTACTAAATGACTGTTTGAAAAGATTGTGGTCTTTTAAAGGGGCCCACATAGTGCACACGTGTTGGCATCATTTTGATTTTTAGAACTAATTCATTCACACAGCTGGATGTCACTGCAGACACTGACATTGCACTTGGCACTGCAAATGTCTAAGCTCCTTGAGATTTTAAAAAAGCGTTAGGAAAAAATCCATAAATCTCAGGATATATAATGCGATGGAACAAGTCAAGGGCCAGTAAGTGGTTACTGGACTGCCATTGCCAGGAACATTTAAGGATAGACAAGTCATCAGTCGGCAGGAAACTCCTAAGCAGAGCCTGACTGAGACCATGCAGATCCTAGCAGAAACTTCAGAACAAGAGCCTCAGATCATTCAGAAACACTTTGAGTCTGTGTCTACATTCCTCGTCCTTGACAAAGTTTCTTGGAAGATTTGAAGCCCCCTGCTGTTACTGTGTGTTGCCCATTAGACCCAGTTCTCTGCTATTTAATGAGACTAAAGTTGTACTTGATGGGGTGCAAGGAGATACACTAGATGATTGTGCAGAACTCTCTCATTTTACGGAACGACTGAACTTTTTTTGTTTCACCTAATCTGCGCACAATTTCTCAATGAAAGACCCAATGACTACATATGAACAATATAATGAAAAAAGTACAGTGAACAGCTGTGACTAACATTGTTCGTGGACCTCTTGGCACAGCTGAAAGAGGAAAGGTAGCAAACTTGCCTCTTTGCATTCAGCAATTTGGATGACGTTCTGCAGCAAAGCTGCTCTCAACTACCCTAGAGCTACAGACATGGCTGTATGATGCTGCCTTGTCCCATCTGGGCAGAAAGACAAGGTTACCAAACTTGCAGAACCAAGTCTTCATTGTTTCAAGAATTATTATCAGGAAAGGAGGGGAAAATTAAGAGGATCAGGAATACTTTTGCCATCAAAGAGACAGGGAGTTGCCTGGAGCATAATCCCGTCTAGACATGCCACTGAAAATACAGTTACCTGGCTTTGTCATTTTATTTCACCATGTTAAGAGTCTTAAAGATCAAAGGACACGTTGCCACAGGGAGAAATGGACTATAGATTTGCCATTCAGACAAAATTCAAACCAAAGGTGCTTTGTATGGTTCCAGCAATAAAAATTTAAAAAGTACCCCAACAGGTGGGGACAACAAGACATTTTCTATCTGAAGTCAACAAATAAATTTATGATGTAAGTTATGAAGCAAATCAATAATGAAGTGAACTCTGAGTGACTACATTTTGATGTAGAATCCACCAAGACCCACCTCCTGATGAAGATGCCCCCAGGCTGCAGACTTCAAGAATATAATATATGTTAAGAGAATACAATACCAAAAGTTTGCCTTATTCTTACTATCATTCCCAGATGCTATTAGAAAGACAGTGGACAAATGAACTTTTCACCTACATCACTAGAGACACTTTTATTTTCCCCATTGACAGTTCTGCACAAGATAATGGACTTGTAACAGTTAAAAAACAAACCAAGCAAACCCTCAAAAAAACCAAATTGCCATAAGCATCCTTTATCTCTAACTGTATAATATATTTTTTTTATGAAATAGGTAGATAACACTGATTTGAACACCTAAGAGACTTGAAGTGGACTAGTCTAATGTGCAGAAGTCTCTCATGCTAACAAAAAAGAACCATGCACACTCTACAGTGGTCCTGATCCCAGCTCACAAACCTAGGACAGAGTTGTAGGAAGTTTTTTCCAGCATACCCTGGACATTCTCTGCTTCCCACCAAAAATGGAAACAGAATGTGATCTACCAGACATATCTTGAGTTGACAGTGACGTTACAGCTGGAAGAGTTCAATAATAAAAGAACGTCAGAGTATTCTAGAAATCTACATTAGCAATGTAGATTATCCCTTCATGATATAAGGGAACACTCTTGCTGTTTTAGTACCTGATACTGCAATGCTTGCATTAATAATTTACTAATTTGCACTGGTGTAGCTCAGGTGCCTTCAGTGAGATTACCAACATTTGCAAAGTATTCTATGGCAAGTTATAGCTCAGTGACCTGCTAAATTCTTTGGAGACAAAGCTACTGTGCATTGCTGATTACAATATTATGCTGATATATCCATGTCACTGTTTAAGCAATTTGAGAAATTAATGCAAGAAACAGTGAGTTGTATTTGATACATTCCATGAAGTTAAGTTAACCATGGGTTATTGCATACCCTGAGAGAGCGAGAATGAACTGTAACATCTCCTTGTATCAGTCTTACTCAGTGGAAATTGCAATCTTTGAAAAGACTACTTCTGCTCCTGTGAAGAAATAGCCATTTCCAACAAATGTCAATTATTCCATACACAGCTGGATATGAGCTTTCATTCCTACAGAAGGTAAAAGATCCTTATCCTCTGACAACTTTCTAAATAGCTACATGCACTTCAATGCTTGATTAACGTCACAGGTAGAACCTGCAGCCTTTTGCAGCTTGGAAATACACCTATGATTCCCACACATTGAAGGCAACTTTCTCCTGTGTACCAACAGACAGATGGCAGAAGTGCTTACATGTGCCTGAAACTCGTGAAGCTTGTATATTTGTTCCAAAAGTTTCTTGCGCAGTTCCACTTTTGCCTTCAGAGTCTTCCAGTTGGTCACTATTGCCTGCTGCTTTGCTTTCAGGTCTGCCACTTGCTTCTTTGAGCAATCGGGTAGCACACGATCTGTAGAGTGGATCAGCTCCTGCAGCTATACACAGGGAAGAAAGAAGAAGGTAGGAAGGAGTCACAGAGATTAGGTAATATCAGAAAAGTTATGATAAGGAATAAGTTCACTGTGCATGAAACTATAATTCAAGTAATGTTTTCTAACAACTTTTCTCACATTAACCAAAAATTTCCATACTTTCAGTTCTATGGAGTAATAGTGACATCCAGTGTTTGTCAAGGCTCATCGCAACAATGATTTTTCAGAGATGGACAGATTTTGTTTTCCCCTTTTTCTACTTATTTATGAGTAGTATTTATTATTTACAACTTCTTACACAAGTAATGCAAGCAGTATTATAATTGCTAATATAACGCAAGTAGTAGCTAACCATTCCCTTTTTTTCTCATTGACCATATAGACCATATATATATATATGGTCTATAGAGTATATTTCTCATTGACCATATACGTTCCCTTCATGTGTATCTCATGCTCCTTTATCTTTAAAAGTATCAAGCACCTGATGGAATCAATTTTAATGTTATCTGCCCTGAGGTGAATACATGAGGCTGCTGATAAGTAATACTGGGATATCAATATAACACTTGCTGTGTTTTATACTATATATACTATTGTATAGTATTACATTTATCAAACAAAACAGTGGAAAGAAAACTCATCCTAGTTTTATTTGCCTTGTTGAAGCCAAGTAAGTCTCTTATATACAAGGAAACTGTTCTCATAAGCTGAAACTTTTTTATGTTTGTATTATGAGTCCTATCCTTTTTTCTCACAGTCTAATTTGTACCCTTCCAAACTTACAGTAAATTTCAGACTGCTGCCCCATACTTTCTTCTATAATCCTCCATAGTCAATCAATGCATTTTGTGTTTAATGAATATTAATTTTGTCTGCACATAAAACTGATTCTGGCTTTTTCCTTGTAATCACTTGGAACACTATGAAGAAGATGACAAGTATATCATAAAGCCTGGCATAATCATACATTTCAAACAATGATTGAAAACATCCCTGTGAATCACTTCAATAGTCAGCACAGGTTATCGTATGCGACTTTTTTGAAAAGTTTTAAACTACTTACTTTATCACCGCCATTACACCTTGAATTTATAAAGAAATCCAGAAAACCAGTGAAAATTCATAGAGGTTTCCAGTCTTTCTGTGAGAGACGGTAGTAATTTGGTCCACAATACCAAATTATTATGCTTATCTTGGAAATCTGAATTTTGGCTACACATTAAAAATCCCAAATGACTGTCATTACCTGCTGCTCATTCCCCAAGAGCTCGTGTTCCAAGGCCACATGGTTGCGGAGCTGGGTTTGCACACCTCTCTTGTCCTTAGCAATGTCATCTGGAATACTTTTGGACTTCTCCTAGAAAGACGAAATTAGAAAAATCTTTGTGACTTTCTACTTCCAGGCAAAACTCACTACAAGTCTACATTAGTAATTTTGGCAACTCATACTGCACTCTTGAGGACATCCTGGGTTACTCAACTATTTTAGGAAAAAGGAAACCAGAAAAGTCTGTCCTAGTAACGCTCTTTTAAATATCTTAATGATTAAACTATTCAAATGGATGGTGAGAAATGAAGGTTCAAGTCTTTCCTTGATCAGACAATATAAGAGAATGTCTTACAGGCTTTGTGTTGGGAATCAATCTGGAACAGCTGCTGCAGTGACATAGTGAATTCTTAAAAGTAGCATTAACAAGCAACAGTTTCAGCCCATTCTTTGGCATACAGGTGGTCTTCCTGTGAACCACCTTTATATGAAAATTTTAGTTATAGATGCTCAAGAAAGTTTACTGTAAGGATGAAAGAAATGGAGGGGCCATTACATAAAAGGAAACTTCAACAATTATTTAGTTCAACAAAGATTCTGAAGGGATTCAGTTGTTACCTACACATGCACTGGAAATACAGTAAGTGGAAAAAAAAAAAAGGAATTTCAGTTGGAGAACAACAGTGTTGCTAGAATAAAATTATTAGAAATTTGTTCCAAGTCAGTTTAGGGAAAAGTAGAAGAACTTTTCTAACCCTTGGAGAAGTGCATCTTTGGAGCAAATTCACAGGCTAGTTTGGGGTACCAACAATGCATTCTGGTAAGGTCCTATAAAAGGAGATGCATGTTGTAGTTGTCTATACTGTGATGACACTGGAGCTGACGACTTAAGCAAGATCTTCTAGTACTAGATTCCTATGAGAAATGGCTTTCCCTGGTAGACTTTTGACCAGGATACACAGGAAGGCATAAGCAAGATGACTGTACTGCTATTTCACTTTGGTGTGAAGCTATTAATAAGATGTAATGTAAGAAGGGTGTAGTGGTTGCCTGGACCAAAGAGCATGGGGATAAACCAACAGCTGGTCTGTGAAGTGTTTCTGAACTCTGTTTCTGCATCAGAATTAACTGCTTCATCATTTGAAGTTAAATATGCCAGGTTTTGAAAATCCCAGCTGGTATATGGTGAAATATTATGATGTTTGATTTTCCATTCATGACAGGGGAAGAAAATAGGAATAACATGGTTGAATAGGGCAGCCTCTGCCAGCATAAACAACTAGAAAATCAATTGCATGTAACCAAACATCCCTGTTGCCTTGCAAACAGTGGAAACAATTGGATCACTGTCTCCTGTAAACATCTGCGTTAGGGAAACCACACCTCTCATTACAGCAAGCATGGGATTTCTCTGTGAAATTCTTTAGGATGTTCAGATAAAACAGAAGGCTGAAGATTTCTTATTAGGACTTCTCCTCTTAGTTTTTACACTGGGACTGATTGAAATTATTGCCATTACTGGGCACTGAAATGAGGGGAGAAGATTTTTGGCCCAGCTTTTCACATCAGGTCACATGATTGCCTGACAGCCTTCCAGGCTAATGGTCACTGTAATCCAGACAAATGCCTTTTTCAAGGGATAGTTCTTTAGCACATAAAGCTACAACAGTGTACAAAGAGCCACCATGCTGAGGCAGTAAACAGCTTCTTAGGCCTGATGGCTCCAAACAACACTACTATATACATTGCACTGTGAGACAACTTAGTTCAAGCACTGATCTCAGCTTATCCCATAGATCAACAACTCCAGCTACACCTGGTTTCACCAATGGTTCTTATCAGGTAACTAGTCGAGTATCTAAGGATTAAAGAGGATTTTTTTTTTTTTTACACTTTGAGGAATCACACAGGTTTCTTACTGAGAACTTTTCTGAAGTCATTAGTAAGCATGCTGAGAATCACAAGAATATTCCACAAATAAAGCTGAAATAGAGTTTGCATTATGTGAGACTTTCCCATTATTTTTTACCTCAATGTGGGCCAGAGCATCAGTTAGATCCTGGTAACACTTGTGAATCACCTCAGCGTCTCTCAGCCGTGTACCTCGTATTCTGGTAATTTCTAACAGCTCCTCCCAAGAGTTCCTTCAAGGGAAGATGGGGAAAAGAACCATGTAACACATTTAAGCTAGGGGTAATGGAGACCAATAATCTGAAGAAAGACTGAAAACAAGACCTCCTCTTACTTTCATTCCTACCATTAAATTCTGTTGAAGTGACTCTCTGAAGGACAGCACATCTCTCACCCTACTCTGTCCTCCTGTCTACTCCAGAAACTTAAAGAGAGTCCTATGTGAGAGAGCCCCTCTCAATTATGCTTTTCCGGTTTTATATGCAGGACTTGGAGAACTAAGTCATAGAATCACAGAATGTCCTGAGTTGGAAGGGACGCTGAAGGACCATCAAAGACCAACTCTTGGCCCTGCACAGGACCATCCCCAAGAATCACACCATGTGCCTGAGAGCATTGTCCAAACATTTCTTGAAATCTATCAGACTTCTTGCCATGACCACTTCCCTGGAGAACCCTTTCCAGTGTCCAACCACCTTCTGGGTGAAGAATATATTCCTAATATCTAATCTAAATCTTCCTGACATAGCTCCATGCTATTCCATTCAGTCCTGTCACTGGTCACCAGAAAGAAGAGATCAGTGCCTTCCCCTCCACTTCCCCTCATGAGGAAGTTGTAGAGTGTGATGAGGTCTCCCCTCAGTCTCCTCTTCTCAGAGGAGGCTGAACAGACCAAGTAACCTCAGCCACTCCTCATGCAGTTTCCCCTCTAGGCTCTTCACCATCTTCATAGCCCTCCTATGGACACTTTCTAACAGCTTTATATCTTCCTTACATTGAGGTGCCCAAAACTGTACACAGACCCACTTCTCTTTCAGGGCAGTTTGGACTAATGCCAGAACTAAGAAGCTCAGAACATCTTAATGTTATTCTGAAGAGCAATCATGGGATTCAGACTCAAAAATCAGAAGTAATAAAAAAGTAACTAAACTCCTAGCCTTTTAGTTAGGTGATCTTGTTTCAAAGGGCAAAAGAAGTTCACTCATCCATGCTTGTAAAGCACCTCTGATGCAATTTACAGAATCTAAAAGCAAGCTAAAACCAAGTAGATAATGCCTGCATTATAGCAGTCTATTTTTAAATGAGGGTGGCAGCAGCTCTGCTTCAATAAGCAAGCCACATATTCTGCAATTAGAGAATTATGAGAACCTGCCTTATTCTTTTCTAGTATTTTGTCTTTTCTTCCTTCTTGAGAGTGAATTGAAAGGACAAAGCATTATGGAGCTAACACAAGTCTCCTACCTCAGCTCTTTCTGCATTTGCCGAATTTCCCAGGACCCAGAATGGCCACAGTTCAGCAAGTGGTCTGCCAGCTGCTGGAAAGCCACAACTCTTTTCCCAGCTGCTTCCAGTTGGTGTCGGAATGTGTCATATCTGGCATAAAGTTGCTTTAGAAGGGAAAACAAGAATAAAAAAAACCAAAAACTTTTGAGTGCTCTCATTTCCCAAACATACATGCTCATTTAACAGAGCACAGCCGAAAGACAGGTAATAAGCTGATCATACTTACAGATGGAGACCCTGCAGAGAATGACAGGATTTTACCTCCAAAGAACATGAGAAGCTACAAACTCTTAGAAAAACATGAGGTTTGTGGCACAGATGGAAGGCAGAAACATTATTAGTGGGAATGGAAACAAACATTCTGTGTACAATGAATTTCAGTTATTAAATTATATATTTTCACTTCATGAATGCAAATGCGTATTCAATACTGTAAATGGATAATGCAGTCTAATTTTAAGGTTTAGAATACAAGTTATTTTGAAATAGATTATAAAATGAGGATTCAGGATAGCTGTTGATTTCTAACAGACTGATATTAGATTGGTTTCTGTGCTCTGTAAAGAGGTACAGCTGTGGATGTTCATATAGCAATCAGCAACCCCAATGAAAAAGAAAAAAATGAAAAGTCCTAAATGGATACCACACTGAAATATTTGCTTATTAAAAGTAGAAAGGACTTGCACTCAGAAGGTGTTGTTGCACACAGTTGTTTCATACAGCTCAGCCCTCATAGTAGCAGGATGTGTCAGGCAATGCTGCCTGTTCTTCAGTCCTTCCCACCCACTCTTCACCCTTTTCTCTTCCCATCTTCCAGCTATTTATACTTATTCCTTACTCTGTCTTTTAAGTTTTTATGGACAACCTTAGAATCTCTTTACAGTCTCACTACATACAGTTTATTTGATTTTTGATCTATTACTCAAAAAACTCACCAAGACATGTTCATAATCATTTCCATAGTCTTCAGAGCTGGCTGTTTGTTTTTGCTGAGTGATCCAGTCTTCCAAATCTTCATATTCTCGTACAAACTCATGCAAGACAAGAGTTTCATCCAGCTTCTTCCCTCTGTAGGGGCAAGGAGAAAAGGTAATACAATTAGACAAAGGCAATATGGAGGAGGGCAATCAGTAACTTTCTTCCTGTGAATCCCCAAATCCTCTCACCAAGGACTCACTCTCTTTAGTGAAGGAGCTGACTATTTCTCAAAATTGGAAATTATGTTTGTAGGATGACAGCTGTCATCCAGGTCATACTCATCTCATTGGCTGGGTGTCCTGGAAGAGTACTGTCCCTAGTTGAGTTCTCTCCCTGTTCTGCTTTTGATTTTAGTTGGGTTTCATTGCTGATGGCTTTTTGGTGTTGTTTTTTTTTTTTTTTTACTTCCCATGGAAATATATGGGGTTTTTTCCCAGATCTGTCCTGATCTGTCCTGTCTTCCTAAGGATAATTGTATTGCTCATGAAAATGACAAGGAAATCTTTCTGAAGATAGTGCATCAGGAAAGTGGATGCTATGAAAGCCTTTTGAAGCAATTCTGCTTATATTCCCTATTTAGTAAAATTGCTGCAACCTAATGCCTATTTCTGAGGGTCTAGAGTATCTTATAACTCAGCCAGACAGGTTACAAGCCTTTCATGGTAAATAATATATCAATTTTCCATCTGCTAACACTGACTGACCATTATGCAAAAATTCCAGGAAAGATGAACCTGGTTTCCCTCTTTGAATCACAACTGCTCATCACAAGAGATGTAGCCTGCTGAGAGAGTCCAGCCCAAGGAGAATGCAGATTAGAGGTACAAACCAGAGCACAAATAAAGCACAACAAGACTCAGGTTAACATTAAGCATGAATGAAAAAAAAAAACCATTTCTGTGTTCAACACACACATGTTTTAGTATTTCTAGACTTAGTTCTTTTTTTCCCTGAACTTTTCATTCACAGGATTTTCTATTGTTGCTTTTACTTTTTCAATTGTAAACAAGAATAGAAATAAAAGGTGAAATACCAGCATTTTCTGTAAGCTTCATAATTCTAGTATTCAGATTAATTTATTTGTTATTCTACTTGCAGAGCCTCATTCTTTTTCTGATTGAAATTTTTGTGGAAGAAAAATCTAAACGGTTCAGACATTTGTTCCTTTCTGACAACAAACTGCTAAAAACCCTGTGTATGAGCTGACTGCCTCGTTGTAAATGCCTTGCTGTAATAATACAGAAAGGAAGTGAAATGAAAAATAAATAATTCATTCAAGAATAAAACCCTTCCTATACTAGCAGAATCACTGGGCATAAAGATAAGTGTATCTGTAATTGTGTCCCTTATGTTATGTAACAAATTAAGTAATTTTCAAGCAACATTAAGGAAATCTTTTAAAAACATTTTTTTCCTATTTTCCTGTGTTATATTCCAATACCACAAATGCAAGTCAGAATCTGGCATCTCGAGTCACTTTACAGGAGGATGATTAAGGATAAAGAGGAAATTTGTGGACTTCAAATCCTTAATATGTAGCAAAACTCCTTGAATACAATGTAGAGGTTTTGCTTAGCAAAATTGAAAAGCTTATATGTGCTCAGAGTTATAATATAGAAATAAGCAATTTCTTAAATACAGTTTGAAAAGGGAGGAGATAGTTATGTGATCTAAATTCCAGTGAAGTAACTGAAGATATCAATGGGCTTTGAATCAAACCTAAGATCCAAGAAGCAGTTCTAGTTTATACCTTGCTGCTGATAGCTCCTGTAACTCCTGGAGTCTTGAACGAACTTGTTCCTTTGGTGCATCAACCTCAGTATACTGGATGGAGCCCACAAGAGGAAGAGTTTGGGCACTTTCACTCAGTTCTTTCATCAGATCTTGGTAAATGGCAATCTCATGCTCCAGTGCCTGGCAAAGAATAACAGTGAATTGAGAGCCACTTGTCCAAGATATCCACTGTTTGTGAACAACCTACAGCTGAGACATTAAAGGATGAGAAATACTTTTGGGAAGGATGTGACATTTCCAAGACTTGATCAATTTTAGATCAGTTTCCATCGACATTTTTTGAAAAAAGAAAAATGTACATAAATTCATACAATTTAGGTGAATAAAGACAATTAGAATTTTCTGATGCATTATTAGGTAGAGAAAAGTATTCCTGGAATAATGCTTTATCTGTATCTTCGATTTTAGGAAAAAAATACAAGGCTTCTGCATGCATCTGTTGAAAAAGATAAAATAAGATGAAAATATTCACTATTTTCCTTTTTACCCAAACTACATTTTTCCAACCATATTAGCATACTGCATTGATCTCTTCTGTCAGTCTATTCACACATGGGCATACATCAACATGAAATATCTTGTAGATGGCTTGACACTCAAGTACCAATGAGACAAAAAATGTTATAATCTCAGATAGACCAAAAGATCATGCTAGCTTACAGAATTCAAGAAGAGGAATACCTTATGTTTCTTGATGAGTTTCAGTGTTCCGTCTTCATCTTTACCATAGTCCTTGCTTGTCACGAGTGGATATTTTTCAGCAATCCAAGCCTCCAGGTCTGAAGTATTCATTAAAAACTATTAGTTAAAGAGAGAACAAATGAGTTGCTACTTCAAATTTAAAAACACTCAAATAACTTTTTTATCTAATAAATTCTAAATGGAGGGTACACTAGAAGATTTACTGTGATGTTATATTAAATATTCAATTCACTGTTCTGTGAAATCATAAAAAGATGAAGGATATCACAGATAGAAGACTTCAGTGCAGGATAACTAGGGTCTTCTCCAGGCATTACAGCTCTGGTAGTAAGTTTCAAGTTGTCTCATTTTCTTCACATCACTTTCCTTACTTGGCTCTTTCTTTACCTTATTCACTAAGGGTAAGGGCTAACTGTATCATCTCAGTGTGACATATCTCCTTCCCCTACCTGAGAAGTTCAAATCACTATAAGAATCAGGCTTCATAAAGTTTACGGGATGGGTGTTTTTATAGATAGAGGAAATAAGAGCAAGATGATCATATACAGGGAACATGCTTTAGCTGGGCCTGCGAACCCTGTTTTTTTTAACCTGTTCTTTGTGAAACAGGTTAAGGATAAAGTTCCAGAAGCCTATAGAAAATAATAGAGTCAAAATCCCTGACTTTCTCTGAATCTTTACTTGGAATTGGTAAAGACTGGATAGCACAAAAAAATCCCCTCGTTTCTGATTCCTTTATCATAATTCTCCAGTATGAGGGGCCAGTTCAGGATCCATTACATTAACTAAGCCAAAGCCTAAGGCTGTATAAAGATACTGAGAAGGGAGCTACTACTAGGAGAAATGTGTGTTCTGTACACAACCATAGGGAGTGGGTGTAGAACTCAAGAGAAACCTGTAGAGCAGCAGATCTAGACTGAGGGCTGCATTCAACAATGCAGTCCAACCCTCCACTCCCATGAGTCTGGCTCCAAGCAACTGAAGAGAATACCAGTTCCAGCAGAGCTGGGTTTTTATTCACTTTAATACTTTGGTCCTCTTGTTTGTCTGAAGAAGCTACTGTGTAAGCTCTTTGCTGTAATTTGTACCTCCTGGAAGCCAACTGAGTGCTGCAGCTGCTTCATCCTTTCCTCACAGGACTTCTCCAAGCCCTGCCAGGCAGTCACAAGCTCCTGGCATTTCTCACTTATTTTCTGAGCTGATGGGTGCTGGCCTACAACCATTGTTTTTCCTTTATCCAGGACCCGCTGGACTTGCTGTTTATGGGCTGTCACTTCTGCCTGTAGTTCCTGGGAACAAGATAAAATAAGAAGAAATAAAGAAAGTGAATGTGAGGATAAATACATTCTGGGTATTCCTAGTCCTAAGGAAAACTGGCAGCTGGTGACAGTGGGTAGAGTACAGCAACCTGACACAGAGGCTGTCTATTTCTACAACACCTGCAGCCTCAGACACTACTCCCAGCCCCACTTGCATAATACTCTGCTCTTGGTACTGCCATTGAGAGAGGAGTATGTAAGGAGGCAGCAGACATTCCTCAACTTCTCTCCACTGAAGTCCTCAGCCTTATGCTTTGATCTGGTCCTACCTCTTCTCCCCTTATCTTTACCATGCTCTTGCCCCTTCTCCTGTCCAGCAGCCAGGAAGGTTTGGGAGGTAGAACAGAAGAAGAGATGAGACATAAAGCTGAGGGAGTCAGCAAAGAGTGTTGAGCTGCTGATCTGAAAATAGAATATCCCAGAAGATGAATAGGCTGGAGGATGATGGGAAGAGAGACACTGTCAACAGTACCAT
Source organism: Myiozetetes cayanensis (assembly GCF_022539395.1). NCBI lineage: Eukaryota > Metazoa > Chordata > Aves > Passeriformes > Tyrannidae > Myiozetetes > Myiozetetes cayanensis. The sequence goes on along the minus strand of NW_026087853.1, from coordinate 36,055,844 downwards.
GAAAATTATTAGACTCCAGCTTTGTAAGGTCTCCCCATTTGTTTTATAATCTTTCTCATGGAATTTGCAATCAAGGTGCTGCAGAATCCAGCACTGTCTGTGGTGCAGGACAGCTGAGATGTCTCTCTGGCTGTGAGGAGTTGCTACATAGAATCCAGCTACCCAGAAATCAGTGTTAACGTACCTTTATAAACATGTTGACTGTAGCTTGTTCAAACCATTTTACAAGCAGTGCAGAATTAAAATAAATGTTAAATGGCAGTTATATGCTCTTGTAGAAAGTATAGCATGCACGACCTTCAAGATTCCATGTATAATGAAGCAGTAAGCATAAAACTAAAGTAGGATAAGCACATAACAATAATAAAAAAATCAACCCAGATTAACCCACCAAGGAAAAAACCTCTTATTTTCTATTTAGTGTAAGGTACACTGGCTTTTTATTTATCCATTTTTAACAGGAAGATCTACACAATTTCTCAGAATAATAATACTCCAAAATAGTACAAATTTTGCAGTTCTCACTGGAATTTTGTATTTGCTCTGGTAATCATCACCATCCTGCTGATTTGTCTCAATCCACTGAACTATTTTAGCTGGGCTAGAGCTGTTAGCAGTGAATGCACCAGGCTGAGGTGAAGTGCAATGTTTCGCCATGCTATAATACACTTGATTAAAGGAGTTACCTTGTGTTTTTGCAACAGGTTTTGAGCTACATCCAAGGACTTCCCACAGTTGGTGGAATGGGCAATAGCCAAGCGCTCATTAATCCAGTTCAATTCCATGTCATGATAATGGTAGAACTCATAAAGATCCACTGCAGCTTCCAGCAACTTATGTCTCTCATAAAGAGGTGCTTGCAAAGATTCAAACCTAGGGATTATCAATCAAATATATGTTAAAACAAAGCTTTATCCTAATTCTGCTACAGGAATCAGGCTATGATACCACTGTGAAGATTTCAAACACTAGACTCTTCTTTGCAATTGTATTTCAATGGTTAATGCTGACTGCACATAAAAGAATCCCTTCTACAGAAGGCTACTTACGACAAGTAGAACTATATGATAACACTAAACGTAAGCAGAGGGAAAAATGATTTATGCTTTTGAAGTCCTAAGCTTGTCCTGTGATGTTTTAAGGAACTAGTCACTATTAAAGCAATGGATGACATGGATAAGCAAGGGACTAGAGGAGAAATGCAGCAGGCAAGGAGCAATGTCCAGCCACAAAGATTGAGATGGGTCAACAGGCAGCTGTGCAGTTGCAGATCAAAGCATAGTTGTGTTACAACTGGGAGGAGAAATAATTCCTGAGCATGGGTTAAACTTAACCAACTAAAAGACATTTTCTATAAGGTAAAATAAAAAATTATATTTGTCACAAGGGGTGGAGACAAAAAGAGAGGGACATCTCACCTTTTCAGATATTTCTGTGTTTCATCCAGAATCCTCTGGGAGTCAAAGTGATTGGTGGCCATTTTCCTTGCATGAGATACAATAGCATTCATTTTCTCTGCCAGCTCACGTGTCTCATTTTCCAGCTGTCTGTGCTGCTTGAGTAGATCACGGCTGGAGCGCAAATCATGGCCTGTCTCAGATTCCTGAAGAACTTTCTCAATTTTCTCTATCTTCTTTTTGGCATCCTGCCAGGAAAAGATTACAGCACACTCATCCTGTCCTTTCAATATCATTTTCTTTCACTAATTGCTCCCTATGACAACTTCTTGGACACAATTTTTAAATCCAATTGTCCTTTCTTGATAACATGATGACTGGGTGTCTCTAAGAGGCCTCTCCTGGGAATATTTTGTTTTGCAAACTATTTTGGAGTATTCTCTCTGAGCCACTAAAACACATAATTAAAAACAGCCTCTTTGAACTATCTTCAGTGACATAATACAAAACAATCAAATAATCTTCAAAGACTTCAGATTATAGCTACAACACAATGATAATTCCGTGTCATAATGGTATTGAAACTGCTTCAAAACACATTGTTCCTCTTGCATAATTTTCCTGGATGACAGTGTGCTTAATATAGTGCCTTGCCTCCAGCCCCCAAACTGACTCCAAGCGAGCATGTTTGCACAGCATTGACCTGACCCTTACAGAGTTTTGATTGTTTTCCCAGTACAGGATGCCCACACAGGTGCAGTGCTGAGCCTTAGCTCAACAGCTTCGTATCTTGGTGCTGTGCTCTTTATTCTGCTCATAACTTTGTAGTGAGCTTGGTTAGTGTTACACTGAACTTTCTCTCCAAAGACAAAATGGACACCTTAAAATACGCTGTTATCTGGATGGTATTCTCCTCTTTTTTGTGGCATCCACACAACAGAGGAACTGAGCTCCTAGGCCATTCCTTCCCACTGTTCCCTGTGACTTCCTGACCTGGAGCAGTTCCATGAGCTGTTCTTGCTGTCCAGCTTGTCTCAGTTTGTCACCTCGCTCTATCATCTTGCCATACAATTCCTTCCAGTTCTTTTGAAGCTCTGACATCTTCTCCTGGATAGAAACTGCAGCATAATGGTTGTCTTGAATCAACTGATTTCCTTTCTGGAGAAACACAGCACATCATTTTATTAGCAGATCAGCATCTATGAAGTTTGGAACAAGATGAAAAACTTAGCTCCAAAATTGCCTTCACCTTTATCAGTGTTGTGAAGTGTTTCTCATTAGCCAGCATTTCCTTCTCAGCAGCCTCATGCCGCTTTAGTTTGCGTAGAATATTTGTTGGATCACGATAGGATTCATCTGCTGCAATCTTGTACTTCTCTTCCATCCATATTAAAAGCTCAGCAGCATCACGATTAAACTCCTTACAGAAACAAACAGGATTAAATTGATTTGACTTCTGATTCTATGTGGGTTTGCAGTGAAGAAATGTGATACATTTTCATATAAAAGTTGTTCTACATAATCAACACTTTTAAATGAAGTATGATCTTAAAACTGCTGATGAGGTTTTAAGCCTTCATAGTAAAATCTCTTAGTCCCTTTTTACCACATTTACTAATCTGTTGCCTTTAATTGTCAGTGAATCAGTTCTATCAATTCTCATAGATTGAATATTTTAACCATAAGAGGTCAAATCCTCCAGTATAACTTTGTATCTCAGTACTTAAAGCTGAATTTGGTGTCTAAACTTACAGTAACTATACTAAAATATTAAGGCCCAGAACAATAATAAGTAGTGAACAGAATAAACTTATTAAGTAGACAAAATATTCTGTTTGTGTTTTTCATTCAAAAATCTCCATTTTTGTTTTGGAATTTTGCTATGTCTGTAGCTTTGTAAGATTTACCACCAGCGGATCACCTGCTCCCTGGTGAATGAGACTCTGTCTCACAGCCAAAGAGCTGCAGTAGGAATGCTCGGTAGTTTGAAATTTTGTCTCATATTAAGAAACAGGGGAAAACTCAAAATTCACACATCTCTGACCAAATCTGCTGTACTAGTCTTTTTACCTGTAGCTGCAGGGAATCCAGCAATCTCTGTTTTCTCCTGGCATTGCTTTGTATCAACTGCTCCCACCTTCGACGGAGAGTGACCATTCTCTCTTCAATGCTACCAAGAAAAACAGGAAGTCCAATGCAGTACTAGTCTTACTGGTTCCCCTTGGTTCTGCTGTAGTCATGAATATGCTATAAATGTAATCTAGTTCCAACAACTTTGCTAACAGGAGAAAGGGCTATACAGCCCTGTCCTCCCACCGTGATGGCTCATCTGGAAAGCAGTTATTGCTTGCCAGCTACTCTGGATTTTCCTTTTGCATGGCTGTGTTACATTTGTGAATTGTAGTCATGCACTAAAACACCGAGACCTTCCTCTCTTCTGAATATTCCACCTTAACTAATAAATTTCTCTGTAAAATAAGTGCAATGAGGCTTTGGAATGACATTCTAGTGCTGGCAAGAAATCAGATCTTAAGGGCATTTTTAATAAATCTGTGGAGGGAGTTTTCAAGACATTATCACTTCTGATCAAAAACATACAGTCTTCTGATTTAAGAGGTCCATTCTAACCCTCTATTTTTCTAATTCTTGTTTGCAAAGGGGTCCCCTTACTAGATCCTAGTGGCTCTAGCACAGAAGAAGGAATTACAGATAACAGTTCAGCTTCAGTAAAGACACAAAGGATCTGCTCCCAATGAATTATGTCCTTGTGAAGTCTTCTGTAACGTTTTAAAAGCAAACAATGGTTCTAATACGTGATACTGATAAATGAAAGAATTCTTTTTTAGTAAGCATTTAATCAGTTTACATTAAAGAAGTTTTGTCACTATACGTAATTTATGATACAAGGAAAATTATTCTAGCGTTCTGCCAAATGCCACTTCTAATCTAAAGCATTTTATTTGTCCTGAGAGCACAGGAAATCTATTTCTTTAAAAACAATTCTTTTTCTCCCACTCATCCAGCAGATTATGGCTTGGAGGTCAACTAATTTCTCCTTAGAGAAAGTTTTTCCTCTCCACCTAATCACACTGGACCATTTATTAAAGCTAAATAAATGTTTGGACTCACACATGAGATGCAAAGTGCCTGCTCTCTAGGAGGTTCACCCCATTTTCATTAAGTGCTTCCACTCGTCTCTTCAGTGCCACCAGCAGTTGTTCAAATTCCTGATGTTGCTTCAGTAGGCTTCGAACAGCATCTACATGGTCCTGCATTTAAGAAAGAAAATTTGATCAAGACTTTTCTTGGTTGTATTGTTGTTTCTCTAGCAGTGAAAAAAATATTGGCCCTTGTTTTCCTCCTTCTCTCTCAGGCAGGGGATATAGTGTATGTTTCGCATGTGCCTCAGGATGTTCAGGGCTACAAACAAGCAGCGAGTGTGTAGGTTTGTATCATATCTGGTTCCTCTGTTTTATGTTTCCGTTACGGTTTCATTGTCACCTTTTAAGAAAATCTGCATTCTAAATTTATGTCAGCATTCTGGAACATCTAGAGATGTGCAATACAAAAGGCTGTAGCTAAGTAAAACTTTATTCCAATCAGCTGATCCAAAAGTATCAATGTTTTAGTTTCAGCTGAAAACATAAGAGATATTGAGACACCACAACTTCCTTCTTCACTGATCTTGTGAATATTGTCTGCATTTATTTTTTTCCTTCATTTGCTTTGAAGTTCTTAAATCAATGAAAAGAGAAAGATTAAAACTAAAAATCATGTTTTTATTTGACAAAAAAAATTATGTTAAAAATTATGTTCAAGTTGAAATATTTTTTAATGGTTAGCCACCAAACAGATGAGTCAATTTTATATAAATCATATGACATGTACAAACACAGCAACAAATCACAACTTTAGCTGGTTTAAAACTTTTTTGAGAGACAGTGTGCTTTTTTCTCATGAAGATGAGTAAAAATATAAAAATATTAATGAGAACCTGAAAGTCTAATTCCCAACTATGAAAAAGCCATGACTGTAAGGATGAGGAAACCGATTTAATTAAGAAAATTTTTGCTACTCCCTGCATGGGGAGATGAGAAAATGAGATCAGCTGCTGTACATACCCCAAGGTTATCCCCCCGGAGAAAGGCCTCATGGCCAGAGAGGGCTGCATTGATACGATCTCCCTCCCTATTGAACTTCTGCAATTCCAGGCCATCCTGCAGCTTTTTCAGTCGCTGTTCCCACATTTTCAGCAGTTCTTCGTTCTCCTTGGCAAGCCTCTCCATGGACTGGTGGACTTCTATGGTACTGCTGTTACTGGGTTGTTGTTGGATTACTTTGTGCCCTAGCTCTTCCAGCTGCACAAATCTTTCCAGAGTCAAAAAGAAAAACGTGACCTCTTTGAGTGAGAAAATATGAATTCTCTTTCATCACAGTTCTTTGCTCTTTTGGCAGTGCCTATAGATCAAGTTTCCCCCCCCACTTTCACTCTTTTCCTGCCAACCATGGTTGTGCACTACAAAGGGCAGCTGATTTTTTGCTCAGGGATACATGCTGCAGAGAGTAGGTGAGATTTCCCCATTTGGATAGAAAGATCATATAAGCAGCAGGTTTTCATATTAAAAGGGAGAGGAGTACAGACAATATCTGGAAATTCATTACAAGCAGAAGAAGAACTGAAAATTATGGTAAATGGAACATAAGGCCTGAGAAGGAGTGGGGGAGCTGGAATAAAGTACATATGGCACTATCTGAGAGTGTCAAGAGTGCTTACGGAATACTATTACTGCAAACATACAGCTCCTCCTTCCCCCTCCATCAGCCATCAGGATAAGTATGCAAAAGCTGACTGGATTTTGTGTTTCACAGTCTTCTTTTGACAATCAGTTTCAAGCGCATTTGAATAAACTTTTGGCATCACTTTCATGCACAATGTATGTACATGATAGACATGTTTCATTTTCACAGTACTGTTGTCGTATCACCCCACTGCCCACCCTCACAGAATCTCTCTACCTTTCTTTCTGAGACCTAATTTCTTTCAGCAGGTCTTGATGCTCCTTCAGCAATTGCTCTGCCGAAGCCACGTCCACACCCATTTCTTCACTGCTCATCTTCTCCCGTATGCCTTCTGCCCACAGCAGAAGCCTACGGCTGTCTTGCAGAAAGGACTGTTGATTTTGTGCCCACTGCAGAATGTCCTGCTTCTTTTGGGACTCCAGCTTGAGCTTTGCCAGAAGCCTCTCCATGTTCTCTACCTGCTCAGTGATGGCCCTGCTCTCTGCAGGGTTGGTGTCCTTAATACTGAAATAAAATACATTCAATTGGATGAACAGGAATTTAGAGTTTGAATCAAAACCCTTTAAAAGGAACAGATTTGGATATTTACACTTCCATTTAAAAGAAAGTCAGCTAGGGCAACAAATTCTCATTTTGAATGTATAGAAAACTCAAAGAAGTAAAAAATTTTAAAGTAGTGTTTCAAATTCAAACTCCTATGCACAATTCTCTCCCATCTTCTTACCTTCACCCTTCCTTCCCCTGATTACCCTCTTTCAGAGTCTAAATGATACTTCTACATTTTAAACTAGGTAAATCCCATTAGTAGAAATAACTACTCTACTTGCTAGAGCCACAAACAATCCTGTGATATTTATCCTCCTACCACTGTGAAGTCTAGAAGCAATCACTTCTCCAGTCACCCAGCCATACTCAAGAGAGATCATCTCCACCCAAAATGCAAGTTCAGTCTTTGGGCTGCTAGAATGAAAAACGTCAAAAGCTGCTCATCCTCTTTATAGCCATAATTTACAACACGATCTTAGAGAACTATCAAAGAGTATGGAAACAAAGAGAAGGTTCCTTACGACTTTGCAACACTCCTCAAGTATTCAATTTTCCTCTCTATCACCAGGACCTCTCTCTCAACTGTATAGAGTTTGCGCTTGTATGACTCCAGCCCAGCAGGCAAGTTCCCTGGTTCCAGATCCCTGAGTTGGACCATCTTGTCTTGCAGTAGTACTCCTATGCTTTGACAGTCCTGAAGAAACGACTTCACATCAGCCACTCCAATCAGTTCAGAGCCCTTTTCCTCCTTCAGAGTTTCCATGCGACTCCAACTTGAAGAAAGATAACAATTGTTATACGTGAATTTTTTTTGTTCAGAAAAAGTCTTTTATAAAGATTTCATCAGGACTTAAGTGGGCTGAGGGGGTGAACTAGCACTCCCTCACAACTTCAATGTTCATATCAGTGCCATGTCAAAAAAGGTGACCCTGCTCATTTCTGACCAGGTTCAGAACACACTGAATATGATGCAAATCAACTACCATGGTCAAAATAAGGACCCAGCTGTGCCTCACGATTCCCACTGAGTCACATGGTGCCAGGAGTATGTTCACAACAGGTACTAAATATACTTTGTGAAGTTAAACATTTGATGTTCCTTTCAAGGTTTGTGAAGGGTGTCCTCATCTGATGCTTAAGTAACCAAATCAGCTGCTGCAGTGCAGTACAGACAGAACTACTCTGAATACATCACTGTCACCTGTGGGTGAATTCACACTGTGCTCTAACATGCACACACAAATTGCTGCAGTTTAAATATCTTCATGTCAGGGGCCTAGAAGCACCCCTTAAACCTGAAGGCATGACACTGGGCTCAGGACCAGCCTACAGCCAGGCTGAGGGCTGCCCCCTTCCCACTGATGAAACTGTTGTCTAGGTTGGGAATGAACGGTCAGCTCTCCAATTGGCCCCATGAGACAACCCTCTGTTTATCAGTAGCACTTTTACCTGACGTTAATCTCCTCCAGACAAATCTGGATCTCAGTATATTTGCTGGGACTAATCTTCCCATATTTAGCTGCTAATTTTTCAATGTCTCCCAGCTGGCCTTTGCCTGCAGCCAGTTCCGTTAAAAAGCTCTAAAGTAGAAAAGATACAAGAATTAAGAACTTGAGGTTTTTCCATTTCTGTGGACACAATTCTCAATAGTCTGTCATATCCATTCACCTCCCACTTTCACAGCTGGCTTCTCCATTTACCGGTCTGCTGACAACATGCACACCTGCGCACGTAGGTCCCCTGCAGCCCCCCGGCATCCCCTGGTGTGCACACTATGCCTGTGCACGTGTCCCACTCCACTGGGGTGCAAGTGCACTGATGGATTTTTTCATCATTTGCCTTTTTTATTTAAAGTGGTGTAAAATAAACCACAAAAAGAATCCTTTTGTACCATGATATTTGTACAGGATACGATGCTCACATGAAGATAAAGGGACAGAATCACATCAGCTTCTGTAATTTGGCATAGTCTGTACAAAAGAAATATCTGATTTATGCATGACACTCTAAGTTGAATGAAAAGGCTCTCGAAACATCATTACTCAACTATCTTTTCTCCCAAGGTCAATCTGATTTAAAAGGTGTCATCTGTGAACAGGGAAAAGGGATACCTGATATTTCTGCTGCATGACCTCCACATTGTCTGCTTGAGGTTGCAGAGTCCTGAAAATGTTCTCTTTGTCTTTCATCCATGACTGAAATTCTTCGCAAGAGCTACAGAAGCGGTAATAGCCAATCATTTCCTCCAGAGCCTTTTTTCTGTTCTGTAAAACAGATGAAGACTTAGGTATTTTTGTAATAACTCCTTGCCATTTGAAGAAACAAAAAACCCACAACCCTTGCATTTAAGATACAATACACAGGTGGTAGATTAGTAATTTTCCCAGACACTGCTGAAAGAGAATGGAAAGGTGATACTTCAAGATCACAGAGGAACAGTAGTTTAAAAGCATAAGAGAAGCAGCTGGAGAGTGTTCAGTCCCTGACAGGCAGGAAGGCCACTGTGCAACTTGCTGCTGCTGACTGAAGACTTAACTCAGTAATCTCAGGAATATGTAAGTCACATAGTCACAGCATGTTTTTGTTGGTCTTTAGGGCATGATTACACCAGGTAGGAATGAAAAGTAGCACATTGAGAATGCAGGTTACAATTGCTTATTTTTTCTCGTATCAGGCCAGACAGCCCAAATATTTAGGAGCTACAGCCAGCAACAATTATGGGAGTGGGGAGAAGATTACACAAAAGAATCTGCTCTTCATAAAATAAAAATAATAGAATGCAAATGGGAAGTTTGCCAACATAAAATGGGCTTGGTACAAAACTTTATTGCTAATCTTGAGCCCTGAAGGCCTGCAGGAACTAACAGTTTTGAGGCACATTATTAAACTGAAAGCAGAAGCCAGTACAGCACTTTACTTTGCATTACTTTGGACTTTTTTTGTGAAGTGTAAAGCAGGAGACACTATACCTCAGCCATGCTCTGTAGATTTTTGTAAAGTGAATCTATTTCATCTTGGGTTTTCCAGATGTTCTCTGGAAGAAAATGAACATCTGGACTTGAGGTTCCAGTGGTAGCAATTTCAGATGTTTCCCAGGTTCGACTGAATGGTAGCTTAGTTGTCTTTTGATTTAAGTCATTTGGGGCTTCCCTTTTCATCATCTGTTAAGAAAAATTTAACTAAATCAATGGATGAATATTTCTGATTTGGATAAAAATTTCACACAGAAGGAAAATTTGGACTTTCTAGTTCAAATCACAGCATTCTGACCCTTTAAACCAAATATTTCCAGTATTTCTTTGAATATGTTTCCATTGTTTTATTCTGAAAGAATGAAGCATTTAACTGAAAAAAAATTGGTTTTGTTTAAATAAGAAGTTTAAATCATTAAAAAATATATTGATTCAGTAAAAATTCTCATTATGGACTCAGATAAAAGTTGTTTTGTTGAAGGGTTTTTCTAATACTTTTTTGTAGGTTTCAACAAAGCAAGACAATCAGCTATGCTCATGGTCCTATTTGTGGTGATATTTTTGTACCTGAACATTTCCAGTTTCAAAGCCTGTGAGTGCCCTAGTGAATCCATACTTCTATTTGTGTATCAATACTATCTTATCACATGCTTTTTCATGTTTAATAACAAAGCAATAAAATTTTTATTCTAATAAAAATTAATGCTTCATTGGTGGAGTAAAGGGAAGAGTCAAAGTGGTGCTCATAGCTCTCAAATTTGTTTGGCTAAACATCGAGAGAACATACAAGTCTAAAAGAAGCAAGCTATGAAATGTGTCACCCATCTCCCCTGAATTCTATTATTAAGTGAACTGATCTCAAGTCAAAAGTTCCCTTTCTAGTCAGTGAAAAAGAGAGGCACGTGCTGAGGTTGACTTCATACCATATGCCTTAACATCTGTCCTGGATTATATGAGTTGCTCTTGGAGTTGTGGGATGGTTCATCACTGTGCCAGGGTACAAAAAGAATTTGTAAAGATGTTTTGATACTTTTTAAAGATGATTGAAATTAATAATTTTATGTCAACAAAGATTGAGAAAGTATTTCTGAGGACCAGTAGAGGGAACTAATATGATGAGAGTATTTCTAGCACTACAGAGAACACTAGCTAGGTGTGCTACGAGTGGCCAATGAACTTCTTTGTTACCTAAAAATTTGCCTCAGTTCTAATTAAAAACTTAATTTGGAATATTTTATGTTATCAAAATCAAAGTATCTTATATAATTAAAAAACATTTCATTTGCATTCTTCAACAAAATGTGACACAATCCCTCATCTACTTACAGCAGCTGGAGCTTGCTGTGCTGCAATGTCAGCCTGCTCTTTCAGGCGTGTCATCTCAGAGGAATAGGCTGTAATCTCCTTCTCCAGGCGCAAGTGACGATGCAATAGTGCTTCAGCACTTGATTCATCTTTTCCATAGTCCTGGCTGGCTAGAAGGGGCTGCCTTTCTCGCAACCATGAATTTGCTTCATTGATGTCAGCAAAGTACTGAAGAAATACAGAGAAGAAAACATTTGGATTCATCCTGGATGTATCATATTCAGCTCCTTCTTCTTTAGAAAATTATGAATATGGAGAAATGCCATTAAGTTTGTAGCCATAAGGTTACTACCAGGTGTCATGAAAGCTATGAGTAAGGTAGCTCTAAATCCATGACGTATTTCATGCTTGTATCACAGATAAGTGAATAAAGAGATTAAAAGATTGTCTATATAGCTCTTTAAAAGCTCCTAATTAGCTAAAATTTCATGGTGCATAATAGTGGCAGTAAAAGAAACCCACAATGTATGATGTTAGTAAGTACTATGTAATTCCAACAGATACTTTCTACATGTTTAAGGAACAAACAATGAACTTAGTCTACGACAGAAGTTTCCTTCTTTTTTCCAGAATTTGTAGTCTGCCTGGCTATGGTTGTAAAAAATGAAAACAAGCTTTTGAGATACAGAATAAAGGTACAACAACAACAAAAAAAGAGAAAATCCATAGTAGTGAAAAACAAGTAAAGAAGAACTGAAACACCATAATGGTATTAAACTTAATAAATAGAAGAGAGAATTTAGAGTTTTTCCAGGACAAAGCTGTTCAGTCTTATTCAACCATTTCATGGAAACAACAGACTGAACAAAAAACTTAGGAAAGGGAGATTGGGGAAAGGAAAAAGGGGACCTGAGATAACGTGATGCGATTTAAGAATGCTGCTTTTTAAGAGTTCTTGATTTGCAGATAATTGAGTGCTTGCAGGAGTGAAATCATAGGTCAGAATGGCAGTGTCAAACACTTGGCAGGCTCTGTGAAGTTCATGATCAATCTAAGTTTTACAACATGTTTCTTTTGTTGTTGGTTTTTGGAGTTCTTTTTTTCATGTGAGGAAAATGTCACACAGCTACCCCAATCCCATTCTCTAAAAAGATTCTGCACCAGCACTATGATGTGAGTTATTTCCATTAGCATTTTCAACTTTAGAGCAACTCCCAGCTGCTTAAATCTCCCTCCTGGCTGGCTGGCAAGAGAATTGAGATTTCACTGCCACAGATCCTTTTGAAGACCAATACCTGAAGGCTTTCCTGCCATGGTTGCCCTCCATGTGGGCACATTGGGCAGAACTGAGCCACACCCATGTCCCTCATACACACACCACAGCAGAGCCCTCTTACCTGTTTGATGAGAGCTGCTGCCTGCAGGCGGCTTTTGCGATCAGCCACCTCGTCTTGGAGCTGCTGCCACAGCTTCTGGAGGTTGTCTGTCTGCCTCAGAATGTCATCCTGGCGCGCAGGGTTCTTCTGGCTGAGCTCCCAGCCCCTCCTCATCACATTTGCACATATGGCTCTGTGGGAATTGCACTCTGCTTCAAGAGCCTAGTACAAGGATGGGAAACGTCAGCATAACTCATTCCCCATCAGTGAGAGAAAACAGGGGTCCTCCTCTGTGCTACTGTAATGCATACGTTTCCTAGAGCCTCATGTTTATTCACGCCTAAGACATTTTCCTTAGTTCTCTGAGATGATTGCCCCTCTGGTCCCCACACTGTTCTACTTTTTACCTTTGATCTGAAGCTTGCTATGCAGTCTTCTCTGAATGAGATACTTGTCATCCACCAGTTCAACTGTCTCATGCTTTCCAGAAGGAACAAATATACAAATAGATGCACACAAATGTATATTAAAATAACAGAAGAGGCTCCTGTTTCTGTGTTCATATGAAAGTTCTCAAGCCCACAGGTCTCTTCACTTATTGACAGTGATTCTTTGCCATAAGAAGGCACTAGCTCAGATACGTAAACTTTTGATATTAAGCCACAGTAAGGTCTTAGGAAAAGTGGCAACAGATTTATAAGGTCATACAATGCTATTCATTCTGCCTACTGATATCTGTCTTCTTTTCACCATCTCTCTGCCCATATCTCTCTTGGCCAGGGAAGGAGGGTGAGAAAAACAGAAACTAGCATTTTTGTTCCGCCCATCAAAAGTTAGCTAATACAGAGCCCAGTGTCTTCACTAGAAGCCCCACTTCTAGTCCAGTAGGGAGCATATTCCTTCTCTGCCATTTCCTTCCCACTTGGGGAGAAAATCCCTAGACTACAAATTTTTTAAAAATTCCAAACAATGGTCATGACACTTGAGATAAGGAGCAGTTTGGTAGCTTTTTGTAAATGAACTGAACTGGAACTGATGGAACTGAAGGCCATTGATGTCCTAAAGTTTTGCTTTAATACAAAGACGAGGCACCACCAGCAAAATAAGATACCTTGTTCTTCTGAATAGAGGCTGTAATCTGGCTGATATCTTTCCCTAATGTTGTAGTTCTTGCTAGTTTCCATTTCTCAGTGACCCACGATTCCTCTTCTTTGCAGTCACGGAAGAATTCAAAGAGCTTCAAAGCCTCTTCTAGCTGAGATTTTCTGAACCAAGGAAGCAAACACTATATATCAGTCAGAAGTAGGATTCCATGGAAACAATGGTAGCATAATCAAAGAGAAATTTAAAAATCAAAAATTTGAATGTCTGTAGTTCCTCTGTTTCATATATTAGTTTATTCATGGAATAAGACAAAAGAAAAAAACTACATTTCCTTCTTTTTCTAGGAGATAACTGCTTGCTAATCAGACTTCTCATAAAACAAGTTATAATAAATGCTGAGAATTAAGTTATTCTTCATCTATGAAAGTGAGTCATCCTTTCATCAATTGCAATCACTCAAGTTGTTTTTGTTCTGTCTTTATAAATGGAGAAATGAAAAAATTTCAAATGCCATCTGATTAAAGAAGTGATTGGCCATCCTTATCAGGAAGAAGAGAGACATAAGCACAGCCCTACCGTGACTTGCTCAGAGCTGTAAGGTTCTGATACAGCTGATGAAGCATCTGAACTTTTGCATAAAGCACTTCTGGTTTAACTGTGCTGTCCTTGCTGATTTCTGTGGTCCTCTGGGTGATGTGTGTCAATCTACCACCATAGGAAGAGATCTGCGAGTCAATCAAGTTGTGATTCTGCAGCAAATCTACTACTTCCAGGAGCTGCTTACCACAATCCTGGGAATTCACTAGCACCTACAAACAAAGTGAGAGTACAAACAAATCAGTTGAAAGATTCCTGTTGATTCTCATAGCTTCTAAATGTCCAAGAATATCACATAGGTAGAGCGAAAAAGCTGCCTATTTAGAGGAAATACACTTTTCTTTCAATTTCACAAGCTAATAGCAACAATTCAGAGTTTCTATCTAATGCAGTACAAGTAATGGTCTCTTCAAAGCATCTGTTTTCATACCTAAGTTATTACTATTAAGGACTCAAGGTCTCCGAATTTGTGGCAGTGATGAATATCCTTTTTCTAATAACCCATCTGTAGGCAGATTGATTTAAATCTGTATTTTGAGAATTTTACAATATCCCATTTTATGGTATGTTGTAACTGCTGTGTTCTTTTATTTGAGGAACTTAAGTGCTTATCTAAATAATGCAAATAAGTACTTCACAGTATTTAACAGGGGGCTGATGAAGGTACCAAGTGCTTACAAGTCAGTCCTCTTTCTAATTTTATCAATAGATACAATTCTAGTTATATCGATAGATACAATTATCAATCCTATTGTAGGATACTTATCCTTACCAATCTTCTCCCACATCCTCAGGCTATCATGGTTCCAGCAACACTACTACTACTACTTTGCTTACTAACACTAGGAGAGAAAGATTTATAACTTGGAGACGGGCTCTTATCTTTAATTTGAAATTCACAACTTCATATAGCATGCTAACTCTTTCAACTCAGGCAAAAGTCATAAGGATTTTTCTGTCTGCAAGAACAAAGAATGGATAGATACTGCCTAACATTACAAAATCAAAATGATCCTGGTTATTTCTCATGCTAACGAGATGACTTTGTGCTCTGTCACTCTTGTAATAGTTGGAAATTCTTGCTAAAAGCAATTACTGTGCATTTACAGTGGAATTTTTCTTTCTCACAAGTTTATAAACCTGAAAGCCTGAGCTAGTTCCCATCTGTATAAACACTGGAAGTACTTCCAGAAGCTAATTCAGAAGAATTATGTGGAATGGAAACAGAAGGTCATTTTACTCCACTTTTGCTTTTACATTTCTAAATTTACATTTCTAAATTTAGATAAGATTATTTCCCATCTTTCCCATCTTTATTTTACTATATAACTTGAACCTGTAAAGTTTGCACTCCCTGTAATACCATACCTGGCTTTCTAATTAGAGAGAGCCCCTATAGCAAAGCCAATTTTTTCTCATGTAGTTACCTGTGATGATGAACTGAAATGCACAGTTAGGCATCTAAGTAAAATTTGTGTATTTTTACATAGGTGATAGACTTATCTCCTGTTGGTAACATTCAGTCCCTGGAACATGGTGGTTTATCAATGGACACTGGCAGCAGTGCAAGTTGTGTGCTGGTGGAGAAGACTCAGTACCTGCAGCTCTTTCAGCTCCTCTGTAATGGCATCAATGTCCCTTAGAAGGCCAAGAATTTCCTGCATTGTACCCAGGGATTGTTCTCGTCTCTGTAGCTGATCCAGGAGATCCTGCCATTGCTTTGAAATGTTTTTTTGCCTACAAGGGAAGAGAAAGAAATTACCAGTTTGGACCAAAGGCTCTGGGTAGCACTGAAGGATTCTCAGTGTTTATAGCTTTAGAGGATCTAAATGAACATGCACAACTCTTCACACTAGTGTAAGAGGACAGGTCATGATCAGAAAACAGGTCAAAACATTACAGGTATTTTGACTAGCACATCAACTGCGATAGACTTCTTAAAATTTAGATTTTTTTTTTAATGGATGTTCAGACCTTACATTCCCGATTGCTTTCATCTTTCATTTGATACAGTGGAAAGGCTTTGAAACAAAGAAGTGGTCTTTAAATGGCTGCTTAAAGTAAAATATTAATCTAACCATATCATGTCACAATCTGATCTCATAAAGACTTTAAATTCCTCTTTTATAACTGTTTTTCTTAGTTTTCCCATAGGTTTCTGACTTTGTCTGAACATAGAAAAGCACTGAAATATCACAAAATAAGTAATTTGTATGGCATTCTTAGACATTCACAAATCAGGCTATATAATAAGCCAAGATAATCAGAGAAGTTATAATGTCTCAGTATTTGCTCCAGAGTGGAGTCACTCTGAAAAGACTTTGTGCCTTAATCAATCTGTATCTCCTCAAACTACAGAATAAAAAAGAAATGTGTTGATTTGGAAAAAAAAAAAAGTATCTGAGTACTTTTGATGGAAGATAGAATATTTGATTGAAATTTTTAGATATATTTTCATATATAACAAAAATATCTTAGCATTATTTTTCACCCTATATCAGTCTAAGAGTTTGATCATTCAAGGCAAAAAAATAGAATTTTGAAGGAGAGGAAACATTTGCCTTATCTGCTGAAACTATTCACAGATAGAAGAAATTCTTGCCAGTTCTACTCATAAGGAGCAGAGTTAAGATTCACAATCACAAATAATTTTCTTCTACCACAACACATATTTCCAGCTAATTTTGACCTCCATCATCAGACAGTCCCATGACCATCACTCACTTCTTCAGGATTTGATCTTTGCTGTGATAGTTCTCCTGGCTGATAACAGCGGCCATTTCATCCAAAGCTGCGAAGCGTTCCTTCCTGGGCAGTACATCTGCCACAATGGCTTCCAGCTTCTTACTGGCAGCCTCCATCCTGTCCACGCTCTCTGGCCAGAAGTCCTGCTTCCCAATAACTTTTCTCATGTCTTCCAAGTAGGACTCACGCAGCGCTGCCTTCTTCAGGAACCTCTGCGCTAGCTGTTCCAGCCTTTCTAGCCTCAGCATCTCCTTTTGTAGTGCTTTTCCCCGGTTGTGCTCTGACTTTTCCAGGATGACCCAATGCTTTTCCACATCCTGCAGTGTCTTCCCCTCTGGGGGCAAGTATGGCCGCTGGTTGTTGGCTCTCTGTTTGGTCCTGATGTTGAAGAGATGAGCTTCAATCATGCCCTTCTCTTGATATTTAGGGGGTTTCTCCATAGTGCGGAAAGTTTTGAAGTTGGCCATGAGCAGCCACATCTCCTGAAGAGAGTTGGGGAAATGATGGTCATCCAGTTCCATCACCTTCTGCTTAATCCATTTCAGGAGGTCAGAGACCATCTGCTCATACAGAAGCTTCAAGTCATCTATCTCCTTCAGGAAGAACACAATCTGTGATGGGAATATAAAGTTACAAGCCACATAAGAAAGAGAATGAAGCTAGGTGGGTGAACAGAAAGCAGCATCTTCAGCAGTCATCACGTTTTTATACAGATCTGGTGGTAGCTGTCACATCGGAGGCCAGGTAAAATCCTAGAATAGCCTTCCATGAAAAACATATAAATAAATATTATTTAATGTCTCATTTCAGTTTCCATTCAAGCAAACATTAGTTTTGGACTAAACAGCATGTAAGTGGAGACTGTCAGCAATTCCTCTGTGGGGCTGAGTAGAAAGTGAGAATCCCAAACTGAGGGGTCACACTTTTTGTTTCACAATGAAAAAAAAAACAGATTCCCCCCCCCCCTCCATCTTGTTCCTAAACCCAAAACAATTCTGTCCTAATATGCAATTACACCCTCTTAGCTTCACCACTTCAGGGTGTTAGAAGATCATCTGACAAGATCTGGTTCTCCCACATGCACACAGCAGACTATGGTCAAACAGCCCCTTCTCAATCTCCTCTGTTGGAGCTGTTTCCCTTCATATAAATTATTAGAAAATGTCTGGTGGCCCAACAGGGTTTGGTAAAGACACTAAATCTGATTCAATACTAACTTTTCAAGTCCAGGACGTTTATCTGTTTCGTCTGTGGTCTAATCTAACTTTATTTCAAGTTCAGGTAAATACTGAAGCAAACATCTAGAATGAAATCCAAAATTAAATAAAAAGCATTAGAGTGAAATTATCCTTTCTTTCCATTATACATTTTTTCTATCTTTGTATATTTACTTCACATTATTTCTTTTTCCTCATCCTAGCTTAGTAACCCTCCTGCAGATGTCCTTGGCAGGTTTAATGCTAAACAACGTTGTCTGCCTCTATCATTTCGCTGAGTTTGCCTGCTCCAGCCAGGCAGATTAGTGAGGGAGATGGCACTGAGAAAAGACCCGGTCCTTCCAAGTGGTAATCTGCTTTTACCTACCAGAAAGTGCACTTGGCAATGAGTAAGTGTCACAGTGTAAGAGGAGTAAAATAGCACCAACCTTCAGTGCAGGAAAAGCAGCCCATGACATCAGGGCTCCCTTCTGTATTTTCTGCCATCGTACCCAGTTCTTGCTGAAAGATCCTAGCAAATGCATGGTCACCTCACATAGGAGAGGGAAAGGAGATTTGCCTCCCAGAGCTGTTTCTCTCTGCCAACCTGGTCACACACTTAGTCTGAACTCAAAGTCTTCCTTGACACATTCAGGCTTCCCTCCCAATCCTATTAGTAAATTCAGAGCTGCCTATTTGAGGGGACTAAGGACATGAAGAGATTAACATCTGTTTCCTTCTCCTTCTGAACCTTTGTGTGTATCAGAAATGCAGGAAGACAGAAATGCAATATTATAGACGGGCTAAAAATAGGGAAGGAGGCAAAGAGAGAAAAAGAAGCAGGTAAGTGGAGAGAGAGAAAAGAAAGAATAAATATAAATGGAAAAAACAGTAGAGCACAAAAAGAATGAAAAATGACAGAGTAAGAAAATTGTTTCTTCACATAATACAAAAGTTATGTCTTCCTTGCTCTTATAGTTCCTCTAATACATGCTTGATGACTCAAGGACTATTTCAGGTTTATCAAAAGATAAATAATGTCTCCTGGCCAATATCCAGTGACTCATGTAGACCAATCAGATCCTACTGCCCACTCTCCTCACTGATGTCCAAACTTTGACTGAATTCCAAGTCCTGTTCTCATCTAATGCTTCTCTTCAGAGAACATCCTGTTCTAATACACAGAATCATAGAGTATCTTAAAGTGGAAGGAAGCCATGAGGACCATTGAATTCAACTCCCTGCTCCTTGTAGGACTACTTAACACCAAATCATATGACAAAGAGAATTCTCCAGACACTCCTTGAACTCTAGCAAGCTTCATTCTGAGGGGAGCCATGTTATGGGATCATCTAATTCTTGTCCCAGACCACTTTTTCAGCTGACTAAACACTGTTTTTCACCTTGTGACCACCAGGAAAGCCTTAGGTTGGATTATTGCACCTCCTACTAAGAAATATATTCCCCCTCTCAATTGCACAGGCAGATTTCAGAGTCCAGATGTTTACAGAGGACCCATCCTGGATGTGTAGGTTTTTTGCAGGCTATTTCTTTATACTTTTGACAAAAACAGAATAGATTGTTCTAGAGATACAAGAGAAATTATCTCTCGGGAAAGTGGTCTTCAGTAGAACAACCACAAAATTCCTTCAGTTTTCCATCAATAGGATGCAGGTATTTTTAATATAGCTCAGTATTGTATGTGAGGTGAAATGTACATGGAAATAAAGAAGAAAATTTAGCTTAGCTAAATTTAATAAAAATTTAATAAAAAATATTAATAAAAATTTAGCCAATTAGCTAGCAGTCTCTCGTTTTTAGTGTTTTTGATGGTGGTATTGAATTGTTTTGGTTTTGTTCAGTTTGTTTGGTTTGGGGTTTGTTTGTTGTTTGTTGCTTTGTTTTGGTTTTTGGTTTTCTTCTTCCATTCTGTACCTAAGGAGTTAGAAAGAAAGGACAAGGACTTGGAAATAAAAATCCAAAGTAGTGTAATAGAATAAGGGATCATCTTTCCTATTAAATAAGAAAATTGTTGACTAGATCTGCTTTTGCTTATTTGTGTAATCTTATCTTAAGATGACTGAGATCTGTATGCCTCAAGCTGCCTTGGAGCCATATAAGTTCTTAAGCAGAAACTGTGAGGTCAAAAAAGGATTCACTTTTGGTGAGACAATTGCAACCCCTTTAGAGATTGGAGAGTCTACAAGCACTTCTCAAGATATAATATCTTTTAAATAGCTGTGCCATTTGATTCAGTTCAAATGATCCTGAAGGTGAGCTTGCACAGAACTCCCCACATCTCAAATTTATCTTTATGTTTTTAACAACTTTTAACTTACGAAGATAGCAATGCACTTACTTTGGTAAGCCGTTTCTGTATTGTCTGGCCTTGTTTCAGTCTGGAGAAGTAGTGGTAATAGAGTGACACGTAAGTCATGATGGATCTCTCATCTGGATAGGGCACAGCCACATCCTCAGCATCGAGCAGTTTGCTGATTCCAAGCTCTTTCTCAGCAACATCAAAGGCATTGTTCAGGTTTTTAATGGGCTGGTCCTGTCTCAGTGAGCTGTAGTGGATAAGATCAGGCCTGGGCAAGGAGAAGAACAAGACACAGAGGGAAAAAAATTTATGTTTGTTGTAAGTTCTTTCCAATTATAAACCATAAACTGTTTATTAGACTAAGGAATGTGACATTAACACTGAAATTACTTTGACCCTGAACTTCACTCAAGAGCATTGCCCCTTTCCTATATAACAGGAAGAAAATTGTCCTTTATGAAATTGAAGTACCGCTCCCAGAAAACCTCTACCCTTCACTGATTTCTTCTCTTCACTGATGCATGAAAACCAAAGGCCACTTGAGGGGCAGTTCTGAAAAGGGAGGTGACAACCAACTTGGGAAATTACAGAATCCCACTGTGGTATCCTGTATAAGAGTAGTAGAACAGTTAATGGACATAGAAATGTTCAGGGTTCTCTCATAGGTAGTTTCTCTCTCCTGCTTTGGGCTGTTTTCTTCACACTTCTTCAGAAGGACAGACAAGGGACAAAGAATGAGACTTGAGAGTTGCTTGCTCTGTTACAACTGAACCAGAAGGGATACATGCTCACAAAGTTCATGTGATAAAACCAATCCCTTAAAGAGTAACTTTAGAAAAAGAGCATTTTTAGATATGTGATACTCCCTTGGAAATTCAGTGTTATGCCCAACTAAAGGAACTATGAAGCAGGAGCTTTTGGTCCTCTCTTTCTTAGAGAGAGAATATCCATTTAAGAAAGAGTCCTCAGTGAGAAAGGGCAGAGAGAATTTGACAGTTTCTTGGCAAAAACCTTTAATTCAGACTCTAGAACAACTTGTGCCAGAGCAATGAGCAACTCTGTCTGAACTGATCCATCAGATCTTACCTGTGAGCATGTATGAGTGCGTTGAAGGCCAGCCCATCACTCCAACTTTTGGAGAAATCCTTCACATCCACATTGGAATAGCTGGCAGTTTTATGCTGACACCAGAGTAGTAAGGCTTCATTGGCAAACAGAACATCAGCTCTGCCTCCAAATTCTTCCTGTTAAGAGAAACCAGTGTGAACGATATATGGAAGTAGCATCAGTGAGTTTACACTTAAATTCACATAGATCGCTTTGTATTACTTTTGTCCTATTTACAAATCCCCTCAAAGTCATGACTTGCAGACTGTATCTGACATAAAGGTAGAAAGATTTAAGATGAAAGTAGAAGCTTTATACTATAATAAAATGAATTTGAGTGAACTCAGAAATTATAAAGTGAAAGATATTTGTTTTAAAGCTTTTAAAAATTTCTCTAAGGTTTGCAGAAATCAAGTGGAAAGCAAAGCTCAGTTTGTGAAGTAGGACTCAGAAACAAAATATTATGTATTCAGGTCAAATGTGAGAAATTGTTAACTTTGATTTCATGATAACGTCATAGATTCTTATTTTTCAGGTACTTAGAGTACATGTTAAATAATTTTGAAAAGAATATGTTTCTTCAGAGAAGAAAAGTATGTAGCATGCACCACAAATCTAGAGAGAACTGTTGACAGAGAAACACTTTCTGAAGTCAAAAGTCAATTAAAAAATCTATAGAAGAACATGAATATCCTATCTATCTCCACATTACTCTGTTCAATCTCTTTGCAAAATTATAAAGTGGATTCAACTGGTATTAGAAATTGCTGGATGAGTAACTGGGTAACATTATAAGACCTGTATGATCAAAGCAGTCAGGAAACATTATGAAAATGGTCCTTACTCTCCTGAAACTCTACATAGTCTCTGAAATGCTCTGATCAGACAAAAAGACAAAGATACAGCTTTACCTTATCAAGTCTGATAGATGAAATCTGAAATCTAAGTATGATGATCCAGATAAGTCCCAGGATTAAGGTTCTGTCACCATCTACGATATTCTCAGGACCAATCACTTTTACTTGTACCTGCTAATAAACCAATATCTGTTCAGCATAATAATACTCATGTCCAGTGCTCAGTGTAACAAACTGTTATTGAAAAGGGAGTTCAGGTGTTTTCTTAAAGAATCAGGTTTTATGTCTCTTCATTGGTCCATAGACCTGCAAAGCTCCCATGTTCACACCCTAGGTGTCATATGCACCAAGGATGAGTTTCAGCAAAAGCCTAGCAAAAGGATGGTGGTCTCAAAGATTTAAGGTTCCTATATGTGTTTTGAAAACTGGTGGTTAAGGAGAGGAAAGAAACAAAATTCAGTGCTCCTTTCTTCCAAAGAAGAGGGACATTAGCTGTTTATGAATGATGTTACTCAAATAACAAATTAAAATCTCATGAGGTGGTTTTTTTTTCTTTTAATAAGACCCCTAGCCTGTCTTCAAAAATACCTTATTGTTTATTAGAGGGGGAAACTGTAATGAATATAATACTAAAATTACTTAGTAACATCCATAAACTGCTGTGATCTCTAATATCAATATTAACTTACCTTAGATTTCAGAAATGAGATGGCTTTGCTGTTGTTCTCTAGAAAATGCACTCTCATAGTTCCCCGGCTTGGTTTGGGCAAAACTTCTCCAGAGAGCAGCTCTAGGAGTTTCATGAGAGAGATGCCATCTTTCAAGTCTGTGTAAATATCTTCTAACTCAACCTTCACCTGTGAAGAGCAGTCAGACAATACAGACTCAGGTTTAATGAATCCTCTATTTCTAATAATAAACAAATAAGACTTTCTTGCTGTTTCACTGAGTCTTCTGTATGACAGTGTGTATATGCAAGGAGCGGTGAATCTTAATTCAGAAAAAAACGAATTTATGAAAGTAGGCTGAAGTGAAAAAAAGCAGCAACAACCAAACAAAAACACAAACCCACAATTGAGCAAATAAAGATAAAAAGTAGGAGATTTTTAAAAATAAAAACATGTGAGCATTTGCAAAATCTGACATTTTTCGTTTCAGTTCAAATTAATATTTTCATTTTTTTATTCTGACCAATACATTTCATTTAAAAATTGAGCTGATGATCCCATTCAATGACTTGATTTTTACTTCATAGTCTCAACAGAGTTTGTCACGTCCTGCTCAGACCTGTGCTACCACCTGGAGTCTCCATACTTTTTGCCAGAGTCTCACACTAAGTGAAAGATTAGGATCTTTCACAAAAATCTGTTTCATTGCTGTCAGAGGTGAGGTCACCCAGTGCTTAGGTGATACAACACGACATGGTGCGTACTCTGACCGAACAAGAACTTGCCTTGGGTGTTTCCTTTTGGCGTTATGCCATTTGCCATCTAGAAGGGACATTAAAATCACACCTAGCAATAATTTACTGTGGTGTTGCAATTTTGGTAAATAATCATTACGTCTTCATGGGAAAAAAAAAGCTGAATTACTATATTTTTTTATATAGAGAACAGTTACACATTGCAGGGAAAAAAGGACAGATAAGAGACACATGCTTTTTAATTCCTGATCAAATGTTAATCAGTTTAGCAGATCTTTTCTCCAGGGAAAGAAGAAAACACTGGAAGCGTAAAAGCAACTCAGAGAGTCTTGAAGTCTGTACTGTGTGTGGAAGAAGAATTTACAACTTTATCTGATTGATCATCTCCACAAAACCCCTCCCTGCTTAGTTGCCAACTTCGGGGATTTTGGCATATTAAACAAACTTAAAATTCTGCCTATGGTATATTACAATGAAAAAAGTTAAAACTTTTATATTCTGTGACACTTCCATAAATGAACAACAGTTTCATTTAAAATTGTAAAGAGACAGACTTCATATATCTGCTTTATGCCTCACTCAGCAGTCGTTTTAACAGCTTTGTTGCATAGTTCTTCTCATGAAGATCCCAGTCAGAGATTGCTTAACAAATTCAATCTAATAGCATTCTTAGTGCTAGACTTGAAGTAGTCAACAATATAACTCAGAACACTGCAGTGTCCTGTAGTATGACTCAATCATATTACAGTGTGTATTGGAAAGCTGAGACTACATTGCCAGGAAGAGAAGATAAGGTGTCAGTCTCTGCACGTCTCTTACCATATATGGTTTGGAAAGCTTTTATGATACATGAACAAGTACATTGCAGGAAGTTAAGATGGCTATTTTAATCTTTGAACTTGAAGTCATTTTTAAAATGAGAAATTATTTATCTATGGCTAAACAGAATTTCCTACACCACAGAAAGCTAACTTTCTGCAGGTGACAAAATTAAATTGTGTTTTGCATTTGTTTTCTCCTGTTAAGAAAAATAAATTTTAGAGTTTATTTTGCTCTGCAGCTGCCATTGCACCAATCACAAATTTAAAACGTTACACTGAAAAACTCCATCTAGTACTGAAACACCATATAATAGTGATGAGTTAGAATAGACCCGAGAGGCCTGGTCCTGCTTGGTCTCCTCAAGGTCCATTTTCATTAGTATCATCTACAGTCTGTAGAAAAGAAAACTGGGTTTGAATGATGTCATTCCCTACTGTGCCATGGCTATATCATTTGTGCTTGAAATGAGCTTATCTGCAGTAAGTCTGGAGACTTGGAATATGTTGGAGTTACCTTGCACACCCAAATAGCCTGCACACTTTTTGGAAGTCTGAGAGTTACTGAAAACAAACTGGTGTGTACTTGCATGGCAGTATGTTTGAAATTGGTAGAATCAATGCTATTCTTTCAGAGCTATTGAGCAGCAACTCAAGCTGAATTGATCAGGAAAAGCAGGAATTTTATTTTTTGGCCAGGAAATTAAGAATCGAGCATTGTTTGGGGAAACCCAAACATTTGCAGATACTTACAGGAAAAAGAAATAAATAAGGAGCTTCCTCTGAGAGGATCACCAGTATACAATGGACATCACATTATGATAGGCTTATACATTCTACAAAAATGAATCTTGATTTTAGAGAACACTGATAACATGAACAATGGAGACAGATGTGAGGTAAAAGACAGAAGCTGCAGGACTCCAGTTAGTCAAAGCCCTCCTTGCTTGCATATGTATGTAGTGACATTCAAGAAAAAGTTAAAAAAAAAAAATTAAAAAGAATGCAGTGGGTGAAGTAAAATAAAATAAAAACAAACAAAAAAATTCCCCAGATTGAAGGAGTTACCTACATTATTCCTGGAGAAGACATTGTTAATCCAGTTGGTAAAGGTTTTCTTTTGCATGGACATACGCTGCTCCTGCAGCTTTTTGATATGATCTTTTTCATATTCGGTATCCATGGTCACCTAGGAAGTCAGAAACCTCAGTGGGGTGCTGAGTGATGAAGAGATCTGCCAGGTCACCTGTAAAAAACAGTCACATGCCCAGTGCATATAGGAAATCCAGCACCAACAGGCACAGGATTGAATACCACACCCAGTAGAATATTTTACTTTCCTTCTGCTTGTACTTTGCACTTTAATGTCACCAACTTTATTCTTAACTTACTTGTTTTCACTCTTTTAAAATATATCACTTGTTCAGGATGAAAATGTGACACGTATCTATGCAGGTTTACTTTCCTGCTCTCAGTCTCCACTCATGAGGCTGGAGTTCCCATGAAGACCACAATGACCTGCAAGCCATCAATAACTTTCTTGGGTGTGCTTGAAGCACATGACAGAGAACTGATCTTAGACCCCATCAGAAAGAGAAATCTGCAATCCAGTACTCGAAAGTGTGTTATGTTCTCTGAGGACTGGTTGAGATTCTGCCATTGGCTTTCAGTCTACAGTACCTCTAACAGAAGTCAAAGAGCTTCTTAGAAAGGGAATGGAACCAACTTGGTTTTTTCCTCTTGTGAGTTTTTGCATATGTATCACTGTAAGAATGGTGACACTGATCCATAATCACATCAACAAGGTCCTAGGCTGGATGTCAGGAAGTAGTATTCCTCTTCCCTAGGCTGTCACAGACTTGTCTCCCTCATCCATGCTGAAAATTCAGAGAGATTTGAAACAAGGAGTCTTCCCTTCAGAGCCCTGTGATACAATAAACTGGATTTCAGCTCATGTGAGCAACTCTTCTGAAGCCACTTGGCTATATGTTGTAAATCTGCAACAGCAGTGACTTTGCTGTTAGGAATGCAAGATAATAACTTTAAAAAAATAGTCAGTGTAAGATCCACAGCTAGAGACACCTTTAGTGACCAAACATTGTATGCTTCAAGTACTGTCATAAGTATTACCTGGATATCAGCCTAGCTCCAAAACCAAGAAACCTGTTGTAGTGGTGGGAGAGGAGAGAGGTGTCTACAGCTGTCAACCCACTGCAAAGAAATAAGGGAATGAAAAATTAAAACCTCTGACAAACTGTGGCAGCGTGGAGCAGGGTGACCTGCTTCCCGTAATTCCATGTCTGTTTTGCAAAGGCCGAGTTCTGATCTATTCTGGTCTCTCTACCCTTTAAATAGCATAAATACTGGAAAAAAACCCATTATATATCGTAGTATGAGAAGACTGCAATAGGGAACTAGCAACAGCAGCCACTGCAAACGTGAAATTGCTCGCCTGATAGTTTTCTGTGCTCTGACAAGGACAAAGAATTTTGCCATTTTACAATATGGAAAGGTATGGAAAATGCATAAGCAATCATTTATTACTGCATTTTTTATTATTGCTTTTTGGGGCAGATGTTTCTTAACCCCCAGTGCTTGACTTCTGCAAAACACAGACATCATTGAAGCCTGATAATTCAGCAACAACACGGGGAAGGATCAGGACTGTAAATGAAAGCCTAATGAAAGGAATAATTTAGCAAAGTTTGAAATAGAATTACAGAAATAGAATTACAGAAAACATTTTCTTATCTGGTGGGCTGGTTCAGCACTGCCTGCTTTTTCCATTTGTAATAACCCCTATAGTTAACCCACATAATTTGTGAATTTGCCAAATGGTTCTCAGAATATCTGCAGGCTTCTTTTCTTTATTTTTTAAAGTGTTTTTATCCAAGCAACACAGTCATGCTGAATAATAACAGTACTGGTTTCATTTAGGTGCAAAGGAAGCTTATTTGTCGAGCTACCACCTCACTTAACAGCTCACCTGTTTCATTAAATTAAATTAGAAATGTTCTCTATATTGATAAATGATTATCATAAGACAGATTTGCAATAAGTTATCTGCATTTTCAGGATGTAAAAGCAGTGCTAATAGCCAAAATTGGTTATAATGGTATACTACAGAAAAAAAAAAAAAAAGAGAGAGAGATCAAACAATGTGAAAAAAAAATCAAAAAAATTGCACTTACTCAGGCATGGAGGAAGTCCTTCCTGACATTCAGCAGCTGGTCTTTCTAAAGAGTGACTTCTACTACATCCACTCCTACATTCACCTCACTGTTTTCATGAAAAGCAACCTTTGATTTCAGGAACAGAGACCAAGTATTTATGATCTACCTATGAACCTGTCATCTGATCTGAAGGAAATAACGTATCAGAACACAATGAATAAAGGTTGTCACAGGCGTTGTCCAATTCTTATGTTCAAAAAAAAAAAATATATGAACTGCACCAAAATTGCTATAAACCAGTGAAAAAATCATCCAGGTTCTGATGTTTAGTAAAAAGCATCTTTCACAATTGCATGAAAGGCTCTGCCTGATCCCAAGCTGCTTTTCTAAAGGAATTCTTACCTGGAAAAGTGAACCTGACAATGGAGTCTAAAAATCAAAGTACAGTAGAGAGTAAAAAGATCAGAGTAATATCCAAGCGGTTAAATTTGGATACAGAAAATGAGAAGGTCAAACATTAGGAATTTGCTCGGCACTCAGCACAGCTTTGAGGAAGCTTCTATGCACAGACACCTGCTGCTGGTAGGGTAAACTGGAGTCAAGCTGGCAATGCCAGCTGATTCCAAAGTTTATTATTGATGGACTTTCATTAATAACAAAAGGGAAAGTAATTCTGGGGACTTATATAGATGGCAGTGAGTCCTTTCTGTCACTTACAAGGTTGCACAAGCATGGAACATATTTACCTGGCATCATTGCCAGAAACCAGAGAGTTGCTGCTGAGAACCACTACTAGAAAATAGGCAGACATAAGAAATCAGAAGCTGTAAGTAAGGATGTCCAGCTCAGAGACGAGGTAAGGGAATAGCAGTCTTTTCCCTTCTGGCAAATGTAGTTTAGTTAGTATCCAAAAGGGACAGGAGGAAACATGTAAGAAGAAATAAGCAGCACCCCAAAACTCAGTACAGATAAAACTTGAGATCAGCAGAATCTCTGTCTTCATATGCACCCTAGAGAAATGTTATACATAGTGTCACATAAAACAGCTAAAAGTAAAAAATTGAGTACTTATGTTACAGCTATTTCTCAAAATATTCCCTTCAAATTCTTGGACTCACATCCTGGACTAGCCATACTAATACAACGTAATACATTAGAGTGTATTGAATGACAATGTATGGAATGCATGGTAATACAATGTAACTAATACAGTGTAATTCTTAACTATCATTAACTGCAGATAGGAGGACAGAAGAAAAGAGATACAAATTCAGCAACTGTTTACATCTCTTCTGCAAGTTCATAGCCTGTTTGTAATTCCAATCTTTTTTATCTTGCTTTTTACAGAGTCACAAATTGGCCAGGTAGGAAGGGACCACAGTGGGTCATCTGGTCAAACCTCCCTGCCTAAGTACGGTCATCCCAGAGCACATGGCACAGGATTGTGTCCAGATGGTTCTGAATATCTCCAGTGAGGGAGACTCCACAGCCTCTCTGGGAAACCTGTTCCAGTGCTCGCTCACCTGCACAATAAAGAAGTTCTTCACATGTTTAGGTGGAACTTTCTGTGCACCAGTTTCTGTCCATTGCCTCTTGTTCCATTGCCTGGTACAACCAAGAAGAGCCTGGCTCCATCCTCTTGCCACCCACCCTACAGAAATTTATACATATTAATGAGGTCCCCTCTCAAGGCTACTTCTTCTCAAGGCTGAACAGGTCCAGCTCCCTCAGCCTTTTGTTGTAAGAGACATGCTCCAGACCCTTGACCAACTGAGTTACCCTCCACTGAACCTGCTCCAGGAGCTCCCTGTCTCTCTTGTTCTGAGAAGCCCAGATCTGGACACAATACTGCAAATGTGGCCTCACAAGGGCTGAGTAGAGAGGCAGGACCACATCCCTCAACCTGCTGGCAGTGCTCTTTCTAATGCGCCTCAGGATTCCATTGGCCTTTTTGGCCACAAGAGCACTGCTTGCTCATGGACAGTTTTTTGTTGTCCATCAGGACCCCCAGGTCCTTCTCTACACAGAATTGCTTACAGTCAGACCCCAGCCTGTACTGGTGCAGGGAGTTATTCTTCCCCATTTGCCCTTGTCAAATTTCAGATGGTTCTTTTCTGCCCACCTCTCCAACCTATCGAGGTGCCTCTGAAGGGCTGCACAGCACTCTGGGGTATCAGCCACTCCTTCCAGTTTTGTATTATCACTGAACTTCCTGAAGAGACATTTGCCCCTTCATCAAAGTAACTGATGAACAAGTTAAACAACACTGGACCCAGTATAGAACCCTGAGGGACATCACTGTTGACAGGCCTCAAACTAGACTATGTACCACTAATCACAACCATCTGGGATCTGCCACTCTGTCAGTTTTCAATGCATTCAACTATCCACTCAACCAACCCACACTTCTTGAGGTTGCCTATGAGGATTTCATGTGTGACAATGTAGAAAGCCTTGCTCACGTCAAGATAGACAGGATCCACTATTAACTTTAACTTATACTTACATTCTTATAAAGGTAGGATTGTAGACTGTTGGTTTAAATCTGGTACAGGTTGGCTAGGCTGTGTGTGTTGGGAAAATGTCCTCACTCCTCTCATATAGAAGGCAGAGGACCAGTAGGTGAATTGTCCTGGATGCAGGCATTTCTCCCTATTGTAAGTTAATTATTACCTATATGACTAAATGTGCAAATCACTGTATGCTTTTTATGAAAAAAGACAATCAGAGATACTGGTATAAAATTTCCATAACTCCTGAATATCCATCTGAAGTTCAAAGTTAAATGGTATACACTTATATGACAGTGATAAATAAAGCCATTTCATCAGTTATTTATATCCTAACAAAGTAAGAAGAATGGTAACACAGTATTTGTGTGCAGTTTCCCAGAGAGATAAGGAAAAAAATCACCCCTCTAGTCTAATTATGGACCCTCTCTTGCTGTCTTTGCAAAGAAGGGGAGCCTTGACACTGACCTCAGGAAGAAGAACCTAAAGAACACCCTTCCCTTGCCTTATTTTCAGCCCAAAGTGGTTTTCCTAGATGGCAGCAGGGTTTTCGTGTTTTGTGACAGGAAGGATTCTGATGCAGGATTCCTCTCTGCCAAGTAGCAGAGCATCCCTTGGAAAGAACATGGACATTTCCCTTGCCCACCAGGATAGAGGAGTCTGCCAGAGAAGACTATGTTTATGCAGCTGGGTGGAGATGCCTTCCTGTGCCAAAGTATCCCCATTAAAGGCCATTTGCAGCTGACTGTCCTGTAACTTAATGCATCCTTCATGAGCAAAGCTAGCTCTGATTTAAAAGCCATGCTCTTGCTGAGGGCTGTGTTTATTCACATGGCTCAGGTGAGAGGTTTGGCACAGCCCATCATCCTCTGTTATATACGCATCACGTACACACTGTTCTGAAGGTATGTGGAAATCCTGTCTGATCCCTGCTAAGGAGAAGGTTCCCCAAATCTCAAAGCAAATAAGCATGTTAAGTGAAAACATGCCTGACTGCTCAGCTTTCTATCCCCTACTATGTCTCCAGCCACGTTGCTTCCACATGTAGGAGTCTCAAAACAACAAACATCTGGACATTGACTCTGCGGGGTAGAATGGCAGCCTCCTCGTGGAGCTACTGTCTTGTAGCCCACAGTGCACCAAGTACAGAAAATAGCCTGCTACCTGGGGACAGCACCCTGGGTCCCACAGGTCACCCCGCCCTCTGTCACCCTCCTCAGATCCTCAAACAGCTGATGTTGAGTCTTATCAAGGCAGGGTGGACACATGTGAGAAGAATGATGATCCCATAATATTTCACAACCACATCTTGAATTACACCTAATCTGCAACCTCATCATGGCACAGGGGAACTATACGTTGGATATTGAGAACATCAGAGAAGAGAAGACAGTAAATACTGCAAGAAGCTGTTCACTCATTTGGCATGCTAAGGCTGAAGAAAAGTTAGGGAGTTAATCAAAAGCAGCTTAAGAGAGGCATGGCAACCTCCATCTCAGTATGCAGAGATTCCCTGCTTTCACAGGCCTCTCAGCTGAACTTTATCCCAAAATAGCCAAATACTTCTCTCAGCTTTTTTCCTCGAAGGACTTGATCTCACCACCCCCAGGCAACCCCTTCCCCTGCCCACTACATACCTGCCTTGTCAGCACTGCTGTCACCAGTTGCCCTGGGGTGCCACCCACCCACAGGCTGGGGGGAGTCCACGGTGGTTGGAGACCCAACTTCTCTTAAAGCTGAGCTCTGCCTGTGAGGATCTAAACCAGCATCCTGGGGTGCTGGGTTGTTATAAGCCTCAGCCTCCTCATGCTCTAGTCTAAACTAGAAGTTGCTTCTCTGTTTGAATAGTTGGCTAGCAGCGACATGACATCAACAGGAAGCAGAATTCAAGCAGAACAGTCAAATTACATCATCCAAACGAACTGGAGCCCCTTGCTGCATTTGAAAAAGAGGACAGCTTAAAGCAAAATCAGATGGATTTATTTTTCCTGGCATGAAGAAGTTCAGTCATCTTTTTGAAACAGAAAATATACATTTGCTTGATTAGTCATGAGTTAAAGACATTTTCTCCTTGGAGCTATTTATATTATCTTGAAATTTCCCTTCTGTTTCTGAACCTCAAATAGTTAACATAAGAGCTTCAAAGCCTTTGTGGAATGAACACATGGGACAAAGGACTTTCAGTCTATTTCATACAAACATAGATAAAAGGTTTCAAGTGACAGAATAGCCTTAATATTTTGAACATCAAACTGAAAATGGGCCTTAGAAATTGCTGTTGGCAATGCCAGATTTAACCAGTGTATTTTCATCATATGATTCAGATGTTTCCATTTATTTTTCATCACTACTAAGGAAGACAATTGCATAAGGGTGAAAATTCTCCTTCACAACTGTATTCTAGGGGGTTGTTTGTATATCGTAGTCATAAAGCAATTAGCTCTATTTGTCAAAGAAACAGAACTGTGAGATTCACATAAGGATTGGCTCCCAGCACCCGTTGTGCCAGAGCACTGTACCCTACCCACAGAGACTCTGCACACCATGGTGTACTCTCATGTTTTAGTCCCCCACTGCCCTGAGCAGCAGACTACTGATTGCAATCACAGCTCTCTCGCAGCCCAGTCATCTCAGTTTCATTGTGAAGGTGTCCCAGTCATGTGGAATGACTGAAGGTAGCTGGCAAAAGCATTGTATAAACAGTTAACATAAAAGGTGCCAATTTTAGCAGATGAGAGATAAGACAGTGTAGTGCAAAATGAAGAAAACATGCAATTACTCTCCACTGTAGGCCAAAATTGCCCAAGCCCTGAACTTATTGGCTATAGTTACACTGTTTATTAATTTCTTACTTTCAGACTAGACACAAAATTAATGCGTTTTGAGAAAAAAACGCAAAATGATCTGAAAAAGAAATTACTAAGCATGAACAGTATGTCTCAGCAGTTCCTCATTTAAAACATTTAAGAAATGGTAATCTTAGAAATCGTTCAGTATATCTGAAACACAGCATCTAGTAAGAGATACATAGCATTCATGAGCTACTTTCACTACAGTGAAATGGTCAGAGCCCCAAACTGAAGTGGAATATGGGTTGCTGAGCTAGCAACACCTTGGAAAGAACATGGACAAGCTCCAGCTGAGAGAGAAGAAGAGGTAGGAGAACAAGTTAGACCTGGCATTAGTAAGTTTTATTGGACCAGAAAGTAACTGAGTCCACAGCCTATCACAAATCTGTGCTAGCATGAAGTCAGGCAGAAAAAGGGAGAGGAATCTCCCTCAATACCATGGTTTCCATCCATATTTTTCCCTCAGAGGTCAGAAAAGCTGCATACATACAAGACTTCTGAACACTATTTGTGAAAAACAACCTCTTCCTCCTGACTGTGTTTTGATCACAACAGGTGTTTGCTGGGTTTGAGTATTTATTTCTAGCTTATTGCCATGAGTCCTGAGTGAAGGAAGACACCTTCAGCAGATGCATCTGTTCATCTGTCTAAGCAAGGCAAGGCAGGCAAGCCCAAGGGCCCAGCTTTCAAAATGCCCTGTGCCATACGGCAGAGCCTTGGATCAGAGAAACCCACAGCACTGTCTGCTCCAAAGCTCTTACCAATACACCACTCATGGAAGCAAATAAAGTCTGAAGAAACTAAGTGGCACAGTAGTACTCTTATTTTTCAAGCTTAGCACCCCCACTGAAGTTACAACGGAAATGTTTCAGTTTTAAGGGTGTCAAATATTGGAAGCAACAATTACCACAGAACTTACACACTGGTAGCATGGGTATTTGTCCACTTTTCCTGTTGTCCAAATATAGACCTGTGGATTAGAGAACAGTTATGAAGTGTGCTGTAACTTTTTCAAAGTCTGAAGTATCTTGTATGTGGAGTATGTAAAACAACGCTCTATTAAAAAACCAAAAACAACCCTCCATCTCCAAAACCCACTAAAACCTCATCTTCTTCAGATTATTTCTGACTTGTGTAAGGAGTAGTTCAAACAAGTCATTGTGATTCAACAGCTACGTAGTCTTCCAGGAACCCACAACATATTGTTTGCATGTGAAACACTTGCTTTCATGTGACATATGGCATGACCATCAGGAGCCTAACAGCCTAGCTTGCCAACCCTGCTACATATGAACTCTGCAGCAACTGAAATTTGACAGCAGTAGGAGAAATAGTTAAACTGGAGCATCCTGATGGCACAGGTTTATCCTTGGAGATGACTCAAGTAAACTGTGTGCACATGGGAGAAGGAGAGAGGTGGGAGGAATTAATTTAAGCACATTACAGTTAATGTTCTATTGATATAACTGGTTATTCTTAAGTAGTAGGTAGCATGGTATGGAAGATGTCCTTGGATTTTTCAGCACAAATAGCTACTATGCCTACAAGCCTTAAGTAGCAGGATTACAAAACTCACGTGCCCGAAAGATTATTTTCAGAAAGAAACATACAAAAGAAAATATCCAGTAGTTCAATATTAGTTTATTAAAGCAGCAATTTTTATCACCACTTTCTAAAAATGATTACAAAGCATATTAAAATATATTACAGTATCTGCAAAGAATTTATTGTGTAATAAAAGTGCAATAATAATGAACTTACAACTTTGTTTGCCTAGCTGGACAAACTGAAGCACACTGCACAGATCAAGCCTTTCCTCAAAAATTACAGTGCGTTTGAAGTGAAAGCAGTATTTAACAAAAATATTAGAAAAGGTGAGCATATGAAATTGAAAATGAAGTTCAAGTTCATTCTCTCAGTGCTAAGTTACACATACCCATCAAACCATACACTTCAAACTCTGCTTGAGATCCAACAATTTAAAGAGCCACCAAAATGAGTGCACACTGTGAAGGGAAGGAAGTGACAAAAAGAAGAGAGTGAATTTCAAGTGCTGGTGATGAACAATGCTGAAAGCCAGGGACCAAATTCCTGTTGCTTTGAGATCAGGTTCCACACAAATCCACACCATACCCAACTAACAACTGGGACCTCACCCTGACTTAGAAATCTTTGTAAACTCACAGATTTCAAGCTGTCACAGCTTTAAAAGTCTCTTGGTGTCCTATATTGTGCTTATGAGCGGTAGCCCCACATTTTCTGTGTCAATCTACAACAAAAAATCCTAAATTTTCTGGGAACAGAACTATTGAAACTACTGAACATTGGAAATTATAACTGTGTTGTGGAATAGTCGAAAGAAGAGGTAAAAGCAGCAGTTTCTACTTTGGCTTATGGTAGTAGACTGTATCAGTGGGCAATGATTTCACAGGATGAACTACTGACAGTTCTGAATGATCTCACAGAAAATAAAAATCCTAAGCATAAAATGGCCAACAAACCCAACATCCTCATCTCTCTTCAGTAAATATTAGTAACAAACTAAACACCAAATATTACTTAGTACTTTTGTTACCAGTAGCTACTTAGAGCATAACGCCACAAGAGAAAGCAATCCTGCTCACTTCTTATGCTTCTAACACAGATTAACTAACTTCACAGACCATTATCCAAACAGCTGTGTGTGGCTGGTTTAGCTAAATGAATGGGCTTGCAGAATTCAATAAACCAGACAGCCAGCAAGGCAAATGGGGTAGGCCGATGGATTTGCAAGGAGGTAGTGAGAAAACAGATCCCTTCCCCTGAGCAACAACAATCTATTATATGAGTTTAGTTGTGCAAGAAACTGCTGTTTAAAGTTCACATGAAATGTACTTTATTCCTATCAACTAAGTACAATGCTAGTTCACTACACCATATACCTATAAATACATTCACGTAGCTCTGCATGATGACTGTGAAACACTTCTATTCCTCCAGACAGCCAGAGAAAATCCACCTCTACTCCTATACATTCTTCATACATTTCCCTTCCAAATTCTACAGGAAAACAAAGCAAAATATTACAACCTCATCTAGGCAAAATATTTTAACTTATCAAAACGACGTATTTCGATTTGTCTGCCTCAAGACCAAGTTAGCATACTGTCACGGAGACTGAGGAAAAAGCTGTGTTCTCCATTTTACCAATAAAACTAGAAAAATAAGCCCACTGAAACTATCCTGCTCTTCTCACTGAAGGAGAATATTTCTACTGGCACAGGATCACATAGCTCCAGTGTGTTTGGAGAATCAGCCCTGGAAGCTACAAATGGTGGGAGCTCAAACATGGGTTCATCCCTGTAACCCTGTGCTGCTGCAAACCAAGGTAAGGCAGCTGCAAGATCAGCAACTTCCCAGATCCTCACAGCTTTGCCTACACTACAGTACTCACATGCACAAGCTTGCATTCTTTCTCCTGGTGGTGTCTTTATTAAGCTAGTCAACAGTACTAAGCTGGTGAACAGTGTATATACACTTGTTACCGACTGCAGACATACCCATAAACATGCATACATTACTACTTCCACTTTTTTTTTTCCCTAACACCTGCAACATCTATAGACTACTTTTTGTTCAGTTAAAAATAAATTACATAGAAAACAGTTACTCTGCAGATGTACAGTCAGACAGGCAGACTCAGGGTCATGTTTTACAGCTCTGCTGAAGTGCACAGAGAGGCACTAAGGTTAATTTGGCTCCTAATTTAGACCTAGCAGAGATAAAGTTGGTCAGCTTAAATGATAGGAAACCCACCAAATAATGAAAAAAAAAAAATAATCAAGTCCTCAAGAACAATTTAACTATGCCAGGACATCCTTGACACAGGCCCAGAAGCCTGGCAAGGCAAAGGTGTTCTTCTGCCATTACTTAAAATAGCTTCATTGTTTTCCCATGGTAGAGCCCTGGCAAAATTCATTTCACATCAGAACAGAACAGATGTAGAAGAATAAGAGGTCTAGAAGTATCTGAAGTAATAAACTTGACCGACAACCTACAAATGTATGACCTTCTATTAGGTCACCTACAAATTTGAACACAGAAGCGTGACTAAAACCTTAACTGGCAGACAACATCCAAACAACTTCCCTCCCCTACTGCAAGTATGCTTTTTGCATTGCTCTGTCTCAGAAGGCACTACTGCTGCCACTTACTACTGAGACTCAATGAAAAGTACAGTACCTTTGATGTATAAGGTATTTCATACTTCAAATGGAATACAAGTCAATTCCTTCTCACAGAGTAGAACTGACTGCCAAGTTTGATTTGCAAAAAGAACTGGCCCTCCCTGAAAGACTCGAGTTCACAAGGCCACAAATTTGCATTCTTTTAAGGTACTGATAAAAATCAGCTTTAAGCAAATGATACGTTCAACTTTGATTGTGTTGTTAGAAAATTAATGTTTATTAATCATCTCTTCCTTTCATGGATTGTTTTGAATAAAAGAATAATATCTGGAGGGATCAGTCTATCATTTATTACAGTCAATGTAATGATTCCTGTTAGCCTTCCCATCCTTCAAATCTGCCAGCATAGGAATCAAATCTCTTTTTTGTGGTTGTCAGCTACATGTTGGCAAAAGAAATTGTTAAAAAATTTTCTTAAATATATCATATATTAAAAAATACTGACATAACTGTATAATTACCTGTAAATAGAAATTAAATACCACTGAAAATTTTAGAGATAATTTGATGTGCTTTGAAGGGACTGACCTTAAGCAATGCACCTTTTCTGAACCGAAAGTGAGACTTGATTTCAATGCATACATATTTTTTTTTTAGCTTATAAAAAACATCCTGCTTTCACTTTGAACCATTCAGGAATTTACTGTCTGCAAAGCAGCTAAACTGAAACCTCAAAGAAAATTCTAAATTCAAGGAACAAACGAGATTCAGTTCTTATACTGATAATACTGAATATATAGTGCTGTGTAAAACTGAAGAAGCTGTTCTTCAGACAAAAAGACACAGTGACAGATTGAAAGAATAATTTTAGTATTTTGCAGTTCTAGCTAGAATCAGTAACGTTTTAAAACAAGTCTGCTCATATTCTTAGCACTTACAAGACTCTCCCCATCACTCTTCTATCTTTCTCTAGTCCCTATTAAATAATAAAAAGAACAAAAATAAAATTTCCTTTTATGTCAGGTTTTCCTTAGACCATAGAGATGCCAACACCCAACTGATGCCTAAAGCACATTTTTAGCATATAAACATTCCTTGCATAGGCAGGTGAATTTAACATTTTGAGCTTCCTTGTGCTATTTAGAATAGTTTGGAGAAACTTATGTTTGGTAAGTATTTAGGACTGGTGAAGGTCAGCAATTTTTATACATGGTCTTTTCTGCTTTATGGCTGTAAAAGCAGCAAGACACGGACACTGGACTACAAAAACATTTTCACTGTATGATAGAGCTATAAAAGGCACTTGTGATAAGCATGTCTGAGTGAAGATCAGCAGGAACAGCTACATGAATGTTTCCCTGCTACCATGCTTCTAATTTCAGTAACTTGCGTGAAATGTGCTGTTAAAGGATCTAAGCCTAATTTCAAATTTTGGTGGTTTTCACATGTTTGTTGAGAGATTTTCAAAACCCTCATTCTTCTCCTTGTGTTGTTCATTCTGCTGTCTGGAAAGGTTTCCTGTGAGACGGTGGCACCAGGTGGGAAGGTAGCGTGCCAGGCAATTCATACCCATCCAGTTTAATCTTGATGAGATGTTTTGCTAATGCAAACTCTTCATCATCCAACATCCCATCGCCATCACAGTCTGCAAGTTTCCAGATCTTCCCCAAGACACTATTGGGTAGTTTGGAAGTCACCATCTCCTTCTTCGCACTAATCCCAGATATTTTGCCATTGATTGGTGACAGAGTGTAGAAAATCTCATCGTAAGCAGGTTTATCTTTGGCAACAACCCATTCGTCTTCATCAGCTCCTTCCTTAGCACCTTCTCCATATCCATGGCCAAAAGGTCCTGCCATGGTGCCATCAAATGCTCCACCATGAACCATCTCTGTGGGCATATTGCTCTCCTCCTGTCTGATTAGGTTCATCAGAGAGGCAATTTTGTTGGCCAGCATGTTATCTACAGCTTCAATTAGCTTTGGTTTCAAAGAATGAAATTTAGTGAAGTCACAGTTCTCCAACAGCTCCTGTGAATGACAGATTTCAGTGACAGCAGTTAGAAACATTTCCAACACACTGAAAAGTTTAAAGAATGGGCTTTGAATTAAAATAATCTGTTATCTTTTGAAGTGTTTCCATAACTGAAACTTCTCTTGAAGAAGAACCAAAACTGACCCATATATACCATACATCCAATAGACTAATCAAACACACTAAGACAATTTTGCAACATTGTGTTTGTCTATTAAATTACATTTACAATACAATTTTCAAAATGACAATGCATAAAACCACAGCAGTTGATGAATGTTACCCAGCAACTTTCCATTTGGTGATTTCATTCCAAACATCAAAGAAAACACACAAGTAAATCCTGTTAGCACTTAAGCAAGTGCCTAAAGTTAAAAATTAAAACAAAAGTTTGCAGGATTGATCTGATTTTACAGATTAAAAATTCTTGTTTGTAGTTAGGTCAGGAAGAAGTGTCCGTTACCAATGCGGAAAAACTGAGTTGGGCTAACAGCACCACTGTTTTTATAGCAGTGCTGCCAGAACTCATGAAGTCATGTGGTCGTTGCAAAGTTTGCAGAGTTTTCATCTTTTCTGTAAACTACTAACTGCAGTGAGATGTTCAACTAGGTGACACATACTATTCCAGCACAAGCCCAAGCATATTTTACACTAGAGTGTTGGGAAATTAAAAATGTTTCAGGTAATTATTAAACTCTTTCTACATGCAAAATTCCTGCCAGGAAGAGAAAGTTACAGTGGAAACTGTTAGAAAAGACCCAAACACCACCACCAGCCCACACCCTTTCTTAAAATGGTGTTACACTGCTTTAATAAATCACATCTATCATCTCTGGGAGCTGCTCCCACACATATCAAAATGATAATGACACGAATTCAACAAACCTGAAGCACAGGCTGATAACTGTCAACCAACAATTATCAACTTAAAAGTTCAGGTGAGTTATACAACCACCTGATTTATACTGATCAGTATAAATTTATTTTGTGCAATAACTCTTAGGAAGCAAAGGTCAAACTTCCTGTCTGTTTTGGCACAGTTTTGTTTCCTCACAGTTCTGCTTGTTATTACAGAAGTGACTGATCTCTTCTGTATATATTTGCTGCCATCTGCTGCTGAGACTTAAGGAACACAAACTCCAAGTTTGAAAGAGTGTCATTCAAATTTATAATATATATACTAACAATATACTAGCTTCTTAATTCTCCCATTTTGCATCACAAAGAAAAGCAGCAAGGGAAGAATCAGTCAACCTTTCCCACAAAATCTGCTTTTGAAGCCTAATTCAAGAAACCCTTCCAACAACACTGCCTGTGAAAACCTAGCTAAAATACATCTTGTGTATCATCTGTAATTTAGTATTTCCTGGCAATAGTTGATTCCCAAGTTAATGAAAGAAATTTGTGCATTTCTATAGACAAGTTACTCAGCCAATCATCATCTTTGATAATTAGCTACGCAAGTGTACCACATATACTGTCAGAATGATACACAGCATCACTCTGGAAAACATCCTTCAACACAATCATGACTACTCCATGGTCAGACCAAAC
The DNA here is from genome assembly GCF_022539395.1 of Myiozetetes cayanensis. Classification (NCBI taxonomy): domain Eukaryota; kingdom Metazoa; phylum Chordata; class Aves; order Passeriformes; family Tyrannidae; genus Myiozetetes; species Myiozetetes cayanensis. Next base: position 36,014,995 of record NW_026087853.1, on the reverse strand, counting down.
TGCAGGATCCTGATGTCTTGTGCTGCTGCTTCCAAGCTGAATTATCTTCCAATACAAAAGCTATTTAAGAAGTCTATGGTCTGAGATCCAAAATTGTAAACTGAGGCTCGAGGAAGAAATTGGAAAGCATTGTTAACACATTAGCTGTTCTTCCCTAGGATACTCTCTAAACAGCTCGTCTCAAATCAGAGAACAGAAAGAAAAAGGCAAGAAAGTGACAGAAAGTCGATTGTAAGCCTGCAGAAAACTCAAAAGAGGAAGAGATAAAAGGTATTTAAAGATTAACAGCAAGTATAAACCAAGAACTTCTATCTCCCTCCCTTGTACAATACAAGCTTAACAGGACAGGAAAGAAGTGAAAGACCATTTTCAAAAGTGACACGTTTTAAGTTGGACTTTCCTGGTAATATATTGCCTTTATTACTGGCAAACAGTGCCAGTAAGAGCAGGAATAGAGTAGGGGAAAATGAACTTGTGACTAAGGATACCTCCACCTACAGAAATACGTGATAGGATTACAAAAATTATATAAATCACCACATTTAGGATGCAAACCAAGAACCAGCTTAACCTGCAAGTGTTCACTGCCATTTTATTTGCACAAGACCTTTAGTACTATCTGCCATAAGGGACCAAATGCTGATTAAAAGGACAAAAGGTCAGATTCCTTATGACAATTTCTGTAGTCCCTTATCAGTGAATGCACACTAAGCAAGTACTGATTTTTCTTTTTTTTTGATTCTGCACTGCTTCCAAGTCACTCTAATCCCATAAAATACACATGACCCACTTCAACTGCTCTATTGCTGAAGACCCTGAGCTGTAACGCTGAGATACTCTATCCTACCTTTTTCCAACTCAGCAATCCTGTTAGAATTTTGGAGTACAATTCCACTGAAATAATACTATCATCTTACCTGCATTTTCTTGACTTCAGGGAAGTCCCCTGCTGAGATATGGTATTCCCTTTGCAGCTGGATGTAGATCTCTGGCAATTTGTTGATCAGTTCCTTCTTCTTGTTCTCTTTTCCAAATACAGAGGGCATCTCTTTTTTCAGATAGCTGATGATATAAGCATGAACCTAAGAAGAAGCAAAACTAAAATCAAGCTTACTGTTTACCTACACTTCCAATTAGTGTTGTTCACCCAGGTCATAAAAAGAAACAGAAATACGTTTCCCTAAGTCAGCTCAAGGAGAAGAAATTATCAAGCACTGTTTCTGGAACATTGTGTTTACATGAACATGCTGCTTTCAGCATTTCTTGGAGGGTCAAAGAGAAAGGAAACCCATTTAAAAGAAATACAGATGCATACTTGCAGTTTTAAGAAGCATGGTACAGCATTCTATGAGTATCAACAGAGAGAGATAAAGCAAGGCCCCCTAAAACCTGACACTATAAATGGAGCTCCTCCCATATTGGTCCATCTGTCTCAGTGATAGAGATTTGTAACTCATTTGCCTCCCTAACTGTTGTGGGAATCAATGGGATAATTCCAAAAGTAATCCAAGTATGCTAAGTGGTAGGGCTATCTATCTGAAGAGGCATTGCAATCCTACCTATTTACTCACAGAAAAGTGAGTAGTCTATATACATGCAGCCACCTATGGAGATGACAGAGCCATCAGTATACTACAGGAGCAGCATGCAATGGCTGCCTTGCAAACCCTTAGGCAGAAAAGTAGAGCCTTTTCAGCATATAAAGAATACAGTAATTTAGGATAACTACTCTTTAAACACATTGATACTTGCAGAGCTCTTAGAGCTTCCCTTCTGCCATGATCGAGACAATCCAACATTGCCATGCAAATATCCATCCTGCTCATGCACCCTCCTACCTTTATCCTGAACTATTCATCTCATCTCCCTTCCCACTCTCCCACAGCTTTTCATTACCTAAATGAGCTGCTTGGCAACACAGTGAGTGACCAGGTCTAAAACTGAAACAGTGGTTGCACTTCTTAACTGAGGTGAGTTCATTTATCCAGCTCATTGTGTGGTCAGTGGTACTTGTTTTACACATAAGAAGGAAGGCACAAGTGTGGTCTTAGAAGCAGAGCACGACTATCACAACTTGATATTAACAAACTCCTTTCCTAAGCTCTGACCTGGCCGGGACCACTAAAGACAAATGACCTCCACAACAGGATGCCTTTAGAGAACTCATGTTCTTCTTCACTTAAAAAGGATGCAGCTGTTCACAAAAAAGAAGTTACTTACAATTTTCACACACAGAGAAAAAAATGTTAAAAAGAAAAATGTCCAGCACACTGATAAGCAATAAAAAGCTGACATTTTGGAGACTGGGGGAAGACAAACTACCCTTGAAAAGCATCAGTGAAACAAGTGACTGCTCAGATACAGTGTAAGTCTCATACTTATACCTACCAAACCATGATAAAATGTATATCATAGTATTCTATATAAACCTTACACAATCTGCACATGGCAATTCTCTCCCATTCATTTCCTTATTTATTTAGGAGGAAACTGGGGAAAAATCTTTGGTTTTCAATAAAAATTATGTAAGCAGTTTTTATTTGCACACCCAACATAAGCATAAAATAATGAAATTTTCTAAGAGGATAGATGTATTTCTCCATAATACACAAGGGATTCAATAAGAACATTTTAAAGACAGTTTACAAGTAATTGCAAGTAATTTTATGGACCTTATGTCTAAAATAATGCTTCTACCAAAACCAGAAAAGTATGTTTATAATTCACAAGCACTAACTATTTCACATGTGTATCCTAAGTGGCTTAAGGTCTGCCAGTATGCACATGTGTTTCTTGTAGATAAGAACAGTTCCCATCTTCAAAATGGGATAGTGAGTCACTAGGAAAAAAAAAAAAAAAAAAAAAGGAAAAGGCCAAAAGCCTAATGGCCAAATTTGACATCACATTAAGGGTTTGCTTTTGTTTCTAGTTACTGTACAAGTGTTAGAAGAGATTCAGAACAGGGTAGCACATAAATAGGGCAAAAAAACCATCCATGCAATGCTGTAAAAAAAGATTTCTGAGTGTTGTACTTAGAGTTCAGTTTCAAAGATAAAAAGACAACACTGGAAGGATTACATTGCTGCTTTCCTGCAGATAAACAGTTTATTCCCCTTCTGCAGCTGTCTAATTAGCATAACCCTACAAGCATTGTATTTTGTATTCATGTTTATCCATTTTTATTTTATGTTTCATAGAAACACTAAAAATTATTCAATTGATGCTTTTTCAACGCCAAAATGATTGTAACAATTGAAAACAAAAAGCTGCCAACAACAGGCACAAAACAAACTGAGATCAGAGCAACTTTTAAGACAACATCATTGTGATTTTAAATAGAATTTTCAAAGAAGCATTTTCTACTAGGTGTCCCTAAAGCTCAAGCCACAAAAGGAAAAAAAAAAGTGTATCATCAAATTCAGAAAGTTAAATAAGCCAACATAGGAAATGGTACATATCCCAAAACACTATTTATATATCAATGTAAATTCAAGTCCTCTTTGTTTTTGCTTAGAAGTCCACATTGAAATGTGTTCTAAGACAACTGCATTAACTCAAACTCACATTCTGGTTGATAACTGCACAGGAAATTAGAACTCCTGTTTGCTACCAACAGTTTTGTCCCTAAGTATTTCTGAAGTTAGTTTTCCTTTGTATCCATTTTTCCAAATGACAAATTTTGTTTTCTGAGATTTTCAAAACAACAAACAGCTTGGCAGTTCTTTTAACTATTATCCTAACAGCAGCTACGGTGTTACAAAAATTCACTGCAGAATCGGAGAAACAGGCAAAGAAATATTTCAGGCTGCAATCAAAGGTCATTCTTCTGTGAGAAGAAAGGACAGATGAAGCTAGCATTGCTAGGCAGGGAGTCTGAAGGCTAGTGTAAAATATAACCTGAAGGTTTTATATATAGATAATTAAAACTTGGTGGCAATTCACAAAACTTAATGACATCCACTCATTTATCAAAGATAACTAGAGACCTATTAAAAAAAATTAAACAGGTTGTCAACAGACAGCTGTAGACAGTCACAGCGTTGTCACACACAACCTGCCCAAGCAAACTAATTAGTGACTGTAAGTTGCAGACAGAGTATGTATTCCTCCAGAGCTGAAACCAAGGTGAATGGTGACAGGGGCTGCCTACACAACTGGTTTTCCTGGATATATTGACACAAAATCTGTACTACCAATATCTCTGTGAGTGGGAATGAAGATATAATCTGAAAGGTTCAAAAGTTTCAATCTAATAACACAGAAGCACTTCTCCGTCACTTCTCCATCTGTGCTTCACCAAAAGCGAGACTTTTAATCAGTCTTTTATTCCAGGGTATAATATAAATGCATTAGTCAAAGTGTTTTTCTACAGAAGGTGACTGCAGCAGTATGCATTAAGGCATTAATGTACAAACAAAGCATATGGTGTGTTGAGTGTGAATAGTTTTGGTTGAGGTTTTTTATCACCTCCTCCTTTTTTTTAGTGCTCTCTACTTTGTCAAAAAAGTGGTTTATCTCCAAAAAGTAACCTTAAGGTCAACTTGCTGCAGAGTGTAAAAAAAAATCCACTCCTCTACCAAGCAAACAATACCTTTAATGGTCTAAAAAAAGCATCAAATTCCTTCTCCAAAGTAGGGAGGTATCCCAGTACAAGTCTCTGTTTCCTCCTATTTGATTTTATATTCTGAGTGGCTACCTCTTTCTTGAAAAAGTGACAATTCAATCCATTTTCTAAAAACACAGTTACTAGAGAAAGGTTGGGAAGGGTGAGAAAGGACACAATCAAAGAGCAGTAGAGACTGCTCATTCAATTCATTTAGTTTTCTTACCTTTGCAAGTCTTGCCCTTTTAATGAGATCATTGAGTTTCCTCACAGCAGCCTTCTGCGGGAGGCTCTGGATATCCTTGAAAAGATCCTGTGCCTCGGCTTCAAAGAGTCTTCGATTCTCTGTGTTTCGGAGAGGGTGGGCCCAGAAGGAGCCAATGTAGACCCGCAGGACCTCTGGCGTGTCTATCACCTTTCCCAAGGACCACATGAGTGCACCGTAGACCCTCATCAGCTGCTGTGTGTCCACCTGGTCGGCCTTATTAAGCACCACTCGAATCTTGTCATCCTGACCCCGGAATGACTTAATAGCCTCTGAAAACTCATCAGATATATCCAGCTTATGGGCATCAAACAGCAGGATGATGCGGTCGACCCTCTCAGCAAACCATTGGAGGACTTGGCAGAAGTCATAGCCTGAAGGAAGAAGATACTATTACAGTCCTACCATTCAGAAAACAAGTATCAGAGAAGGTAGGGCTGGAGATAAGAGAACAAGGGGATCATAGCCTCTACTTGGGGGAAAAGAGGAGATGGACCACCAGGAGGACATTACCTGTAGACAGTGAGGTCAGGACAACTGTATCCTGCATTTCCTTAGACCAGTTCTTACTATTACCAGTTTTTGTTTTTATCATTGCCCTTCTTTTGACCTTGCCACCCATCTCTTATGTCACTATCTTTTGTGCTGCTGTGAGTTATTGTCTCACACCCATGTTTGCCTTTTCCCAGGAGTTCTGGCTCCAGCACCCAAGCCAAACAGGACTGTGGGCCTCTTATCACAATCTCTCTTCATCGTTACTAACACTGGCCACGTTGGTAGCAGTGCTTATCGGAGCTAACAAGGAAAACATGGTGAAGATGCAGCATTCCAATGCAAGTCAGCAACCAGAAATATCTGGATTTTAAAAGCATGTCCAAATTCATCTCTCCTTGTGTTACATCACTTGTTGCTATTTCTGCCACAGCAGGCTCAAAAATACAATTTACGTGCAATGTGACTGCATTTCTGATGGCTTTGAGGACATGACAGATTACAGAACATGAGCAGTGACCTTTCTGACCATCTGAAACAAGCTTTGTCATGTTCTAAAGGAAAGCCTATTCCCAGTACCTGTCTAAACGCTTTTATAAGTGCAGCTGGTACCTAATCCACACAACAAACAGTATTCAGGAACTCCTTATTCAAAAGTGACACATTTAATCCGCAGAGTCACCACCGGTGATGTGGCATTAGGCTTAGTGTGGATGTGACTCATCTTGTATGAGTAAGGAACAGCAAAGTATGAGCTGGGAGCTGATATCCCTCCCCTTCTCTTCCTCTCAGAAACAAATCAGATCCAAAAGAGGGAACAGTCAAAATCAAACAACTGCTGTAAAGTAATCCAAACAGAATCAACAGTTTTGCTCCCAGCAGTATATATTCAAATGCCAACAGCAAAGAAAGGTCAGTTACCAGGGTGTCTTTGGTCATTTCTCAACTGTGCAAGATAAACCTTTAAACTTCCAATCTCCCAGCAAAGAAAACCCAAATATACTACTCATACATAAGGCAAACACTTCATAAACCAGTGTTTATGAACAGATGCAAGCAAAAGACCCTTCATCACTCTTCATTCTCCCTAGCATCTTTTAAACAGTGAAAATAAATGGTGTAGGAGGAAACACCATGAAGCTGCTTAGCTTTTCTTAAGAGTCATTATTTATTATATATTCAAGTTGTTGGTCTTCAACAGGGAAGCCAAAAACAAATCAGCTGTTTGTTCGGGGTTTTTTTTTTGCTTTCCAGTAGAACCTGAATAGGACCAACATCAAGCAAAGCAGAAGTACATGAATGTAGTAGGAAAAAATTACCTCCACATTTGTCATGGAGCATACTTGTGCATGTTTTGCAACTCAGGAAATAACTCATCCTTAAACCTTTGATTTAAAAATTACACATAGCATGTGAAATTAAATTCAGAAATACTAGTTAATAGTGAGAAAATATCCCCAATTACATTTATTTTCTGCCCTGCCACCCCCCTCAAAAAAAATTGAAAAAGATCATAAAACTCCACTAAAAAACCAGACAGACACATCAAACTGTGAAAGGAGGGGCCTATGTTAAAAAGCTGATAATGCTGCTTTCCTAAGTTCTTTCTTGTGACCAGTTTCTGAAGGGCTGAATGCAAGATGAAAGCTGAGGGGTCAAGGAGGAAAGCTGCACAAAACATCTTTAAAAGAGAAGTCTTCTCCCTTTACAGCATGCATCTAAATCAAAATCAGAGTGAGTAATTTATAAAAATTTAGCAGGAAATAAAGGGAGAAGTGAGATCTTCTATGTCCCTTGCATGTTACAGCATAACTGCAACAGCACAGTAAAGCTGAGTTACACAATGGTCTGTTATGCTTTCACTCACATGAAAGGAAATATGGTTGAATTTAAAAAAAATTGCAAATTGAAGCAAGTTAAATTCTATTAAGTTTTACACAAATGGGTATGTGAGAAGGTGACTTAAAAGCCCAGTTACTTAAGTTCTCACCACACATTTGATGGTCTGTGAACTAAAAAACCAACTGTACAGGCAACAAGTGTATAAATAAATTAATTTACTTTAAATGTGGATTAAATCTTAATGAAGCACTTGCTTTGAGAAAGAAAACTCTGCTTGCTGAAAATGGCTAAGAAATACCTCAAAAAAAATCTCAAAAATCTGTTAATTTTAATGAAAATTTGTCAATAGAAGTGAACCTAATTTCTCTATGGATTCAGCAGTTTTACATTAGAGCATATCTGAACTACAGAGAAGTACTATATGGTGAAGTATTTTCATACACATGTGTGGACTGTGGCTTTCAAAGTTGAGCAGTACTAGGTCAACACTGATCAGATTGGAAAACTTGAGCAAAAAAGTTTTTGTGCTGATACCTTCAGCCTCTTCTTGGTCTAACTGTTGCTATTTCTTCAAAGGATTGTTTCCAATGACTGATGTTAACAATTCCATCCAGACTGAGGACCTTTATGTTACCAGGTTCAACATCTACTCGTAAATGCATATTAGAAAGTGGCAAGTCACCCTTGTACTAAGGGACAGAGCAAAGCAGAACTGTGGAGCTCTTCAACTCATCCCAAGATGCAGGAGGGAGCGAGCTGGTGTCTCACACAGAGGCATAACTGTTGGGCATCAGTAATGGGCTGAGCAGAGATAACAGAAGAGAACAAGATGAAACTGTGTGGAAGGGATGAAAAACGCAGAGAGAAACCCTATGTGGTTACCAGCTCTGGAAACACTGATGAATGATCAAGAGCTCTTACATGTCAGCAGCACAGGGCAAAGTGTGTCCTGTGCAGGGCAGACACTAGCCATACTCAAAGATACAGATTGCAGTTGTGCAGTTTGAACATGGGTCAATTTTCTGTGCCAGTTAGTGATACAGATGTAAAAAAATGGTTGTCTTTCCCTTGTGGCCCCAAGGTAAACAACTTCTGACTTGCCCTAATATCATCTTCCAAAGCTTTTGCAATTCAGAAAATGATTTGGGAGGCTTGATGGACTCCACCCATCCTCTTTTAGCACAGACAGGCAGGTGGAGTGGCGAGTTCTTCCACCCCTGGGGCTGGCACCATTGGCACAGCAGCAGAGAGGCACTTCTCAGGTAAGTGCTGCAATGAGGAGACCCCAAGCTCAGAGAACACCAACAACCTACCAAATCAATCAGGTGTGGCAGAGAGCAAGAGCAATCCCATCTGCCACTGCTGTCTTAGCACCACACAACCAAGGCTACAACACACAACTTGGACAAGAACAAGTGCAGCCTTTCTCCCCTACCCAATCTGCTGTTCTTCTAATGCCACAGACGAGAATCTAATTTCCCAGTCTTTCAGAGAGCTCAGTCACACATGGAAAGATGTACCCTCCTGCTATTTGGAGCGGAAGTTTCCAGTTATATTAATGAAAGCTTGTCTTAATCCAGCAGTCCTGGATAACACACTTACTGCGCTCCTGTTGGTGGACTAATAAGGAGAATGTACAGTGTCTCACTGCAAGGGAAAGCCTGGCACAATGCTGCAACTATATATATCACCTTATTTAATCCATAACCACACTTTCACAAGCAGATTGAACTGTGAAAATTATCTGTACCTAAGTAACTCCAGTTTTAGAAATGCACACTAACCAATATCCACTTTCCCCTGAGCTCTTTCCTCACACTTCTTGAAAGACTTGCTTTCTTGCCACTCAATCGTTTACAAATCCCCCCTCGCCTTCCTAAATGTGGTTCCTCCCTACATCCTGCCAGACACTCAGTGTTCCTTCCAAATCTTGCAGACCATACGCACATTTCTGTCTGACACGGACACTGTGAACATCACAAGTCATGCTGCAGAAACAGCACAGGGACAGGCATTGTCTGACCAGAGGACAATTCTGGCACATGTCTGCATATTCCCCTCCAGCCACTTATACAGCCCCTGAAGTGACAGACAGGAAGCTTCTGGCATATCCTCCTGCCAACAACAGGAGCAGGAAAGGTGTGTCACGAGACATCTTCGAATGTTGCACTCTGTATATTTTTGACCCTTCAAGCAATCAGCTCCTTCATCCACAGTCTGGATGCTTTCCAGAGTTAAAAATAGAGCTGTGCTGGGAAATAGTGCATGTCCTGTGTTTTTACAAAGTCCCTTTATTGTTTTCCTCCATTTTAAAACAAAGTTAACATTTGATTCCCTCCTTTGTTTCAGAAGGCTTCACCTTGCTCCTAGTGATACCTGACAAGTTTTATCACTACGCAGGTATTACATTAATTCATAGGCAAACAGTTAAGCAGTTGCTCGTGAGAAGGTGGGAAAAACACACCAAGAACAAAGAGTTAACACTTTACACCGAGGCCCTGCAACCTTATTCTTCCATCAATGACTTTAAAACATCGCCTATAAGAAAAGCTGCTACTCACCAATGTTAGACACAAGCTAAACTTCTAGAAAGAAGAACCTTCAGAGGTTCTTCTTCTCTTCAGAAGAACCTGACAGAGACGCATTTAGGGACAGTAGAAGAGATCTTGTAGTATCCTGCTTACATTTGCACACAGTGATTAAAAAAGTAACCAAAGCAACTCAAACTTCAAAACATGCTAACATAGATTTATAGCATAAATATGTTTAAGTCAGACTGACTCCTTCAGGAAGCAGGTCAGACAAGCCTTGCTGTGCACAGCACCAACAGGACAAATCAAGTTTGTACCCCAAACCCCACCTATATGGAAACAGCATAAGCAGCCCAAGAACCATATACAGGAAATGTATCTGACTATGCAATATTTCAGCCAAAGATGAGCCTGGTATTGCCTGATCATGATAGCATGGAATAGGTGCATGCAATAAGCCCACAGTCCCCTGTAGATAACTTTATGTATGCTGATGCCCAAGCATATGAAATCTTTAACCCATCCTGAAAGCCTGGGGCACAGAGAAAACAGTGTTCTAAAGCCAACTCCCAAAATCTTATATGTGGTTCAACTGCACTGATTAAACCTAACAGCATACAGGAGAATCACGTTTGAGATAAAAGAACTATGACAAGTGACACATTCAAGACAACCCTTAACACATTGAAAAAATTCATGAAATGCAATCTAATCAAGTTAAGGCCTGCAAAACAGTTAAGAGTTTGAGGTCATCACTGAGCTATGTTAACTTAGGTGAAAGTCTACCATATCAAAGGGCAGCCACCTAGGCCCTAACAATTGATAAGGTACATACCATCAAGAAACAAGAGTTGAACAATAAGAAAACAAGAGTCATATGCTTTGACAAGTTACAAGAACACTTCTAGATGGCAGTGAAGAGCCACAGTCCTTTAGGCAACACAGGACTGAGTTAAACATAATCTAGAGTGACATGACTGTCTTGCACATGGAAGTCTGAGACTTCCAACTAATGCTGTTGAATTACAGAATTGCTCACCTTTTCAGTGTCATAGTCTAGTTTTTTGCTTATTTCATATTCACTTCCATAATGTTATGAAAGTGGCAACAGAGACTTGAATGTTGCCAAGCATCATTGTCTCAATTTAACAAGCATAGAGGGAGTGAGATGCACTTAGTTTTTCTTTAAGGAGGTAACAGGGAGCTGGAATCCACAATGGAGAAGCAGAAGTTGGAGATTTAAGACCATCTTGGATTTTATCAGACTCTGTAAAATGAGACCTACACATTTATGAGAAGATTTTTTCAGGATTAAAGACCATTAGTTATACACTCTACTTCCATCTAGAAATAAGAGTCCAACATGCAGTATTTGTTTTATTTCTGGTTTCACAACATTCAAGCCTTTGCTTGCACAGACATAGAGTACTCATACTGTTCACCTCTACTAGTTCACCAATAGACCACAAAGGAAAGCACAGTGCTCCCCTCATGATAAATGCTTCACCTGACTGTATGAGTAATAAAGAGGACAAAATTTCACTGACAAAAGAATCCAGAAACATCTAGTAGACTAGATTACTAAAACAGTATAATTTAGATTACAGTCCTAAGAAGTTAGTCCCTTGTTCTGTCAGTGTAATGTAGAGACAAGAGTATTGTTGCACAGCTGCCTTATATTGTGCTCACACCAGAATTTCCTAAAAAAATCCCAGGTGTGGTATGCTAAAGAACTGTTTATTTCCTCTCACACAGACATGAAACACAAGTTTCCATTTCTTAAGCAAAAGTCTGAAAACAGAGAGCAGTATAAGCCCACACCCTGGATCACTACGATTTACAGCTCCACAGAAAACTGACATGCACTTAAAATGCAGCTGCAGAAAGCAAGGAAGAAAGTTGTTTACATTACACTGCTTTTGTTTAAATAGTTTCTCAAAGACAGCCTAATTTCTTAAACAGCTTGTTAAACAGCATTCAGTTCTTTGTAGAATTTTCATATTATTAAAAATATTCTCATTTCCTCTTCCTCCTGGAACTCTTTTGACTGGAAGTTATATTATGGCATGACTGAGCAACCTTAAGAAACAACACTAGCAGCTTTGCCCACTATAAAACCGTCTTGTTTATGGCCCAACCCCCTCATTTTTTAGACATGACCAACCTATAGCTATTATGAAACATATCTTCATTCCTGAACTTCAGTAGTGTCTGTATGTGTCTATCATTACTTTGTCAAAAGCAATTAAAATTCTGAAAATAAGGCTTTTTCTCAGGAGTGTCAAGGCACTAATTAGGCAACAGACCATGTAATTGTAGCCATTGCAGCCATAGCAGCAGGATGACAGAAATCCTAACCCCCACCAATTTTCAAGAGACAAAATTCCAAATCCTACATCTAGCCTTAAAACATGGATTTAACAGGGCTTGCAGTATGAAAGTTTGGGACACATCACCAGTCAGTTCCACTAAAAACACTCCCAACAGACTACAATGCTGACTTGTTCAATAGGGCAAAAAAAGTTAGTGAGATCGGTTACTGTCAAGCCCTGCAACTCACCTCTGCTGATGCGCTGCTTCTCTCCAGAGAGAATGCCGGGGCTGTCGATGATACTGATGCTTTTCAGTACCTGGTTTGGTAACTGAGAACACATGAACCTACAGGAAGGAAGGAAGAAAGAAAACCATTAACAATAGCTCTAGCTCTCATACAGATTGTTGTTTGAGAGCTCCCCATTATGTATCTGATTTTAGAAAGACTCAAGTGATTTAAAGAAGTTTCTGAAGCCCTGATGAACCCTTATATTATTTGACAACTACACACGTTTAAGAAAAAATATAAAGAGAACTTCTCAAAAAAGAAAACAAAGGAAAACCTTGGAAAATTGTATGTGTAAGTGTTGATAAAACTCCAAATTTTGCAAGAGCTGACAACATGGGCCTTAAATGCAACATTAAAAAGACTCCATCAAATCACCATTTTTGCTAGGACCAAAATTAGCATACACAAAAGAAAACTTTTCATGTACTCCAACTTATACCCAAATTCAAAGAGACTGAAAAGAAAAGGATAGCAGGCAGAAAGCCATACTGATGGTATGTTTATGTTCCAGTCCCTGGCATATTTTCCTCTCACCTGGTCCAGCAGCATTTGAGCAGTCCCCACTACATAATCTGCTGCTCTCCTCAGGTGGGGCTTGTGGAAAAAACTATTTCACCCACAAACCCAGCCAAAACCTTCACACTGCTTGAACCAAGAATTCAAATTACACACAGCATGCTTTAAACAATAAGCTCCTGCCTCTGCAACAGGAGACAAATTCAGTGGTGGTATTATTGAAAAATAAATAATTCACAAGGACTCAGAGCCCTGCAGAACACCTGGTGTGTTACATCCAAGCTACTCTCATGGTTCTAGGATAGTTTATGACTGAAGAACTTCAGCGTCCTTCATCATAAACTGCCTTTAAGAGATTTGCATTAAGAGTTTAATCTTCTTACCAGGAGCAGCTGAAGACTACTAACAAGCATACAGTGTAACCTACCTCCTAATTCGAGGCTGCCCAGCACAGGGTTAAGCTGCAGGCTCAGGCTGTAAGGATGCCTGCCCTGCATCAACCCATGGCTTCAGAAGGTGTGCTACCTCAAAAAACAGCTTATCACGGACAGCAAGTTGTAACTGTGCCAAGGTCAGACAAGAATTTTGAGACCAAAGATAATCTGAGCTAGGAAGAGTTCAGGTAGGCAAATACTGGATACAGAATGCAAGTTATATCAAAATATGGATGCTACTTTATACAATACTTCACCTTGTTTTTCAGTGGACCTTGTAGTAACGAGCCTGTAACAAAAGCACACAGCATCCCTTCCTGCGTACAGCAGACATGGCAGCATCAGCCACGCCTCTCCCTGAAACCCAAGAGGAGATAGGGAAACAGCAGCCATCTGGGCCTGATAAAACTTTACAGTATGTAAACAGCAGTACCTTTCTTGGGTTTTGTTTGTTGGTTGGGGGGGGGTTGTTTGTGTTTTTAGTGGGACACCAGTGTAGAAAATACCACATATCCGAAGAAAATTCTTTCACTAAGGTTAATTTTCTACTAGCTTAAGAGATGCTTTTGAAAGAGCAATGAAGAAAATACATTTCATCACGTAAGCCATTACAAAAAGCATACATCACTAGTATGTACAGCATGAAGTAGCTTTCATAAATTTGGAACTCTTAAGAGTGAATTTTCATGTATGTTTTTTCTTATCACTTTCATTCAATCTTAGACAGCCCAGCACTTGTTTAGTATCACTGACATGTTTCTAGACATATGATATAGGAAGACAGGCCCTTTTATGTCAGCTGAACAATACAGCAGTATCTGTATCAGACAACGGAACTACAGGCCTCAGAAATGTAGACACTGCTGTCTTTGCAGCAGTCATTAGTGGTAATAGGAGGAGAAAAGTATATGGGAAACACATATGAAATAGAAGAATAAACTCAGAATTAAATGGCTGTAACTTTTAGAATATACCCAGATAAACTAAAGGTGACAGATAGGTTAAAAATCTTACCTCAAACTAATATTTCAGACAACTTAGAACTGTAATGCTAGTTGTATTTGAATATCTCTTTTCAACATTTTCTTAAAAAAGCCCACTTCATGGAGGTCACACAAATGCTGCACCAGAAAAAACAAAACTACCTACTCACCACCTGAATGACAAACAGACTTTCACCAAAGAAAAGTGTTACAAAAACAGTTGTGTGAATGAGATGACTGTAATGGCTTATGACATATCATAATAGAGCTGGGCCATGCATTTCTTCTCAGCAGCACTGACTTATTTACATAGTGTATAATGCAATATTTTTTCCTCACCTGCATCCAAGGGCACACGAGGTCCTGTCCCCCTTCCATTCCCTCCCCAACTTTTCTTAGAAGTACACAGGAGAAATAAGAGACTAGTTTCTACACTCAGAAGTCTCAAAGGAAAACCTCTCCCAAGCAGTGAGATACAGAGGGAAATAAGAAGCAGTCATGGAAAAAACTAGCAAGGTAACATCAATAAATTAATGTGGCTAATTACTAAGTACAAGCCTTGATTGTACTATTGTGTTCTTCTTTTGTTTTAGTTTCTCCATTACCTCAGTCCCTGTTTCCTGTCATTTGGATTATTGCATTTGGATGAAAAGGGCACTTAACTTCCTAGACTAAATATCCATAACCTTAAGTTCTTCCATGAGGCAAAACACTAGGATTGGGAAATCATTTAAACATAAAGTGGGAGCAGGAAGGAGGAAGCAGAGAAAAGTCTATTAAGGCAGGAATGAAAAATGTGATCCTAGGTATAAAGTACTGTCAGCATGGCAAATGAGAGAAGGCAAAGTAAAATATGTAGCATGACTGCAGGTAAGATCCCGGGCAAGTTACTCAAAGATACTGAAGCCTAAGCCATTTTCAACTTAGGGGAAGTCATGAAGCAAAAGGAGTTCACAAATTTTGAAAAAGTAGCAATGTGATCAGAGAGGCAGACTAAGGGTGACACTAAAGTAATATAAGCATTTAGATCTTTGCTGCAAAACTAAGGAGCAAATGTGACTGTTGGGTAAGATAAGGCTGCTCACAGCACTTCAATATAACAATATCACAGTCACAAAAAGAACTGGAGTACTTTAGTCAGTTACTTTGAATGTACATCTTTTTAGGCAGCAAATAATCTTGCTTGCATAATATTCAGGACGTGATACAAGTAGTTAGAGAGATGACTTAGGCAAAAAAGTTATGTCTATACTGTTCATTTAAGTAAACACATACCATTATCATATGTTCTGTGCAAATATTTGAATACTGTGCAAAATACAACTTAAGAGTATGCTAACTATTCATAGAAGGAACACAATGGTGGCAAAAAGGAGAAATGGAATCGTGATCCGGAGAACAGAACTCGGACAATAATCTAAAAATTATTATTTAAAATGCGACTTGGCTGCAGCTTTCCACAGCACATATTCTTATCTCAGCAAAGTGATAGCCAAGCCAACTATAAGCAGCTATAAACTTTCTTTGTTGAATAAGCATGGCAAAAGATAAAACTGTACATGATGAACTTTTAACACATATGCCAGTGTTTATCGGCCAAACAGGAAAGTTTATTGTTAAAAAGAACCAATTTAGATTAACTGGTTTGCGAAGTGAAGCCTCCATGTCAAGCTACCATCAAATACAGGAAGAAAACAAGGTGATTGCTCAGACAATGTGAACAAAGTTATTAATAACTTTAACTGGAAATACTTAGCACGCTACTTAAGTTTACTATGGCAATACTCACAGCCCCTGAACAACTCTTCCCTTTTTAGAAATACACAGAAGCCATCCAGAAGGTAACACTATCTCCAGGCTCTATGGAACTATGGTCTGTGAAGACCAGCTAGTCAAAAATAAACAATTAAGAGCTTAAGTACATATTTTCTCCAGAAGGCACATTCAAATCTTCTCCACTTTTGTAGGCCTTTTTACATATCCTAGAAATTCACAATTTTAAAGAGCTATACCAAGACATCCAGTGAGACCAGTGGAAAGGAACAAGACAGCATCAAAAGGAAAATTTTTTTGCACTTTTTTGGATGGTAGCTTTCATCAATAGCACTACCTATCAGTTTTATTGAGCAGAATAATTTACATCCTGAGTTCCAGCTGGTGTAATGCCTTACAAACAAGTCACCCAGTGGAGCATTTCAGCCTTTTTCTGTGAACTGGTTTTAATAAGAATTTCCTGTGCAGAAAACTGAACCTCTCTATCCTAACGGTACCCACCCTACCTAGTACTGCTTGCTTTTTTTTTTTTTTTAAATTCATTTGAACTGCCACTGCTCTTGCTTGTATTTGAATATTTATTCCATGCTGTTCTAAATAGAACACACAGAAATTTAAACATAAACATCAGAAGACAACAAGCAAGCAGATCCCACCTGTTCAGGAAAGCATTTCCGAAGCGGCTGAGTTTGCGGAATGGCTTCTTAGGATCCACAACTAGGGCATTTCCAGGAACATTTCCTTCTGTATCTCCATACATCACAGCAATAAAAGAATCCGTGGTAGGTTCTGGACCAATCCGCATGCCTGGAAAGTCTTGTTCGAGCAGGTATCTAGAGATGAAGAATATATAAATGTATTTATACAGAACAATTATAGTTATACAGAGATATTCATACAGACTGAATGACTTGGAACTATGGCAAGAGCAAATGCCTTTTTTTTTTTTTTCTTGATAATTTGCTTGATAATTTGCTAGGATACACATACTCTGTAAGAATAGATTATATTTTCCTGCATTTCATTATTTTCTGTAACCTGGTGAGGGGGGAGGAAGAGAACTGAATCAGTGTTTCACAACAACTCGGTAAAGGGATAAAGTAAATCCCTTTATGAAAACAGTGTGGAAAGTATTCCCTCAAATGCAGCACCTGAACCATTCAGGGGGATGCTTCTACCAACGATCTCAGTGCTGTAGGTTACACTACAAGACATGGCTACTTTTCTGAGTTTTTTCAAGCCTATACAAGTGCTGCTGGTACTAAACAGGAGTGGTTTGAAACTGCATGTGAGAAGATTCAGTTGGCTGACAGGTCTAACCCTTCAATGAACTCAGTATGACTTTACTAATTTTAACTCAGTCAGATCTGCAGAACTTGAGGTCTAACAGTAACGTACCTCCAAAAGGCATCAAGTTAGGCAGTACACACCACTGGAAACCATCCTTGCACCTCCCTTTGAGTAGGCCACTGACAGATGCAGACAGCACATACTCAGTAGACCAAGTCTTGACTTTTCAGACAACAAAGTCTGAAATGAAGTACGTGCGTATTTAAATATTAAAATTTAATGGAACCAGAGCATGTATTTACAGAAAAAGCCTGTCTGCATCCCTTCCTGGATGGTAAGTGAAAAGTAAGAGAAGTCCCAAGCCAATCAAGCAAGCCTCCCTCTAGCCCACATTCTTTGATAACTGCCACTATTCAAAACCAGCCTCAGACAACCCTTGATTAACTTTAAAGCATGCGTGTTACTGTCCTCACTCACATCAGCACCATCTTGGTATTCGAGGGTAAGACCAAATTGTTTTCAAGTCTGCCATAACGTGACACTACAGGAGCATTAAAATTATCTCATCAAGTCATTTTAATCAACTACAATTTAACTATTTACATAATCAAAACAGGATCTAAATGAGAACTCTTCTTCAGGCACAGGTCCTAGATACAACAACAGCACTAGTTAGGTTTCAGTGCATCTATATTAACATTGCTCTTACAATAAAGGTTTGTTCTGGCTTTTAATTCAAGAGCACTGTGCCTGTTCTGCTACAATTTCCTAAGTCAGTGCTGATTTGAAAGGACTTGCTGGCTGATTTTCTGCAAAAAACATTTTACAAAGTACCTGTACTTGCTGAACAATCTCTGCCTTTAAAAAAAGTACCCAAGCATTCACTAACTTTATAGATCAGTGCACAGAAGCTGAATTTAAGGAACTAAATATATTTCAATATTTCAAAGATTGGTTTCCATTAGCCTTAGCAAACTGGCTCCAATTAGCTCAACCTATGATCTGGGAGCTTAGAGCAGTTATTTACATGAGATTTCCTGCAGCTTTCTGCTTCCAAAAAACAAACAAAAAAAGCCAATGCTAGAACTTGTGGGAAAGGAGGACCATAATAAGAATCATGCCAGAACATGCCCAAGTCAATTTATTCTGCCTCTAGAATAAACTGTACCCAAGGCACATCAACAGGGAAATAAAACTGACTCCTCTCCAAAAGCAGAAAACCCCAACTCCCAAACTTTTCTGCATATGCAGGATTGTACAATGTAGTAGATCCCTCAACCTTATGAAGTAGAACCTGTAACAAAATGAAGACAAAACTCCTTTAATAGCTCAGCAGTTGAACCCTTGATGCATGGAAACTGAGGACAAGTGTTGGAGCAAACAGGGGAACACCTGAAACACAAAAGTGTGTTCCTGCCTCTTCACAGAACATCATTGCAGAATAGAGTTCTCCAAAACAGGACATCAAGGCTAACTCACAGGAGCCGCTATAATTTTCCAGACTGGAGTTATCCACAGCTTTGATTTTGAAAGATCAATTATACTTTCATCTTCTAAAATAGTTCAATTTCAAAGTCTCTTAATTCTGCTTTTCCTCATTGTCCTTCTTCTAAAAGAGAAAGGATCTCTATGAGACTGCTAAATAAATTCTTCTCTTGATACAAATTGTCATTCCCAGACTTCTGCTAACAAAGGCAGCAACTCACAAGGTGACAGACAACACATACAACAAGAAGACTCCCAGAGCAACAGTAAAGAACATTATACTGAGTCAGATGTACAGGAGTGAAGTCCCAGATTCCAGATCAAAGAAAACTATATGGTGAGTTCTGAGTGCAGGAGAAGACACATCCAAGACAACAGGATAATTGCTATGCATCATAAGCTTATGAACCTGTTAGGGATGGTTATCCACAGTCAGTGTTAGCAGTCTTCATGATGCCTAAAAGAGTAATTTCATGGCCTGCTCATGAAGTTGCTGCACATGTAACACTTGCAAAATTTAAAAATTTAAAAGTACGGAGCACTTTTCAGGATTTCCAACATCTTTATTTGCAGCTTGGAACTCCATAGTGCACATTCAGATTAGCTGCTTATTGAAACAACTGAACAAGAATAAAGTGCTACTGAACTTCAGTAGTGCTTCCAAATTAAAGTCACAAACACAGTTTTAAAAGCCTGGCTTTTATAGAGACAACAACCCAGGAAGGTAAGATCTCCCAAATACCAAGCCCCACCCAGCAGTCACAATGCTAAGCCTGGTACAGTTACTCAGTAGATAGGAATCACTCTGCAAGGCAGGTATTTTCCATTAAGACTGGCTCACAATTGCACATCAAGAATCAGTACAGCCAAAAATGAACCCATTCTTGAGCACTGGCTGTACAACTGTGATGGTTTTGTCTGGTACAGTACCTAGTATGTGGCTGTGCTTTGAATTTGTGCTGAAAAGTGTTGATAATACACAGATGTCTTCATTACTGTTGAGCAGCACTTACACAGCATCGAGGCTTTTTCTGCTTCTCACCCCACCTCACCAGCAAGTGACTGGGGATGCACAAAGAGTTGGGAGGGGATGCAGCTGGGACAGCTGACCCCAACTGTCCCAAGGGATACTCCACACCATATGGCATCATGTTTAGCATATAAAGCTAGGGGAAGAAGGAAGAGGGAGATGCTTGGAGAGATAGCATTTTCCCTTCCCAAGTCACTGTTACACACGATGGAGCCCTGCTTTCCTTGGAATAGCTGCCTGTCTGTGTTAAGTCATGAATGAATTCCTTGGTTTGCCTTGCTTGTGTGTGCTGCTTTTACTGTACCTACTGAACTGTCTTTATCTCAGTCCACAAGTTTTCTCACTTTTATCCTTCCAGTTCTCTCCCCATCCCACGGGGGGAGTGAGTGTGAGTGGTGGTGTGGTGCTTCATTGCGAGCTGGGGCTAAGCCACACCAAGCTATATCATACTTCTCAGCATGAAAAATACCCACACAAAAGGTATGAGCAGCCTTCTGTAAACTGAAAAGCTGCCAATGGTTTTGCACCTTATGCTACACTAACACAGGAAAATACCTGGAATTTCAGATCTACAACTGCATGCTCTTCTCAGGAATTTTCAGCAGAGAGGGAGTTCAAAAAGGTTTACAGGAAGAATGTTTAAAAATAGCCAAGGTCCCAAAGACAGTCTAGTTCAAACAACAGACATCCTGTTGACTCTTCTCCCTTTGTCTTTACCTGGGCTATAACCTTTCTGCTTTGCCAATAAACATTCATCTATGTTTCTTTGTAAGATGTAGCTTGCCAGTTTAGGGGAAACTAGTTTACAAAGTTCCAGAGATAGAAAAGATTACTCACAGTTCTGGATACTTCATCTGAAGTCTAAATGCTTTAGCTAAGCCATACTAATGCACAATTGCAGGTGAGCTGGATAGAGCAGCAGTAAGCAGGGGTACACTGTGATGCACCGGGAGACAAACTCAAGGCTTCTTTATAAGTCTGCTCACTTCCATACTACATACTGCACCAGATATTCCACTTGTTTTTAAACACAGCAAAGCTAGCAGATGTTTGCTTTAGTTTAAGAATTCTGCTCCAAGTAACTCAAGGTTTTCATGTAGAGCTAATAACAAAAAGTTACAGCTTTCAAAGAAATTAGGGACCTACTCTCTCTCTCCCCCCCCCACAACTCTTAAAGAAATAGATGCAACTGTACAAGTGATTGCACACCACTTGCAGACTCCAGATATTATGCATACAAAAGGGTGCTTTTACAAAAGCCAGCTCTGACTGAGTTTAAATAGCAGGAAGTTTACCATTTTTAACCTCTGAGTAATACCTGTAAGCAAACTAAAAGCACAGCCTGGCAATCTGAGGAATTTACTTCTGGTTTGTCTCATGTTGATAAGTTCTTAAAAAACAGCAGTCTCTTACATTTTTAAAATTGAAAAATTAATGACAAGTAAACATTACTAGACTAAAAGTTTAATTAACTATTACAAGAAAAAGGTCAAAATCTACAAACTTGCACTGACTACCACTTCTCTCTTTCTCATACACTACAATTCTCCCCTCCTGTCCCTCCTTTGCCCATTTTTTTTCCTGAAGCAGCCAGAAGAATTTGAGACCACTACAGAAGCTGCATGGCCAAGCAGTTCACATGCAAGATAAGCAACTGGATCTCACCATCCTCCCACTTCATTAAACACAATTGGACAAGTATTAACGTTTGGGCGTAGATATATTTGTTTGAATTGTCAGCATTGTCAAAATACTTGACTAAAACACTATCACTGCACTACACCTTAGACAGCAAAACTGGCTGGTTTCACTGCATTGTTCCAAGTGCCAAAGCGGATAAACAGCTTCAAGTGAAAAAACATAAGAGCTGTTAGAAACCTGGAAGTTTTTGTCTGCGTATCTTAATCCCTAGGGACATTCAGTCATTGCTAGATCAGTGTTTTCCATAAAGAGTTAGTGGAAGGAACTGGGTGGATATGGATGTGTCAGAGGTATGAAAATGTGAAGTTCTCACGATAATGTCTAAATCACTGTAAATCCCAAATGAATATCTCTGACAGCTAAAGAGAATTGTTATATTCACAAATAAATCCAACAGTAAACATTTAAGTAGATCTAGTATGCCCTCCTGACTATGAAATGGAGAAATAAGAACAAAAAGCAGTTTTAATTAAGATTTAAAATAATGTTTATTAAAAAGTTTGCAGGAAAAAAATAAAAACTACCGTCTTCTACTTCATTCTAAGAAAAACTATCTATAGTAAACCTAGAATTATATAACAATCTTGAGAGTGTATGACTTTTTTCCATGGGAAATTCAGCCTACCACAGGAGAAATTTATTTCTGGCTGACCTGGACACTATAATATTTTCCCATGTCTTCTTAGTCTTGCACTCAACACACAAGAACTTCTCTTTTTTTGCCCTTCTTTTTCTTCTCTAAATTGGATTTTGAGTAACAGTCACTATGACAATATTGTCTAAGTTGCTGCCCATCTTGAATGGAGCATTTTCTTATGCTCATTAAGCCAATGATTACCTATTCCATACAGAACACTGAGGTAATGAATATTGACAATAGTGCGGTCTGACTGTGGCCCTTTAGAAGCAGTAACAGCTGTTCTATTACTGATTGGGGCTCCACAGTCACTGCCTGTATTCTTCAATACCCGTGAAGAGATTAAACCACTCTGCGACCTACCAAAAACAGGGACAGGAGAAAAGGTAAGAGGGTGGATGAAGAGAAGGGCACATCACATCACAGTGGAAAAGAGGAGTCACCTCCTCCACTGAGTCAGATATTTTATTAAAACACATGAGAAAATATATTTGAAAACTTGTATATCTCTCAAGTTTTTCTGGGCATCTTCGCCCAGCAGTGACCAATGCTAAAAAAAAAAAAAGCTAGCAATAGCTGTAATAAACCATCTTTTCTCATTCAGACTGTACCTCAGTATCAGTCAATGCTGTTGCTCAGTATTTCATGATTACAATGATAACAAGTTACAAAGCAACAGTACCAAAAATACATCTAAAGCACTGCAAAGAAATATCAATGTTTCTAAGCACAATATTGACTTGCACTCCAGTCAAATATGGACAACTATAAAGGACAGAAAAGTTGAATGTCCATAAACCTGTGTTCTCATCCAAGGCAAACTCTTACAGGAAGGGAAAATTTTTTCCAAATGACAGAGCAACTCTGCTGACAGGTGGGACAGGTTCTGGTATGTACATATTTGGGAGTGTTCTGTCTCCCTATCCCCTGTCCATAAGCCAGTTAACAATGCTCATCTGGAAATTTATACAGACTCACAAAGGAACTGTAATTTCAACAAAGAACATGAATCAGCATGGCTACAGAAATTTTTAAAAAAATCCAAATTATCCTTCCCACAAACACACACCTTTTCGTGACTTTATGGGAGGATCCTGAAACGAAGTTTCCTTTTTTTTAATTAGAGATATATTTCTATTTTAAGAATATTCCTCTGAGTAAAACCACCTTAAGTGTGTGCACGAATTCAGTTACGATCAGTAAAGAACCAAGTCCAACTTCAAGCCTCCAATTAGTTGGTTGTAAAACCAGAAAAGACACATGATTAGATCTGTAAACATCTGGAAAGCTCTCAGGTGATTAAAGGTAAACATTGCTCTTCAATGGGGAGGGGAGGTAGGTCTTTTGCACTGCAAAAAGGAAACAGTGTTATGGCAAGACTGCCTGTAATCTTTCGAATAGAAAGATAAATATTTGTAAAATTTACAGAAGGACTAGAATGAACCTGCTCAGTGTCTTTTGCAGAGTTTGGCATAACCTTAGACTGATTTGTAAGGGGCATATGAGAGGTAAACACACCCAAATATATGCGAAGTATTCACAGGTTGTGCTTACCCAAGACATGCTTCAGCTTCATAAAAATTAGCTTCTAAGAAACTTAAAAATAAGGAATTCAGGAAAGACAGAAAATACTATAACAGAACAACACTGTTAAGCTCAGCCTTAGTAGTGATGCTGCTTTTTCAATGTCATTGATCAAAATAAAGGGGTGGGGGAGGGGTAGGAGGGGGCGGTCAGACGTTTGTATTTTCTTTTCCCAAAACTCTTGTCGCGTTACTCTTTTATCATCACATGCAATCTGTGCGTTAAACTACTTTTGGGAAAGAAGGGGAAGGAGAGAAGGTTAAACGGTCCGTGATGGCCAGTGCAGTCATACCGTTTTAACACGAAGTGCCTGGTTTCCTTTGAAATAATTTAGAGATTAAAAGAACTAAGAGGAAGTAGTCACTCTCTTGACAGAACATGAAACAGAGATAATATTCTTGAACAGGAAGCTTAGCGGCGAGCTATAGAGCGTGTTAACCGGCTCGGGAGCGGCACCATCCTCGACACAGCACGGAGGCTGCCGGCTAAGCCCCGCTCCTCGGCAGAGGCTCCGGCTGCCCAGCCCACGGCTCGGCACGGCTCGGCTCGGCACGGCTCCGCGCGGCGGGTGGGTGACCAGGCGTGCGGCCGCTGCCCCGCACGGGCGGGCTCTCCGCGGGGAGCACCGCCAGAGCGTGGGCGGGATTAACCGCAGGGCAGCAACGCCCCGGGCAGGAGGTGAGCGACGAGGACCGAGCGGCCGGCGGGGGCGAGGCGCGCAGGGCGGCGGCCGCAGCTCCCCGAGCGGGGCCGGCCGCGGGTTGCCTACCGGATGAAGGTGGTCTTGCCGGTGCTGTACTGCCCCACCAGCAGCACCATGGGCTTGTTCTCGAAGTCGGCGTCCTCCAGGGCGGGCGAGTGGAACTCATGGAAGCGGTAGTGCTCCTCCAGCGGCAGCAGCTTGCGGAGATAGAGGTCCCGCAGCCCGTCGGTCACCGTATGCACCAAGTCGGTGCCGCCGGCGCGGTCCCGCCCGCCGCCCTGCTTGCTCAGCCAGCTGAACATCCCGCCACCGTCGCCGCCGCTCCCGTCTGGCAGTGCCGTGCCCCGCGCACGCAGCCGCCGGCGGGGCGGGCACGCCGGGCGGGCACAGCCGGGCCGGCCCCGCGCAGGGGCGGTGTCAGCGGCGGTGTCAGCGGCGCTGCCCGCGCTCGGCTCAGCGCCGGGGCCGGGCGGGGCCGCTCTGCCTGCGACACACGCCCTGCGTGCCGGGTGGGGTTTGGGGTTTTCTGAGTGGTAAATTATTACTCTTTTCGTAATCAGAGGATTTTTTTTTTTTTTTTTTTTTTTTACCACAAACGTACGTGCTTCTCCTCTGCGCTAAAATCTTAGCCCCTTGCAAGGCAATTCGGAAAGATTTTGACAGCTCCGATCTAAGCGTGGAATCACCCAAATACTTTTCGTGTTTTTCCGATGATGGTTGCTGTCTCTGGATGCCAAAGAAGTGTGTGACTAAGCGCGGTGGTGTTTAGCTACGACATCAGGCAACTGTTTTAAACAGAGTGAAAAATGTTAGTATAACATTGAAATGTTTCTGTGGGACGTCTGTAACGATACGGCCATTAGTTTTAGCCTTAGCTCCAGTGTCGTGTTAAGCCATGTGGGAGGATCACCTTTTCCATTGATTTTACAAGAGATTGTAATGGAATATAACACAACATTTACTAAAACTCTTGAGAAATCAATAAAACAAATATGTTTGACATGAAGGTTTTTCTGTGCTCACTCACTATGTAAATAAAAAAAAAAACTTGGGATCCCAGTAAAAAAAAAAAAAAACCCACCACAAAACAAAACACAAAACAAAACAACGGAGGAGGATTTTTTGCTGAATCTGTGTTTAAACGCTATGTCACAAGTGTTATCTTTTTTACCTTACCTCCTTTGCAGCATCCTAATTTAAATCCCATTTTGCTGGTCCAGCACATCGACTGATTCACATTTTTAGCTAGGTATTTCTCCTCATTCCCATATTGAATACTACATTTTTTCAATATGCTCCAGCTCTTTTCTAAATACATCAGCAGGTTTGGATGTGCCCTTTCCATCTCCTTCCTCTCCATGCTGTTCCTCAAAGAACAGATGTTAGGCTTTAGCAATTCTCAGTCCTGGGCATTTAACCACTTTGCCTTTTCTTGGTTCCTTGCTTGGCATTTTATTTAGGGCTGTGCATATGTTTTGCAACTCTTTCTTGCAATTTCCATGCTGAGTCTAAAGATTTTATACCATTTCACGTAGGGTCTTGCTGACTAGCTTCCTCATTTTTTGAAATCCCCTTTTTATAGTTTGGTTTTGTATTCCTTTGATTTTCATTGTATTTCTCTATGGGTTAATTCATAGGTAATTTATCCTTCTGGTTTGTTAGATCTTCTCCATGTTACCTCAGTAATTTCTTTTAAAATAATGTTGTATCACCACATCTTTAGGAGGTCTGACTGCTCCTGACTGAGCTGTGGAAAACTTAAGTACAGCAGTGTGAAGTGAGATTGCTTTCCTGTTTGTCTTTGCTGCATCCAGTATTTAGTGACTGGAGAACCTCACATACCTCACATACCCCACAGGGCAGGCATTGTCTCAGACTGTTCTCCCAGTCTCTGGGATTTATGATTCAGTGCAGGACTGAGGCAGATGCAGAACCTTTGTATTTTTTTCAGTCCCTAAAGTTTTTCCAGTGAATGTGTCAGTCAGTTTTTTAATGCATAAACATTTTTCAACAAGAAATTCCAGGGTTATAGAAGTCTGTAACTTAATTGCATGTTGTGTGCAGAACAACCTCACTTTATTAACTTTACCTGTTGCTTGGTAGTTTAGTCTGATTCCCTTCAGGTCTGGTCTTAGAAGAGAAGTGCACAGTCATTCCTTGTTCATCTCCCACAGGGCACTCCCGATTTCATATGTCTCTTCTCTGCTTATTGTCCTTTTTCTAGGTTGCAGATTCCTTATCCATTCGTGCCTTGTGTGGAAGCAGTTCCACCTCCTTGATCAACCCTGTCATTTTGCTCTGTATTTTTGTTGAATATAGAAAACTGAGGTACTGAGTAATTATTTCATGCAAGCTTTTTGAAATGGGATAAAGTGTTCATTGTTCTCCATGACCCTTTTGTGTCTGCTAGAAAGCAGCAGAAAGGGCAGAGTATTTGCATTCACACACCTCATTCTGCTTGTCTTCAGATTTCCGGCCTAGATGCTTCCTGCTGTCAGTGAAATAATTTTTGCCCTTCAGACAATAAATACTTAACTGTATATGGGAACCTGGGAGGCTTCCAAATTCCCAGGTCTGGCTGTGCCCTCTGGCTACGTCCTGTCCTATATTATGATGAGATCCAGCATTCATCAGCATGACTGCTGTCTCTTGTTTCCATGGGAGATAAATACTTAGTGTATAGTCCATATAGGAGCTGTATGGCTCCTGCAGTGTGCAGGGAAACATTCACTGTGACAAACAGTGTGTAAACTGTGTTCAGGTGATAAAGAGAAGGATTACATTTCTGTGCACCACCCAGGAGGAGACCCTCAACCTTGAGGGCAAAGGAATTTGTAAGAATTCCACTCTTGGCCCACAATAACAGGATTTCTTGACAAAGAATACTACAACAGAACTGAGGAGTGGGGCAGCCTGTCAGAAATATGGGCTTGTAAATACAAGATGTCTAATAAATAAACCAATAGCACTGAATAAAAAACTTAGTAAAAGAATAAATGGGGAGTTGGGATTCGATCTATCAAAAAAAAAACCAGACTACTTACTTGTAGCCATGTTAAAGTCACGACCCAAGTGTCAAAAAGCTGAAAGTCGATGTTCTATTAACTTCAGTTGCAATATTCTACAGCAAGATTTAAAAATCACATTTGCAGGAGTGATAAGAAGTATACAATTTTAGCTCTGCTTTGTCTGTGTTTATTGTGCCTTTTCAATGTAATAGTCTCAAAAAATTTTAAAGCTTTAAACCTTTGTTATGGGTCAATAATATTTAAATCCAACTGGAAAAAATAAACTAGCATGAGTTGGTTCATGCAGAGATGGATCTTAAATGTAATAAATGTAATTGTAAACTCAAGGTGTCCCAGGATCCTGGGTGAGTTTACATCAAGGTCTGGAGCAGGTATAGTTTCTTCTTCAATAATTCTTCAGGAGCTGTGAAATGTCTGCATGTTGTCTTTAATTGTCTTGCTACAAGAGGAAGAAGCACCTAAACGAAATGGCTTTAACATGTATTTGCTGTAATTCTTACTCAAAAAAATGTGGTTTATTATATAAATTTGATATTTATTTACAGTCACATAAAGTTTCCTCAGTTCACAAATGGCTTTCTTGATTTTGTTTCAGAGACAATGGATCTTGTTCTTTGCTGCATTTTTGAACTGTCAATCCTCTGTTTTTATAGCACAGGTAGAGAACAAACATGGTCAGTGTGAACTTCCTCGTGCTTCTTTGTCCACACATTTCGGCCCTGGTCTGGAAGGTCAATTCTGCAAGTACAAGTGGAGCACAGCCTCACCCAGCCACAATCCTGAGATTTTCAACAAGGGAAGCGCATTAGTTTATTAAGGAAGAGCTCTGTTTTTTTCTGTTTATTCCCTCCACTGACAGGCAAGCTTTAGCAGTTTTTGATGACAAATGATGTGCTATGTTTAGCATTCTTTGGCTTTTCTTCACTTCCTAATAAAATTAATTTTCTTCTTCATTAACGGGACTCATAGATATTTTATTTCATATTCCCTAGTGCTGGGCAGTCAGCCAAATGCTGGGTTACCCTCTGTCAGGCACACACATACCATACCCATCGAGTGGTTTTTGCAGAGGTTGCTCTTTCTTATGCTGCTTTTTCCGTTCCACAGCAGTATGCAAAGCCTGGAGAATCAAGTCTTTGTTGTTCTGGACATTGTAGTAACTTAGATTAACAAGTTTGTCAAAATCTTCCTCTGAATAGCTCAGATTGTTTATGTAGTATGGACCACAGGCATTTGCAACATCAACATCACCGTCTGCCATCTCTGAGGGACTACGTTTCACACCTAATGGATAAACAATGTCTTGGTTAATTTGCAAAAAACAGCTAGTGTCTAGGTGTTTCTCAAGCATGCACAAGTAGTGGATCACAACCCAAAATTTTCCCTTCATAGGTGTTTTATTGCTAGGATATTTGGTTGGCAGCAGGGAGTGGAGAAGCTCGTAGTGATGAGTCAAGTAGGAGTTGTCCTGGGTGCTCTTGCAAATGCCAAAACAGGTAGAAGAGTTCTTCTTTGGAGCACAGAAGGCTGAGATTCCCTGCCTCCTCCTGTAGCTCCAGAGTGAGCTGCCAGCATAGTCTCCACGTTTCCCCTCTTTGCTGACACTTTCCCAGGCCAGCCTCTGCCATGCTCCTGTCTCCCAGCCACCACAGCACCCTACGCTTTGAGCCAAGGTGCAAGTAAATGGCAATTACTCTTTCTCTCTCTTTCCTCCCCTTCTCCAAAAGCAGACAGCAGCAGCAAGAACCTCATGACAGCATGGTTTTTTCCAGATGATGAGCCTGAAATTATGAGTTCTGGAAATTATTGAGGGGGAGAGGGGAGGCAAACTGCCTCACAGAGCAGTTCTACAGAGCTAGAGGGGCTCTACAGAGCGCGTTATAGAAGAGCAGCTCAGAAGTTAATTCTCAGTTACTCTTCTAGTTCTTTCTCCTTTTCTCTTTTCCCTAATTCCCTTTATAAAGGGCAACTGCAGAAACTTTCATAACCTTTCAGTTATCTGATCTGTGGAAAGAGCTGGAGTAGAATGGTGTGTGTACCTGTATAAATACCCTTAGTCTATTTGAATCCTGTTCACAACCCCAGTTGTATACATAGAATGTGCAATGAACTCAGTCCAGAATATTGACAAAGCAATAGTACCATATGATTTTTTATAACTTATTTAAATTAAAAAGATAAGGATTGAAACAACTGGGATATTTTCTGCATTTGTTTTAGTTTTAAATTTATTATACCATAAAACAACCGAGAACTTTTTGCTTTTGGGATACTGTAGGGCTTTGAAGTGAACTCATAACTAGAGTTAGGGATTGTAGCATCTGGAGGAGTATCTGAGACTTTTGGTACCGAGAGAGTAGTATGGCATCTGAGATATGGTACCAGGACTTACAACTCATCTGTTTTGAAGTGACTGGCACTGTTGCTATTGAAACTCCTTAAATTTCAAAGTAGAAGTCACTGAAATGAACAGAAACTGTCAGCATGGCTGTGTTGTACTTTCATCACTTCACTATGCCTCACAGTTGTGTTTTCATCACTTTGCTAGTTCGCACTTTTGTCTCAAGGTTATCTGCCTAACTGTAAGCCTGGAAATTATTTTAAACAATGAAATCCTTAGATTCCCCAAAGCATTCTTTAACAGGAAAGGATGACAAGTATGAGAGGAAATAACCCTGCTTATTTCTACCACTGCAGATAAACAGAATACACTTTTGCTCAGTAAACTCTAAACCTACCTATGAAAAGCCAAAAAAAATATGAAGAGGGGCACAGTTTCTTCTCTACTGTCCAGGACAAATCACATATTTTAAGTTTCTTGATATGGTTCAGATCTAAGCAAAGAGAATCCAATTCTGTTTTTACAGCATGATCTGAAGAACAGATATAGGCCAGTAAAAAAGAAAAAGAAGGTGTCTGCTGCCTCTGTTAATGTGATGGGTAACGATGAACTTACCAGGTGCTTTGTATTCCCTGAAGGTGTCATTTACTAGAGGAAAAAATACCACAATTGGTGTTTCTGGGCTCTCTTGATCACCAACAATGTAGCATTCCTTCAGATGTGGAGTTTCCTGATCATCTGGCACCTTTGTAGGGAATGGAATTCCCTGTTTTGCAAAGTATTTAGAGGCTTCTTTCAGGGGCTAGTTGCCACAATAGGAAAACAAAACAAAAGAAAACATCAGAACATACAGGAAGAACTTTGAGTTGACACAAACCTAATTTCACTAGGAATATTTGTGAGGTAAGGGACAGGTACTGACATATTATGGCACATACCCACTTTAGGTGTAGATTGTTTACGGAGCCAAGACCCAGAAGGCCAGAGTCAAGTGAGATGGATCTGATTCCAAATGCCTGTCTTTGAAAATCTACATGTCACATTTGGATATGAAAAAAGCTGTCTTTAGGTGATGTTTAGGATTTAGGAATTTAGCATTCCTAAATACAAACTGTTCTTGCATTTATTTGCATATCTGGCCTTCTGCATCAAATCCTTCTATTGTTATAGTTGTATTGTCCTGAAAGTATATTTCCTTAGGTATAAGAATATGTATGATTGCATCGAGAAATCTTGGCAATGTTTAAAGGCATTTAGCTTCATGCATTCTACATCTGACTGCCTTCAAATCAGCTGAAACCGTTTACATGTAAAAATGAGAAGATTCAGTTTACTAAATTATTACTTTCTGATAACACTTGTACTGTTCAATAAATATATGTGGCCTTGGTAAATTGTTAATTTATTTACCCTTCCCAGATACTCTATGAGTAGATGATCAGCCATTCTGGGAGCTCAGTGATGAAACAGCAAAATAATATAGAAGAATGTACAAGGCTCACCCCTGTCTGAGAGCCTGAACTGTAGTTGAAATGCAAAATGACATCCACTTTCCTTTCTGGTCTCATAAGGGGTGGGTAACTGGTAGCAAAGGCAAAGGCAGTATCAATCAGGATAAGGTAATCTGTTGCTGTTGTCAGGTGGTTGGGCTGAGAGTCAAGTTCACAGTCTAGAAAAGAAGCACATGTTTTCAAAGGAGGTGCTGAAGAAAGCTTATTGTTAACAAAGAGAGAATTTAACTTTTCTCGGGTTTTAGATCTACCTATACAGCTGATGGCTGCAGTTCAGTCATTTCTCAGTTCCTCATCTGGCTTCCTCTTTTCACTATTTGCTCTGCAATTTCTTTGGCTTTCCTCTAATTAAAAGGGGTTGATTTGGGGCTCAGGGAAATAGCGTTATTTCCATCCCCTGGTTTTATGTGTAACTCTGATCAGGTGTAGGGGGGGGGAGGTGGTGTTTTGGGTTGGGGATTTTTTTTATTTTGTTTTGTTTATTTTTTTTTAATGCAGAACAAATTAAAATGGCACCTCACAGTCTCAACACACTAAAGACTAAAGACATTTGGTGCCTTGCTTGCTATGAGAACAGGCACAGAGCTACAGTGTTGCATGGAAGATCTAGAAGATCTTAATTATGAAAATTCCCAACCTGGATAAGAGGGAATATTGTTACAAAGGTTGTATTTTACTTACAATTAACAATGTAACAGGAAATAGGGCTCCATCCCACATCCCTTGAGTATTGACCAGGCAAGAGAGAGCATATGATGGCATCAGTGCCATGTCACAAGCATGCAGGCTGAATGGCTAACACATCAGCACACATATGCTGAGTGACTGGTAGGGATGTTTCTCATCTAGCAGTCATGAAACTTCATGAATTTTTTTTAAGAAATTATTTTTGAAGACTCTCCTGCTACCTAATTTCAGCTTTCTGTGGCAAACGGTTTCAAATATTATCAGAAAATGGGCACAAACAAGAAAAACCATCTGATAGACAATCTTTTAAGCATGGTTTCTCTTTCATAAGGATGGTTTAAACAATAACTCAAAGCAGGGTGCTATCACCATACCTTTCCACTTGGAAAACTTGCTCTCTAGGTAGTTGTTGTTCATCTGGAAGCCCTTCAGGAAGTTATGGATTTCTGAAGCTGCTGGACGTAACATCGCAACATCTCGGAAAATGTCTGAAAAGCTGTCAGTGGGACAAACCACTCGAGTATCCAGCTCATTTGGTCTTGTAGGAAATAGGGTTTCATCATCTGCAGAAGAAAGAATAACAGTTCTTTTATTCAGTTTCATTGTTAATGTCAATCTATGCAGTCATGATTTGGCTTAATATGTTTGGCAAAACTTGAACTTCCTTCTCTTTTTATTTCCAGGATTTCCACATGTATCAGTTTTTCAGTAAGCTTTGAAAAGTCCCTTTCTTCTTCTCATTTCACAGTGATAAAGGCATTATTTGTATTGCAAAAGAGTCCACCTCACCTACTACAAATCTCTTTGCTTTTCTATTTTATACACTAAATATCATGTGTTTACTTTGTCTTCCTTTGCTACTCTATGTTACAGTTTCTTTCTCAGACACACATATAAAAAGGCACATAAACACAATCTCCCAGACACACAAACATAATTATAGTTCCTCAAGAAAAAATGCAAGCTCCTTGTTTTAACAAGAATCTACACCCTACAAGTGCAAGAAGATTAAATAAATCATCTTTTTTGTTACAGTTCTCTTCCTTCTCATTTTTTTCTCTGTAACATGCTTGTCTTGTGTATTTCTCCTTGAAATCCCACTCTGCAGGTCTTTCTTAATTTTTTAGCATGTTTTGCAAATCTAATCCTTATAACTAGTTTGGAGTGACTGCCAGTAGTACTGAAGTTTCTATTGATGCCTTGTAGACTTCAGAGATGCAAAGACAATGTTTGCTCTTGCTTCTGCGATTCTTCAACTTCTGAGAAAAAAGCTAGGAGATTGTGGAATGCTATGGGAGGCTTTTATTCTCTTCTACTCTACAGAGATTTTTTTTTTTTGGTGACATATCACACAACTGAAATGATTGCCATACTATAATACATGGCATTAATTTCTTCCTGGTTTCCATGTGAATAATAGAAATCCCTGAAAAGGAAGTTCTGAAATGGCCTTGAAAAATTCAGTGAGAGAATAGAAGCACAGACAAGAAGAAAAAAATATAAAAAGTGATAAAAAGGAAGAGAGGAAAATAATATAATCATGTAAGAATAACCCACCTATGTCAGTGATTTTGTCTTGGGTCCATTTGTGCCAGAAGTCTTCTGAATGAACAGATATATACCAAGCATCCATAAGGTTCAAGGAAAATACACTGCTCCAGATCCCTGTGGCATAGGATGTATTTGACAGAAAATAAACGGGTTAAGATCTGAAAGTATTTTCATTTGCCTTCAGTATCTTCTGCATTCTCTAGTAAATGTAATTCATTATACTATATTAATGTACAGATAAAAGGGACTGTTATAGTCCCCTGCTATATATAAGGAATCAAAAATGTATTTGAAGAATTTAATTTATTGACATATATTGAGAGGACTGGTAGTTTTTTAGTGTATCTGCTAACACATTCATTTTTGCTACTTGGCAAATAACATTTTGTCAAGTTCATCTTAGTATTTTCCATCTGTTCTCATCACTTGTTTCTCCCCAAGTTCCCAGCATTTGTAATTCCAAAGTTTTCATTTGTTTCTAGCATAATCCTGTTACAGGTATGCAGTTATCATGCAGGACTATCAACCACAAAACATTCAAGATTCATATGCTAATATCCCTCAGAATGAGTAAGCCAATTTATAAGTTTTGAGAACTAGGAAGTGCAAAGGTACGAGTCTTTTTATTTTTCTGATTTTTTAGCATTTGGAGCATATCTGAGTTCCATTTTCAAGTTCATTCTACTAACCAGTCCAGGCTGACACCTATCTGCAGTCTTTCAGCCTGATAAAACATCACTATGTGATATGGTTGGATGTGTCATTCCTGAACCTTTCAAACTTCAGAACTATACCTGGTACTCTTGGGAGGAAGAGGCTGCACCTGAGCAGCCCGGTGATCTCCTGAGACAGCAATGCCAGCCTGCAGCCAGAAGGATGGGTTTGGCCATGCAGGAAAGGACTGTGGGATCTACATGATCAGTCCTTGCTTTGTTCAGGAGCTGGGGTGTAAAGGAATTTGCTGAAAACCTTTTGAATAGTTGTGTCTCTGGACATTGCCTAAATGAGGGGAGGAACTGTAGCTCACTGTCAGGGAACAGGGGCAGAAATGTCCCAGCATTGCTCTAGGGAAGGGAGGAAGAAAGCACCAAGGTGGGAAGTGCAGGACGGAGCTGATGACCTGCCAGCATTTCTGACCACAGAAGGGGAGAGCTGGGTACCATATCTGAAGTTGCAGCCAGGGACAGAGATACTGAGTTGCTTCCTTACACCTCACCACTAGCTATAGTGAAATCTCCACACAAGCAGAAAGTCTTAACTTCTCAAAAAAAACCCCCTGTAACTTCCTTTTTCCTTCATACAGTTGATGGAAGTAGGAAGAACAATGAGGCAAGAGATTGCTTTCGCAAAGGGAAGAAAGATTTCCTTACTGCTTTCACTTTCTTGTGCAAGAGGGAAAAAAGACAAATGTTATGATCTATTTGCACTCTGAAATGGAAGTGTTATCCTAAGAATTAATCAGGGCTAGGTGTAACAGTAACTTTGTAAATGAAAGTGAGTATTTTAGAGACTCAGGTTACAGAATAAACTGACGATTTAACTTAGTGGCAATGACACACAAGTTTTGTTGCTGACAAAGACATATAAGTACTGTGACAGCCCCACGTCAGCAAGCATAACCACATATGAAATCAAGTAAATCTGTTTAGCTGAATAAAATCAGAGAGAAAACAAAAAATCCTTCAGATATTAACCTGTTATCAGTTCTAGTATTTTACCATATACTGCTCCTGGCAGATAAAAAAAAATACTAACTGCTTAATTTCAGAAGAGGGGTTTGTGTGGGAGCAGATTATATAATTTTACATTTCTCCAGAACAAAAAATCACCTTCCAGAAAGCAGATTCTGGATTCTGGGATTTTCTTCATGAGGCGACCCATGAAGAACTCACTGCCAAAATCTTCTGCACGAATGAATGCTCCATATTTTGGGAATCCTACCTCATAAGGGGTGAATTCAACCCATTCTAAAAAAAAAAAAAAGAACAAGACAGCCTGATTACAGTAGCAGAGATATAATTATTTGAATAAAACATATGATATTGGCAAGGTTAAGACAGACTGCTTTCTAAATAACACTTTACAAGAAGACATTTACTCACTGTACATTTCACAGTGGTGAACATGAAGAGCCAATTGTCCTCTTACATCTAAATGTCTCTACAAACTTTCTCAAGTTTTCTACAGAAATGCATACAGATAATGTTCTCCATCATCCAACTTTTGATCCTGAATACAAGCTGAACATCCTAAGGCCTTCAAAAAATTAACTAGTAAATTTCTCCTCTGAAACGGATTGGCCTTTTAGTGTATTTGTGCACTGAATTGCTTTCTTTACCTAATCCTAAATTGACCCCAATTAGGAATAAATGTTAAATGCAATTCTGGAGTATTATTACCTCTAAAATCCTGGTCGCTGATTTTATCCTTCACATTGAGAGAGAGGTAGATGGGCAGGGGATTTTGACCCTGATTTAGTGCCTGCTGCTGATCTGTGAGCTTATGGGAGTCCTCCTGTTTTGAAGAAGGACAGGAGCTGAGGACAGTTAGATGACACAAAAAGCTTCCCACTTCATCTCAGCCTGAGTGCTGACAACACAGTGCATACAAGACTCCAGCTGGGACGCTCCCCACCTGTTTAGTTCCAAGTGGTGCTGTCATCCCTATCCCTGACCCTCCCCTGCCCCAGCACTTAAGCACACAAATCGTTTTAAGTTCATAATGCTGAAAAAAATATGAGATTTCAATGGTAGGGAGAAAATGTTGTTATTCACATTTTTATTTCAGAAAAAATGTCTGGAAAGGTTTGAAAAGCACTTTTGACCAGAAATATTTCATTTCAAAAGAGTAAAACTTTTCCCGACTGTCCAGAGGAACATTTTTTCCTCAGACCAGTGACAGAGACAAGGCTCAAACAGAGGTAATCTTCCATGAGCCTTGACCCTTACTGTTTCTGCTGCAGAGCATATTTAGACAGGGTAGAAAGGGCAGGATGGTTTGGGTGTAGAATCAAAGTTTGAAAGTGTGCTCAGTTCAGATCCTTCTCAAAGCAGAACTGAAGGTCCTCCTCCTCACCAGAGCAGCTCTTGGAAGGATGGCTGCACCACCATTGCTACTGGACTTCCCTTGGGCTGTGTTGGTCAGGGGACAGGGCTGTGGCATTGCAGGGACACACAGTTCCCTGCTGAGAAGATCCCCAGGGAGTCTTTAGCACTGTGATGTGGATGTGTGGGATGTTAATCATATTACACAGGGAATGTTTTTAGGAGGGGAAGTATTAATGAAGATTAAAATAGAGCTGGAATATTACCTTTTGGTGGGAGTGTTTGTGGGGTAGCATAATGCCATTAATAGCTCAGAGATACTGTGTTTGGGTTTGTGATTTTCATTGGTTGTCACATTGTGCAGCTTTTTAAAAAACAGCAGGATTTTCATTTAAATGTTTACATGTGAATTCATAGAATCATAGAATGTTTAGGGTTGGAAGAGACCTTAAAGGTCATCTAGTTCAAACCAGGGACACCTTCCACTAGACCAGTTTGCCCTGAGGCCCACACAGGCTGGTCTTAAACACCTCCAGGGATGGAGAGTCCACAACCTGTCCAGGCAATCTGTTCCAGTGCCTCACTACCCTTATAGTAAAGAATTTCTTCCTAATATTCAATCTAAACCTACCTTCCTTCCGCTTAAGGCCATTTCCCCCTTGTCCTATTACTACGTGCACTTGTGAAAAGTCCCTCTCCAGCATCAATATGAAAAACAAACAGGCCAGAAAAAAAAAACCTTTCTGTAAGGGTGGTCAAACTGACAGATGTTGCCCAGAGAAGTTGTTGAGTCTTCACCTGTGGAGATATTCAAAGCCCATGGTTCAGAGTAGCCTGCCCTTCCTGGTCCTGCTTAAACAAGATGAACTACAGAGGACCCCTTCAATCTCAACTAATTTTTGATTTACTGTCTTCACTCACCACTGTATTCACTAAATATTCAAATCTGAAGAGAAAGGTGCTGTTATTGTACCTTTTCGTGGAACATGGCTTCAATGATGAGTCCCCATAGATCCGTGAAACATAGCTGATGTCCTTCCTGTTTCCTCTGGCACAGCTCCTTCAAATAGTATTTCAAACGATCAGGTGCAAAGCAAGTAACAAACTTATTTTTGAGCACATGCTTTCGGGCACCACTGACTGTTTCCTTAAGATCCTTCTGGGACCAGTTAGGATCTTCATACAAGTTTGACATGGTCCTGAAAAAGCAAAAATAAAAATAAAAAAAAAGGAAAAAAAAAACCCACACACCAAAAAACAAAACAAACAAAAAAACCCAAAACAAACAAAAAAAACCACACCAAAAAACCACCCCCCCACCCCCAAAACAAAAACCACAAGGAAAAGGAAAGTGTGAGTTATTGTGAGTTACAAAGGAGAGCTTTGTGAAGTTATGGAGGCTTGTGTACTATGTCTTTATTTACATGAAAAAACACATATGTAATTAATTCCAAATGTGGGAAAATGTTCACTAGAAGAAACAAAAAAATGCCACAGCAGAAAAAGAAAGCCCTTTCTTGATAGTAAAGATCATACAACTTTTCAGATCACTTCTTGATGTGATATATAGAAAATTCCTGTGACAGCTTTGCGTATCTTGATCTTACCATGTTGTGCCAGATAAACCAGTGATGTATGAGACACAGTCCAAGACTCTCATTTCCTGCACACTGAGAAGGTGAGCATACATGGCTGTCAGAGCTCTGGTTCCACCACCTGTTGTCATGATTGCCACCACAGGTACCTGTTTAATCCCAAAATATATGCATTTAGTGACACGGTCTAAGAAGGGAGAGAGACATCTTTGGTTAGAAAGAAAAAGTTACAGCACTGACGAAGTAGTAAAGATTCTACGTGCCACCAGTCCAAGGTGAAGAAAAACCTGAATGGGGCATATTAGGAGTAAGAAATACTTCATATTTCTTCTGGCATGCAGCTGTGCATGAGAACATGAAATCTGTCATCTCAAACATCACATTTTCAATGCACTGTTGTAAAATAATTAACACAGGCCAGCCAAAAAACCTAGAGGAAATGGTACCTCCTACCATCTGAATCAGATTTTTGTCAGATGCAATAGACCAGAAAACATCACTGCTATCTCACAGTTTCCATGTGAGCAGTAATAACCTCTCTTTTCCTGAAGTTTGCTAAGGTCAGTTTCTACTGTTGTATAGTTGCTTCACAGGTCATACCAGAGGTGTCATGACTGAGCATGAGCACAGGCCAGTTCAGAATGCCAGAGACCAGAGGCTGGTCATGCCATCTCCCTTTACAGTTGCTGTAGGGAAAGAGAAGCAATGCTCACTCCACCTACCCCATGTGCACATACAATACTAGGTATGCAAGTGAGCTGCAATTACTTCTTTCTGTGATCATATGGAAATCCAGGGACTAGCAGTCTTAGAAAAAGAATTAATTTTGTGAATATAAATTGGCTCCATTAACAGTAAAGACAGTTACTGTGCACTGGGATGAATTAGTCTCATGTACAAATCATCAGGACAATCTAGAGAGATTGTTCTGCAGGGAAGTATGGGTGCCTCTACATCTGAGGGGAAGGAAATGGCCCATAGCTTAGTCCTGGAATTTAGAAGCAAGGTCTTGTGTCTGAAAGGTCCAGCTGTGCAAAAAGAGCTGAACTCAATTTAGGTCAAAACAAGGAAAACTTGTCATCTCTGCATTTGAGTTCAGGCTTCACACTGCAGTTGTGGGCACACAATCAAAAATTCCCCCCTGCCTTGGAACCTCTGTTATTAATCCCATTTGCCAAGCAAGCAGAGGCTACAGCAGATGATGAAGTCAGACTGGCAGTGTGCTGGGCTTACACAACAGGAACCTAAATGATGGCACAAAAAATAAACAAAATGAAGTCCAGTTTTAACTGTGAGGGAATGATGTGCTGAATCAACAGTTTAGATCTGGCCAAGATGCCTATGGGGCCTAAAAGAAGCTTTGGCTTAGGTTCTGAGAACACCTAGCCCTTCTTTGCATTACGGTGCAGACTGATAGCAAACACAAGGCTACATTCTGTAGCAACAGGGCTACAAGGTTTTTATTAATGTTTCCTATGAGTACTCATTTCTTCCCTAGAATAAAGAAATCAGCCACAGAAAAAAGAACTCAGCCATAGCTTGTACTTGAAACTGTACACTGTGTCCAGGAAAATGTAAACATCAGTGATATGTTTTGACATTCATCTGTGGAGAAAGCAGAGAATAGTTGTGTCTCAGATACCTCATCATCCTGCAAGTTCTCTTCCAGCTGGAGAATGTCCTTCAAAGCAGCTGCAACCACCTTCTTCCTCTTGCGGATGAAATCGCGTTCCTGGTCACACAGGTCAAACCCCAGGCGTATATCTAGGTCTTCCTGACTGGAACAAGTATCAGGTATCTTACATGACAGTTGTAGTTTAAGTCAGCATTTTAATTTCTTCTACTTCACAAATAGACATGCCTTCCCTACCAGGTCTATATAAAGCATAGCAGAAAGATATTACATGTTCAAGTTTTTTCCTAGAGAAAAATAATCCATCTTTCTTTGAATTGAGGGGTTTTCTTCCTCTTTTTTTTTTTTTTTTCCCCCTGCCAAAGGTACCTGAAATTAAATATAGCTACATATAACACAATCGTTCATTTTCAGACATAAATCCAGAAGCCTGCAGAGGGCAGTGTTTTAAAGGTGGCTTTTAAAAGTTGTGCAAACTTCCACTGACACCTGTGAAACGTGTACTGAAGTTGTAGATTTACACAATCAATTTTTTAATATATATTTATAAGCACTACTTTCATAGTTTGGAAGCTGCTATGAAAATTCTTCTTAGGTGTGGTAAGGAAATTTTTAAATGACTGCTGTAAGTGGTATGTATATCTCATAGCATATTTACTGAAAACAAACAGCATGATAGAACCTGCTTTTTTGGAAGTTCTCTTCCATTACAGTGTGGTACACAATGCAACATATTCATCTTATAAATTGTATTAAGGCCTTAACCATATTCCAAAATACACAATGTGTTTCCTTGCTTTAGAAATAAGCATCACTTGAGTTTATTTGCATTTATCTCTTTGAGAACACATTGAAAAAAATAAATGAAGGTACATCTATTATTTCAATTTTTTTCATATCATAGAGCACTCTGATTTTGGCCCTTTAGTGAAAGAAAACAGTTAAATAAACCCCTTGGGAAATAGAAAGGTTGTTTTCAATTAGATTTGAAATGATGCTTTTATTGAAAATCTGCATTTGACAATAAATTATAGAGATATCAGAGTGGTCCGTACAATGTAACATTGATTGCAACACAATATGAATAGAAAATTGATGTGTTCTTTTTTAAACCTTTTCTTAACTCACTGTCCCATCACATAAATTCATAGCTGTTGAAAATTTTTGTGTTGTGTACTGAGTTCACTTTATTTTATAGACTGAAATGAGGATAAACCCTCATTCAGGACACAAAGTCAGTAACAAAGGAACTGGATTGACAGCTACCTGAATACAAAGAACCAAGGAGAAAACCACAGATGTCTTACCATTTTTTCACCTTAAAGCGTAAATCAACTTTTCTGTGCTGAAAATTAAAAATATAAAATTATGAATATTGATATTATATTTAAAACAGTTCTTTTTCCCCTTTTGACTCATCATTACATTTACAAAGCTCTGAATCTTAATCAACTGAGATTGGGAAGATAGGCTCTCCTCTCAAGGCTTCACTAGTACACAGAGTGTTCA
Source organism: Myiozetetes cayanensis (assembly GCF_022539395.1). NCBI lineage: Eukaryota > Metazoa > Chordata > Aves > Passeriformes > Tyrannidae > Myiozetetes > Myiozetetes cayanensis. Next base: position 35,973,624 of record NW_026087853.1, on the reverse strand, counting down.
CTGATTTAATAAATTAAGACTTCAGTACTATCATCTGTAGTCCACATCTTCTCTCTGTTGTGAAACTTGGGTGTAGCTTGTGCTGATACTAGTTTGATACACAAATAAGTAACACAAGAGCTGGAGGGCTACACCTCACCTCCCTGGAGAAGTCCACCACTAAACATGGGCCTAGTAACTTCATCCTCTCTCATAACAACGTCAGACAGAAGGGAAAGACATAAAGGCTGAGCACCCCAGACTTGTGGCACGAGGTGCCTTGTTGTAGCAGTGTACCAGGCTGCAGCCTCACCCCTCTTCCCAGTGGCTCCTAGTGAATTCCAGCCTGGTTAAGTACATGGAGAATAGAAGAAGCGTGAGCAACAGCCTAGATATTTTCCTTTTCCCCCTTCTCCTCTGGATTCCCCATTTTGTTTTTCTCCAAATAATTCACTTCATTATGCATTGCCCTAGATTGAAGGTTGGGTTAGAAAAAAACTATCTCTGTAAAGAGAGAAGTGGTCTTTAGTTTCTGCTTCTTGGTAATCACAAACAATTTAAAAAAGCTTGTAAAGGATTCCCCATAGCCAGCAGACACTTACCTCACCAACTACTTCCCGCTCACAAGGGAGTGACTTCAAAGGGATTCTCAGGGGGATGCTTCTCCTCCTTGCTCCACATGACACACAAGCACACTGAAAAGTAGCATGGAGTGCTTTTTGGTTAAGACAGAAATGTTCTTCTCTTGTTGCCTACTCACACGTAATGTCAGGTCACAGGACTGTCTGTGTTGTCTACCACGTTCTGGAGTAACGTACAAAGGTGGGAAGCTTCCTCTTCTTTGTGAGTGTAACATCCAGGGAGGGTTGCTTGTATCTGGCATAGTGGAAGAAAGCGGGATCTGGGAGAGGGGAGCGGGAGTCACAGCCCAGTGAAAGTGTCTGGCTTTCTTCAAAGGATCCACTCACTGTAAATATTAGCTCATTCTCTAAAACAATGAGATAAAATACACACACAGAATTACTTATAATTGCAAAAAAAGGAATGGGGGAAAAAAGAAGCAAAAGGTAGCTTTGAACAATTTCCTTCTCTTCTTTTATATTTGGAAAGCTGTCTTCTGAAAGTGATCCAAACCCCAAATATCTCAGGTGACTGTATCTTTGTAATGTGCTAAGCAAGAAGTCAAATTGGAGTGTAATGTGAATGGCACTGAATTTAAGACTGATGTATTTCTGTTGCAATTGCACCATGACACAATGAATACAAACAGGTACTTTACATTGCAAATCATCCTCATCTCAATGAGCAAAAGAAGTTCTTAGTCCCCTAAAATAAGATATTACTCTGCAGCAGATGACCCTATTTATATGAAGAGATTAGCTAATCCTGCCAGTGTGTGTTACGCATGCTCTGAAATCGCCTACCAGATCCAGCCTCTCAGGGGATGTGGGCAGAGGAACTTCTAGATTCTGGATCTTGATCAGGGTCAGGCAGGAGCCAGCTGCTGAGTGGCTAACCCCTGCAAAAAATGAGGTGTTGCTGTGCACATGCAGAAGCTGAACTGACAGAAATGCTGAGGAGAGTTAAGGTTATGGACTACTGTGCTTGAGCAATTAGGCTTCTTCAGGGTTTAGCAGTACTATAGCAGAGGTTTCCAGGATCTCAGCTTGGGGCTTAGATACCTTCTGTACAAGCACCTGATGTTGTTTCTGTACTCTGGCACAAGGCTCCCCATGAAGTTGGAACCCTGAGCCTACACCTGCTGCAGGACTGGTGGCATTCCCCACTGAAGAATTTTTACAAATCACCTTTGATATGATCAATTAAAACCTTATTATTTTGATGATTCAATTTCTAGGCCTTGTTAGAGAGGGTAGAAACAATAATATTCATTTAAACAATTAATAAGCTTAACAATTAATAAACTTACCTGAAAAACGCTTCTTTTGCATTCTGCTGTCCAAGTGAACTTCCAAGCAGGCTTCCTCACGACACTACAGTAGGCATGATGGGGACAGAAAAATTAGAGAACTCATCCAGCCACCTCACCACCAGTGCTGGCAGATGTTGGCAGGGGCATTGCTTGAATGTGGGGGCCAACTGTGTTGGAGACCTTTGCCATACCCAGTGAAAGTGAGAATTCACTTCATTGTCACATGGGAAGATGGTGCTCTGATAAACACATTGCAAGTTTCAGTGGATGCAGACAAAACAGGGGAAAATCATAATAGTCGGAAAGCTTCTCTAAGATCATGCTGGTCTCCTTAAAGAAGAAGCTTCTAAGAGAAAGTATCGCTAAGATACTAAGATCATTAAGAGAAAGTTTCCCTCACTGACATTATGGTCAGCTAGGGTAAGGAATAATGTGGGAAAGAACACAAAAAAACCAAACAAATATTTTACCACTATTGCCCCGTTTGTGATGATGGTTTCAGGAGGATCCAGGCTAGAAAACAAGAATAAATAATATGTATTTTACAAACAATATATTCTGGATACTGTCCTGAACAGGACACACTATTCTCTCTTAATTTTTTTATTACTATTATTTTATTTGCTCCTTCTTATGGTCTTCAGAAGTATGCTCCCTTTATGCTATATCCCACATAATGACCCAGTAGAAATTATTAAATTGCAATAAAGCACTTGGAATGTGCTTGTAACAGCCTTAGTAGCACAAGTATATCACAGGATGGGTAGCAACCTTCTCCTCAGTCACGACTTTCCCAGAGAATGCTGTACAGTAAATCTATAAACTTACTGCAGAGGGATTTAGCATCCAACTCTGAACTATGTAAGTAATACATAAATCTTACTAAAAAGTCACAGAATTAAAAATTTGGAACTCTCCTCCACATCATGGGATTTTTTCTTTGATAGGATGATTTGTTAATGAACACATCAAGTTTGGAAAAATATTGAATCTGGCTACTGAGATGATACTGGGTCTACAGAAGGTTTCCCTGCACTAATGCACCACTCCAAGCTGTTATGCTGATAATATTGGGATTTTACTCACATGCTCTCCAGTACAAACTCAACTTCCAATTCCTCCCTCCTCTGAAAACAAAAAAAAGAAGCAGTCTACATTAGTATGTGCAGAGGTTTTCAAAGTGACCTTCATTTTTGCAAGCACAGTTTCCTTTACGTTTTAATAAGTAACAATATTCTGTTTCATGCTTGCTATTGTCAGCACTAAAAGACAGAGACTGCTTTGTCTTCACCAAGGATAAGATTTCAATTGTACTGGGAGAACAAAAGGTGTTTGGTGCTTACAAGTCTCCCTACTAAACCTTCATCTTTGCCATGTGCTGAACATGATATGATAAGACTTAATGTTTAGCAAAATATTGTGGAAACAGGTCATTTTCCTGTCTTTATTTCTTTTTTCTATTCACAGTCTTTGTGAGGATTAGATAAATTGTCAATTTGTATCAGATTATTAAAAGTGCAAAACTTCCCTAAAATTGCATCTGCATTGGGGCTTGGGATTTTGGCCATGACCTATGCCAGTGGAAAACAAGAGGAATTTGTTTTGTCACTGGTGTGCAATTTCCAGGATTTTAATAAGTTTTGGTACATTTTTACTACCAATTTGGTCCCGGTGGTAAAAGGCAGAAGAGACCTTTTTAATCAGAGGGGAGAGAATGGACATTAAGATGTACTAAATGTCTGACTGAGCTCTTACCTGTGGATTTAGCGGGAATGTTTTAAACACTCTTTCCCCAAGGGGGATTTTAGCTACATCAAAAAGCACAATTGCTTGGTCATCATCATGAATAATGTCATCATCAGAAACAGTAATTTCCAGAACATTCTGGGAAAAGAAATGAAAAATATCCAATTCATTAGCATGTACTCAAGAAGTATAATATTCTTCAGCTCTTGCAGGTTTAGCTCCTGTATTACAGAGAGGAAATAAAAAAATATTGATGAAAAAATGTCACAAGGAAGAGTAAGAAAGTGAGTATTATCTGCTTTATAAGAAATAGATCTTAGTCTCATCAGTTAAGGCTGAACTGAGATATCCTTCTGGTCACCTTTTATGCTTTTAAGTAGCTCTCATGAAAAATGCAATCTTTTAGGGAGGAATATGGATTGCCATATTCCTATATTGTTTCCTATCAACAGGGGCAATAAGGGACACTGCATATCAATAGTCACCTTTCCAGATCCTTGGACACATATTCTGCTTTCAGCCACCTGTTCACAGGCATTTGAGTGTAGTGTAACCATCAGCAGCAAACTGAGTAAAGATCATCATCTTGCTAGAATTTGGCAGATTCCTGGCATTGATATGCCATTGTTTTATGTCCTCTCAGGAAAAGATATGTTTTTCTGTTATAGTGTGATTTTATATTTTCATTTCATAGTTTCTCTCTACTGTAACTGTCATTGTTCCTGTTATCCTTCCCCAAGGATGTCAGAGTCACATTACCCATACATAAATAATAACTATATCTGTTGAGAGTAAAGCGAATTCCAGCAAAAGCCAGAACTGTTTTGCTCCAGCTTGCATGGGGAATTTTAAGTAAACTCAGAAAGGCATTAGAAGACATGACCTCCTGTTTTGTTCTAAACTGAAAGATGCTACATAGAGACAAAATGAAGAAGAGAGGTTTTGGTTTGTGTACCTTGACTTGTCTCTGTATCCGGAAGTAGAAACTTTCATTCCACACGGGATTTCTGCAGTTTTTGATAGTTTTGGTGTGGAGTTTTTCATCTGAAGCAGTTGGCAACCAGAGGCTCACATAGCAATCAGATTGACTTACTATAGAAACATATGCACAAAATATCTGTCAGAAGAACCGCGACACAAGCAGTGGAAACATTTAAATGCTCCATATCTTGAACATGGATGAGAAATGGCCAGTTCTTTCTCAAACACATAGGGCAAATCAGAAAGACAGAAATCGCATAGCTGGATAAAATTAATTTGCTCATCACAACACTATTTTTAATAAGCTGTATATTCAAATAACTGTGCATAATCTTACACATGAAAATTAAAAATACAGTCCTACCTAGCGGATAATATGCATAGCCAGGAGTTTTGTATTGGTCCTTATCAACAAAATTGGGTAGGACAAACTGTGACAAAGGAAGCACAGTGTAAGCTTCAGACCCTGAGAGGGCTTGTGCGTAAATTGTCTCTGAGGCAATTTAACTTTGTGAGAAATCTTAAAAGAATCAAGTTTCAGTCTGATTCAGATGGTAAATATATGGTATATCTGGTTATTAACTCTTCATGATGGAAAATTAATTATTCGAGTCACTCCGATCAGATCATTGTCTCCCTAGGTGGGGTGGGAAGGGAGAGGTCTACCAGCAGTACAGTTGCTGCTTCAGGAGGTTAGTAGGCACAGGTCTTGTGGCAGCTGCTCAAGGTTAAAAGAGAGCTTATGCTGATGTCTTTGTTCAGGATATTAGATGTGTTGCTTCGGGATATTTTGTCTAAAAATTACACGTTGCCTGTAATCCAGAAACCCTGTGACTGGGACACCTCCAGAGAAGGATGACTATCAGGCAGGAAGACTCCTGTGTAACAATTCATGCTGAATTTGAAGGAATTTCTTGACACTGCCATGAGTTTTCTCTCAAGAAGGTAGTAAATTGCCTTTCGGTCTTTGAAATTATTTTCAATGACAACATTTCAGGATCTTAGATTTTTACATAATGGAAGTGACAGAATAATAATTGACTTTAATATATTATTACTACTTATGTTTTATTATTTATTATTTAATTATTATATTTATTATAATGTTATTTATTATATATTCAATATAATAATATTCAATTTACTATGAGCAGGAGGGCTCTGATTACTGCTCTGTCTCATAACTGAACCATCTCTCCTCATTGTGCTGTCTGACAGCTTGCTGAGCTGTGATGTGCTCGTCCTGATAAGTGGTATCGCTGCCTCTGATCTGCAGAGTTTCTCAAGAGCTCATAAGGAAGCCTGTACAATAGCCAAGAACTACATATAGCTTCAGGGCATCTGGACAATCCCTCCTGCCATTAATGAGAGCACTTACCACTGCCAATCTCAAGTGTTCCCAAAACATCCCCAAAATTGCTAAAGAGGCTGAAATGGGACATACTACAGAAACTGACATTTCTGAACTGATCTGAGACATAATTTCTCTCATTTTTAGTTTCTAGCCATCATAAGGTGCAGGAAGGGCTCATTTCTATATTTTTACTGTAGTTGCAAAGGCCAATACTTTTTCTACTTTCTTTTTTTTCTTAATGAAAGCCAAAATGCTGTAGCCTGATATTGAATTCCAACTTTCCACCATACAGTGTATAAAACAAGACTAAGAAACAACTGAGAAAGATGGCAGTACTAAAACTCTGAGCCAAGCATGAACGGACAGCCACAGCATTTATGAATGTCTTTTGTTACTGTTTTATCTGGAATTTACTGACATTCTGGAGTGTTTTCTTTGACAAAGTATTTTCATGAGGCTACTTTCTAAAGTTAACTTTCCATATGTGTGTTGATTTCATAAATATTTATGTAAAATAAGCTATTGACAATTACAGAATCACAGAATATGCTGAGTTGGAAGGGATCTTTGTCAAACTGATGAAGTACATGATAGATAAAGGACTGTGAGGTAGACTAAAAACTTCCAAGCTCAAAGGATGGTGATCAGCAGCACAAAGTTCAGCTGGAGGATGTCATTCAGAAGGATCTGGACAGGCTTGTCCAGATGAACTGTGCCAGCATGGGCCTCATGAAGTTTATCAAGGGAAATACAAAGTCCTTCACATGAGGAGATACAACCCCATGCACCAGGATGGGCTGAGGGCTGACCAGCTGGAAAGCAGCTCTGCAGAGAGGGACCTGTGCATGTCAGTGGACACCTGGTTGAGCATGAGCCTGCTGAGGGGTCCTGGCTCTGTGGAGTTCTCCCTAACAAGGGAGGCTGAGGTACCCTCTGAACTTGTGAATCTGTTAGTGAAGTGTTTCCATACGAGACACTGACAGATTATTGGACACCAATGTCTCAACTTTCCTGGGGGACTGACAGCAAAAATCTGAACTCCCACCTTTTACATGACAAGCAGGATACCCATGTTGTGACTTTAACTGAGCTTATGCTTTTCTTTAAAAGTGACAGTTCATTTGAACCCAGGCTAAATGGTGAGGCAAACAGTGAGAGAAATCAAATAACAGGAGAGTCAAATGTCTGCTGAATACTATGAAAACTATGATATCCTTATTAGATGGGAACCCTTGAAATGGCTAACTGGCTTATATTGCTCCCTCTTATCCCTGAAATTAGTGTATAAGAAAGCTACTGAAAATGTTCCATTTTATTCATTGCTACCTGGGAGCTAATAAAAAAATTTTATATTTGCATTTTCTTAATACTCCAGGTGTAATGCAGTTGCTGGGCTTCATTAGCAGTTCCATGCCATGCCAGGCCCTCACTTCAGTGCACGTGTTTCAGCTTCATTACCTGATGACATAATGTCACCCTCATGTGCATGCTGAGACTTCTCAACTCACAGTCTCTTTGAAAGTCAGCACAAAGTGACCCTGATATTCTTTCACAATTTTTAACTTCTAATTCAATTTGTGTGTTGGTGGGACTGTTTCTGATCTCTGTCATCAAGCTAAAGACGGGCTAAAAATACAAGACCAAAACAAGAAGTTCAAAACTGCAGCCGTCTGCTTGCTACTCTGTGACAGTACAGTCCTGTGAGCTGTACCTGAAATGAACCATCACATGCTAAAATCATTCATCTCCATCACAAGTAAGAAGGAAATTACAGCACTGAAAACCAAAGCATATAAGAAAAATTAGTCTTATAAGAACAATGAATGTAAACTGTAAAATCCCATCTGTCCTATTACTGCATTTCGTAACATCAAAACAAAGAAATAATTTTCTCCTAGTGAAATCCTCTCCACCTGCACAGACAGGTTCCCCTTGAATTCCAGTTTACTGCAGTTCATCCAAAAGGAGGAGGAGAGCCACTCCCATTTCTCAATCATTGGGCATGGTGTCTGAGAACATTTTCCCTCTCTGGCATAATATGATAAAACAATATTAAGAAGTTACCTCCTACTGCTGTCTATCTGAGAGAAGATTTAAACTGAACTCAGTCCTCTACAAGTATCCAGGTGCAACACTCATCTGTAAGCACAATATTACTCTCTATAACTTGCTTATGGAAATAACAAAAGCTTGTAGATCTACCATGCTTAATCAGTGATGTCCTTTACCAGGGGTGAACAGAGTCCCCATATGAACCCTCCACCCTGTCCAGCCATTTAAGTCAAGTGGCAAAGTAGGATTTTCTCCCTGGAGCAGATTCAGTGGGTGCAGTACCTGTTGCAGTCCCAGCACAAAGCTTTCACACTCTGGGTCTTCCTCCTGCACCACTGTGCTCCCACCAGCACCACTTGCATTTTTGCGGTAGGACCATTAGTATACCCTGCACTAGCTGTACTCTACCTAGTTTGCTTGTGCTTCTTTTCTGTAGCAATAATAGCCCCTAATATCTCTGGAGAACCACTCTGATTTGCAAAGACTCCAAGTGTATCACCCCAGAACTGACTCATTTCTTCTGAAAGGAGAAAATAAGAGCTTCCACAAAATAATTTCATAAGCTGTTAGAAGACAAAGTCTCTGAGCTCCTCCTTTATATGTATGCAAGGTCACTCTTCATCCAAAGATGAAAAATGAAAGGAAGATCTGAAAAAGCAAGGAAGGTCTGAAAATGAGAGGAAGGTCTAAAAACAAAAGGAAGAGTAGAGGGAGAACAATGATTGTTCTGACTTCCCAGTTAAGACTGGCAGGTTTCTTTCCACAGCTGACATAGCTTCCACATGCTCCTGATTTCTACAGTTACAAAATATACCTAATAAGCACAGTCACATTTCCAGTCACAATCTAAGATTGTAAGTTTCCTACTTCAACTCTTGACTACTGCAGCACAGGGATGCCTCTACTCACAGCCTCTTGATCTGGCAAGACAAATCCTCTCAGAGAAGTTACTGTCTCACAGAAAAAAGCACCTGTCAGCCTGAAATTCACTCCAAGTAATTTCTCATTGGACACGCATCTCAGATTCACCTCCGCAGTCCAGGCCAAGTATTGCTAACATTCATCACCATTGAGGCCAAATATGTCAAACTAGACCTGACACCATCACTCTTCACCCCATCTGCATTAGTGAGCCTGAACATGGTCTTCAGCAGCAAAGATCAGCTCTTGGAATGTGGAATCAGCTAGTACCCATGTAGGCTGCCAGAGTTTCAGAGAGCAGTATTGTCACAGAGACCTCTTTACTCAGGTATTCAGGATCATATGTGAGCCAGTGGAGTCCTACAGAGTTTTGCTCTTTCACAAGGCACTAAGTAGTGGTGGAGAGACCACACCACTGCAGGTCTATCACCTGTGTTGTCTAAGGACACCTGGGAGAGGCTTCCTCCTACTTGCAGCATCTCAGGGCAAATCTCCTCTCTTAGCGCTTGGGCTTCAAGCATGGCAGATGAGGCTGATCCCCTCACTGATGGTCTATTTGTTTATGGGAGCAAGGTAAGGTGTCAGCTTCAGCTGTGGGATTTAGGGGCTGCCACAAAACAAGTAAACATTAATGATGGTGAAGGTGGGCCAGCTCTGTATGGTCACCCAATAATTCATTTGTTTAAGGAGAGGAGCTGGAAGATGTTGGAGAGCCTGTGCCACCATGGTCCTCCTCCCCCATTACCTTGATCCTTTCTCATTCTTTTGGGAAGCAGAGTCACTGAAAGGGTGTTAGCAGCAAGGAAAGCAGCTAATACACAATTTCCCCTGACACCTCATCCTTGCCAGATATTCCTTCCACACATGGGGAATTCTGTAGAAGAAGTGATGCTATTAATAGAGTTAGGATGAGCTTTTGTAAAGGGCCTTGGCACTGACCTACAGCTGAGGAGCAAATGGACACACTGATGACCTAAAAAGTAATTCTTTTATCCAAGGCTGTCTGCAGCTCCAGACTGAGGAGATACAGATGCCACCACAAAGCAGATGCCAGACTATGAGAGACCCATAAACTTCAACCGAATTGATTCCTCTCTAGTATGCCCAGCACCTTCACAGCCTAACTGCATACAGCATTGGAGCCTGGTGATGACACCCAGTGCCTGCAGGGCAGCAGGATGAGTGCTAGTGATCTTATCTGGGCACCCTCCTCTCTAGTGCTCACAGTGAGGACAGGGAGTGCCAGAAATATTTGAGTCTGACCCATGACTACTACTTGGCATAAAGGTTATTTAGGAGTACAGTGGAAAATAATTAGCTCAGGTCTGCCAAGAGCATTTGCATGATAAGATAAGGCAAGACAGAAACCAGTTATATGAAGTATTTACAAAACAAATGTTGGAGTGGAACATCACCTAAGTATAGAGGAGACTGCAAAAGTGGTGGAGCAACAGTAGGTATATGAAAAAGGTTAATTGATCCATTGAGGGGTGGGCTGCATTCTTTTTGGTTTAATTTCTTTTTTTTGTGTGCCAAACTCCACCAGCAAGTGCTGTCTACAGGCAAAGGTGTAACACCATTTTTCAGGATAAGCTGGGACTTCATCCCAGGCTTGTGAAACACATCCCATGGATCTTGACATGTGAGTTTACAAAACAGCCAAGATTAAGTTGGGTGCACAAGACAGTTAGGACTGTCAGTGGACATATATACAAGTGGCATTCCACAAAGCCAAGATTTGGCAAGTAAGTCAGGGAAAAATATAGAAACTTTGTGACCAAAGGACCTAGTGTGGCAGTACTTGCAACTAACTGAAAAATGTGGAATGGAACATTTTTTAGCCAAAATGAAGTGAACAGGAACTCTATCAAGCAGATAATTGCACATACCAGGAAAGATGGGAAGTCAGCATGCAGACAGAAAAAGTACATCAAAGAATCTGCTGCACTTTTTTGGAAAGGTGGCTTGTTCCTAGACTTGATACAGGGAAGATGGAAATATAGGGAAATCTGAAATATGTTATTAAAAAAAATTGTCAGTCTTTCACAGATATCTCACAGTCAGATAGCACCTGTATCAGCAGCTTATTATCAGTTTTCCAGAAGAAACATCATGTTGCTGAGAAAAGACTAGGTAAACACAATTTTCTAATTTTCATTAGCACACACTAGCACGTTTAGCTATATTACTTTTCTGATACTTCAAATGCATACAAATGTTAAAACTGAAACATTAAGCTGAAAGTACATCAGTACCAGTGCAATTCAATCACTTAAAAGGTACAATATATCTTTTTGGCATTGTACTGAAGTATTTAAATCACATCATATCACACTATTTTTCCTTTGAGACTCCAGTTTCTTTGAAAGCACAGGCTTTCAAAGGTTGCTGCTCAGTTAACGAAGAGCTATCTAATATTTGTTTATCTTCCTTGTTCAATAGCATGCTGGTTTAAAGTGCTTCATTTTGATATGACATCCTTAAGAAGTCATGGAGTACCTGGGGGAATTACTAACAGACAGAAAAGACATACTTTTCTTACCTGCTGTTCTCTAGATTTGATTTACCAGTAATTAACAAAAGAATCTGAAGATACTTCTCAGTGTTTCTGGGCCTTGCCTCACAACTTAAATTAGAATCCCTCTACACATAATAAAAAATTCAAAATGAGCACATCACCTAAATAGATAAGAGAGACAAAATGTGTGGGAGAAGGTATTTGGTTATCCATGTTTTGTAAACAGGGCAACAGAGGCATAGAGTGTTTGGATGTATAAATGTACTTAAACTTCTTATACAAAAAGTCTATTGACAGAGCCCACACATCTTGAGTCCTACTCAAGGGATGTACATTTTGCTGATAATGGGAATTCTCAAAATGTCTCCATATCACTAAGCAAGACTTTCTCAGAAACCACACTGTCCTCAGAATGAAGGACAAGGTCTCAACAGTAATACTATTTCTGAGAATGCAGCATCATTTTACTTTGTGCAATCCCTTTGCGTAAGCTGCTGAATCATGGATCTTATCTTGTAATTCAACTTCCATGATAGACCAAAGGCGATACTGACAGAAATTAAATCAGCACTTCAAAGGATTGAAGGTGAGGTCTTGTACATACATGTAGTGCTTCATAGCTGTCAACAGGAATAGAAATTAATTTGACCTTCTTTGCTGTCCTATAATATTTTTTCTATTCTCTGCAACCCAATATTACAGACTATGTGAGCTGAACACTTCTCTCCACTGGACTGGAAAATTGGCAATGGTGACATTCATGGTTTTGAAACATCAAAGAGAGTGGAATACACAGAGATGGTGAGACTTTTATCTGTAGGATATTATGGCTTCAGCAAACTTCATCATGATCTCCCAAAAAGGAAAGAAAATGCAGACCAAGAGATCGACGTATGATAAAGGGATATGTAAAACTGTAGTCATTAGTGATGTGTCAAATTCATGAGACACATCTAGGAATGGCAGGAGAAAATTCTCCAGAGGAAACCCTCTGTGAATGTAGACCACCAGGTAAGGGCTGGCCAAATATCACACATTTTCAGAGCATTTTGCATGTGAGCTGTAACATATTATGTACTACTGTCTCCAAAAGATTTCTGTTAGATATCTTTCTCTTGGGGGCAAGAGTCAGAAACATCCATAACAATGTGGCTGATGTTATGATGCTATAATGCTTGGATGCTAGGAGATGTACACAAGATACCTCACTCGACTTCTGAGATGTGGCAGGGCTCTTTAGAGCAAAGAATTTAGAGGGACTGATGTGTAAGAATTTCAGCTCTATATTCTATGCATTTGTCATGGACATGGGATATAAACATCTGCATATTAAAACTGGTGTTAAGATATTTTTACATCTCTGATATAGACAACTTGTCAGATAAGTAATGTAAAGAAAAAAAGCAAACAACCCAATAAGCCACTGAAACTGGAAATAAAGATTCTGTGGCAGAAATTGCCTTTGACTGTGATTTCTTAGCTAGTGTGATTTACAGTATCTAGCACAATCAGGGGCTAAACCAGTAATTTAAGAACAGTGCAATGTCAACAAGAAAATCTGATACTTACAAAAATCTGCCTGATGAGCATTTTTCAACTTTATGATTCTCACAGTGAGCAAGGAGTAAGGTGTCATTTCTTCCTGCTAAAAAAAAATAAAACAAAACAAAAATAAAGGAGATGTATTTTAAAGTTTTGAATAAGTGATTGTAATGACAACTAAACACTGAAAAGAACCCAGATTCTACTAAAGCTCTCTCTTCAAGTTGGCATCACAGCAAAAATGCAATAGGCGGCAAAATGCCCTTTCTCCACAAATTTCATTGACCCCTAAAGACTAGAGTTATCTAAGCATACAAACAGAAGACATGGAAGAAGAGGGTGAGTAGGAAAGTGGAGACAGGTTAAATAAGCTGAGAAATGTTCAGTTAGCAAGCTGTATCAAATCATACACATGACCACCAGCAACCAATATGAAGACAAAATTCAGTGAATTCACAAACCAGAGATGCTCAAATTTGGTTGGCTGACACAGCAGCCTGTGTTGTGCTGTAGATAGAATCAAGGCCTATACAAAAGTTTCTGCTTTTAATGCAATGATTGGGTAACTGGAGAGAGGAAAAAAAGATTGGCCTTCTTCCTTTTCTTGCTCGTTTTTAAAAGAAACATTTTCATGATAGGGAGGTGTCTAAGGATAGGTGTTAGCACCTTGGGGAATGTCTCAGGACAGTACACAGGTTTGGACAAACATTTCCAGCTTGCTTTGTGGGAACACAAATTTTCCTTACCAAATGTGCTTATCTGATTCACAGATGTGGAGTAGTATAATGGAGTACATAGATTGGACTACAATCCTTAATTTCAAAGAATGCTGTCTCAAATTCCTTGTTGAAGGTGCCAGGCCTGACCACTTTAGTCTGCAAAAGTTGTGACAATCAAGTGTGCTTTTTGGATTTTACATCTTCAGAGAACATGCTTATCATGTCCATTAGTAGGAGCTGGAGCAAGCAGAGTATTGGCAGAAAGGGGTAGAAAATAGGCAAAGCTTAATACGGCTGCAGTACAGATGGCTATATTGATACCCTGGGTGCAGCAACAGGTGTGGGAAATCTATCAAAATAGCTCAAGTTTATAGAAAGGGAAGAGTGTTGCACTGTGGTTGTACACAAGAGACTGAATGAAAAGGGCAAATCAGCAGCAGGGATGGCTACCTGTATCACTATTTAGGAACAGAAGCAGATGAAAATGAAGAATTTCAGGAATTTCAGATTGTATTGAGTACTAAGTTCCCAAGTTGATGTATGATTATAGTAGGAACAGGTCTTGTTTAATAAAAGGGGTAACACAGAATTACTGCAGTGAATGTCAGAGGGTGAAGTTCTACACAAGAAAGAAAATGCAAACCCTGTCATATCCTGAGGTAGGACTACTTCTGCTGCATGAAGAGCATTAATCTGCATACAAATATGCTATAAGCAGATTCTGAATTGGATATCTCCAATAAGAGGGGAAAATATAAATAGCATATCTATAAATAATATAACATGTATGTGAAAAAGTCATCTTGAGATAGGTTATGAAGTACTAAGAAGCTTTTTTAAGGACTTCTGAGCAAAGCATTAATCAAAACAAAATGTTATGGCATTAAAATGAGGCAGATTTAGGAACAGAGAAGTGTTAGTTTGCAGTTCTAATAGCGAGGGTCTTTGGAAGTCATAAGATGATCAAACTTATTATGATGATACTTTTGGATTTGCAAAAAAATATTCAGCCAAACAATACTGAAGGCACAGTACCTATTGGCATCAGGCAATAGGTGGCCACTTCAGTGGAGGCCTGATGGCAGCCACTGATATTCACAAAGAGCTCAAGGAGAAGCTGAGGTAATGGCAGAAGACAAATAGCTCAGTAATTCTTAGTAAGGTCACCTCACAAAACACCAACAACACGAAAAGGTGACCAAAGAAAGAAGCTGTTGTGAAAGCTGATGACCAAAATTCTGAAAACGTTATCTGAAGTAAATAGAGTGCTGGTGGAAGATGATGAAATAATTGGGAGATGTTATCTATTTTCTGAGAAACTTCAAATAAAATAACTGGGAGAAACTCCTGAGTGAAATAAGACAAAGCACATACAGATATGCTGCTACTGTGACAAATGCCAAAGACTGGTAAAAAGGTCAAAGTATAAGAAATCAATGAGACAAGACAGTACACCAGCTGAAGTGTGTAAAGCATTAGACTACAAGGAATTCATCATGACAAAATTTGCTTAACCTCCCAAACAGTTTCTATCCCTTTGAGAAGGAAAGACATGAAGGTCATAAAAGGAATTTGCAAAAAATGAAGTAATTCTCAGGCTATGAAGTAATCCAGTGAAGTGGCAAGATTGAATTTTTTATAAAATGCTGGATAATTGAAAGGCATTTTAAAAAAAAGTTAGCCAGTGCCTAAAATAACCAGAAAGCTTTGCACATGTGCTCAAGCTTATAGCCAGGAATTGTAATGTCAGAATGTTTTCAATGAGTTGACCAGTTAAAAATGCTAATACTTTTTGCTGTGAGCTACAGAAGCAACACACTCAAAACCAGAGGGCTTAGTGCCAAATAAATGCATTCTCTTTATCAGGATACAAGGTGTAAAATATCTTGTCTTCTGGGTAGGTGTATTCCAAAACTGAAAACTTGGTATGGGATTTTTTCACAATATTTTTTCAAGTAATACTGTTAGACAATTCCTCTTGCATCCACAAGGAACAACTCCATGTGTACTTACCTCAAACTGTTTTGTTCTTAAAAGAACAAACACTCATTGGGTTTGTCCCTTTGTTTCTATAACTTCCTCAAAAATAGTACTCCAGTTAGAGAAATACATAAAAACTTTGGCAGACGTATATTAGGAGAAATAATGGAAAGAGTTAAAGGAATTGCATTTAGTATTGCTGATCTCTTAGCCTTCTTTAATGGCACCAGTCCTTCAGCCAGCATTTTGGAAGACGTGTTTTTAAAGATTTGTGTATGAACTACTATGACTAACTAAAGAGTTGTGTATGAACTACTATGACTTTGTAAGTAGAATGACAGAAACAGAAATAAAAATGGGTCTTCTGAGAAGACACACTTTTGCCAAGCACCGTTTGTGTGCTTATACCTGAGGGTCATTGCAGCAGACTAAAGCAGAGGCTGTGGGACGAATGCACCACAAAAACCTCGTAGTTTGCATGCAAATGAAAACAAACTGACAAAAGAGTATGGGACGGCTATATTAAGAAGGGAAAAAAACCAAACACAGCCAAACAAAAAACCCAAACAAAACATGAGAACATATCCAGTGTTTCTATGAAGAACAGTAAAGTACGACACAGATTAGACAGTGTCAAAGACTATGCAAGGCTTCAAACACCTCATTTTTGTAGAATCATGGTGAGAAAGTGGATGGGTATATTTGGTGTCACAGGAAGATGGCTTGGTGCAAAAAGCAGGATTTTGTTTAAATTTTAAGAGCTTGACAAGGGAACAATAGGGCAGAGAACCCAATCAGCCCAAATATACAGATTAGAAATTTGATTGAGTGAGAAGCAAGAATTATTTCTCACGTCCAGGAGGAAAGCTCTAAGCAGGGGCTGTGTAAGCGAAAACCAAGTGTGAGCTGTGCATGTAAACTGTGTGCTAGGAGGAAATCTCACTGTAGTGCTCTAGAGAGTCCTGTGAGAGCATGGTACTGGCTATGCCAGCCAGAGCAGACTCAACATTCAGTCATGGAACAAAGACCATTAAGAAGAGAGGAAAGAGCTAGTGATGGGAACCTGAAAGATACATTCAGTGTGTTTTGTGGCAGAGAACATGGAGTCAGGCAAGTCATAGTTGATTTTCCCTCAGCCTGAGCCTTGTTCTCTGGGTCTATTCACTGGGTCAACATGGTTTATTAGCAAAATCCCTTTTGCTATTAGTCTTCCCCCAAGAACATGATTACTTTAAATTTGAAGGAATAATGAAAATACTATTTTATCTCCATATCCTCATGATTTTTACTAGTTAGAAAAGGTTTTTCATAGCACACAGAACCAGTCTGTATCCTGAAATGTCAAACTCCACCTCTCAGTATGACACTCAGATGGCCATATTATAGAAATCAAAGTCCTTTGGAAACAAAAAAACAAACAACCAACTCTGTTCTAGAAAACATTTTCATCCCCTCCTTAGGTCATAAAATGAAGAACAATGTTCGTTAATCATGATGATAATAATTTGAAGCGCCAATGCCTTTGAAAAGAGCTAACTATTAAGCAAACTATTAACTATAAAGGAAACCTCTGAGATGTCCTCCTCAGAGAAGTTAATGAAAAATTACTTTTTGTAATATTTTCCTGATGGCCAAATGCCAGACATGACAAATACTGCAGATAATTCAAAGAGCAAATAACATCTTCATGTAACTGAAGCTCAAGTTCCTGGTGCCATCAATGAAAGTCATATAACTAATATTTTTTTCTCTCTAGTCATGGCAATAATACATTGAACAATGCTAATAAACTAAAAAGCAAATGTGCTGCCTCTGCTGATTATCATTTGTGTTATATTAAAAATCCATACCAAGCCATGAGCAACTCCTGATGTCTAGAATAAAGGAAGCATTACCAAAAATTTGAGAATCCACAGTACACAGATGAGTAAATCCTCTTGTGGGTCTTGCTAACAAAGATAAATCTGTGTAACCTCTGAACTTCTCCCTGCAATTCCAGAGTAATGGGCAGACTGAGCATCCTCTCTTGAAGGCTCATTGTTATCCTTGTAAAAGGTAACCTTACATGACACAGTTCAATCAAGATGCTTTTTTTTTTTTTTTAAGAAGGAAGGGTGACAGGGCCCTAAGTAATGTCACAGCTTTTTCTAGTTTTGCTGCAAACTGTTAAGGACTTAAGGACTATGTCTAACTTAATGTTTGTCAGCTACAGAAATCAAAAACTGATTAAAATTCTCCTGGTTTCTGATTTTATGTACAGCAGAATACTTTGGTGAGACTCTCTGCCTTATGTGACTAGTACTAACCTTGAGCTGAGATTATGCTTCCTGGTTTCTTGCTATTTGCATTACTGTGTATCAGTTTTCAGTGCATAGACAGGTGATAAGCCAACAGCTACTTGTTTAAATTGATAATTTCCCAAGGAAAATACCCTTTTTAAAAAAATTTTTGGGAAGAAGTAATTATTCTGTATAAGACAATGAACTAACAAATAATATCCAGTGATAAACTTTCTAGATTTCTGTAACTATGGGTTCATTTACTTACAACTATTTATGAACTTCCTTTAGTATGTTTCATCTTTCCTGTACTCATATGTAAGATGCTTTAAGGCAAACTGTCAGTTCAGGAGTCCCTGAAAAAGCTAAAGGGATGTTGTCTTGATTCTCTTATCCATTTTAAAATAAGAAAGAGGTTTTACAAGATAGGTACATTGTCCTGAAAATTTAGTAGTGGGGCACATTTGGCTTTGGTAGGAGACATAGCTAAATTCCATGCACAGCCCCAGGCACATTTTTCTAAATAAAATCCAGTAATTATTAAGTTTATCACACAGCTATGCAAAGTCCTCTCAAACTGAAGCAAGTACTTGGGCAAATGTTTGAAAATTCACATTAAGGGAAGCTTTATACCCTCTTTACTTCTTCTGGGGCTTAAGGTCTGCTACAAGCATGTTATCCTTTCTAATAGCTCTCTACTAATGATTATCCTCCTGTTGAAGATGGCAAGCTATGACTTGCAAAAATCCAGGCAAATACTGAAAGCTACCCAGGAAACGCAATGCCAGTAAGAGGCAGAATTTGGCCAGCTCAGGCAAGTCTGTGCCTTTAATGTCATTTTTCTGCCAAGCTTTATTACATAGGAGAGAAGACATATTCAAAGTTAGGAGGCAAACAAGAGTGTCTGAGAGTGTCTTCATCGTTAAACACCAGTAGATAGCAAAGAGAACTTTCAGAAGTTCCCTTAGTAGGGAGAAATTATGGCATAAATAATACATTAAAGCTGTGGAAAGGGTTCCATAGCCCCTACATATAGGAGTTTATGGGGACAAAATTCTTTTTTTATGTTACTTTATGTGCATTTAAAAACATATGCTTTTGAATGGATTATAACAATCTCTGTGTAAATGTAAGAATATTAGTGGTAAAGAAGGGTTGGATGCTTTTAGCCATGGATATTCTAAAGCAACAACTTCAGTATGAATGCAATAAAATCATTACAAAACCGCTAAGGAGATTGGGTCATTGTTTTCCCCAACAGCTGCTTTTCCTGCTTAAGTACACTCCCTTGCTGAACTTTAGCACAGACACACACAGAGAGCAAACTGAGAAGACCTAAATGCTATGCCAGTTTTTGTTATGCTACTTTGCCATTTACATCGAGTTTCACACCCCACTTGTAGTTTGTCACCCTTTTGTACACTAATTTCCATCTTTAGGAGCTGCCAGAATGCTGTTAACAAGAGATCAGTTTAATCAATCAGTTTGATAAGGTTATGGCATACATAATCAAAACAATGTTTGTAGTTTTTTGTAGATTTGGAAGTCTGGTTGCACAAAAAAAAAAAAAGAGTTGAAATACAGTTCACCTATGAGCTATAGACACTTAAATCACACATCATTTAAGATGTCATCAAAAGTAAGTTTTCTTTATGTTTAGAGTACCCAGGTTTTATTTTGAGGTAGCTTGACACAATGCCAGCTGCAAGTTAATCAGGAGCAGAGACAAAAATCATCACTGATATAGCTGCTACATGTTTGCTGCAATTAATCTCCGTCACAGGCCCTGTAAAGGTTGCTAGAGTTGTTCTTTTGTTGTGATGAGGTGTACAGTGATCCAAGTGGGCATTTTTTGTGGAAACTGGCATTAATGTCCAGAACCCAAAGGATCAACAACACCCATGCTCTGACTCTACAGTTCTGGCAACATTCTGTACTTGTTCTGAGCTAACTCTCCATTAAATCAATAGAGTTTAAAATAATGCCAAAGTCAGTCCCATTTTAACAGAAAATTGAGGACATTTTCATTAAGGAATTTTTCTAAGGAATAAACCCATGAAAATACCGCACTTTGTGTAAATAGATAAAGGAATAGAATAAAAAAATAATGGAATGGAGATGTTTTACCTAAAGAAAATTTTCTTTCATTAAGTGTTCTTATTTCTAAATAAGCATGTGAATATTTAATAGCCAATTTTGGGGAAAAAATATCCTACTCTTCTCAAAAAAATATTGGTGTAGTCCCACATATTTCTAGTTTGTTGAAGTCGGTACCTTAGCATCATCACTTGAGGCAACGTAGTGTATTATCCCTTTTCTTTCTTCATTTTCCAGGAGGCTTGATTTTCTGCTTGAATGCTGCTGAGGGAAAAAGAACAGGGAATGAAAAGGAGAGATGAAAATATCAATTTTTCCACTCATTTCAGTTCCTCAATGTGTAACTGCAAAGTGGAATGGGCAATTTGTACCTCCTCATAGTGGTGAATAAAATGATTGTGCCAGGAAAGTGGCAGCAGTTGCTGTGCTATATGGAAACATAATGACTCCAGTCCTGGTAGCTGCAAATATCCAAGAAAGGACAATCTCGTTTTCCTGGAGATTTATGTCCAACAGGTAACAGTACACTTGAACTGTTGTAGTTCAGGGACAAATCTGAATCAAAAACTCAGAGGGTCCTTCCAGGCTGGTTCTGTTTTCCACTTACCTGAGGTAAGGCAGAGGTTGATGCCATCGAGATCGCTGCTACATTAAAAGCAGCTGCTGTGAATGGCACCTCAGTAGTAGGCTGCACGGTTGTCGGTGTCTCCTACAACAAATTTTCAGTCTTGAAGAGTGTCAGAAGTTGCTGAACAGGTGTTTTATTACATTGAGTCAGAGCTCCACCCCTCCATGATTTCTGAAACAGGAAAATTTCCCACCCACATTATTTGTTCAAAGAGCAGGTCTGCTGTAGGATATGAACGTTCATATCTGCAGGTCTTGTGACTGAGCAGAGTGAACTGAGAGACCAGATGGTTCCTACCCGGGGGCTCGTGGAAATGCAGTAACAGTAATACCCTGATTGATAATATGATAGAGATCATCCAAGAGAAACAGCCTTACAGTGATGTTCTAGAAGTGAGGATAATAATAGTTTAATAAACACATCTACCTGTTTTCTCCACACAAAGACCCTGAATTCCATGCACGATTGACTCCATAATAAAATATAAATTTAAGAAAACAACAGTGGGGATGATCATTAGAAAGAACACATTTATGTATGAAGATAATAAGAATTCTTCTGAAGGAACACTTTCCCTGAAAAATGCTGTTGCATCATGGTTTCTGTGTGCACAACTTGTTTTTATTGTAGTATTCTACTTCAAAAGAAATGAAAGAAGACTTGATAAGCCACATTTTTCTGCTCCCTAAAACACAATGTATCATTTGTATCATTAGAAGTGTGTTACTTATTTCTGGGCTTCACACTTAATACAGTGTGCATCTTAACAAATTTAGATTTAAACATTTCACCTTGAAAAATCATGAAGCTTTTCAACAAACAATAATGCCATTTTCTAATTCAAGAAACATCCAGATTTCTGAGCAATTTTATTCAAATCACCAGCCAGCTGGGCACTATTAGCAGATTATTGGAATTTAATTGACTGATTGTGTACATTTACTTCTCTTTTAATCTCATGAGGATCTGCATATGCTCAGCACAACTCTAGGAAGCTCAGTGATTAAATTTTCTAATTCATTATGCAAACGTTATTAGGCATACATATGTTTGTATTGAAAGTCCTCCCAAAAGATTAAAAGCAGTGCTGACGAAAGAACTTGAGATTAATAGGATGACAGAGCATGATGCTTCCTTTTACAGTCAGGTATAAGTATGAAATCACAGCCACTCTGACTGTGGCAATGAGTTTTGTACAAGGATCTTGTCTGACAGAAACTAGAAACTAGAAACCAATCACTTCTAGCAGTCTCATTATATACTTTTCTTATATGAACACAGGAATCAATATGAAAAAGTGTTGTTACAAGAAGAACGAGACAATCTGATGATCTTATATACAGTATTCCATCCTTCTAAAAGTTTGATTTCTTAGGTTTAATTTTATATACTCGTTATATTTTTTTCATCGTTGTTTAATGAAATAAGCACATTTATTTTGCCACAAAGGGCAAGTGAAAAATTTGCTTTGAGTTTCCTTTCTCATCTTCATCATATTGAAACTTCTTGATGGAACAGGAACTGCTTAATTGAAGCCAGAATTAGATAATCTACAGCAATATTTTAAGGAGTGTCACACACCTCTCCCATGCTCTGGCTGATGCTTTGCTTAATATGAGCACTTGTACTTCCATAAAAAAAGTTTTAGAATCTGACTTTTTTTCCTGTAAAAAGGGTGACTAGAAACCATTTAGAGAAAATTAACTGTACACATAAAAACACACACATTTTCTGTTTCTTCTGCTACAGCCTATCTGTATCCTTGGTGGAAGTTGTAGAAGAGGTACAGAACCACAACAAAGGAATGAGATTATTAGCTACAATTTCTTTGTAATTGTGCTCCACAAAGGCTATGAGCTCCAGGTCTTGCTTCTGTGATGTATGGAAGCTAATGGGTGTGAGGTTTTTGCATGAGATCCTGTTTCTATTTACATCATTATCGTGTACCTTTGGTTTTAAGACAAAATGAAATGAGGTGGGGGAAGAAGCCTCCAGCATCCCTTAGGAAGCTGACTAAGAGTTGCTTGTTGCCTAACAACTACCTTTTCTTTCTTGACTCAACCCTTCCTCATATAAAATACCTGTTCTTTAGGCTCAAGTCAGAGGCAGCCAAAAGTACCTTTGACTCAAAGCTGACACTTTGGTATTGGATTTCCTAAATTAGTTCAAGGTTCAAATTTGCCTTTTGCTATGAAGCACTATTCCTTTTGAGTCAAGCATATCCTTGTCACAAGGCATGCACTTAGGATACACTTGACTGTTAAGTCATCGAAAAGTTAGACTTAGTCAGTAGAAGCTGATTGCTTCTGTTTCCTCTGTACTGAATGGAGTAAAAGGAAAGCATGGCAACTACAAGCAGTGACTAAACTCCTCTATACTGGAATCTTCTGGAGAAGCCCAAAGGTCCAGGTCATACTTGACACCTAACTTCTGAATGTCTGAAGGTAGCTGAGGTGAATCCCTCCCTAAATAATCAGTATGTCCCCTTTAATCACTTGTTTCCAGAGTTACTGATGCTGAGGAACCTGACATTGAGGAACTTGGTTTTGTTGTTAGCACATGATTCACCCTGTTGCAATGTGAAGCTGCAAAACACCCCTGGGCAAAAACTCTATTAGCATATAAATGAAAAATCCTCTCAGGGATTTATTCAAATAACAAAGAAGAGGTTTTGGGATTATCAGGGTGGCAGAGAATGCAAAATTCAATACCGAGAGTATCAGTACAAGTACAAACTTCCGGCCATATTCTGGTTCAGTATCACCTAAGGCCCCTGTGATCATGAGGTGGACAGCCTGACATGGGACTGCTGTTCATAAAGCAGAGAGGCTGTACTGTGGTTGCTCATGTCCAGGTGCAGTAAGGGAGAAATAGTAAGCTGGGTTTTCTGTGAAACACCAGGCTGCAATTTGTGCAAGTTCAGCAGCAGCTTTATAAGAATCTGAGACAAGTTTGGGACTAATGGGGAATGTCACAGAGAAAGACTGACAGGAGACACTGCAACAACTCCCTAAAGGTAATGCACTCCTAACTTGTAGGGCAGAACCTTAGTGGTCAAATAATACACTTAGTCCAGCTCCAGGAGCAGAGAAACTATGCTGGGCCACTCCTAGATATTTACATTTATGGTAATTTTGGAGCCCCTGGTGGTCTAGTGGTAAGGGCGTGGCGCTGTCACCGCGGAGACCCAGGGTCGATTCCCGGTCAGGGCCACTCCCGGGCTGATGGAGCTTGTTAACCCTTAAAAAGGCAATCCATCTACGTCCTGAGGACCTCGCTGCCACCGTCCAAGCTCGCTTGGCCCCGGCAGATGAACCTTAGGATTAAAGGGTGGGCTCAGTTCCGCGCACACTGTGTCTCACCTAAAAAATCCAATGCGCAGGCTGGAAGGTGGAAAGACCTTCCCCGGATCTTCGCTCGCGAAGACTGGCCATTAATTATTAATTTTGGAGTCTGTCTGTCAGCTGGTGAGATGCAAATAACCCAAAAGTGCTCTGCCTTGAACTGATTGTCATTTAAAGCTTTTTTCTGCAATGCCTTTTTTTTTTTTTTCTGGACAAGTCTGATGGTGTCTAAGACTACAATAAACACATTCTAAAATCACAACCAGTTGCTGAGCTAGGCCATTTCTGACATTAATGCTCAAAGACATGGGTTGGATCAGATATAATTATTTAAAGATTTATTGAAGTGACTGCTAAGTACGAACAAAAGATCAGATAGATTTTTTGTTTTCTTTTGACTTTTCTCAATCATTCTTGATGATCCCTCTCTTCATGGGGAAGCTCTCTGCAGCCTACAGACTCTTCTTTATGTCTCATCCCTGTATCATGGGCTTTTGCACATCATGTATTGCAATATATACATCTTCCTCCCAGATTTTACAGACCACCTACCGGAACACAGGAGAAAGGGACAGCCCAGCTTCACTATAAGCCCTTTTGCTTTTTTCCTGATGAGTATCTTTACTAGAAACAGACATCTTCAACTCCTCAGGGATACAGCAAGATGAAGCTAAAGTGCGTCAGTGCGATGCTTCAGACATTAAAAGTAATATTACAAGGTGGCTCATCTGAATAAAAGCAAAAATGCTCAAGTTTATGTCAGAAAATCAAGAGATCATAACAATCCCCATGACAGCAATGCCAAATATCACTCAAAAGAATCAGGTTTTAATATGGCAATGGCTGTGAAACTTTGCCTGATCCCCATAGTTGTTGCTGGTGACCCATATGCCCTTATTTGAATAGGATAAATACTTATGTAATAATGAGAAAGGTATACATAAATATATTTATCTATAATTTAAATCTAGGTTAATAGAATCTTTTAGGTTGGAAGAGAGCTCTAAGATCATTGAGTCCAATCATTAAACCTAACCCTGCCAAGTCCACTGCTAAACGATGAAGACACAAGGACAGAAAAAAATGAAATGGATTGATAAATTTTCAACCATAAAGTAAAATCAGCAGAAAAGGGAGTGTTTCTGTACACTGGGAGTATTATATTGCTTTTCAGAGGGCTCTGTATGCTCCTACCCATGACAAATACGAAGTATAGATATTTGTTGTTACATTTAAACTAACTTTACCCAAACTCAGAGAAAATGTAAATTCAGAAAATATTTCAAAAAGAGTTGAAGAAGTACTTAATGTCCTGGACAAATACTGACAGGAGCTCAGATTTGAAAGGTTATTTGGTCTGCTTATTCTTTCACAGAACACAATGTCTCTTCTGATCTGACTTGTAGAAGACCTGTGCATATGCACAAGTACAATGTTTTTTTATCATGGAACTTAAATATTTGTAAGGCATGCCCTGCATGGATTCTAGTTCTTACCACCATCACCATAGTCTCCCATCAAACACTAAAAGACAGGAACTGCTACAGCAACTTATCCTAAAATAACTGGCTTCTGAACACTTACAGCTGTAGTAAGTTAATGGTATCTTAGTATCTTAATAAAATCAGCGTATGCTGATGAGGTACATCTTTGAGCTTGCTATTCTTTTCTAACATATGTCACATAATATGCTATCATTAACTTGAGATTTCCAGTGTTAATTGCAGTTATTTCCAACGGATAAAGTACACTGTAAGAATCTAGTTCATACATAAATCTGTTGGTCACCAGAGTGCGTTTCCTGACTGGAGAGAAAAATGCAATTTCCCAAGAGGACTGTGATTTGAGAGTCCCAGACAAGAGCAAGTGTACCCCAATGCAGGTGACAGATTTGCCACTGATTCTGGCAGTTACTCAAAGCCTTCCTCATTGGCAAGAAGGATCCCTTTTACTTCCTCAGTGCAAAAGGTGACTGTGGCACCTTTCTGAGTGCATTGCCTTTTCAGCCAAGAGAGGCATAGCTGGAGTGTTTCCACAGACATCGGGAGACTGATTTTATCAGCAAAGCAATGGCTCGGGATTTGTTGTAATTCCTAACTTTTCTGTTACAAAAGATGATAGCACAGTGCACTATGAGACCAGAGCCCACCTCTGATGCAGTACTGCATGAGAATTAAGTCCTTCTCTCTTAATTAACCAAGAGGGAGAGAAACAGGTGAGAGATTCTGCCCTAAAAACACAGCTCCCTGCTCCTCCACAAGCTGGGGCAGGTGGCTGCCTCCAGTATGAGAACCCTGGTGAGAAAATATGAGTTCTATGAAAAGTATATCCTTAGATAAGGCATACCCAGATGAAGAAATACTGCCCGCCACTGTGGGCTTTTCCCATCCCACTTACAGGTTGAAGAGGAAGAGGAAGCACAAGATTAGGTGATGTACTCACTCCAGCTCATCTTGCAGTGCTGAATTTCCTGGTGCGTCTTCCCTGTATGAGAAAGGCCTGGCTATTGCAGAAGTTCTTGAATCCAATATCTCTCCACATGTGCTGAAGCTGTGTTTTCATTGCCATGTTGACTTCAAGCCTCGTGATTCATTGTGCAATCTGAAACTGTGCGCATGGCAGCCGATCTCGCCCTATATACAGTACATTGTCATTGGAAATATGAAATGATAGCCTTTCCAGGCCACCTGGTATGTCATATAAGCAGTGCTTAACAAACCCAGGCTCTGTTGGGAGTCACAAAGCCATCCTTCAAAGCTGCATTTTGTGCTATCTGAGCTATCTCACGTGCCTCATACTAACTGCTAAGGGGACATGGTCTCAGTGATGCTACATACATGACTCCATATGGATACAAAAAAACAATGCCATTTCTCAGGGAGTTCAAAAGGCTTCACAGTTGTCTATGGAGCCAAGTATAGGAGAATTTAGGGCTGGTAAGCCAAAGAGTCTCACTGTCATACCACAAGCTCCCACTGAATAAAATACAAACCTGTGAAGGAATCTAGTGTGGCCACTTACTCACAAAAGAGCTGATCACGAAGATTAAACTATGTGAGCAGCTCCACATGAAAAGACTTTAAAGAAACAGTTGCAAAACGTCTTAAGGAAGTGTTCCACTGCGTAAGGAAAGAAACATTCTCCAGGAGATCGAGATAGACAACTATGTAAGTACATCCTATTACATGCTAAATTAAATCACCATTGCAACATGATACTGTGCTAAAAGTCGCAGACATCAAAGACAAACGTGACTCTTAGGTCAGGTCAAGAAGACACAGATTAAAGAAAGACAAATTTGTAGTGGCAAACATTGCTGAATATCCATTATAATAAATGTAAGGGAGGCACATGTTACTAAAGCAGCTATTGCATGCAACACTCACATGGTTTTGATATTTTGCCCCTATGTGATGCAATGACTGAAACCTACTCAGTTAGATCACATTACACAGATACAACATGAAAAGAAAATGAATTATTCCCTGTATTTCCACAAGTTCAAGACAACTATAAGCTCAGGCTGGCTCTCGGTAAATAAACTTTTGACTGACAAGGAGAAATCTCTATTGCTCTGGAGGTCAACATTGCAGCTTCATGTTAAAAAACAATAGGAAAGGTCAGGGTGAGCTAAAAGATGTCTCTGAAGATGTAACAATTTGTTCCTGCTGCAAGTGAGGAAATCTCAGTGGTATGATATGAGCTTTCCCAATTTCGCTACTTTAGCTGAAAAACCCAGACTTTTCCGGAGTTAATAAGAAGGTAGCAGCTGGATGTGAAATGCATGGTACACGGGAAAATAGGAAATACAAAGCTTGCAACATAAAACCAAAACTTAAAGAATACAGAAAAAAACATAATTTCCAAGAGTGATATTAGGAAGCATATCTATACATATGTATATGTGCAAATATAAAGGAAATGTAAATGAGTTGAAAGCAAAATGCTATCAAAGGTCTGGACTTAATTACTTCATATAGAAAGAAAAATAATTACTATTTATGCTGCTAAGGTAGGAATGCTAATAAACCATTTTTATTCCATGTTCCAAAAGAAAACACTTTACATGTTTCATTCACCAATATGAACTGCTTTACTGCATAGTCATACAGCACATATTAAGACTGAACAGAGATCCTTCTTACCAGTTAGTGCCTAAAACATAGTCTAAGACTTTTGACTGTCTATGGTTCAGCTATTTTAAGTCCTGGGTTACTGCAAAACTGCAGAAAATCAAAAGAAAGTGAATATTTTGCCAATTTTCAAAAGTAGTAAGAGGGATATGATAATGTGCCAGTAGTTTGTTTACCTTGGCTGCCACTGTCATAATGGGCACAATATGTGACTAATTAAAAACCAGTTATCATATATTACCACTCCTGGTTCTCTTACTATTTCTCAAAATGTGAGCTGGCAGTCACACCCACCAAATGTTCCATCATTCCTGAAGTAATTAATAGCAATACCTATTTTAAATCAAGAGTTGGTTTCAAGTTGCACACATTCTTTTCATCTATGTTTCATACATTTTGTACAGCATTTGTTAATATGCATGTTTATATTACATATAACTTTCAGCATACATAGCAATTATCCACTGAAAACTGCACTCCATCACACAAGGGAGTGTTTTCCAAAAAAAAGACTGTTGATATGTAATTAGTTGGCCTTAGGACAGTCATTAACTAGTACAATTTAATGTCTGGACAGCAGGTGGTTCCACCCAGACAAATTCCATATGTGTATGTGTTATGTACATGTGTATGAGTATAAAAATACCAAAGGAGATTTGAAGTAAAAATTATGTCTGAAACCCTTTGCGTGAAGGCAGAAATGAGGGACATACCTCACTTGCACATGAACTGAATGCCTAGCCATATGGTTGAGTGAAGAGCTTAAGAAACATGGAAAATAAAAGAACAGGGAAAAAGGACAGGAAAGCTGTTGGAAGTTGTTATTAATAGATATAATTGTGCCCTTCTTTTTATTTTCCTTTTTTTTTTTAAAATCTATTTCTATTAAGCTTTGGGAAAGTCTTATATTTGGATTATGCACAGAAATTCTTCTTCACTTATCTTAGTGTATGTTTTAGAGGTGATGGTAGTGTGTTGCCAAAACTGATGTGTGCTGTCCTATGAATGCATTTTCATCTTCCAAAGCAGGGTACTGGATCTGCCTCTAAGTGACTAGAGTGCAATAAAGCTGCAAAGGATGTCAAAGGAATTACAGGAAGTTCTACCAGTAAGGTGCATGGGACAGCAAAATGGTGATGCAAGGTAACTGCATGGAAAGAAATCTTTCTGGAGTTAGCATTAGCCAGGGGTTCCCTGAAAAGTGATGAGCAATTTTGGTAAGCCCTGAAGCATCTCTGGAAGCCAGTCAGTAGGAAAGAGTGTTTTTCAAGAAGAAGGAGGAGATTCTGTTCTATCCTGCAACAGTAGGTTTTTTACTAATAGTCTACTGTGCAAAGATAGTAAGATTTTGTTATGCAAAGATTGAAAAGAAAGTATATATTACTAAGGTTAGGAATTTTTTTTCTAACTGATTTCATAATTAGTTCTCAGTGAGAAACATGACTGAAAAAGGTTTTCTTCTGAGGAATTTTTAAGACTTTACCAGTCTCAAACTCTACTTTTGTAAGTGTTTTGGAAATAAACAAGGTATTCTGACTGCCAGATTTGCAGTAGAACATAGATTGATGGAGTAATAGTGAGGAGAAGGCAATCACAGAGAATGACCTGACCTGCTTGATAAACTGGCCTGATTAACCATGGTAAAATCTAATGCACTGAAGTGCAAAGTTATGACTAAGGAAATGACAAATGTATGTTACAATTTACTCCCCCTTACAAAAGGGAAGAGTGTCGTGTGGAAAACACTAATTCACCAGCTTATGGAAGACAAACAACTTGTCAGAAGTCTCTAAAGGCAAATGAGGACAACTGTATTCTGTATATAGAAACTGGGAACTCATTTCTATGTGAGAACATAAGAATAACAAAGCAATGTTAATCTCAGTGTATAGCACTAGTGGAAAGGGTACTGAAGTCTACATTTGATAAAGGGACAGTGAAGAACTGAAGGGAGTGCAAAAACAGAGATACAACTGGATATAGCACATAAAAGGATTTTTGTAATCAGAACATGAAGAGTTGAATCTACTGGTTTGACAAAAAGAAAACTGATATAAGGTTGGTATATTTTATAAAATTAATCCTAATGAAGAAACAGTCATTATAAGATAGCTTTTAAATTACTAGGAAAATGTGTAATGTAACATATGCTAATGTCTGGGCTCTGGCTAAACTAAATGAGGGTGGAAACAAGGTGCATACTTACTGCTGACACTACAACATACCTCCATAAAATGTAGTGACTTCACCATTCCTGATATTTGTAGAAGAAGAGGGATCCATTTGCATCAAGACAGACTTTGGTCAGCCACAGGTGATCAGGATTAACATTTAAGTAACTGCATGGCAGATAACATGTCTGACATCTAGCAAGTCTAACAAGATGATTTGATGGTACCTCTGGGTTTTATAAGTCATGGAAAGAAATAAGATACATGTATAATCTAGTGCAAATACAAAACTGCATTTGCTATTTTACCTTGTTCTTCCATGGCATAGTAGGAGCTAACCAGAGCTAAACAATTCATGAGTTCTGTGTTATAAAATGGACCTATTGAAGAAGTGCAAGTTTGTAGGACCATTTAGCAAGCAAGACTGGGAAAGCCCAGAAAACTGTCCCTCAACATTTTGCTGAAGGTTTATCATGTACTTGCAAACAAGGAGTGCAAAGGCAAAGGATGCAAAAACCTAAATATCTCTCTACGCTTAGCTTTGGCATGCAACAGCTTTGAAGGCCTTCTTCACATCTCCTAAGACCTTTCAGCCTTATTTGTTTCACATGTGAAAGGTGTAAAAAGCCTCCTTCAAGCTTGCTGAATGTTGAGATAAGCCAGACTGAGCAATACCATGCCTCAGAAAATGTCTAAAATGAGACAGTTTTAAAATGACCAGCGTGGTTTCAAAAAGCCTATCCATTTGGGCGGGGCAGAGGGGGGGTGGGGTTGGAGACTGGGTGGAGGTCGGGATCCTAGAAGAAAAGGCAAACATAGTACCACAGGGGAGATACACAGCTCTTCACTGTCATGTGGAGGGCTGAAGCTGGAAGCATGAGCGATACTCTGCAAGAAAATTACATCTGACATGCTTGTAGTTGTAAGAAGCATCCTTTGAAATCTGGCACACTTACTGTGCAAAGAAAGTGAACTGGCCGTGAGAAGATCAATCCAGACTGACCACCAGAAGACCAGTTCTCAGACTTTAATTGTGGAGGAATAAGTGTTGAGCAAAGAAGAGGTGAGAGCCAAAACCTGTTTGTAATCCACAAAAAATATCTTTTGAGAATTTACCCTGGACAAACCACACTGTTATAACTACAACTTGTCAGCAGGACAGAAATAAAAGTGTGACTATGTCCAGAGCGCTCCCTTTCAGGAACAAGGCAAGCATTTCACAGCCACCCCTCCCAACCACTGACACTTTTTCTTTGCTGTATCCTAAAACAGAGAGCTGCACAGAGCACTATTGTACTTGGCTGGCATGTCATTGCAGAAACACTGTGTCCCACTCCCTCTGCCAGACTCTGATGATGCTATTTAAAGCTTCAGAGTGACACAATTCAGCCAAGCACACTGTGGATATCTTCATCTATTTGTTGGGAAAGTAGAGGTAAAATTCTCCACATTAGCCTTACCCTCTCTTTTCTCTTCTTCTCTAGGCTAAACAATCGAACTGACCTCAACCACTTCTCATATGGCTTTCCCTCAAGACCCTTCACCATCTTTGCAGCCTTCCTTTGGACACCTTCTAATGGCTCCATATCTTTCTTACATTGTAGTATCCAAAACTGCTTACAGTGCTTGGTGTGAAGCCACCCCAGTGCAGAGCAGAGCAGAGCAGGGCAGGGCAGGAAAATCACCTCCCTCAACCAGCTGGTGATGCTTTGTCTGATGCCCCCCAGGACACGCTTGGCCCTAATGGCTAACAGGGCACTGCTGACTCATATTCAGCTTGCTGTTGACCAGAATCCCCAGGTCTCTTTCCACAGTGCTGCTCTCCATGTGGCATGTGCCTTTCTTTTCTCTAACCACTAGCATGCAACGTGCCATGCTGCTTGTCTCACCACCACCTTGCAAATGCAAAACACAAGCCAAGTTCATAAAGTATGAGTTTAATGTGGTCTGCCCTGAACACGTTAAACTTAAACATTTAAAGCTCTTTTTCAAGGCAACTAGCACCATGTTTATTATCGTCTTAGCACCTTCTTCTTTGTGGCTGCTTATCCTCTGTGCCATACAATGACACATACTCCACTATTGTCGCTGAATTGCAATGAATTGCTGCAGTGAAATTCTTTGGAGAAAAACAGTTTCTCTTCAGTGTCTTCTTTGTTCATCTGAGATTACCACTTAATAAGGTTGAGCAGGAATCCTTTGCAGCCTGCTGGCTAATAAGAGAGCTTCAGTCTCTCTGCAAGTTAGGGGACGTAAAAGCATCCCCCCTTGTCTGACATTACTTCTTCATCTGTCTTTTCCGTGCCACTGCTGTGTGCAAGGCCTGCATAATGAGGTCTTCGTTATTGAGGATGTTGTATTCACTCAGCTGAACCAGGCGGTCAAACGCCTTCTCGGTGTATTGAATTGAGTATGTTGAATATGGGGAACAGCAGCCATAGAGGTCAACTTGACCATCTTCCATCTCTGACTCTGAGCGCTTCTGACCTAGGAGGAAGAAGCAAGAATCACTGCTGAGAGAAGGCAAGTACTTTGCTCATAAACAAGTAAATTCTTAACAGAGGAGGGAAAGAAGATTTCTTCCACAGAGAGAGTTCACAATCTAAATTACTCATTTGTGTTTAATTTAAAAAAAAAACCCAAAAACCAGACCAAATAATTCTTATTAAAATTGACAGCTCAGTCCCTGGCTCAGGTGAAAATCATCTCCTTCACATGAGGGGAGAGAAAATGGTGATTATTACTCTTACATGAGTAATAATAATAACCTGAGGCTTACATGGGTACATCAAAGTTACTTGCAAGCTAAATATCTTAGGGGTTGAAACAGCACAGCCCTGGCATTAAGTCTGGCATGGTAAAAAAAGTAACTTTTAGCAACAGAGAGGTTTGATGTAGTGAACAGAGCCAACAGTGAAGTTCAGGAGTTGGAGTAATAAATATATTCCTTTTAATAGACTGTCCATGTTTCTTAACATGTTTGATTATTTACCTGGTGCTTTGTATTTTTGGAAGGTATCATTAATTAGTGGGAAAAATAACAGTACTGGTGCTCCTGGAGTCTCAGCACCATCAAAGAGGTAACACTCCTTCAGCTTTTTCCTGTCTTCTTCACTCACGTCCACCCTGGGAAAAAGGATTCCCTGCTCAGAGCAGTACTTGCAGGTCTGGTCCAAAGCCTGAATGAAGGAACAGAGCAGTATTAAGGCTTAAAATAGGATTCGAGGGCTCAGGATTTCTTGGAGTCCAGCAACAAAGTGGACACTTTCCAAACTTGCTGTGTGAAAGCTCTGAAACCCCTATCAGTAAGCACCATGTAACTGGAGAGAAGGCTTTTGATTTTTCTGAGTCTTAGCACAATATGGTTGTATCATACAAGAAAAAAAAAAAAAGACAGTATGTACAGCCTTTAAATGATATATCACACTGCAGCATTAGGCTAAAAATGCTAGTGGTTAAGACTTTTAGTAGGAGCAATATAGAAAGCACCTAAGTGTTAAAAAACTATAGGTATACACATGTTGAAGAAGAAATAGAGACTGCTTCAATTACTCTCACCTGTATCTGGGATCCTGCACTATAATTTAAATGCAGGATGACGTCCACCTTTCTCTCTGGTTTTAAAAGTGGCATTACGCTTGTATTGATGAAAAATCCAGTATCTACCAGAGACAGGAATTCATCTGATTGCGTCAGCTGGTTGGGAAATGTGTCTAACACAGTATCTAAAAGGAAAGATTTTTCTTGCTGTAAGTGCAATAGTGCAAAACTGGTTAGCCCATTTTCCACCCTTACACCATGGCCACAGAGCCATAACTGGTTATTATCTTTGTGAGAGGGAGATTTGCCAGATCCCTTTTCTTCTGCCCTCTCAGCTCCAGTCACATGCAGTTCTGGACAGCAGCAATGTTCATGAAGGGGGTTGATTATGCTTGTCCACCAAGTGTGTCTTCAAACAGAGGAAAGGAGAGCCACCAGCAGGACTTGGTGCCCCAGCCTGAGGAGGTGTGCCACCAGCAAACCATTGGAATGCAGCTCAACACTACACCATATTACATCCTGAAACATCATCAATCAACAGATTGATCTAACAGTGATTCTGCCCAAACCTGCCCTCTAACCTTGGAGAAGGGGTTTAATATCAAATTTGGGGGTTTTTTTATTCACTTTGTTTATTCTCTCCCTAGGCACACAGGTCTGCTTTTACCTTTCCATCTGCTGAAGCGCGGGTTCTCCAGGTAGTCATTGTGCATCTGGAAACCCCTTAGGAAGTTGTGGTCCTGGGAAATGCAGAGGCGGTCAGTGAGAGCACCACGAAGAGCATTGCTGAGGGGGCCGGGAGGGGTGAACAGACGAGTCTGCAGCTCATGCGGCTTCAGTGGTAGGAGGGGTTCCTCCTCTGCACAGGAAAAAGCTGTTAAATTCTACCTGTCTAGAGCAAAGTCATCCCTCAAGAAAGTCAGGGTAAGTAATAAAGCCTAGTGCTTTCTCTATTTAAAAGGCCTAGGATGAAAAGGATAAAAAGCACAAATGACCAAATGAAACAGAAAATAAAAAGCTACTCTTACCACTTAAATAATTTCCTTTCACAATCCAGACTGGGATAAAAAAAAACAAGGTCTGGTGTCAGGCAGCAACGAAAATCTGCTCCAGACATACATTTGTGGAACAGAATGAATTCAGGCCTTGGAAAAGGACAACTGTTGTCCTTCTTTGTATTACCATAGATAGCTCCTACTTGAAGCAGTCAAAATCATTTTGCTTTATTAATAATTTACAGATCAATCTTATTATCTCTGAACATTTTAATAATCTACCAGCATAAGTGTTCAGCCCTCATAGGTCACAGGACTGGAGATTTTTTAATTTTTCAGCTGTGCTTTGCAGTACAAGACATCTAACATCAAGTCTATCTAACAATAAATATGACAATAAAGTAAGGAAGAAATATGATCGCTTACCTATATTGTCAATTTGGTCCCGTGTCCACCTGTGCCAGAAATCTTCTGATGAATGGGACAAATTCCAGATATACAACACATTGAATGAAAATAAACTACTCCACATGCCTGTAAAAGGAAAGAGTTTTCTAATTCAAACATTCACATATCATGACTGTTAATATATGATGAATGAATAATGAATCTCAAAACTGTTATCATGAGATGAAATTTGTGAAGTTTATGCTTTTCTGTAGTTTATTTTAAAAGGATGATGTGATATTTTTATTTGGCTGCTGATTTTTAAACCTTTTTTTTTGATATCCAGATTTTGTCTTATGGTACTTAGGGCTGGAGGTCTTTGTGAAATAATATGATTTAAGGTTTTTAGGAAAAAAACCCAAGTATTATGAAACTTGTATAAAAAAATGGATGAAAATTTGCAATCTGAGAGATTAGATGGGGAATTATATTGATAAGGGCTAATGATCTTGCAGCCTCTGCACTTTTAGGATTCTGTTTTTGAGAATAAGCCTGTTAACACACTGAGGGATCAGGTTTTGACCATGTATTTTTGAGCTTGAGAAGCAATTTCTTGGTTATCCCTTAGGGCACAAGTTCTTGTTGTTTTTGTTCAGTGAGTGCAAATGCATGCACATCCAGAGGCTAAAATAGTACAGTACATACTCCCTCCTGCTAAGTGGAGTGGCCAGTCAAAGAGAAATTTGCATCTCAAATCGTTCACAAACTGACAGCTTCTCTCTTTGTCTGGAAAACAGATATCCACACTCCACTTCAGTGGAATTCTGAAACAGCAGAAATGTTTTGAGTACGGCTGTGCTGTTTTTCCCCCAGTCTTTCCCAGGTAGTGTGGAAATCAGAGCCAGTGACTTGTGGCCAAAAGACTCTCTGGAGCAGAGGGGACCTGCTATGCTCAAACACACCCCAATGCAGTGGAGAATCAACATGAAGGCTAGGTAAAATGTCTATAGGGAGCACAGGAAATACTGACTACCTTATTGTTAGACTCAAAATGATACTTTATTATTATTCAAAGCTAACTTTAAAAATGTAAATAACTATTTGACTGTCACTTTGAATTTTCTTTTGTACTGTAAACTGATTCTATTACAGTAAACATTAATTCAGCAATGAGATATTTATCCTATCTGGTAA
This sequence comes from Myiozetetes cayanensis, assembly GCF_022539395.1. Taxonomy (NCBI): domain Eukaryota; kingdom Metazoa; phylum Chordata; class Aves; order Passeriformes; family Tyrannidae; genus Myiozetetes; species Myiozetetes cayanensis. The sequence goes on along the minus strand of NW_026087853.1, from coordinate 35,937,131 downwards.
AACTGTCCTGTTATTCATACACCAATACTTTATTAGTGTTTAGTTTATATAGCTCACAAATAATAAAAAAAAAAACCACAACAACAAAAAAAACCACACCAAAAAACCCCAAAAACTAAACAAACCACCAAAAAACAACAAAACAAACAATAAAATCATTTGATGTTTTTAATATCTTATCTTCCAAGAAGCAGATCCTGGATTCGGGGACCTTCTTCATCAATCGTCCCATGAAGAATTCGCTTCCAAAATCCTCAGTGCGAACAAAAACTCCATATTTTTGCAATCCCACCTCATATGGGGTGAACTCCACCCATTCTGTAAAAAAGAACACAAAGAAGGGAACAGTGTTCTACAGTCCACAGTACTACAGCCCTCAAAATAATTTTTGCAGTTAAGTCTAATATTTCAGATCTATAGCAATGAGTTGTAAGCATGGTACAAAGGAAAACTCCTGAACATGAAAAGGCTTTGGAATGTTTTTGAGACTGTTGCATAGACCTGATCACAGAGAGATTACATGAATACACATCAGCCAAGCTTCTGGTCTTTAAACGAGGGAGGAGGGTTTAGGCTATCTAAAAAGACAGTCCCAGGATTTACCACCTTAAATATAAAGACAAATGACTCTCAGAAGTCTCTTAATTACCTTTGAAATCCAGAGTGCTATAGTTGTTCTTGACATTGACTGCAGTATAGATAGGAAGTGGGTTCTGACCACGATCAATGGCCCGTTGCTGATCAGAGAGTCTATGGTTGTCTTTCTGTGATTCCAGAAATATGGTTAAACTGAGACAAAAATTAGCATGGGAACATTTTCTTTTCATCTAAGCTTGCAGGGCAGAAAAATTTCTGTCTCTAATGCATAATGTGCACTGGGCTTTATATTCTGAAATGTTCCATATTTTTCAAAATTCCTTGAGTGTTCTGTTACTGAAATACCTGCAGACATCCAGTCTGATGACAGATTATTTGATCATCCATTAAGATGAAAATGGAAGGAAATAATGAAGAGCACAAAGCAATACTTTTGGTATAAGACACCTTAATGCATTATGCTGCAGATTTAGGTAAGGCCTCTCATATCTTTCAAGAGTCTGCAGGTCTGTTTTTTAACACCTCTCATGGGCGTCATAAAGTCTGCAATTTTGTTATTTCTAAATAACTAATTTGCGAAATATGCAAAAATTTAAATTATAATATTTTTTTCAGAATTTTAGTCTTGGCGTTTTCTCAGAAAAACACATCCAAAATTTCAGAAACAAGAATGTTGATCTCCACCATGGGTGAGTATCTAAAAGGCTGGCACCAAGTGTTTTGGAAATGGCCATGCATTTGTATACACACAGTCTTGTAACAAACTACTTCTGTCAGGGCAAACAGAAAAATGTCTTCTCCAGAAACAAACTTTCCGATAATTGTAAGCCCCTGTAAATGCTTCTTTATGACATACTGTACCCCATCATGCAACAAAGACTCCAGGACAAGACCCCAGAGGTCTATAAAAGATGTTCTGCGGCCCTCTCTTTTCCGTTGGCACAGCTGCTTTTTGTAATACTTCAAATACTCCAAGGAAAGGGAATTTATTTTGCATTTTGTCATATGTTTTCGAGCCTCACTGATTTGCTTGTCGAGATCCTTTTGTGACCAGTCAGCATCTCTGTACAAATTTGACATGGTCCTAGGAAGAGGAAATATATCTTAAAGAGGGATAAAAGCACACCAAGGTTTGAAATAGGCAGTAGGTACAATTTATGTTTCTATTTCAAGTTCTTGATTTGAAATTAGCTTTCCTGACTTCAGTTCCCTAAGAAACTGTTATGTTATCTTTGAAGTCACAGTCATTACCCCAGTCAAAACAGCTTGAGCAATTTTCCATAAACTGTTCTTAGAAGAACACTTGTTTTTATGTTTTTGCAAAGTATGTGACTTTCCCCCACAAAAAGACTTTAATCTGTCAATTTTGGAAGAAGATCAAAAAAGTAGGACTGCTGAGAAAAATATTATAGGTAGACTCCTGTACGTCAGCCCCAGCCTACTTCAGTATATCGGAGTCATCAGGAAGACTCCAGCCAAGAGCTGCCCAGTCCTTCTTACCATGTAGTACCAGACAAACCAGTCAGGTACATGGCACAGTCCAAGACACCGAGTTTCTTGAGTCCCCGCAGGCTGCCATACAGTGCTGTCAAGGACCTCATCCCTCCTCCTGTAGTCATGATGGCCACCACTGGGGTCTGTTCAACACACGGACAGAAAGGGCTGTCACAGTGAGCTGCAGCTGCCTGGGGCTCTCAGCAGAGACCTCATGATAGATAAAGCCTGACACCACATGTGCCCAGACAGATTTCCTTCTAAATGATTTCTACTGAAATATAAGCTATCACTAATTTTATAAAGGAGAACAGGAATAAAAGCAATGACAATTTTTACTGAGACATCTGACACTTGTCTCCAATGTGTTCAACATAGATGTTTGTTAAAAACCAAACAAAAATGCAATAATTCTTACCAAAAGAGACAGTGAGGAAAAAAACGCAAAAACAAAACAGTTGAAAAGGTAGGAATTAAAAAGAAATCTCACAGGTTGAAGAGAGGAGAAGGATTATCAGTAAGGATAACAATCATAAGATAATGATTTGGAAGAAGCCATTTCTATATAAGGAATATCTAGCCAGGCTTGCAATGAAGGGGTAGCAGGAGAAGGGTTAAAATCAGGTAAGCAACTGCAAGGGACACCAACAGCAGGATGATTTCAGAGGTATGGCATTATTGAAGGTGTACATAAGTTTTAAGATTACCAGGAAAAAATTTAACTGGGAAGAAAAAGAGGTCATATTATGCCATTATGCCCTCACTGCTAAGCACTTGTGAGAGGTTTTGAACATTTGCCTGACAAACCTCATGGTCCAGCAGATCCTGTTGCAGCTGCAGGACCTTCTTCAGAGCAGGAGCAACATAATTCCGCCTTTTGCATAGGAAGTCTTGTTCCTGCATGCAGAGATCAAACCCTAAACGCACATCAAGGTGGTCTGGGCTGGAGCAGAGATCAGAAAAAAAGGTATATTCCATTCTATTATTGGTAGACAAGCTCAGAATTTTCAGTACAATAAAATAAACCAGAGCCATGAAGCACCACATTTGCAAGTGAACCCTTTTCTAAACTCCAAAGAAGGTACACAATGCTTCATGAAAGAATCATAGAAAAAGGGACCAGTAAATTTCTAAGCAGCTATCAAAAGAAAACCTAAGGAAAAACATTCCTGCGGCTAATTTCTGAGACATCTACTGTATTATCTCATATTTTATCCTGCACTGAGAGCTGCTAGGAAAAATTTTTGATATTTGTGTTGAATTCCGCAGAAAAGTTTATCTACTTCATGATCAACAGTGCTAGGTGATCAGCCTTGCTCTTGCATGGTGTTATAAAAATGGTAAAAGACTGTGCTGAGCATAACACTGGGTAGCATAATTGTCTTGTAATATTATTTTTTACATTTTATGCATCTTTTTCATTATTCATGTCTCAGTATGGGTTATCTACATGTGTTACACTACATTACATATTGTTGCTTTCAGCTCATGTGAATGTCACATCACTTGATCACATAACCTACTGTCCTACTGTGAGTGCCTCCTCCTCAATAGTAAAGGGTGAGATGAGTTTAGCAAAGTAAAAGTTAATCTCCGAGAGCAGCCGAGTCTCTTACCAATCTTCTGCCTTCGCATATAAATCAAATCTTTTATCCTGGAAAGCAAGAATGTGAACAATGTGAGCGTGACAACCTGCTTTAGCACTTCACCTCTGCAGCCTCAGGAGGAATTTTAGCTTGTGCCATTCTAGCAATGTATAATTGAATAATCCAGCAGTGTATGTGAATTGACTGTAGTGTTTTACTAAAAGGAAAGCTGTTGGGTAATTCCTAATGTTTTCTAGTAAATGTAACATCTGAGGATAACTGCTCTTTACAGAGTAATGATAATGTACACCTTACCCACTTTTACTAACAGTGCATCTCTTAGGCAGATAGCCAGGCTGCAGCCACAATACCATTCTACAGCAGCATTTGCTTCTCCCTTTCTGTGGGTTGTAACCCACAATAGCTGTGGTCCCTTCATTCTACTTGGATTTTTTTAACCATGAGTCTAAAAGTGCTTTGCAAAGCATGGTCAGAATAAGCAGGAGTCTGAAGCTACCTCAGTCAGTTATGGTGCCACATAGGTTTGCGAGAAGGGGAAAAATAGAGCCTTAAAATTCAGCATCAAGGTGTAACAAGATGCTGCATATTCCCACATCCATTCCAATAGAACAAGGCACAACCTGAATTAATTGCCGAAAGATCTGCCACTGTTAGGTTGTGTCATTTTTATCTGCAGGCTGTCATAGTCAGAATCAGCCTCCTGGCTGCAGACTTTCACATTCAGGTTTCTCAGCCTCTCCCACAAAAACCAGGCACTCACCTCCACTAAGATCATGTTTTCTCCACTTGGAATGGAATGAAGTTCCATGTTTGGAGAGCCTGTACCATAAACACGTGAGTGCTGACAAAACACAAATACATCGAAATTTATATTGTAAGAAATATTACTATCCTTCCACAATGCCAATTAATGTTACTATATATGGTGCTTGATATTTTACATTCCAACATTATGTTTTATACAGCTCAGTTGTAACATACTAAGGAGGGAGGTCGTTTCTTCCCTGGTAGCGTAACATCCAGCGTTGGCTGCTTGTATCTGGCATAGTGGAATTTGGCAGGAGAGGAGGAGCTGAAGACCAGATTGGATCCCAGCATAATGTCTTGGGTGCCCTCGTAAGAGCCTTGCACTCTAAAGGAGAATTCTTTCTCTAAGGAAGCAAAATAAAAGCAGACACAGTGTAATTTTATCATCAACATTGGTAACAAAGATTCATACAGAGACTATCACAAGGTTGTTCTCATATTTTGGATTTGTTGTGTTGTTTTTTTTTTTTCATTCTTACATTAATCCAACTGTCTTCATAATATTAACACATCAGCTAAAAATAGCTGATGGAGAAATAACCTTACTTGATAAAGACTTTTTCTCCTTTTTCTTCTTCTTCTTCTTCTTCTCAACCACCTGAACTTCTAAGCAGCAGATTTTGCGAGCCTGTAAGAGGTATGAACAATAAAATACCTTATGACAGAGAATTTTCCAGTCTGACATTCTGTTTCCTAATCTAAATGGGATACAACCAGGGCAAGGTAGGGGTGCAGGGTGGATGAACAGGGCTTACAGAAAGGAGAAGATAAAAGCAAAGTGAAAAGCAGTAGTTTGAGGATCCCAACAGAGATGCATAGAACTGATTTAGACAAAAATAATGAGGAAGGAAAGCTAATAAATGAGCAAATGTCATGGTTGGAAAGTCCTTGTGTAAGAACCACAGTTATTAAGGCAGGAAATGATGTGTGCATGAGACAGGACGTCACTTCAGCAATACAGGAATTTCAGGAAGAATTATTCTAAGGAAGAATTCACTGCTGCACTGATGTCTCAGATCTAAACCACTTCCATGCCTTGCCCTTTCAACAGCAAAGGGATGTTTGCATGGGGGATCTCCCTGCTGTTCCAGCCTCAGCCTCTCCAGCAGTGCCTTCTACAAGGATGTGTTGTGATGAAGTGGGAAATGGCAGTGTTTCGGTGCTGGGTTTGCTCAGCCAAAGGGTATGTTGTACTATGACTGTGAGTCAAGTGAAACAAGTGTGGCAACAGGACAAGAAAGATTATGAAATACAACACTCACCACTAGAACTCCATTCGTAATGATGGTTTCAGGAGGACCTGAACTAAGAAACAAAAAGAAGAATAGATTTATAATAACTCATTAAAATTACAGTATAGTTCATGAGCCACACCCTTCTCCTGATCTTCCTCCTGCTTATTTTTAGCTGCATATTGGATTTGAAAGAAAAGTCCCAGGAGACTCACGGTACAAATTTTCTCACTCTGTCAAGGCACAATTGTCATCCTACTGGCTCATCCAGTCCTGGAGTTAAGCAAAAAAAAATCCCAAAGGTACTGCGAGGCCAAACCATATAGGGATCTTATGCCAAGCCCCAAGCTGAGGCCATGGATGGTTTCATGTAATCCATTTTTATAAGAAATTACAGTTTGTGGGAGGATGGGACAGTAAAGGCTCTAAATCAGAAATCCAGTACATTATTCCATGTTGTGCTTTGAAGGGAGATGAACCCTCATGCTGATCTCAAGCACAAATGCATAACAAACCAGCAATATTCTGGTCTTAAATAATACTCACTATACTAGACAAAGAAAAGGGTTAGGGTGTTTTTCCTGTCTCCCTGAAGTTCATGGGAGGTCATCCTGGCATGCACCAATTTGTTACGCAGCTCATAGCACAGATTCCTTGGGAAACCATGCTCATCAACAGCATCATCAAGGAATGATGCACTCCAGACAATTAGGCTATATTATTTCATGCCTCTAAATTGTTGTTTCTTTTTGCTACAGGTTATGTTGCATTTCAAGTTTACTCACATGTTATCCAAGGCAAATCCCACCTCTAACTCCTCTTGTCTCTGGAAAATAAAGAAAAGAAAATGTTTTTGGCATTAGTTTAATGGAAATCCTCATTATGAGGATCTCATTCTCACAGTATAGGCACGCATGCATTATTTGTGACTGACAGAGCATTTAAAATAGGAGCACCTACCACCTCACATCTGTGTGTCTTGAACCTCAATTCTTTATTGATAGGAAGCTTGTGTATGGCTGTGACTTTTAACAAAGAAAGTGTTTGGCTTGCCTGCTTCTGTGGGGCACAAGGGACAGACCTAGGTGGAGATGCTGTCTCTGAGAGTAAAAGGGGGACGGCTGAAGGGGCCAATTAGAGCCTTCTGGTGTAAGGAAAAGAAACGGTGAAATGCAAAGCAGCTGTGGAAGAGGAAAATCACTTTGCTCGGCAACATGTTGAGGGCTTTGGGTCGGAAGTAAATCTGACACTAAGGCCTGAACTGTGGAGTGGTGGAAAAGAGTATAATCCCTAGGGGGAAGAAAGCACAGGCAAGAGGAAAATGAAAGTAGAGGCAAAGGGATGATGAACAGTGAAGTGAGATCATGCTGTGGGTTACTTAGTTGCTCAAATTACCCACTGAATTAAAGACAACAAAAAGTTAATAATACAGAAGAAAAAAAATTTACAAAGGCTTGAAGAGTATGAGCTCTAACTGCTGTAGCTGGGTGAACACCTTAACAAAAGGCTTAGATATGGCACCTGTAACCACTCAAATAGTGATTAGCTGGGTTACAACTAGCCAGAGTTTTAACTTCACCAAGGGTTAGTAGAAGTCCACCCACTACTCCTCTGGTATTTTGCAAAGAAAGAAATTTTCAAATAAGGTATTTAAAGACAATGAACTATAGAGTGGAGTTTGGGTGCATATGGATAAGGTAATTCCTCAGCTGAATGATGCATGACATGCTCAAGAGACTGGGAGGGAACTGGAAAAGGAGAGTGATAGACAGAACATACTGGGAGGTGCAATGTACAACTTTCAGTCTCCCTAGACATTCAAGATAGGATTATTTCTTGCTGCCAAGCTGAGAGGCATGGATTAGAAACCTTATTTAAACACCCATGCCACAGTCCATAATCAGGAACTAGTCTGGTTTGATACTTACTTCTGATAAGAGAGTTATTACTTCCTAATTACTAGGTTAAGTAATACGGTATGAGAGAAGCATTGAGTCCTGGCACGGACACCCTCCTCAGTCCTCAATGGGAGCAAGCTTAGCAAAGTGAGAATTTTGCCAAGACACCTGAAATTCATGAGCCTCTGTGGCTGATACCGAACCCTTCACTGTGCCTACAGATCCAGGTGTGAAGAGGTTTTCCCATGTCAGACTGAAAAGCAACTTCCTTTACATGGCTGGGCAGCCCATATACAAGAAGAAAAAAAGAGAAATTTTACAAATAACATTTTAGACAGAGAAGCAGACAAACATTCTTGCCAAGCAATTCCATTTCAGATCTCACCTGTGAATCACACTTGAAGTGCATGAAGACTTCCTCTCCAAGGGAAAGTTTGGCTATATCAAAGTACACTGTGAAGAGGTGGTCATCTTGAGTAATGATGTCCTTATCATAGAGTGCCAGCTCCAGCACATTCTGGGAAAGGAGGGGAAGGACTTTAGAAATGTATAAGGTTTCATTAGAAGCAGGAGGCCCTGGGGACAACTGTTTTAAGAGTTAGGAGGCATGGGAGGACATAAAAAGGGACAGGAAGGGAAGGAGGTGGAGAGGAGATCCACTCCACGTTGGCATCAGTCTTTGAGGTGGAATGAGATGAAATCACAGACACCTCAAATGCCATATTCTACCCATGACTGAGAGAAACAATAATCTTTCATGTCATGGAAAATCATCATAAGGATATGTGTTATTCCCTCTCTCTCTTTCTGCATCTCTCCTTGCCTCTTTAGAAAATTGCTTGTGTCCCCTTTGCAAAGGGACAAAACCTGGCAGTTGCTCTCTAGGTCAAAGCAATCAGGGAAGTCCCAGGCCAGTACCTTGACCTGACTCTGGATCCTGAAGTAGAAGGTTTCATTCCAGACTGGATCTTTGCAATTCTTGACGGCTTTAGTCTGAAATTTTTCATTTGAAGCGGTTGGCAGCCACAGCCTCACATAGCAATCAGTCTGGCTTACTGTATGTTAAAAAACATAAACACATCTAAAATGAGGATTTGCTCTAGAAGAAAGAACAAAAACATTAAAAAAAAAAAAAGGCTTCCTGATTTCTGCTTAAGTCAAGATACAATCTTCTCTTGTATTTTAGTTGCAGATCAGCATAAGAGAAGCTACAAAATGTAACAATACCTGATGGGCTTTTATCCTGGAAAGGTGGCACATGGGGAATTGTGGTATTACTTAGCATTGAGGAAGCTTTGAGGACAAACTAAATTTGAAATAAGGCTACTCAATTTTCAGTATTTACTCCATTATCCCAACCATTTTGTCTTCTTTGTTACGTAAACATACTCCAGAGGATAACATAATCTTTCCACATTTCTTGCTTTCAACAGATTGCAGAGCTTTCACTGTTGCCTTTGGGGACACAGAGAAATATCTGCGATAGGCATAGCTGTGACCTTAGAGAGTTACTTCTGTACAGAACAAGGGCTGATGCAAAGAAGAGCAACACACCATGTTCCTTGCTGGAACCAGCACACCAATGAGAGGACTTTCTCTGTCCATGGAAGAAATCTAGACAGCACTTTTTCTTGAAGAAGGACTAGACAGTAGCCTGCAGAGGTGAGTGGGACCCTATAAGCACTACAGATACTTACAGACATCTGCCTGGTGGATATTTCTTGCTCTTATGACTCTTACAGTCAGTAAGTAACACGGAGATGATTCTATCTGCATGAACAAAACCAAACATACAAAAACCAGGGATGAATGCTAAAGGTAGATAGCATTTAGAAGACAGAAGTGATCAAGAGAGAGAAACACCCAACTCATAAACAACTTAGCTGAATTTTCTATGCAGCTATGAAATGGCCAATATGTTCATTCCTGATAATATCCATATCAAGTACTATGTCAAGTACTAGACAGAAAGGCTTCTCTACATCTATAGCATGATATGAGGATTTGTCTTATTAGAGAATTTATTTGCTTCTTATTTAAAATCTAGCTGTATAAAGTGATAAAATTCAGACCTAGCTTGGGAGAAGATTTACTTTTTAAATTTCCAGTGTAAAAAAGATGTCTTAGACTTTTTGCATGTGATAAAATTACCATTGTGGTAATTACCTCCTATCCTATCATTACATGTATTTGGTCTTCTGGGCTATGGGATATGATTTTCTCATGTTCCTGCTGTTTTAAATGTACAGTACTCCCCAGAGTTAAATGCTGACTTCTAATCGCCCAACTGCTTTTAAGGTCAGAGAAAGAGATTGCTGCTTTGCTTTTCCACCATGCTACGCACTGTGCATGTGTTTTTCATTTACAGGGTTATGACTGCCTTCTGAAGCTAAGGTCACTTCTGATTTTTTCTTGTGAGAAGTTTATCTCTAGTTTTGAACCTCACAAACTCTTCACATCTGGCATTTCTTTGCACTGTTTTGTATAAGAAATGCAAACAGTGCTTTACACCTGATAGGAAATTCTTATTTGTTCCCTTTGGCTTCCCTCTTTCATATTAGCCCATATCTCTGACCTCATGACCTGCATGACTTCTTAGCCTCTCATATTGCTGCTCTAATCTCATATTGGAGTCCAAACATGAGTTCATATCTCTTCTTTTACCATAAAATAAACAAATAAACAACTTCCACCCAGTCTTTCATTTCTACTGTCACAGAGAGGGGGGGGAAAGGCACAATGTGCTGGAATATAAATCAGAAGAAAAAATTTGCTCCAAAAGACCTAAAAGGCATTTATCACAACTACAGGGCCATGCACAGGTACTGACTCCACCTATACTCCTCCTGTACTGCAAAATTACTGTAAAAGACCATTGCCTGTCCTGAAGTGGCATTAGCATGACACTGACCTCATTACACCCACTGAGCAGGACTTTTGCTCTAGCTGGCCTGAGCAGAGCAATTTGGTATGTACTGTGTTAATAATGTGCTGGGCTTACCATTCATAAAAAGTGAAGTGTGCCAGTGTTCATAGACTTGGTAGAATACATGTCCATTTGATGCCTCCCAAAATGGTTAACCTGAATGTATTAATGCATGCAACCGGGGCTAATGAATATATGTTGTTGAGAATGGGGGCAGTTAGCAAGTAGACTAATGAAGAAACAGGTAAAATCAGCCTCTAGGCAACTAAAGTATTGCCTTCTAGGAAAAGGCACCAACATTATTCATGCACAGCAGGTCAGTGTTTGTGTAAAACAAGGATGTCAAACCACTGCCAGGAGTCCAAAGAGTAACTGTGGATCAGACCATCCAGGGCACTTGTATTCATGTCTAAAACCTAAGGCACAGAAGTGAGGCAGGTACAAGAGGTGTTCAGTAATTATAGAGCAAATAACTGGTGCTGCCAGTAGCTGGCTTTGGAGAAAGCAATTCTTGGAAGGGCTTAACTCAGTTTCATGGTTTAGGTCCCTTGGAGCTACCTTCATGGTGTGTGGTGAGTTCAAAGTGCCAAGAAGGCAGTGCAGGTTGAACAAAATACTCAGGCTTGTCAATGTGCTCTGTCATGACCAGGGAGCCTTGGCTTAGACATCACAGAGCTATAAATAACAAATGGCCAAAATCCCTTCAGCATTGTGAGTTTTTCCTAAAAAATTTTGGATGTTTGGTGTGTTCTTCTGAACCTATTATGACCCCTGATGTATAGAGATTTGCATTTTAAGGTGTATTTTCTCGTCTTTGGGTTTTCCATTCAACTAATGAACAGAAAGTGTTGGCTGTTCCTTAGACTGTAAGCACAGTTGCTCAGCAAATTAATTCATCACAAAACAGAACAAGGGGAAGTTCCTAGTTATTACTAAATGGCCTCAAACTAGAGAGAAGGACAAAAAACTTTTCTAGCATATCTAGTCCTCTAATTTCCTAGAGGAAAGATGTCATATCTGAAGTCTCCCAGAAAACTACTAGTTTTTTGTGGAAGCCAGAGGAGGGATTCATTCAGGAAATCAGCTGTTTAAAATCCACTTCAAGATTCTGCCATTCTCTTTGTGAGAATAAATGGTGTAATTTCCCAGCTATTACAATCTACACTGGCAGTAATTTTGCCCTTATGCTTTAGCAAGACATATGTAGAGAAAGTCTATTCCAACCCATCCTTTAAAAGATATTAGTATTGTAAAAGAGAGGTTGTTTCCCATGTGCTGAGGACAGGAAACCACATTAGGACTTTAACATGAAGCAAGATTATGTAAGTGGAGTGATCAAAATGATAAGTGGGACTACGTTTCATGGAGGGAACTGGATGGGTTACAGTATCTAATTAGACTGTTTGGCACATGCTGAACCTTATCTGCAGTCTATCACCCTATTACCCAGACTCCACCCAGCTGGAAAGTCCCTTTTATAGTTTCCTTTTGAAATTCTTTGTGGTACCTTTGTAAGAGAAGTCCACTGTTCCCCTTCAGGATTCAGCCACATATTTCCGTCTCGTAGCCGAGAGGTTTGAGACATCAGCTTCTGCAACAAGAAGGGTCAACATTATCTCTGGAAAAACCATCCTGTCTCTTAAAGGCAATCCTCACTGGGAATTGAGAACTTCAGAACTGCAGTGATAGGGAGCCCATGATCAGTGCTGGCTGTAGAGCCTTGGCAGGTACAGGGTTTCCAGCAGTGCCTGGTGCCACTGCCTGTGCTGCACTTGTCCCAGTACGCCTGAGCAGAGGCGTAGCAGCCAGGTAAGGTCCACCCTTTTCATGACACATGGGGAGGAGAAGCAGCTCCTGGCCCTGGCTGTTAAAGGAACAGCAAACCTGCCTCCCATAAACACACTCTGTCATTTATCTTTCACCTTGAAGTACACCTCCATATTTAATACTTATTCTAAGGCTGCATATATCACATATCCAAAATTAAGGAAACCCCTAAATTTTCCAAATGTTCCTTTTGTAAATAAGTTCTTACTCTCCAAGCAGTTTTCACTTCCTTCCTATGGTTTACTATAATTTTTAAATTTTCAATATTGAGATCTTGAAGCACTGACCTTCTTCATCCTGTGTAGAATTATTATAGTCAATGGTAAGTCAAGAAAGTAGTATCATCTTTGCAGTGCATGCAGCATAACCAGTCGAGATCCCAGATGCCTTGCTTTGTTCTGTACCTTTCTTACCTGAGACAAAAGGCCATCTTGTTCCATTGTGGTTGCAGTCACATCCAAGTCCTGTGTTATCTGAGGCAATGCAATTTCACATCTCCCAGCTTCCACGGACACCAGTAGTTCAAATGTCTCATATGCAGGTGAGCAACTATTTTATAAACTGACTCAGAGCCCCACCTCTGGTTTCTTAAAGGCAGTTAAACCCTCCCATTTTCTGAAGATGAATCCTGTGGTCATATAAGTAGGAAAAAATACCTTTGCCTATACAGTGCGTGGAAGTATGGTGTTTGAGTCACTTTGCTCCATACTGGTCAATGGCAGGTTTATAACTAATGGTAAGAGAAGGATGTCCTTTTATCTGAGCACTGAACTTTCAACTAAGCAAGACCTCAAAGCCTACAGAAGTACATATTCTATAATAAGATACAGCAAAGTACATAAACTGAATTTAAGTTATCTGTGACAGTAAGCAGATAGAATAAAACAGCTAATGAAAAAAAAAAAGACACAACACTATTGCTCAGAGTCTAAACTGGTTATTGCAAAAACCAGTTTAAGGCTTTCTGAGCTATATGCCCCTACAGTCCCAGGTCTAGGCATGCAGAACAGATACACTCATATGGTGGTTTATGTCTACTCAACCTAGGTCCAGCAGGGCTGAGTCTATCCTGAAGTCATTGTATTCCTTCCCTCTTCTTTCTTATGGCTTGTTATTATTACTTATGTGCTTTGATGTAGAGTCCTGAAACAATGACTTTCCTCAGCTTAGCTTCAACCCCATGCATATTTCTGCATTGCTTTCCAGCTCAGATTGACTCTGGCTGCAAACTAGCTGCATTTAAGTGCCCATGTCTGACCCAATGAAATCTGCCAGCAAGATGCAAAACTCAGCACTGACCATGTGCTGCCTTCCTCAAAGTCCTAATCACATCTGTGAAACCAGGACACCTGCCCCTATGAGCATCCAGCTGATCCCTATGCCACCAAAACTGGCATGACTCCCAACTCACTAGAAGCAGATTAAAGAAGGCAGCCAAAGACTGTTGCATCTTCAACAGGTCAAAACAGGACAAAATCTCTGGGGGAGGAGATTCCTTTGTTTCTCTTCTCCCGCAGTACATCATCTATGAGCAAAAAGTGCTTATTCTCTGAGTATTCTTGAGCTTATTGGTTAAATGCTACCACCAGCCAGGTCCCCTTTGCATATTCCCCTGCAAAATAATATCAACAGTCATCATGGTCAACTTGGTAGAATAAATTCTTGGCATAGGCTGTGGTATTTTGTAACACCACAAAGGGTTGCATCTACATACGTTTCATTTGTGTGCCAGTTGCAATGATGTAGCTTGATGAAATGTATTTTTCATTAGGTCACAGAAAACCCTTGGTAACATCAGCATCTTTCAGTTATGGTTAAAGATGGTGAGTTATAATGACATTTCCTTGGAGGGCAAAGTTACACACCAGACTGTCCACCAGGACTGGGACTCTGAGCCTGTCACTCCCGCAGTGCCAAGGGTCAAAAAGCTCTCATTTTCATGAACAGTGTTTGCAATCCACATCAGAGACAGCCCTTGCAGGAGGGAGGGACCATGGCTCACTGTGTACCCCTGCAATCTAATACATTCCTTTATCCATAATGCTCACAGCAAATATTTGGTGTGCTCTTTACAGAGATAACAACAGTTTTGTTTTTCAGGAACAAGAAACACATTGTGAACCTGAGCATGTTACTGAAACGTCTGAAAATGTGGAGCAAGGCAGAATTTTCATTTTGCAAACAAGCCTTTATTGTCTGGTACTGTATACACAAAATATTTGCATGTAAATAACATTTCATCTGAACTGGAGGAGGCATGAGTTTAGGGCTAAAAACTGTGTTTATCTTTTCACAATAGGATTTTCAGGTAAAAATGGAGGCAATTCCCAGAGTTATATGCAGAGCACATAGCATACTATTTCTGATTATGACTAGTGAAACTACTATATAACAAAAAAGATACCAGCAGAAGTTCAGTTGTTCAAAACCTAAAGGGTTTCAAATGTTAATATTTATGCTGTGATCTTTAGGCTTGCAACCCTAGGCTACAGTTGCACAAAAACATAAGGTTTGGTTCGACATAATGAAGGACAAAAGTGTTGGCAAAAGTCATTGTGAACCAATTTGTAAAACAATTTGTCATTGCTTCTTGCCAAAACAAAAATCTTCAGAGCGATATTTTGCAACAAGCCAAACATATTATTTGGCTGCAAATGAAACCTGTTATTTTCAGGTTGGGTTCCCTGGGCTGACGAGGTAGGCAGTCTATTAAATAGAAGTTATGTTTCAAAACAAAGATGTTTTGTAAAATACTAACATGAAATGTTTCAACTTACCCAAGCAATTTACCTGGTTTATTTTAGGCCCAGATTATAACATCTGACTTTGTTCAAAATTTTTGCAGTTGTTGCTAGGACACAAAACCTATTAATGAAGTGTGCTTTTAATTTTAGTTGCTCCTGGAATGCAAAAGTTATTATGGATTTATAATTTTTACACTCTCAGCACAGTGCAGAACAGTTCAAAAAAGATACTTTCTGTAAAAGGCAAAAGGAAGAAAGTTTAAAAATGCAAAACTGCAACAAATATTATCAATGGTCTTGTGCTAGATACCATGGAGAATTTGTTCAGATTGTTTTAAGATGGTCTTAGTTGCTGCAGACTACTGATTCATTCCCACACAGTTTGTATAGGCAGAATTGAACAAATAAGCATTTTTGTTGATAGACATATGTCCAAAACTTTGAGTAAGACAACAAATTTTTCATTGTCTATTAGAAGTAAAATATTTTCAAGGACCTTTTCTTTTTAATTTAAGAGGTGTATTTCAATATGAGAAGTAATTCAATTAGGAAAAAAATTAAGGGTGTTTTATTTTGAAAGCTTCGAAATAAAATGTTGAGATTTCGTATACTGTCTCAGTACAAAACAATTAAAACAGACATAAATTCACAGGAAATTTTGGTGTGCCCAAATTACACCCTTTGCTTAAAAAAAAAAAAAAAGTTATGGGAAAAGTCTTATGCCACTTCCTCCTAAGTTGCTCCTTCCCATCATGTATGATTCATTCACAGACCAAGAGAGCCCAGGATGTGGATGCAATTCACGGGGCTCTCTGTGTTCACACACTTGTCCCTCCTTACATTTCCAACCTCTGTGGTTGTTCTTCAGGATGCTTGCAAAACAGAGTTGACCCAGGGATCCAACACCAGCTTCCAGTTGTGTCTCAGGTTCTCTTTGTTTTCCAGGGTTGGTTGTACCTTATGTTACATGAAGAAGAATTGTGGGAGAGGAAGTTTATACTCCCTTCTTATGGCCTGTAGGTGTGTTGGCTGCGTTGTATAACTGCAGCACTCTGGTAGTAAAAAATTATTTTCGTTTATGTCATATGTTAAAATAAGTTAGGCTTAAAACACTCTATTTTTAAAATCTAACAAGTATTTTAGATAAAGGATGTTCTACAGACAACCTTAATTTAGAGAACAAAATATATGCAAAAATTTCCCAGGCAATGTCATTGCCTATAGATGCCACTTCTTGGAATAAAAAAAACCCTCAGCCAACCACTGCACCACCTCGGGTAGTTTCTTTCTGTAGTGCAGAATAGCCAGTGTTGAAAAAGCCACGTCGCTTCTGTGTCCTAGAGCATGAAAAACCCCTCTGAGAAGAAAAGAGCAGTTGGATGGGCAATCAGCACATCTTCTGCCTTCTCCTTTGCATTGCTATCTGCAAGGCCTGCATAATCATGTCAGAGTTGTTCAGGATGTTGTATTCGCTGAGATTCAGCAGCTTGCGGTAATTTTCATCCGTGTACCTGACCGAGAACATGCAGTAGGGGGAAGAGCAGCTGGTCAAATCAAGTTGTCCTCCCTCCATCTCTGAGCAACAGCGCTTGACTCCTGGAGAGAAAGAGTTGTTGTTGCTGTAACATCATATTCATCTCAGTCAGTGTCTGGCTGCCCACAAGAACTCAGAGGGTGACTTTTCTCCAGAAGAAAATTCATAGGGTTTAAATGCACAAACAATGTAAGTCATGTTTCCCCACCCCTAATCTAGAGAATATTGTGGGCCTGAAGTGAGGAGGGCAGAAGGGAGAAGTGAGTAATGGCACTGTAATGGTTATCTACAGCTTACTCCTAAACATCTGTCTCATTAAAGCCATGGATCAGGCAAGAATGTCAGCCTGAAAGGGCACTTCAAAAGCCACTCCTGGTGCACTTCAGGTCTTATTTTAAGCAGCTGGGATTTCTATGAACCTCAACTGAGGAATAAGTTGCTAGCAAGACAGTAGAATTTAAATGAGAAAGGATCAATAGAAACATATGGAAACTTAGAGTTCCTGTGATCCCAAATGTGGTTGGATGGATGCCAGCAGGATCCATCTTTGCCTTTCCATTTCCTGTGTGGCCCGAATTCCACAAAAGCAGAATTTTAGACTTAACCTCCCTGCTGCCAAGAAACAGAACAAATGAATTCTAGTAATCTGTGGTAAAGAAGAGGAATACAAAGCAGATGGCTTGGCAGAAAAAGAGTGACAGGCCCTGCATTAACCCAGCCAGCAAAGATAGCTAGCAGCAAAGAAAAAGGCTCTGTCTGAGTCAAGGAAGCAGGCAGTAGTGTCTTTTTCAATGCTTTGCCACTATTTGTAACTTACCAGGTGCTTTGTACTCTTGGAAAGTATCATTCACAAGGGGAAGAAAAATCACAATTGGACATCCTGGCAAATCTGAATCATGGAAGAGGTAGCACTCCTTCAGATTTTTCTTTTCTTCGTCAGTGAAAGAAATTTTGGGGAATGGGATTTTCTGCTCCGAGTAGTATTTACATGCCTTATCTAGAGGCTGGAAGATCACAGAAATGGTCAGCCATGAAATTCAACTTTGTTGTCTAAAGGCCACAAATTGTCATCTAGTGTTAAGGTTTAGTGACTCAGATCCTTTGCATGAGTTCTTCCTTATCAAGGGTTATTCTACTCATAATTACAGCAGATAGTAACATTTCTAATCACAATATGTAAACAAAATTTCAGAGTTAGAGAATACATCCAGGACAATGCTTTTTTCAAAATATTGAAGCAATTTACAGAAGTTGAGAGTAAAGCACGAGTTTTAGCAAATAAAAGATCCTGTGTTTAATATATTGTATAGAATTAACTGGAAAAGAAAACCACACCAAGAAAATGTTTTAGGCATCTTATTATGTACCTGAAAGCCAGAAGATAAGAAAGTTAATTTAAAATGTGCAATTATGTCTCTGCCTGTGCAGGTATTATGGCACAGTGTTAATTGAGATTTATAGTTTACTGAGAAAGTCTGAAGTTCTAGGCTATACTCTACCTTTTCCCTGAAATGTTTAGTAAAATACCACATCCTAATACACACTGTGTTATTTACTCTGCACCATCTAATAGTGGACACTGTCAAGCAGAAAAATTTTCTCCTAAAATGTTTAAAATTGTAGCAACCTTTCTTCCTAAATTTTATCTGACAATGAATGAGGTTGAAATTAAACTTCATTAATTATATGTCTCATGCAACATACGGCTTATTAGGGGTAGTACAGCTGTTCTCATTCAGAAGAAGTAATTCCATTTGGGCAGGCCAAGATAACTAATAATAAGTTTCCAATTAACCTCAGTTTCTGATATCTAAAGACCCAAACTTCCTTACTGCAAGCCCTTATAGACAGCTAATTAACTTTATCTACATGAAACTGGGGTTTATGCAGGAAGATGTTTGTCACTGAATTTTACTTGTAGCATCTTATTTGTCAGCTCAGAAATTATCTGCTTCTGATATCCACTTAACCCTTTTTATATTCCAATTTAAGTCAAGAAATCACTTCCTCATCTTTATGAATATTCCTGTGCAAGGTCTGGAAACCTGCTCAAATCAGCATAAAACAGAAGAGCCTCTTTCCATCGTTCTGGAAAAGACCATGCTGATGTCCCCTTGAATAATTTGATATGTTCATAAACCAGAAGGAAGGATTCCGGGAAGAAATAAGAACAACATTAATCCCTACAGTGAAAAAACACTGGGAAATGCAGACATCAAAAACTGAACAGATGAAATAACCAGCAGTTCTAGATGTTACAGGCTGGACATTTACAAAAGGAAACACAACACATGGTAACAAGAAGGTCCTCACCGATGTATGTGATCCAGTCGTATAACTTAGATATATGATGACATCCACTTCCCTCTGTGGCCTTAAAAGTGGTGCACTGCTGGTATTGATGAAAAACCCAGCATCTATCATGCCTAGTTGATCAGGATTTTGCACCAGCTGGTTGGGACGTGAGTCTAACACAGTGTCTAAAAGGAAAATATTTCTTGGAATAAGAATTGATCTGCAGGTATTTTGACCAGAAAAAAAAGAAAAGTGTAAAGTGGAACTGACCATCCCAGAGGCCTCGTTGAATTTAATTGCCATACTACTGGACTGTCAAACAGGTGCAAGTAGGACTGCAAAATGCCTAAACTCCTGTTCTAAAAAATCTTCTGGGTTGAGTTTCCAGGGAATATATTCCACTAGTATGTAGTACTCATTAGTGCAAGTAAGCTACATCTAATGAATAACCTAGATCTGCCTTGCTTAGTTTCAATCATTGTTTCATCTGTTATCTATAACTGATTTGGAGAACAAACTATTCTCAATCCTTTATACATTTGGATTTATGCCTCCCCCTCAGTCCCCTCTTCTTTGGACTATAAAACCCCATTCCTTTCTAGCTTTCTCTTGTAGCTGACATTTTCTTGGATATTCCAGTTGCATCTGAAGTTAGAGGCACAGTCTTGCCAAATAAAGCTTTCTCCCATGTTCACTCTTCTCTCTGCCACTTTAAATTTGGTTCTGTCAGCTGCAAGCCTGACCTCTCAGTCTGTACTGCAGAGGGCTCAGCCAAAGCAAATAAACATATATATTTAAAAACAGTGGCAACTCTGAAGTTTTAGTGTCTCATCTCTGTTCAGAAAATAAGCATTCTCTCAGGAGGTTTTTTTCCACTCCCAAGACTGACAGGCTTCTTTCCTAAATTGTCCACCCTGAAACTACTGAAAATTATGCCAGTCCCCATCACCTTTCCATTGACAAAAGTGCTCATTCTCCATGTAGTTGTTATGCAGCTGGTAGCCCTTCAGGAAATTGTGGTGCTGGGCGACAGAGAAACGATCAGTCAACGCTCCCCGTAGGGCACTGGACAAGGGGCCAGGAGGAGTGTACATGCGAGTCCTCAGCTCATGGGGCCTTGTGGGCAACACGGGGTCTTCATCTAGAGGAGAGCAGAAAAGATGGCGAAGTACTTGTTAAATAATGTTCATTTCTGGCTGCCCTGGTCTTCAGGGGCTGTTCTGGGATGATTCACTAAATACACACAAACTATTCTGAAGGAAAGGAGTGGCTGCTGTTAAAAGCTCTGATGATGGTCTTAAGCTTTGGCCTAAAGACAGTTCATCAGAAGCAGTCTTTAGTCCTGGAAAAGACATCCCTCAGGAAATAAGAAATTCAGAGAATGTTCTGTCAGAATGAAAGTTATGTGTCCTCACAGGAAGGTATCATGAAACAAAGGCAATCATGGAGAAAATGGGGGTGATGCATATGCTACTCCTCCGTCAGGTGGGCAACAGCAACCACGGGGTCTATTGCAACAGTGGCTGCTGCTACCTGATATTCACTCCTGGCAGCATGAACATGTACTTAATCAGCAGTGAGAGCAACCCAAGAAAACCTGGGGCATGCATTCATATTCAGAAACTATGTCTAGTTTTTAGGGTGGTGTCATGTAATTCGGCAAGAGGTGTGGTTTCTTGAAACCACAACCTGCTTTGCTAGACCAAGAGGCTGACAATGCAGCAGGAGAGACTTGGTGGTTTGTATGATTGCACAGATGTATTTCTTTACTTTTCAGGATGCCTGCAATTATAGTTACTATCATCTTAAATGATTTAGCAGTAAAGTCATGGTTTCTATATTGCTTCAGAAAATACCCTCTGGGCCTTATTTATCTTTGTGCCAGGATGAATCCTGTACACTAATTACTGTACTGAGTAATAAAACAAAAACCCAGGAAATATTATTTACCAATTGATATTCAGGTTTATTCTCTGCACACGCAGCAAAACCAGCCATGTTCTCTGCCACTGGTTCTTGGTTCTATATGGCTGAGAGAGAGTGGGCAATGCCAAAACACTTTTTGAGAAATGTCTGACCCCTCTAAAACTTCTTTTTAAGGAATCAGTAGAGCTTTAGTAAGTCTTGTAATTACAGGAGCCTTTCTCTCATTACCCTCTTCCTATTAGTCTATACAAGTTGCTATCTCTTAGGAAGATCCTATGATATTAGATTCAACACAGTTGACATGATGATGCCAAAAGTTATCCAGAATACTAAACGTCCATAAATGAAAGGCTTAATAAATTCTCACCAACTTCTTCTATTCTGTCTTGTGTCCACCTCTTCCAGAAGTCCTCTGAACTGTGGGAAAGTCCCCATATTTGTAAGAGGTTCACAGAAAATATACTGCTCCACATACCTGTAAAAGGAATTAGTGAACACAAGGGCACACTCTAACAAGAAAATGCATTTTTCCTTCTATTTTGACCTCTTGGCTTCATTTTTGAACTGGCTTAATACAAATATTTCTGAAGTTTCACACTGTTAAATTCCTCTTAACTTTCTATGGCATTATTCCAGGTCATGCTACTATCAGCTTTGAGCCTAACCTACTGCATGGCTCTGCCACATGGTAAAGGGAGAAAAGAATGTGAGACAAGTAAAGGAGAAAAGACCCGACTCACTCAAGAGACAAAATAAGAGTTTAGATAACACAAACATCGCAAACATATCCTTTCCATTCCTGTCTTCCTTACTCCGGCTTTTTTTTTCTTCGCATACTCTGATCACCTTCCACACACCCTGAATTTTTTTCAAAGTGGGATGAACTGGCTCTTCAGATGTTTGGTTTGTACAAGATCTCACATTGCATCATGTAAAGGCTCACAGATGCAGTGGACTCCAGCTCCACTGTGCACTCTTCTTCACCCAGGATTGGCTCTCTCTGCTTCCCCACTGGGGCACTGGTGGCTTTGTTGACAAGACATCATGCTATCATTTCATCTGCCATTGCAAATTTAAACTATACCAAATTGGTCTTAAGTTGGAGTGCATTCAGAGAGTAATCAGAAGAATAACCAAAGAAGTGGGGAAATATTCCCTACAAGGAAAGAATTAAGGAGCCTCATCTATTCCACTTCAAAGATACAGACATGTCATCTACCAAGACAGTGACAAGAAACTAAACAAAAAGACGTGGGGTTTTTTACTGTATTTTTTTGGACAGACTACCATTCCCATTTCCTAGCAGGCAATATCATAGCAGTGCTTAGTATGTTAGAACAGAAACATCTACCCTGTGGTTAACCACCTTGCATCCCTCCCAAGTGCTTCTGTGACAGGACAACGCAGTACATCACCTTGAAGGTAGCAGATGCGGGATTCAGGGAGCTTTTTTAACAAGCGTCCCATGAAGAACTCGCTTCCAAAATTCTCTGTGCGAACGAATGCGCCGTACTTCAGAAGTCCCACCTCGTAGGGGGTGAACTCCACCCACTCTGTAACACAGCCACAATGGGACACTTAGAAGGCTCCCAGACAGATGTGGAGAGAGGGACAGCTAGGGTATATGTTGTTTACTATGTCTTTACTATGTTGACTTTTCAAAGCCTCACTCATAAATGACCCTCTGCAGGATAGGCAGCTGAGCTCAGACACAGTGGCAATGGGGAGGCAGGAGCAGTTTTGCTGTTCATGATGGTGTCTCCGAAGGCAAAAGGTGCACAACAAAGCTCCAGATCTTACACATGCTGTGTGCTTGCACCAGTCCAGGGTTTTCCAGCATGTACAAGGTTTTGCTTTACCTTTCCATACACCACGTCTAGGTGAGAGTACTTCCACTGTTATCGATACAGTCAATTTAACTTCACTTAAATAATTTATGTACAAAGACAGGTACTCAGCTCTTCAGAAATTATATTTTTATAAGAGAGCAATTCTACTCTTTATGTGTTGTACTGAAGAAGATTGAACTATTCCTTGACTTTATTGGATATCCTCTCCAAGTTAAGTGCAGTTGTCCAATATAAGTGCAGTGTGAATGAAAACTGGGACAGAAATGGCATAGACCATAATTTCCTTTTCATTCGGAAGTGGTTCATTTTTTCACCTCACCCATAACAAAATTTGATCTCAATTTTTGTTCTGTTTCTTCTCCTCATCTGCTTCCCCTCATGAAAAAAAGAAAAAAACCCAAAACAATGAGAGAAGAAACAGGTTTAGTAGCGAGTAGTTGAAACTATAACTGGGAATCAAGAAAAAGCAATTCTCAGATAATTCCAGTTGTTCTCATTCTAGGAAGATCTGATAATATTTCAAAAATGGCATTTCTGGCAGAATTTCTACAGTGTATGACTAGACAGTGAAGTGCTGCTCCCCAAAGCCCTTGTATTAAACCTGTAAGGCATGGAGGTGACGGTTATTTCTCCAAAAAAGTGAAAGAAAACAATTGTTTTCTCCAAGTGCTACCAAGTAGAGAAGATGAAATCACAGCAATTGACACACCAATTTTAGCCTCACATGGTCTGAACCACCATCCTTACCTTTGAAATCATTGGTGCTGTAACTGTCCCGGACGCTGACTGCCACATAGATGGGCAGTGGGTTCTGGCCATCACAGAGTGCTTCTTGCTGCTCTGAAAGTTTGTGAGGGTCTTTCTAGTTTTGAAGGAAAAAAGAGGAGAGAGAAAACTATTTCTGCATACATGTCTGTACATCCTAGAAAGTATTTCCCCAACAAGTAGGAGGAGAGGTAAGCTGCTCCTTAGGCTGAGGAGTGTAGTGAGCCATCCTGGTTTCCTGAATCTGAAAGAAGCCCTTGAATATATTGATACTTAAGTGTCCTTTCTTACTACACAACAGCAATCTCAGTCCAGCCTTGCAAGAAGACTGGAATTTGGCATTATTTGCATCCCACCCAGCTTCTTTTCTGAAAAAGAATATACATCATACCCCATCATTTAGCAAGTACTCAATCATGAGACCCCAAAGATCTATAAATGATGTCCTGTATCCCTCTTCTTTCCGCTGACAAAGCTGCTTGTTGTAGTACTTCATGCGATCCATAGAGAAACAGCCCATCTTGCATTTCGTTGCTTGTTTCTGGGCTTCACCAATATGCGAGTCCAGGTCTTTCTGTGACCAGTAGGCATCTCTGTATAAGTTGGCCATGGTCCTGGAGAAAGATCATATAGACAGCAAAAGTCAAAAGGAACAGAGGTTTACACTCAGGGATTCTCTTCTGCTCATACATACTCTGTTTTTGCTGCTCCATCTAGCAGAATGAACACTCCAGAGTTTCTATGACTCTTTTTAAAGAAGATTAAGGTGGGTTTGTTTATGTTCCTGACATTTTTAATTTTTTTTAATAGAACTGGTAGAAGCTAAAGGGATAAAATTTCCTGGTGTGAACATAAGTACGTTTTTGGATCCAAACTAGGCAGAAAATTAAAATAAATTTTCTTTTCTTGTATTTTAGAGCCTTAAATTCATCCACACCAACTGCTGTCTCTTGGCTTTGATTCACTTAGTGTTACTCTTATGATATCTTATGATATCACTATCCTTTATAAACACTACTCGCTATTTTACTGGCCTCCCCTACAGGAGACAATCACACATTAGGCAGCTGTAGGTCCTGTGAGCAGCGAATAACACTACCCAGGACAATGTAGTCCTTTTACAAATTGGTTGCACTTTTACAACTTTTACAACAGGTTGCACTGGTAAGTGTGCACTATCCTGCAGTTTTTTCCACATGACCAGTTAATCAGAACAAGTCTCAGAAGTTAATGGGAACCACAACAACTGGAACATCAGTGGAGAAAGGAAGAGGCATGATTCTATGGGCATCCACAGTTACATCCACAGTAACTACTTAATTAGAAAACATTTTGACAAGTGTAGTTGTCTGCACATTTAACTGCTGCAAACCTGGAGCTGGTAAGTGCAGTCAAGAACTTGCTTATAAAAACAAGAGTGCATCAAATCAAGCTAATATTTATTAGCTTTATTATTAAATCAAGCCTGTTACTGAGAAACAGCTTGTTTCTATGACATTTGAAGAAAATCTCCTGATCTTGTCTGCTTTTAGAAGCAACTGTCTGCAGCAGTGTCACTCAAAAGGCCTGGTCAAGCCTCCTGCTTGAGATGGCTTACCATGTGGTGCCGGACAGCCCACTGATGTATGTTATGCAGTCCAGGAGATTTAATTTCTTGAGTCCCATGAGGCTGCCATACAGTCCTGTCATTGACTTCAGTCCTCCACCTGTCGTGATGATAGCCACAACGGGGACCTGTTGGCCAGAGGGAGGATGAGGCATTCACACCAACAGCATTCAACATTGCATCCCAAACTGCAGTGAGGTTTATTCACCACACTCAGCCCAGGTCCTGATCACAGAGCCCAGATACCTTTTCAAAAGGACAGACTTCAAAACCAAGCAATGACTGCTACTGCTGCTTCCTTTTAGATAAACATGAGTTTGGAAATTAAACCAAATCTGGGTTCTTGCCCATCTCTAGGACAAATAGGGGCACAGATTAATAAGAAGAAACCCTTCTGTAGAAGGACCAATGTATTTTCTCTGCATCTCCCACTCCTTCACCACTTTTTTCTTATTTCAAACATCGACTACTACTGCGTGAAAATCCCCATGCCAATCCCATAAAGAAATACACTCAGTTCAGTCACTGTTGTCAAGCTACCATCTTCAATGCTGTTATTTTTCGGTATCATGAAGCTAATTTAAAATAAATTATATTTATTTTGAAGAATTTCAAAACTGCAAGATGTAAGAAGATATGAGAAGCACTCAGAGATGTTTGCCCTAAATTTCTACAAACATGAAATTTGAACAAGGGGAGAAATCTGTGCTGTGTAATATATTCAGTATTTCTGAACCAAGCCAGTATCAGCATAGCATGACAGGAAAGAACATATCTCAAATATGACAAATTCCAAATTGACAGTAATGAAGGATGCAATTATTGCAACTAGTGATTCTTGCAATAACAAACCTCAGCAGCACAAGCAAATGTACTTAAGACATGGGCAATTTGGTACCGGCACAACAGATGCATGTGGCACATTTTGCTGACCACTCATTTAGAAGAGTACATGAAGGCACTATGGATTCAAGTTCTATCCCCTCAATACAAATGTACCTCTTGATCCTGCAGTTCCTGTGGTAGATGAAAAACAGTTTTGAGGGCACTTGCTACATATCTCTTTCTTTTCCCCAGGAAAGCCTTTTCTTCTGAACATAAGTCGAACCCAAAGCGCATGTCCAGGTCTTGGTGGCAAGAACAATTACTAAGATAAAACCAGACACATATACTAAGTACTAATACACCCACATCAATCTTAGGACTTTGATTGAAGATAAACTACATCACCCTTATCTTGAAACAGGGTGATGCAACTTGACATGAACAAGAGAGAATATTCTAAACTTTTTTTAAAATTAAGAAACTTATGTCAACTAGTAAGCCTAACTAGTGACATTAGACCCCATTACTACTAATTGATGAAGAAACAATGTACAATATTTACAAATAAAACAAAATATTTCCATAACTATTCTAAGACTAAAACAGTGACAAATTTAGAAAATCTATTCCAGTGATCAAAGGGAGTGTATTGATTCCCATTTCAGATGTTATTTTCTCATTTTAAATCTAAAATAAATCCAAATTTTCAAGTGTTGGCATTTCCAACGTGAAGGAAAATTCTCCTTTTAAACAACTGGAGTGAGAACGTTTCCCCCTCTAGTGGTGAGCATCGCTGGGGAGGTTGGCTGTGGAACTTGGCTTGCTGAAGGAACCTCGGTGACATCCAGCTCCTGGATGGGTGTAGGTGGGTCACTGAGTTTAGTGGGGCAGGACTTCACCCTCGATACTCTGTTGTGCCTGCACTCGCACAAACTCTTTCACAGGTCAGTGCTGGAAGTTCTATTTGACATCAGCCTTGACTCAGAAATTGTAAGGCACAACATTTCTCAAATGAATATTTCATTGGTGTCTCTTCTGAAATCTAGTAAGTCATTCCTCAAGACCCCAGTGTTGCAGCTTATTTTCCTGGGCATTTGTGCTCTTCCTCTCCTGCACCTACAAGCCACCAATGGGCAAGAGATGGGGTTACGGTCAGGTCAGAGCTACCCATGGACTGCTTGGCTGGCCAGCTAGCCTTGGCCAGGCATTGTCAGATGGCAGAGGTTTTCTTATTCTTTCAGTGACAGAATTATCTCTTCTACTGAGTCCATAATTCCAATTAAACTAGTAATGAAATGTATTTATGAGTTTTCTCCACCTTCAGATTTGGAAAAAATCAGCCAAATTTTTACAACCTTATTTGTAAATGAAGACATACAAGGGGAATTGAGTTAGGTGGAGCTGCAAAAGCCTTTCTCCATTGTAAATCAAGATGCAAACAAACTGTTTTTAAAGTTCTCTGAAAGTAAAATAAATCAGTATGAAGTGTTTTTCCTGTCCTGGAACAACACTGGTTTTCCTGTTGTCATTGAGCACTTGCCTTTCTGAAACAAATGGTAGAAAACACTGTTTGAATTCAAAATTAGCTCATTTTCCCCTTTTATTTCTTAAACAGGCACACACAGAAAAACACCAGTTTGCCCAGTTCTGTGTGTTACATATAAATATGAATAACATGAAGCATCTTCATGTTTACTTATAAGTATTAATGAGCACATCTATAAATGTCAAATCACAATCCATATTGTTTACCTTATCAATATATAGTGTAACTGGACATAGAATACAAGGTTTATTGCTACTAAATAATGACTGTTAAGCAAAAAATAATTCATAATTTCTTATCAAGTTAAATGTTTACTCATGTCTATTCTTGTTTGGTGTTTTTAGCTAGCTTTGTTCTCTTTGTGAATTTCAGAGACTGACATTGACCGAAAACAATATTCTGTGGTCAGAAGGAGAGGGATAATGCTAAAATAAACACATGGTTATCAATGTTTATTGACTAACACCAAATCTTCCTAAGGCTAATTATGTATAATATATTGTTCATGTGTTTTATGTTTTATTATAACCTCATTCTAGTTTTCAGACTATGCTGGCTTCTGTAATTTCTATATGGCTAAAACAATAACAAAATTGATTAACTAAGTCTTTAGAAATAGAAGGAGATCTCTTACCAGGTTTGTGCTGTCACATTTAAGTCAAATCTTTTCTCCTAGAAAACAAGAACACATACTGTAATTTTTTAATTTTAATAAGACAGAAATTTCTTTTTTCCCATTCTGTCTTGGGGTCAGAGCTTGATTTATACCCCAGCAAGTCTGGTAGTCACAAAGTTAAATGTCTAGTTCTCAGCACCTATTGCCTAAAGCATTCACTTACCCTTAGTATAATATCCCTACCTACAGTACCCAAATCCTTCCAGGCTGCAGAAACCATTAACAATCTTGGTATAGGAGGTTATTGAGACTCATGGAGCAGGTCCCATTTCCTGCATTACTCATAAGCTTTCTGCAGCATCCTGAATTACCATTTTTTGTATATTTCTTGTTCTTTATGTTCTAATACACAGCACATCTTTGACATCCTGGCCATAGTCTAACAGTGAAGAGACTGCAAGTCTACATTTGCTTCTGCCAAGGCTTCATCCTGTCTTAAAATCACTATTGCAATTGTCATATTAACTGACAAAAAAGTGCTTTGTTCCGAGAATGTGTTTTAATGGTACTATTCAAGAATTGTGCTCATTCTGTTAAAATCCATACCTTATGCTTAATATTTTCAGTATATTTTAATGTATTGTCATTTGAAGTACATGGTTGACTAAGGGCAGGTTTATTGACATTTTCCTAGCTTGTGCTAAAGGAGCAACTTTTAGTTTGGACCCTAAACAAAGGAGGAATCAGTGAGTTTTTGGGTAAGTAGAGAGAGATGTACTGAACGAAGCATCTTATTTTCTGACATCCTTGTTGTTCTCCGTATACACTACTGGTACATAATGGAGAGTAGTAGAGTAGTAGAGAGTAGCCTCTGTGGAGAAAACATCTGGAGAAACAAAGGTCCTATCTGTGCAGATTCTAAGAAAAAATCAGAATGCTCTTAGCAGCCACCTGGGGCAAAATTATGGGGAATGGTTTCTACGTGCATGACCTTTTATTCCCAACAGCTAGAAGTGATTCTTACCTCTGCAATGGTTGTTTTCCTTCCCATGGGCAGTGAATTCAGCATCACGACTGGGGAGCCCGTGTCTGTACTGAACTTACAGGACAACTGGAAAAACAACATGCTTTAGGACAAAACCAGTAATGAGTTTACCCTGTCTCCCTGCTCCCACTTTCTTGAGAGACACCCATAATCACTCCATCACTGAGGCCACCCAAACTCACAGGGTGGTAGCGCCTCTTCTTTGGCAACATGACATCCAGTGTTGGCTCCGCGTACTTGATGTAGTGGAACTTGGTGGGACATGATGGGCTGACCACTCCGTTGGGGCCCAGCGTGATATCCTGTGTCCCCTCAAAGGAGCCCTTCACAGTGAGGGAAAGTTCTTTCTCTAAAGTAGCAAAACAAGCCATGAGAAATGTTGATATGATTTAAACAGAAAATTGTGCTGTCTTGATTAAAAGTGGGTAGCAGAGCTGTAAAATTTGGACCAAGCTTTGCCCAGTAGGAAGCACTATGAAGGGGATGCTGGCAGGAAAGGGAAAGAAGCAAAGCAGATGCTATTTTCATAGAAAGGCAAGTCTCAATGTTCTTGCTGTGATAAAGAACTGGGATTTCAGCTTTAGTGCAGATCTAAGAGGCTTTATTGATGTACATCTAGATGCAGTCACTGGAGTCTGTAACAACTTTATGTGTTTACCTGGTATTAACTTCAGTGAATACCGTAAGTACTTTTTATTCCACTGATACATTATATGAAAGGGGCACCTTCTCATCACTATCTATTATTTGTAAATAGATAACAAAACAATAACCTTACTTGATTTTTGCTTCATCTTCTCTGCCACTTCAACTTCCAAGCAGCAAAGTTCACGACACTGTGAAAGACAGAGTGCAGGAATATGTGAGAAAGATCATCACATCTCACTCTCATTATGGGGAGCTATGAATCCCTCAGCTATTGGCCATGTGTAGTCACTTGAAGTTCTTGATTTCCTGACATTTCTGGGCTTTTTCCCATGAGCCACTAAGGAAAAGGAAAAGCTTTGGACAGAGTTGCATGCATCTTCCAGTGACAATGACATATGATTGGGCACAGTGAGAGGAATTTACAAAGGAAGAAAATTAGGAGCATTTTCAGGATAGTAGCCTAAATACAATAGGTTAAACTGGGAAAAAATGTAGAAGAATGATATGTTGCTGAGAGATCAAGAGGTAGTAGTAGAGAAAGGGTTTTCTGAAGAAGGATTGCTACCAATATTTTGGGTTGGTTTCTTTTTTGTTTACGACATTCATGCTTCTTTCACATCATATAATTATGATAGGTCAATATTTAGTGCAGAACTTACCCACAGAGCTTGGCTCATCTCCAAGTGTAGGAAAGGGCTAGATAGGTTATCAGCAACTGGCTGCACAGCATTTTTACCATTGTTCTCTGATAGACAGCGGTACCTATTTTGAAGTACTGGTACAAGAGGAAAACTCTGTGTATGCATGTGGTGTGTAGAAAGATACAATAAATGGGAAATAGTGGGATATCACCAACAAACAGGTAAATGAAATACCCAATTCTCAAAGTATCTAAATAGGAAAGAAGGAAGAAAGAGGAAGAACTGGCCAGCTGGTTTCTCTAACCCCCACTCTGCCTTCCCCTTTATATTAAGGAATCATTTAAAGAAAATATCTTAGGAAAGACACATACCACCAGCACTCCGTTGGTAGCAATCATTTCATGAGGACCAGAACTGGGAAACAAAATGAAAAACATGTACTTTTTAGATCAAACAAATTCCACTCATCCTTGCCCAGGATGCTGCCCTTTCTTCCCTCTTAGAAGAATGACTGAGAGACCCCAGCAGGTGTGTAACAAGCTCCTTGCCATGCTTGCTTGGACTGACCACTGCTCTGAGAGGACTCATCTCTCTACCAAAGCTGAGAAATATGTGTCATGGCTATCCTTTTGCAGTTCAATCTCATGATCACCAAACATAGGAATATGCAGTTAGGCAGTCAAATTCTTCTCATTAGAACATGTAAAATAAATGTATTTCAGCTGTAACATGTTAATACACCAGCATATTCCTGATGAGAAGCCAGTTCTATGTATTTGCTGGTATGTAAATTATAGAATCATAGAATACACTAAGTTGGAAGGGACCCACAAGGAACACTGAGTCCAACTCCTGGCACTGCACTGCCCCAAGAATCACACCATGTGCCTGAGTGCATTGTCAAAATGCTTCTTGAACTCTGGCAGGCTTGGTGCTGTGACTACTTTCCTGGGGAGCTTGTTTAAAACGGGCACAGGACAGCGGGTACCAATTACACTGGGGGGAAAAAATGCTTTTCAGATCATTCAGGTGAAGTCAGTAGATGGTGTGGAGTGACTTGACCTCTGGCCTTACCTCCCCTAGTATAAGGGAGCCAGGCCTTATTTATCTTGTGGTAACACAGAGAAAAAAATACTGATTCAAATGGATGGCAAGCTGACCACGCTGGAGGAAGGGCCTTACACGAGAGTTTCCAACACACTGTCATTATGTTGGGCAGAAAGAAAACAGAATTACTAGGTCCCAAACAATGCTGCAAGGGAAAAGTGAAAGAATCAGAGATACACTGGAAACCTAACTAGGATGGTTCAACACTAAGAGCCTGTCCAACACATAACCTGAAACAGGCAAGGAAAAATTGATAGACATCAGTACTCACACACTCAGAAAGCCTTCTGATTTGTTCACGGGTAGACAAATCAAAGAATCATAGGATGGTTTGGGTTAGGAGGGACCTTAAACATCATACAGTACCAACCTCCCTGCCATAGTACCAACCTTCCACTAGACCAAGTTGCTCAAAGTTCCATCCAGCTTGGCCTTGTACACTTCTAGGAATAGGGCATCCACAACCTCTCTGGGTAACTGGTAGCTAAGCTACAGAACAAGCTAATCAGTCAGTTGTTGGGTACTGCAGCAATGATGGATAGGAGAAGGCTGGCACATTTTTACAGAAATACTACAAAGCATGACTACTAACACTGTTTCTTTATCATTTAGTGATTTTTGCATTTTGAAAATAATCTCTATATCACTTACGCAGACTCCAGCTTGAATTCAACCTCTAGCTCCTCCTTGGCCTGAAAGCAAGAACAAGATATTAAATGAAAGAGCTACATAATGCTTTGTCCCTTGTCTAAACCCAGGTCCCTGATAGGCAATATTGAAGTGATTGATTGCAATGCATAGCTTGTGATATATATTTCAGACTGGGTGGTCTGAATCAACATTTCAGCCAGATAGCTTAAGGATTCCTTCCTCACCTCCTCCCTTCCTTGAGGTATCATCAAAACGACCTATACTTCTATTTCTTAGTGTGAAGCTGCTGCGGAAAGACAATTTTTAGCTTCCTTTATATTCTGAATTCTACCTTTCTCTGCCAACTATTCCTGGCACTGTCCTGCCATGACTTACTGTACTTGCTATTATCTTGGAAATTTAAGGTACTTTACACCCATCACTTTAACCTAATAAACAGAGACTGGTATTAGTGAGTGATTCAGAGTTAATGTTGTGCAACCTCCCATAAGGCAGTGTTGAACTGCATGAGCTGGTTGTGAATGACCTAGTTTGGTTACCGGAAGCAATTTGTACATGGTAGCAAGAAGTTACATGCGAGATATTTTGCTGATCTCATCCTTAGATTTCAAAGGGAATCAAGATTCTTTTTCCCATTTTATAGATGGTAAACTGAGAAACAGAGTGCATCAGCCATTCAGTGTGGGATACACACTATGGCCACTTCATCTTTGCTTTTTGGGGTGAAACTACATACAAGCAAAGGGGCAGTGGGTACTGATTATGAATTACATGGGGGGAAAAAAATTACAGATTATTCATCCTGCAACAGTTGCATAGCCTTGGTCTTGGTCAGAGGTAGCTCACAGCAGTAGCTCCCCTACCTACCATACTGTTTCAGTCTTATGGTCTTTAATAACTTACAAAAATATTTGGAAGAGTGTCTCAGGCTCTCATTTTTTACTACATTTTTTGTGCTTATATTTTGAATAGCAATTCAAGTACTCATTATTGGGAGAAGTCATCTATGGCAGATTCAGAAATATTTTTAAATTGTTGTATAACTCTACACTGGTTTCATGATTGCTTTAGTTGCTTAATTGCTCTTACATTTGGGCTAGGCTTAAAGTACAGGACCACTGTTCTTTCAATTGGAAGTTTAGCAGTATCAAAGATTGCACAGAGGAGATGGTCATCAGGAGTAGCAAAATCCTCATCATACACTGTCAGCTCCAGCACATTCTGGAAAAAGAGAGAGAAGTTTTTTTATAGTTTCTGCAGTCGGGATATCATCCCTCTTTGCAAAAATGTAAGTAGAATATTCATTCTTTCCTGGTTCATTTTAATTGCTGTAACATACCATATTGACTATACCTATAAAACAACTTAGTTAACTCCTAAATTCTGAATCTATCTTGCACTGACTCATAAGAGTCTCTAGTTTCCCTAAAACTTCAATTCTGAGTTCAGTTTCTGTGCCTCCTGAGCAGAACCAGTCAACAGACATAAGAATTTGGTTATCTCTGCTGTTAAACAGTTTGAAAAGTCCTTTATCATGAGTCATCCCTTAAACAATTCCTGGGAACAGTTCAGGAGATAGATACAAAAAGTCTTCAGGCTGCATCAGGCAGACAACTTTGCTTCCTTACCTTGACCTGACTCTGGATTCGGAAGTAGAAGGTTTCATTCCACACTGGATTGTTGGAGTTTCTCACAGTTTTAGTGCGTGACTTTTCACATGTCGCAGTTGGCAGCCACAATGAGACGTAGCAATCAGCCTGGCTTACTGAGTAGGGAAGAAACAAAACAATTGGGAATGTGACAAAGTCAGCAGTGCTGCGTGACACTGGAAAGGTTACTCCATGGTACCAACAACAAGCAAAAGTTATTTAAAGACAGAAATGCCTGTTGTAATGTCACTCTTTCAAGATTTCCTTCTGAGAGGGAAAAAGCACAGACCACAAGATGACTTAGAACAGAGGGTGGTTTCTATCCTTCCTTGCATGAGTTGCAGACAAGAGTGATACTGTATATAAAAGAGTGAGAATTTCCTCTTCTAGTCAGCCATTTCAGTTTCTCAGCCAACAAGCTTTCCTGTGCTCACACATGCATGCACACACACATGCACACACACTAATCCTCCGCTGCTGTCTGATAAGAGGGGCCTGGGACCCTTTTGAGAGCAATTGCAAAAAGCCTCCATCTCTGCCTTGCCTCCAATGATTTTCTTGGTGAGGGTTTGTGAAAACAGCTGCAGAACAACCCCTGCTGTATGAGGTGGCAGAGGCTTCCTCCAGAAGGAGCTCATTGAATTAGACATTGTATGTTAAATAATTGCCACATCCAGGAAGAGAGGGACTCTTCCAAAATGCACTGATAGAGGGTTAGTAAAGGATTTTACATCCCATTTCTCCCAGGCACCTAAATTAAGGTATATCTCAAACAGGTATACCCAAAAATGCCATGTACTGTGTGCTGGGGGAATGCAGTTTCTTCATACAGGTTATGCAAAGTACTTCAGTGCTTTGAAAACCTCTCTTATAGAGTTCTTAACAATAATTAACATGAAAATAAAAAAGATGATGATGATTGAGATGATGAAAAAATGATCGGATATTGTCTAATGCAAAAGGTAACTAGCTTTGAGAATAAATGTCCCTTGATATGAGACTTTTGAGAGAGATGACAGCAGTTAATGGAGAGGATCCTTCAGCACGAGGTAAGTACTCTGCAGACAGAGCAGGGAACAAGAGCTTGCACACTGACTTGTAGGGAAAGACAAAGACTTGCCAATCCCCAATAGGAGCTTTTTCCTTGCTTCTCCTTTTCTTCTCCACTAGGTTTTGCCAGGTGTCACCATATAGCCACTGACTGTCTCAAACTGTTGGAAGGCTGCATTTTATTCTGTTGAAAGTATATTTGTTCAAGAAACCTTATGCTTTTCTAAGTCAGAGCGAAGAACTGAAATTCAGAACTGAGGAGAAATTATATATTGCATTGTGATAGGTCAACAGACACCTTAATTATTGTTTTTCTACTTTTAAATATTATAATGCAGAAACAAACAAAATTCTGTTAGATTTTTTTCTTTAAAAAGTTGTTGAGAAATCAACATATTCCTGTAGAGTCAAAAAAATATTCCTCTTATGGAAAAGTTTGATTGCAAAATATTCAGCAGACCCTAGGCTTCTCCCTCTCCTGTCCTTTTCTACATTCCATATCTTATTTTGGATTTAAAAAACCCAAAGATTCTGACAGCAGTTTCACTTTACTTGTCTAGAGTTGTATTGTCTGCTTTAGTTCTACCTTCCCACCACTTTTATCTCTTGGCCTCCTTCCCTCTACTTTCTTCCTGATTGTATTAGGTGAGAGGACATTTCATTTCCAGTATTCAGGTTCCCTCCTCTCCTTTTCCCCTCCCCTCTCTTCCCTTCAACTTTCCTTCCCCTGCCCTCCGAACCAAACCCCAAAAGGAAGGAAAAGGGCTGCCTTCCTTCTATGTTCAAGCCCACAGGTGGAAACAACAGAGACTGCCCCAATAGCATCTGTTATCCCTCACACAGATTGCATGGTGTGCTTTGCAGACTGATGACCTGAGAATTGTGATTCCCAGGCATGTCTGTTCACTTCAGACACCCATGCCCACTTCGCACATAGGTCTGGGAGGTGCAGCCAGGTTTTACCACTGCTGGGGTACAGATAAACAATAAGCAGCATCAAAAGATCCACATTTTAAGAAGAAGGATGTGAAAGTCATTGAATGTATTCAGAGGAGGACAACAAAGCTGGTGAATGGGCTGGAAGCAATGTCCTGTGAGGAGCAGCTGAGGACTTGGGGATTGTCTGGTTTGGTGAAAAGGAGGCTGAGGGATGACTTGATTGCTTTCTACAACTTTCTGTGGAGGGGACACAGAGAGGGAGGTGCTGAGCTCCTCTCCCTGGGGTCCAGTGGCAGGACATATGGGAATGGTCCAAAGCTGCACTGGCAGGGTTTAAACTGGACAGTAGGAAGCATTTCTTTACCAAGAGGGTGGTCAAACACCAGAGCAGGCTTCCTAGAGGGGTGGTTGTTGTCCCAAACCTGTCAGTATTGAAGATGTATTTTGACAATACCTCTAATAACATGCTTTAATTTGATCAGCCCTGAACTGGTCATGCAGTTTGATTAGGTGATTGCTGTAGATCCCTTTCAACTGAAATGGTCTATTCCATTCACAATGGCAAAGAAACAGTGCAGTACACAGGTGATGCATGTTGCTGCAGGTTGCCTGCAGGGGACTGCTAACATTTAAAACATTGTCTGCTTATATCAAACATCTCTTTGGTAAGGGTAGGTCTAGGTAGCCTGACAAGTCTGACTACCTTACATATTTTGCCTTGTTTAGGCACACCAGAAAGAGGAACGTAGAGACTCACTTGCACCTTCTCCCTGCAAAGGAAGTTACTTGCCTTTATGTCATTTATAGACTGAGTTGATTTAAGAACAATATTTAAAGCTGCCCTCCTTCTGTCTTAAGAAAGCACTTGTTACTTCCTGCTACTTGTGAAATCCCAAAATTCAATCTAGACATTTCCAGGAAGCATGTCTCTCTTGGGCTTGGAAGTCTCATTTGGAAGTGTTTAGCTTTTATAAAGATGAGACAGAAGAAAAAACATTCACTTTTTCACATCAAAAAAGTAATTCTTAATCACTTCATTGCCAGGTAATAACCCTTGTACATCTTGCTCCAGAGAAGAAAAAAAGGTAATTCTAGAGCAATATTGCACCTGATCCACCCTCCATCTTTCAGGGAGATCCTTACTTTGGCATTTCCAAACAAGAGTTTGCATTCTGAATACCATGTTTAATAACCCTTACTAGACTTATATTCCATGAATAATTTCTTGTTGAACATATATATTTTAACATCCACCTTTTTCTGTGGTGGTAAGTTCCATAGTTTCCTTCTATGTTATTTATTTTAAACTTGTTGTTTGATACTTTCATGAGCTTTCACAATTATTCTCACATTGTGAAAAACAGTGAAAAATTACTCCTTATTCACCTTCTTCCCCTATTCCTTTTTGAAGAAACAGCTTCCATGTCCTCCTCAATAATTTCACTTCTAGTCTTTAGGACTGTAGTCTACTTAGTCTCTCTAGATGTAAAAGTTGTTTCAGATCTATCATTGTATTTGGTCCCTTTCAACAGCTCCTTTTGTTACTCCATTTCCTCAAGCGTTTGTTTTTTGGTTGTTTTTTTTTTTTTTTTCCCCAATCTGTGAAATTTTATGCAGATAATAATACTTTGAAGAATTTTGAAACTGCAAAAATAGGTACTGGAATGTATTTGGAGAACCTAGAAGTAGTGCTACCAATTTTAAAATGCATTAAAAGGAATTTTGTATAACTACCACGACTTCAGATTTATCATTGGAGATCAATGACTGTTGCCTGCTTGGCTGGCAAAGTACTCTGTTCTACTGACATGATTCATCATTGCTGCATCTTAATTGTACTTTGAGATACAAAGCATATCAAGCAATCCTTAATTATAAGAGTAGATGCAGCCAAACTAGTCAGCTGTGTATTTAATGCAAAATATTGCCTCAGTTCTGCTTGCTCAATCTCTTTCTACAACCTCATTATTTGTCTTGTTGCCTGACATGCACGAAGATCTGAGATGAAGCCTTGAAGAGACCTTTCTGTGTTGTTGCTTCATCACACATGATCCCTAGCCGTGGACCAGGAGGGAGGTGTAGGTTCTCTGACCCAATGATATGACCTCAGATATTGTTAATCTCTCTCTCACTTGAAGCTGTGGCATGGGGAAATCCTCTGATACATCTCTCAGAAAAACATTTGATAACCACAGGGTAAGATGGGAATGGTACTGCATAGCAAATCCAGATCTTCATCTTTCAGAAAATTTTCCTTGATTTTTCCTGTGCAAGAGTCTATGGAGCCAATTATTGTTGCTTACAGTGAAACAGGAGAAACAAAAGAATCAAGAGATCGTTTCGGCATCCTTTCATCTAGGTGGTCACATAGTTGTATTCACTCAAGCAAAACAAGCAGTTAATTTGTTTATTTTGCATAAAACACCTCTCCCCACATGAGGATAGTCCACGTTTTTAACATGGACTGTTAACAGTGGTGTTTTCCTTTCCTGCTTACTCGCTTCCCACCACTTTCCTGTCATGTGACTCACAGTCTTGCACAACTGCAAGACTGCTGCATTAGTGTTAGAAGGAACAAGGCATCCAGCTCTCAGTCAGCACAGTTTGTTTGACTGTCATTTCAGGGTAATTAATAATGGCTTAGCCTGGTGGTAATGATTGTAGAAAGCTTTTTTCTCTTAATTTCATCTTTGTCGGAACCAAGATTGAGGGGGATGAAAAAATTTGCTCCTTTCAGACACATTTCCCAAGGTGCTACAAACCATTACCAGAATTACCTCTTGTTTCTGAAAACACACAATGTGGTCTTTTTTATCTACCTGTAGCAGAAACTCTTCTTTCTTCGATAGAAAGTACTTATCCTCAGAAACACACTCAAGTCTTGAAACCAGTCACAAAGCATAGGCATAACCCTCAAAGAAACAGCAGCAAGCAGCACAGACTGACTGGTTTGTAATAATTAGTTTACATAAACAGTAAGTTATTTCAGAAACAATAAGAAAAAGTTGCTATACAATTATAAACAAATATTATGTTGCCTGTACTCCGAGACACCACTAAGAATGGAGATACTTACAGGCATCCACTCGCTGGAGATTTCTCATCCGGATGATCCTTACGGTCAACAGGTAGCAGGGAGAGGATTCTATCTGTAGAAGAACAGTTCAAAATGGAGTCTGAATAAGCCTTTGGTAGGAAAAAAGTTTCAGAAGTGCAAACTAACCGGGTGCTATAATAATTCAGTTGGTAAAATTTGGGTTCAGCATCTCACTACTCTGCAGAAGAAAATCTGCAACATAAGCTTCTGCTGTTAAAGAAGTCAACATTTTTCTATATTTCACTGTCTTTTTGCTTTGTTACTCTGAGAGTGTGTATTGCTCATCAGAGCAGAAAAGAAAGGGATAAATCCCTGAAAACTCATACAGCCTGTGAGATGCTTGCAAAACCTCTTGCTCTGAAGCTGCTGAGTTTAGCTCTACAACATAGTTACAGTAAGTCTCCTGAACAGAATAAATGCACTGGTGAGCACCATGGTGGAGTTGCCAAAATACTGACAGTCTTACACAAAGTTACAGTCAATCCTCTTAGTAAACACCCATGAGGTCCCACTGCATTGAAAAAAGTGCTGTGGAGAATGTCTGTTGTCATGGACTGCCATAGGATAAACCTGAAGGACCAGGCTTTAAGAGGTGTTTTTGCCTTCTGCTTCAAAAACATAGATTTCTTTGGTTTTCCATTTACAGTTGTAGGAGAAAATGAGTAACAATAATCTGAGCTTTTGTAAATCATAACTGTGAGATAAACCAATGTCTGAAAATTGTTTTCAGAGGATTTAGAGGGCAAAGAGTTAGGTATGGGTTGCCTTTGGAGAAAAATAAACAACACTACCTTCCTCCAAAACAAACTTGAAGATTGAAAGTGCTTAAGTTCCTTTGTTCTCTTTGAATGTCTCAGCCTTAATCTTCTATAAAACAAGTCTCTCCAGATTTTGTGACTGCAGAGATCTCCTCCTATTTATTATTAGAAGATAAATGTGATTTCCTTCTTCTAAGGAAGGCGATTTCCTGCTGGCTCATTACATAAACCTGTCTCTGGCTCAGACTTATCTGCAAAAGGCTTTTCTGACCAAGGCAATAAATAAATCAGCATTTCCCGTGGCTGTGACACACAGTCATTTCCTCACACTCCTAGAAACATTTCCACCTGAATAAGTGGTTACAGCAGTCCTCCAAATCATTCTTTTTGACAACTGCTATTTTTAACAACTGATTTCCTCTCATTTAGGAGCATCCTATTTCTGCACTACTTCAGAGGCTTCCTATAATGACTATAAAGAAGCAGGCAAAATAGATGTTAAGGCAGATAAAGATGGAAAAACCTCACTTAAAACAATATAAGTAATGTGGCCAATTTTTTTATCAAGAGAACAGAGAGAAAGGGTCTTATTTTCAGATGGAAAGACAGTTATGCCTCCTTTGTGACAAAAGATTACTTTTTCAATGTGTGATTATAATCCTCTCTTCTCTAACACATCATGTTATGTTAAAATCTCTTTGCTGAGCTCTTGAAAAGCACTCCTGTTTCCACCCATGTTATATGTGCCTCAAGAATTCTTTGGGGTTTTTTCCTTTTTCAGTGCTTCTTCATGATTCAACCTAAGAAATCCATCCACTTTTCATTTCAAGTGTTCTCAAAGGAGAAAAAGCCTAACAGAAGCTGCAAAATTTGTAAACTACTGATGGAAGGGTATATCCTCAGAACTACCCCATACAAGGACACTGGTTCACATTTCAAAAACAGTATAGCCAAAATAATACAGTTCTACACCTGGTTAATTAACCCTTCTTCTCAGCTGGGTAATTAGCAAAGGTGGATCACCACACTCACATGTTAGGAATGAGCTTGGGCACCTCAGCATATGCCCTAGAAGGCAGAAACTCATTGTTTCTTAGGATCTAACTAAACACAGGGAAATTCTTGCAGGCATTTATCTCTAGGGATTGCACAAGGTACTGCTACCTCCTGGATCAGCTCCAGATATGCTTCCTCTGACAAGTGGCATTGCTTGAGGAGAAGAGGTGGGTTGGGGTTTTTTTAATGATTATTACATATTTTCTGCCATTTGATCACTTTCCTCCTGGTTCCCATGTAATGACTTTCTAATATGTTAGCCAGAGTTCCTCATCTGCCACAGGGAAATCAATTCTCAGAGATGTAGGTTTCACAAAAAAACTTATTGAAATTAAAAATAATTAAAAAAAAATCATTTGCTTAACTGAAGCTACAGAAATCAGGCCCTGTGCTTGCACTAGGGGAGAAGTACGTGCCACCAGCCAGTTACCTGAGGAAAAGGTAGCAGCCAGGCATCAGCTGTCCTGGCAGTCCTCGCATGTGCCAGTGGGAGTAGCAAAGACAACTGGGAGAGTATAAATCACCTGGTGATCAGGCCTTGCTAGTTATTCTGCTCCCAGGAGGATTTGCTATTTTAATTAATTCCAGTAACATCTTAAACAAAAGAAATGTATTTAAATAGCAACTGTGACAAGCATAACATGATGTACTAGGATCTAGTTATAGAGACAATGAAAATAGCAGTCATGTATTTATGAAACAAAAGACAGAAGTTCTGTTATGCTGTTTACTTAACTTGTACTATGATTGCTTTAAAAAAAAAAAAAAGAAAAAAAAAAGGCTGCTGTTGTGCAATGGTATTCCACACATAGAAAGGTTTCCACCACTGCCTTTAATGGTGCAACACCCCAAGCAGCGTCCTGCCTTCCTCTGTAGTGACATACTACAACCATTTAGCACTGTCACATTTTAAGTTTGCTTTTCATAAAATCAAGACTCATGTAGTCACTCTGTGACTGTTTCACTGATTGTCAGTTTGTCAGCTTGTCCTCAGTTTTGTGCTTTCCAAATTGTGCTCATGTATGTATAGCACAGCAGAGCCTTGTGCTATGCCAGTGCATGAGCAGGGTGTGCATTGCTAGTTTCTCTGAACTCCCAGGGAAATTAAGTTTTACTAGGATTTTGCAAACAGCAGCTCCAGCTGACCTCACAGTCTCCAGAGCAGACCTCATGGTCTCTTCTTTCTGTTTTTCAGTGCTTCTTGTGAAAAA
The DNA here is from genome assembly GCF_022539395.1 of Myiozetetes cayanensis. Classification (NCBI taxonomy): domain Eukaryota; kingdom Metazoa; phylum Chordata; class Aves; order Passeriformes; family Tyrannidae; genus Myiozetetes; species Myiozetetes cayanensis. Next base: position 35,895,184 of record NW_026087853.1, on the reverse strand, counting down.
CAAATTACAATGTCGGTAAAAGTAAAGGATTCCTCTGTCATGTGAATTATTCCAACTTTCTTCCACCAGATGAGTATGAATTTGAGAACAGAATTCCTCTGTCATGAGCACTCTGGTGATGTAGGCTGTCTGCATTCCTGGCAGATTCCTGCCTCCATAGGGCTATCCCAGCTCTCTTTAAAGTCATGCTTATATTGATGTAGGTATGTGTGGCATGCATCCATCTTGAGAACCACTGCTGTAAATTACTCCACTGGTTTAGCTGTATAATATATCCTGTCACATCATACGTGGCTGTGGAGCTCTAAACTGGCAGTACTCCTTATTGAGACAATAGTTTATGAGACCAGAGGATGGCTATACTTCTTTACCTTTTTTTACTTGCTTTTCTCTCAGTACCTTTCTTGATTCAGCCTTTAGGGTTCTTCAGAGTATTCCAGCATGGGCTATTGCTATCAACATCTTCCCAGCTTGTGATATCAATGGTATGAACACCTATTGTAGACTACCAGTCACACAATTGCACAACAGTACAGTCAAATGTGTGCTGGGTGAATGTGTATTTGGGTTTTTTTCAGTGTTAGCTCCTTGTTTTAGCACAGATGTTTGATCAAATAACAGAATATTGTAGCTGCCTTCCCCAAACAGAGAGCAGTCATCCAAAAACACTGATCCAGAGAGGAGAATTTATTCTTGAGCCAACACATTCTGATTGATTGTTGCTCTTTTAGATTGGCATTTATTTCAAAGCAATCATAAAATAGCAGGAAAAAAGATAACGCAGATCATGAAATTCGTACTTGATTTGTGTGTGTGAAAGCCATATCTTCATCAGAAAGCATCCAAGCAGGTGCCTTTACTACATGAAATGTGGAATGTCTTCCATCTGATCTCATGACTAGGTGGTCTTTGTCATGCTTGGGGAAAAACTGTGATGAGGAAGCAGAGAAAACTCTGTACCACAGTGTGCTGATACCATTACCTATTTAAGTGCAACTGCACCACATACTACTTCACAAACCATCCTGCAAAGATCAGACAAGATTTAAAAATATCTTCAGTACTGCCGGTCTACTTTTACAATGGCTGAAAAAGGCCATTTCTACAAACCAACATGAAAAAATGGGTGTTACGTGGTCATGTAAACCATGAAAAGAACTTCCTCTCTATCCACACATTTTCCCTGCAATCACCCAGTAATAATGCCTCTGTCTGTTTCTATGTGATCTCCTAACACAGCAGCCTTTCCTGGCAAAGATAGTTCCTTGCCTTGACTAAGATACCCCTGCATTCCTGGCCCTGAGCAGCATTCTGTTGAGATGAAATCACTCCCAGGATGTTACAGGACACTCCTTTCTTCATCTCCAGGTGCTAACTTAACTAGGTGGTAGCCAGGGACCAACTCAAAAGAATGAAAATACTTCACTGCTGATGGTGCTAGAGCTGGTATCTTGAGCTGACTGAGAGTCAGGTCTCCTTAAAGACTGTGCACCCTTAAGTTTTTTACAGTTGCAGGTGAGATGCTCCAGGCTGTGAAAATCACTCAGCGAGCCCTTTCTCAACCTGCTAGAACCTATCTCCCACTGCTGTGGAATGCGCCAGGGGTCCCCTGTGGCATGCTGCCCAGGCTGAGGGCAGTTGGCTGCTGCATTTGGCTACATTTGGTCTCTGAAGCATTTCCTAGTTCTTCACAATCTCAGACTCCACAATGGCAAAGTAGATGCTCTAATTGCTCCCTTCCTTCACCTCCTCCAGGCACTGGGGCTGAGCATCTCAACAGAGGGCTGTGGGGCTGTGTGGGTGCTGGGAGTGCTGATGGTTGCTGCTGCCACAGTGGTAGTTTTCACAAGCTGTGTGTTTCATGGTTTTTATTAGTAATATATCTTCTAATCAGACCACTTTTTCACCAGAAATAAAGAAAGTCTGGGTTGAATATTGGTAAATTAAAAACTCCCACACCTGGACAGAAAAGCCCCTTTCATGCACACAGCCACAGTAACCTTGATTGTAGCAGGGAAAATTTATCTGTGTTCACAGGAGCATGACAGGCACAGGCAAAGTCTCAAGAATTTTTTTCAAATATTGATCAGTACAGCATGGTTACTCTCATGGCACAGTGATCCCATCAATGCAGAGATTTGTAATTAATTTATTTCTATTTAATAAATAAATTAATTATTATTTCTATCACTTAATATATAAATCTGCAGAGATTTACTATTTGATTGATAATTCAGGCTAGTTGCATAGCTGTTTCGGTACTGTCAACATTGCCCTCCATCTTGTAGTGTTTACAGATGTTTAACAATCAGACTTTTTCAGATTTTGAAACATAGGTCTATTTAAAAACTTAGAACATTCAGCTGCATGTTCAAAATTATTTCCACATGCAGAACCGTAGCCAGGGGAATAGGATAGTCTATCTTTAAAAAAAACAGTGTCCTTTTATAGTGCTTTGCCCTTCCCAAGTAAAATAAACCCAAGAGAAAGAAATCAGACTGAGCATTAACCATCTGAGGATCGAGACTCTTTACACCTAATTCCAGATAGCTTTAAAATAAGTGTTTACATCTGACAGCTGTTGAGCATTTCTAGATTCTCATCCTAGGGTAAACATTACCACTGGACATGCATCGTACTCTGAGAATCTCTACTTCTGACTACTGATTCCCAAGGGCATATAGAGGTCTATCTAAGACACAGATGTTCTTCATTCTTTTGTCAAACCATATTTCAAACTTATGAGCTGATGGGAAGTGGCCTCATTTGACTTTATGAGGTTCATTTTTTAAGTGGGACGCGTGCTGGAACATGTAATTTCAGTAGTCTGTATTTTAGGCATCCCCATACCACCACTCAGGGTGGCAGGAGAGGCTCCTGGGCTCAGAACAACTTCTGCACCTGAACAGAGCTGCTGCTGATGTCATGTTCCTGCAAGCACCACGGGGCTGGGTATGACTTGACCTGAGATGCGATGCATCTTATCCTTGTTCAAACATGGCTTATGCTGAATTCAGAACTATGTATCCAATTGTTCCCCTTAAATTCCCTCACATGCATTATTATATGAGACCTCCTGCAATCCTTATATATTTTAATATAAACACTGATGTTGGATATACCAGAGCTGACCTTGCCTGCTGCTTTTATCATGGGGCAAAGTACCAGCCAAGACCCGAATAATACAGATTTCTTAACGCAGATAAAAATCAGCATGTTGGCAGAAAGGCATATGGAGTTGCTGGAATATGTTGCCATACATTTCTAACAGGTAATCCCTTTTAGCAGGCAGAAACCTTCATGTTTAAGTCTTCTAGAAGTTTCAGTGATGAAAAATTTGCATTTGAGAAAAACAGAGCAGAAAAGTATGGATGTGTTCCTCACACAAACATATCATATATTGCAGTAATCAAATAATGATCATGCAAGTGCACAGGATAGAGCTCTATATTCTGCTCATAGACGAAAACACAAGGTCTCTGTAACGAGATGCAAGAACAACTCAGTCCCTCACAAAGGCATTCTCATGAATTTTGGGGATTTTGAAATATAAAAACTGATCTGTGTGAGACGGGCAATATAGTGGTCCAAAAGAATGTTATGGTCCCATACTCATCAGATGATTCTTTTGGTCCACTACTGTCACCCCTGCCCACTCGAAATTTCATGACCCTTAAATGTCTTTGATCTAAATCTATATCCTGAGCCCATAATGGAAAAACAAACACATCACTGTGTGGGATTAAGAAATGGAGACAAGAAGTTACTTGTTGTAAGTATAATTATGATAAATAATTATAACCCAGGAGTTCAACTCTTTTTTCTTTCCCTCATCATGATTTTAGGTTCCTTATCACTTGTAAGGAGCAGACATTAAACCAAAAACTGATCAGTAATTTTTTTCAGTTCTTACTGTCTACAAAATTCATCATCCTATACATGGTCCAGAATTTCAGTATCCTACCAGGCTGGAGATACCAGACATTGTAAGCTAAATATTTGCAAGATTAAATGCCACAAAGACCCCGGAGTAATAGAATATATCCTGTGAAAATACAGTATAATCTTTTAGTGACAGTGATTTTCACTTTTTTAATAATAATCCTAATATTGGGAAAACACAAAAGCTATACTTTGAAATGTGCACATGAAAAAAAAACCAAAAATACTGTGAATATGAATTTGTTTAAATTTCTTGATGCATGAATTGTACCAGGACTACCTGGTAAGCAGCTTATCACAAAGTTCACATCTACCTGTTCACAGTATTACTTCAATTTTCAGATAAAGATTCTTTTCATCTTGATTTTGGCTCAGCATAACCTGTCTGCATTAAATATAGTTCAAATTTCCACAGAATTATCTGCCTCGGAAGCAGACATTTTGTGGGACAACACTGTTATACAAATCACACTTGAACCTCTCTAATCTTGACATATAGGAAACAAAGCTTATATTTACTGCACAGACAACAAAGCAGAAGAAAGAGAACCCCAGTCAAAATCAGTACTGTCTAACAAAAATAAATCTATGACTGATACTCGAGCACAAGACATAGTCCTACCACATTCAAGCATCATTCCTTTTACAGAATCACTTGTCTTTTCCTGATGGAGCAAGGAAGTGCTGCAGCCATTTTAACAGAGCATACATAACAGTTACTTTTTCTCTCTCAGTTACAGAAAGAATCATGGAACAGAAAGCTTATCAATGGATTTCTTTTGCAAGTAAGTGAGGGATTAAAATGGAAGATATTCTGCCTTCTCCAAATAAAATGTAACAGAGAAATACAACAAGCAATTATGAAAACAGCCGCCTGGTCTGGTTGAAGGTATCCCTGCTCATTGTGGGGTTTGGAACTAGATGACCTTTAAAGGTCCCTTCCAACCCAAGACATTCTATGATTCTATGAAAATCATAAACATAAGTAGAATAAAATGATCCAACTATAGACTTAAGGGTGTTTCCCTTGCAACACGCAAACTGATGTCATCATTATCTATCTACCTGAGCCTTCTCCCTGTTTGGTTCCCAATTCTTTTGTTCATAATACCTTGAAATCACCTTTGTCTGGCACAGTAGTTTCGTCTTTCTTTTCTTGAGGTCCACCATCTCTCCAAGAATTGAAGTCTGAGTCTTCATCCTGAAGAAAGAAAGAAATGATAAACAATAGTGTTAAAACAACAACAGAAGCATTATCAGGGTAGATAATTAATTTCTACTTGCAATAATTTATGCTGAAACCTCGATTAGAACAGCTGTTGGCTACACCCAGCTGAGTTAGTGCACTCAGATTAATGAACAAACCACCACATGTTTTGGCACACACTGGTACAAAAATCCCTATCAGGGGTACCCTTTCAACAAGTCAATGAAGGAAGAGCCATCACAGCTGTGAGGTACCCAAAAGGTGTCTCTGTAATTATTCTGTGAATAAAGGTTTGCTTTTTGTTTTGAATGTTATCTTTTGGCAATTTGCTCCTGCTCTTAGCCATGTTAAACCTCAGTTTGAAATATCCTAGAACATATTCTCTGAGTTCGAACATAGAACATGAAACTTGTTGCAGTTGCAAAATTTTAAATTTAACATTTCAATTTTTTTTCAGGACATTAAAGTTCCAAAATAATTCTACAATGTAGGGTGCCTCCTTTTGAAACACTTTGCAGAACACCATTAAAGGACGGTTTCTACAAGAAAAATTTTGAAAATATTCTGTTTATGTTTTCAGAATATTTCCTGAAGTGATGTGCCTTCATTTAGTCAGGGAGCAAACAGAACAATGCATAATGTACTACAGTTTAAACTAAAGGCAAATCTTGAAATGATGCAGAGAATGCAAAGCAAAATGGAAAAGTCAGCACCAAAAAGGGAACATGTAAATAAAATTCAATTCTCTATTCCTGGTCTCTCTCCATTTTTAATAACAAAAAATATGGGTTTGAGACATTATTTTACATGTAAAAATTTTGCTATTGATAAAGAAATATGACGTTTGTAATAAAAGTAGCATTCCATTACAAAAGAAAAAAGGCATTTTAAGTCTCGGTCTGGATTCAGGCTGATAATTCAACCCCTGAAGAATGTTTCCTTCCCTGTTTGTTTTTTCCATTTCATCATCTTTTTATGTCCCCTTAATGCCCTGACTTCTCTCAGTTTTTCTATGAAGATGAGATCTTTGGCTCCTGTGGATTCAGGGGGACCTTAACCACTGAGACCCTTTCAGGGAATACTTCACCTTAAACTCCTTAAGGCAGAGACACTGCTGCCTAGTCCCATCAGACAACAAGTCTGTACACTAGCTTGAATACAGATATAACAAACAAAGCAGGATTTTGTTTTCTGTCAAATGCAGAGAATCTTAAGCAAATTTTTAAAGCCATTTTCTTACCTCTAGTCCTTTTGCCTTTGATGACATCATGGTCTTCCCTGGATTCATGTAATAGAGTACTTCTGGAACCTCCATGGGCAGCAATTCTTGGGTCATGTTTCCAGAATATAGTTCTGACACCTCCGTGGGCAGCGATTCCTGAGACACATTTTCAGGATTTACCTCTACATGTAGGAATCCTTTACACATGTTTTCGGGATTCACTTCTGGCACCTCTACATGTAGGAATCCTTTAGACATGTTTTCAGGATTCACTTCTGGCACCTCTACATGTAGGAATCCTTTAGACATGTTTTCAGGATTCACTTCTGGCACCTCTACATGTAGGAATCCTTTACACATGTTTTCGGGATTCGCTTCTGGCACCCCTACATGTAGGAATCCTTTAGACATGTTTTCAGGATTCACTTCTGGCACCTCTACATGTAGGAATCCTTTACACATGTTTTCAGGAGTCACTTCTGGCACCTCTTCATGTAGGAATCCTTTAGACATGTTTTCAGGATTCACTTCTGGCACCTCTTCATGTAGGAATCCTTTAGACATGTTTTCATTATATACTCCTGGCAACTCCATGGGCAGCAGTTCTAGAGACGTCTTTTCAGGACATACTCCTGGCAACTCCATGGGCAGCGGTTCTAGAGACAGGTTTTCAGGATCTATTCCTGGCACCTCCACAGGCAGCACTTCCCAAGACATGTTTGCAGGATGTACTCCTGTGGGAGTCAGTGACAAGTTATTTTATAAAATTACCTGAGGCCCCACCCATCTCATCTCTATAAGTAAAGGACTCCCCTCCCACTGCCAAAGACAGTGGAGTGCCAAGGATAGACTGCTCCAGGGAAGGACCTTGCAGCACTGGCACAACAGCCAAAAGGAATGCGGTATCTTCCTCTGGCTGGGAACTTCTCCCACCCTGTGCCTGCCCTGTGGGTCCTGCACTGCTGCCACCCTTTTGCTGTGGTTAGCATTGTCATGGGCTGTGCAGCCAAGCGGAGAAGAAGCACAGAGAGTACCATCACTGAGACCTGCTCCTTCAAAGTCATTTCGTCCCCACTGTGGCACAGGGACCGCCCTGAGCAGGGACAGCTCCTATATGGGGGACACTGAACCCTGAAAAAGGCTTCTGAGTATAAATACCTACCACTGACTTACCTGTGTGCAGGCACACACCTGTGCACTTTGGTCAAAGCCTTTTGTCCCCCCATAGGTGGGGGGACCTGAACTCGCTGCCTGGAAAGAGGCACTGCCCTGTGCCACACAGTAACTCCCTGGGAGAGGGCCACCCCCACTGCCTGACAGATCACTGCACGGACCTGCATCTCCCAGCTCCTCCTGGGCGGCTCCCATTTCTTCTTCCCAGGGGAGCGAGGCTAAGGTGTGGGCACAAGGCTGCGTCTTCAGTTTGCAGAGGTGAGCTATAGGAAGAGGAGGTGAGTGAGTAACATGGAGTAGCAGTATCAGATTGTGTGTGACAGGACAGTGGGGGAGAAGGAAGGGGTTAACAGGGGTCTTAAGGTCATGCAAGCATGACCCAGGATTACTGCTGCATCTGGCAGTACATTAAATACAACCAAAAAAAGCAAGGAAATGTGTAATAGCTGTGCAAAGCTGGTAGAAGTTATGCTTTTATAAATTTTTCAGAGAAAGGCAATTGAACTTTACATGACAACTGTGGGAAACTCCTGTTGAGATGAATGGAATATAGTATCCAGTGGATAAGTTTTATTAGTTTTATTTTACAGAGATTTTGTTCAACCAAAGAGCATGAAAGAACAAAAGAGTACATGAACATCTCCAGGCATACCCAGTAGAAATTACCATCTTCAAAGACAGAAAAACAAATAAATAACAAACTAGCAGCTCCAGTAACTGTAGGCTGTGTCATAGCATCTGCATTTCCAGCATGAAAAGTAGCTCTGCCCACACTGGAAGTTCAAGAGCATCTTTTGGCCTCAGGCCACGGACACGGTGTGCTGCATCCTGGAGAACTCCTTTTGCAGCTTAATTTAGAGAACAACAATCATTCTTTTTTTTTTTTAATCTGATCAGAAAAGAAGATCTGGTTGACCTTGGAAGACCTGTCATGGGACACTAAGAATACTCGTTATTAGAGCAGGCCAACTTTGCCCAGGTTGATTAGTTCAGAGAACCATTAGAATAAGTGATGATAAGTGACAGAAACCCCTCTGAAGTTGGTGAACCTTACAAAAGTTGAGATTCCCTGTCCTCAAGAAAACCTGTGGAGAAGAAGGATGGATTTTGTGTAGAGGCTTCCACATCTGAATGGAGTGAATTCCCCATAATACGCATGCTTGGCTATCTAGAATGATCTTAGGGCCTTCAGCTAAATCAAGTGCTGAAGTCACTGCTCTGAGTGACTCCACAGGGAATGCCATAAAGAAAACTCCAAGGCTCTCATTAACAACTGAACTAGTGCTATTTCATCTAAAATCTGAATGCACAAAGCTGGAAGGTTTCAATTTGTAGAACGAAAAGTAGAGGCTTCAAGTGGAATGATTTTATTTATTTACATTTCATATTTCAGTAATTTAAGGATAGATTAAGCAAAATATTGTTTTCAAAGATTTAACTGTAGTTGCCCTGGCAGCAAACCACACACTACTCCTTTAGTGTAGTACTTATCACAGTTTTATCTTGCTTATCAACATAGAATGTGCCAAAACCAGCACAGCCTTGTACATCCTCTACTGCTTAGTTTTCTTACTCACACTACAATGCAGCTTGTAGAAGCATCACTAACTTGGCAAAGGTACCTGTATTACATCTGACTAAAGAGACAAGCTGTGGAGAAATGGAGTTCCATGACAAACATGTTTTTCAACATGTTCAAATGTAGCTTTGTGATTTCTTTTGTCACAGTCTTGGACTAGTTTGAAACTGCTGATAGCTGGGTCCCCCTAAACGCCTTGCAATAGTATACATTTGCCTAGCCTTCAAACAGGCCAGGCAAAATGAGCCTGGGGTTATTCTGACAAAGTGGAAACATAACCAAGACTGGCTATTGACCATCTCATTATTCTCTGATATCTAGATATTTCTATACAAAAAACAGCTCTGGAGAGCAGAGTCAGATGGGCATTCTGGCTTGGCTACATACTCTTCCTGCTGGAGGAGTGCTGTCTTAGGCCATCAGTTTAGCAGTTAGTGAAGGAAGGATTTGTGGAGCAGGAGAAAAACTTCACAGGAGACAGGGGCACTACTGTTGTTTTTTATCTTAGCCCTGTAACAAGTAAGACAGAATCTTCTGGAAAATTATTTTAAAGCAAGTTTAAAAGTACTAGAATATACTCTAGTTAAGACATGATGATCATATTGAGAAAAGTATGGCACTTTATATCCATTATACAGAGGCATCAGCATTTGTATACATGTAGCATATAACTAGAGCAAGACTCCGATACTGAGAGTTATTACTTTGCCAGTAGAGATACTAACATCATTCATGACTTTGTACAATATTGCACTCACAGTTAAATAGTCTTTATGTTTCTTTCACGCTACAGTTACTGATACACTGAATAAAGCCCAGAACTTCCCATACCTGTCTTAGAGCTGCCTAACTGAAGTGTAAATTTATGCTGCATTTTATCTCTCTCAGTCTTCATGCATTGCAAAACTACAGTCCTCAGTGGTTACCTGTACAGTGAGAAAGTCTTCTGTGCCTGGAGTTCCCTCACCATGGGATGCTTTTCTATACTTGGAGAAAGTTTCCCAGGACTACAGTAAACTAGAAGACCACTTTCTAAAGTTTTTTAAATCACTATTCATTCTCTACATTTCTACAGGCTTACATGCAAGTTTATCATATCCTCATGAGATGGAAACCAGCAATATAACCAGTACAATGCTTCCTCCCATGGTGGGTTACAGGTCATCAGGTACCGCATCTGCAGAGATCATGGACTAGAGATTAAGAGGGACCAAGAATATGAAGGATTTTCTGAATACTCATCTGTATGTGGAACCAAAGGATTTAATCTTTAACAAATTCTAGGATATCACCTGTTAAATCTCAAAACCAAATTACGTCATATATTTAAATCTCAAAACCAAATTACATCATATTTGGTTTGATAGATGCTAAGCCAAAAGAAATGCAGCTTAAGGAAGAATCTGGAGCATGACTTTCTTTTAAGACTGGGTGTCATCCAGCTGAATAGCAGAAATTGCAAAATTAATGAAACAACTGTCAATTGCTCAAGATTTGGAAGTGCACATTAATTTATGTAGAAACTTGCAGCTCCTTACCTGATAGTTATCAGTCTCTAAGGATACTCCACTACCTCAGCAGAAGAAAGGAAATAGGAGGGGAGCAAAATAATTTACAGATTATTAGCTATGGGAGAGAAGGGTGCAATAAGTAGCAGTTGGCAGGAAAAGTCAGTCTCCTAGAGGACAAGGGACCATCTTTTCCCAGTGTTTATAGGCAGAAAAAAAGAAGAGAGAGCTGGGAGCTAGGAAGCACAGTGTGTGTATCAGGTGTCTGTAAGACCAAATGATCAGAACCCCAGCAGTGAGATTTAATGTCATGACATTTTCTGGATTAGAGACTTTTGGTTGCTATTCTTTTTAAAGGACCAGTCTATCAAGACTGCTTTGAAGAAACTTTGAAGAGGAGGGATATACCATTATCTCCATTTTAAATGTTTGTCTTCACCACCTTTTGTTCCTGATTTCCTCTTTCTTTTCTTCTTTCTATTCCTTGCCACTCTTTCTTTACCACTGACCTCTTGGATTTCCAAAATATATATTTCCTTCCTTTGTCCATCTCAATACCACATAGCTGTAATTCAATTTTTCACTTTTTCTTGAGTATTATAGTTTGATTCCTTTCTCTCCTTTCTCCCTTCTTGCTTTTTATACCTTCTGTTTTCTTAATCTTCCCCTTTGTCTCACATGCCTCCTCCATACTATATTTGTACCTCCAGAAGATTCAATTTTGAATGATGGAGGTTTGGTCATATTTGGAATAAGCATGAATACTAAAAGAATTAGGGGACATCTGGGACATCTGGATGAGATATCCAACTGCACAGAGAAAAAGGGGTATGCAATAGTGTGTTGAAGGGAATATCAAGGAGACCTCAGAGCCCTGGGAGGAAGCAACTGAAGACAGGACGGGACATCCTAGAGTTTTGATATCATCAGGCGGAGGTGTGGGAAAAGTGCTTTACAAACGCTGCAGGCGTGCTGGGCTTCAGCTGGAACCCTACAAGGGACAGACCTTCAGGAGGAACTCAAAGGTACAAAATTTGAATGGCATGAGGGACACACAGCTCTCACCCATTGCTAACTGCTGACCAGCATACCATGGCCAGGTATGGTATGCATGAGGTATGGTGTTCCTCCATGAGGAAATGAGAGCCTGATGGCCTCCTCTGCAGCATTACCTCTCTAGTAAGACAGTGAGATACTGTACACACACAGCAAAGCTACACATGTGAGCAGGTTTTGGCACAGGGTTTCTCAGAAGGGAGTACGTCTCTACCACCCACGTTCTTTATCTGCTGTGGCAAACATATTTCCCATTACTCATGTGGTGCAACCTGTAGTCATATAAATGAATAGCTCACTTCACTTAGAATGTCTGCAATAATCTCTTGTTTGATCACTTTTGTGTTACAGAACAGTGTAAAATGTTGCTGCCAACTATCCCATTAGCTTCTGCTTCCTAAGTGGCACGCACCCAATAGGACTGTCCAAATTCTCACATGCCTTGTGAGAGGTTAAAGAATCCCACCGCTGCTTTCCTTAGGTTCCTCTGGTCTGAGTCACCCCACTGAGCTGCCCAGTTCTTCATGCACCTTAGTGATAATCGGAAGGGCTGGGGCAAAGGTGCAATTGCATGCTAATCCCTTCACTTACTTGTAGATAATGAATAGGTAAGAAGGAAAAGCCAGACACAGAAAAGATGCAAAACATATTAATTACAAGTAAGGAGGTCAGCGTGTTTGTAGTTTGTAGTTCCTATTACCACATCTGCCAAGAGTTTTATCTTCTAAAACATTTAGGAAAAATCATGTAAACTTCTGCTGATACTAACACCATGATACAGCATGGTCTTAGATTTTTGCAGTGCTTCTCTCCCCCCTATCGTATTTCCTCTCCTGAAGGGATAATTCCATGAAGACACTCCTTTTTCCTGTAAAAGGGGACACTCCCAACCTGCAAAGCCAAAAAGGGCTTTTAAATGCCCACATTTACAGCTGTTACCTACATTCTTTCAATGCCTCAGTACAACCCAGAGGCACAGCACAGGAAGCATACCCCATTAGCAGCTGAACCAGAACGAAAAATGCCATCAGACAAAGCCACACAAAACTTCCATGCTGGCCTGAAAGAACGGACTACAAGGATCTTCTCTAAGCGTTCTGTGCAATTAATAATTAAAGGCAATGATAAAAAGCAAGCTGAGCATACCAAATTAACCAACCCCCTAAGTCACAAACAAAGCACCTCTACTAAACAGTGACCGGGAGTGCTGATAGATGGTAGTCAGGAGAACAGGCCACCACTGAGGAGCAATCACCTGGAGACACTTCTACATCTCAGAGAAGAAGAAAACAACTGCAGATGACATGACAGGGCTGGTGTCTTTCCCCTCTGCTCAAGGGGTTGCTACATATCTCTGGGTGAAGGCAGCCGGTGCCCCACAAAAAGGTTGTCTGGATGCAGGCTTAAGCCAGACCTTTTTAAGGATCTGTAGTAATGCAGGACATGTAGGTATTTTCAGGGTAACAAGCAAGGGCTTTGCTTGTGACTCAGGGGACTGTAGGTTTATCTGAAAGAAGAAAGGCATGGATGTTTCAGGATTGCAAGGGGAGAACTGACAAGAAGATCCAGTCATGTCTAAGAGCTTTTCCCACAGTGAGAACATCTCTAGGAGCTATCATGTGGGTCTGGTCAAACTGCTGGGAGGTGGGACACACTCAGCCACTGGCAGGTGCAGCAGCAGCCCACTGGGAATAAATGGGGCCTGCCTCTGTTAAACTAGCTGTTGCTGGTTTAACAGAAGAAGACATGAAGAGAAGCAAAAGGATATAGTTAAAGGCAGAGATGGGAAGAGAGAGGCAGGATTCTTGAAATTTGGTGTCATCAAAGGACTTGGATGTCCAGGGTAGGAACTTCATTTGCAGATCTTTATGATGCCTGAAACCTCAGCTACAAGATGGGGTGCTGGGAGAAGTAGCAAATGCATGTGTCACACCAAATGGGTTTGTCATAATGATAATCAGGGAAGCCTGGGAGGGAGCTAGAGCTGGGACAGAGGAGAGGCAATGCCCAGAGGCACCAGATGACTCAGCAACAGAGATCACAAAGAGGGGAGCCCTTGATGAGCACCAGCAAGTAAACAGCCATTTCAGCACATGAGAGGTTTGAACCAGGGCTGCAAATTGGACAAAGGTGTGAGGGCCTGGAAAATCAGCTGGGTTAAGGACACAGCACACCCAAGGGTCTGAGTTCATCAGAGGTGAACATGGGAGACTAAAGTCAACAAAGGCTAGAGGAATACATGGCATAAAGGAATGCTTGAAGGAAGAGAGACAGATTAGGATAGCAAGAAGGAAGAGAAATTTTCAGCCTTTTCAAATTAAAAATTTACTTTCTGTTTTGGTTAAAATACAAGATATTCATAGCTCTGTGTTTACCATTACATGTTACTTCAGCACAGACAAGTTGCTGCATTTCATTTAAATTTGAAGTAATTAAGGGCTGACTGAAGCATTAAATCCTTTTTTTAGATTAGTATCTTTGTTGTAATTAAACAGGTTTACATAGTATTTTTCTTACTGAAATCCTTCATAAAGGAAATAATTATTTTAGTTTTCATCTCAAAAATAAGCAGTTTCAAAAAATTACCTTGTGCTATTCACAGTAGTTGCATAGATCCTGTGTTGCTTGTAGACATTCTGGGATTGACAACGTCATTACCCATGAATTACCCATGGATATCAGTGTGAAGAACTTAGCTTGCCTTCTGACCACAAAATCTGTCTCTCACTTTTTGATGTTTTAATTCTCACATCCCATAATAACAAGAAATCCCATCCCATAATAACAAGAAATACTACATAAACTATTGATTAATTGGATACGGATACTGGGCTGGATCCTCTAAATACCATGACAATTCAGTGAAAAGCAGAACCTTGGATTTAGCACTTACGCCTGCACTAGAAGAGCTGATCCTGACTCACGGTATGGTTTGAATTTCCAAGAGATTTTCAAAAACTAAATACTGGTGTAATAAATCTTTTACATTCAGAAGTATAGAAAATGTGTGTTTTCCATGTGACATCTCAGATTATCTTTTATGTTTATCTTTGCACATTATTTCTAACAAAATTTCTTACTGACAGTATGGAAAATATAGTTTTTATGTTCTTTGAAATTGTCTAAATTTATTTTGTATTTTTCTGTTGCACTAGATTCATAATAAATTAAATATATAAATAGCTAATTTTAGCTAATTTAGCTAATTTGTCTTCCCTTCGCATATAACTTCTGGTAATGTACTGAATTTTGAAAGAATTTGCACTGCTGTCCCAGATTCATGCATTTAAAAAACTTGCTAATGAACCCCATATTTCCTAATCTTTAACTTACATGCATACACTGCATGAAAAAAAAAAAAGCTCACCAGCAGTGAAAGCCAACATAAGTAAAGCACAAGCCTAATCATTATCTTGTTTGATTGGTTTAACTAGGATTGCCATGTGGTAGAGAGAAACCACAGGCTGAGACAAGTCTGTAGTTTCCAAAGTTTATTGTGCTCATTCACAGGCAGGTCTTGATTCTTTTGCAGGAAGAAAAAAAAATCATTCAGGTGTTTTTGTGAAACTCAGGAGAGTGTTTATTTTTTGCGCTGTCGTTTCTGCTCTATGGCTGAATTCAAAGCCTGAAGGATCAGGTGTTGGTTGTTCTGAATGTTGTAGCTGGTCAGTTCTATCAGCTTGTCAAAATCCTCCCCTTTGTAGGTAAAGCTGTTTAAGCAGTACGGGGAAAAAATGGTGGAAACATCCACGTTGCCCTGCTCCATCTCAGCAGGGCTGCGCTCCACACCTGACAAACAAAGGAAGGTTGTCAATGAGGTAGAGATTTGGTCCCACCTCCCACTTTCTAGCCGGGGCACAAGTTACTCCTCACTACCTTGACAATTGCATTTCTTGCACATGGGAAGCACAGCAGGGGAGGGAGGAGACCACACTAGACCATGTCTCCCATCCCAACACAGGCAACGAGCAGGCAGGTGGTGGGAGGACCATCTCTGTCCCATTGCTTACCTGGTTCTTTGTATTTTCTGAAGGAGTCATTCACCAGTGGGAAAAACACCACTGTCGGTGCCTCTGGGGTCTCTGTGTCTTCAAAGATGTAGCACTCCTTTAGATTTTTCTTTTCTTCTTCACTCATGTGGATTTTGGGAAATGGGATTCCCTGTTTTTGGAAGTACTTGGAGGCTTCTTCCAAAGGCTGAATTCAGATAGAAAAAATAAAAGGTCAGAAATTCTGCTGCACCCCACCACTTTTCCTAATGTACAATGCATCCATCAAAAGACCTTCACACAGATATGGAAGCAGGGTTTGCTGTCAATATTTCTGCTGTCCTTGTCTCTTACATGAGATATTAAGTACTAGTTATTAACAGAACAACAGTTCAGGGCTCAGCCTCCAACTTGCACTCCTGATGGTTGTTCTACCTCACCCTCCTCAACAGCCTTAACCTACAAGACAGGTAAGATGTTCAAGGCTGTAAGAAGGGTGGCTTAGAAGCTTAGGATACAGAAACACACCTCTCCTGGAGAAAATCCTGAAATGAGAAGAATGGACAGGAATCTGAAATAGTACGGTTTTTAAACGTAGATTCAGATAAGTACAAACACTTTTTGACTCAGTATGAAATATTTAAAAGTCTCTAACCGTTTTAGATACCTTAGGATGTTTCTGAAAAGTGATGTAAGCAAAGAGTGATTTGGGAGCAAACACCGTCTAAACTGAAATGTCAATCTTGCAGTAATTTTTGAAAATAGGATTTTTTTTTTCTGAGTCTGGTTGGTACTTATGAAAATTTTCATCTTCAAGAACTCCTGTCTTATCCATATCTAGTAACAGGAATTATATACCAGATTATTAGTTGGTATTTGAAAAAGCAGATATGCTGTCAAAGGACAATTCTTTTCCACAGTTTGAAACAACAACAAAAAAATCAGTTACTGTTCTAATGGCAACTGGACAAATTACTTCTAATTATACTGCATGTGGGTAACTTTAGATGGATATCACAAGACAACCAAAATGAGTTCATCAGTGGTGGTCGCAGTACCAGATAAGCACTCCATGAGAAGTGTTGTCTTGACAGCCATATCAAGATCACAGGAGCACACATGTCTAGGAGATAGCATTTAGCTGTTAGAGGGTTAATTCAAATGAAATATTTAGAAAAAACTGATACTACTAATGTTCTCTTTAGGAGATTTGCCACATTTTACCAGCACCACTTGAGAGACCTAGGCATCTGCACAATGGAATCTGCAGACCAAGAATCCTTCTCTCCCGTAAGTTTATTCTACATAAATTATTCTGAATTGTCAGGACTTAAGGAGGGCTAAGAGGACTAAAAGGCAGTAGTTATTATCAAAGAAAATAGAGTGGTCATCGCACCAGTGTCTGTGATCCAGAAGAATAGTTTAAGTGCAGGACAACATCCACTTTCCTCTCCGGCCTCATGAGTGGTGGATAGCTAATATCGATGTATCCTGCTGTGTCTGCCAGGCACATGAACTCTGCTGTTTGTGTCAGCTGGCTGGGGAAATGTTCTAGTACAGTATCTAAAAGGAAATTTTTTTTACAATGAGTGAATCACTGAAGAAGTAATATATCTGTTTTTGACAATTAAGGGAGGAAAAAATTACTCTTTAATCTCCATTACATTTTCTTTCCAAGATCCTGGAAGCTCAGACTTGACACAGAAAAGAGAGACCTGTTCAAGGTAAAAAGACAGAGCTCTTTCAATTCTCTCTGAAGAGCAGTAATTCCTTTTCCCTGGAATCAAGGGAATTCCTAAAGCTGATTTGGCTGGATGAAATTTAAATAGTTATCTTGAAATATTTGTTTTCAAATGTTCATTCTTTGCGTTCTCTTCACTGATGAAAAAAACCATATAAGAAGGTAACAAATAATATTCAAGGGTGTTTACCTTTCCACATACAGAAGTTTTTGCTTTGAAGATATGCATTGTGTAGTTGAAACCCTTTCAGGAAGTTGTAGAACTTCGAAAAAATCACCCGCTCTGTCAGCAGCCGCCGAATAATGCCCATGATACCACATTCAGGGGTCACTAAGTAAGTCTCCAACTCATGGCTCCCATCTGGTGAAGAGGGCTCATCTTCTGAAGGGGAGAGAAGATGAACAAATTGTTGTTTAGATACAGTTCTTTGCAATACTTAAAATACCAGAAGGCATCTAATACTTGCTAGAGAAAAGAAGATCCTAATAAGACATGG
Source organism: Myiozetetes cayanensis (assembly GCF_022539395.1). Lineage (NCBI taxonomy): Eukaryota > Metazoa > Chordata > Aves > Passeriformes > Tyrannidae > Myiozetetes > Myiozetetes cayanensis. The sequence goes on along the minus strand of NW_026087853.1, from coordinate 35,877,270 downwards.
CAACATACAATTAAATAAGTGTCAAAGTAGGAACAAGAAAGAAATCAATCTTCAATAAAGCATATTCCATGAAAAACAGAGTCAAAATGGCAACAAACTTGCTCAAGCTGGAAAAAGTGATCTCCTGTTTGATAGAACCCATAGGCTGATTCCCTGTGTGAAGCTCAGGGTAGGCTGAGAATCTGGACCCAATTCTTTAAAAATTGATACAAACTGGCTTTGCAAAAAAAAAAAAAAAAAAAAAAAGCTTTCAGGAGACTTAGATATCCAGGAAAGAGCATAGAAAAAGGGTTGTGCTAAATGGCACCTTATCAGATTGGGAAAGGGGCCAATGACTTTCTATCACAGGCTTTTATTAGCTTGGGATTCTGCCACACTTCCATGGGAGAAAGTGATGAAAAGCCCATAAACCAAACTCACTAACCACATTTGAACAAAAGAAGGACAGTCAACACCTCTAAGAAAAACACAGGTTTACAACAAGATCAAAGAAAACTGGAATGGAGCTCCACATAATTGCTTTATCTAAGTCTTCAACAACAACATAAGGAAAGCACCATCTGCTGAGGCAAAGAGAGAACACAGCACTGACATGTTTGTTAGCACATGAAAGTTCACTGAAGGGCCCCTGGCAAAGACTGTTTATAAGCTTGAATAGTTTCATATTTGCATCAATTCAGTCCAAGGGAAACTAATGGAAATAATATTGCTATGAAAGAATTCAGAGGGGAAACCTAGTTCAATATAACTGGCAACATGAAATCTTATGAGATAAAACAGAAATTTAACTAACCAACATCAACAGCCCTGTGTTGGGTACATCTCAGTGAGCGCCTTTCTGTAGGATTTGATGAATGCCAGGCATCCAAGAGATTGTAGGAAAAGACATTGCTCCATAGGCCTGTACAGTGGTAGAGAACAGGGAAACTTCTTCAGAAACGTTTCAATGGGAAATATCACTAAAAAAAAAAATAACCTCTCAGCTTTGCAAGGGGTATTGGAAAGACTCAAGGTTTTCAAATTAACACCAAAACTTGTGTGAAGTTCTTTTTAGCAACTAGTATTCTGTCCTCAAAGAGGAACCTAAATAGTTTAAAACACTGTGCAAGTCCTTTAGCCACTATAATTCATTGTCACATACAAACCAACATTTTCCATACTATAAACAGCTGTCTGGTCTACAAACTATGTCATGTACAAGTGGATTTTCAGTTAAAGTTTGGAAGCTACTCCTGAACAGCTAAGAGTCAAATGGTTAGAGCACAGTTTGGGATTGTCTGCAGAATAGTCCTTTAATACAAGACATCTTCACTGCCCCTTGTAAGATTTCTCTTTGCATGAGGTCTTGTCAATAAGACTTCTCTTCCTCTCCTCATTTTTCTCACCTGCATAGTCCTTCTTCCACTTTTTCCCTCCCACTTAAAAGAACATCTAAAAATATCTCTGAAGTGCAGAAATCTCAAGAAGTCTCCTGGATCTTGGAAAGTATCTCTTCCTCCACAACTGTGCCACAGGCCTTGAGAGGAAGAAGGCAGTGCTATGCTTTGCCTTGAAAATCTCCAGCAGTGAAAGTTCTGTGAAAGCCATACATTGCAAAGGATGCAATAATTTGAGTTGCACAGTACAACAATTTTTCATTCCATGAATTAGCAACAGATAAACAGTTTTCTTTTAAACCTGGTTTGCTCATGAAGTGGGACAGGAAGCCAAGGATCTGCTTCATAGGAAGTTCTTGTAAGAATAGGACTGACTTAAGAAATGTTAAAAATTCATAATTAAGAAATCACATTGGGGCTCTCTGGCTCTACACTTAGATGGCAACCAGAGTTCATTTGCACATAATTACTGGCTAGTTTCTGTCAAGACAACCTCCTCTCTCTGCAGCTTGAGAAGCTTCTGTTCAGCCCTGCTGTGAGAAGGCAACTCCTCTGGTTTCTCCTGTCTTCTCTTGCTGTCTTTTCACTCCATAACTCTTCCAGCTCCCTCAGCCCTGGGACACTGTTTCTGCATTTTAATGCCTTTCAAATATTGTTGTGTCCCCAGAACTTGGTTATAATTACATAGCAATGTTGCCCTCTTGTACTGAATTTTCTTGGTACCTATATTTGCTGAAGTAAGTACTATGGAGAGACACAGTAACTTTTACTAGGCTGACAGAGATGAAAAGAGCGGACAAGCTTTCATAAACCCCAGGCATTCTTCTGGAAACCTGAGGATCTTATATCCCCATAAGCTCATCCAGTCTTTCCAGCTCTAGCCACTGCTCTTATAAAAGGTTGTTCCTCTCCCCGCAAATGACACCTTGCTTTTATCCTTAAACAATCATGCTATTACTAATAGTACCTTTTAATTGTAACCCAAGAGGGCATTGCATGTGATATCACTAGATGGCAACATTACTTTAACTCTCTACCTTATCCTTTATGAAGATACACCTGTGGCTGTGGGGTCACCTGCCTCAGGTGCTGAGAGCGAAGAGAAGAGAGCTCTGCCCAGGCTGGATGTGTTGGGTGTGGTTGCTACCCAGACACCTCAGGTATGGACACACTACCCCACTGTTATTGAGAAACTGCAATGCATGAACACCAATATGCATGGTGTTGCTGTCTGTGTGGATTTTTCCCTTTATAAGTAAACCATTTCTTGCCCCTGTCTTTGCTGTTCTGTTGTGTGATGTGCTTATTTACATGTAAAATATCTGTTGTTAAGGGTTTAAGAATTGGTGGACTTGGCTGCAGAACTCTTCATCCCAGAGAACGAACATACAAAGGGATGTAGTACAAATTTCCAGTATTATGCAAAATTAAAAGAAGAATTCCATAAAAGCTGCAAAGCTGTTTTTCATAAATTGCTGGATGCTACCAACTTTGCTGAAATAAGAATGATAAAACTCAGTGATATATCATAAGTAACAAAATTACAAAGGATTTAGACTACTATTAAACTTGAAAAAATATTGGTAGCAGTTCAGAAAACTACTAAAAATTGCCATATTTTATCATAAACTCAGTAACAACATTGCTTTTTGTTACAATATCATGCCATTCATAGCCAAATTTGATTTTAAGATTACAGTTTCGAAATACTCAGGTTTTTTGTGGAACTCTGCTGCTGACTGGTTCAAAACGAGCCTTACCTTTTCAAGCAGCCCTGAAACTTCAGAGCATGAAAGTCACTATTCAAGACAAAAGCAACAGCGAACAATGTGATTTGAAATTTCCTCTAAGTATTTTTTAGCTCATCTCCGGTGTCTAAGGAATTCAGTCAGAGGTGAGAACGACACGATGTACAACTGTTTTCAGTCCTGCATGATGCCAGGCACTGGTTGCAATATGCAGGGTTTGCCTTATTTTAAATATAAAGTACATTTTTATGCAATGCAAATTTTTGCAATGGAGTACATCACCTTTCATGAAACAGATCCGTGATTCTGGGAGCTTCTTCATAAGGCGACCCATGAAGAACTCACTGCCAAAATCCTCTGCACGGATGAAGGCACCATATTTTAAGAATCCAACCTCATAAGGGGTGAACTCCACCCATTCTGCAGAGACACAAAACAAACTTTAAAATCTCATTCCTATTCCTACTCCCCTGCAGGAAGGGCTCTGAAATGGTAAAAAAAGCACCTGCAGGACAAACCTATCATCAGGGCAACCACAGCCTGGCCTTCCTCAGGATAAGGAGGTATAATTCAGCTGGTTTCAACTGCTCACTCAGTAATCTTTCCCAATCTCATTCATTCAGAACTTTCTAATGACCATCTCCACAAAGAACATAAGTGAATTTTATATCAAAAGGGGTCACCCTGTTACCCCACATGTGGAGCTAAGATTTGTAAGTACCTTGGCTGTCTTTAAACACCTCCCCAAGATTTCTCCTGCCCTCTAGAAGATGAATTTCTCCCACAGCCTAGACACAAAGTTTAGAAATGGAAAAAGAAGTTAAGGAGGAAAAGAAACTGTTTATAAAAGCTATGGTTCAGCAGTACAAGAGGTTGCAGCACATGTAGTAACTAATAATGCAGAACATTTAAACACCAAGTGAGCCCAGGTTTGCCATCACCTTTGAACTCTGAAAGGCTGTAGTCTTCTTTGATGTTGAGGATCATGTAGATAGGTAGGGGATTTTGACCCTGATTCAATGCCTGTTGCTCATCTGAGAGTTTGTGGTTATTTTTCTGTGAATTGATGAGAGACAAAGGGCAAAATCAAGGGACCTTCTGGTCATGGTCTATGGGCTTGCAAGATTGCAGCAAAATGAATATCTGTTTCCCTCTTAATTTCCTTATTCTCTATACTCATTTTGCATCCAAACATTTTTTAACCAAGGCATGATACAAACATTTACAATCCACATCAGCTTATTTAATTACAGGTAGAGCTGTAGAACATTTTTTGAAAAAACAATCTTCTGCTCTTCCCAGTAAATACATCCACTTCACATAGATATTTAAGTTCTCACAAGGAGGAACAGAAGAAAAGAAACCAAGTAAGGACTCTGCAGGTAGGTGCTCAGACACTCACACTTGTAGAAAGAGACACAGGTTTTCTGCCCTACAAAATAACCCTTGAACAGCTAATTATGCATCAAGAGAAATGTGGAAAAAAATCTCTCAGCAAGTTTACAGACGACACTAAGTTGATTGGGAGTGTTGATCTGCTGAAGAGTAGGAAGGCTCTAGAGTGGATCTGGACAGGCTGGATCAATGGGCCAAGGCCAGCGGTATGAGGTTCAATAAGGTGAAGGGCCAGGTCCTGCAACTGGGTCACAGCAACCCCACGCAGCCCTAAAGGCCAGGGGAAGAGTGGCTGGAAAGCTACTCAGCAGAAAAGAACCTGGGGGTGCTGTTTGACAGCTGACTGAACACAAGCCAGCAGTGTGCCCAGGTGGCCAAGAAGGCCAATGGCATCCTGACCTGTAGCAGAAATAGTGTGGCCAGCAGGACCCCCTGTACTCAGTACTTGTGAGGCTGCACCTTGAGTACTGCATTCAGTTTTGGGTCTCCCACTACAAGAAAGACACTGAGGTGCTGGAGCGTGGTCGGAGACGGGCAATGGAGATGGTGAAGGGTTTAGATAAAAAGTCTTACGGGGAGTGGCTGAGGGAGCTGGGGGTTGTTTAGCCTGTAGAAAAGGAGACTCAGAGGAGACCTTATCACTTTCTACAACTGCCTGAAACGAGATTGTAGACAACTAGAGATTGATTTCTTCTTCCAAGTAACAAGTCATAAGACAGGAGGAAATGGACTCAAGTTGTGCTGAGAGAGGTTTAGACTGGATACTAGGAAAGATTTCTTCACTGGAAGGCTGGAACAGGTTCCCCAGGGAAGAGGTGGAATCACCATCTGTGAAAGTGTTCAAAACATATGTAGATGTCCCACCTGGGGACATGGTTTAGCAGTGAACATGGCAGTGATAAGGGTTGGACTTGATGATCTCAGAGGTCTTTTCCAACCTCAACAGTTCTAAAATCCCTCATTATTCAGCAGAAATCATCTGCTGGAAGATGCTGGCATGCTCTCAGGCTAGCATCTGCCCCTGGAGCTTCATATTCTATACAACAGTATTCAGTAGCTGTTAGGGAAAATACTACCCCATCACTTAATGCTTTTTCCAGCAGAAGCCCCCAGAAATCAACGCTAGAGATCTGGTAACCCTCTTGCTTCCGCAGCTTTAGCTCCTTGGCATAGTATTTCAAGCTTTCCAGGGAAAAGCAGCTTAGCTTGCATTTGGTCATATGTCTGCGGACTTCACCAATCGGTCTGGATAGATCCTTATGTGACCACTCAGGGTTCTGATACAAATGTGACAAAGTCCTGCAGAAAAAGAAAGGAAGTACATTGTCATATGCTTGAGGCCCTCCCACTTTTTAGACTTAGATTTAAGGTCCACATCAAATGAACCAGCTGAAGTTCATTACAAACATCTTGGGCTCGTTTATTATTGAAAAGATTTTTTGAGTTAGACGAACTCTCCCAAATCACTAGTGAAATCTGAGGGCTTGCAAAAAGCCCCTCCTTGCTATTAAGGTTTATGCATAAGGCTGTGATATGCACCACAGTGACTCAGCAGGAAAGATCCTAGAGCTGAAATAAAAAGTCAAGGAAAATGTTGTTCCCTGGAAGAAGTGTCTACACTGGCTCAGCCAATGTGCTCCTAATGCAGCAATGAAAAACGCTTGAGACTGAACCAGTACATCCTTCTTCACCAAAATGAAGAGGATAGATAACTCACACAGCAGGCTATAGAAGTGATGAAGGATGCCTGTGTTCAGGATCTCCTTACCATGTTGAACCAGATGACCCAGTGATGTATGAAATAGCATCCAAGAGACCCAGCTTTTGAAGACCCAGCAGGTTGCCTAGCAGAGATGTCAGTGCCCGGGTGCCACCTCCTGTTGTCATAACTGCTACAACAGGTATCTGTTTAAACATCAACACAGCAGTGGTAAGCAGCACCTTTTTTACCAGCACATGTGGTCAGAGCTGAGTCAATTGTAGCCTTTCAGTCCCACAAGAAATTCCGACATTTCACCATTTCCCCAAGTCAGAGGTAAAAAGATGAAAACTGGGTAGTTTGCACAGGGAAAAAAAAAAAAAAAAAAAAAGGTAAATAGCAGATTTTGAGGATTTTCATTAAAATCAATCATTTTTAATTCTAAATTGTTGCATTCTGGCTTACCAAAACTGCTCAAAACTTATGGTTTCAAAGCATTTGAATATTAGACTGAATTTTCCTTACCAAAATATCATCACATGAGAGCTGTATTTTGAAAAGAAGCAGAGCTCATCCTCTCTTGTAAGTCAAATATAATGGCTAGATTACATTTTCTACAAAGTACCTAGAGCATATAATTGCAGTGATGAAGTCTAATTGCATAGAAATCTCGATTGTGTTACAGGAAGATAAATTCCATCCAAGGAACCCACTGAGAGAAGACAAGCCAATTGACATTTCCTACACACATTTCCAGGCAATTGCATCAAAGAAATACTCAGCTGTTTCCTGATTCAAATCGAACATTTCAGTTCAAAGCAAAGTACTTTGATTTGGGTTTATCTGACCATAAGGAAATATTCTGTTGCTGGAAAATCTGAAATTAGTAGTTAGAAGTACTTCTCCCTAAAAAAATTGCATACCTAAGAAACTGGTTTTTTTTTTACTAAAACTAGTGTGCCAATGAGAAACAATACGATCAGTTTGTGAGCAGAGGCAGCATCTATGTGTTTCCAAAGCAATGCTGTCATATATTGCCTAACACGCCTTTGGTCCACCTGTCCTGGACAAATGGAAAAGCACAGATAAAAAAACCCACTCTCAAAATAAAAACTTCTTTATTTCTGAAGTTCCTGATCACAGACCGTGTTCCTGCCCTGAAGTTCCAACCATCCCCATGCCACCATGGGCTGAACTAATATGAACACTGACTCAGACAAGCAGATCAGACAAAAACGTTCAGTGTCTTTGTGTTGTTTGAGGAACTACAGCTGAGATGATGATCACCAGAGGAGAGAGTCTGTGATAAGAAACCTCATGAGTCAGTGTTATGCATCACTTTAACTGTTAGATTTTCTCCCTCCAAAAATCCGATAATATAAAATACCTTATGGGGCCTTGGTGACTGAATGATCAGCTAAAAGAGTAGGACTATTCAAGTCTATAATTCACAAATGAAAAATAAATAAATAAAAAAAAAAGGCAAAAAAGGCTGATTTAAGGCATTCTGTTTTCTTGATAAATATGTACCCTGCCTCTCACCTTTCATCTAAACATTTCTCAACATTTTATGTGGGGCAGTGAATGTATCAGGGCTAGTTAAGGAATAATATGTGAATGGCTACAAGCATAACGTATTCCTGCTACACAGCATGTTACAGTCCCTATGGTCCTCCCCCTACCTCATGATCTTGAAGGTCTTGCTCTAAATGAAGTGCTTTTTTCAGAGCAGAAGCCACAAACTTCTTCCTTTTCTGCAGGAAATTTTTCTCCTCCTTACACAGATCAAACTCCAAGCGGACATCTAAGTTTCGTGACCTCAAACAAAGTCCAGAGTTGAATAGGGTGGGCATGATCACTAAAAATTAATGTCTGTACCCATGCTTACAAGTCATGACTGCTTAGAAAAGCTGCTAGTGTGGCCCAACAAAAGCATATCACAGATAATATAAATAAGGTAGAGAAAAGGCTGAGAAAGTGTAAAAAGTAGCAAAACATTACAGAAAGCAACAAAAATATTCTTATGCTGATTTTCAAGAGGTATCTAACATAAATACTGTAATTCATGTATGGATACAGTAAACAGTGGAATATTTAGAATTTGTTGCCTCAGGACCTCCAGGTTTTATAAATACAAATACTCTGGAATCTTTATAAGTAAGGAAAGTGAAGTATAAACATATTTTTCTACAGTCATAGCTCTACAGATTTGGCAGCCAGAAAACATTATTCTCCCCATCCAAACTGAACTTCTATGTAGTAGCATAACAGGAAAATTCACCCAGCGCATGTCCACCTTCTGGACATGGGTAACGAACTTGAGGTAAGGAGGTAAAAATAATCCTTGACTAAATGCTTTCTCCCTTAGTTAGAGAAAAGGGTAATAAGGAAAAAAACCTGTACAATACCTTTTTTTCACAACCACAAAACCCAAAGGCAAAATTTCTCACCAGTCATTTGATTTTACATGTAAATTGATTGTCTCATCCTAGGAAAAAAGCAAAACCACAATATAAGGACTGGACGTTATTTTATGTTCTTTCATTTCAGTCAGCTCCGAAGCCCTTTCCTTTTTCTAAAACCCCTGTTGAACCATAAAGCCATAACAATCAGAAAATCTATCTAATTTTTAAAGCTCCTCCAAATCCACTCCATTTTATTTATATCGTTTTATACTGAAGCTAAAAGAGCAATATACAGTAAAAACCAACACCAGCTCTGCCAGTGTGTTCCCTTCTGCCTCATCACTTGCACTTACTCTGACCTGCATTAGTCCCCTAGCTAGTCACAGAAATCCCTCTGTCAAACATTTGGCTGGGATTTCTGGTTCTACTTGGTTCATATGAAAATGTACAGGTCCATAACCCTCTCTGTTAGGAATCTAAGGGCACTTGTAGCTATGTACCTAGACCCCTACTTCACACTGATCTAATTAACTCATGCCTATTAATCTTTGGTCCATAGCTTCACATTTATTCTAAGAAGTGGGTATCAATCACCTTTGCTACTGCCACTTTCTCATTGAATGGAAGTGAATCCAGAGGAATAGTGAGGGATGCATGGTAGTCTTTTTTCTCTTCACCTGAAGTACACTGAAAAATAAATCATAATGTAGAAATATATTTAATGTATACACCATAAAGAAAAGCACTGTCTCCAACTTACTTTTTTCATATGAGGTCACCATTCAGTTTTCAAGTTCGTATCTAATATTTAGATGTCTTAGGTGTTACAGTGCTCTTCCAAAGCTGAAGTTCATAGAAGATGGCTCTTAATTAAAAATACATCTTTCCATTTGCCTCAGTTGAGTGTAGAAAACCATGAATTTACTGTGCTTACTCAAGCTAAGATCACATACCGAGTAGAAATGAGGCTTCTTCTCTGCAAGAGCCATGCGCAGCTCGGACAGGCTGTACTTGATGTAATGAAAGTTCAGGGGCTTCACGGGTTGCCAGAAAGAGCCCAGAGAGAGTGTCTGGCTCTCTTCATAGGATCCCTTCACTGAGAACAAGAAGTCTTTTTCTAAAAAAAAGAAATCATGAAAAATATACAGAGAAATTAATGATTATGATTCCAGAAACAGAACATTAAATGGTCATTCCAAAGTTGTCATTTTTATATATATATGCCCTTCAACAATGCTTAAAAGCCTCCAAACTATTTATCAAACAAGGGAACATTGCAAGAAGAAGGAGGAGAAGAAAACAAACAAAAACAAACCATAAAACATGAAAGAGTTTATAGAAGAGCAGTAACTGTTAAAAATTCAGACATACAGGCAGTTGGACAAAATGTAACTTGAGACAGAAATATATATCTACGGCTATTTTACAGCACCTATAAGATCCCTTGTCTCTCTAATCATTCCCTTTAATTTTAAAGTCCAGTTTTTATAATTAGTTAGCACAGACACTCTGTATATGTGAACCTGTCTATAGACTCCTAATTATCCAGTTCCTGTGCTCCATTGTAAGAACAAAGTAGGAAAATTACTGGATTAAAAAATAACACACACACCCAAAAAAAAAAAAAAAAAAAAGAGAGAGAGAATTTTTCAGGTTTTTTTTGTTTCTGGTTTGAAGCCTAACCTGAAGGTTCTTTCTTTGTCCATCTATTGTCCACCAGGACTTCCAAGCAGGAAATTTCACGCGACTGTAGCAGGGATGAACAGTGAGATAATTAAGTACATAAAACATGCCATCTCTGATTCACTTCACTGCTACCTGTCTCCAGGTACCCAGGTCCCTGGAGTCTGGAAAACTGTTCACCTTGTGTTTATCAGGCTGATAAGAGAAAGACTTTGGCACTCTGAAAACGCATCAGGTTTCAGCTGAACAAAAGTTGTGGTGCTTTGTTCATCCAAGCACCATCCCAAGAATGGGAAGAGAGGAGAAATAACAATAGAGGGAATAGAAGTGTCCTGAGGCCTCCGAAGGGTAAACTGATGGGTGGCCAAATCACAGGGCTGTCCTTGAAGTCCTGCTGGACAGGCAAGCATGGACAGCCAAGCACTATATCCTTTAAATAGTAAGTTAGGGGCAGCTGAGGAAGCAACTTCCATATCATCCTATGGAAGAGGGGTAAACAGGATGGCCATGAGGGAGTCATAAAGGAATTCCCCAGAAGGAATAACACAGAGGCAGTAAGTCACTGAAAGAGCACTTCAGGCTTTGTTAAGAGGCTTGATATCAGCTGCTGGTGGTGATCAGGTCTCTGAGTATCCCAAATGACTGTGTACATTCTTTCCTAATACATCCTCCCACAGGGAGCAGCACAACAGGATGGCTGCCTGTCTGACCCCCATTTCCCTCCCCTTCAGCCTTGCCTGCAGTGAGATGTTGGGACACCTGCCAGATTCACCACATCCCATCACTATCATGAAAACAAAGATAGAAAAGCAATAGTTTAAAATTACCACTAATACACCGTTAGTGACAAGCTTTTCAGGAAGGACTGGACTGAAAGAGAAAATAGAATGTAATCAGAACTAATATGATCTAAATACATCCTTACACGAACACCAAAGAATAATACATTCCTTAAAGTTTGTCTTGTCCAGCATAGTCTCGAACATATCACTGATTCTTAATTTTGGGAGACATCTGAAATGTGTATTCCTTATTTTTTTAATGATAAAGGCAAACAATACTTGTAATAAGTTTTAGCCAATATGCAACTAACTTGATCAATACCAACTGTTACTGTGATACTAAGCATTTTAAACTATATTATACTAAATGCCAGCATGTGTTTGACTGCTTTCAAAGGACAGTTTTTTGGTTCCATATGGATTTTACTCACATGCTCTCCGATACAAACTCAACCTCCAGCGTCTCTTGTGTCTGTAAAAGATTAATTTATTATAAGCAACTGAATTAATTTTCTTTCTCACTTGCTGGTTGTCAGTGATTATTCTGGCTCCTGAAACAGTTCTTCAATCAAATCAAATTTTCCTCCAGCTCTAGGGTATACTAAGATGAGTGAAAGCAATCAAGTTACAGTGATTGTGAAAAGTGTTCTCTCTCCTGTGTTAACCATCAGTCCCCAGGCCAACTGCTCTTTTCCATTTGGTGGTGAGGTAGAATAAAATGGCAGGCACTCCTAAACCTGCAATACTGTTGGCTTAAAAATGTATAAAGCCTTGAGTTTTTTCTATGTAATGTTATCAGAAGACTGATACTGTTGTATATAAGAGGGTATTCTCAATTCTTCTGATCCTGTAACACGGACAATACCAGTCACCAGACAAGTTAAGGTAGACTGCTTTCTGAAATCACTATCGAGCTGAATACCCATACATACCCTATAAGAAAAGTCACTGAAACAGCAAATCTGTAGTCATATCTAAATGGAATACCCATATCCTGTGTTGAAGTCATCATGTATGTGTTCAGGCAAACTGAAATAATGAGATAGTTTGAGCAATTGGCCATCAACAGATTTTAGCATCTCAGTACAGATCTCTGTGTTATATTTAGGTATATACAAATAGAATTACAGGGCAAGGTATCAGTTTAAGTGAATACATCTGTGCCAGAGTATGACCAAACTCACAAGTGCTGGTGCCAGGAATAGAAATTTTAACAGAGGAACTTTGTTGAAAGTGATGAAGTTTTGTCTTTCCAATGAAACTTATTTGAGCAACAGTCAAGAAAGAGGGGGGGAAAGGGAACTCTGATGTCAGAAAAAACCTGCTTAAGGCGCTTGAAGAGCTTGTAAAAGCCTTCAAGATTACGTCCAAGGTAGGGAGGTAAACTTTGTCTACTTTGCTGAGTAAGGTTCGGAAGGTACTTTCAGGACATATGAAGTGCAACCAATAGGAAATAAACCCTCCCACTTACAATTGCTTTAAAAGAATTTAGAAGGTAATATCAAAAAACATATTTCCTTCCTATGGTCGAGGCAGTTTTATCTCTCACCTTTGGATTTAGCTGAAAAGTCAAGCGAACAGTTTCTCCAAGCTGGATTTTAGCAATATCAAAGAGAACAGTGAAGAGGAGGTCATCTTTAGTGACTGCATTTTCATCATAGACTTTCATCTCAAGAATATTCTGCAAACAGAGGCACAGAATTAGAATCTTAATTTGAGACCTTACAGAGACATAAGATGATGTGCTCAGCATGTTTGGGAAGACAGAGAAAGGATGAGGAGAAGTGAGAGATCATGCACAACCTTTACATCCACACAGAGACGAAGAATGATATCCTGAACTTAACACAGAGTTGGGTTTGTTGTTGATTTGCCCTGCAGAGTAATTCAAATGACAAAGGCTAGTAGAACTACTGAATATTGAGCTCCCATATTGAAAAACATGTTTGGCTTCTAATTTGGTTTGAGGTCACCACTTTTCCGTGAATTATAGGAAACCAGCCAGCAGCCAGGACTTTATTGCTACAGGTGGAATAAAAAAATCCATGGATATAAGCAGCAATTAAGATTTGTTAAGGATGTACCATATAACTACTGCATAGTTGCATAATTTTATTCTGTAAATTATTAAACAGATTACATGCAGATAATTACCATGGAATCTACAGAAACTGATATGTTTTTGTTAAATTATGCAAATACCACGTTATGAATTTCCTCCTCTCCTTCACTGTCATCTGCTTCTTTGGATGGACAGGAGAGGATAACACCTCTGCCTAGTTGGTACCTGGACATGGGCTGGCTGAGAAGTGCCTCCCAGAGTGCTGAGCAAATGAACATTAACTGCTGGTTTCTCAGTGGGGCAATAGTTCAGGCCTCCCTCAATATATTCAGCAGTTCATTTTCATGTAAATTACAGGGAGCGCTTATCTCAGATTCTTATTTGTGCACCAGATTTAATTGAAACTTGCTAAGAGGTTTGATGCTTATTAAAGACACAAAGGTAGACACATAGTCTTATACACAAACACATGGATAAAAAAGAGTGAGCATGTGAACTCTGTTACTTTAAAAGTTCATAATGTATCACAGCAATGTCCACACCTAAATCTAAATAAGTGATTGAATACACAAATATACTGAAGGAAAACAATCCTGAATCCAAGTATTCAATTTTGACTTCTATCATTCTGTGAGAAACCAGCAAGTGAGAGATGGCAAGTGACCTTGAGTTTGCAGTTTACTGTCAGAAGGCAGAAAGGTTGTTGACCTCTAAGGCCACATATGTAAATGCATCACACTGTGCCTCATCTGGAGAAACAATTTTATTTGTGACTGACAGTGTCAGTCCTGCCCACCACACAATACTGACAAGAGGCAGAGAGAAGCAGCCACAGCAACTTGGTTTACAGACCAGCCATAAATAGCCTGTAAAGGATTATGGACGGTGATGGAGGGGTTATGCCTTAAAGCAATAGTTTACAGTTAGTAGAAGACAGGCTTGCACTCAAGAGCAGATAAATTTTCATAGCTGTGATATTGCAATAGACAGTCCATAAATTACTAAAATGACTGACTTATTTTCTTAACGACCAACTGATTTGAGTCCCTCAGGTACTCCCAGCTAGCCATGAGGGACACACATAACGTGCTGGATGGCTAAGGGGAATCTCCATCTGCACCACTGGGATGCTGTGTGGGAAGCAGCCAGGGGTGTCTGGGCAGAGCCAGCTGGCAGGGCTGTGTGCCACCAACTCTGGGAAGGGTTATCCTCCTAGAGCATCATGCACACAGCACAAGCCTCAGAAGCCCTTTCTAGCTGACTGTCAGACATTCATCAAAGCAGATGCCCTTTGGTAAACACCACTGTTCCTGATGAGAACCAGCACAACACAGGCAAACAGATTTTTCTCTTCCACAGTGACAATATATTATACAGTTTTACTGAGCTCTGGCTACTGTGATTTGGAAAGATGAATACCTCAACAAAACACAGAACAGGGAAGGAGAAAATAACCAGACAAGTAGACTCTGCTTCTGCTGAGGCCAGACAGCAGTGAGACAACAGTGACAGATGTGCCAGAGTGCTCTGGCTATCCCAAATGCCCAGGACACATCTTGTGCAGCACACACTGAAGCCACAGCCACCACTACCACCATGCTGCTGTTGCCACACTGATAATTACCAGGGCTAATGTCACATGCCTTGTCTCCTGCTGCAAACTTACTGTAAACGTAAGGTTTTCCCAAATACTACTACCTGAAGGACTAGTTCACGCAGCTTCCTGTGGTCAAGATATTTTTCTAACACTTCTGTGTGGTAATGCAGTTTTGAAAAACCTGTCAGCATGAGCAGGTGTTCTGGTGCAACAGTGACAGATCAGTGGGTGTTTGTTCCCATGCTGCAATGTTTTTCCCTTGCCTTTCACCTTCCTGATAAACTTGCAGGGCACTGCGAAATTGTGCCTCATTGGCATTTTGAAAGGAGCTGGAATTTTTTTAGGTCAGTAAGGAAAGCACTGGCTGTGCACAGAGGAGTAGACATATTAAAGCTGAAAGCTATACCAAACAGGACCATACCATCCAACTTCTGTGAAAGCCTGAGAACATTATCATGGGCAATTTCTGCAGTCAGTAGGTAAGAGGAATTGTTCACCAGAGTGTAGCAACACTTTGAGCTATTCTGAATAATCTTTTGGAGGAGTTTATCGATGTTTGAGAGAGACAGGGGACTGGCCTGCTGATTTGGCACTTGAGAGTCCTGATCTACCACCAGCACTGGGAAATGAACAGTGCAGGCTGTAAAACAGAAATGTATTTGCCCAGATTTGAAGTAAGCTTGGTTTACTTGGCTTACCCCACTGATCTTTCTGAACTGCTAGACCCTGATGTTGAGGCTGTCTTTCTGAGGGACTACACAGTAGGACTTGCAAATCTTCTAAAGCTTTAACATTTATCCTCATGATAAAAGTTCAGCTAGTTTTCTTTTGCAAACTTAAACTGTTTGTTTTGTAAATTTTTTATTGCAGGTCATTATAAAGGAATATTAAAAAAGAACAGTCCTGTGATGCTTCCCCTACACGGCTCATATATGTCTTTTACACTATTGAATCTACTCTGAAATTTTCATCTTTATTCTTGAAAAGCAATGATTAAAAAATAAAGGAAAAAAAAAAGAAGAAAAATGAAAAGTAGTAGAGCATTGTATGAGTGGTTGTGAAATATTGTGGTTATTTTTTTACATATCCAAAATCCAAATTGAATTTTGCTGCTGCAGTCTACTCCAAATTCCCTTACCCATATCTGTGTAGTCCCTCACATGTATTTATTTTTAATTTGACCTATATATTCATCATTGAATGACATCTCTGCCCGCAAAGAAAAACAAATACATTCTGCATCTTACTTTTACTTGGCTCTGGATCCTGAAACAAAATGTTTCATTCCACACCGGATCTTTGCAGTTCTTGATAGTTTTGGTCCGGACAGTCTCAGGGGAAGCAGTGGGCAAGGTCAGGCTTATGTAGCAATCAGTCTGACTAACTGTATTGGAAAAGATATATTGTAAATAACAAATTACTATGATTATCTTAAAGCATAGCCTTAAAGCACTGTATATACAGCAAGCTGCAAAAAGGAGATAGTGTTTCTATTAGTTTTCTGACAGCTCCTTATTCAATAGCATTTACTATGATTTGTTCCCTCCTGCAGGTGGGAGCTCTGGTCATTATGGAAATGCAAAGAAACTACTGTAATAAAGACAACTGGTAAGAAAAATGTGCACAGAGGTACTTAACAAACACATTACTGGTATATCCACTACTGGTTGCAAATCAAGAGGTTTCTGTGATGGAAAATAAAAAGGCCCACATCTTAAGAGAACCTATTTAAAGTGTAAATACTTATTTAACTTTTTGAGCATTTAGACAAGAGTCTAACTTTTTTGTTTGCTTTTGAAAGGGAACAGAAGAGTTCAGGAGGGTCTGGGTACAAAGGATCTTCCCCATCTGGTCTGCTGCCCCCACAGAGTTGTAACTCAGCTCATGTATTGAGCTGACTGTCTCACCCAACACGTGATCACATCCCTTCACCATCAAAAAGTACAGAAAAATACCAGTGCACTTTTATATTGCTGATTTAAACTCTGAGCCTTGATAGTGAAGAAAACTCTGATTTCTGAGGAAGGCAGTAATGTAATAGAAGATTGCACAGTTAGCTACAAGTATGACATTAAATTTTTATAATATATGGGCATGGCTTTGGAGCAGGTTCCTCAGAACCACTCCCAGGCACAACCTGGGCAAGCAGCCTCCTGGCTGGGCGAGCACAGCTATCACAGAACCATAGCATAGCCTGGGTTGGAAGGGATTTTAAAACTCATCTAATTCCAACCACGTGCCTTGGGCAGGGACACCTTTCACTAGACCAGTTTGCTCTATGTGCTGGGCACTGCCTCAGGTGTTGATGCGTTGCCTCTTGTGGGTTGCCAGAGTTTTCAAGGGAGAGGAAGGCTGGGTGCAACTAACTTTGCTTTTGTGCATTAGCCTGATGTATGTAGAGTATTTGGTAGTGGTTAGGATTCTCTCTGTTACTGCTAAGAGGGGTTTTTTAGCAAGGAGCAGTGCAGGGCATCCACTCTTAAGAGCATAAAAAAGTTGATACCTTGTGAACCTGTAGTAACGAAATGAGACCCTGACAATACAGTGAAGAATGGTGGGACTCCCTCTCTCTACACTTATTCAACCTTCCCAGCCCACCCATTTGGAGCAAATCTGCTGTTCTTTTTAGACAATGGACATATCTTTTATCTACTGGGCAACTGCAGCTGTTTCTAATGCCTCCAGCTCTAAGAACTTGTGGTGTGTTCACAGTAACAGGTCAGATTTGGGTATAACAGGCAGTGTAGAACTGTGGGATACATACTGAGAGGAAGCATGACCAATTGGGTAACCTGCTGGAAAAGGTCTCATGACATGCTGGCTGCAGTCCCAGGTCTGCTCTAGACTGCTAAGTCACTCTGGGCAATTGCTTCCATTTAAATTTATCTTGCTTCTCTATCTGCACGTCCCCACCAATAAAACAGTGATAACTATCCTCTCCTCTTTTGTAATCTGCTTGGGACATCCGATGATTAAAAACATAAAAAACCTTCCTGTTATTAATATTTCCACATGACCCAAAGAAAGACAGTGCCTTATCAGTAATTATATTATTCTTTCTTTACCAGTCTCTTGGCTCTCATTACACATTTTAACTTGTGGTGTAAACCATGTTGCAATAAATAGGTGTTGCTTAAAGCAGTTTGTGCAATCAGGTTATGTATCATTTATCTTTCAGGTCTTCTGATACTGTCCAAACATGAAACATCTTCCAGTTTTTCAGCATGTTTTCGATGTCCATAGGAGGTAAGAAATTACTTTAACATTGCAAATACAGATGTTTCTAATTCTTGTGTGTAATATTAGGATATTTTTAGACTTATTATTGCAATTTTAAAATGCAATATACCTGTCCATAACAATTTATTGGTAAAAGAGGTATTCAAATATTTTCTTTATCTCTCTCACACACATTATTTTCTACAATTCTTCTATTGATTTTTAACATTTTAAAAAAGATAATATTAACTTTGCATAGTTACTTCTTTAGCTGATGCCCATGAAGCAGGCTATCTGTCAGTTATGCACTAATTATGTATGTGTGTTTTAGAGAATTTGTTCATTTATGATCTGGGATATCTCTTTGTTGTACATACTAGCTATGACTCCTGATTAAGAAGAAAGGTATTCAACATTTTCAGAGTATCAAACAAGCACTACACTTGTGTCTTACATGCTTGTATCTACACAGAGCTGTGGGGTAGGATCTCTCTTCAGTCCTTCATCCTTTCTAAACACAATAGACCTATAGCCAACCTGAGAAGACAGTCCAGTCTTTAGCAAGGCTGTTCACCCTTAATAAGAGTAAAAACAAAGTCCCACAACCTGATGATCCACATTTAACACCAACTCAGCAACCCATGAGGCCTCAGCTCTTAGAGCATTAGCTCTAGCAAGAGAGATTTTATAAATTTTCTAGGTAACTCATTTCAGAGGGTATTAGTAACCAGATACGTATCAAAGAGTGACAGATATGCTAAACTGCATCCTGCTTCAGGAGTAGAAAACCAGCCCAGCTGAACCTGCAAAGTGTCATAGGGAATTGCTGCCACGTAATGTTCATGTTTATGCTGGAAGGTAATAAACAGGATAATCACGTCACATCAATTATATTGCACGGAAACAAATTAACCCATCTCCCTGCCAGGTCTGACTCTTGAAAGAAGGGATAGGACATCATAATATTGTACACCAGCCCAAGAGATCAATTCCCAGATATCTGGGTGCTGTCTCAAAAAGAACTCCAAAACTCTCTCTTCGACACACAGGAAATAACACTGTAAGTTCATTGGAAGAGTTGCCACCTTTTCTTTCCAAACAGATACAGTGCCCAAATAAGAAGGGCTAAATCCATAACTAGAGTCTCCATGTACCATCACAATATCATTGTCAAAACAAAACCATTCAAAAAGCAACACAATGTAATGCAGAGAAGCCCATGGACACCTGAACTAGAAATCATGTGTTTCCATAGACACAGCCTTTTTTAGACTTTTTATAAGCATTGCTACAATTTCACTGTTCCCACTGTCAGAGCATCAACTAGCAGGATCAAAAAAATTGTGTATTTTCGGCGAAGAGGTATTATCAAACAGATTTTCTTTGCTCCACCGCAGACCATCTTGCAATGATACATGGTGCAATCTCAGACCTATAGCTAGAAAATATTTTGAAGAACATCCTTCCATTTCCACTTAAAAATAAACTAGCCAAAAATTAAGTCTTGGTCAGACATCAGTACTGTTGATGCAGACATAGAGGATAGTTAGAACTGTTGAGCATCTAAAGAAACCATTATCAGAGGAAAACATCATGGAAACAGACTTGGAAGCACGCTGCAAGCAGTACACGGAAATGCCCTGCATTGCAAAGAAAACATGAGAGGGAACGAAATCAATACTAGAAAGAGTTGAATCAACAAATCAACACTCACAATTTTTCTTTCTTCAGATAATGTTCACAATAATACTATTCACTCAGTAAGGGAATAGAAACAAAAATATTTTTAATGTTTAGCTAAAATTTTTTCTTCCTTAAGCATCATTATGTTGACTCAGAAATGACTCTGACACGCTTTATAAAAACATGTACTTATGGTCCTTTTTCTCTTATTCTTCTCCAGGATATTTTCTGAAAAAATAGGAACAATACATCATTGGAGAGGTAATCTTGTGCAGGAGCTGACACTAAGCTGCAGCACTGACAGTGCACTGCAGCAGTAATTTTGATCTGAATTTTTCAGCTGAGACACAGAGTTCTGAAACACAAATTTTGCTACTGAATAAATAAACTTTATGGCAGGAAAAATTCTCCTAGATATTTTTTCTTTCAAGTAAAATTTAGTACTGAATGAGAAGCTACCAAAAAGCTGTACCTTAATACTACAGTAAAGACAAGGTTGGCTGAATGGCATTAGGTGTTCTCGTTTTGCTGTTTGATATATCTGAAAACCAGAAAATATTTGCAAATATGATGAGTAAGGTTAAAAATATCCCTGAGTCTCACAGTGAAAATCTGCAGGAATTTACTGAAGATTCTGTACACATAAATACAAATAGATACCTGGAGATGTTCTTTGCTTTCTATGGTGAAGATGGAGGAGCTATGCCTAAGGAAACAGTATGAAAATAATAAGGCACATCATTATAATAACTAAGTAACAAAAGTAGGGTGCAATATGCCTCTACTTTTTTTCCCTCTCTACCTCATTTCTCACAGAATGGTTTGCAAAGCCAATAGGAAGTTAAAGACATTGATGCTGAAGAATTAATTTGGTAAGAAAAATGCCATAACATACCGAAACAACTCACAGAAAGCAAGAGTGTTTACACCCAATGTAAATCAGTACTTGTGTGCCTGAGGATTCAGCCCAAAGTCTATAAATGTCAGTCACCATTTTGGGAATTAAATTTTGAACCTACAGAGATAACACAGAGGTGAAGATTACAATTGGATTATTTTGGTTTATTTGGTAAAAAGAGAGTTCATTCAGCCTGAATTGAAAGTTTACATTGCAGCGGTGGTTCATCCTGACATAAATACTATGACTTAGATGTGTTGCCAATGTATGCTTTACTTTTGACAGCCAAGGCTTCACATTTTATGTCTTTTCTACAAAAATGTTACCATCAGTTTCTTTCACATCAAAGTGATGTGAAGCAGACTCCAGTCTTTTGGGGGGTTTTCTTTGTTTTTTTTTTCTTTGTTTGTTTGTCTGTCTATTGGGTTCTTTTATCACAAGACTATAACTAATCCTATTTTCACAGTGAAATTAAATGATCTCATGTTCTATCTGGAGTCCATCAGGATACACAACTGATCAAGTGCTCTACAGCAACTCTCCTTTGAGTTAGAATGAATTAAAGCATTAAGAATTGACATATTTGAGTAACAAGGAACATTTATACCCAAGACTTCTTTTGTCTAGTTTTTGTTCTTGAACTGAAAAGGAACTCCTTAAAGAAAGGTAGTCAAGACTGGTCCTGAACAAGAAAAGATGAATACCTTTGTCAGGAAGATATTCAGAAATATTGTCAATTTAACAGCAGAATATGATGCAAGCACCAGCATCAACATTTGTGAGTGAATCTTACTTTCAACCTTTACTGGTTACTACTGCAGCACTAATTTATTGACTCCTGCAGAGGGTACAGTCATACAAAGTGCCCAAGAGTGGAGTCATAGTCCCATGTGGACACTCTCATACATCCTCTCAGAAGTGCGAACTATCACAGTCTTGTTAAATCTAGTCTCTCTACTTTACATTGGCCTCCCACATAATAGCAAATCACATGTGGATTCTTGATCCTTATCTACAAGGTAATCAGTGTCCTCAGTTCGACAAAAAGGTTGCCCAAAGTTCCTCTCTGGAGACCATCACTTTGAGAATCTCGCCCGTGGGCAAGGCTTTCTCTGGCACTACTCCAAGTCTTCAAAATAAACCTTCATGGGGATCAAGACATGCCACAGGCCTTATCACATTGTGCTTTTATCATACCACTCACATCAGCAGCATTCATCTAGATGCATGTGAAAGGACACTAAGAGAGCACAGGTGCATAAAACAGAACAGGTCTCTGCTCAGATGGCAGGGAAAGAATGAATCACTAATTACAGATATCAGTCACACTGGATAATGCATAACTGGCTGAACTGCAGATACTGCTGTCTTGATGAAACCAGAACAACCAGGAAAGATTTTGAGGTGCATAAGAAAATTCATTGGGATCCAATGAACAAATATGCATTTAAATGCATTTTTCACCATAAAATACCAAAAATAAGAAGTTGCACCTTTTCCCCATCAAAGGAATACCTCAAAAAATCCTGAAACAGTTCCTGCAATAAGTAAATATCTGTTATCCATCTTCATGTTATTTATTAATTTATTAATTCAAAAAAGCAACTAATAGTACTTCAACACAGATCTCCTGATATTCAATTTGTGGTTAATGTTTAGTGTCAAGAAAAATATATTTTGGTCTTAAACTCAACACACAATTGTGCAACAGTAATCAGGATTAGAATAAAATACGGTCCTTATCAAGGATGATCAAAAATTCCAAGGCACAATAACTTCAAAGAAGATGAGGGAGATTGTAAGCATGGAAAAAGGCAGCTCAATTTCTTAAATGGTAAGAAGGTGTTACAGAGGTCAGCCCAAGCAAATTTGTAAATATAGAAATCCTATTCAGGAATCAAAGCACATGCTTCATCATCACTGCCTGCTTTCTGAGTGCAAACTACAAAGTCACTTCCTGAATGGAGTCTGTTACTGCCTTTTAACTCTGCAAGCCAAATGACAGAGGAGGAGTGAAGGATCTTGGATCACCACATGGACCTGTGTCCTCTCAAAGCACTGTGATGTTCTACATTTCTGCCATCACCACCTACTCATTCCAACCTCTCTTCTCCACCCAAGCTTCTCCTTCATTCATTTCTTTTGCCTCCACCCTTTTCAAACCTGTTTTAAAACAGGGTTTGACATTTTAAAATATTATAAAACATTTTGAAAGCTGTTTCAATCACTTATTAACTAGAAGCCTCCACTAAAAAAGAGGATAATCAAGTCTACTAGAAACATGTAGTACCATCACAAAAGGCTTTAAAGTTCATACGTGTTCAATGAAGGACAAGAACTTCAATGCCACCTGCACTGGTAGAGTATTAGAGCAGAGTAGCTGCTCTCACCTTTGCCTTTGGGACAGAGACCAGGCAAACATTTACCTAAGGTTCTTTACTTCTTTTATCAGTATCTCAGCTGATAATCAGTTCAACTTTCTAGTGCCTCTCTGAGGCTCCTGGTACCCTTACTGAAGTCCTTGCTCTGGAAATGAGGAACTAAGGTTTTGAGAAATTTACTGTCTTCAACATTACACCAAGAATCTAAAGGAAGTCATGGGGGAACATCACACATAATACCTTTAACCACCAGACCAGCTTTCTGTTCTTGCAGACAAAAGTCCACATAGCTGCAAGAAGATGCATGTATACCTGCATACAATCCATTGACACCTAGCAGTAGAGATGTAATTATTTCCACTGTAAGGAGGTATGCTGACCAAAAACCCTAAAGAAATAGCATAGCAATGATTCCTTGATTATTGCTCTTTTTAGTGGCAGCTTATGCTGCTATCATGGCACAGGGGAGGCTTTTTGTCTCCACACTACTTATTATGAATACAGTAATGATAAAATTACAAACAATATAATATACACTACACTCTATACACTACACTCCATCATGGTCATCAAAGACTTGAAAAAGGAAAAAAAGAATGGAAATAATCTTTTAGATTAGAGAACACAAAATGGGTAACCTGAGGGAAACCAGATTTATGTATGTGTTTGGTAGCATTAACTGAGGAAGAGAGTAAGAAGACTTGATTGGCATGAGTAAATGAAATCAAAAAGAAGATTGAGTAGAAAGAAACAGAGGTTGTTAAGAACTGCAGCTGTGAAACTGATTCACAAAATATTCACTGAGATTATCCATTCATTTATTACTTGTATTAGTAACTGTGGTTGTGACTTCATTATAAATCTCAGTCAAGACCAGGAATCCATTTCGACAGGTACTTCAGCAGTTACGCAATTAGTTCTTGATCTTGATCTAATCAGCTTACAATTACAGTAAGAAAAGGCCTGCTTCAGGATCTGTGACAGCACAGGGAGGATCTTCTTCTGATTAGCAGTTGTTTTTATACCTGTTTCAGTTTCTTAACCAGTTAGGAAATACTTGTTTACAGGCCTTGTTGCAACTTGGTAGTTATCCACATAGTGACTTCTCTGTCCTTGTGCAGATTCCTCTTGCCAAGCATTTGTCCTGGTCTGCTTTTAGGATTTCTCTCCATTAAGGCAAAAGTAGCCCATCTGAGCAGCCGGTGACATCAGGAATTTAGATAAGATGCCCTGAAAAGACACCAATGCTTTTTTTCAAAGGACCATGTCCCAGGATGACTCTGAACCACAGAAAACATCAGTGACCATGGAAAGAAATTTCACCCTAAAGCAAGCATGCCATTAGAACAGGTCAGATCTGCCTGTTGGCACTACCCACAACTGCCCCCTTTGCACAAAGACTGCTGCTGCCCACTCACATCAGTGCTACAGTCAGAGGTAAAGTATACACAGCACATTGTGAGCATGTCTTCAATCAATCCTGGCTTCACACGATAGTTTCCTTTGGAGAGCATGGCACCGAAAGGGATTTTGTTACACGCGATTTAGGTGATACAAAGAAAAACATTGGTAATACTGCCTTCCAACTTTTAAAACCAATAGGCAGTATAGCATTGGGAGTTTGTTATTAAATGACATTGCAACAGGCCCAGATTTAATACTAAAGCTAAAGAGAAGCTTAAGGCTTTATCAATGAGAATGCTGATTGAGATTAGCTTGTCAAAAAATCAACAACAAACCAGCAAAAGTAACTGTAGGTCATTCTGTGAAAAGCTTTTTGCCGTCTTGGACTTTGCTAAATACCAAGTAGGACAAGCCACTATTTACAAAGACATTTTTTGTCTCCTAAATGGAATATTTCTGTGAAATACATGTATGTAGAAGAGGTTAATGTTATATTTTATTTGTAGCCCATGAAAAAGACAGGTTTCTCTCCCATATGTATCAGTTTGCAGTGTAGAAGTTATTTATTTTCCCTCCTGGAAGAGCAGTGAACACTGCCACCAAGACAAGGGCCATGAAAAACCAGATTTGCCAGCTGTGCGAGACCGCCCATGCCCTGCTGTGACTGCAGTGGCAATCTCTGAGATCAGTGAGTGCCGGGTGTGCTTCAATGGGACTGTGCACAAGGCAGGTCTGGACAGCCACGCTGAAAACAAGATCCACTCTGGGGAATTTACACAGCTCAGCTGGGGTTAGGGTTAGGGTCTAGTTCTCGTTATAAGCACCACACAGGGGGTGAAATGGAGTGGTACTTGACTACCTGAGAAGTCTCTCCAGAAAGTAACTGCCATGGGTAAACGGTGGAAATGTAGCAAAACGCATAACGTTGGTTTGAAGAAACTGGGAGGGGGACTTGAAAACGAAAGCTATGGCCTCTTCCAGTGATCTTGTCTGATGGACAAGCGTTTGGAAAACAGCTTTTCTTGTGTCCCTGTGCACTGCAACGAGGGTGCAGGAATATGAAGAGCCCAGGCACCTCAGCTTGTGACTTTTGCAGCTGATGCTGCCACTGGCTCCCAATGTTGCTGGTGTCTCAAACTAGCCCTGTTGAAAAGTTGCAGCAAAATAGCTTCCTCCAGCTGATTTTGAAGAAATAGTGGGTGCATTTATGAAGATTTATGACCACCATTAAACTTTCTCTGTTTTAGATCCAGAGATAGAGGCAGTCATATAGCTGTTAAGTATTCTGCTATATTTGGAATAAATACAAAAGGGAAGTTGCCCTAGTGTAAGAGCTAACCTATCTAATATGCAAAAAAGGGCTTTTCACCCCAGCCTGAAAAGGATCAGTTTTTCTCAAATAGGCATTTCTGCTGCCTGTGCAAGGAAAGAAGAGAAAAAAAGAAATGTCTGTAACTATCTAATTAGCAACATAATTATATAGACCTCCCCAAAGAATAACATCCTGAAACTGGGCTCCGTGTTTTCCTGTGACACTGAAAAAGAGTATCTGGGTTCCTGTCTAGTGCAAAGGGAGATGAAAGGTGTCAAAGTAAGACCTCTTAGTGGCCTCCAGGAGCCAATAATTTGGGGTATGACAATCAAATGCAAACACTACTTTTGACTCAAGAGCCAGATCTCTAAGCCACAGACCTCATGAACCACAAATATCTTGGGAGAGTGGGCCAGCTAAAAGCATGGTTCAGCATTCATCCTACCCAAAAGCATTTATTATAAGCCATTTGTGAGGACATATTGTTGATCCAGATGAAACTTTGGACTGGTCTGATATCATTATTCTTATAAATTTTCACAAGAAAAATTTAGTCAAACTCAAACATTCTTAGAAATTGCAACAGCTATGTCTTAGGAATGATATGTACTACTCAGATTGTAGTTACCTGATAGTCTATATAATGTGGGAGCAAATCCTTCTGGTTCATGAGTAAGCCTTATTCCTAACAGACTTAAATGCTTATTAGCAGCCTAATACTTTTTCTTACACCATGTACAAATACAGTTTTTTGTCTGACACAAAGAGAAAAGGTCAAGAAATCATGGTTATGGATGATTGCCACACCTAACCTATAATAAAAAAACCAAATCCTATGTTACTTGGGCGTTGTGGGCTGTGGGTAGCAGTCCTCTGCACAAGGAGGACACATTGCCTGTCCAGTGCCACAGCTAAAGAAAAGCAAAGCATACTCATCTTTGACAGGCAGTCTTCCAAAAAACAGCTTGCTCTAATCAGACTCTGACTTCAACAAAGCACCAATGGCTCTTTGCAACTGGAATTATTTCTGGGCCATCTTTCAACTCTCTGTTGTCATCTCTGTCTCTCTTAACAACTAAAATCGTACAGAAATAGTGATTAAAACAAATAAATGTGAGTGGGAAATATGGTTTTTTCCCAAAATATTTTGAGCCAAACATATTCTAAGTATTTGCAAATATTTTAACAAATGCATTAATTACATGACAAATACATTCCCACAAAAATATTTTTAAAAAGTCACTGTTGAGCAAAGACTAATTCTGGGAAACTAAATATCTGCAGATAAACTGCTATTTCTCTGCAGAAACAAAGACAAGTAGGCCTAACTAGTTATCTCTGCTTTCTTCTTAAATTATTGTTGCTACGTTCAAGCAACTATTCATATGCAATGAAATGCATAGTTTAGAATTCCTCACTATCCCTTCAGTCTCCACTTGTCATGCTGCCCATAAATGCACTTCAGCCTAAACCACTCTGAATTTTGTACAGACTACGAAGTGAGCTTTGCTGTACATGTCAATACCTCTCTCTTCCATGACATTTTTTGAACAGATGCCTTTGTATCTCTTCCTCTGAGGACTTCTCTCATAGTTCAGGTGTTGAAAACTCGCTGTAAAATTTTTTTGTCAAGAACAGAAGCATTGCCACATAAGAATTCTACTACGCTCTCACAGTGGTTTTCTCATTCAATATAATGCTTTTTAAGAGTCTCATTTCTTTTGCTGTGTATCACACCACTGATACTCACTGACTCTGCTGTGACACAGGTAATTTTCTCCTGATTCTCAGAGAAAAATAAAATGTGGTGCTCTGTTGCACAATAAAGAAAGGCAACTGGGATGGGGAATGGATGAAGCAGATCTTCACAGATCCTGTCACCTAGCACTGCTTCTTCTGGCTCTTGATAGCAAAGACCTTCCTTTCCATCTGGCTTTGGAAGCAAATCTCCAGTGATAGAGCTTCAAACTTGAAATTAGGTGAACAAGTATCTGCTCAAAATGAAGATATGGGATAAGGACTAATAAAAGATAAAGAGCTAAGATAAATAGTTATGGATTTCTGAAAGATCTTTTGTCCTTAAGAATGTAAAGAGCATAATTTCCAAACACTATAAAATGCTGAGAAAGAGATAACTCTCCATAATTTTAAGTCCAGAGGCAGATAGTTGGTTATCAGCTCTGCAGGTGGTTATCTTGATGCTATTGGCTGTCAGGGCAACTTAGGTATTCCCTTGTTACCATTTATGCCAGAAAGCAGTTCATTTGAGATTAAAAAGAAAGTGAGGAAATTGAACTGTCCTTTCACTTTTCTCTGAAGATGTGCTGTTTTCAAGAAAAGGCAATATCCCTGTGCTAGGCTCAATGGCAGGAAAGCAACAAATGAATAGTAATCTCCATGGAGATAAATATCTTTGATGTGTTCAGTTGGTATTATTTAACATGCAAAGGTTCATATTCACTTCCTTTCTATTGTGTTCCTGTCTTGTCCTTCCCTTCTGAGGCAGATATTTGGGTTAATCTTCAGCTCACTTTCTCCTGAGTAACTGCTAAGACTTTTCTCCTCTCTTCCTCTTTCACCCATTCCACCAAGTCTTCAGAAACATTTTAATGGCACTTATTTATCCTGAAAAGTCTACTTCAAATACATTCCAGTAAAGTTTTGACAGAAAAAAAATATTGTTTGACAATAGGCTATATAATGCTTCTTTTACCTTTTTTTAAAGAAGTAAAAGGAAATTCAAAAACTGCAACTGAAATTAACACTTGAATTTGTTCATCAAAACTTGCTCTAAACCTTGTTAGTAGTTAAGGTACTTCACAGTACACCTTTGCTATCCACTAATGGTAGCATTCTATAAACCAACAGATATTGTTTATCCAAAACTGTATTCTAAGCATAGTCCACATGCATCAATATTTAAAGCCATGGTGTCTCTTCATACACAGATACCAGTTACAGTGCTTGTTTATGTTCTCTGCTTTCAGAACTGAATTACTGGCAACTGCAAAGAAAGATTGTAATACTCACGTAGATCTGTTTTTCTCAGATTTTTCATTCTTACGATTTTCACGAAGAATGAACTGCACGGGCATTCATCACTCTGCAGAAAAGTGATAAAGTTAATACCTGCAGTAATATTAAATTGCTTACGCTTCATATAACATGCCCTCCCATAAGTGCCTTTTGCAATTTTTAAAGCCACGTAGCAAAGTTGGAAGATAAACTGTTTGCATTGCTTTGGACGTTAAAATCATGTCTATGTAGAGTTAAAAAAAAATGGAAAAAATTAGGAGATATTCACCTGTGTATATATAAGTCATTGATAGAAGAAATAATAGTAAAATGGATAGCACAGTGAAATGGTTTTACAAAATGTTTGGCTTATATAACAGAAAATGTTAATTTAAAAGAAATCTTTATCAACAATTAAGCTGGAAAAATAAGCCAGTAAAGAGTCAGTGTCGCGGTCGAGGCAGGAGGTGACATAGGTTTCAGGATACCAGCAGCTTTTTTATTGCAACAGTACAGCTACCTTTATACAGTTCTGGGTGACACATGTACAC
The DNA here is from genome assembly GCF_022539395.1 of Myiozetetes cayanensis. NCBI lineage: Eukaryota > Metazoa > Chordata > Aves > Passeriformes > Tyrannidae > Myiozetetes > Myiozetetes cayanensis. Next base: position 35,848,060 of record NW_026087853.1, on the reverse strand, counting down.
ACAGCATTGGTTTACCACTATCATAACATGATAGTGTTATGATAACAACTCATGATTGGACACACAGCCACATGTCTTAACACAATAGGTTAGTATTCCTAATAGGAAACCCACTCTGTGTTACAGTTCTATTGTCCCTGGTAAACCCTCTGCCAGGTGTAAGAAGTTCCATCTTCAGTATCTCAGTTTACAGAGAGCCCAGAACCAGCTGGGCTCCACCACAAGTTAGCGTGCATGAGAATCACATCCATCAAACATTTGTAGATAAAGATAAAATAAATTTAATTCTCTTAAACAGTTGTAATTTCACATGGAAAATATACTTTCTTCAGATAATTTTATTTAGTAAAAATTCCAAGTTTCCATTTAAAATCTTTATCAGGATTGTTTCCCAGAAATGGTGAAGAGAAAATACATTACAGGTTGTGAGGAGTTCAGCTTTTGTGACCAGGAAGAGGGAAACAAGAGATACAAAGGATTGCACAGAAACAATCTGTGGTAAAACGTTTAATCACAATGCTGCTGATTTCAATGTCTTATCTATGTTCATAAGCATCATGACCCCAGAAGAAAATGGTACTAGTTAAATGAGCGAGGCACCACCAGCACAAGCACAGTAGAACTTATACAAAAAGAAGCTAACGAAAGCAGCTTTGGAAGAGGTGCTAAGGAAACTTCCCTGCCCAAACTAGGTGACAGATATTTGCAGTAAGTATCACTAGCTGAAACATCAAGCAGAGAAGGAAGGACAAATAACTAGACATGACTCAAACAAATTATTAATTCTTGCAGATTTTAATACCTGAAATTTCAGTTGTTGCTCACTGGAAGAATTACCTAATCCTTCTTCAATTCATTGCTAGCAAAATGATTCCTTTAAATCCTTTTAGGGGCATTGTGTCACTCCTTTTTCCAGTTAGGAATTGATCCAGCTGAGAAGCTGGATACAAATCCTCCTATCATTCTTGAAGCTGACCTTGGTCTGTATTTTACATCTAACTCCAAAACAGAAAGCCATGTTTTAATGTCTTCTATCTGGATTCAGGTTCTGGATGAAATAAATCTCCTGTCCCTTCCCTCACCAAGGACCCTTTATTTTTATTCTCTCTCATGATGCTGTTTCAGTCATTAAGGGCAACAGAAAGAAAAGAGAGGTTTCAGTGTCCTTCCTTGTTTTCTATGCATACTTTCCCTGCAAAGACAGGCTCTGTTCTAAAGGATAAACTTGTAGCTCTTTAGTGTTTCTTTAGCCAGTTTGGTTAGACATTCACACATGTTATTTCTTAAGTCAAAGGGATCCCACATTTGAGGTCTCCAAGCATCAGTCCATATTTCTGTTAACACACCTCTATGTTATGGAGAGAAACTCTATAAACTCCCTTTTACAACCAGGGGTCACAGCATGATTAAATAACTTGCTCATAGGCAAACCAGAGGCTAATTTTAGTTTCAGAGCTGAGAAGAGAACAGAGAATGTTCACTCACTAGAACCCAATGGACCATTTTAGGGCTTTCCCTCCTGGTTATGTTCCACCAAAAAAAAAACCAAACAAACCAACAACCAAAAAAATCACACACACACAAAAACCCAAACCCACACAAAACCAAAACAAAACCCCCAAAAAGCACACAAAAAACAAAAACCACAAAAACACACAAACCCCCCCCCCCAAACCCACACAAAAAGAAACACACGCACACACACAAAAAATCTAAAAACCCCTACCCCTCCCTCCCCCTAGGAAACAAAACCTTCTCAGACATTATGGACAAAACAGATCAAGATTTTTTTCTTCTGTCAATCACACACAAATATCAAACTACGATCATCACCTTTGTGTCCATGATTAATCATTGGTTTTAGGCAGTAACCTTCCTGTGTACATCACAATCAGGTGGCTGCTAGCACAGTTACCTGGACACCACGTGTGTTTATACTCATAGCTGACAGACACTGCACTGTGAAAGATTTGAATCAAACCACAGATTCAGCCCAAATCTACCGTAGGCTCCTCTGAGGCACCTCAGACTGCTTCCCTGCCTCCACGTGAATCACACACTGTGGCTGAACTTCACTACCAAGAGTGCCTCCACAGGACAGCTGATATCAGCAAAGGTATCAGTCACCCTGATAGAAATAGGTAAATACATACATGAAATTGGACTAAAAGCTCACCAGTAATTGGACTAAAAGCTCACAAATCCTCTTGTAGGTGCCACAATCCCAGCCACACCCACCTCAGGCCATGTTCAGTTCTCAAGAGCTTTTGTATTCTTACCTCACAAGCACTCCAGTATGAGCCCATCCTGCTCCCAGCTGCATAAAAGTCAGATACAGATATCACTTCACTGTTAAAGGCAACAGCTGGCAATGATTCATGAAGTACCTCTGCAAACTTGAAGGAGGCACCTGGGGAGCAGCAAGTGGTTTATCCATGCTCCGCCTTCCTCATTGCCTGCAAGGGAAAGTATGAAGAGAGAAGGGGAGGGAATTTGCTGAGTTTATTTGATAGCCAAATACCAGAGGTGTGTGTTTGGGGAAGGCTGTACACACCAAGGTGCCAGGAGTTATCAGCAGTTCAAGATAAGGGAGCAATGACACATAACTTATGCATGGATACCTATGACTTGGTAGCCTAAGCAATTAATGGACCAGAGAAGATAATAGTGGCTATATGTAGGCTGGAGGAAACCAGTTCTACAGCACCCTAATCAGCAAACAAAAATATCATGGATGAACCTGTTGGAGTGAGTCCACAGAAGGTCCATGAAGATGATGAGCGGAAAAGAGCACCTGTTTTATTAGTCTGTTCTGCAGCAGCTGAACTGATGTTTCCTGAGCCATTCCTCTGGGAAAGTCTGACTCAGGGATGAAGGGCTGTTGTAGCACTGAGAGAGACTCTGGAAGATGATGTTTATCCCATAGGTAAAAAACAAAAAAACAACAAGCAAATGCCCCCCCCCCAAAAAAAAAAAAAATCCAACAAAACACACACACAAAACTGCACCGACAACAAAAACAGCACACAATGCAAACAAAAAACTCCCACAACCAAAACCAAAACAAACCAGAACAAAATGCAACAACTCTAATAAACACTGAGAAGATATGGTGCTCACCAACACATATCTATCACACCCCCTTTTCAGCTAGACAAGGAAGAGAAAACAATGCAAACTTGATGAAAGGCTCATGGGTTGAGATAAGGGCAGGGAGAGATCATTCACCAATTACCATCATGTGCAAAGCAGGCCCAACCTGGGGAAATTAGTTTAATTTATTACCAATCCTATCAGAGTAGGATAATGAGAAATAAAACTTAAATCATAAAACACCTCTCCCGCACAACTCTCTTCTTCCCAGGTTTACTCCTGATTTGCTCTACCTCCTCCATCCCAGCAGTTCATGGGGACAGGAAATGAGGGCTGTGGTTAGGTCATGACACATGATCTCTGCAGCTCCTTCATCCTCAGTGGAAGGACTCCTCACACTGTTTCCCTTCTCCAGCATGGGACCTCTCCCATGCAAGATAGTCCTCTATGAACTTCTCCAAATTAAGTCCTTCTCACAGGCTGCAGTTCTTTGCAAACTGCTCCAGTGTGGGTCCCTTCCATGAGGTGCAGACCTTCAGAAACAGACTGCTCCAGCATGGGTCCCTGCCAGAAAACCTGCTCCAGTGTAGGCTCCTCCCTCCCTGGGTCTAGAGGTCCTTCCAGGACCTGCTCTACAACAGGCTTCCCACGGTGTCACAGCCTCCTTCAGGCACTCACTTGCTCCAGCATGGGATTCCCCAGGGCTTGCAGGTAAACATCTGCTCCACCACGGACTTCCATGGGCCAGAGTGGGACAGACTGACTCTCCATGGTCATTTAACAACTGGTTATATAGTTAACAACTGCTCAGCACAGACATCAGGTGAACCTCAGCTCTGAAGCCTGGAGCACGTCCTCCCTCCTTCTTCACTAACCTTCATATCTGCAGGGCTGTTTCTCACATTTCTCATTCCTCTGACTGCAATTGATGCTGCACAGCATTTTCCCCCTTCTTAAAAACCTTATCCCAGAGGCACTACAACTGTCACTGATGGGCTCAGCTTTGGCCAGCAGTGAGTCAACCTTGTAGCCAGATGGCTTTGGCTCTGTCAGACATGGGGGAAGCTTCTGGCTGCTACTCACAGAGGTAAACCCTGTAGCCCCACTGCTACCAAAACCTGGCCATGCAAACTGAGTATAGGAGTGTTCAGTTGAGGTAGGGAATGACTGTGTCACCCCAAATCATCTGAGAAACAACCACTTCTGGGATAACTCAATGAAAGAAAATGGAGGACCAATCTCTAGGCCTCTGTCACCTCTCCTACCCAAGGGGTTTCCTCCAGAGTATGTGCTGGAGGGAGCATGGAGCTGGAGGAAGCCCCTCCCAGACACTGGCTGTCAAGTGCCTCTGCTTGAAGAGAATCTACTAGTAGTCCCAGAACAGGACTTGGGACAAAACATCTAGTGTGAACATATGAAACACCACCTCAGCCTCTGAGAAGATACAGTTTCTGGTTTAGTTCAAATTACCTGAGCTTTTAGGGTGCATCACAAACTCTGAAAAGTGACATACAGAAGGTGGAGCAGGCTGTTCAAGGAATCCTCAGAGAACTGTTTTCATTGTCTCAAATATACAGGTTTTCTGACCAGTCTGAGGCTGGTAAAACCAGGAAGGATCAGGTGCTCACCATTTACTATCAAAAAGTCCACAGGCAAAGTCAAGCAGAGTATCTAATCCTGACAAAAATATCCCCAACAGGGAAAAACAGCTCAAAGTGAAATTGCACCAGAGTACCTCAAGGAACCTGAAGACTTGGAAAAGCAGATGGAATACCCAGATCTTTGCAATAACAGGAGAACTTTGGTAAATATGGTGATACCCTCTATGGCAGGCATTAAGGAGTCAGTCATGATGCCCATTTTGACAGTTCAGGTACCTTATTTTGAGCTCATGAGTGGCAGCTCAGATAAAAAAAAAATGAATGGAATTTTAGAAGATAAGGTTGAAATTGTCTATGTACCTTATTGGAAAATTTGTGGAGAGAAGAGACTTCTGTAGCTCTTGCCTACTCATTTTAGGCCAAGTTCTACAAGGAGTTTAGGGACTCTTTTAAGTCTCATCTTGGCTGACCTTTGACAAACTCTCAGATGCCAGAATCTGCCTTTCTTTCACAGTGGTTCTGTAGGACTATTACCAAAAAGACAGCAAAAAACAACTTTTTAACCAGCTCCAGTTCCAGAAAAGAACACCTCTCTTTCTCGAGTTACCTCCAAGGAAGAATTCACACTAAAAACAGAAGCTACACATCTCTCTCTGCCATACTTTCTTGGCCTTTAGTGTGTTTGTGTGATGTACTGGGATGAAGCAAATAGAATATTGGTGTCTTACTGCATTTCTCCAGTATGGTTCTCTTTGTGTAATTATCATACACCCTGCAATCCCTTTTACATACTATCTCTTTTGATAATAGTTCAATTCACTGTATTGAACAAGCTCCAGATGATGCCGAATCAAAATTGCATTTCAAGGAGATAACTGCAGAACACACATGTGATCTGGGACAGAACGCATTTGATTGTGAGCAGAAATGGCAGTGCTCCTTCAAGACAAAACTGTAAGTTTGATTTAACTGCTAAGAACAGATGTCATCAAAGACCTAAAGGGCCACGGATCTGTACCTCCATTATCTAACACAAATTTGAAAAAATCAAATAAAATATTTATTTCACAACAGTTCATGACAAAAAGCACCTGGAAAACAAAATTCTTTAAAGGCAGAAGGTCATTTAATTCAAGTTATTGAAATCAAGTAAAATTATTTCAATTGAAACTTCATGGTCACCACCTTCTGTGTCTAAAGAGGGCTTTATGGATTTGCTACCAATAGTCCCAATGAAGTGCTAGAATATTTTGCATATGAAAAAATATTAGCAACTAGCCACCAAGACAATAGGAGGTTGACAATAGAGAATGCTAAGCTATTTCCCTATCACACAGCTGGATTTTTGCCTCTTGAACATCACAGTGAGATGGGGTTAACAACACAGAGTGCTGTGTTTGATACCACAGCTCCAGATCAGAAAGCAGGTACTGCTTAGTAAATTAAACTACATGGCATGGAAACAAATACTTCAAGTTTTCATTTTTGAGAAGTTTACTCAGAAGGAGATGGCCCCTGTCAAGAACAGTGAAGTAGCTATCATATGTACTGTCATGGTAAATATTCAGTAAGGGAAAGGAAAATGCTGTTCAAGTAGAGGGTTGTTCTTGTGATACTGTCTGGCTAAGGGCTTGTTTCTTCCGTGCCACAGCCATGCGCAAGGCCTGAAGAATCATGTTCTCATTATTCATGATGTTGTAATTAGTCAGTTTCAGGAGCTTGTTGAAATCTTCCGCTTTCAGTGAGACCTCTCTGGTTGAGTATGGAGAGGAGAAACTGGAGATATCAACCTTGCCCTGTTCCATTTCAGCAGCAGTACGTGCCATGCCTGTCAAGGGAAAAAAGGAATGTGTTTGTACAGTCCCATAGAAATACCATACTCTGATAGAATGCATCAAGAATAATTAGGAGAGATCACAGGTGCAATTACTCTAAGTGCAGTGCTATGATCTCTAAAAAATCTACTTTTGAATAAATCCTATTGGAATGAAAAAACACAAACAATGGTGTTACTAAACATCATTCTGTTGCAATCAGCACCTTCTACTGGCCAGCTCACGGCACATCATTTTATGTGATCACTAGTGCTCAAGTCATACCTGCATGTTCTTGAGCCCAATATAAACTAAAAGGAATAAAGAGATATACATCACAACAGGACAGGAGAAAGCAGAATATTAGTAGTCTTGGAAATCCTCATAAAAGCAATGTCTCAAATAGTCGCCCAGAAGGACACAGTACATATCACTTTATGTACTATTGCTTTGATTTTCCAGCATATTCAACCAACACATTAAATGGCCTAAACAAAAAGCAAAGGGGTCCTCCACAGAACCATTCTATACTGTGATTGTCCCCTAGATCTGACTGTCATAAAAATATATAATCTGAAAAATATGCTTTGTTCTACACATTAAAATAAACATTTGGAAATTACAAGGAAAAAGTAGTTTCCATTCCTTTAATTGAGGAACACATTTCTTCTTTCACTGAATTACACCAAGACTCAAACTAAAATTATGCACAAGATCTCCCCAGATTTTGCAAACAGTTTGAATCATCCCATTTTGCAGTATAATCGCTACTAGGAACAAGCAAACAAAGGATTTTTGTATTGGAATGAGTTAAAAAACACCCAGGAGTGAGAAAGCTCCCCGAGTCATTAAAATTATTTGGGTACTGTTAACTTACCAGGTGTTACATATCTTTGAAAGGTATCATTCACTAATGGAAAATAAAGCAGCAGAGGAGCTCCAGGGGTGTCTGCACCATCAAACATGTAACACTCCTTCAGGTTCTTCTCATCATCCTTCAGTCCAATGCAGGGAAACGGAATTCCCTGCTCTGCAAAGTATGCGCAAGCTTGCTCCAGGGGCTGGTCATGGCCCAACAGCAGCAGCATAAGGAACAGAAAAGACACCCAAGATCAGACTGCTGTCAAAGCCCAGTAATTCATGCCCAATTGCACAAAACAGACTGAGAGCACTGGACAACCAGCAATAATGTGAGCACCTGCAGCCCCAGGGACTGCTTTTCTGTTACCTGAGGACCTATTTGGAAATAGCCTTAACTAAATTTGCAGTCCAAGACAGTAAGATTCACAGTCACATTACCTGTTTATATAGCAGTAGAACTTGTCCATTGACCTCAGTAGACTTAAACAGGATTTTGAGATCAACCTACCCATTTCTATAACCCTGAATTTCAGAAATAACATGAGATTTCAAGCTAACATATTTTAGACCTCAAAATATAGCAGTAAAAACATTCATCAGAAAGCTCATTTGTGATGACCAACTTTTTTAAATTATCTAGCAAAAAAGTATCCCCTCAGTTTGAATTATGTATTTCCAAAAGAATTCTTAGTACAAGAAAAAATATAGTGCAATATATTTTTTTTTCAGCTGCAGTACAGAGATAAGTATTGTTTACGTGGCTTCACAGTGTAAGAGCACCATTAAAGTCTCCTTCACTTGAAAAAATGACAGAACCTTAACCAGTGAAATTTGTGTTTTCAGTGATGTCCCTCAGGGTCAGTTTACAATTACAAGTCTATATTTTGAAGTCTAAATCTGTCCATTTAAGTGGTGAATATCACTTTCAAAATCTATGTAACCATTTTAACCAAATCAGATTCCTGCTAACACAGTAAATGCATTTGATATCTTGTTTTAAGTCCACTATTTAGGGAGAAGAACTGTATTTGTTAAAAGAGAAAAAAATAAAGATGAAGAAATTCTTCACTAACTAGGTTGTTCCTGGACAGCTAAAAAATCACACATCAATATGAAAAACAAATAAAATTTTACATGCTTAAGCAAAATACAGATTAAATTCAGTGTCCAAATCACTAAGTTTTTCAGCTATATTTGTGTTATTAAATCTTACATATAACTATAATACAAGTTGCAGCTTGACCTTTATAACTTCACTGTGCTGCTCTATATTTCACTGGTGAAGCACTTAGGGGTTATTTCAAAAGTAGTTTGGGAAAAATAGTGATATTTTCCTCTCTATACATTTACGTTCCTCTTTTAAGGTTTACAAAGAGCATGTTACTAAATTCAACTAAAATCCACATTTCATAGACATCTGCCTAAAAGTTGAGAAAAACGAAGGAAAAGCTGTTTCTAAGCAAAAACAGCTTTGAGACTTCTCACCAAAGTCTGTGATCCACCTGTGTAATTTAAGTGTATGATGACATCCACTTTCCGCTCTGGTCTCATAAGGGGTGGGTAACTGGTTTCGAAGAAGAAAGCTGCATCCACCAGCTCCAGGTGTTCTGAGTTGCCTCTCAGGTCATTAGGAGAGGTGTCTAGCAAAGTGTCTAAAGAGTAGAAGATTCAGAGCTGTTAGCAAACTGCAGAGACATCCGTTAAGTTAGAAAGCAAAAGGAAGGTGAGCTTCCCTCCCATCCAGAATCTTCCCTTTACTTTAGGGTAGCAAATAGCAATCCTAAAGCTCCTTCAGCCTCTCCACTCACATTTTGTTAGTGTTTCTAAACCCATGAACTGCACCAAAACCTAGGCAGATGTTGCCTATGTGCAGAACCCCAAACTAGCATTTTTCATCCCAGTGAGACTTCCAGTACCAAAACGACCCAAAAATTGAACAGCTATATTACCGAAAGTGAAAGATGTGAGGAGTTACTTAGTTCTCCCTCCTCTCAGTAAACACTAACAGCTAACCATAAACCCCATTCAGTTCTCTTCAGGACATACAAACATCCCTGGCTAGTTCCCAGCCCCTGCACCTGCCACGATGACTGCTGAGACATGTAGGCAGGAGAGGTGTCCACACCTTTCCATTTTGTGAAATGTTCATGCTGGATATACTCATTGTGCATCTGCAGGCCCCTTAGGAAGTTGTGGTACTTGGAGACAGCAGGGCGATCCGTCAGGATATCCCGGAGAGTTGTGGAGAGGCCGCTTGTAGGAGTGAAAACGCACGTGGCCATCTCATAGGGCTTCTCGGGCAAGTCTGGTTGTTCCTCTAGAGATACACAGCATAAATGACATGCAACTGAATTATAACCAGAAATAAGAAGAGGCTAGACACAAAGAGGAGAACAAGTCTGCTGTACCAATGGTAATCATGTGTTCCCATCTCTTGGCATTGCAGTATTTTTCCCTGTGATCTGCTGTGAGTTCTGCTTAATTTCTTGACAAAAATGCGAACTTATTTGTGTTTTCTAAATCCTGATTGGCTACATATGACTAGAGGAACATTTTCCTCATAAAATAATACCATTTTGGTACACATTGAGGTAATTCTCTTTTCCAAGTAAACAACAAACAGGGAAAATAATTATACATTTAAGGGTATTACTGCTTTCAAATTTAATGTAGGTTAAATATGAAATTCAAAGCTTATTTTGAAAAGAATAGAAAACTTTTAGCATTTTACTTTCAAACTGAGTATTTTTACTTTTAAAAACACAGTTTGTTCAAGTGTGGACAGCTGATTTCAACAGAAAATTGCAAATTATTTACATATATCCAAACATAAGAGTTTGGAGGTATTTTCTGAAAACATGGTCCACAGAAACGGGCCTAAGTTTGTTCACTGGCTACGCTTGAATTTTAACATGAAGATGCTCATGAGTATTGTCAAGAAATGGTCTCTCAGCTGGTGTAACAGAGCTCCACTACACTGACTTCATTTGACCTCTACTAAGTCTTTCGGTTTATTTAGATTTTGAGGGAGGGATGTGCTGTGTAGGGCAAATAGATGTTGAAACAGAAACACTCAAGCTTCTCTCTGGTGAAAAAATAGATGACACAAGGCTTTGACAGAAGTATTTCTTTTAAACACAACACTTCAGGGACCACCTTATGTATCCATCCCTATTTCCTTTCCATTGTCTGATGGTACCTTTCCTTCTTATCACAATCTCAAGCAAAACACTGGCTATTCCAGTAAAATCAAATCACTTGATTTTTCTGGTGTGTCCCATACCCAGAGACTGAGAGCACTAGGATGACAGAAAAATGCAAAAAATGAGAAATGTGAGTGCAGTTACCCTATTAGAGGGGCCTAGAGGAGGATACTTTGATTTACCAATTTCGGTCACTTTGTCTTGGGTCCACCTGTGCCAGAAGTCCTCTGAATTGTCAGCTGCATGCCAGGCATCCAAGAGGTTTTTTGAGAATATACTGCTCCACATTCCTACAAAGTGGGAGAGGCATAATAAGTAGTGTTGAGGTAAACACAAAGAAGTTCTTTTAAAAACTGCCTTCTCTTCCTTCCACAGCTCTTCTGTAACTTTTTCATATTTCTATGCAATTTTTGCAAAAGTCCAGACATCTATTTCAGTGATAGGTCTAACTCCAAAGGTAAACATATTTCAGAAAGAAATTCAAAATCTTTTCCCTCCTAGTATGTTTTACCCACAACATTTTTTTTTTTAATTTTACATTGTCATTTTCCTGTTTTCATTTTCATTTTTCTGCTGATAAAGGAATATTTTCAGCCAGCTCCTTCTCTGATTCCCCTCTTTCTTGCTCCATTTTTTTTCTTTTTAACATTTCCATTAGCTTCCACAAAATCTCATACATTTCCAAATTTGAAAATTTTTTGCAAGCTATGGAAAATAGTGATGCCTCAAAAGCACTCACAAAGGTACATGACAATTTATTTGTAATTTTAGTTTCATTTTATCATAGTCCACACAATAAAACCACCTTTGATAGCAAGGCAGTTGAATGAGTCTCAGGAAACAGAGAATTTAGAATATCCTGAGTTGGAGGGGATCCACAAAGATCATCAAATCCAACTCCTGGCCCTGCACAGGACAACCCTAAAAATTACCTGATAACAATGGCCAAACTTATCTTGAACTCTGTCAGGCTTGGTTCTGTGACCACTTCCCTGAGGAGTCTGTCAGCTGACTGATCCAGTACCTGTGCTTCCACGTGCGTAACAATGGATTTATGGGGACTAATTTCCCAAATCCCTGGTGTTTGCATTAAAATCTTGCCACTCCCCCAGGCATGTGAGTCACCTTGCATGAAACAGATTCGAGGACTCAGGGAGCTTCTTCATCAGGCGGCCCATGAAGAACTCACTGCCAAAATCCTCTGCACGAATGAAGGCGCCATACTTCAGGAAGCCCACCTCGTATGGTGTGAACTCCACCCACTCTGCCAACATAAAGCACCAACAACATTAGCTCCACTACCAAAAATAGTGCAGTTGCCAGTCTTGGAATAAACCCTTCAGGTGTCGGGTCTCGTGGGTAAGCTGGCTTAGCACACGCCCTGAGTAAACCCTGCTGACAGCCACTTAACCAACTATCTCACTGTCTACGGGTTTGTGAAAGAGCAACACCAGACTAAAAGAAAATTTTAATTCTTCTTTCTTTTTATCTAGTAAGTACAAATGTTTCTCATGAAAGGCGGACTAGAACACAGATTGATTGCTCTTGCTTTTATTGCCTTTATCCAATCATTAACAACATAGCATCGTAGAATGCTTAGGTTGGAATGGACCTTAAAGATCATCTAGTTCCAACCCTCCTGCCATGGACAAGAACACACATTAAGCAAACATAAAGCTCCAGTGAATCCCTTTCTTTAAGAATTCTTAGCAGTCCTGAGACTGTGTCACAGAATTATGTTGTGTTATTAGTCTGAAGTTAACATCTTAATATACCTAATCACATGCCAAAAGAGCTTACAAAATACTGAACTGTTGCTTTCTATACTGTGGCTGCCTGGTTACTCTTTACATTTCGGAACAGTATTTCTCTGGCTTGGAATGAGAATTTAAAACAATTCATCGTTATTTATAGTATCTCCACAGTGTGTCTCCTTGATTGAAAATATAGCTCTTTTACAGAATTGAAACATTACCTCTAAAATCTTTGGTGGAAACTTTGTCCTTGACGTTCAGAGCAAGGTAGATGGGCAGAGGGTTCTGTCCTTGATTCACTGCCTGACGTTGATCAGAAAGTCTGTGGTGGCTTTTCTGGAAAAAAAACCCAAAGAGTTAGCTGATTATCAGTTCTTTAAAGACATCACCTTATAAAATCTGCCATACGATTTTCCTCAATTTCCTCCTGAATTTAATTCCATGTGCTTGAATAGCAGAGGACAAGAAAATCATGTTAGCAGGAATAACTTTGGCTAAGATAACCATCCATGTTTTGCATTCAATATACACTGACAGCAATGAGCTGCTTCACATGCTGTTCTAGTTTTACATTTTTAAATGTGAGTTAACAAATAGCGCAGATCTGAGTAATTCAGCAGTTATATACTTCATCTATTAATCATAAGAGTTCTTCAAGGCAGCATGTTAATAATCCTTCTAAGCTCTTTTTGAAATACTATATTGAAAATGAACGTCCACAGAGGAAAAATCCTTGAACTGTCTAATACTAAAAACTTATACATGAAATGGAGACTTTGAGTATAATGCAGCCAAATTAAATTCTAGAAAATTTTGCTATGCAGCACTGAGGTTTGAAATACAATACGAAATAGGATATGAAATGAGATTATTTTATTTTATCTGTTTCCTCTAGACAAAATATAAACCGTGTTTACAGGATTTAAAAATAAAATAGCTTTTTCTCCATCTACTGTCAGGCTTCTAGTTTACATGGAAAGTTTTTCTTGCATCATTACAACAAAATTAGAAACTGGAGATCCTGAGAGATCAAATTCAAAGTGGCTGAAAGGCACCTCCAAAATCCCAGTTTTGGCAGCTAAGATGTCTCAGGAGCTCTGGATCTATAGAGTTTCTTATCACTAAATCACAAAGTTCTGTACATATGGTGTACGTCGGCAGTACATTCAAGTTATGAGTGCAGCTAGTGTAAAAACATGGGGTCATAAAAAGCACCTAAGAACCTTAAAATTTTCTTGAACAGATACAGTGTTAATTAGCTGGTTACTTTAGAGATAGTCTGAGCATTCCTATGTTACACTCAATCACACTTTAGGCTCCAGCATAGACATAATCTCTGTATCCAAATTATTAATGTAAATAAGTGGCATTCTGCCTACATACCTACTACAGTGTTATTGACCAGGTTCTCTTCCTAGGGCTTTAATTTCTTGTAATAGTCATAAATATTAAGTCAACAAGTTTATGAGAAGAAAGATGTATAGACATTACCCCATCATTCAACATGGATTCAATCATGAGCCCCCACAGATCAATGAAAGAGGTTTTATGTCCTGCTTGGGTCCTTTGGCTCAGCTCTCTGTAATAATTCCTTAGACTTTTCAAGCAAAAAGCCCCCATCTTGCACTTGGCTGCTTGCTTCCGTGCTTCAATTATTACTTCTCCAAGATCCTTACGTGACCAATCGGCATCTTCATATAACTTTGTCATTGTCCTGCAGGCAGGAAACATGATGGAAAACAGGGGGGAATGAACAAGATCCTTTTGAAGCTCAGAAAATACACTTTGCAGAGCTTTGGGTACTTACTGTTTTATCTTTTAGTTACTCTCCTCTTTGAGCTTACTTTGAGCAGAAACGCAAGTCTAAAGGCAACTAGTCAAAAATCACTTGATCTGTGATCCAACACAAGCATCTACGCCAGCTGTCTATGCTATTTCTGTCCAACAGTAAATAACCATAAAACACCATTTTTGCATAGGATTAAGGATGTTTGCCTTTCCAATAAAGTCTACTCTTTTGGTTAGGGATAGGTTACTTCAATGACGCCAAATGTATGATGCACAACAGTCCTTTCGTAGATGATCTTGGCATTCATAGCCCAAAGATGGAAGCAATAACTGAATTCACCACCTTTACCCCAAGACCAAGGTAAAGCATGGGTTTTTCTTAACACAACAAGCTCCAAGGAACAGTATCAAAATGTCTCCTCACCATGTTGTGCCAGATGAGCCACTGATGTATGAAACACAATCCAGAACACGCAACTTTTGAAGGCCCAAAATGCTGCCATACATGCCAGTGAGTGCTCTTATCCCACATCCTGCTGTGGTCACAGCCACTATAGGCACCTGTTCAAGACAAAAGAGAGGAGAAAGCATAGATGGAAAAGTGGCACTGAGGAACAAATAATGTCAAAAGATTACAGAAATGCAAAAGTAACATCTAAACAGTAGTAAAATAAAATGCATATATTAGAGATAAAGCAACATTGCTTTATAAAGTTGCAGGGCATCCCTGTGGAGTATATTAGATCTTGGCACTTCAGGAAGGATTCTTACGAAACACAGACCAAAATTATTGGTTTGAAGCTCCTTCAAATGATTCAGTTGAAAGCCAACTAGAAACAGAAATTTTGCTCATCCAAACAGACAGCTGAACTCTCCAGTTGAGATGATTCTGGTGGCAAACAGTGCCCTGGAGGAGAAGCTGCTGTCAAAAGTCCTCCCTCATTCAGACGGAGCTAAAAAATCACTCCTCATCTTCAGGCCTGAGAGAAAGGAGAGAGAAAAATCCCCCAACAGTACCCTTCCTGGTTACCTCATGCTCTTGCAGATCTTCCTCCAGATGAAGAACATCCTTTAGTGCAGCAGCAACCACCTTCTTTCGGTTTTGCAGGAAATTCTGTTCATCAGTGCAGAGGTCGAACCCCAGTCGGGCATCTAGGTTTCTTGGCCTGAAACACAGACCCTGAGTCCTGTGACCAGGGCAAAAATATTCTTATTGGGGACAACTCCAGCTGTGCTTATGTGTGTTTACAGACTAGACTGTGGACAGTATAATGTAATAAATGAGAAAGAACAACACACTCCTGGTTTTATTTGCTCATATAATTATTTTTTCAAGTTTTAATAGTTGCTGCCATACATGCCTATAACTTGGCAACCACTGTCAACAGACACTACAGCTGAATAGGGAAACAGCTACCATGCCTTGAAGTCATTTGTATAATTCAGAAAAATCATTTCTTTTCAAAGCTGCTCTATCCATCTGTGGGCACAATAGCGCACACAAATCAAGATCTATTACTGAGATGCACTAGCAGCTTGGAAATTTGGAGGAAAGGGGATCGATGATTTAAATCCCCATCAATGTGAAAAGGAGAACCTGGCAAATAAAAACCTACAATAATGAACTCACATATCTGCTTACACCTGAACTTGCAAAGACCCCTGCTGATTTCAAATGAGCTGCGTGTAAGAGCAAATGTCTCCTTGTTAGTGGATCAGGTCTTGCTGGAGACTCACTTACCATTCACTTGCCTTTGTGTACAAGTCAATTGTCCTGTCCTGAAAATCACAATACAGAGAGTGTAAGCAGTGTAACCTGTGCCTCCCTCCCCCACTCCGTCTAGAGCCTGAGTTTCCCTATCTTGGAAGTATGCAACACAGCTGAAGAATCTGGTCAGCAATGGTCGGGGCGGTGAAATAGGCCATTCACAGAAGCTAAGTGGCGTTAGGGCTCCTCAGCTTCTCATATTTTAACCTTCATTTTCTGGGAGGATCATTGAAAGCTGGACATCTGAACCACACACATATGGATGTTCCCTGTTTGATCTTCTGCTTCAGGTATTCCCTTTGTAAATGTATGTCTTACTCGTCATATCCATTACTGTTAGCTTACATACTATGTTGATGAACATACAAATTAGGCATGTCCTGAGGAAGTTAGTTTAAACTCAGAACAAGATTACACAGGGTATGACTGGAACTACGTGCAGAACAAAAGAAAAAATAAATATTGCACAATTGCAGAGTGACTGTCATTCACACGTTACACTGTAGCATGCTTCACGTCTCACAGCCTGCTTCATCCCTCATGAATCACTGAACTGTAAGACTAATCATCCATCAAACTGATGGTGTTGGGCCACTTTGTGTTAAGAAAGACTTGTTCTCACCTCTGCTATTGTTATTTTCTCTTGTATAGGAAGCGAGTTCAGAGGCAGAGTCACAGACTCATTCATATCCCTTTCATTTTGACTTGATGTAGACTGGAAAAATGGATAAGAGAAAAAAATAAACAAGACAGTTACTATTATACAAGAAAAAAGGGGAAAAAAAGAAGTAAAAGCAGTCTCCCCTGTCTCACTTACATACATGCACTTATCAATTCCCTGCATACACAGATCCGCACACAGATCTTAGTGGTCCCCTAAGAGATACACAGCAAAGAGCCAGCTGTGTGTTAGTGGCAATTACATACCCTGCTGAGATGCCTCCGCCGCGGTAGAGCCACGGTGAGCGCCGACTGATGGTACTTGATGTAGTGGAACCTGGCCGGGGAGGTCGGGCAGAGACAGGAGCTCAGTGTGTGGGTCTGGGTTCCTTCATATGACCCATCCACAGTTAGCGCAAATTTCCTCTCTGAAGCAAAAGTGTTTCAAACTTAAATTCTTCAAAAAATTGGGGTAATTTCTTCCCATGGTAATGTAATATATGTTTTTCTTAAGTAATTACTTCATTTTGACACCCAAATTATAGGAAAAATAAATAGACTGACTTATCTGAGGGTTTCAGCTTTAGAGCCGGTGTGCAGAACGTACCATACAGCTTTAGCACTGCTGCACTTACATATATATGTGATTGCTGAGACTACCGCTCTATTCATTAGGTAAGGATTCACAGCTGATAACAGTTTCAGAGGAAAATCACACACTCTGAAATTTTCAAAATACCAGAAAAATATTTTACTATTGTATACTGTCTTATTGCTGAGAGGTTTTGAAAATTCTAGACTTCGGGGAAAAACGTGGTTTTTTGTAGCAGAGCAAAACTCTCTCCGGAATCAGTAAAATCTCAGTCCCTCTATCATGTTTCCCTTTCCTTCAACCTGTAACATTTCTTTTGCAATATTCCTAGCACTTACAAAAATTATGCCTGGTGGTTTCCTGTCTTCATGCAGTAAGCCTCAGATACGTCTGTTCAAGTAATTAAAAGTGGTCTTTATGTAGAATATCAGCCTAAGTTCAAGGTGAAATATACACTGTAAATCCACACACTCAAAAGTATATAATCAGCCTTCAAAAGAATTATCCCACTCAAGCATCTTCAGTCACATCTACCAAACTTTTTCACTGTGACAGCTGAGTACAACTGTATCATCCACATGTTTAAGCAATGTGCTGAATTGGGGTCATCAGGAGATGTCAGAACAAGATGTTTGGAAAGTTGCGTAGGAGGTACACAGTTCCACAAGTTTGGACCTGACTTGGTAACGATACACTGCTTTAAGTGTGCAACAAATGTCTCTGCTAATATACTGTGAGTCTTGTGTTTCACCTAGTGGCATATTTAATATTGTTATACCTAAAGAAATTTTATGAAGTTAGATGGTATAAGAGGCCTAATCCTCATTCTGTCCATTTCCTTTTTCTCAGAATCCAGAAACAACAGGAGTTAGCTTGAGTTTAGGACTCAAAAAATTCAATTCCTTGAACAAATACTTTGAAAAAATTGTAAGCATCTGGCAAGATGTTATTGCAGAGGGAAATATTTTGTGGGGAAATTAGACCACATGCTCATCACACGACATTCTGGAATAATCTGTATATTTTTCATCAACTAAAACCCCCTGCACAGGCCACTAGCATCAGTGGGATTTTGTCTTGCACCTTAAATAATTTTAAACGAGGGTGTTCAAGTGTAAAATACTGAGTGCTTTTATCATAAAGTGGCAACCAGATTTGCTCATTAAGTCAGTGAAAGGCTCACCCATAGTGTCCTTCCTTATCCTCCCACCGTTAACCTGCACGTCCAAACAGGAAACTTCACGGGACTGTAAGAGAAAACCAGGGCAAGAGATAAAGGCATTTGCTATCAGTAGAGCTCTGCCTCCTCCAGTCCCTTGGATCACAGGTCTCAGGGCATGCACCTCAGGGGAGAGGTAAGGGGCTGTAGAGAGCCCCCTACCAGGTCTAGGGAGATGGGATCAGGCTTCCACATGGGAAATAACAAATCATGTAGAGATGAGAAAAGAGAAAGGATATGCTTGCTCCTGCCTGGAGGAGCAGCCCTGGAAGGGCCTGGGGGAGGACTGGCCACAGGAGAAGGCTCTCCAAACAATGCTCAGTCAAGCTCTCCCTGGGCAGATGGAGGGATGTCACACACCTGAGTCCAGCTCAGTTTAGGCAAAGGCAAGCACTGGCAGCAGCTCACAGTTTTCGCAGCTTCAGCCTCTCCCAGCATGAGTCACTAGCTGGGACCGCGTGGGAAAGCCAGTGCCAGCATCAGCTTTATCCTGCCCTCTTGGCCAATGCCTTCATGCCACCATATGGAGCAACTGCCGGGTTCCTTTAATGCTAGCTTTGCAATAAACATTCTTATACAGCAGGGAAAAGGATTATGAAATAAAAATTACCACTAAAACTCCATTAGTAACAATGTTTTCAGGAGGATCTGGACTGAAAGACAAAATGGAAAACAACCAATTCAAAACCAACACACTCTTCTTTTTCTTTTTTTTTCTTTTTTTTTTTTAATCTCTTCTTTAATGGTTATTTCATTATCTTTAAAAGTCCATCTTTGTACATGCAGCATGGACAAACAGTATCAGAAATTCTACCTGCACATTCAATCTATTTTGCCTCTCACAGGCTTGAGTCTGAACTTTAAACAATTTCTGGACAACTGCTGAACAGAGGAGCTCCTCACTGTATCAGACAGAATTGTTTCCTGACACACTGAAGAAAATTTACACCAGGATGGAATATTTGCAGGCATAATTACACTATTGCCTCATATAGTTTGGTTTGAACCTGTGGGATCAGAGCTAAAAAGCTGGTGAATTCATCCAACATGCCATAAAAAAAGTGAAAAATACTATCATTTACCTTAAAAATCAACAGCAGCACTAGGACTGATCTACATCATTCTCTCCATTAACTGTACGGCCAGCACAGAAACACAGTGAAAAAAAATTTTTTTTAATCTATTCCTAAAACAAATTCCAAGCATCATTTTCCCATGATCTTATGACAAAGCAAATATCTGGGATCCCACAAGTAAGGAGTAAGAAGAATTTTAAACTTAAAACTCCCTCCTGTGAAGAATGCCCCTCTTGCAGCCTGGTGAGCAGTTGCCATCAGGGACATCTCTATGCCCCCATCAGCACCTGTGCTCACTTTCCTGTATGTCTGGATGCCTGGTGTAGAAGCATGCATATCATGCAGGGTCATGCACCCCTTCTCCATTAAATGCTCTACACAAGCATTTCCTGAACACCCAAATCTACCCTCTGCTTTATTCAGATGGTGACAGTGTTAGGGGGCTGCATGCGTAAACTATGTTTTGTATCAGTAACATCATGTCTCTACCTTACATTTGGTTGCCTATTTCACCTCACGCACCTGCTCTCCATTGTGAATTCAACCTCCAGCTCCTCTTTTCCCTGCAAAAGAAAATACAGGCAGTCACAGCAGGTTGGTCTTCCTGCAAGGAAAGATACCCTACAGGAATCTGTGCTCTTCAGGGGTCTCTATAAGCCAGTGTCCACCTCTTGTTACTGCATATGCCACAACTTTATTGATGTTGTATCTGTCATACTTCTAGTACCACATACTTCTAGCATCATATCCATTAATTTAGCAAACTCCTAGTTTAGATCTTTGCAGGACACACAGAACACATACTACAGGGCCTCTTGGCAGCTGCTCCCCCCTGCGGCAGTCTTGGGTTCCCAGCTCCCACCTGCACTATTCCACAGGCCACTTACATTTCCCCTTTTCTTTCTCCTCCCTTGGGTTCTCACATTCCCCAGTGATCCTTAGCATGAGTGAAGGTAGATTTCTCCAGTTCATATAAATCATTCTGACCCTCTCCCAGCCCTCACTCACTCATGCAGATGGGTCTAGTGGCACGTTAACATGGTGGCACACTTGGTTTTATCAAGCCCAGGGTGTTCTGGAGGGTGCACTTTGGTTGGGGGTTGTTTGTACCCATAGACTCTTTGTGTGCTCATCTTTGTCTTTTGTAATTGCTTGTCCCTGAGATTTTCTTGCTCATTAGAGGTTTTTACGCAATTCCCATCATCTTCTTGCCCTCCTAGTGTAAGCACTAAGGAGAATATGGCATGGAGAGTCAGCTTTCCAAAACAGGTATGGAATCAAATCGACACTCACTCAAGTACTTCTAGGCCTAAACACTGCCCTTGAAACTTTAGTATAAAGTTGTCCCAACCATACGAAATTGAGATCTGATGAAAACCACAATTTTTTAAATAGTTTGGCTCCCAAGTGTTATGTTCATTTTCTAAATAAGCTAAAAACCACACTGGGGTTGGGTTTATGACTGCAGATCATTACTTTTGTATTAGCAAAACATAACACAGAGCTCAGAACCACCAGTTACAACTGAAAAACTACTGGATAAACTCTTGATATTTTGACATCAAGGACAATTAAGTCCAATTACATTGGCCAGCTCTTTCTGTAGAAGCAGTATCCAAAATTTGCTGTAATTACAGAAACAGCTGTAGGTATGAACCCCTGAAACAGATGGACATACTCAGGTATGGACAGTGAGAAGGGCTTGTATGGGACACAGTAGAGGAAAGTCGAGATAACCATATTCTCACCTGACTCCTCCCCCTTTTCTTTGTCCTTGAAATTTATACATACCTGTGGATTCAGCTGGAAACTTAGCTGAATGTTTTCCCCAAGCTGGATTTTGGAGACATCAAAGAATACAGTGAGGAGATGGTCATCCTGAGTTACACTGTCCTCATCACAAACTTTTAGCTCCAGAATGTTCTGGAATAAAAAATAATTAATTAAATAATTCAGTAAGAGAGGTTTAACAGACATAACCTGCTACAGATATTTCATTTTAGCTGAACAAAGTTGAGAAAGAAGTTCAAGAATGAACAAATACAAATATTGCAGTTGCTCTCTAAATACTCTATTGACTAGGTAGGCAGATACAGTCTTACCCAGCCATCAAAAGCTAAATAGGTACAGCAAGAGAGTGTGGATATAGTAAGAGAGTGTGAATACTTTTTGAGGGAACTCAGAAAGACCCACAGAGTGAAAGGGCTATAGGGTGTATTTGATATCTGGTAAGAATAGCTGGAGGTATCTGCACTCTTACCTTAACCTGACTCTGAATAGTGAAGTGGAATGTTTCATTCCATGTTGGGTTCTTGCTGTTCTGAACTGTCTTGGTGCGGAAATGCTGCACTGAAGCTGTTGGCAGGCTCAGGCTCACATAGCAATCAGACTGAGTTACTGTTAAAGAGAGGGAAAGCAGGAAAACAATAAACCAATTAAACAATCTAGTATTCCCACAATGGTACACTGTGTGAATTTTTAAGCTCAGTACATAAAGCAATACACAGAATGCAGGCCAGCAAGCTAACTGGAGCACCATCGGTCCACTAGTAGACAACCATCTTGCTTTACTATTGAGAAAACCTGGCAGTGTGCTTTTCTTGAGAATCACATTTTCTAAATTCCTGGAAAGAATAACAAATGTTCAAAATACGCAGTTGCATTGCTGAAAAGCCATCCATATGCATAAGGGCCTGTACACACAGCAGTATCACAGGGCTGGGCACCGTGGACCTTAGCAGCTGTGACAGGGGCTACCAGATGGACAGAGCCCAGCTCCCATACACTGGGCTTCCACAGGTAGGCATGAACATGCCTCAGCATGTCTAGAGCAACTCTAGCTTTGTGTTCTGTCTTGTCTACTTTCTGGAGCATCCTTCCTTTTTTCTAGGATCTCTGGCTGCCAATGCAGCAGGGACAGGTGCTCCTTGCATTGAAGGTTCCCATGAAGCCCCATTGCTGTCACAGAAGACACATCTTCCATCAAGGTATCGGTTCTCAGTCTGTTTTCTTCCCTTTTGGAAATTTAAAGAAGGGGGCACATAGCGCATGACAGACCTCAACAACACAGTTTTCTTAAAAAAAAAAATTTTTCAAGAAAAAAAATTTCAAGAAAAAATTAAACTGCTTTGGGGATGAGAGGAACTGAATTTAATCTCCTGTAAGTGGTTTAGAATGAGCACAGGTAAGAAAAGCATTGAAATGTTGAATAGTTTGATGGCTAACATTTGCTTTAAGAAACAACTGTCCTGAGGCAGGGTTTCACTAGTAAAACCATATAAAAAATATATATTGCTTAATGTCACTATTTTCTTCTGCATTTCTGCGCCTTAGCCAGCACAGTGAAGGTATTTGCAACACTAAATGTGCAGGTGAAAGCTTGTCTGTGTTTCCCAGCACAAAGAGCTGATGTGGCTTCTTTGCACAAAATTGCATTGCCTTTGCCTCCACTGGAGGTGAGTTCAGGTCATAAAGTTCACCTATCAATTTTAAAGTTCCCAGATATAGGGAGGACAGTTTTAGTCTTCTTTTTTTTTCCTTCCTCAGCTGAAGAGGTCAGTTGCACGCTTTGGCTTCCCACCTGAGCTCTGTCATAAGTGATGGATCTTCAGGGCCAAAGCTTTTGTATGAAACAGTCATTAGGAGAAGTCTGCAGTGCTCATATCATCAACAAACACTTTAATTCTAAGATCAGAATAATCTACTTTCTAATATATTTTGTCATCATTATTAGGAAATAAAAGACAAATGTAAATAATGAGATTAACAATCCTGTAGACCCATATTCAGAAGTGAGGGATGATCACCCTACAGAACACAGTCTATTGGTTAGGGATGACAACCTACACAAGTGCCAAAGACGGCATGGGGAGTGTTGCCCATAAATGCCAATTCCACTATTAGAATTGTATATCCTCTATTTGTAATGCCATGTATTCAGCATTCCTGCCATTGCATAGCAAACAAACCTGAATAGCAGCAGCACAGGCTTAAGTCTTGTCACACTGAGTTTTACTGGTAGACCTGATTTGGGAAACACAGAATTATTGTCTTGGCCCTTTATTGTCTCCCCATCTGCAACTCAAGGGTTAACAAAGCCAGCCTTTTTCTGACCCCCACCCTGTCTCCTCTGAGTCTAAAATCATCTTTTTTTATTATTACTATTAACTCTGAACATAAAAAGAGTAACTTTGACTGATGAAAGTAGTTGTTGTATATTCTAAGATACATGAATTTTACAAAAATATCAAAACACATAGACATCACCTGAGCTTCTAACACTTCTAATAGCTATCAAAATTCTCTGCATATACAGGAAATGTCCATATAAAAATCTTTTTTGGCTCTTGGGAGATCCAGACTGATACTAGAACAGATTGTTGTTGGCTCTTGTCCCTACTAGAAGACCAGAAGAACCAAAATGGATAAGGCTGCAGGTGAATCAAAGTTTATTTCCTTGACACTTCCCAAATAGCAACACATGCTCTGACTACTCTGTTGCAAAGAACAAAGTACTATTTTGAAAGTCCATCAATTATTTTTTTTCTGTAAGTGATCAGTGTCTGCTATTACACTGTGTCATACACCTATAAAAAATAACTACATGTCAGACAGCAGAGATCTGACTTCTCAGTTAGATCTCTGACTTTCTCTGGGGCACTTCTGACCCAGCCACTAAACAAGCACACTTCCCTCTTCCCACTTGCCAAATGTGTTTGGTGACATGTTTTGTACTTCACAGGTGTCCTCTGAAACCTAATTACTTCATGTTCATGATGTATTTTCCAGGTGTTATGAGGGAGGCACTTAAAACACCCAGGAACCTTTTTTTATACATCTCTGATACCCCAGACCCATACTCTGCCTGACCAGCTCCAGGTGCAAGCAGATGTGAGAAATGGCAAACCACAGCATATCCTGTGCCCAAGCTGGTTGGTCATGCCACAATATCCCACTGCCTTTCCACGTACACATACAAGGCTCCCATTGCCAGCCACGTGCAAGAAAATCATCATCTCCCTGGCATGTAAGCCTAACCACACCTAACTACAGCAATTATGCTCACACAGTATACAGACAGCAGAGCATCACAACAGTGACCTGTTGTGTCCCTCCCCTCAGCCATGACACATGACCAGCCATCAGAGATGCTTGAGGCAGCAGCTGTGGTATCACTGTGGGGCAATATCCTGCCAAAAGCAGGTGTGGCAGCAGGTATTTATGAAAGCACGGTCTCTTCGTCCAGTTATTATGCTAAAAGTCTAATTATCTTCCAGGATAATAGCAGGACTGGATCTTAATTGTGCTTTACCATTAGAAAGCATTACAGCAACGTGACACATGCTAAAAAATGCCATAGCCCCAGCACCATGTTGTGTCCCAAAGAGTAGGGCACCAGCAATTCTGGCTCAAGCTGAAATCTCACCTGTCTCACAGAGAGGTCAAATTCAAGGAGGGCTAAACAAACAAACAAAAAAATTAATTCCACCTCCTTTTTTGATGATAACAGATTCAACATCCAGCCTGCCTGTAACCGGGGCAGAAGCTTCAAGCATCCTCTCCTCTTGGACTGCCTTTAGCTGCTCACTATTTCTAAGGGGTAGATTTTTCATTACTGTCATGGTATAGTTCTTTTTCTTATTGTGGTGAAAGAATCTGAACCAAAATGTGGTCTCAGACACTGGTCTCAAACACTGTTTGCTCTGACCATCATCTTGATCAGGTCTCCCTGCATTTGGATCTACCCAAGTCACAAAATACATCACCAGCTGAGAGAAGCATTTTTCTTCTTCCTCACACACTGTGTAGGTGAGTAGACACCTGGCTGAAGGCAAGTGGACAGGCCAGCATTGCTGTTTTCTAGAGCACAGAATATTAGATAATTTACATAATTAAAACTTTTTTATATTCTTTTTTTTAAATAAAAATGGGAGTTACTTCCATGACAATAAACATCTTCCTTCTCAAGGCCCTTTATAGTCAGACTATCAGAATTCATTCTGTCCTGGGAGATCAGTTCCTGTCTCCAGGGAGCACTCAATATTAATCTTCTAATAGCTAAATTTCAACAAAAAGCTTCCACACTTCCTCCCACCCTGCCCTTCACACTGGGTGGAGCACCTTACAAGTATCCCCACAGCAGTATCAGTAGTCTCATTTACATCCCTCCTTAAAACACCCCTTTGCTGACATGTTGCTAAACAACCTTACTGTTTCTTTCCCATTTTCCCCCTTGTTGGGCTTTATAAGTCCACATCCTCTGATTTTATAAAAGTATTTCATGCAGCACCAAGAACAATAGGCTGTTGGTGTGTAATTGTAAGTGCTTACATGGTGAAGTAAGTAATAAATAATAATGAAACAATAAGAACAGCACAAGAACAGAACACCAGAGGAAGTCTGCAGGTTCCTGCAATAAGTATCACATTGGACCATAGTCCCTCAAACAATCATGTATTTCACTGATTATATTTCTTTTCAGGATCTCAAGGGCCTTTACATGAAGTGATCTGTGGCAGAACTGCTACTACAATGCTGTAAAAAAAATGTTTTTATAAAAATGTAAAATATACTTTACAATTTTATAAAATATAGTATCAAATTAATGTCTTCTATTAGAAAATCTAAAACTTGACATTTCCAAAATTAAAAAGCACAGTAAATAAAAAAAATCCATAAAAGCTTCAAATATACCATTTTCTTACTAAGAAAATGCTGAAGAATATTTTTAACTACACCAGTCAAAGTTCCTTTAGTCTAGGGCCCACAGGCAGTGCCCACTGAGGGATCTTGGATATTTTCAGGAAGCAGAGAATGGTATCTTAAAATTACTCAGCTCAGTCTCCCCATCCAGTTACCTACTTTTACCTTGTTTACACCCTTAATACTGTGTTTCCTTTTCTTTTACATTAGTTAATTCCACTTAGTGATTTAGTTTGTCTGCAGTATCTTGTTCTTTAGTCACTTTGACTTTTTTTTCTTAGGGAAG
The DNA here is from genome assembly GCF_022539395.1 of Myiozetetes cayanensis. Taxonomy (NCBI): domain Eukaryota; kingdom Metazoa; phylum Chordata; class Aves; order Passeriformes; family Tyrannidae; genus Myiozetetes; species Myiozetetes cayanensis. The sequence continues at coordinate 35,821,643 of NW_026087853.1, read as the reverse complement.
GACCTTTGGTCTTGTTAAGGATGGCCACCAGTGCCAGAAGTAAATGTATCCCATATTTAGTGATGGGTGTCTAAGGAAGAGTATAAGAGGGCAAACATCATATAATGCTCACTCAGCCCTCATAGTTTAAGATTCAGAGACTTCATGAGCCAACCTTCACTGGATTTTTTCTTTCTATGAACTTGTCCAGTTTCCATCCAGTTTCCACCTGCATAAACTTCCAGCATTTGTCATCTCATACCATGGGGAGTTCCCAAACAAAAAGTCATGTCCTTCTATTTGTTCTGGAGCTGTGGTGGTTGTCCAAGGTCTGTGAGAGGTTGAGCTTGAAATCTGAAATTCTCAGCAGAGAAAGTCATGTTTTTAAGGGTGGGTTGGATTGGTGCACATCCAAGTCTCACCCCATTAGGGAGTTTGGATGCATATGGGACACACACCCAAATCTGGGAACTGGCAAGTGTTCACAGGTCCAAGGATATCAAGAGGCCTAATGAGCCTGATGGGATGTGGGTGTACCCAGTGGGAAACAGGAATGCGGAGAACGCAAACAAGGCACTAAATTAACAGGTGTTATCAATTATATCAGCTATGCACCAATACACAAGTGGAAATTATTATTATAAATTACACACTGAGGGACGAGTGGGAAAAAGAGACAAAATAGTGCAAAGGTGCATTAAGAAGAGTCAGGATTTAAAAAGCGGAATGAAACAATTTATATTGTCTTGGATAAAAATATTCTCTTATGCACTGAACTTCCACTAAAAGTCTTCTATTATCTATTCCATAGGAGATGTTAGTGAGGTTTTGAGATTCTCTTCTTATGAATTAACTTTCTCATCTCCATTATTGGGAAAATGGAGAAGACAGATGAATAATGAAGTCAAACTGCATGCCAAGTTGGTAGACTATTTAACACTAGTGCGAGTATTAAACAAATTGATCCAAAACCTCTACAGAAATCTAGTGCAAGGTTGGGCACAACTGCAAGAGATAGAAGAAGCCAGTTTAATACATCAAAAATCAATAATGTCACTGAAAAAAATAGGTGACAGTTGTTCTATCTATAAAACAACTTGTTCTATCTATAAAATTTTGCAGGAAAAGGAAAGTAACAGAAAAATGAGCTGGGAAACGAAAGAATGAGAAAAAAAGTCAGTGTTAGAAAAACGGTACTGTAAAGAAGTCCACTTTGCTTATGAAGGAGGGCCACATGCTTCTGAGTCTTGTAAAGTTATGTCAAGCTCATCTCTAGAGAACTGTAAAGACTAATGAATCAACAATATTGCCCTAATTTTACAAACAAACCAGGAAAATTTTGTACATATTTTTCTATCTCAAAACTCCCATTTTGCTGCTTCTCAGTGAAAATCCTATAGTTATGAATACGTAACTTGCACTAGTTTTTACACTGTCAGCAAAATTAGGCAGAGATTAAATTAGTTCATTAAAACTTTTGAAATATAGGTTTATTTTATATGATAAGGAGACTATCAATGAAATATATGACTTCTACAAGACTGGCTGCACAGAAAACCATGTCCTCAAATGGCTTAAAAGGAAATCTTTCTGGTAAATATTGCTGACAAATTTTATACTTAGTAAAATCAAACGTTACTGGAGTTAAGCAGCTGTCAGTCAAAACTAGATTCAACATTTAAACATAAGCAAGGCAATGTGCCCTGACTGGTATGGTTTTCTTTTCCTGCATGATAAATGTCCACAACAAGCAAAGCATCATCTTTTGCAAGCATTTTTTCCCCTTAATATTTTGATTGATGCTTCCATTTCAAACAGAGGATAGCTTGACAATGTTGGTGGCAAATGTCTGTTGTTTTGTTTTTTGGGCAACATACAGTATATGCTTCACAGTGTCAGGCCTCAGCCTGGAAAGCCCATGCTGTGGCTTTACTGCTGCTTCAGACCCTGTGCTGCACTACAAAATCACATCGGTCATTCTAACTGCTCTTTTAAAAAGCTTTGTGGGCTGGTGGGACATGACTTGGAAGCAGAAATGCCTGACCATTTCAGTACCTCTCCCATGTCCTAGAAACTTTCTAGTATTGTAAAGGACAGCATCAAAACATAGTAAACTCCATTGAGAATAAAAGTAGTTTCAAGAAGCATTAATCTAGATGAGAAAAAGGTGGAGAGGAAGTTTGGTAAGCTCATTATCATGCAGACAGTTTAATAGAACATGATTATCTGGGGAGATACTTAAAGGCTGTAGTTTTCCACACCTCTTTCTTTCAGTTCAGTGTGCATATTTGTACATTCAAAGAGGTTTTAGCTGTACCAAGGGATTTCTCTCCAGACTACAACTGAGCTTCAAATCTCCTTTCCACAGTGTAAAAGTAATCCTATGGGAAGATTCATACAGATTCTTCTTCCCCATATATTCAGCATCAACAAAGTATCTTGCTTCTCTTCAATAAATACTGGAGTGAGAAAGTCTTCTTCACATACCTTTGGTCTCTAGAGAAACTTTCACAGAACTTGAAGCAAGTCACATTAGAAGGCACAACAAATATCTTGTCTTGCATCTTTTCAACTGAACAGTTTTACCTTAGTCCTGTTCCTATAGAAACTTTCTGGATTCAGACCTTTTTATTTGCATAAATGAATAGATGCAAGACCAAATCAGTCATCTACGCAGACTGGAGGTGATTGTCATTCACACCTCTTTTTCTAATGCTTTGCGGTTCAGATATTTATGGACCATTAATAAACGTTTATGTAACTATAATTCCTGGACATTTTGTAAAAATAATTAAGAATAGAAAAAGCTAACTGTGAGCCCTCAATTAAGTTTTGAAACATGGCTGTGCCTATGGTTGAATCAAATTTGACAGCCCATAAGATGTCAGGTGTGAAGTCCTGAGCCCACACAAAATATCCTGTGATAGACCCAAGGTTACACAGGCTGGACATTACTGCAAGAAGGAACCATAGAAATTAAGTTCTTATTACAGTCTATCCTGTGAACAAAAGAAGACTTATTTGCAGATTCAGATGCAGAATATTTTATCCATTCTATGTAAACATGTTCTGGACTACAATTGGTGGCTAGACTTCAGTGTTGTATTGGCAAGTATGTAAGAATAAATAATATCTTCTAACTGTGCTAGCTCATCTTCAGCATACCATGATCACACATCTGATGTCTCTCTCCTTTTATAAAGTCTGTAGTGTTTGTGACACTTGGCTATATTCAGAGTAGCTTTACAAGCACAAGGATGCTCCACAAAGATACTCACACAAGTCTGCTTTCCTGGCATTTTTCATCTGTATGATTTTTACAGTAAGCAAGTTGCATGGCGAGGGTTCTGCCTGTTGAAAAGCATACAAAATGCATAGGATGAGCAGGCAGAAAGGAAGAACAGAAGCACAGTCAGAGATAACATTGAATTAAGTGTTTCAGTTCCAATCAACAAAAACATTTCTAAACGGAGGTCCTTCCTTGAGTATTGTCTTCTTCTTCCCAGAAGGTTTGTAACCAGGTGTGGCCACAGACACAAAATGTACAATCACAGACCAAACCTCTGAATTCTCCACTCTCCAATCTGAGGAAACTTGTGGTAACCCTCAGTTTGAGGTGTCTGACTCCCACAACCAATCTCAGAGAAATGTATGATAGAGAACCTTGCTGTGTTAATAATACAGCTGACACACATCTTCATCTGTGAAAATTCATAGGATGTCATATATATCCACTATATTACACAATGAACAGCAAACAATCTAGCAGGGCAGGAATTAGTAACGATACCATGGTGTAATAATGCTGCTCATGAGTTGATTTATAGCTACATAATTCCATTCTTGATGTAGAGCAGTGCTGATTTTTAAACCATGAGAACCTGAAAAGTGCCTTTTAGAGACCTATCCCAAACTTCTCAGAAGGAGTGAATGAAAGCCCCATCTCTGTAGTTATTTCTCTCTGAATAATTCAGCTCACCCAATCTTCCTCTAAGCAAAACTCTCAGGAAAGTATCAAAGGAAATATTTGCATCCTTCCTGTACTTAAAGGAGGTTATGAAAAAAGGAGAGAGCATTTTTACACAGATAGTGATAGGATGAAGGGGAACAGACTTAAACTAAAAAAGAAGAGATTTGGATTAGATATTAGGAAGAAATCCTTTACTCAGAGGGTGGCGAGGCACTGGGACAGGTTGCCCAGCGAAGTTGTGGATGCCCCATCCCTGGAAGAGTTCAAGGCCAGACTGGAAGGGGCCCTGAGCAACCTGGACTTGTGGGTGGAATCCCTGCCCATGACGAAGGGGGTGTACCTAGATGATTTTTAAGGTGCCTTCCAAGCCAAGCCATTATATGATTCTAATTTTGGGAAACCACCTAAACCTAAGTGCTTATCAAAAGACATTTAACAAACTTGCAAGGTAACTGGTTTGGTTTTTTCATCTTCTCTCATCCTAAGCAAGGATCAGACAAACAGGGTACTTAATGAGTATATAGGGGCTGAAGGTGAGGTATTTCTTTTCCCTAGGTAAGTGTCCTTCTTTAAGGAATAACAGGAGGGAAAACCCACACATTTAATGATCTAAATGACAAAAAACCCCAAAACAACAACAACAAAAAGCACACCCACAAAATCCAAACAATAAACAAACAAACCCCACAAAAACTCCAACAAAACTACACCAAAAAAACAAGAGGAGTAAAAAGGAAAGAGAAAAACTAAGTAGTGAAGCAACAAACACATATAAGAGACAGTTCATGCACACTACCTATAGAGCAGGGAGTATCACTGCAACAAATACATAGGTAAATATATAAAAATGGTCAATGTCTTACCATTCATTCCTTTATGCCCCAAAACTGTCACAAATTTAAGAGAACTATATCTAACACCTCATATAATATTAGTTTCCTGACTTTTCCTATGCACTCACTGACATTAATGACCTTATTTTTCCTCAGTGAGTTGTTTTGCTTAGCCTCATTGAGTGGAAGCAAAAAGGTATCTCTTTTTTTCTTTTTAATTGGGGATTTTCAAAATAGTTAAATTACGGCATCATTAAAGCCTTTGCAGTCCTGAAGGCCAAAACACAAAGTAGTCACAAAACCCAGACAGAAGCCCTGCTTTGCTCTCAGCTTTGGTGCTGAAGAAGAATTTTCAGAGCTGAAGATGCAAGAGGTGGAAACACCACCTCCTACAGCAGGTCCCCTCTGCTACCAAGGGACAGCCAGCTCAGCCTATTGCAGAGCCTCCTCTTATCTTTTCTTACCTCGCTTTTGCTGTAGAACAATCCCATTGTGGTCTTTTCCGCGTCTGAGCCAGGTGTGAAAGGTGTAGGTTGATGGGTACAGAGGAACTCCTTGTGCCTTAGGCTGCCGGGAGCAGGCAGGCAGGTGTGTTAGTGTTTGACTCAGCGCAGCCTCACCCCGCCACCACCACTTGAGCAATTCCCGACTCCTCCTCTCCCTCCTCCTCCTCCTCCTCGCTGCCCGGAAGGTGAGTGCAGGCTGCATACCTGCACGAAAGCGCAGGCACCCCAGCTCTGGCACTGCAGAAGGATGGTCTTTGCAGCTGTAGTTACAGGGAAATTGAGACTGAAAAGGTGTCTTCCCTTCACAGTTACAGGCACTGAGCAAATGTTACTCTTAAGCATACCCATCACTTTTTGACACACAAGGAGAGTTTGTCAAGATGCAGCCTCTTATGGAAAGGTGACTGGAATCGGCCAGGTTCCATCTGGCTGCCCAGGAGTGGGCAACAAGGAATTCTTTAGCCCAGAACAACCAAACAAACCAATGGTCAAACAAAAGACTTTTTGTAGGTTTCATGGCCTACAGGGAGTAGGTGGGTCTTTGCTTAAAGACCTATCTGAAAGAATTTTTATTGTCCCCGTCTCACCTTCTGTTCTTCTAAACTCAAGCAGTAAAACTGTCTTTCAACCAAGCAGATATTGCAGTGACATATATCGCTTGAAACAATTCCCAAAGTCACCTGTTGAAACTGTAATAGAATTTCCATTATAAAGAAAAGGCTTTAAAAGCTCACTCACTTTCTCAAAAATTTCGTAATTTTTTTGCATCCGAATTAAGGTGTTTCATTGATCTTCAAGGTCTCTGAGAGGATACATTTGTGAGAGTGAAATCAATGTTGAAATTAATGTTAATTATTCTTCATGTCTTCATATTTATAAGGCTTCACTGTGCAGGACACTACACATCATGTGAGGTGTTCCTGCCTCAGTGAGGGACGACATGAAGTGAGTACACAAGAAGTAAAATGGGAGTTTGGGGGTTGTTTTTGTCTTTTTTAAATAACCCTTGCTATTATGAACATTAACAGAGGAATTGATTTCAAAATAATTTCAGTTTACTTTGCAATGAATTGAGAACTGATTGATAAAGGCAATTTCACAGACATGAGGTAACTTTAATTTCCTAAAACATTTGACACTTTATGACATTCTAACTTAAGAACTAGATCCAACAAATGTCACCCAGATAAACTTTGAACACATTAAGGATGGAAAACTAACAGATTACAAAAAGCAGTAGTCAAAGGGAGGAAAACATTCCTAGAGGTTTAGCAAAAGCTCAGTTATAAGCCTACATGTTTTTATGACTGATCTTGAAATTAAAAAAATATATGTATCAAAAAGTCACTATTAGCACTCTGTTTCAAAAAGAAGGTATTGAAACACTGGGAAACTGAAGAGCTGCAGATTGATCTGGAGAGCAGGAGGAACTCTCTCAGAGAGGGAAAGGCAGGTTTTATATCACCCAGCAGGACACAATGAAAAGTCATGTTCATCAGGCTCAGGCTGCATCCTACACCTGCCTGGCTTTTTTCCATCCCATTGTTCAGTAAGTTTCCCCTGTGAAACAGACTGAAATATCTCTCATTTTGCTCTGTTTCATTTCCAGCAAAAAGGTCTTGGAAACCATGATACTAAACTCAAAGATATCTCTAGAAAGGACCCAGAGTGATCACATGAGTTGATAATCTAGTGTATTGAAGCAGAACTACAACTACAGATGCCTCACACGTGGAGGGATAATAATCTAGATTCAAACATGCAATACTGTACCTAAAAACAGGGTTACACCATGCCCCTTCAAGTTTTTTCAGGAGCACGAACACAATGAACATGCTTATAAGTGAAAAACATTGCCCACTCATTCTCTTCTACCACCCAGTTTTCTCTAAAATGCACGATCAGCTGAGTTTTTTTCATAGGAAGGAATCTTTTCCCCCATCCATTACCTAGAACTTCATTCCACAAAAACAAATTTGTCACTTCTGAGCATAGTCAAGACTCTTCTGGTCTCAATACTAATTCTGCTCTGGTGACTCTGTCTGAAATTCATTGCAACAGTGGGAGCCTTTTATTTCCAAAAGAAAGGTAATCCAAAACATTTTCTGGGCTGCTGTGAATAATCTCTTCATGAATCACAGCTCCACAGTGCAGGGCTGCTGTTGTGAAAGACTAAGCTCACGATCTGCCTGTTGCAGAACTGTGAGAGTCCACCTTCCCCCAGAAAAACTCTAGGATTTTTGATGATGAAAAACCACTCTTTCAGGACAATCCCTGCAAAGACCATTTGCCCATAAGTGTTGAACAGGTGTAAAAAATATGTCTGGAAGGGATCTCCAGAGGCTCTCTTGCATTGCCTTATTCTATGCAAACAGCTGGCAGCCACTTTGCATCTCGTGAAACACTTGGAGAAATTGCAAGGTCATCCTCCAGGAACAGTCAAGGCAGGTAAAGATGAGTGAGATACAACAGTCAGCAAAAAGTCCAGGAGAAAACTGAAGGAAAATTGGGCAATATGTCTACTGCTTAGGTTGAGTATAAGCGGATCTGTAAATAGCAGCTCAGTTGTTTATCTCCTGAAATAAAAATTACCTAATTCAGGGGTATTTTTCATTGGTGGTGAAAACTTTATAGATTTTACAATAGCTATAATAACTTCAGAAATTTATTTTCAAGGATTAGTGAAGAACGGTAAATAAAAACCTCCTAGTGGACAGACAATCAAATCAGAGATGATAACCTTCAATAATTAAGATAAGCAGGACCAGTACAATGGATTAGTTTTTTACCAAAGAAGTTCCAGTTCGAGGGATTGCCAAATGAAAAACCCACCATGTAAATACTGTTTTGATACACATTTTAATGTTCCACATATTTCATCTTACACAAAATTATAATAATTTATATGGACTATATATAACAATGTTAAAGTAACAAGGTAACAAAACTAAAAACAAATTTGCTGCTTTGAAGTTTGTTTTGGATTAAACCACTTGTAAATTCCAGTATGTTTTCCTGAACTGTGTAAATAGGGTGGAGTCCAGCAAGTCCTTAGGATGATGTGATTTCTACTGCAAGTATAACTGGCTACCATCAAATGTCTTGATCTTACCAAACCACAGACAACCTAAGAAACATCATAAGGAAAGTTAAAGCCAGTGTGTCGTGGCTAATAATTCCGCTGCTTCCTCCGTGCCACTGCCATGCGCAAGGCCTGAATAATCAACTTCTCGTTATTCAAGACATTGTAATCAGTCAGTTTCACCAGTTTGTCAAAATTCTCTTCACTGAAACACACCTCCCTTGTTGTAAATGGGGAGAGGATGGTGGAGACATCAACTTTGCCTTCAACCATCTCTTCAGGACTCCTTTCCAAACCTGAGGGGCAAACCACAAGGAGATGCACCAATAAGGTTTTATTGTAGTCTGTGGCTCCTATCAGTCATTTACATAATTATAGGTAGACAAGGGAGATATGGAAGGAAAGATACAATTTGCCAGAGGGATGTAAAAGTAACATAGTAGCAATGTATTCTTTAGCATCTGGATTAAGCCTGTATCCAAATATGATTTTACATCATTCAACATTTACATCACCCAAACAGCTGGGAATCAGAACAGCATTAGCAGCAGCAATGCTAGACCCCTGCATGGACATCATAGTCTTTGCTACCCAAACCAGAAATGCACAAGCGAAAGGCAAACAAGATACTCCTGTACTGGATAAAATAATAACCCTCTTACTGAAAGTTCAGAAGATATTATTGCACTCAGAGAGGATATCATTCAAATTAAAACTGAAGATCTCTGTCGACTGGGAGATTACATTTAAATACATGAACAAGACCCAGATGAACGGGCTTACCACCAAAACCAGCAGAAGGTTTTGCCTCATCTTTGTTTGCAAGCAGCAGTGCATAACAAGCCCATGTCTGTAGAGTAAAATAGCTTGTGTTGAGGACCTGTCCCCTTTGGTATACATATTTTGGGGTTTTACCTTCATACTGTCTCTAGTAGTTCCTGTGAAATAATTGCCTGTACTCATCTCAAATGTATTAAGAAAAGCTTCTGGAGCTCAGATAGTTCAGATGTACTGGCACAGACCAGGTTTGGGTTTGGTTTTCTCACTGATGAGACTGATAATGCTGACATTGGAATGGTAAAAGATGACAGTGAGACATTAGACATGAAATGGAGAGGACTCACTAGGAAAAAGAATTTTTACTAAAATTGCTACCACAGATGACTCACCAGGAGCTTTATATTTCTTGAAGGTGTCATTTACTAGAGGGAAAAAAAGCACTGTTGGGGCTTGTGGACTGTCAGCATCTTCAAATACATAGCACTCCTTCAAGTTTTCCCTGTCTTCCTCACTTATCTCAATTTTGGGAAATGGAATTCCTTGCCCCGAGAAGTACTTCGCAATCTGATCCAGAGGCTGAATGAATGAATAAAATAAATAAAATTCATACAAAAAATCAAAACTGATCCAGAGACCCGGATATTTTAAATCCCAGCAGCTAGTGGCTAACAGGAATATTTTAAGGCTTGAATCTTCCTCTGGGAAGATGGAAATAGCCATAACCACACCAGACATTGCAGCTTATCTTATTTTTCACATTGCTCTAAGCAAAATAAGAAAACAGTCCCTTTCTTTGAACTTGAAAATGAAGCTAAAAGCCACAGAACTAATTTTATAATTCCAATGAAACAGGTTCAGAAGGGGAAGGCAAATAAACTGCAAGAATGGAGAAGAAACACATCAATCCAGATTATTCTGTATCATTGTCTTGACATCTTCATTATTTACCACTTTCTCAGTCTTTCTGTCCTCTACATAATTGGTGATTGCTTGATAATGACTCCCTGTTAACAAATACACTTATTAACATACCTTATGACCTCATGGAAAAAAATTTTAACAGTTATATTTACTACAAACCTACATTTATTTTTATATTCTTATTATATATGCAACACTAACCATATTATTTTCAATTATTAATTAAGTTTGACATCAGCCAATACATTTCCCTAAGACTGATACAAGATAAAGAGGCCAAGACACATAGGTTTTCTTATTTAGTTTGTTAAAATATTGTCAGAACCTTTGCCTTTGTAACTCTTTCACTACAAGGATGGCCAAAATCAGTACCAGAACACTCCTCCATCAGCTCTTCAAAACCCTTGGACCCACTGCAGTGAAGACCTTGATGATTTTAAAATGCCTATAATCCATCACTGTCTTTTAATATTTTTCTTAGTTACTAAGAAATAAATCACCTAATGATCTAAATAATAAATCAGATATTAGTGATCTAATTCGCATTCTAGTACTAAAAAGTTAGGTGTTTTATCTAATGAGGTCTAGAAACAAAAACACCATGAATATCTCAGCTACCGTGGCTTTTCTTACCAGTGTCTGGGACCCTCCACTGTAATTCAAATGCAGGATGACATCCACCTCCCTCTGTGATCTCACAAGCGGTGGGTAGCTGGTATTAATGAAAAAACCAGTATCAACCAGGGCGAGTTCACTGTCTGCTGTTTCCATCAATTTATTTGGTAAGGAGTCTATCACTGTGTCTGCAACATAAATATTTTTCATTACAACAAATAAAACACAAGATTGTCTGCTCCTCTGAAGAAAGTTAACAAGGGAAGAATTGAGAATTTTGTCCCACCTTGTCTCTGCCTTCCTTTGGCTCTAGCAGCACTGAATTACAGGAATGACACACTACTGCTTTTTCCTTCCTTCCTTCCCTTCTGGGCACCACAAGGTGCTTTGACCTTAAAGGGGAGATCCCTCCTCTCTCCTTAGGCTAAACTCACCTTGTCCCCTTGAATGCAATACCCAGACAATAGATACAATTTCCCCCTTCAACAGACACCCCAAAACTGAAATGCTATTCAAATCTGTTTTTTCAATTGTAGAAGGGAGAAGCAGAATGTCAGAAGTCAGTCTCGTCTCTTCCTCTTCATTGGAAAACCTAAATGAATTCCAAAACCTAAACCTCCTTAGAATATTACTAAAAAACATGCTGTGTTACTGTGCCTTTCCAGGCAGAAAATCCTTCACTCTCCAGGTACTTGTTATGCAGCTGGAAGCCTCTGATAAAATTGGGGTACTGTGCAATGGTTGGGCGTCCTGTCAAGACATCTCGCAGAGCAGAGGAGAGGACGCTCGAGGGAGTGAATAGACACGTGTCCACTTCATAGGGATTCATGGACAGAAAGGGTTCTTCTGCTGCAAGACAGAGAGAAGAAGTTCTAAGTTTAGGATGGTTTTCTGAAATTATCAATATTCTAAAAAATGGAGTGATTATACCAACAGTTATCACTTTCCCTCACCCCAAAGGTAAATCAAACATAGTTATAAGCCCTTAAGGTCTATGCTAACAAATAAAACTCAGCACTGGACAGTGAATTAAATGACAGATACCTGCAGGCAGTAGGCTGCCAGGCAGTAAGCATCAACTCCCACTCTAAACTTCCTCAAATGATGCCCGCCTCTATTGTAATGTGTGATGGAGGGGAGGGATGAGTCCCAAAACATACAGAAAGACAATACTGGCCTTTGAACAGGACACCTTCTGAATGTGAATATCACCCAGCTGCAATATCAGCTATGTTAGAAGATCAACCACTCCAGGTTTCCTGTGGCTGAACGAGCAAAAGTGAGTTTTCTCCATGGGCAGTTCAGTTAAGAAAACAGCCCTCTGCAAGAGCTATTTTCTCTACACACATTATTAGTGGCCAAGGAGGAACATATCCTAATTTAACAATCTTAAGATACATTCTTAATACAACATGACTTCTATATGTCTGCTGGAGACTGGTTTTGTGTCTCTGCGACTTTTAGAAAAAGAAGCATCTTTGTCAAAGAAGCACAATTTAGTTGTAAATCAGGGAGGAAAAAAAACTTAGTTGATATCTCTGCTTTGTTTTCTTCATTTTTTTCTCTCTGACTTTGACAGCATTTCTTTATGTATTAGACATCTTCACAGAATATAAGCAATATATACTGGTGGTGGAAAAAAAAATTTTAAATCTCACCAATATCTTTTACTCTGTCTCTGGTCCATCTGCACCAGAAGTCCTCTGAATCAGCAGCCAAATTCCAGACATACATCACATCTATGGAAAATATACTACTCCACATGCCTGTAATATGAAAGAGTGAATAGAAGCTGATTGATGGAGTAGTCTTGGAAGAATTTTAATTGATACATACCTTCAGTTCTTCCTCTTGGATACTTCCTTTCTTTCTGTATGGATACCTTCGTGGGCATATTTCCTAAGTATGTCCCTGCTAATGTAAACTCACACTGGCTCAACCTGTTTGCTGATGTCTTTCCAGTGCTGTCCCCACAGACCATGCATTCACTCGTGCCACGTGCCTCTCAAGTAGACCACCTTTCCCCCTAAGCAATAGTCACCTTGCATGTAGCAGATCCGAGTCTCTGAGAGCCTCTTCACCATCCTCCCCATAAAGAATTCACTTCCAAAATGTTCTGCGCGAATAGATGCTCCATATTTCAGGAAACCAACTTCATAAGGAGTGAACTCCAGCCACTCTATGGCAACAGCAGCCAGACCATGAAAAGGCAATAATATGTTAGCTATTGCTAAACAGAGGAATACTAGAAAACAAATAACGAGAAAGGCCCTGGGTAGTTTACAATATGCTGTTCACCAGCTATAGCTGTATCTGTATTGCTTGCAGTACTGATGCCATAAGGGCCTTCCACATCATGGGAGGGCAGTCCTTGACTGTGATACAGCAGTCTCCAGCAGAAAATCTTATGCAGTTAATCTTACCCAAAAGTATGTATTGCTCATGTATAACTTGTTCTCTTTAGGACACTAGTGACAGAGAGCTTAGTATTCACTTGGTATCATGTATTCAGATGCTCATATTAAACAAATAGTATGAAAATTAATAGCAACTGAGATTTTCCTGACACTGAACCCAAAAATTCAAAGGTTTCTCAATCACTGTGCAAAATAAGATCATGTGGAACCATCATAAGAATTTGTTTCATTACAAGGTTTTTGTGACAGGATAAATGATGACTTGGGCATCTTTTGTGGTATAACCATGTTTCCAATTCTCAAATTGGAAAATCAAATGCTAAACACTAAACATTTGTTTGTTTGTTTATTTTTAGTTTTAGTTACTATTATTTGAAATTTTTATAGTTTTTTGGGGGTTGAGGTGTTTTTTTGCAGTTAGAATGAAAGAACTATTGTATTATTAAAGTTGATTACATGCATATTATTTTAGTTTGAATTACTTAAATTATAAAGTTTTTAAGAAATCTAAATCATAACCATTACCTCTGAATGCTTGGGCACTATAGTTGGACTTGAGATTGATGGCCACATAGATGGGCAGTGGGTTCTGACCATTATCCACTGCCTGCCGTTGGTCCGAGAGTCTGTGCTCATCTTTCTGGTTTTGATTAAAAATGGTTCATGGAATGAGGTGAAAAATAACTTGCACTTGAAATAATATAATGTGAATTATCAACTTTATCCAAGTTCCCCATTCCCATTCCCAGCTCACTGGATCATTCAGAAATACCCATCATGGAATATTCCAAACTTGGCAAGTATCCCATAAGAAGCAGTTACACCCTATATGGGATCTCAAATTTTGATATATGCAAAAAGGTTGATTGTAGATTCAGCAAGGAAAGCACCCAAAAAAAACATTCCCAGGAAAATTTATGCAGGTAAGTGGAAGGAAAAGTTCTTACCTTGGTTGGGTCTTAACAAGGAATTTATCATATTTTAAGGTGTTTTGCAAGTATATGCAAGAATATATTATATTGCACATGACAATTTAAAACTTCCTTGTATAAACATAAACCAGAAGGAAACTATTTAAGATATACTATTTTCAAGGTAATAAGATTTCTATCACTCTTTCTTAAAACTTGATATCATGTTTAGAGAATGGTCTACCCCACTGATTGAAACATCTCCATATGTCACATACTAGGTCACTTTATAAATGCATATCTTCATTTATGCTAAGAAGCAAATTATTTCAAATTTTTAAGTGCCTCTTCTAGTGAGAATATTCAATGTCCAAAGCAATTTTTTTATGATTAAAAATATTTTTTTCTCAGGAATATTCTTTCTTTAAGGAGAAAGAACACCTTTGACTGCTATGCCCTGGCTCCTTCAGTTCAAGGTCAACCTCTCTTCATATCAACAGTAGTGTTTTAATAATAAATCTGAATATATAATATTTAATCAACTACTAAACTGATTATTTACACTAGTAGTACTGAATGGTATCCCAGGATTTATTTTCTTCTTCCTAGTAGCTACAGAAGTTCAGCAGGTTTGTGGAAAAAAAAAAAGAGTAATACCTTATCATGTAGCATGGATTCAATGACAAGGCCCCAAAGGTCTATGAAAGAGGTGTTATGTCCTTCTTTAGACCTCTCCATCAGGTCATTATAATAGTACTTCAGACAGTCCAAGGAAAAACAACAGATCTTGGATTTGGTTACGTGCTTGCGAGCTTCTTTGATAGCATCCTCTAGATATTTTTGTGACCAATTAGCATCCTCGTATAAGTTTGCCATGGTCCTGAAGAAACGTTAGAAGAAAATAATCAAAGAGGAGTAATACTGTGGGGTTTACCTTCAGAAAACTTTCGTGCAACCTGTCTGCCTGTTTCTTAATTCTTGTGGGATTCACAACTAAAAATTAAACATATTTAAAATACTCCCATTTCAAGAGCAAGCAAAACCTCCAATCTTTCCTGGTTTGGTGATGATAAAAGTTTCTGTGGGTCCAAAAATGATCTCCAAATTCAAGGGAGAAAAAAACCCAAGACCCAAGGATATTAAATACAAAGGCTCCTCCTCAAATTAATTTCTTGGAAGGTGGAGAATATTCTGCGGAGCAGTCACTACTGGTTTGCTCTAGTCCTACATTCAGTCCCATGAATCTGCTAATGGCTTGTGCCAGTGAGAAAACTGGGCAGTCCTTAGGCATGTCCTTGTATGGCCATTGTTACTTGTCTCCTAGAACTCATAACACAGACAAGTATATTCAGACCACGTACATATAGGGAAATTAAAATAATTTTGGCAAATCTTAGAAAAACTTACCATTGAGTTTGAACTTATATAAAGGACTAACACTCTCAATTCAGTGAAAAAAAGTTCTCCACTTCCAAACAGGTGTAGAAGAGGGAAGGTACCTAGAACCTACTTGATTAAATACCTTAGTTAGTTTAAGTTTGACATCTGCTGTATGCCCACTAGGAGAAGAGAGCACTTTACAATGAGCAAGCAAAGTTGCAGTTTCTCCTGGGTCAGTAACCTGGTGCAATTTGGTGGGCTTTCTGTGATGTATTAATTCCACCAGCCCCATACATCTTTGCACTGTAAGATGCAAAGGGAGATGCACTGCAAATCCAAAATAGAAATGAGAATAACCAGCAAGTGGCAGGCATAAATTATTCTTCTCATATTTCTTCAATTTCCAGTCTAAAGACAAATTTGTTGCATTTAGTCTAAAATAATTGATAGAAATATGAAAAGGGAATAGAGCATTAACATGAAAATATCAGGCATAGACTGTCAGTGTGGTGACAAAAGCAGGTCATGAATGTGATGATTGATCTCTTTATCAGTATGTTTTGTTTCTTTGTTCCAGGTGGACAGAGAGGAGATTGTGGGAAGAATGGAAATGCTTTTGCTCTGCTAAGTGCCATATCAGCCAATGGTGTTGTACAAAGAGTCCACGGCATTGGACAGAGAAAACATAAACCTTGTTTGGGTCATTCTCACCATGTGGTACCCGATAAACCACCAATGTAGGAAATGCAGTCTAACAGGTTGAGCTTCTGCAGACCCAGCAGGCTGCCATACATGGCGGTGAGTGATCTCGTGCCTCCCCCTGTTGTCGTAATGGCCACCACTGGCACCTGTTCAACACAGCAAGGCAGGGGGAGAGAAAACCATGCCCCTATTAGAGACAAACAGTCCTTACTGCAGAAATCAGATAAAAGGTTGCAGGCATTGATACAAGCAGTGATGTTGCTTCATATGAAAAGGATGTGATTGTTGCAAAAGGCTTCTGTTTGCCATCACCTGACTGATGTGAGAGGGAAGGATTATGTCTTATCCACTCAGATGAGGCGGACAGGAGGGTGTTTACTTAATACAGAAATGGAAATCAACCTCATCACCCTGGTATTTTTCTCAAAGTGTATTATTAGAAGCCAACATAGAAAATACAGGATTTACCACACTGGAGCAGATTAAGGATCCATGATTCTGCCTCTAACAATGACCAGTGTTGCAGAAGAATGCACAGCACCCTGTAATCAGCCAAACCACACAATAGCCAAAGCCTTCCTGGATGCAGGCCACTAATTACTAATTACTTTACATCCTGAAGCACAGTCATTGATAGGGTTTCCCCCTCCACAGTCCAAGTGTAATTGAAGAGACAGACTATTCTTCTCTTAATCTTTTCGTGATCTAGTACACCCTTCGCTTCTGTTAGCATCTAGAGTTGTGTGGATGTTCACATGCCCTATGGAAAATGTCTATTTTTATTTTTCCTATACTAGCGTCTAATTTCATAAAGGAATCTGTTATTCTAAAGTCAGTGAATAGAGCATGAAGAAAATAATTCCTCCATCCTAAAAAACTCCAAAAACACAGAAAACCTAAATAGATGTTCTTGGTACTCTAAACTCTTTCAGAGCTTAAACCCAGGGAGTGAGGACAAATCTCATAATCTTAACTAAAATCAGAATAAATTCCAAAAATTATGTTTTCTAACTTTTTCATTATGAATTAAAACTCTAATTAATTTTTTTTCAGTTCAAATATAAGTCAGCTAATAAGGTAGAGGGGATTTTTCCTAAAATGCTAAAGAGTATTCTTAGTGTTTGTAAATTTACTTTTCTGATTGTCAGCAACCGAGCTAGGCATAAGCAGTTACAAAATTTATGACTCAACTACAGAGACAGGAACAGAAGTTACAGTGATACAGCTGAACTTGCGATAAGCTATTTCATCTACAACTCAGTGATGCTATAACATTCACTCTTCTTTTCCAGGTTGATGGTTTTATTCTGTTGGTTTTCCCAAAAATACAGCCTTTTTGCTGCAGAAGCCACCCCAAGAATTTTTATTCAGATGTCTGTGAGAAAATATTTGATTCTCCCTCTCAAAACCCTTTACATGTGCCATGCACACAGCCTTGTGTTTGTCACTGAGATAAGGCATACTCTTTCCCAGGCAACATCCCCCAGCTATCCCAGGTCTGGGATTTTCCTCCTGAGACCCATGAGCAATACCAAGAATAAACAGGAATGAGCTGAACCGAGGAGCTGTCGAGAAGTTTTTGGGTCTGTGAAGACATTATCCTGCCTCCCCTGCTCTGCTACATTAACAGGCCACTGCTGCTCTTGCTCATCCCTTGCCCTGGGTGGCCAGGCTTGGCCCACAGTAGTAGGATTAATCAAGCTGGACTTTTATTTGTGGCTTGAATTTGTGAGTCAGGACCTGATTTGCAGATAGGAGTTGTTGCCCAGGACTGTACTGTCTTACCTCATGCTCTTTCAGATCCTCCTCCAAATTAAGAATCTTTTTCAGAGCAGCAGCAACATATTTCTTCCTTTTCCGCAGGAAATCCTGCTCTTCCTTGCACAGGCTAAAACCCAAGCGCACATCCAGATCTCCTGAGCTAGAACAGACAATGGCACAAATCAGTGCACACATCATTTATCAATGATTTCAAGATCTATACAGCAGGTAATCAAAAAATAAATCATCTGTAAAACAAGTTAGTTCCAGTTAGTTCCAAGTCCGCATATTGATCAAGGAAGAAAGAAAATCAAGCATTTCTACTGACAGTAAGGAGTAGCAGTGAGGATGAAGAGGAGTTTCCAAGGTACTTCAGATTTTTTTTAACACAGACACAAGACAATTATCCCTTTTATCACCAAAAGGGATAATTTCGGAAGTATTTTTTTCTGTATCCATTCCTGTTTGTCACCATGACATCCTGAAAAATTCAAGTGATGACATCATGGCTTGTTCTCAAATTTTGACAGCCCACTAACAGTATTTAAAGTGATGGTCCTAATCAGTTACACAAAGGAGCTTGAACTGCAGAGAAAGGATCACTCCCTGCTCAGCCTCTGTCTTGGGAAATCCAGCCTTTCACCTGTGTCTGTAACAGATTTCTAGATAAGCATTTGCAAGTTTCATCCTGCAAATATACAAGAATATCCATCTTTTTTTTTTCCCACATGTGCAGACACATGGAATTTTGTCCCTTGAGAAATGTGAAGCATAAGCAAAAAAAAAAAAAAAAAAGTCAGAAAAAAAGGTGCAAACCCGGTCAAATGGCAACTAATATTATGTGCCTTCAACAACACAAATTACTGAGAAGATCACTAAATACTGACCAAATCTTCTTGGTCACATCACCCTCTGGTGGCTGCAAAGTCTGTCCTGAACATTATTTTCACCAATATTTCACAAATTTGAATGTTTCAAGGATTAATGCTCCTAACCTTGGTTCTCCAGCAAATTTGGTTTATCACACAGTGTAATTTTGAAAACAGAATAAGTTCAACTGATTTATCCTACAAAACCAAACAACTCTTTTAGTGATAGATTAACATTTCACTTGCTCTCTCTATAATTCTGTCTTTTAGATTAATATTTCAATATATTTTGTTATGGTCAAAGGTTGAACAGGTAGCTCTCCATCTACACAAAGTGCTCTCATGTTGTAAAAAACCAACTTGATTCCCTTCTGTATATCAGCCCATAGTGGGGATGGGATGTTGTGAACCATATGAAGTTTTCAGCTGTACATAAAACACAGTTGTCTTCAATTTTATGTATCACTGGTGCAATTCTGTCCCTGTGTGTGGGTTGTCAGAGGTGCAGCTGGTCAGATCTCAGCTTCTGTTCTGCTCAGTGAAGTAGGAGAAGGGGCAGAAACCCTATGTTTAACTTTTGCGAAGTTAAAGACCGATCGAGTTTATTTCAGTCATTATGCAAATCTGACTGTTGGCATAAATGGGAAATAAAATTAATATGTGAGTAGTACTCATGTATAAGAATCATAGTCATAAACTAATTTACTCTGAAGAAACCTATGAAGGCTCACATACTCATATCGAACTGCACAATCCTGTAACTGCACAGACTTGTACTCACCTCAAGCACCACGTGAGCACAGGACAAAGCACTCACGTGGTATGTGTTCATCTCTCCACCTATCATAGAAAAACACCTACATAACTGGTTTACAGTAGTCCTGGATGACAGGACAAAAAGAGGGTATCTTACCATTTTCTTGCTGTCAAGCACAAGTGAAATGAATTATCCTAGAAATTGAGAAAATAAAGCTAATTACCACCAAATTTTAAAACATTTCTTTCTTTCAAGTTCAGCCACTGCCTATTGACTAAGAGAGGGGGGTTTCAAATAATGAATCATAAGGTTAAGGACTTTTTTTATACAATTAGCCAAAGACACATTTTCTCTTCTCCCCCCTCCGTGTGTTTGGGGCAGGTAGTGTGCCACAAGTTTGCATGTCACACCAGTCCCCAGTGCACACACTTAGAAGGGGCAACAAGAATGCTGTAACTTAATTTATTAAACTAAAATAAAAATATACATACAAAACCACTCCGGTTATCAATAGTTAGACAAATTAAAATCTGAATTAAGTTCATAATCTCATAATTTTTATTAATTATTAGCCATTCCAGAATTACTCCAATACAAAAAAAATCTTGAATGCATGTACAAATGACAGTAACTTTTGTTCTTTGAAACCACTTGGTTCTAATTGTGGGATGCAGGTTTACTGTGATTTTCATATTATTAAAATTATTGTTAACACCTGTTCTTAAAAGTGACTATGGCAAACTTTTTTTTTATTTTATCATTTACAATAACTATCTGTACAATTTTACACAGTGATTTTGTTTATTTGGTAACTTTAGCAGTACAATACTAAGCACATTTTAAATATATATATTTCAAAAGGTTCCCAGGACTCACCTCTTCTAGTACTATTTCCTTTTGCAAAGGGAGTGAATTCAAGGGGAAAGAAAGGACCTCAGGCTTTTCTGTTTCATTTCCATCAACCAGCTGAAAAAATGTAAAAAAGAGTTGGGTATGCACACAGGAAACATTTGTCATCTCTAGAACTTCTCCTACTAAGAGTTCGGTTCACTGGTTACATTAATTTCTTTTTCTAATTTCATTGAGATTAATGGTAACAGACAGAAACAGAACTTACCTCTTCTGGCAATATAATATCCAGTCTTGTCTGGTCATTTATGACACAGTGAAACTTGATGATATGAAGGCTGGGACCAGAGTCCAGCAACATCTTCTGGCTTCCTTCATGTGATCCTTTCACTGTAAATGTAAGCTCCTGGTCTAAACAGAGAGGCAGGGAACAAAGAGAATTTTAACTATTTTAAGCAAACACAGGTAGATAATTAACAAACAAACAAACAATCCGCTTTCTACTCTGCACTCTTTTTGTCTGATTTTCCCTACACCACAATGACTAAGTAGACTTTGAGTGTCTGAAACAGACTGGAAACTGATACAAAATATCTTGGTGAATCTGTATAAGTCATCAATATACAGAAATCACAGATTTTTTGAATACCACAGCTTGCTATTTGGTAGGTGCTTTCCATAAACAAATAAAATCAAGGTTTAGATTTAAAGGAGTGTCAGTTTAAAGGCATTTTGGATTATCCATGTTGTTACTGTTTATTTGAATGAATTTAAAGACTAGCAAAGAATCCTGCTATATTTATTAGAGCTAAATTTTACAAACAGCCCTGTTTTGGTGACCCTATGGTTGCAGAGTATTTTCCTGCATTTTGGGGAGACCCCTTTGATACAACTTTATATTTAAGAGCTTAAGTTTATTATTTTTGCTAAAGAAACAAAAAAAAGTCTCTTTCAGAACCCTAAATATGCATAAACTTTATACTCAAACCCAAACCCAAGCCAAACATACAGGATAATGTTTTTACATGTTATGTTAATTATGAGATATTTTAAAAGAAGATTCAACTTAGAGAAATTCATTTTGAACAAGCAATAAACAAAGAGAACTAACATAATTTTTCTAAGTTTTTCATTCTAGTATATGTGGCTCTATTTTTTAATAAATTCAAGATTTGCCACATAACCAAATACTTGACTAACTTGAATTTTGACAGATACAATCTTTCTGCCAGGCGGGGCATGGCAAAACTAAGTATTGTGTGACACAGCTAGAGTAACATGCACAACAGATTATTAATTTTTTGACATCTGTTATAATGACTTAATCACAACACAAAAACAATAGTTTAATGAAGCAATAACCTCACTTGTGGATTGCTGCTTCAGCTTCCCCGTATCCACTCTAACCTCCAAACAGGAAACCTCACGTGCCTGGAGCAAGAGAGGATAAGTGATGATTGAGAGATTGCAAATGATTCATACTGTTCTCAACTAACCCCTCTGGTTGATCAATGAGCAACACAGTTATTATCTATGTCTTCAGATAACACAAGGGAAATAGTGATAAGGTATTTTTTTCTAAATTTGAAATTAAAGAGGAACAGATCATGAGCCGCTTAAATTTGGAGAGACAATTAAGTAAAGAAGATGATCTCAGTTCAAAATAGTGGGTGCATTAAGGTACAGGACTATTTTTATGAGCATTGTATCACCTGCTTCATTAACTCCTAATAGTTCTAGGCCTACAGTTTGTAGAACTTTAGGACACAGCTCAAAGTTTCCAGAGTTAGAAATATGAACACTTGCTATGCAGAAACAAGAAAAATTGTAATAAATATATATTACCACTAGTACTCCATTAGTAATAATGCCATCAGGATAGTCCGGACTGAAAAATAAAACAGAAAATATAATGTTATGGGTGTGACAACTCAGACAAATATTTAAGTCTATTAGTTAACACATTACTAATTTCCCCCATCAGCTTTGACATTTCTGACATTAACATTTTCACTCAAAAATACTTTAAAGCTTAGGATTAGATGATGACCTGAGTTGAAATTTTTTTCCATCCACTCGTGGTAGAATATGAAGTTGGATTTCTACTCCTGTGGTCTTATACATTTGCTTCAGCAAACCATGCAATGAATACTGATATGTGACATACTGAGTTTGAGGACAGCTGGAGGCTGTTAAATCCATCTTGATTGTTTTGATCATTACAGTTTTACCCAAGGTTTTGTGCTTCAAAAACTGATACAACTGCCTAGATTTCCACAACTTATAAAAAAAATCACCATAACAGCAGAAGTAATTGTACTCACCTCTGTATAATGACCTGCAAATCCCACAGGAGATTTTAATAGATCACTATATGTGTACATGTGTTTACACTTAAAAGGGCAGAGGTTAATGTATATACATTATATTCTAAAATATTTTTCCATCAGAAAAATAAGGCAATGTCCATTAAGAATATCTTATCATTTACCGTTTTATTAAATAGCACATGTAAATTCATTTAGTGTCTCAAGAACTCAGAGCAGTCAAAAGGTAATATGTGCATACATAACTTTATGAAGATTGAGCACTGACAGCTCAACCTGCTACAGAAAGTGCAAGTTGTTTATTCAGACTTTACAAGCTATTGATTATACTTTCTGAGGTCTTATATAATTCTACAGTTTATATATTTTATCTCAGTTGAAGCCAGACAAAACAATTACTTTAAAATTAGATGAAGGACATTGGTTGTATCCACTTTAAGGGAAGATTTATCACAACAACTAATATAATATCTTTATAAGATTTCCCATGACAAAGAATTTACCCAAAATTGCAAGGCTTGTAAACAGCTTTCCAAATCAGTATTTTCCTTTGAGAGAAAAATAGGAGCTGGCTAAATAAAATGCAGAACATTCAGGAAAAATTTTCCATTAAAAGAACCCGAACAACAATAGAACCCAAGCAAACATGTCTCCTCAAAAAACAGTTACACATTTACGGATTTTGTAAGATCTTTCTTTGAAAGTGTATTTCAAAAGAATTCAAAGTACCTTGGTCAGGAATGGGCAAGAAATACTCAGTGTTTCTACCTGTATGCAGGGAAATGGGTGTAAGTACCACTCAGCTTTTGTTTCAGACACAAATTTTTGCACATAATTATGATTTTGCAGTAAAATACTCATAACATTACATATGGTGTCACTGTCTTCAAATGCTTCATTAAGAAAAACAAGGAAACTAAGAAACAGCATGATAGATATTAAAATATTTCAGTCTGCATAGCCAGGTGAAATGAAGGTAGAAAGAGAGGTAAAGATATCTGTTCTTGATAGTAAATGTCCAGTAAAGTGTAGTATTATTTGAAGTACTGGTATCAGCAAAGTATAAAGTTAGCTGATAGCCAGGAGGTCCCAGGTATGACCCTCAAACATGGTGGAAAACCTGCACTGCTGTACGGAACAGCTTGGAAGGCTCCTGAGAAGAACCAGGACAACTCAGCCATTAAGCACCAGCAGCTGAATTGGCTCTATTGGGGTGTTACCTCTGCTGTCATTGCTGCAAGGAAGCCCAGCTACTGTCACTTGTGAGTTACTCTCCACACTGCACTTTGCACTTTTACATCCTGAATTTCAAGATTTCTGCTGGTCACAGCGTAAGACAGATGCTTTATTTTTTTTTAACCTGGTTATCCATACACTAGTTTTAGAAGAGCAAAGGCACTCACTTTTCTCTCAATCTTTGGAAATCAGCCACAGTTAGAAACAGAGCTGAACTGGATGCAAAAGAGCTCTTACTCTTCAGGTTGGCAGGGACTTCTGAATACTTTGCTTATCTTTGGAGCTCTGAAAAGCATCCATTTCTTGTGACTAACTGGTAGTCTAGACTAACAATCAACCCACTATTAGGTCCTCATTACACATACTAAGACTCCTGTCCTCTCCTCCATCACAGTTTGGGATTTGTGGCCTTTTTTTATTGCAGACCTCAGTTGCACTATGAGAATTAGGAACATATTATGGCCTGTGGCAGGAAAAGCCAAAACCAGAGACCCGGATGTCCTTCACTAAATGACTGTTAAAGGGGTGCCTAAGACTGCAATGGACTCTGTGAGCCCAGGGATCATTTCCCAATACCTGCTTTGCATCAAGCAGGCTGGTATACTTCAAACTGCTGCCTTCTTTTTTAGATTATGCCTGACTTATAATGAAATGGGAAATATTGTATGAGAAGTTACAGTCACACTGTAACTTATTCTTATATTGCTGTTCTCATTTAGAATAGACTAGTGTGCTCCATTTCACCAGAGAATAAGGATTTTTTGATACCTATCTATAAAATTTGAATTCTTTCATGCCAGATCCAGCTTCCCCTCCTTTTAGGGGATTCCATAATAACACAGGCTACTTTTATGAGTTTTCTGACGACTCAAGAGAAGTATGAGGTATAGTACTGTTTCGCTAAAGAAGGCTGTATTAACCTCAGATATTTTTTGGTTGTCATCTTTCTCAACTTTAAACTTTTCTCTTCAGTGCTCCTCCAAAATATGAAGGGTACATTTGGTCCCCAACGGATGGAGACAGCCTGAGTGTTTCCTCAGCAGTGCCCAAACCAAATGGCTAGCATGATTCCCACACATGGGGGAAATCTCTCAAAATAATACAGCAGAACTACAGAAAGAAAAAAAAGGCGTTTATTTTCTAAAAATCATGCTTTTGCCATATTTCAAGAATCAATATGTAACTTTTATACATCTTTTTGTACACCTATTTACATTTATTTATTGGGCTTTGTTTTAAATATTGTATTTCACATTTGAAAAAAAAAAAAGGGAGAGGGAGCTGAGATGAAAGGTTGTGTAAGAGTGGTCCTTCATTCTTCTAAGAGTTGTTTGAGATGCACTTCCTCAACTTGGGACATCTGAAAGAAAAAAGAGGCCAAAGAGAAGATCAGCAGGTGCAGAAAATACCATGGGGCTCTCAGACCTCTCCTTGGAAACTCAAAGTACCTTTTAGTTCATCAGAAGCCTCTTTGTGGCCCCTCAGTATGGAGTGTGGGCTTCAGTAGAAGTCAGAGGGGAGTGGAATGTTGAGCGAGCGAAGCCACCTAGTCCAGCGGGACCCAGTCCCTGTAGCAACCCGTATAGGCTCATTCTGATGCTGGACCCTACCAATGGAAACACAGGGAAGAAAGTCCACATTACCATTGATAATCGCCAGAAAATAACACAAAAAGCACTAAAGTATTCAAATCAGGAACCTGTGTACAATGACCTTACCTTTTCTGTCGCTGCTGCTTGAGTGCAGCAGCTCTCAAGGCAGCTGGGCTTGTGTTATGGGCCCATAAAACATTGGGCGGGCGTTTGCAATCCCTTGTCTCGGTTGCTGGTGAAAAGACACTTGGAGGAAGGAATATGCCTTCCTCTCCATGTTGTTAGGATCAAACATCTGGCTCTCAGTGCCAGCCACTCTGCAGCAGAGAGGTGAGCATTTGCTGATACTGCAGGAGTGGCGTAAGAGCGAGGCAAAACTAGAGAGGGTATTCATCTTGCAGTTGTGGAAACCCAGCTACCAAAATGAAGGCTTTCTTCCATTTTAAATAAAATGGGAATGAGTGCAGAAACAAATTTCACATAGCCCATCAATGTATCATGAGGGAATTTTTACAATGTTCTTTTTGGTAAACACAAACTTTGCAGTGAGAGTATAGGCAAACAAACACAGGAGTGACAAAGCCACTATCATAGGTGCAACTTAAGAAACTTTCTTGGCCTTGGGTTGCACTTCATGTGTGATACTATTCATCTGAAATGCTAGAAAGAAAGAACAAGCTAAGGTAGTAAATTTGCAGTTAGTGAAGTCTGGAAAGAAGATGGGATAGAAATTAAAAACTACAGATAAAAAGCATCAGGAAAAATTGCTGGTGGGAATAATTGTTCATTTCAGATATAAACTACCATATTTACTCCCCAAATGTATGTTCTCATTGTTCCCGCCACAATACAAGATTTTTAGAAAACAACCCACATGTTTAAGCTGTAGTTCTTGTTATCAGAGGGTTCTCTCCCTCTGAAAATTATGTCTAATCTCTGTCAACACTTGAGCATCAACATCCAGCAATGACAAAAAAATTTGCCAAAACCTGCTGAGCTTGTTCAACACATATGAGGCTGACTTGGTCCATAGCTTTTTGGTGACCCATCTCAGCTACTTCAGTTCAGTTTTTCAGACCTTTTCAGGGTTCTCTCATTTATCACAGTGTGATCCGTTGCCTCCAATTTTAGTAGAAAAATCCTTTAATTAATTACTCTGACATCATACTGTCCCATGCCGAGGGGAAAAAAAAACCCTCTCAACATCCTAGCAAGATCACAATATTTGATCAGTTCGGGTGTTATTCCAGACTCAACTGATGGGCAGAACAGCACTGACCACCACACAAATACAAGAAATGCAAATGAGGGATAGTAGGGGAAAAGTTTATCTGACTTCCAAGAGGAAGAAGATTTTCTCAGTCCCACTGGGACCTCACACACATTTCCTCACTTATAATGCAGCAATTGTTGCTTCCCTTGGCAAGTGGAGTTCTTTGGGCCACAACTATTACATTGGTCACTCAGGAACCACACTATGAATGAAGTAGATCAGATGTTTTCTTGCTGTAGCAACTGAGCCACGTCTGTCATTCTTTTTTAAACCACATCCTTGAGACTGCCAAGGGTCCTTTTTATTTGTAAAGTCCCAACCATCATCTTCCAACCAGTAGAATTGCTACTCAGGCATCACTTGCAGAAATCGCTATGTTTCTGACTTTATTGAACATCATTCCAGGAAAAGGCAATTCGCTGCAATCTCCAACAGAATACTTTGACACAGAGCTGGTGGCACACATGCTCCAAGGCGAATTCCAGCCTCCATCCCCATAGGCAAACCCACTTGTGCACAACGTCCAAGCCAGACAACCTATCTGCACCTTCGCCATCAATATCAAGAGTATAATTCTATATACCAACTCCATAAGCCATCCTCTAACTTGTAAAAGAAGGAAGGCCCTAGGCAGGCCTTCTGGGACATTGGGATGTCTACTGGAACTTCCCCATTGCCATTACGGATGTCATGACACTCCTGAGGGGTGACAGGCACTGTTTGTCTTGATGCTGCTAGGCCTTCTGCAAGTTTCAGTGCACAGTAAACAACAAACAATCCATGCTGATGAGTCTCCATGAGTTGTAATAGGAGATTCTGGGACTGCCTTTCATGTGAACACTGTGAGATCTTTCCTTTTCTATTCTTAACACTGAGTTATTGCCCTCTCACTAGCAAGTTATTTCACCTGCTGTCAGGAATAAATACATTACTCAAAGTGTCCACCAACATATTATATGGCTAGGCCTCCTGAAGTACCACAAATGCGTTGAGAAGCTCCCAAAACATCACCACCTCTCTAAGGTTGTTTAAATAACACTTTCAGTCCAATAACATGGATCAAACTGGTAATACAAATCGTTTCAAGTAACTTCATCAGAGTCTTGAAGCATATTTTGGAGACAGACTAGAATACCCCTGGTACTGCAACGAACTCCCTCCCCAGTTAGGGTGACAGGTTCCCAGATTTCTCCACAGCATGAATTACCTGAAACAAATACATCCTCTAAACAGTCAAACCCCACCAAAAGCTTTCAAGCCTACAAAGTAAAGCTACTGCTGCTCCTCCACCTTTCCTGGTTCCTCAGTCCTCAGACTGCCACAGTGATCTTTGGTCCTTTTACTTTATGAAGAATATTTAGCTTCCTTCTCTATCACAGCTTCCCATGTATAGCCAGATGAACCGAAGAGATCAATTTACAGGAGTGCATATTATAATGTTGTGGATGTGAAAAGCCAAATTGCTCAAGAAGGAGGGTAATTAAAACATTTAAGCTTGGCACTCCTTCTTTAAGGGTCAAAACTTCCTGAATATTGTCATTGTCCTCCTACTTTCTTGTGTATTGATTTAATGACAAAAAAGAGAACAGTAGTCAAACAGGGCTAAAGTGACATTTCAGATAATTAAAATCTACAAATAGATATTCTGAAATCCCATTTTACTAGACTTGAATAAAAACATCTAGATACTACTTTCAGAGACTTCAGATTTAAGAAGCACTCTCCATATGAATCAGCTTTTCAGGCTATCTTTATACTGAATACAACACTTTATTTAGAATTTAGGACTCTACTCACGTGTTCTGTAATGTGAACTCCACCTCCAGCTCCTCACGTGCCTGAAGAGAGGGGAAAAGGAAAGAAAGATACATCACTTATTTTTCTTCCCAGTTTTAATCATACCAGTTACATATAGTTTTTAAAATATATATTTAGAATAGCACTTAGGAAAATTCCCAGAATGTAGTGTCAACTGAAGATATTGAATTTTAGGATATTGAAAAAGCAGTTGCTAAAACTAGTTTCTTGAAATCTAAATGCTATATAAGCATGCAGATGTAGGAACTCCTATTCTGCTAAAAAAACTATTTTTCATATTTTAACTCTCAATAAAAAAAGAATCATATTATTTAATATTATTACAGTTTAAAGGTGCTGAAAATTCAGAACTTATACCAAGAACAAATAAGCATGCCACAAACATTCAGAATTAGGATTCTGGATAATTAGTTCTAGCTCATTCCATCCTAGATTTTTAGCATAGCGCATGGAGCACTCACACAGGGACTTCAAGTCTTTCTCATAATAGCAGTAAAATACTGTCTAAGTAGATGTTTCTATAATAAAAGACTGTAAAAGGATATATTTAGATGGAAGGAAAGAATTTACTTTTGTCCTCACCAACTCCAGAGCTCACCTGTGGATTCAGCTGAAACTTCACTCGAACAGTACGTCCTACAGTGAGTTTATCTATGTCAAAGAGAACCGTGCAGAGTTCATCGTCCCTGGTGACTGTGTCTTCATCACAGACCTTTAGCTCCAGCACATTCTGCACAAAGAGGTTAAGAATATAATGGAGTTATTACTATATCTTAGAGCCCCATTAGCCAGGAAAATCTCAAGACTAGGTTTTCTTCCCCTGCCCCTCCAGTTTTAGGGGAAGAAGGAAAAGAGAAGGGAAACAGAAAAGGGAAAGAGATTTGGGATTATTAGACTTGACATTACTAATAACTCTACATACACAAAGAAGCAGGCTTGTTTCACTTCCCCAGGTAGACAAGACAGGCGGGTCATGCAGAATATTAATGAATTTGTAATAGTAATTGTTTATTTGTTTATTTAGTTAATTTGTGATATTAAATATGTCTACATTTCTTTTATGGCCTTTGGGTCTAAGTGTATAAAACAGGCACAGGTAGGTAAAGAAGATTTAAAGGATTTCCTTTCCACAATATCTGGAACTAACTCATTTTACTATTATTTTTACATGATCTTGGGTTTCACTTGGATATGTCAAGATTGGGAATGGGATAGTAAGGCCATATTCTGCAGGGTATTCTTACTCCTTCAGCATAGTAGATGTTTAAGTAACAAATAGCTGGAACAGAACAACACTAAGGAGGATGTAAGCAACAGGGATTTTTTCTGAGAAATCTTTAACATCTCCAGTGCTTGGAAACTAGCTATGTAGTAATACAATATATGTATTGGTTAATTGTTCTTCTGTGTAATCTACTATCTGCAGACATCAGATGATGAAAACCAATTATGTTCACTACCTTAACACGGCGGTCAATCTTATAGCAGAAAGCTTCATTCCAAACCGGGTTTTTGCTGTTCCTGATGGTTCTGGTCCGAACCTTCTCAGCTGAGGCAGTAGGCAGCCACAATGTCACATAACAGTCTGAAAGGGTGACTGTACAGGGAGAAGATGAGTAGAGTTAAAATATATCCAGAGAAAGAATTACTGCACAATGAATATTTAATCCTAATAAGACAAAGATGGCACTGATGGGGCTTTCTTCCTAAAATTTACAGGGTATGAGTAAGTAACACAATGAAGAACTTACAGGAAAACAGAGACATCTTCACTCATTTGCAATGCTCATTACCAACTTTTCATTTTTCTTCACAATAATTTTTTTTTTAATGTTCCTTTGTATTAGAAATAGCGCTGTACTTCACATACAGTACATGCACACCTATCCATGCTGCATTTTGCTTTATATTCATGACTTTCCAAATGGCTTGAACAGACAACACACCTCAAAAGCTTAAATCTGGGCTGTAGTGACTTATTTTCTATAATTTATTCCCCAGATTTAGGAAGAATCTCATTAGAGAATTAAGAGTTTCAATAACTAAATGAAAGCCTTTATTAAAGTGCTGGCTTGAAAAAGGAACAACAGATCTTTTTTGCCAAAAAGCGAAGTGCTCTCCCATCAAAGCTGAAAAGTTTGATTTCTTGTACCACAAATCAGAATGTGTCAATTCCATATTCATTCATATATTTGACAAAGTTCTTAGAAGTTGTGTGTTTCTCAGCAATTCTTTGGAAAACAAAAATCAGTTTCACCACCACAATTAAATTACTAGTTGTTCAATTCCTTCCTACTATTTTATCTGCAGACTAGAAACGTTCTGCCATCACTCATGTCTGGGGAAGGAAGCCATGAGTGCCACCAAAGACATCAGCTTCTCCTATATTCTGAGTCCTCGGGTTTGGAGGGAGAACTCCAGGGAGTGAGATTTGCAGAACCGTGACACAGGTACCGACAGCCTTTCTCTCATACCTGTAATGCAATCTCCCTATTTCACATTAGCAATGCTCAGCCAGTCACCTGGTTCTTACAGCAACCTTGTGAGTCAGAAGAGGCCAAATAGCTCAACCCATAGTCAAGCCCTGCATCACACTCAAAACACTGTTATTACACCA
Source organism: Myiozetetes cayanensis (assembly GCF_022539395.1). NCBI lineage: Eukaryota > Metazoa > Chordata > Aves > Passeriformes > Tyrannidae > Myiozetetes > Myiozetetes cayanensis. The sequence goes on along the minus strand of NW_026087853.1, from coordinate 35,790,448 downwards.
TATTAAGAACAATTACTTCATGTATTTCCTCTTTATCTTTCAGTAACAACTGCAGATTTAGATTTTTCTACCAGCCAAGCTGTGCCTTTATTGTGTAGTTAACCATGCTATCACAGTTAATAAAATCTTGGTAATGACTGTGGGAAGGAAAGCGTTTCCAGAAAGTGGCCTTAGCCACACCTGATCAGAAGATCGTGACTGATCAGATGTTCATCAGAGGCACAAGAGTAGGCAGATGAAAAAGTAAATGATTAATGGTGATTTAAAGCTACAGCTTCCATTTTCAAAGGGCTTGAGACACACTGATGAATTACTTCACAGTAGCAATAAAAGGATTATGCAAATAAGTACATTGAGAAAACTTGAATTTCTTGGAAGTGTTCAAGATCAGGTTGAATATGGGCTTTGAGCAACCTGGTCTAGTAGAAATTGTCCCTGCCCATTGGAGGGGAGTTTGGAACTAAATGATCTTTAAGGTCCTTTCCAAACCAACCCTTCCATGATTATATGATTTGACCAAGATCTCATAATGCAGTCAATGTCAGGGTCAGAAACACAGTCTAGTTTTTCAGGTCTATACTCAAATCTATTAAAATTGTCTTTTTCTGGAACAACAGTAAGGAGAAATACTGTTAAAGCATACTCTTTTTTCACTAGTGAAATAAATAGACACATAAAAAATTAATCGACACCATGATTTAACCATTAAAACATAACATTTAGACAGACATTTAACATAACACCAGCATTTAACCATAAAAAAAACATAAAACTAAAGTGGAAGAAATAAATCCTAACTCAGAATTGTAACAAGCAGCATACTATTACCATTACAAACAGGTAGAAAAGGGACATTTTCCCACAGTTGAAAACAGTGAGGTTTCAAGGAAAACTAGCTGAAATGTTTGCCTTTTAAATACTTCAGAAAAGGAGAAGACTGCCAGAAATATCCTTCCTGCTGCAGACAAAAAAACGGACAGGTTTTTCACAATAATGTGAGTTACTTCAGACAACAAATTTTCTCTTGAGAAAATACTCTTGCTGAAAAGCTTACAAAACTCTTGGACAGATACACTTTAAACAAATTCTTAGGATGCCCAAGTTCTAAATTTGGAGGAGGTAATGATTTTTTTTTTTTTGATATATGATATCAAGGAGGTAAAGATATGATATTTTTTTGTTCTTGAGACCAAAATACAAAGTACTAAAACCATCTGGTACAGCAGATCTGCCAACAAGTTTAACGAAAAAAAAGATTGCACGATTCTGTGTGGTAACAAGTGACTGTGAGGAAGTTGTTCCTGAGAAGGACAGAAGGACAGCCACAAGAAACTGGAGCATAAGCAGACAATCTACTGGAGTACACAAATGCACCACTAATTGTGCATGCGGGTTGGTAGATGCAATTGCAGTGCTGGCCTGGTCAGATCACATATTTGTTTGGTACAAAATACCATTTAGGCATTTGAACTTCTGGGTTTTGTTAAATAAAAAGTTATGCATGTGACCATAAGCCCAAAGAGTGTATGTTTCTGTACATAAAAATGGGTCTTTAATCTCCAGGAAACCCAGAACTTTACATCTTAGAAGGTGCTCTCATCTTGTCTAATGAACCAAGGGAAAACATAAATAAGCACAGTAGTAGTACACTGGTAGAAGATGCATGAGTGAGTAACTCAGAATACCACAAGTGCGTGCAGCAGAGATTTGTTCCCTGATAGTAATCAGCCATTCAAAAATACCGGTTTTAAACACAACTTCCATGTCATCTAACCACATCCCTCCTGCCAGAAACCACTGAATTCAACCTCTGATAAATTTTCCCTCTATTCTTGACCCATCACACAAGTTAAAGTCTAAAAATATAGAATGGATTAACTAAAATTTACAGCTGATTTTCTTAGGAACTACGATGTGCTGCATGAAATTCTGAGTGTACCAAAAGAAAACTGATTTTGAGCCATGTTCAATGAGCTTTTAGGGAATATATTGCGGAATTTTTGTTTTACACCTTTTGGTTTTATTCTTGTGGTCTTTAGATTTGAATTTTCTTTTTCTCTTTGTCTTCGATTCATATTTTTCTTTCATGCCTTTCCAACCTCTTCAAACAGATGTTTCACTACTCACTTTTCTCCATTAAAGTGATTAAGTGACATAACTGCATTTTGAAAGGCATCTGAACAAGTCTCTGTACACGTAGAAGAGTGTGTTATTGAGGACCCACATCTGTGTAATAATAGTAGTGAGGAAGATCTTCAATGAACTGGAAAATTCAGAATTAATCCAGTCCTTCCCCTGGGTGAGTCAGTGTCAGATCTGGACAGCGAACAAGGTGTTCTTTCCACCTTTTGCACGTGTCATTTTCCCACTGAGGATTTCATTTTAAATTTGCCGACCACACACTCTGGTTCAACAGGCCAATGCCCACCAGTCTGCAGAGCAGAGACCATGAATGTTATAGGGCTTTTCTCAGCTGGATGTCACTAGACTCCCTAAACTTCCCTACTTCTTCTGTCCTGGGCTCTTCTCACTATTTACTCTTGTTCTGTGATCTGGTTATGACATTTTTCTCTTGTAGTCTCTATTCTAGGTATCCTTTTCTCACTTCGTCTCACTATCCCTCACTTAAATTCCTTTCAGGTTCTCAGAGTAGTGTTTTGTTCATTTTTTTTTCTGACTTTTAAAGTGCTCCATTCTTTGGCTTAAACAAATTTCGAGACACACTGGATTTTATCGTAACTTGTTGCATATTTATAAATTTGTGCAGAAGCAATAGAATGTTTTTGCTTGTACTTCTCTTATTTTCATAGGCTTTCCTGCTACTGCTGATTTTGTGTCTGCATTACCAGTTCTCTCCCTTCTTCTATCCAGAAATTCTGCAGGAAATACTCAGGTTTCTTACTTAAAAAACACAAGAATTTACATTGTTTACTGAACAGCCCTCTGATCAGCAGCTAAGTGAGATGTCAGAAGGGTAAGAAATATATCTCATACACTGAGGTAAGAATAAAAGACATAAAATGCATTACCTTGCTTGAGTCAGTCTCTTTAGACTGAAGAGGAGAAAGCAACATTTCAGTATCAAACTAAAAATAATTCTTCAAACAGGCAGTAATATATCTTTTTACTCCTACACAATTTGAGAACAATAACATTGTCCAAATATTGTCATTAAAGAGCTATATGAAACATCCAACAAAAGTAGAAATACTCACGCAAGTCTGCCTTCCGGACATTCCTCACTCTTAGAATTTTTACAGTGAGCAAGTTGAAAGGAGACACAGGTGCCTACACAAAAATTTAAAAAAAAAATTTTAAGATATGATATTATTATTATTATACTCTATAGCCAGAGATTACTGTAACCCTAAAGTTCTACAGGATATAGATAAAGGACATAGATAAAACAAGGGTTTTAAGGTTGAGCCAATACAATTTTGCGAACCAACTGGAATAGCTGGAAAACTGTGAACATTTTTGGTACAGAATTCTCTTCAAGCCTAAAATAGAAGCAACAGATTTCAAAATCACATATGAGTTGAGAATAGGTGCTAAGAGTTTGATTTGAAAAAGATAATTTCTTTATAACATTGCTTCATTATTACTGCAATAAACATCCCTGCAGTATATACATGGGTGCCCTCACCTCTTCCACACCACTACCTGCAGTGGGACAGACTGGAACACCAAACACTGTCACAGTAGCTGTGCAAGTAGAGATAAGGGGCTACCATGCACCAGCAAAAGCTTTCTCAGCAGCACAAGCTCCCCTGCACAGCCTAAAATGCCAGAAATGCAGCTGACAGTGATGAGATACTTCTCATGAAGACTCTGATCCCCTTGTGATCTTCAGCCCTGATCCCCTCCAGAAAGTTACAAAAATCATCCCAGATATGATCTTGGGATTTAACTCTTAACTCCACTAGATATCAGACACCTTGGGCTCAGAGATATTAAGTCTATAATAACTCATAACTTCCATGGCTCATACTAATGTGTCTTCATATTCCTCAAGCTATAAATTAACCCTTACCCCATTTCACCTTGAAGACAACTACTTTCTCTCTCCCACAATAACATCTCCTCTATTTCATATACACCATCTTTCTTTTAAAACCAATGTATGTACAGATATCATTTCTCTCAACACTTGCTTAAATGGGTATTTAGCTTTGCATTTACTGATTCTGTTTTAGAACAGAAACAGGTTTTCTTGTGCCCAAAAACTTATCTAATCTTTCTATCTGTACCAGACAGTAAGAACAGATACTAACTCTACCCAAAAACCCTCTCACTCTTGCATTCATAGATACAATATATGCTAATAAGGATAATACAGTGTCTCTTAACACAAATACATAGGTTTTATTACTTAATATAGACATCATATGTGCCTTTTTTAATCATAAGCAGCAAAAGTAAAACTAAGGTACTGATGTTAACTAATAAAACGTACCCTGCTATTATTTCCTCCATACATACTCTATGTTTTCCCAAACCATTTGTCCTTCCAGCAGTATCACAAGGCTTATCCTCAGGTGTTTCACAATGCTTTGATGAAGTGTCAAGCAACTGGGACCATGGCACTGGACACTAATACAGTGTAATGAAGCAGGTCCTTGTCCTCACCAATGAAAACCTCAGCACCTCTAAAAAGGTAGCAGAGATGAAGAACAGCCTCCAAGAAATAGCCTGGGTAATCTCTAGTGTATCTTCTTGCACTTCCCTTTGGGTTCATAAGAGGCCTGATGATGAGACAGTAGCAGGAAGGTCACAGCAGTCACCAATCTGAGCACCTTTGTTCTGCCTTATCTGACCTGACCAAATTCTAGGACAGGGCACAGTTTTATGGTGCACAGTTTGCAAGCCCTTGAATTTCAGCTGTGGGACATTTCAGCAGTCTCAAAGAATATATCACACCATTATCTGCTCCATTATCCCAAACATAGCCACAAATGATAACTTGGATAGACACACTTTGAAAGAAGAAAATTAGTTATTTGGGGGTGAGGGGCAAAAAAGGATTGCAGTCTTCCCTTAAAAGCAACCAAAAGACATCACGCACAGACTACATAGTTGAAATGCCAGAACTTCTTTTCTATATGCATTAAATAGAACTGGGTAAAACACAGAAGAACTCCTAGGCACAGGAACCAACAGCCAAGGCTTGTCACCCCTGCCAAATCTATTGACATTTGCCACAATTATTGCTTTCCCACCAAATAAATCATAAATTTTTTTTTCCTCAGAACTGTTATTTCAGCAGAAAAAGTGGAACATATCTCTTATCCAGAAAGGGTAAGGCTTGAATCCCTTGACTACAGAAAAATGGACTTGAGCAGAAGTTCCCAATCCCAGGGAAGTGCTATTAACAACTAGGTTCGGCCTCATTTTAAAGGAATAACCTTTGCTCTGCCCTTTGAAAACAAGCATCTGGACCTTTGCTTTGTGAATCTCCAGTGGACAGTGGTATCTATCTGAAGCCAAGTGGCACACAGAGATGGGAACTATGAAAGGTGTTTCTGTTCTTAGCTGTCCCTTTTACCTGGATGTATCTATTTATGCAGTTCCCTGCTCAGGTCTTACAACCCTCAGTGTTGTGGAGTCTGTTCCCATACTAGAGTCTTGGAAGTCAGACCTTATAGCTCCTATCTTTTAGGTGCCTGAATGCTTTGTCATGTCTAGCTGTCAATGACTTGCTCAAAGTCACACAGAAAAACTAGGGGAGCATATCTGAAGCTGGATAATCTGCTGGTAATTGGCAAGGACTTCCACATCCTTCCCTTTAATGTGATGATGCCCATATCACAGGCTGGATAAGTTCTGAGGCCAGAAGCCTCCCAGGTCAGTTATTACACACACTTCAACTTTCAGCTTCTATAGTTATTTCATCCGTGACATGATTCCTACCTCATAAACCGGAAACACAAGCCAGGCATTTTAATAATCACTTTTGAAACTATTTAAATATATGAGGTTGCAAATGGGAGTCTTGGTCACACTATCCTACGTCAGATAAAAATTCAATTAAGTCCTGTGGCACACTTGTGCAATCCTTACATATCTAGTCCATGGGAAGTCAATAGGAGTGTTCACATACGTGAGTGCTCATCCATATGAATAAGTTACATAACTGGGCTCTAAACTGCTCTATTGTAGTAAAATTGCAAGCTTAAAAGTTTTACATGGAATTTTTCCCTAGAAGAGACTAGAGTGAAACTTGCACAACGTTCCCAATTTACATCAAGATAAAAGACAGTTATTAAAGCACACATCTATTTGGAGCAGAGCACTCTTCCCTTAACTTTCCCATCAAAAAGAATAAGAAATCTCATCAGTACTTTAAAAGCTATGAAGACCAGCAGAGAAATCATTCCCCCTGTCAGAAAGAGTGGCAGGGCTTTAAAACACAGGTCACTGCCTTGCTTCTGACCTTGGTCAGGTATGTGGCACCTTTTAACTTCAAAGAGTTTTGAAGCCTCAAACACAGGCAGGATTTCATTGCATTGCTGTGGCTACCACCTCTTGCAAGGTCAAATGCATAAGAAAGACTTTTCCTTGTACTGCATATTGTGTATTTGTTTCAGCCATTCTAAAATATCCCATAGCTGGGTCTTATTAGGTCAGTAGAAGTTGCTGAGGTTGTTCCAGAATAAAAACAAATGCAACAGCAGTGACTCAATGCCTGCTTCTTTCCAAGAGCTATGTAAAACTTCTGTGGCTTCAGACTGCAATTTTCATGTGGGTTTTTTGTTTGTTCTCTTCCTGTTTGGAGCTCTAGAACCATATTTGTGTGTTAGAATAAATCCAAATCTTAGCAGAGAAATCAAGTCAAGCATTTCCATAGTTTGATGTGGTTTTTTTTCTCAAGACCACGGTAGTCTTTATTAATTTGATATGTCATAGTAATTTGGGTGATCTAAAAAGTGTTACTTTTTTGACTGTCAGCATAAGGGCACTACCAAAATTTTCTCACTGAGTGTTTTACATATTCCCCTTAATTTATATAGCCACTCAAACTAAAATCACACACAACCCATGAGTTGCCCTGAAACTGACTCTGAAAATGAAAACTCATTTCTTTAATGGAGCCACTGAGTAACAAAAAACAATTCAGGTATACTAGGTTTATATACTTATCACAAATACCAACTTTCATAGCTGGGGGCAGGGGGGTAAAGGAGAAGAAAAAAAAAGAAGGGAAAAAGTTCAGGTCAGTCCTGATTTTTACCTTGTGAGCCTTGGAGATTCAGGGCAGCAAGAAGGGCCTCTGGGTCTTACTCAAAATTGTACATACTGTATTCAGGGCAGTTCTGCCACCCTAAATATACCCTAAAGATAAGAAGCGCAATCTAAAGCCACAGAACTGTATAGGTTTCACACCTACTAACAATGTAAAAAGCACAAAGCCTAAAAAAACCCTGATTGATCCTCTAAACACAGGCTAGTTTTACAGGACTAAAAGTATCGATTTTTATGATTCTAGCATACTTCTTAGGGCTGCAAGACTATACACAGAGGCCTACACATTTTAAAAGCTAGTTTTTGAAGAAATTCTGCAAAGTTTTTGCTTTACCACTGTATTTAATTTTAAACAGAGAAGGCTCTCAGGCACAATCGGGCATAAGTAACAGCAAATCTTCACAAGGCAGACTGAATTTACCACCACTGAAGAGAATCTCTGTATCACTCTGAATCCCACACATGGAATCAAAGCCCAAAACAAACCAGTCTGGGAAATCCCGATGTCACTAAAGCAGGAACAAGAGTCCATCTTTCTGACTACAGGTTCCCAGAGAGTTACAACTGATATGGCAGTCCCAAACCCACTGCAAATGTCAGAAGACAGACCCATCCTGGGGCCACTGCCGTTGTTCCACTTCACTGGCTCATAGCAGCTTATCTGATATATTTTCCTCTATGCTAATACCTCTTAACATAAATGTCTGCTAATTTCCCAGGGAGTTTTCCATTGCCTGTGCAAAGAATTCATCCTCAATTCAGCCTTTACAAGACAACTTTTGCTCTTTTTTTGGATTCAGAGAAGTCTGGGCACTGCTCCCACTCTTATTGGCTAGATAAGATCAAGCTTGTCTGGAGTCTGAACATAAAACACTTATTCTGCAGTTTTACCTGTTCTGACGTTATTTTTTAAAACACCATGTTGCACAGAGAATTGCAAGCTCTATGACAGATCATTACACTGCAAAGAAAGACTACAAGAAATAACAGAGCACTAAGAACAGCTGAGAGACCCATTTGAAAGATCTTCTTATGAAGGAATAAAGTATAAGACAAGGTGGTGTTTCAGCCAGAGAAATCAAACTCCCCAAAAAAGAGGGAGGAATTAAAAATAATATAGGCTGAGTATAAACCAGGCCAGATAAAGCGCAACACCAACATCATAAGCATCAGACACCAACAGAGATCAGACTATTTAGAGCTTACACAAAGCCATGGCAATATTTAATCTGCAAAGTTGAACTTGCAGTTCAGCTTTAAACACTCAGTAAAAATTGCCCCGAGCCATTGAATTCCTAACATTTTTTCTGGTGATCTACATTCAGCACTGGACAGCATTTAATGAAGGGCCAGCTAATTGCTACCTACCGTTCTCAACGCTGGTGCTGAGGTGCCCGTAAAAGCCTAGGAAAAACAACACAAGGCAAAGTTAAGAAAACTAAACTACATGTTAAATGCTTACTTTAGGCTGACATTTCAAAATAGCTCACATTCAAAGCCATATTTAGAGCTATGCTCATTAACAACATTTGTTAGGTGCTTTACCAACCACCATCACACCATCACAACTCTCTGTCAGCTTCTTATTTCCTTGACATGAAGGTTTTTGTTTTTTTAAGGAAGCACGATAAGTAATGTAGTTAACCCTAAAAGTAGTTTGAAAGTGCTGGCGTGCCATGAGGTTCTATAAAAGGCTAGACTAAGAAAGCCATTGTTGCAACAGCATCTGAGGAAAAGCAAAATAGATATGCCCATACAATTTGAACCACTTGTTCTCCTCTGTGAAACTTCACTGGAAGTTTCACTGTACGCTGACTATCGGCTTTTTGCTTACCTCATTTGAACTTAAATTTGATCCCATTGCAGCCCCAGTTGCATATAAGTCCAATATCAAAAGTTACTGAGTCGTACGGCTGGCAGGAGCTCCTCATGCAGGTTAGGGGTGGAGGAATAGGGATTTTATGATGAGGCTCTCCCGCCCCACCCCTTCATTATTTCCAGTCATTAGGCAGTCCCCTCCCTGATTCCTGCAGCCTATTAGAGCACCTCAACTGAGTCAGCAGAATAAAGAGCAACTCCTTTTCTACCCACTGTGATGTTTTGGGAGGACGCTCAAGCCCCTTTCTGCCCGGGGTTGGCTTTCTTGAAATACTACTGCAAATGAAAAGTTTTGCATTCATGCAGCAGCTCTAACCCCCAAGCAAAGTGCTTCTGACTAATTAAATCACAACTTTTGGAGGGTCTCTACACTGCCACCAGCATACTGTAGGGTAGTAGAGAGAGATGTCAACAGCTTCTTGCCAAACCATAAACTCAAATACCTACAGCAGTCTTCCCATAGCAGCACAGTTCAGCTAGGTAAGCCCTGCCATTCAGTAGGGTAAGTTACTCCATTGTGATGGCAAAATCTAAGTGACTACAGGACCCACACTCCCCTAAAACTACTACAGGCATCTCTGTGCCACACTTGGCAACCTCGAGACATGCTCAGTATTCTTCTCCTGGATAAGCATTGTATATGCAGGGAAAAAAGTTAATTAATGTCCAGAAATCTCACAGTTTTATCTTAAATCAAACAAGGTGGAAGGGAGGAGCTATAAGCAGCAGGTGAAACTTGGGGGTGGAAGGGTGAGGCAGGAGAGAGGGTTGTGCTCTCCTGCGTGGGCCAAGGGAGAAGAGCACTTCACCCATCCCCAGAGCTTACTCACAGTGAGCCCAGCAGGCACCATGTGGGAAACAGCAGGGCACAAAACCCTCCCTGACTGCTCTTCCTCACCCCGGTGTGCAGTGACTCACTGCCTGTAAGGCAGTGTGTTAGAGTAGCCCTAAACTAACACACATGTGCAGTCTGGTAGAGTTAGGAGCATGCAAGACCAGATTCTGGCTCTGCCACACTCTTCCTGGTCCATCTGCTTGATGACAGGAGACAGTACTCACCCTTGCACCATGAGATCCAAGTGATTATTTTTAAATCAACCTGATTTATAGTGATGAATAATTTAATTCATGCAGGTAAAGAAAGTAACTTTTCAAACTTCAGTGGATGTCACCTAAATGAACTTACCTGTGCCATGGAGGTCAGTATCAAAATAATTCTGCACAGGGAAAGAGAGGAGGTGTTGTCCAAGAATTTCACTAGACTAAAATCAATCTCTATCCCAAAGACAAAATATCTCCCTTAACTTATGTCTTGATTACTTTATATCTGTGTTCAATACTTATGAGCAAATTCAGGTGGAGCAGTCACAGCTGAAAACCACTTATTGCACTCTTGCAAAAAACTAGTCTTTCCAGCTTTTGAAAGAAGAATGTTTTCCTGAATATTGCAGTATTAAAATGTAAAGTAGGAATCTACTGTCATTAAAAATGTCTGTAAAACATCCTCAATCAAAAGAAAGAAAGTAGGCTATCCAGGTCAATTTCTCCAAGTTGTCCCAGGCAGATATAGGTACCTATACAGATTTATACCGTTCCAATTCTTTCACAGCTGATACAAGACTCCCCGACATTACATTCTCTTACCCACACTGTTTTTAAGATCTGTAAATGCGACACCACAATGCAGAAAATTATTCCAGAGTAAGTGCATCTTGTTCACTGAATGGTTTGCTGATGTTCAGATTATGTTTTCTTTTTCTCATAATAATGTTATCATTGTCATATCCAAAATGTGTTCCTAAATAATTCACTCTCTCCTGCTCCTGACCACCATCAACTTTTGCAGCTGATCTTTTCTCCCTTAACCACTACTTGTACAAATCACACAAGAAGGCTTTAGAACATACTATCTTTGAAGGCTTTGTGCCAATCAAGAATAATGATCTCAACAATTTTTCAGCCATGCAGTAAATTCATGATAGAACTAAGCACTGGATGTTCATAACACCTTTAAAAGTAAGTCCTTGTCATCACTGAGAAAACTTGGTTTATTAACTGATTTATTCTACTACACAATCTGCTTTTAAAAAAAAAAAAACATTAATTTACAATTTGTCCCACTGGAGTTTGAGAGGCAGAAATGTGTCCCCAGGATTGTAATTTCAAAAAGATTGCTACTTCAAAGGTCATGTATCATCTTGAGGTTTTTTGCATTTTTCTTTATTTCTTCCGCAATTCAAGGAGAATTACAAAGACAACCATCGAGCATGCATTACACTCTTTTCTGTTTAAAGATTAGAGAGACTGTGTAACTGATGAGGGAACACTCAGCAGTCTCTTTAAAGCTCTGAGTAATAACAAGGAAAGTAAAAAGGAAAATACAGTTTTCCTCTGCTCTTTATGCACTTTGCAGTGCACACATACATGGACATGATTTTGTATCTGTGTATTTATTTAATTAATTAATTAATATTTGCAAAGTGGAGCAAATATAAATATCCCAATGATCGGAGGCAGTCAAAATTCACCTAAACTAGCCTGCTGCAAGCACTAGTTCCCCCAGCATGACATGCAAATAATTGTATATCTAACTGCAACAGGTTGTAGGTAGGAATAACACCTGCTTTCAATATCCCACAATTACCTTATATACAACTTTGTCACATTCAGATAATGCAGGACTACAGAAATGTATGACTAATGGGGGATTTCATATTATTGCAAGAGAACAGAATCCTTGTACCACCCTTGGGATGACAATAGGAGTGGTCATCATTTAAAAACTTTGAATGTAACAAGATGGGTAAATATACAAAAAACATGCTAGAGGCATTAATAAAATGATAGCCAGATGTCACAGTAGAAAATAATTACTCAGAATTATTACATAGAGCAAATTAACAAACATAGTGTCAGATATTCCCTAGGTATAGCTTTTCAGTTTGTTTTTGTTTTTCTTTTTTTTTTTCTTAATGTTTCCACCAGCTACAAAACCCACAAAGACCTATTCAGGCTAATCAAACCAGAGCAAACAGTCCAAGTCAAACTCCAGTTGCACAAAGTACCTAAGCTCAATAATCTCCACAGACAAGATTTACCATGGATGAAAAGTGTCACTTTCCCTCCCTAGTGGTGCCAGATTTCAGACTTTGAAAAATGCAGCTTTGGCCAGATAATTTTTGGCTGTCACTAATTTAAAGCAACTCACTGGTTTTAAAAAGGAAAACAAGAAAAAAAAAAACCAAACTGAAAACAAACAAAACCACACACCCATATACATATATTTATGTATTTTTATATATATAATTTTCACATTAATTTGTTGGCATTTTATTTTCATATTTCTACTTAACTCACCCTCAAAACACCTGTTCTTCAATACTCAGCAGTATTTTGTATCACATAAGGTCAAAAATAAGATTACATTAGATGCAAAAAGGACTTCCAAAAAAAGTCTTCATGGAGAAGGTGACAGAGGGCACAAGTTAGAGTAAAAAAAGTCTGAAAAAACCCTTATCATCCATTTCTAAGCAGGAGAGAACTTCAATCTGAATCTGAATTTAAATTCCTGAGAATGAAAAGTGCAAAACCAGTCACTGAAGTGAGAGATGACACTGGCTGAGGGGGTGAGGGTATTATATTTTTGCTTAAGACACTGTTCTGATTATGACATACATGCAAGAGGACTTCTGCCTTCAAAAGACTATTGAGAAACTTGATTAAAACAATTCCACATGCCTTCAATATGTTTTAGAGAGATAAAATCTCGCTCTTCCTACTCACTCAGATGAAGCAATTGGGCTGCTTTGCCATCCAAAAATCATCACTAAAGTGTTGGCCCATCTGTTACCAATATAAGCAACCCTCCCTTCAGACTTGTTGCAACAGAATTTCAAATCCAATCCTTGTCTCAAAAAGCAGCAGTTCACGACCTTTATCTCTGCCTCTCCTTGTGCTCTGTAGAGCTGAGCATCCAGCAGCACCTTTCTTTACCTCTGTAGGAACACTCAGAGGTTACCTGACCTTTACAGGTTCATTCAACGTCTCAAGCACTGAAGCAGCTTTTTTGCTGCCCTACCTCCATCAAACCACAGGTGTGAGGAACGCCAGCACCAGCCTGCGTCAGCTAATTACCCAATAATTAGTTTGTCATAAATGTGACAAGACACATAGCCCAAGACCTTTACAGGGAAATCTAGAGCCAACTTCAATCTGAACCAATTCTGAGAATATCAGGAAGTCACCTCAAGTTACCAGCTAATTAAGGGGGTAACTTCGTCCACAGTCAGCCTGAGAGACGTCTGAGCCCTAATAGAGACTTCAAAGATTCAGAGTTAATTGTTTCCAGTATCATGCCGCTACATTTAGCAGAGCTTGTGTGACAGGTCACAAACAGGTGTTTTCAAAAAAAAGAAATTGTTGCTGACCTACCTGGATCTTAAATAGAGCAATTACATCAATGCTGAATCACTTTGAAAAATCCAGCTGATATGTCACCAAGCCTCAGCTCCTTCCTTAAAAACATCACCGGTAATAGTAATACTGAATGTCTCTCCTCTGTTATTTTTGATGAATAGCTGGCAGGTCACTCAAACAAACATCTCTTCCCCTGTCCTTTTATGCTGCCTTTCACCATCACATCACAGGCAAGAGGATGGGGTATTGCTGCAATGTGAACAACATGAGCAGGTTTTAATAGAACGTAAAAAGAAGCCTTTCCTTCCCCAGACAGGAAGGCAAATGAGTCCATTTTGGAGAGAACTCACCAGCCACCAAGGTAAGGCCACCGAGCTTGGGTCTCCCAGGGAAAGAGTTAGTCTCATGCAGCGTTAAATTCTTGGAGCCAAGTCCCAAAACAAACATCAGCATTTGTCTGACTTCCCTCAAGTCAAAATATTGAGATGCTAAGCTAGACCGTTTGGGCAGCCTAAGATTTTTCAGTGGCTTGCTCAACAGGCCCAGATTTCTTAAAACAGACTCCCTTTCCTCAGCTCCTTTTAAGCCATTCTAATTTTCTGGATCTGCTGCCAAAAACACACATCATTGCCACACCTTGGGTGAGCAAAGCTGAAGGCTCAGCACCAAGTGTTGCAATCACCAAAAACCAGTCAGTGCAATAAATGAGGCACAAATTGTACTGTCTCTGTTACATCTTCCTGGAGCTCTGATAATAAATCTTGAAAATCTTTAAAAGGTTCTCTGCAAAAGGAATTAATCACATTTTTAAAACCCCATTTCATTATTGTTTAAAATAAACTTATGAACATAACTGAGTTGTAAGAGTGACATCTTCCTTTTCTTCTTTGCTTACAGAAAATTATTGCAGTCTTACTGGTGACACATAACATCAAATTATCCTACCCAAGAGCAAGAAAAGAAGGTGGAAAACTGGCTCTCTTCTTCAGAGGGCAGAGTTGGAAAAGAAAGATTTATCAGTAACTGAGAAAAAAGAAAAGTTGTTGGACTTGACCACTTTAGATTCATGAAAATGAGATGCAAAGGTTACTGCTAACAGTTTCCACTTATGAAAGGAGACTTTATTGGTTTAATTTGTATTGCAACAAAGCTTGATAGACGCCTGCTAGTGATATCTCCTGTTAATTGAACTAATGCACAGAAAAGGACTGTCTTAGAGATAACAATGTTACCTCTTGTTTAAGAAGCAGAGACTTGTAAGTCTGGATGACTGAGCCCATTACAGTCTGACCGTGACATATGAGAAGGAAACAAGATGTCACAATCCTAGAGTAATGTGGACATACTGCCAATATACAGATGGATGCACTTGCTTTTTTTATATACTCGTACCAGTGTATTGAATGAGATGACCGCAAAGGGGAACAGTAAAGGCTGATGAAAATATAGGCAAGCCAAGTGCTATACTCTGTGTTACTAAATAAATACCTCAGCATTTGCAAGTATCAGTATTTGTACCTAGTAAACTTCATATTATCATTCGAGTCATCTGCACTCTTAAAAGTAGTTTCCTTCCATTTTTCATCTTCCACGGTTGAAGAGGTAGCTTTTCCATCCTCAGAGGTTATTAGCAAAACTCATTGTTTCCTCAATAGTTGATTTCTTGGTATCAGAAGCAAGAATAGACGAATGACTTTTCTCCCAGATCAACTCACTACCTGAGCTGAGTCCATGGAACTTAATAAAAAACCCATAAATTGATGATTGTAACTATAAAACTCTTCTTCTTAATAAGATTATGCATGGGTACTCAGTATTTGAACAGTAGCTATTACAGTGTATGTATATTGTTACATGCAACAGTAAAGATCTAAGAATGATCAGTTAAATACATTTTCTTAAGCAACCATTTTTCTAAGACAAGTATGAAAATCTCATGAAATTTCCCATCTGTGCTTTGGATAGCAGTGGGAATAAAACTGGAGCAGCAGCTACACATTGACTGCCACACTGTTGCAGAAGTCAAAGGAGTTCATATCATAAATTTTGTTGCCATCATGAACATTTGTGAGCTGGCAGCAGATGGATATTCATTAGTCCAGTACCAAAACATTTGCATATCTTCTTGTTGAATGTGGTGACATTCAACAAAATATACTTTAAGAGAATTTGCATGAATGAGGTGATGAATAGTTTTTAAATCGCTTCTTTCGTTCCACTGCAGTTTGCAAAGCCTGAAGAATTAAGTGTTTATTATTCAGGATGTTGTAGCAGCACAGGTTAAGCAGCTTATCGAAATTCTCTTCGCTATATGTAAGCAGACCAGTGCCATAGGGAGCAGTACAATTGGACACGTCTACTCTTCCCTGCTCCATCTCTGTGGGACTGCGCTCCACATCTGAAATAGGAACATAGCACAGCAGTGTTATTGAGGTGGAAAACTGCTACCAAGCAATACAAAATGCACAGTAATAGACACACAAAACTGAATTATATCTCTTGAAAATGGTTCAAGGTTTAATTACTGTATAGGTACTATGCCCAGTGGTTAAGGGCGCGGCGCTATCACCGCGGAGACCCGGGTTCGATTCCCGGTCAGGGCCACTCCCGGGCAGGTGGGGCTCGTTAGCCCTTAAAGGCAACCCATCTACATCCTGAGGACCTCGCTGCCACCGTCCAAGCTCGCTTGGCCCCGGCAAGATGAACCTTAGGATTAAAGGGTGGGCTCAGTTCCATGCACACTGTGTCTCACCTAAAAAATCCAATGCGCAGGCTGGAAGGTGTAGAAGACCTTCCCCGGATCTTCGCTCGCAAAGACTGGCCATTATTTACTATGTCTGCTGCACTAATAAAATACACTGGCTTGCTGTTTAACTACAGTTACAGCTGATCCAAAAGTGACTGACTGAAGAACTTTTCCATGTAAAATGCTTTCCTCTCTAAATTAAAGTCTTGCAACAGAATATTTCTAAGATTTGGAATTTTGTATGTTTAACTTTCCAATTGAGTACTGAGATGACATCTCTTATCTACTGGTAGAAAATTATTCCAGGAAGCTCCTGGATTGGAAATCCTCCTTCTCAGGTGGCTGAGATTTTAAGCACATGCAGCAGGATACATAAGATGATGAACTGCATGAGGTCTTTTCTAATAAGCTGATACATGGATTTTTGTTCATTTTTTGAGAAAAGTTTCCTAGATCATACAAAATTAGCAACAAAAAATTGGAGTTGATCCATGCAAAAGTATTTGTATATTGAAGCTAATTTGCCAAGTAGGTTTTTTTCCTGGGGAAACAAACAAATTTCTTCTATTGCTGAACCAAATAAAAAAAAACTTACAATTTTTCAAAAATTACAAGTATCAAAGCAGCTTCCTACCCTGGCAAAGCGTTTGCTTCATCATAAGTTTTCAGCACTTTCTATTCTCAACTCTTTTTCATGTAAAAAAAATTGTTAGGAGAAATTCTACCTTTGTTAACCAAGTAAATGTCATATTTCTTTACAAGACTGTCAGGTGAGAGTGTTAGCTACCAATGAATATAACTTAGTAGCTGCCTCCTCTCCTTCAATATCAAAGGAACATGAACTGTTTCAGCTGCCAGATAAGGGGGTTTCCCTCAAGGTGCAGCTATTCATGCTTTTAATTTTGAACCTCTTCAGTCCAACCCCTGAGTAGTTGGCCAACACTAAATGCATCACAACAGGACTGGGAACATACTAACTTAGCCAACTCAGAAGCTTGCAAGTGTCCTGTTTTGGGAGAGGAACAAATTCAATTAATAAACCAGATGCGGCAACCTCAAAAAAACTATTAATGCTGTTTACTTACTTGGTGCCTTGTATTTTTTGAAAGTATCACACACCAGTGGAAAAAAGGCCAAAATTGGTGCCTCTAAGCTATCCTCAAATACATAGCATTCCTTCAGATGTTCGCGGTCTTCCTGGCTCAGCTCTGTGCTGGGGAATGGGATCCCATGCTCCAAACAGTACTCTGAGAATAGGTCCAGTGGCTGGTTCAACAGAGAGGAGAGTTGCAACACAAAGAGAGGTTGAAATAAGACTACCAAGCCCCATAACTGTTATTTTGCTGCACCAGACAATCTGGGATTGATTTATAGGTTTATAAATAATACTAACTATGTACTGGAACAAGCATATCATCTTGATTGTAATATATCCTTGGTAATAGAAATTTGGTTGATTTGCTAACCCTTTAAATTTTTTAAACCAGGTTACTGTTTTCTGAAATTTATATGATGTTCAGAGCATTTTTGTGATTTAGCAGGTGCAGTAAAGGATTTGGGTGGGGAAATTTTGACTAAACATGGCATCTCTGATGACAGGTTCCTAAATATTTGCATTCAGTACATCTAACAATAAATGTCTTCACGTCCTCTTACAAATAAATTAAATTAATTTCAATCAGATACACCTCTCAAGTTTCTTCAAGCAGCAAAGCAAAAGCCTGACTGAAACTTATGCCAACACCAAGAGTCACACAGAAAAGAAAAATTCCAAATTCGCAATCAAAAATTTCAAAATTATGTATTAACTAATTACACTGTTATTTAACTAACTATTGAGGAACTGGGTACCAGAATGACAGTCTGCACAGACACATACAATAGGACATCTGTGAACTTCTGTGTGTCTGTGTTCATGTGCATGTCCCAGAAAGATATTGAAAACAGCCCTGATAAAGACAAAGACATTACGGTCACAGAATTGAAGAGCATTGCTAATACGATTATTTCACTTAATTAAAACCAGACCATTTCCTTAGCGAGGGGGAGGGAAGAGTCATACAGAAAAAGAATCACTGCTTCAAAACATCACCAGAGTCTGTGATCCTCCACTGTAATTTAAATGCAGAATGACGTCCACTTTTCTCTCTGGCCTCAGAATGGGTGGGCAGCTGGTGTTGATGAAGAAAGCTGTATCTATCAGTTTGAGGTAGTCACCCATTTCATTTAGCTGGTTGGGAGAAGAATCCAGCACTGTATCTGAAAGTCAAAAACTTGTATTATTAATTACTGCAGGACCAGGTCCATTTCTTTTCCAAATTAGCATAACAAAGGGAGAAAGAAAAGACAGTTCATATGTATTAGTCTTTGACACAAAGCCCACAATTAAATATTTGTCTTTGACACAATTTTAGCATCTATAGCTCAACTGTGAGATCAGTAAGAGGAAGCAGTTTTGAGATTTGGATTCATCCAAAAAGTGATACATTATGCTGTTTTATCAACTGATGTAAATTTGTGGTTATTCCATTACTTCCATGGAAGCTGCAAGTCATTCTTTCATGGTTTTTCCTAGGAAGAATTCAAGGAAGCCTACTGTGGTTTCTCCAAGACAGAAACAAGACCAGCAGTAAATCATCTGGGGCTCAGCAAAACTAGTTCCACAAACATATTAATCAAATAATATTAATCAAAATTTGCCTTCATGATAAAACTTATCAAGTATTTGTCCTCAGCAAGTATCAGCTCTCAAAACACCTTCAAAGATGCATCTAAAACAATTTACTAATACCTTTCCATATGCAAAAGCTCTCATTCTCTAAATATTTTTTGTGTAGCTGCAAACCCTTGAGGAAATTATGGTAAGTTGAAACAACTGGTCGTCCAGTCATCATTTCTCGAAGAGTATTAGAACAGTAACCTTTGGGAATTGATAAACAAGTTGTTTGTTCATGAGGCTTCTTGGGCAGAGCAGGGTGTTCCTCTGGAGGAAAAAGAAGAAGAAGAGGGTATATGTCTGCATTTGTTTAGAGTGTTTCTCTGATATTAAAAACAACAAAGAAAGGGGTGCTGGGCAGCCAAACCACTGTGGCCCCCAGCCCCATCTGTGACTGAGTGCACGCACCAACATGCAGAGTGTTCTGGTCAGAGGCACATTTCAGTGTCACATCATCACCTTGTTGTTCCCTGTCTGGCCTCTCCCTCCCTAAAGGGCTTGTGGTAACCCTCTTGGGGCTAACAACACTCCCCAGGGATGTTGCACAGTGAGCAGCACAATGTTTTTTTCCTGTTTTCCAGCACAACTGTTTCTCTCCTGTTTTTCCTTCATTCCCAAGGGCTTGGTGTCTCCTAACCCACAAATAGGACACAAGACAAACTCTTGACCAAATGTCAGGTTTCATGTTTCAGAGAAGTGTAAAGACAATGAAGATACAAGAGAAAAGTAATCTAAATAACTAACCAATGTCATGCTCAGTGTCTCGGGTCCATCTGTGCCAGATGTCCTCTGAATGGCCCGAGAGGTAGACAGCATCCATAAAATTCTGGGAAAATATATTACTCCACGTGCCTTGAAAATATTAAAAAAAAAAAAAAAAAACCAACCAAACAAACAAACAAAAAAACCCCACACACCTTAATACTAGATTGAATTTTTAGAGCACAGCTATGGAGCTATGGCAATCTATTTGGATTCAGTCTTTGGTTTAGTTATTAAATATTATGAATTCTCATATCAATATCAAATGCCATGCCATTTCCCATATTATCTGGCTTACGACAAGGTCATTTTAGAAACTTGGTGGTGTATAATAGTCAGGTTGTGATTTTAAATACTTCAGATGATTAGTTCTTTTGTGTGTGTGTGTGTGTGTGCACATATGAGTGCATACATATGTTCTATTTTGGTCTAACCTAAGATGTTTAGCAAATTAATCACATTTGCCTCAAGAATTTGTTTCCTCTTTTGCCACTTTTGGCTGGTTCATTTGAGATTGCAATCACATCAGATACGTTATCTGGTGTACCAGTGCTGCTACTTGCAGATCACCTCTGTGTTGCCAACTATAAAGGTGATGTTTTTCTGAGAGGGCAAATTACCTTCCAAGAAGCAGATGTGCGACTCTGGGATCTTCTTCATCCGGTGACCCATGAAGAACTCACTACCAAAATCTTCTGAACGAACAAAGGCCCCATATTTCAGAAGACCCACCTCGTAAGGTGTGAACTCCACCCACTCTGCAAATAAGGTATCAAAACAGATTTATTACAGCCACCTGAACACATGTAATAAGCAGCTTAAAGAATCAAAATCTGGAAGGTCAAGGCCTATAGCCTCACCATGGAGGTGACAGTTCAAACCATCACATTTTGAAACAAACAGGTGACCTTTTACATGCTCATGTTAGATACATGAATGCAAAAGCTAAATTCATCTCCTCCACTAACACTGTGAAAATCCATTCAGGTTGGGGTTCAGGTCCATTTATGCACTAGGAAGCAAAGACTTGGGCTGACTGCTAAGGCCCTGTGCAAGATGTGGCATTTTTAGTTCCTCTGACTCAGCAATGACACCAGCTACCATTTGTTCTTGAGACTCCCACCATCACTGCCTGTGAGGCTAAAAAAGTTTGACCAAACCCCCTCCTCTCAAAAAAACCTTGGCTGAACACACTAGGACTGCAGATGTGCCTAGAAGCAGATGATTTGGTTCAGTTGCAGGGCTTCCTGCCTCACCTGGGCCAGAAAACACTGTGGGAATACTGATCAGGATCACTGATCGGGGCACGGAGTGCTGCCGCTCCTCAGATCCTCTCTGGTTGTTATGAGCTGCCTCCTACTCTCATCCCTCTCCACATCTTCCCTTCTCCCTTCCTTACCCTCTTCCTCCCTCTTCACAGCTCTCTTGAACTACTACTGCCTGGGCAGAAGAACCAGTAGCTAAAAAGGGGTTATGAGGAATAAGTGGGGACAAGAGAGAAAAAGAGCAGCAGTGGTGGCTCTCAAGGCTGCCAGCAAAAGGCATCTCCATGTCTCACAGAACAGTGTCCACAGCACAGGTGTCTTCCTTCCACTGTATTAGGATGCATGTTTTTCATGCAAGTAAGGAACCACATATGAAGACAGGAGGAAAAGAAATTATTTCAAAGATGTATTGGTTTGGACTTAACAGTAAAAGCTTTTGGCACCTAACAAACTTAAAGGGAAACTATAGAAGGGTGTATGATAATCTTTACCTTTAAAATCCAAAGTGCTAAAGTTATCCTTGACATTGAGGGACAGGTATACAGGCAGTGGATTCTGCCCCATATTTACTGCTAGTTGCTGATCTGAGAGTTTTTGAGTACTTTCCTGTTTACAAAGAACAGAAGTCATTGTAAAATGTGAACATGATGCATGGATCTAATACAGTCAATAAAATATCTGCTAAACCTCAGCAGATTTTTTTCTGTCTGCTTCAGTTGTTTGGCCACACAAATATGTTCATATGTTATCTGCCATGAGCCTTCACCAAAGCATTATCATTGATGCTTATGGGAATTTTGTCATGTGCTGGGACAGGGTAAAAGTGTGAGAAACTTGTCTGTTCAGTCACTAGGATATGACTTGCTTTAAGCAAAAAAAAATATTTAGCTGTCTTGAAGGTCCTGCAGAGAAAAGTCAGCCAGGAACAATTTCCTTCATTACTGTTTTGTTTGCTCGTATGGCTTTACATTGCTGTTCCTGAACTTCATTTTTCAGAGCCATCTCTCCTCTCTGTGTTACTAGAACGATCATTTGACCCAAAAATAAAGATGAAAAATCAGTTTCCTTAACATTTTTGATTTTTTACATGCTCAGACACCTACCCTAGATGCTTACATTTTAGTATTACTGTGCTATTATTCTTCAGAAAAGCCAAAGAACGAGCCCCTCAGAAGTCTTGAGAACCTTTCCTGTAAGTGAATCCGGAACCTAAGATATGGGAAGTTAGAAATCTTCAGGAATACATGAGATAGATAGATAGATAGATAGATAGATAGATAGATAGATAGATAGATAGATAGATAGATAATATAAAATACCTGATGATGTAGCATACAATTAATGAAGAGTCCCCATAAATCTGTAAAGGACAGCTTATGGCCCTCTTGCTTTCTCTCACAAAGCTCATTTTCATAGTATTTCATATGATCCAGTGAGAAACAGTGCAGCTTGCTCTTGATCACACATTTCCTGATATCATTAATTGGCCCTCTGAGATCCTTCTGTGACCAGTTTGCATCTTCATATAACTTAGACATGGTCCTGGGTAAAAGAAAGATACTGTGGGTCAGCTTCTGGCTGAGGCCAGTTCCCTCAGCTGCGTCAGACGCTGGAGTTTGGCAGTGAATATTGTCCTGGCCAAGTGTGAGAGCCCCCTCCTTGGGCATGCAGCAGGTGGGTCACCTCAGATTCTTGGCATACATAGGGCCAGGCTTGAGCTGTCAGTTCCCTGAGCTCAGGTAGATTCCAGTCATCCCCTCTCATCTCCACACCACTTGTTCTAGTTCTGTCTCATGTATCTTTTTAGAACAGCCCTCCAGAGGCAAATGTTTTCAAATCCCTCAACCCCTCCTAGTTGTGCAAGGCAGTCAGCACTGAGCAGTCCAGTGATTCACCACATTCAGTATTTCTCAGGGCCTTTTTTTTTAAAGGTTACTTTTCAGAGATGTGTAGGAATTTACAGGTATTACCAGAGGATTTCTGAAGTGTAACATGCAAATAGATAACACAGTTACAGGTAAACCATCCTGGCTTGTGCTCTTTTAGTTTCTGTAAACACTTCAGTGCAATTACAGAAATACTGTGGTTCTCATTTAATTTGTTTCTTGTAGCTAGAAGAAATAAGGGCTACAGCAGTCCCATGATATGAATGTCAAAAAGAAACCAAGCATCATGCTGGGTAAATTCATCAGTAACGCAAAATGTTTCACCAGGTTATCACTCTGCTAACACAAAGGGCATACACAAGCCCAACCTTCCTTACCAGGTTGTGGCAGATAAACCACTGATGTAGGAGACACAGTCCAAAACACCTAACTCCTGGAGAGCCAGAAGACTGCCAAACATAGCTGTCATGGATCTCACTCCCCCTGCTGCGGTCACGACTGCCACCACTGGCACCTGCTCAACACACAAAGAGTTGATCATCACCAGATGAAACACAGAAGTAATGGCCATGAAGAAAAAGTAACAGCAACACCTGATTCAGGTAGATTTTAATTCAATTGCCCCTCTTCATGGCAGTGCCTAGGTGTGTATTTGAGTTGTGTAAACTTTAGTGGGACTTAGGGTATGCTGAAAGCATTTTCCTGATCAGTGATGCTTTTGTGAGTCAGAAGCTCTAAGTATGGTTCTTGTAAGGCATAATATATTTTCAGATTTTCTCAATGTTTTTTATTTTTTCTCACCTCTTTGCATCAAAACACATTTTAAAACCCTGAGTATAACTGAGGGCAGAGGAGCAGAGCAAAAGCAGCCTGCATAGTTTTTTCTTCCTCTGAGTGTATATACAACATTGCTATTCTCCAGGCAGATGGTGACAAGCTTTATAGAAGGATGCAGCAATCCTGTTAGCCACCCTCCCTTTTCCCCATAGGTAGCACTTAACCAAAACTGAGACAACACTTATTCAGTTTTAAAATCATATAATGCCACTACCTTTAGTCTTGTGTTCATTTTATTTTACCATCCACCTGGGGGTTCTGGTTTGTTTTTTTTTTTAATTAATATGACTCAATAGCTCTTTATTCTCATGTAATAATAACAAGCTCTATTCTACTTCTTATTTAAGTTCATGAGCACTTCAACTTGGTTGACAGATACTGTCCTGCACACTGAATCAAAGCTCAGATGTGCTGGGACCTGAACAGAGCAGTGGAGGAAATACCACACAGGCACATTCTCTCAGACTCCTGATCAAGCACCACAGTCCCATAGCAGATTACTGTCCTCCAGTAACACAGCAACTACCTCTGAGTTCAGGGATCCCCAGGAGAGGAGGAAGCAAGAGGTAACACATTGAAAAACACACAAGACAGATGCTACCATAACATCTACAGTGTGCTACAGGAGAGCTGCAGCCTTCCTCTTTGTATAGCAGCAAAGTGCCAAACAGGAGAAATGGTCTAGTCTAAGCAATCAAATTTTCCCAAGCTTAGTTATACATAGCTTTATGTCAAGAAATACGGTCTTTGGGTGCCCCTGAGTGAGAATGGAAGTCAGCAGAGAATAAAGGAGCTATAACCGGCCTCCTGACAGTTCCTCTTTCATGCTCTGTGTCAGAAGCTCTTGGATATGGTCTTAAGTGCAAATGACAATCTGGCCTATACAATGTAGTCTAGAATATGTGGAAGAGCTATATGAGTAGTCATGCAAGTACATCATATCCAGTTCTTTCAAAGTGGATCATAATACTTCAAGTTCCCAAGATGCTGGGAATATACCTCATCCTCCTGCAGGTCTTCATCTAGATGAAGAACATTTTTCAGAGCAGCAGCAACCACTTTCTTCCTTTTACAGATGAAATCCTGCTCCTCTACGCATAGATCAAACCCCAACCGCAAATCTAAATTTTTGCAACTAGAGCATAAGAGAAGGACAAGACATTACCTGCAGGCCTTTTCTAAAGCAATAACAATAAACCAGTTTAAAGAAAGGCTCCTTCCCTGTACATGAAGGTTTCTCTAACTCAAAGGAAGGAAAGTATACAGATATCATAGACACTATTTCTGCCTTCTCTTGGAGATTTTAGGCCAAAATTATGTCCTGGACTGTTTCACACAATCATAAGGAAATTAATTAAATAAAATTATCTGCTTATTAAAAACAAAGAATTTAACTGAGTTCAAGCTGTTTCACATTGAGCTCTGATATCTGGACACCTCTTCACATTCTCTTGCTATGTATATGTTTCCTGAAGCACACAGAGAGCCTAAGCAGTTATTTAAACCTAACACACTTTAGTCAAAAGGACCCTAATACCGAGTTAGGCTTATCTCTACAGAAAACTTGTACTGCAACTACTTCAGTCAGATGTCTTTTAAGTGTGTGCCTTAATATCTGTACATTATTATAAATATCATGTGCATATTCATTAATTCTATAATTTATATTTTCACAGGGCTACTGTTTCAGGGTTTTTTTCAGCCAAAAGGTTATTTTGTCTCTTCTCTGAATTATTATTCAGTAGAAATCTCTTGTTTGTCATCCATCTGCAACTAAGGCTTGCAACGTAGCTAGGTCACCAGTAGAGGGTAATGTTGCCTTTCAGAAAATGTCTGCAAGTCAGTCCATAAATTAATTAGTGTCTATGTGTTTCACTGAAAAATGACCTGCCAAGGACTGGAAAATGCATAACAGTGTTAGAAACGTGTTCGAAACGTGTTACACATGAAGCTGTATGTATTATAGGTAAAGGTTACAAGACACAGGGATTCTTATGTATCAAAACTACAAAGCCTCAACATTAGGAAAAACATTGTAACCGGTTATACCCTATGAATACCTACCACCTGCTCTATTCTAAGCCCTTACCAACCAATTCAAAAGCTTGGGTCATCTTATTAACCCTTCCCCCATCTTTAACCAATTACTATCTTTATTCCTAGTTTTGAAATGTGCTACTTGAAGACCAGGAATCTCATAAAATATTCTAACTTGGAAGGGACCTACAAGGATCACTGAGTCTAACTCTTAAGTGAACAGCCCACTAAGGAATTGAACCTACCTGTTGTTTCCTTTCATCTAAAGCTGATATTATGAAAGGATAGTAGATGGCCAAAGCAATCATTCAAAAGAAATAAAAGCTTTACCTATTTTCCTCATTCACAGACACCTCATAAGATTCCCCCTGAAAATCAAGAATGAAAACACCATAAATATTAAATAGAACTGAAATTTTGGAAAAGCAAGTTTTACAGTATTAGTAATTATTCAAATATATGGTTTAATGATAAATCTTTGATCTCTTCTTAGCTCTTCAGCACACAATCATCACTAGGATCCTGCTTTTAAAATACTTTTAAAGCAATCAGGAATTCTGACTATCCTATTTTTTTCTCCAAATAACAGTTGTATTTCCAAGTGTATGCAGAGCTGAGCATAAATATAATTCAGCTAGTATATTTTTAATAAGAAAATTAATACCCAACCAGATTTTACACCTTTAGTTTACACTTGTTGAAAGAATTCCAAATGCTGTCAAAGGATACTCACTCTCTTGATTGTCACTTTCTTTCCCAAGTCGAGGGAATGGAGAGGCACAGCCATTTCCCTTTTAGATGAGCCATGCTGAAATAAATAGGAGGGGGGAAAATGTTATAAGGATAAAATTATTTATGAACTATAGGTACAAAAATACCAGAGAAGGGTTAACTCACAATGCTTCTCCCAAAAGTTATTTTAAGTGTTATCACCATCCACAAGCAAAACATACACAACAGAAAACATGTTCCTTTGGCAGTGTCATGAGCAGTCGGGGTTGACTATGCTTGATATAGTGGAACCTCGTGGTTTCACCGCTTCCCCATCTGGAGTGAGAACCTATGGAAACGTCCTGGGTTTCTTCATAGGATCCTTTCATTGTGAACGTGAAATCTCTCCCTAAGAAAAAGAAGGTAAACCACAGAGAGATGTTAACTAGCCCTGAAAAATAACAAATAAAAATGCCCCAAGTAAAGTTTCGATCTTGGACTGCAATGGTTTTCCTCCCCCCAACCAGTGTGTGCACAAGGGCCAGTGCAGCACTGCACCACATAGTGCATAGGCAGCTTCTCCCGTATGCATCCCCTGCCCTTACTCTCCCCTCCTGGAGCCTCACTACTTTTTCAGCAATTCTCAGCCTTGATTAATGGCTCTTGGGCAGTTAAGCTCCCCCGAGCTAATCAGAAACACTGTCTGCTCCCAAGAACTTCTGTCACTTAACAAACTGCTGTTATCTAATAAGCAGCCCTGGAACCTTAACTTTGTCTGAATCACAGCCCAGGTGGAAGAATATTATTGTTACTGGACTTTTCAAGGAATACTCTGCTAACTACTGGCAGAGATGGTGGCCAGGATGGAAACTGAATGATGGCTAAAGCCAGTCATCTTGAGACCTTATAAACAGCAGTCCTAAGTGAGGCCTTTTGAACTCACCTGGGACTGCAAAGGGTTGCACCAGCACTCCCAACTAAGTGGGATGCCTTTTCCAGCTCTCAAGTTAGTGATACCCAGAGGACCGATACCAAAAGCTGCCGGCAGGGTCTGGGCTGATATGTCCTCCAGGCTCAATCTTTCACCCACTGAGAGATGCAAAGGCATCTGACTGTAAGTATTTCACTGACCTCCAGGAGAATATTTAACATGTACCTTTGTCCATACTTATCTGTGCTCATGCATGCATGAATTGATTTAAATACTCCACAGCAGGTGTAGTATGAATGTTACCATCTTACACTCATAATTAAATTACTTCAGTGCTTTCAGCAAATCCTATTGAATCATTTTGTAAATGTTAAATTAGACAATTATTAAGTGCCACTAAATCCTTTAGGGATAAGCCGTGATCAAACCTGAGACTAAATTTGGCAATGAGGTCCACTCTGAACCTCGTGACTCAATGGAAGGGTCTCCCTCACTCCTTGGCACTCTTACCCTTTTCCATCTTTAGCCTTTTGCATCCCCAGTCTCCATGTAAATAATTTTAGACTGATTCTAACTTGATTTTCCTTTGTATGTTTCATATATGTAGTAAGTAACGGAGTGAACCTTGCAATCAAATTTTCTTGCACTTTTGCAAATTTATATTAAACATGCTTTAGCTGATACCTTTGCCAGTGATTCTTTAAGCAATCTAAACCATTCATTTTTGACACCCTGCCAAGTGATGGAGAGCAAGTGTTAAACCAGTGGACACCACTAGCAGCATTCACACGGTCTGAGTTTCCACTACAGTCTTTGTCTTCCTGAGAGTTGTGTCTCTCTTCTTTTGCTTTACATTCTCACCACAATATTTCAGTTTCATCACATTGCAGTGATGTTTCCAAGTCTCCCAGCCTTGGGAGAACCTTCACAGTTTCCCTTAAGCTACACAGTCGTGCCATCTTCAGATTCTCACTATTAGCAACCAGGTAATTCAGAAAACACCTCAATCCCCAAGCATCTTTGATGCAAACAGAGACTAAAACAGATCAAGTATTTATCTAGATTCAGCTGCATTTCCCTTAGCATAAAAAGCAGTGACAAACCATTTAAATCAGTAATCTCACCCATGTAAGACTGCTTCATTTTTGTTTCATTCACATGTACTTCCAAACAGGAAACTTCGCGAGACTGGAAAAGATAAGCAATGAAATTACTGGTCATAGAAACAGTTCAGGATTCTCACTGAAGACCTAGGGATCCTATAGAAACACAACACTCAGCCATAATAGTCTGTGAACATAAAGAAATTGTAGAAGCTGATTATCTTGTACAAATATTGCAAGCAATACTGTTGTCAAGGGAGTCAAGATAATCAGGGATCTGTCCCATTACGTTTAAATACCATTCAATTCCCAACAATTAACACAAGAAAGTTTTCTCCCTAGCTAGGCCATGCTTTAGATTTTGTGTACAGAAGGGTGAGCTGAAGGATACCTACAGCTCTGCAGAACAACTGAACTGATGGGCCTGTACTTTATAACTTTGGGATGAAGGTGAAACTTCCTAAGATGCTGCTGCATAAGAGGAAGTAGCAGCAAAGGAGCACCGCACAGTACTTGGACATGGTGTGATTAAAACCTCTGGCTCCAGGGTAGACATTCAGTAATCAACCTTGCAGTCACAATGGTTCACCTCCTTCCCAACTTTCCTTGTTTACTGCCATTTCAACAGTGAGCACCTCACTGGCATTGTGGCAGAGTGCTGATCCAAGTCTCTCCCAACACAGAACGCCCTATGGTCCCAAACAAATTCAAAACTTCACAACCACACCTGTGTCTCATCTGAAAAAGAAAAAAGGCTATGCCTAAAGGCATAGCTCTTCCAATCACATCCTTCAGTTCTGCCCTACCATAAGAACATTATCATAAGAAAATAATTACCACTAGTACGCCATTAGTAATGATCTTCTCAGATACACCTGGGCTGAAAAGCAAAACCAAAAAGTTTTATTTAAAAGTGGATATATAAAAATATGCTTTTAAAAGCAAATAGCTGAGCTCAGTTTTTCTAGCTGGCAAGTACCATCAGCACTTCTATCTTTCCCTTCTTTCGCATGGTCACTGTCAGGTCATAGTCCCATACCTCCCAAGGATACTCCTTCTAACTTTCCCTGATCAGTATCATCTCTCCTTAGGCTGATTTACAAGATAAATACCCTCTCAGCTATAAATAGTAAATGAGGCTATCACTCAAGAAGGGATTTCACCAAATTTAGGAGAGAAAAGCAACCATGGGGAAGATGCTGAGATAGGATGTCTGAGCACTGGTACACAGGACCACTTCCCCAGTGATGCATTACCACTCTATCTAAAAATGCAGTTTTCTGATGACAAATTCTGTAACATTTAGGCCTTACTCACATGTTTTCCAGTAGAAATTCCACTTCTAATTCTTCCTGGTTCTGAAAATAAGATTCATCTTTAATTTAAAGAAAATGAATGAAAAAATATTTTCCTTTGATAGGGATCTGGCTCATAACACCTGCCTAATTGTGCTTTCCTGATGTTCCCACCCTTATTATGTTGTTTTAAAGACACTCACACAAATTATGTTTCTATTAAGTCCCAGTCACATTTTTGTGGTTGAAAAACCCAGAGCATAAAAATGCAAAGACATTTAGTTAGTCACAGTGAGCAAGACGTAGAGTGAGCAAAGCAATTCTGCTGTTCTGACATTACCTATCTGACCTCCTCAGCCCTTCTAGGATACCTTGATAGATGAAAGAAATCATTATGGGCAGAGGTGGCAGTACAGCCTATTATTAAGGTTGCCCAGCCTGTTCCATTACTAAGTCACTTTAAAAAAAAAAAAAAAATCCTAAGTCTTCCAAAACTCCAAGTACAGACCATAATCTGTGATGCCTCATAGGCACCTGATTCATCATGATTCAAAGAAGAACAACTTGAGCAAGACGTTCCTGAGACACAGCTCACTTTGTCTGACCTCCCCTACCTCCACCTTGCTAAACCAGTGGGTTAAGACAACGCAGCACATGCCTCAACACATGCCTCGAATCACACCTCAAATGCTATCAGTCACATGAGGCTTTTTCTAAGGAAGGCTGTAGCCAGTTGGAACAGATTTATTAAGCAATCCTTAGTAAGGACTTGCCTTCTAAAAGAGTAGTTAATAAACACTCTTCAAAACAATAATAATACAAAAAACAGGCAAGAGGATTTTCCAAAGAGCTTGACACAGTGGTTTAGAAATAAGTGGAGCACACCAGTTCCTACGAACTGTAAACTGAAGCCCTTATCAGAAGCATGAAAAACCCCTGAAGTTCCATTGCTACACACCCTCCAAATAGAGATGTTACATTTTGCAGAAAGCAATCTGAGTATGTATTCTGTTCTCTTAAAAGATGAGTTTGACTTCTCTATCTGTCCTCTCAGCAACTTCACCCACACAACATTTAATAATATACTCTTTATCTCCACTTTAATACAACCAAACACAATATTCTTTGAGATACAAGCAGCAAGTAAAACTCTTAGGTCAAACACTGACCTAGAAGAACAAAATAAAATACTGATGAGACTCTCATTCATCAAGGCCGGTCCATTCTGTGCTGGCTCAGCCACTCTAAAAGAAATTTTAGCCCTATAACAAAAGAGCATTAACACTTTTTTTTCTTAAGTCGTCTATCAGAAGGAGAAAAAACCATGAAATATTAGTTGATATTCATGAGAATGAAATGATTCATTACCAAGCACATTAACTGAAAGAGCAGGACAAAATTCCTAATGAAGCTGAGAGAAAATACCCTCTAGCTGCCTGGAAAGGGGTCAGGTTTGTTCCCACCCCTGTCAGTCTCCTACAAGAGCGATGAGGTCCCTAACCAACAGCTTCTTCATTTTTTCCTCTCTGTGTTTTTTCAAAACATGTTTTTGAAATCTAAAAAAAAAGAGAAAATTCAGAATATAAATAGCATTTTGCATCTAATCACAATCACAACAGAGGGTTGTTTCTGACCCCACTCCTAAAACCCAAGCATTTAACTTTGTATTTAAATCCTTTTAACAAAGTCTTTGTGTGTGAGAACAACTTCAACGGGACAAAATTCTGAGCAAGACTATTATTTTATCTGTCCACTCACCTCTGTATTCAACTCAAAATTCAAGTGCATTTTTTCTCCAGGTTGGATTTTAGCTACATCAAAGCGAACAGTCATAAGCTGATCATCTGGTGTAAAAGTATCCTCATCACAGACTGTCATCTCCAGGATGTTCTGAGGAGAGAGGCAGAGGAGGAGGTAAAATATATATCCTGGGACTACTGACCCTGAAAGGAAGCTCTAGTAAGAGCCAGCATGCAGCCCTCATGTTGTTCAACGTGGACAGGCTCCCGAGACAGTGTGGAGCTCAGCTCACAGCACCTGCCCGTGGCTCAGACTGCAAAGTCGGGGACTAACCTTAGAAGAGGTAAGTCATCAAATCAGGCAATGAACAAGAGGTCAAAAGACTTAGGTAGCATTAAGTGACATGCATGATGGTAACATGCACTGGACAGAACATTACACGTGGTGTTCATCAGATCCTTTGTGGATTCACAATTACCACCTTGAGAAATTTTGACATTTCAGCAGAAAGTAATAAAAAAGGGAAAAATCTCAGCCCTTTGCAAATAGGAGTTAAAACACATGAACAAATTCTTTGGATTTCAGTTGTAGAGATTTCCCTTGCAGTCCCTCAGGGCTCAGACTACCCATAGCAGCATGAGAAGGTGCAGCACAACTATACCAGAAGACGCTGACGCTCAGTCTAGGCCTTGTATCACTTGCACTCTGACTGCTCATCTATTTCTGCTAACTATACAAACATTTTAACAGTTTTTTACAACTGTTCTGGGACAGAAAGAAGCCTTCAACTTCATTCCAAGTGTTCCATAACCTTCTGAGCTTACACTCATTTTTGTTTTTACCATCCTATTCCTCAGTGTAACTGAGTTCAAGCCGTGTGAGCCTCAAGGCTCTCAGAAAGAGCCTGTACACACCAGGTGAAGATGCCCCCTTTAGAAAGCACCTGCTCCTTTTCACAGCCACAGATCCCACCTTCACTTCACTTTGTATCACGAAGTGGAAAGTTTCATTCCAGACAGGATTTCTGCAGTTGCGTACAGTTCTCGTCCTGGCCTCCTGACGTGAAGCTGTTGGCAGCCACAGCTTGACATAGCAATCAGTTTGGCTCCCTGTGTTAACAAAAAGTTGCTGGATTAGTACAGCAGTACTTCATTATTATTTCTTTTGCCCAACCAGCGATAGAAAGGATTAACCTCTGAGAAGTCCTAAATATTTCTATCCAAAGGAAGATAGAGGGGTTAGAGCTATTTAACTTTTCTATTTGCATTTATGTCAGTTCCAAATGAAAGCCAATTTAAAGCACTAATTCTATTTGATAACAAAAGCCAAAATATTTCATTTCAAAAGTATCGAACTAAGTCTTACTGCTCTTGTGATTTTTTTTTACTCCTATTTTCAAATATTGGCCAGGGTCCAAAAAGAAAATTATACACAATTTCACTTCCTGAAATGTCTCTTTTAAAACAAAATTAAGAATTTAGTTTTGGGGATTTTTTGGACTTGGTTCTAATTGTAATGCACAAGTCATCCACAATGATATAGCAGTGAAGACATAAATACAGCAGCACCCAACATAACTACTGATTATTCCTGGGTCTTTCACAAAGATGCCCCTTTCTGAAGGGAAATGGGCAACCTGTGAATAAAGGGGCACTGAAGAGTTAGGAGAAAGGGAAATATCACAGAGCAGCCAGTTAAGGGAAGGATAACTTCTTTCCCAACACTGAACTTCTATTCTATTTCATTTCTGTTGTTAACTGTTTTCTAGATTATTTAGAGTTTAAATGAAAATTAAAACAGATACAACTTCTTCAGGGAAAAAAAAAAAAAAAGAGATACTGTTGTAATCCAAGCAACAGGTGCACTAGAGCATTAAAATCAGATGGCAGTAATTTTCTTGGTAACCTATAAGCAGACCACAAGTGATACTTACACGAATCTGCTTTGCGGACATTTCTCATGCTTATAATTGTTACAGTAAGCCAGCACAACTGAGGTACTTCCAGCTGCAGAACAATGAAAAAGATGCCTTAATCATTAGCAATATTAGCAAATAACTCAGATATAAATAACATAGCCTATTTCATAGCATCACAAAGGCCATTCTCTCATTAATGCAGTGAATATGCTTTTACTTTAACTATTTGAGACATTTTCTGAGAAGAAACACTTCCTTTTGATTTGACATCATATCATGTCAGATTCCAGTTAATGTTTAAGATTCAGTTGTCTAAAGATTTAGGTTTTGGAGGTTAAGTTTTCATGCAAAGAGTAAGAAGAAATATCACAAGATAGTTTTCACCAAAAAAGTCATTCAATAACAATAAAATAATGGCCAGTCTTCACGAGTGAAGATCCGGGGAAGGTCTTTACACCTTCCAGCCTGCGCATTGGATTTTTTAGGTGAGACACAGTGTGTGCAGAACTGAGCCCACCCTTTAATCCTAAGGTTCATCTGCCAGGGATGGATTGCCTTTACAGGGTTAACGAGCTCCACCTGCCCGGGAGTGGCCCTGACCGGGAATCGAACCCGGGCCTCGGCGGTGACAGCGCGGTGCCCTTAATCACTAAACCACCAGGGGCTCCAATTCAATAATTGCCCATGTAAAGCCCAGCTACTTTTAAACTACAAGGTTTGCTGCTTAAATTTCAGGCTGAGTGCAACAGATTACAGCAATGCACTGCCCCGTGTGCCAGCCTGGGGACCATGGGATGCCCTCCTTGCTCCAGCAGAGACTGCTGTCCATCTGCCACATAACATTTCTGCAGGAAAGGACAAGACACCCTCCGTATTAGAATGCCCTGGTCAAGATATCACTGCTATGGGCCAGCTCTGGCTGCGGGATATGTAACACTATAACATTCTTCACTGTACCAAAATACCTGACCGTTAAAAAGAAATAAAGGACTAAAAGAGGGCAAGAATATTTCTAAAAGTGAACAGTCCAGTATAGAATTCCAAAACTCTTCAGTTCTAGCAGCACAGCGCAGGTTGAAATCAGAGGCTTCTTCCAGTTCACACATTGGACAGCTCCCTATAAGGCAGCTCTAGCATTTCAGTGCCAATTTGAAATTTTGTAAGACTGAAGAAGCTGTATTGTTTTCTCTTTTTTGGTACTGTGTGACACTGAGTAAACACAACCTGTCATTTGTAGTTAGGGTCTTCATTATTCAAAATGAAACCACTTTAACACAGCGTGCAGAACTGATATATGTACATATACCAGGGTTTGTTAGAAATCTGGAACTGAAGAAAGCAGGAATCACTAAAGCTTCAGCAGAATTTTTGGCAACGGTGTTTCTGGAGACAGAGAATGAAAGGAGTATACAATCTGAATTGCTGAAAGGTCAACTTTACATCCCGAATACAGAGGATTAATTTTTAATTTTCAGCTTTGGTACCACCCATATCCAGGAGTTTGGAGAAAACTCATTCATGAGACGGCTCAAGTACTAAGCAAATATGCAGACATAAACCTAATTATTCTGTAGTGCTAGCAGTTAGTGAATTCGCTGTTCTCCCAGATCTATCAAAGAGTTAGCCTCATGCTTTTGCATTGAATGCACCTGGGGAGCAGATTCAGGAAACTCAGGGGAGAAAAAATATGTCATACAATTTTTATTTTTTGTTTAAGTTATTAAATATCTTTTCATCCAGACGTTACTCAGAAACCTGAATAATTTCTAATTTATCCAGTATGTACCACATTCAGTACCTTCCAACACCTTTTACCAGTTCATCTTCATAAAAATTAGTGTTTAGCAAAGTGGAAGACACTGGAATAATCCATTTTATCTACTGATCTGCCTCCATAAAGTAAAGGAAAAACAATTTAAAGACTAAGCCTTG
Source organism: Myiozetetes cayanensis (assembly GCF_022539395.1). Taxonomy (NCBI): domain Eukaryota; kingdom Metazoa; phylum Chordata; class Aves; order Passeriformes; family Tyrannidae; genus Myiozetetes; species Myiozetetes cayanensis. The sequence goes on along the minus strand of NW_026087853.1, from coordinate 35,755,033 downwards.
GGCGTTACGAGATAGGACTACCATCATCTAATGATGCCACAATAAACCAAGACTAAAATCCAGCTCTCCCAGTTCCTTGCCCAGCATTTAAACCACAAGTTCATTGCCTTCCCAACCCGTAAGTCATAGAGAATGTTCTGCACTCTAGAGAGCACACTCACAGAAGAAACAAATATTCCCTTAACCGTTAAAAAATATCACCTCTCACAATAACAGTTAAACTTAGGGAGAGACAGGAAAGGCTGATGGAAGATTGCAGGTAGCACAGCCATCCTTTATACCCTGCAGCTTTGCCCATGCAACTATACAGTACCTCATCTTCAGTGCTGTATGGCTTTTCATGATTCCTCCTCCTGATTCCAATCTTCCTGTGTGGGTTTGCTCGGATGAATCGATCCTGGGGACAAAGAGCCAAGAGGAGGGCCGGTAATAAAACCCAGCAGACATTTTCAGTTTCTACTCAGATACACCATGGCAGCATCAGGGGGCCCTACCATTTCTACTCTTCATGATGGGATACGTCTCCATCTCACCAAGACCATCTATCTGCTGCTTTCACTAATAAATTTGCCCACTGTAGATGCATCTTACGTTAAAGGATCAAAATTCCCCAAGCATTTGCTTTTCAACTCAACCAAAACATCTCAGACAGATCCTCCTGCCCCACCGCTGATTTTCTCTTACCAAAGGGGAATAGGCTGATGATCCCATTTTCTTTGCTTCATAAAAGGCAACACTAATGCTCCAGTCCGTATGTCTCCCAACTGGGAGATGCTCCTGGACCACAGTATTTTCCAGCCAACTGTGGCCGGGAAGAAGAGCTGTACAGATTGAGTCACGGCTCCGCCTCCCACTGATTTCAAAAGCAAAAATGCCTTTTTTTTTTTTTTTTTTTTAACAACACAGTAATTTGGGGAAAAGGAGATTGGTCAAACCTTTTATCATAGGCTAATCCCAAAATAAAGTAGTTATCCACTACTGTAAGGTCTGAATAATGACACACAGAGGGATAACCTGGGGCAGTTGCACAGCCCTCACAAACTAGAAAGGACCTAACAGAACATTACAAATACTGATATCTACTGTTACTTTCTATGGTCCTAAAATCTATATGCACTTTGACAGCATGGAGCAATCTGGACATTCAAACAGCAGCATTCCAGCTCCCACCAGCTTTTCCAGTCAGATGCACAACTGCAAGAGTTTTCACCAAGTTCACTACAAATTTCAGCCACAACATGGAGGCTGGCTCTCAGTCAGCGGCAAATAGCTAAAGAAAACAGCTTGTTGCTTTTCTTATCCTACTTCTGTTATATATGGGTTGTTAAAGGCTCAGCAGAGCCAGAAGGATCTTTTGTTATTGAAATGTTTTTAGTAATAGTGCTGTCTTCAATCAAATTATGTTCAAAACTCATATAAGCTTTAACACAAACAACAGCATACAATTTTTTTCCGAAATATTTAAACATCCTTGTTAAAATTGTCAAGTCTGATTTCTTTTTAATTATAGAATAATTTCCCACCATTTTTCTGAAAGAGCACTCAGTACATAAAAGCAAAAGTATCTAGTACTATTACTGAAATACAAAAATAGGAAGCCAGCTATTGCATTAAATATTATTAAAATCACTATAAGCAGTGGTTATTCAGTAGTGAGAAATTGCAGTTGAAATAAGGTTTTTTTAGAACTCATTTCTTATTTCCAAGTTTCTAAGTCAGACTGAAAAACCTTTTTAGAAGCAGCAAGACTAATTATAAACAAAAATAAAAATTTGATTTTTCAACCATTTCTAATGAAAGTGGAACAGTTGTGGAACAGTCTTATTACAATGCAGACCTATTTCCCTTTGATTATATTGATAATGTTTTTGAAGTAACACTCTCTAATTTGAAACAAGCAATTCAGCTCACAAGGTTACAAGAGACTGTGCATAATAACCATCACATCACTTAACTCAGGCTCTGAGGTCTTTTTGTGTTTGATGACAGTGGATTTTCTTCAGCTCTTGAGAACAAAAGTTAGCCATCCAGTTAGATAATATGGCATGCTTTCTGCTCAAATTGCACCCTTTCCACAATATCCACATTTGGAACCTTCATGGATTCCATAAATTAAATTAAGCAATATTAACTGCTGATGCCACTATGTCACTACACTACACATGCTTCTTCTGCAGATAATGAGAAAAAAGAAATCCAGCTAAACAGCTCTCCCATCCAAAAGCAGACGTAACCCAGCCATAGTAGGAAATTACACGATAATGAGATCTTGTGCATCACAAACCATGGTGCAGGTGAGTCAGTCAGGAAGCCACAGGCCAGCAGACAATATAGTATCTCACCAATACCATAATAACAACAGAAGCCCTCAGCAGCGCTAGTTATATGGTGATATGAGGTCTGGAGACACACAGACACTTGAACTGGGCCACATAACTTGCAGCAGGGAGCCTGGCGTGGCAGAGGAGCGGAGTGCTTGCAGCAGAACCAGCACTGGGCTCTGCAGCCTCTTGAGAGGCAGCTGTAAGAGATGGAGGTAACCATTTACCTCCAAGACCTCAGATCAGTTTTGACACGGGCTCAGAATCACTTTCCTCTCACAGTAATTTGAGACAGCTAGTCCATGATTTCTCCAAATTCTCACAGGGTTTCTACAGCTGTTTGACAGCTAACATTTAACATCAAAACAAGGCAAAGGGGGAAAAGCCTTTAGAGGCTGGCTCACAAGCCTCACAAAACTTCTGAGAGAAAGGTGCTGTGACAGAGACAGAGACCTTGATCTGAGCACCAGTGCACAAATGCAGCCACAGGTCCAACTTAATTTTTAAAAATACTAGTGATTTTGTTCTTCGTAACCTCATAAACAAAAGCTATGGGGCACAATCTCTAAATATCAGGCTTCATTTACATGACCCAAATAAGCCATCCCAAAACTGAATAACTCATAATCCTTTTTGACTTAGATTCTGACAAAATCTGAAGTGACAGTGACTGAAATACATAAGAAATTCAGTCTTCATGCAATTTTTAGTGTAAGGCATTTGGGTAAAATGAAGAACAAAAGACATTAAGCTGCATTTCCCGCTTTGATAATACAGAAAATTCCACCTGAAACATCTTTCTTGTGGGACAATAACAAATGAACTCTTTGACTTAATATTGTCTGCTGCACATAAGCTGCACCATTGTACTCAAACCCTGTTAAAGTTTTGTTCTAATATACAGCACAGTATGGCCAGAAAAAAATATTCAGAGTCACATAGCAAATTTAAGCCTTATTTACAAAGCAAATAGTAAAAAAAATTTTCTCATGTTATTTCATAAGTATGTCAACACAATCTGAGGTGAGTTGACACAAGTGACAATGACAACAAATGCACAAGCTGTTTTGTGTTACTGCTGAGGAAAGAACTCCCAAGGACTGAATGACTCAAGAGCATTTTCCTCTCAAACAGGACTACTGGGGCGACCCCAATCAGTGGTGAGGGAATGTCCAGTCACAGCACCCAGAACCCACCTTCAGCTCAGACCAGCAGATATCACCTCTTTGTCACTGACTCATAGGAGACAGGGTGGTCCCACATTAGAGGCTCCAAAGTTAGATCTACACCAGCAGTCAAGCACATGACTGTGGGCACGGGTTAACAGCCTCCAGGCAATGAAATTTCTCATACTCCTAAAGCAAAAGAAGAAAAGACCTCAAAACATCTTTAGTCCTTGTTCTTTATCAGCACTCACTGTTACTACTTCTTTTAATTACAGCTGTAGGCTTCTCCTACAAAGATATGGGATGACAGAGGTAAGTATTGAGTATGAGTTTGTAATTGCATCTGGGTCATCATCCCTAGTTAATGAAAAGAAACAGGCTAAAATGTTCTCTGGTAGCACATAAGGGATGAAAACTGGTCTTTGGAAGTGCCCAGCTCTTTCCAGTGACTATGATTATCATCACAGTTAACAGGCCCATTAACAATGCCCATGGTATCCTAACTATTTATGCACTTTATCTGGACTCCTCTTTATGCATGGCTGGCAGTGTGCCCAGGCAGCCAAGAAGGCCAATGGCATCCTGGCTTTCATCAGACATAGTGTGTCCAGCAGGATCAGGGAAGTGATCATCCCATTATGCTCAGCACTGGTGAGATTTTGCCTTGAGTTTTGGGCACCTCACTACAAGAAAGACATTGAGGTGCCGGAGTATGTCCAGAGAAAGGCAATGAACCTTGTGAAGAGTCTGGAGCACAAGTCTCATGAGGAGCAGCTGAGGGAGATGGGGTTGTTTGGCCTGGAGAAAAGCAGACTCAGGGAGGGACATTATCACTCTCTACAACTACCTGAAAGGAAGTTCTAGCAAGGTGGGAGGTCAATCTTTTGTCCCAAGTAACAAAAAGCAAGATAATATGATATAGCCTCAAGTTGCTTCAGGGCAGGTTTAGATTGGATATTAGGAACAAATTTCCACTGAAAGAGTTGTCAAGCACTGGAACAGGCTTCCAGGGAAGTGGTTGAGTCACCATCCCTGGAGGTATTTGAAAGACATGTAGACATGGTGCTTAGAGAGATGGTTTAGTAGTGAAGTTGGAAGGATTGTGCTAAGGGTTGGACTACATGATCTTAAAGGTCTTTTCCAGCATAAATGATTCTATGATTCTATGGGGTCTTTAGCTAGCTGACCTTGCAAGCAAGATTCTGGATCTAGTGACAGTACTCAGGCAGGCCTGATACTTGAACTCCAGCATGACTGGTCATTGTCTCCAGCAGAGAATTAGGGCTTGGAACATTCAGACTGTCAGAGATAAATCCCAATGAAAATTAAGCATAAGGCAAAGCCTTGTTTGTAATCTATGGATACACTCTTATCTGACTTACAAATAAATGAAGTAAAGGGATAGCTCAACATCACTATAATTAAGTGGGGTTGCACCATGGGTGAGTTGACTCCAACCAGCAGCCTAAGGATGGATGCAATGGCTCACTCACTCTCCTCCCAGAAGTAGTATAGGTGAAAGAATACAAAGAGCAAAATCATGAAAATTCTTGGGTTGAAATAAAACAATTTAAGAAGTGAAGCAAAGTGGAAGAGAAACAACTGATGAAAAGGCAATCGCTCACCATCTCTGGAGAAGGGCTCTTCATCCTGGAATGCAGTCAAGCAACCCAATAGGACAGTGCCCTATTTGAAAAATCTATCAGTGGTGGACCAAAAGGGGGCCCAGGTGCTGCTTTCAGTATTGAATTATGGGAAAACCAATCTGATTCATCAACCCCAAATCAACATGCTGGTAGTGATGCAAAGATTTGGCAGATAAGCTGCTAAGCTGACCTGGAAACTGATGGCCAATCACTTTATACTATAAAAGTTCAGTCCACTCCCATACAATCAGATTCTTCTAAAATGCTCTTCTATGAATGTGTGGAACTTCTACCTTGAAATGAGGATGGCCCTTCAAGGATACTCCTCGAGGTAAACAGAAAGAGATCTGCCCATAAGCATTGGTATGGTGACATCAAATCTCTACTTAAAAATTGTTTCTTTTTTGCTAGCTTTAATGTAATTGCTTCAATATAATTATTTTGATATAGTGTGCTAAACTATACACTAGTAGTAGTTTTTACCTTTTATATTGTGTAGTAAATAATTCTGATTACAATCTTTTGTCGGATCATCTGTCATAATAAATAATTCATTTTATATAAATATTCCCAGTTTGCCATCTTTAACCCCGTGGGACAAAGTCGTACTTTAAACTATTGACAAACTCTGGGGCTAAGATTGGATCCAATGCACCTAGGCTCCTCTCCAAGAAGGAGTTTAGAAAGCAAGGGGGTCCTTTCTGCAGCTTGTGACTCAAAGCGATGGCTTCTCCAATGAACTTTGTCACCCACAACAAAACTCCCACAGGTGGAGTGATGCCCAGAGCAACAACTACCTTGGAATGCTCCACTCTCCAGCAAAGACAGACCTCAAGACCAGAGAATGTCTTGACACATCTGAAGAGTCAGGTTATTCATTTGACTTGAGAACAGATGGTTCCCAACATTGAAGAATTTTCCTGGTGACAACAGTTAGAGCATTGTAGGTAAGATCTGTGAAAGATATCTAATGGAAAGAAAACTGCTCTGAAATAATAAACATCAGTAATGTTTTGACTTGCTGAAACCAACCTTAGATATCCCATGCAAAATAGAGAAAAATACAGGTTTAGATTGGAGAAGTTTTTTATCCACATCTGCAGTGAAATGATACATCACATCCCCCAAAATCTTCTGCTTTAGGTCAGAATGAAGAAAATACATCACTCAGGAAGATTCAAGTCTTATAGTACTGATTTCAGTTACTGGCACATTTCTGTCATTCAAAGGCCATGCAAAGAGCCTGCAGTATTCTGGATACTGTACTTATAAAAAGCAGATTGTCAAAATTATCCTTACAGCGCATCATATTCATCTTCTTACACAAAGAGCAGCTGCCAGTGAGAGGTACCACTCCTTATGCCCACACCTACACAACTGTGCTTTGCTCTTACAAAAGGGAGAAGAAAACATTACTACTAGAAAAGTTTCAGACTTCAAATTGGTTGCACAACTGGCATCAGTCTTGACAGTACCTCTGCCTGTGACTGTTACAGGCAGCGCTTTATAAAATGGATACAGACTGGGAAGATATTTTAAAAACAATAACCTCGCAAGTTGTGCTCCAGAAGTCATCAAAAGGACAAGGAAAGCCTCATGCTTATCTCCTTCAGAAGCAGTGGATGATGGATGTTGATGAAATACATAGCATCTTTAAGGCAGAGTTGTCTTCTGCTGGTATCAGTTATCAGGGAGCAAGTCCAGCTGATAGTCAGGAAAGCAGACACTCGATAGCCAAGTATTCCAAGGGTTTGGTCTGTAGGGTTTGGTCTCTACCTTTCTTCTTTGTTCAAGGCAATTAAGAGATTTCAACCCTCCAGATACTAGGAGCCATGAATATCTGTGTCCACCACTATCTCTTTATCCCATCCTAGAATAATTCCTTAGAGTAAAAAAGAGGCTTTGATTTATTAGACCCATTTAAATTTTACCACTGGAATACATGCCATAAAAGGAGGACTTAAAGAAAAAAAAAATCCATGGAGAATTTCCAAAATATCACAGTTTTTCCCATAATTATGCTGAACAATAATAAGTGTTCAGTATAATCATAAGTTTCTATGGTATCATAACAGATAATGAGATTTTACCTTTTCTATGTCATTTAAAGAGTGACACATTAGTCTAATGAACTCATTCAATTTCAAAAGTGCGTATTTTCTTCATTTGTTAAAGGATTATCACACTTCAGTCTCAGATCAGCCAGAATTTACTTAATGAAGTCACATAACTTTTTTTTTTTTTTAATAATTCTTGTGAGAATGCAAACCTCTACCTCATTGATCCCCAAATCTTTCATCTTCACAGAACTGAAGGAGACTAAAAACTGTGTTTGTCCTAGGAGGAGCATCTGGATTAGATGCTCTGCACAAGCACCTTCAAACAGAAAGCAGCATCTCCAGGATCTTGCCGAGGGTGAAGCTCGGCTGCAGGTACCCAGGTATGGTACTCTCCATTGATAGAGTGCCACCTAAGGGCTGAATGTAGGAAGAGAAAGAGCACGCAGAAACAATAGGGATTTACATGGGCCTCAGAAATCCTACTGAATTGCTTAAATAATTCATGAGGTAATTCCATAATCAATTATTCGGAAAAAAATTGACAATCAGTGGATTCACCAGCATTTGAGAACAGTGACCAAATCATAAATATGCTAAAAGATTCACATAGAACATGGACAACAAACAGAGCTAACTTCTGTTTCCTGATGTGTAGTATGAATTCTACAGGACAGGGACCTCCGCATGTACCTCCAAGTATCATAGAATCCTAAAATGACTTGGGTTGAACCAGAATACATATTTTTCTGATTTTTTTTTTTACCTTCATTTCTTCCTGACACACTGTTTAAATACTGTTGACACATTATAAATGATCCTGTGGTGCAACATTTTCCTTAAAGCATCACATACACCATTATGCAGTAATGGTTCCACAGTAAAGTCCAAGGTGAAATTTGCAGATAAAACATGCTTAAACTTGCCATGTTTCACAATGGAGCAATGAATGCAGCTGTCCAAATGCCATTTTCTAGCACACCTCATTACAAAACACAGGTTAACTTCTGCAAGCAAAGCATTCACAAAGCACTTGAAAAACACAGTTCCATCCACTCTGAAGCTACTTCTCTGCCAAGCTTCTCATTTCGAGCTCTGCTTTTCAACTTCTCTGACTTTTTAACAGGAAAAACCAACCAAGCAAACAAAAACCACACACACACACACAAAAAATGAGTTGGGAAATAACCTAAACAGGAGGGAAGCCCCATTGCTCTACCACATTAGTGATTGGCTCTGAGGTGGAAAACTAAAGGAAAAATATCCCCACACCCTACATTTAAATAATGGATATGCCTGCAATGAGTCTACTAACTCTGACTAGGGCATAACAATGCTACAGTTGTACAGTGGTTGCCTTAGAGTTTAGATGCATGTAGCCCCTTTCCAGTAAGAACCTTTAGCACTGGAGATGGAAAAGAATGTATTGGAAAGGTACAGAGACTGGTTAACCACACAGCAATACTGCAGAAACCTACTTTAATTTCTACTTGTCACGAAGTAGAAGGAAATGCTTGTGATGGTCAAATTGGGCAGGGACAGTAATCATAATTAGCCTTTTATAGAGATATTTTTCCCCCCACTGGGGTTATGTAATGATTTGTTTGTTTGTTTTAAAGCTTAAGGTTGTATGTTAAATTAAATTAAATTACCCATGCTATTGCAGGACTTTTGTTTTTCTAAGAGAAAACAGTTTGAACTTTTGTCCATAATTTTCTGATCAGCTTTAGTGTCCTTTGAATTATCACACCTAGTTAATCAAGCTTTGCAGCTCTATGTGTTTACCCCTAAGGTAAATTCAGCCTCGTATTTACATCAGCACCCTTGGTTGAAAGCATATGAGGCATGAATCATAGTCTCTGTGAAATTCTTACCACAATTTCTGGTTTGTAGAACATTATACAACTCTTAGCATACCTGAGCTGATTTAACTGTGATGGTCAGTGACCCAACAAACAGTTCAGAAAAAAAAATAAATCAAAAACCAAATCAAAACAAACAAGCAAAACCACAAACAAACAAACAAAACTGAACCACAACCCAAAACCCAAACATCACACACACTATTGAGCTTAACTGCAACCATGGATAAAAAAGTGTAGTCAAAATCATAGGCATGATTACACATCCACAGAACTACAACAATTTTTGCAGTTAATAATTTACAAAATTTAAAATTTTCAACAGAATGTTTCCCATGCCTGTGCTGTATTGCTAACCATAATTCAACTGCCCTGAAAGATCCTTCTGTCACTGCAGGAAATTAGGCAGTAACAAATACCATTTTATGGTATGCTAAACACAACAATCTACTCCTGCAACAGGCTCATGAAGTTACTCTTCCTGTAGCTCAAGGTCCTGTCTGATGATATTTCAAGATTATAAATGCAGCAGGTGATGCCTTGTTAAGGAGTAGATGGAAAGTCATAGCAGTGTCATTTAAGAGGGCACTACTCCCTTTAATGCATTTGGAAAATGTGCTGAGTACGAAAAAGCACACAGGTATGTGTGCCAGTGCTAAAGCACAGACTGTACTTCAGCTCCTTCAGTAATTTTTCTTTTAAGTAAGAAAACAGTACAGGTTCCCGTTGCTTATGTAGAGCAGGGAGATATCAGCATTTCTCTTCCTACCAGTTTCTAAGCTCTGATCACAAAGAGATGTGTGACAGTGGAACGCTTCTTAATAATGTTGTCTTACTTTTGTGTAAATCATCTGTTCTATCAATTCAGCTTCTACTTTAGAGGTCCACCAATAAGTTAGCCTAACCATTGCCAAGTTTTTCACGGATTTCACAAAACTCTGAAACATCCTTCCCATGTTCCACCTTGGTTTATCCCTTAACATATTTGTTCTCACACTTACATTGGCTTTCTAGCTTCATCTCCCTTCTCTAGATTGCTTTCATGAAAAGCAGACAGGTCCATTCTCAATTGTTGTTATGAGAAGCAAATTAACCTGCAGTCATCTGGTATCATCTCAAATGGCAGGATCTACTTTTCCCACACATACTTCTTCATCCATGCATCTGTTATGAGTTAATTTTCCTCAAACATGGGTGACCAATCATCATGCACTGTCCTACATAAGACACTATCAGAGCTTTGTTGAAGTGTTAGTGTTTCCCTTTTTCCACTGGAAATGTTTAAACCTCAAACAGTAATAGTTTTTTTTCCCTTTTAAGGTGTTGATTAAAGTATCTTACCTGGCAACTGAACATCAATATGTGATTAAAATTCGAGTCCGTTGCAGTATTTACCACATGAAAAGCAATACAGTTAGCAGCACTTCCATCCCAGTTTAAGACTTTTGGTGTGATTCTAGAAATATTTTTCATCTACTGAAGTTGGTAATACTGTAAAGACTTTGCCCAGCACTGTAAAGAAGTAAAGTTCAATGTAACAACAATTGCTTGGCTCTTAATAAATTCCTTGGAGAAATGCAAAAATTCCTTCAACCCTATTCCATAATACAGTACCCTTAAGACAACATCACATCACACCTTTTTTTTCCCGCACTCCAGCATTTTCCCAGGTAACAGTTTCTCCAGGACACAGAGACCTTTACACTCCTGCTTCACAGAGCTGGTTTAAACACACACGACAACAGGCCACCAGTGGCTTGCCCTCTCTGTTACCCTGTCACAAGATGCTGTGCCCTCCTTCGCCCTGGATCTCCTGTTTCTCCAGTGCTGCCCTGAGCAACCTAACAAAGAAGCACACATTTTACCCTCACACCATCATAGTGCTTGCATTTTAAGTTTCATTCCACTTGGAATCACTGCAGATACAATACAACCTATGTTTGGGAAGTGACTGGATATGCTGCCAGAAGATCTGCTGCTGTAAAGCAGTTTGACACTGGAAGGGAAGACAAAAAGAGCAGATATTTTCATATGAAGTCACTGTTTTCTTAAAAGAGTATGATATCCCATTAGCCATTTTACATTTCTTCTTCACTACCTCAGGCTTAAAAAACCCAGAACAGAATTTATTATAAAAATCTTCCAAAGCATTTTATTTAAAAAACATAAGAATCGTTTCCTTACACAATAACATCAACAATAAGTGAAATTGATTACAAAATCTTAGTTGCTAAGCGCTATAGCTGAAAAGAAGCTTCAGCTAGAGAAGCTTATCAGCTACTTAGAACATAACTTTGTCATCATCTGTGGAGGAAAAGAAATTATTGTTATTATCATTATTGTGAATGCAAAATGGTACTTGTCCATGACAATCTAGTGAGCCACAGAAGGAAGAAAGACTGCATTATCTATAATACCTGTTGATCTGAGTAGATGGTCTTGCAGGTGCAAGCAGTATGCTCTTTTTCTAGGGTAATCACAGTTGATCAGAGAATAAAGTAGCTGGTTAATTCACTTAGTTCAAATTAAAATGAAAAAGTTTTTATAAACCCTTTTATAAACGATTCTGCTTTAGGGACAATTAAAGCAAGATGATAGTGATTTGAATGTGAGTCAATTGAATTCACTGGCACAACTTCCAGCTCTTACTAATATAGTAAAAACCAAAGTTTTTGACCTTGAAAACTTTGTAACTTTCAATTTATCAGTGGAAGTGGGGTTTCCACCTTTTTAAGATTCTTCAGGAGGTAACTGGTACTATCTTGCTCATCCTCCCCTTCATCCAGTAAATGCCAACTATGAGGTTTACATTCTTGGTTCAGCCTCCAGTTTTCGCCCACAAGCCTCTCAACCTGGTTGTCTTTATTTTTCAAAGATAACTTTGCATAATCAATCTAATTTTTACATGTTTAAGGACTGTATGAAGAAATTCCATGAATTATGTATACTAACCCATGGTGTTTTCAGCTGGATCACGCCTTTGTTCCTCCCTTACCCTTTGGAAACTCATTACCCTGGGAATGGCTGTCAAACCTTATTTTTCTGCATATCATCACATGTGGTTTCCTATAAAATAAGAAGTAATTTAGTACTCCACCTTTCTTTAAGTATTAACTTCCTGCCATATTTTGCTAGGTTTTTCTGGTTTTATAGCTGTGTAGATAGATAGATTTCCTTGTTCTTTCCTTGTTCTCCATAGTTCAGAAATATATTGTTTTATGGCACACTCAAAAACATCTTTTGCCTGGAACAGAGCATAAAACAATCCTGAAGAGATGTTACTTCTTGCACACAAATTAAGCTACTTTGGTGTGTAAATCCAGGCACATTTAAATGTTTATCATTTACACAGATCATACACTTTGAACATTTATGAAGGACTAGAACAAAGTTATCCTGCCACAGGACATGTACAAAAGTGCTTTAAAAAAAGAGTTGCTGTTACTTATAATTCAGTTTCTCCACTTCCTTTGACATCTTCAGTTGATTCCCAGAGTGCAGACAGCAACCCTTTGAGAACTGCATGATGTTGCAAATCCCTTGTCTCCACTTGCTGCTCTAACTGCTGACTGTGCCACTCACAGTTACCTTTTGTCTACAAACGTAAGCCATGCATGGCTCACATCTTGTCTGCACTAGTCCAGCCTGCTCAGCTGGACTTAGAACCCACAGAGTGAGTAGCACCAAGTGTAGCAATTCAGACAAGTTTCAGAGCATGGATTTGTTTGGTTTCCTGTTAGGAGTCCCTTGATGCCCTGAGGCTGCACCAGCATCTTCTGAGAGCCCAAAGCCTACAAAAAGAAGAATCAGTCAGGGCCTGGACTACCCATAATAGCTAAAGGCAAAGACAACCACCTCACACCTGGCCTCAACATGTATTGGGAAATAGATGCAATCACCCAGGTTCACTGAAAGTTGTAGGACTTGGATTTTCACTACAGTATGGTTTACACAGGAATCTTGAACAAAACATTTGAAAGAAAAGAAAGAAAATACATGAAAGACAGGAAAGTGAATAGCTGATTATAGAAGATGGAAGTCAGAATCAGAAGCTTGTGCCCATTTCTACAACAGTATTACCATATGAATTAAAATAAATCAGTTAATTTTTCAATACTATTCAGCATTAGCATTGCTGCACCTGCTTTAGTCACTATATAGCACTCAAATGCTACATACAAAATTTTTTCTTTTGAACAGTCTGAGACACAGAGAAGGGGAGAGAGAAGAGAAACTGAAATCAGAGCCCAGGTAGCACTCTTGAGAGAACAGCAGTTCCCTTTGGTAATAGCAGTTGCAAGACTATGCACACTGTAGAGAGCTGAACACAAAATATTTTAAATTATTTCAACAGGATTATCTGAAGATAAGGTTGCTTAAATGGTCCAAGCTCTCTTCACCAATCTTAAGGAAACTTTCCTGTCCAACAATCCAGGAGCTATTCTGGCAGTCACACTTGTTAGAAATGAAATAACTTTTCTAATTTTTCTTTTTTTATTTAATGGTAGCGGGCGGCCAAGTTTCTTTTCACAGAGTCTTATCAGCTTGATCTTTAAACCTCCAAGCTTTTCAGTTCCTATGGACTGGCTTTGATAAGTTTCAATAAACAAAGCCTGAGGGAGTTGAAGATTAGACATCTGGGATCTTAAATTTATGGTCCTTCAAAAACATGGTGGAATAACCAGAAGATACGGAGGAGATTACAATGACATTACAGCCTGAGAGCTGGAGAATGTGTGTCTGAGGAAGAACTATAAGAGGACCAAAGAATATAGACCAAATTAGCACTAAAGGTGAGAGATCAACAGCCAATAATGATAGAATACTAATTGCTGAAGAAAACTGTGTAACTTAGAACCAATGAACATTAATTTCTGTGTTTGCTAAATGTATAAATACATGAAAAGTCTTGAAAGGGACTTCCAAGCTAGAAAGCTAGAATGATTTGCTATGTATCTCTGGCCAGAATAAAGTAATGCCCAGTTCACTAACACTTGAAAGGTAGTGCTGGAGGGTTTCATTTCTTCCTGACTATTTTCAGTGACGCGCACCACCAGAGATTTTAACTGCTGGGACTGAAGCCCCTTCACAATGAGCAGCTCCCGTGAGATGACAACTACCCTGCTTGACTCCCTACAAAACCCACACTCAGCGCAGTCAGAACACATATCCTTACCAGCTCAACACCATGTTTCCCTTAGCAAAGGTTCAGATGTCTCGTTCCATAAAGCAATTCATTCACAGAGCACTAACACAGAAACAGCCAGAGCTGGTGCCTCCAAGAAGGGACCTCGAACAAAGGACCCCCTGGGCTTTTTCATACCCTCACTAAGTGCACGAAAGTTTCAGCTCTTCCTGCTGAGCCCTGGGTTTCTGCTGTCTCTGAGTGTTCATTCACCTGGCTGGGCCACAGGTCCCTGTGCCCTTTGTCATGCAAAGGGTCGGTGTCAGGTCACGGCCTCTTGTCTTGGGCTTCCCGCCCCCAGAGCTCAACCTACAGCTCCACTGCTGCTGCACAACGAGCTACTCGTACTGAATGTATTCCTCAACACCAAGAACACCAATCAATAAAATATTTGTTGTGGGGTTTTTTTCCTCCATTACCCAACAATCTTCCAAAGTATGTGTCTGTGTACACTTAAACTCATTTAATTGTGGAATACCGACATTCTTTTATGATAAGTTTTTTATGAAAAATGAAATTCCCATAAAGTGTTTCAATGGACCTTGTATGATATATAAAAAAGACTGAAAGGGTTGCATTAAATCCACCAGGTGCAGACAGTGACAGAATAATCAGGAAAAGTTACATGAACTTCCCTTTCTCTAAACTATCACAAAGCAGAGCCACAAAACATTTCCCAGATCCTCATGATAAATGTTCTCTGTCTAAAACCAAAAGCCACAACTACAACATAGTAAAGACTACCTCGAGGGCACCACTTCATCTTCTACATCCTGGTAAAAGAAGAAAATTTATCAAGTAAAATTTCATAGTGTTCCAAAGTAGTTCATGTCCTGCAGAACACCATACTTGAAATAAAGTTTGGATATGAGAAAGACAGGTTAGTCTGCAGGCTATTTTTGTATACATCTTGTTTCCACGCTAGCATGCAGCCTGCATGCATACCTACTCCTGTAAAAGTATGGCAAGAGCAAGACTTAAGCACCCACATGAGCTCTTTCTCAGACAAAAAAGCTGGCTCATTCCTCCCATTATCAGGGTTCCTTTCCCAATTGGCACTCCTTTGTGAGAGAAGCTCTAAACCTGGTACCCAGGTTAAAAATACCAAAAAAAACACACCTCCCCAGAAAAACAAACATCAAACAAAACAACTCCAGACTTACCTGCTTCTCATTTATTCTTAATGTTCCTTTGACTTGGGATTGCCAGGCTGATTTCTCCTTAATAACTAGGCTTGAATTAAAATGCAGTGAGAAAAGACACATTCCTCCTACAAGACAAGGTGCATCTTAACGAGACTGAAAAACATGTGCCACAGTAAAAGCACAGACTTGGGGACAACTCTCCTGCCGCAACATGGAGTTTCAAATGAGGTGTCTACTTAAACATAAGTTTAGGAAATTAAAATTAACTATTAGGACCCCATATCAAGTTCCAACAAAGAAGCCCTGCCACTGTGGAAAACCTTACAGAAAAGCTGTGCCTTACATAACTCCAGTGTACATGCACATTTTGAGAAGAAATTTTGGAGAAAAACAGTTCACCTTCCTGTCTATTAGGTAATACCTAAATACGTATATCTCTACAGTATCCAAGCATCTCCAATTAGGAAAGAACCTCAAAACCAAAAATGTAGAAATCAATGAAACTATGCAGTTCAACTTAGAAAAGAAAAAAAAAAGTAAGAACTCTCGAGGAACAGAGGAATTCCTACCTTACCACAAACAAACATTCAAAGTCATGGCAGGTTGAAAGACATCTGAGACAAGAATACTTGTAAACTTTATGTGGAAAAAATATACAGACGTCACTCAGCAAATATGACAGATGTCCAAATCCTACAGAATGGGTAGCTGTGAAGCACCAATTATAAAGAAAAATTATAACATTAACTTGCTGTTTCTCCTATTCCAGCTTAAGTAAATAAGTGTTAAGGAGATAAAGGACACATCCTTCCAGATATCAAGAAAGTTTGGTCATCCAGAAGAAGGCACAATTTGAAATAGATCTAAAAAATAAGTTTTGAGCCATGGTTCCTCAGATAGAAGTCTCACAATGAAAAGTTTACTTTCTACTGCTGTGCAACATCAGCCTGACATAGACTCAGTAATTCTTATGCCACTGTCAGGTACCCTGATGCAATAAAAGAAACTATGCAATATAGTATTACATTGACCCTCTTGCTTACTTTTTATTGAAATAAGGAAAAATATATGAAGACAAGTGTTTATAAGAAAAACTGTGAAAAACATGTGTGAAAAACTAATATTTATTAAAAGAGAAACACATTAAAAAATGTATGAAGAATCATCCTCATCTATAAGCCTTTACATTCTTTCATAAGACAAATTTCCTGTCTCTGGTTTTCAAATACAGTACATTCAAATCAGTGTAAAAGCCACAAAAGTAAACAATGATTGTTTGTCATTGTGTTATGTTACATATTTTCCAACTGCATAATTCAGTCCTTTTCTCTAAGCTTTACACAAAGTGAGGTGAAATTCCATCCCACAGCACTGCAGCACCCAACACTGGTTTTATTCATTCACATTTGTAAGGTGTGCCTTGACTATTGATGTTTCTAAAATATATAAGACAAGCAAATTCCTCCAACAAAGGTCTGGCTGAATTGCACACTGAAGTGTATGGTAGAAAATATGTAATTCAAACCTTCAAAGGAGCCTTCCTTCCTCTTATGCACAAAGAGAAAGATGAGACTTATAGTACTTTCATCATCTCATGATGATTAAACTGTAGGAAGAAGCACTACAATCCCACAATGTGGTTTTAATTGTTAGACATAAAAAAGCAAATATTTATTTCCTCAAAAACAAATTGTTTATGAAAATAAACAACATCGATTTTCTGTACTCAATACTGATTTTCTGGTAGACTAAAAGCCATTCAAACCCTTGAGAAGGGTAGGAAGGAAATAGCATAAAGATCTTTGAAATCATGAATGGTGAAAATAGAAAGCAAGTCATGACTGTTAGGTCTTGAAAGTATGCAGGCATTAGCCAGTTAGAAGTTGAAAGCAAAAGGACACATCTCTCTCAGTGTATGTGTATCTGTGGAGTTACTTCCAAGATGATGTAAATTGTAAAAGTTCATGAAGGGAGGTTCAAAAAGCAAGAGAGGTAAAAGTACAGAAGGAATCAGTGTTTCCTCAAACACTAACACACCTTGGACAAAAAGAGGTGCATCGTTCAGTGGAGTTTGGAAGATTATTCTCCAGATGCTGGAACTGTTTGAATAGACCACCCTAATCATCTGGCATCAGCCACTGTAAATTGAGATACTGGGCTAGGTGATTCCTTACTCTTCCCCACACAAGGAAGCAACATCCATATTGTACAGTACATCCCTTGAGTTTTCATCAGAGCACGTTATCTGGAATGAATTTTCAGTGTCACATGTACTACTCCCTTGCCAAGAAGATAATTTCCAGCTATTTGTTTTCAGTATTCTGTCTTGAACCTCATGGTTTTTGTACACTGCAGCCTCTCTGTATCCTCAGCTCTGGAAGCCGCTCATGTATTGGACTTATTGATGACCTTCTTCAACTTTCTCCTTTGCAGAGCCAAGTTCAGGGTCTTGAAGAGAGTGTCCTTGCTGTTCAGAACATTGTAGCGATTCACTTCCACCAACCTGCTGAAATCATAGGGCTCAAAGGTGAAATTTAGTGTACGGTAAGGAGAATCCTTTGACTCAATGATGAAGTCACCAAAGGATTTCTCTTCTTCTGACTCACGTTCAACTCCTGCAAGAAGGAAAAAAAAAAAATCACAAAAAATCCCCCAGCCATGGTAGACTCATTTTAGTTCAATTCTGCTAGGAGTATATCACAGATAATTCTACTGAACCTTAACTTTCCCCAAAGCTCCTCTGCAGAGACTTCAGTTCCTTCCAAAATACCTGGAAGCTGAAGGTAAAGTGCTATTAACCTATTTCCACTAGGCTCCAAAATACAGTACTGAAAGACATTCTCATTGTGATAAATTGTTCAGTTCATCTACGATTATCATGCTTAAAATAGGAAATATAAAGCTCAATTCTTCCTGGAAATACTGTTCTACACTAAAATAAAAGACACACCATGAGTTCAACTGCCCTTAGGATGCTAGTATAAACTCTTCAAAATATGGTAAGTCGTTTCTTTAGCACCCTGCCTCTTGAATTTAAATGCCATCTTGAAAGGTGAATATTAAAGTAGTTTGCTAAAAACACTTTGCTTGTTGCTGTTAGAGAAATAACAGTCTTGAGTCACATTCAAGCCTAACACTTTGAAACCCTTCATCAGTGATGAGGAAATGCAGCCAGGGCCTGGCAATCATTATGGCATTAATACAGACAGCATTAACAGTGTGCCTTACACCCCCTTGCCTGCACCGGTCCTGCATGTTCTTTCCTATGTATTCCAACAGTTTTCTTCAGGATGCTGTTTTGTCCCACATAGGAGAAAAAGGACATTAATTTTTTTGCCTGTCTCTTTTTAAAGGTAAATAGCTCCACGTTTCATCCCAGTGTTCTTGCCTGATAGACTTTACAGCCTATATGAATCACATCAAATGATTAAAGGATCATTTATCACTTGATCTCACACTACAAGGGCACAGGCCACTTAACATGAGTTACATGATCTGACATACAGATTGGTCCCCAATACCTCGCTGCTTAGTGGTTTATTCCTATTCAATAAACAAATGAACTCCTTACTTAATCTGATTATTAGTTCCTTCCTATATATTCAGAGTAACTAGAAGTAACAAAATCAGACATCAGGGCAGAAAGGTTCAGAAAGAAGCAAAAATTTAGCCTAATTTTGATTCTTCCAGCCCTTAGATTTTATTTTTTCGTCAGCCTCTTCTCCCACTCTCCCTTCCAAAAAACTAGTGGAAACTCATTCCACCTTAAAGATAAATAACAATTTAATAACTACAGGGTAATACTAAGACGAATGAAAAGAGGAGCACTGAGTCCACTGAATTTTCTCCATCAACACACCCAAAGGATTATTAGAAGAGCTCTTTAAGATATAGCTCCCTTACCTGGAGCCTTGTATTTCTGGAAGGTGTCATTCACTAATGGGAAATGGACTACAATTGGAGCCTTTGGATTATTATCATCCACAAACACGTAACACTCCTTTGGCTTCTTTTCATCTTCATCACTAAATTTGATTTTTGGAAAAGGAATGTCCCGCTCCTCACAATATTTCTGAGTCAGCTCTAAAACCTGTTGTCAAAGAATAAAAAGTAATTGCAATAGAATACCAGCTACTCCTCTAAGATCACCTAACTACAATCCTCCAGTTGATCTTTAAGGTCCCTTCTAACCCAGGCTATTCTATGATTCCATGAAAGACCTAAGGATTTATTTTAATTCATTTGTTAATTAGAGTGTGTATTCAACATCAACTGATCTTCTGCCATTTTGAATATGATTCTGTGCTTTTATGTTCATGTAATAATGTTCTGCTACATCTCTCGCTCTCTCACCTCAAATGGAGCTTCCCAGGAAAAATTGAATGACAAGATAACATCCACATCCCTCTCTGGCTGAAGTACCAAAGGAAAGGGAGAGTTGATGGAAAATCCACCATCCACTAAATACAAGCTCTCTTCCATGGGGGTCAGCTGGTTGGGAAATGCATCCAGATGAGTACCTGTAAGACACTCCAAGTAACACAAGTGACTATATTGGTTCATTATACACCTCTCAGTAAAAGCAACAAACAAAGCTTATGTTGGTGTTATAATAAGAAAGAAGACATTCCAACATGCACCTACATCTGGGATTGACCTATGAACTCTCATGATGAGCTTGCTTTATAGGACAGAACAAACACAATGGATCAATTTTTTTGTTATGGTGTAAGAAAGGGTATCTTCCCTGACTTCAGTGGAACAAAGTCAAGCTCACTTATGTTCTGTGACATTGAGGAAGTATAAACACACTATTTAATATCCCAGATACACATAGACTCATTTACCTTTCCAAGTCACAAACTTCTTGATGTTAACATAATCTTTATGAAGATACAATCCCTTCATGAAGTTGAAAGTTTCTCCACATGTGACCCGGGACTTGAAGAAATCCTGAAAAATTTGTAGCAAGGGGCCCCCAGGTATAACCAAGCGAGTCTTCAGTCGTGCTGGGTCTCGGAAATGGAATCTTCGGCAGTCATCTGCAGAAGTCACAGAAGGATGCAGAACACAAACCAAATGCTTGTCCAGCTCCAATATTTCAATCAGACCTTTTTCTATAATATTTAACCAGCTGTCCTAGGGCTGAATTTGTCCTCCAATGAGAGTATTGTAATGAAATGTAAATGAGCTGCATGTGCATCTCATAGTCAGATGATTTACTTGCCCTGTTTAACGGGAATAGCATTACTCATAAATCATTGTCCATATTAATTTCTACCAACACAAAGAAACCCTTGTTACCAAGTGACAACCACTTCTGTCACATAAGACAACATCAGTCAAGCGCAGACAGTAGCATTTGTAGTTACACAACAACAAAAAGGGTGGGGTAGGGGGCCCAACTAGGGCTGTAGAGGCAGAGAAGAAAAAAATCTCTTCTTCCACTAGTTATTACAAGGCTATAACTATGCACAGGAATAACTTTCAGCCTTTAAAACACTTCCTTTTCACTGCTAAGGGGGAAACGTATAAATGGAGATCAGTGCATAAACATATAAACAGCTTACCAAAAATTACAAAAAGCAGGACAAGGGGGAAACTGAAAGTCTTTTTTCCACCTCCTGCTTAGCAGTCCAGCTTCTATTCTTCCTCTTCTCACAATTACAACTCCCACACTGTAATATGTCTTTAAGACAGCTCCCAGAACTAGCCCAAATTTATAGTCAGATACAAATTTTTTTAAAAAGACAAAACAGAAAGTGTATTAAAAAAAAACGTAGTTCCTCTCTTCACCATATGTGTGAACAAAGGGAATAACACACGGGAAAAGAGAGGTCTGTCCAAATCCATCCTTAATGCTAACTCTTGAAACCTACACACAGCACATTTTTGAGTCATATTATTGTGATTAGTCCAAAACCATCAATCTTTTGAAAAATCCAGCTATTTTCATGTATGCTCTTACCTACAACTTTGATAACATCTTTGAAAGAATCTAGAAAGCTCAGTCCTATACCAACCACCTTCAGGCAGATGTCATCCAAGCTTGCCGCAAAAGCACTGCCCCACATTCCTGCAGGAGACGTGGAAGAATTTAGTACTCCAAAGGCTTTACACCATGTAACCAAAAGGTCTATAATTCTGTTGCCTTTTGTCATGGGAGGAGGTTGTCACTTGATCCCTACTATTCTAACAGGTGATGTTTGAGTTAATCATGTGACAAATTCTGATGTAATAATATAATGCAGAAATTTTTCCTAGAGAAAAACATGAAAAAGACAGCAAGGGAACAGGAAGACCTACAGCAGACATTTCTGACAGGTAGCTCATAATAGAGTCCTCTTGCAGACTCAGGACATCAGACTGTAATATTATG
Organism: Myiozetetes cayanensis; assembly: GCF_022539395.1. Lineage (NCBI taxonomy): Eukaryota > Metazoa > Chordata > Aves > Passeriformes > Tyrannidae > Myiozetetes > Myiozetetes cayanensis. Next base: position 35,733,272 of record NW_026087853.1, on the reverse strand, counting down.
AACCAACACTTAAAACTCTGGAGAAAGACTTGACATTTTTTACTTCAAGTTCTTTAGCAAGGGACAAAAAGGCATGGACTTGAGTCCTGAAAGCAGCATGGTTCCTTTCCATCTCCTCATTTTAATCATTATCATGAGATCATACCTTGTAGAAAACAAATCCTGGGCTCTGGATGTTTCTGGACAAGCCGTCCCATGAAGAACTCACTGTCAAAGTCCTCTGTTTTGACAAAAGCTCCATATTTGCGAAATCCAACTTCATAGGGAGTGAACTCACACCATTCTAAGAACAAGTCAGCAGGATATTTACTCATCTCAGCAGAAACATAAGTAAAAATATTTATCTGCTATTGTTCACACAAGGGAGACAGAAGGGAGTTTCCCTCCACTTTTCATGATGGCTATGGATTTCCCTGCCCCACTTCTCAGTAAGCCACTATCTATCATTAACAAAAAAAATCATCTATTATTAACAAAAACTCTTGTACTGGTTTTCATCCCATCTTGCTCCATCTTGAGTTGGCCACTACAGAAAGAAATTGCCTATTTTACTTTTACTTTAAACGATTTTGTTGGCTCCCTTTTCCATCCCATACAGAAGCTACTTCACTTTTCTCAGTTTTTCTTAACACTGCATACCACCTCTCAGAAACTACTGCAGTACTAACTTGAAAATTCAACTGACCCACTGTGTCAGTTTTCATTGTCTGCCTACCAAATTTTCCCCTTGTGCCTGAAAGATTTCCACAAATAGCTGAAAAGTAATTAGAAAGATCATCAAGTCCAACTCCCAGTCCTGCACTGAACAATCCAAAAAAACACAGCATGTGTCTGAAAGCATTACCCAAATGCTTCTTGAACTCTGGCAGTCTTGATCAAATCCAATTCATTTGCAAATTCAGGTGATATCAAACCCATTCAAGCTCCTCCAGAATAAAATAAACAAAGAAAAAAGTCCCCTAGAGGTACGCAGATGGACACAAACATTTGTGTTCGTGTCTCCTGTATCTATCCCCACTTGTTGCATCATGTTTAAAGTTTCAATCTTCATTTTTTTACTGTAAGAACTCAACCTTCTAAAATCCACAATTTTGATGACGCAAACTACAAGGTGGGCCAATCTATTGTTTTACATTAACCCTACAAAAATTATTTATTTATCTGAGACTATAAAAGAAAGTGGCCACCTAATTACCCAGGTAATACTCCAGTTCTCTGATTCAGACACAGACGTGTATTATAGGAATCTTCTCAGCTCCTGAAAATTTCAGGCAGTTTCTAGTAAAACATATGGAGTGGTCAACAATGTTGAATCTCATTTCTCCATTTTAGCCATAATGAAGACCTTTGCTATCAGGATGATAACACTCTGCCAATCAGTATCCTGTTGCCTCTTGCACTACCAACTGCTGCTTGAGCCACATTTCCTGTTGTCAGCTGCTCACTACCCAAGGAACTGGATAGGTGAAAGAAATTTATGGATTTTAGCAAACAAAAATAAATTTTTATATACCTGCAAAGTCACCACTGCTCATATTGGGTCTCACATTGACAGCTGCATAGATAGGGTAAGGGTTCTGGGCCCATTTCACTGCTTCTTGCTGATCAGACAGCTTTGATGGGTCTTCCTGGTCACAAGCAGGGAAGGAGAAGCACACTTAGGCAAGCTCTGTACCCATACTTTGATAATTGGAAGCTGTTGCTTAGCACTTCTGATTAACAATACTACTAATTCAAAGTCCCTTTTCGTCCCACTGTCGAGACACACTGTTAGATTTGGTCAAAATATTTCTGCAGTTGCGTACTTAGAATGTGTAGTGTTATTAATGAACTTGATATCCCTCTGATTTCCAATCTCAATTATACAAAAAATATTGCACAGTAATGCCATTCTGCAAAACTAATGTCATTCTCTCAGGTTTAACCTGCCCAGTACAAAAGCTATTAATTTAGTAACAGTCATTCCAAGAAAACTTTGCTTTTTTTCTATAGCAGTGATCTGTATGACTTGAAAATTCTTGAATAAAGAAGATATTATGTTTATATCACAGCGCTGTCTATGCCAGAACAGTTCACAAATGTGGAGAGTAACTGGTTTCTTGACACTAAATACATGGGTAGGTAGAGGTCCCACCTGGAAGACAAAAAGCAGTACACATCCAAACATAAACCCTTTTACCTTCTGTTGTAGGAAAAATTCCACAATAAGGCCCCACAAATCCGTAAAGGAAACTTTACGTCCACTACTCTCCATTGCATTCAGCTCCTGGAAATAGTATTTCAGTCGTTCTGGGGAAAATGCCCCTGCTTTGCTGCTGGACACAGCAACCTGAGCTCTTCCAATTGCATCTTGAAGGTCTTTCTGTGACCAGTCAGGGTCTTGATACAGTGTCGATAAACACCTGAAAATGCTTATATTAATGTCATTAGTAACAAAGACCTTTGTGTAAAGAATAATTTTAGCTAGTTATAATTAGTGATGCAGCACTTGAGAAGACTAGTTAAAAGACAAAACATCGTGAAGAGTAGAGAGTCCATAAATAAAGGCTCTCTGAACTCTAAAATGTGCTGGAAACCCTGACACCTACAGGACAACTTCACCCCCATTGATAACCTGCTCTCCAAGGATGTTCGAAGCATCATTTGAAGGCACACATAAACCATTTCATAAACCTGTGCTAACTCCAGACCATAACAGCCAGGATAGACTGGTTGCCAGCAAGGGTGCTACTGTATGCAGCAATAGAGGCCATGGCCTTCATCAGAACACAGGTCTGATTAAAGAAAAAACTAGTTTGGTTACATTTGTTTGGAAATGTCTCTGAGTCAAAAGAGACAGGCCAGATCACAAGGTCAGTGGAAGAGAACCAGATACATAGGAGTTAATTTAACAAACAAAGGTCTGGAAGGGAGGGTTACACTGTCAGGTTGCACAACTCCTCAGTGAAATTATTTCACAAAAACAACTACGTAAAAGGGATGACTTCATCACAAACTTCAAGAACTGAGTTACTGAAACATTCTAGCCATGTCTAACATTTCAGCACACTGATCCAGTCCACAAAAAGGCAAGACAGTGCTATGCCTCTCTTCAGCCACTCACACCATTTTGGAAGGTGATGACATAGTGGCCCATGTGGACATATTTCCAGTGACTTGCACCACGTCAGTTATCTTCTTGGCAAGAGTAGAGAAGGAAGGTTTTTTAAGTCAGTGCCCTGAGCAGTTTTATTGATGTAATACGTTTTAATATTCAACTGTCAGACTTGCACAAGCAGCAGATTCATATATTTAACCAGCATCTGCATGGGTTGGACATGATAGTGAATCCCTTAAACTCCTGTGGAGTCTCACAGGTGAAAACTGATAAAATATTTGACTTTGCTGCCTGACTACAGATGGCACAAATGCAGTTTTGCCTTTATTTTGCGTCAACACTAAGTTTCTGGAGTCATCCCTGCATACAACTTACCAAGTAGAGCCAGAAATCCCACAGAGATATATTGCAGCATCCAAAAGGCCCAGCTGCTGAAGCCCAGCAAGACTGCCATAGAATGATGTCAGCGCTCTCGTTCCACCTCCGGACCCCAGTACTGCTATGACTGGAACCTGTAGACAGCAAACTCAGAAGTCACAACTACAGACTTTTGATTGCCAATAAATTACAGACTAATCCCCTTCAAGTCTCATTCAAATTTTAAGAAATATTTTTTTAAAAAAAATCAATATTTCTATTTACTTTTCAAGTAATTTCAGGTTTGATTTCAGGCAGAACTCCTTTCTCTGTTTTGCAATTGAAATCTATTGTTTATTATAAAACATAGCAGGGTCAGTTAGGGACAGCGACTTACTGAAACTGTTATGTATATTATCCCACATTTACTTTCATACAATATATGTATAAGGACAAAAAAGGTTTATTATTTTTATAACTGCAGCCAAACATCACCAAGCAAGGTATCAGGCTATGGGCTATGTAGACATAACAGTGTCCTCAAATAAGCAATTAGGAAGCTATTCCTCTGGTCTGAGCTTCAATTTAAACATTCCGAAACAGACTTTCCAATCACAGTTCCAAGTCCAAAACCCAAGATACAAGAGTTCAACAAAAGAAAGTACATACATTCTGAAATTTCCATGTTTTGCATTCCAAAACACACACACACATACCCCTCAAAATTTAAGAAATATAACAACACTTGTGTCTTAAAAACTAAAATATAGCAGGGAGGTATCTCACACCACAGTGAATGCAAAACATGTTTTCTGTTATAGGCAAGGATTCTTACACTCTCTAATTAGCAACCAAGCATAAAGGATTTTATCAATCTCACTACAGCACTGTGCGCAATACCTCATCTTTTGGAGGGGATTCTTTTAAGTGAAGAGTCTTTCTCAGTGCCTCAGATACTACTTTCTTCCTTTTGTCCAAAAATTCTCTCTCCTCTTTACAGAGGTCAAAACCCAGACGTATATCAAGATCCCAAGTGCTGAAATAGAAGTCAAGAGAAAAAACACCCAAATTTTGGAGGATTTGTAATCTGCATGGAAAACAAATTTTTGTGAACAGAAAATCTGGGTGCTTATCTGAATTACTGGATCAAACCATTAAATTAAATTTTAGTATATACACCAGCTATTTTGTACAACAGCTTCTGGAATTAGAAATGAAACTTCTCCACACCGTATTTCTCCCTCAATGTTTAAATTGAAAATTTGTGTCAAACAGTATTCAGATTAAGCTTCAGGAATTTCACAAAGGACGAAAATGTTCTCGGTCAGTGAAGAAGATTGTATGAGGAGCAACTGACATCACTGTATTGACATGAATGGTGAAATGAGGGGAAAAGCAGTTTTAAAACAGAAGTTTCTGAACTTAAAAGGTAGAAGGGGGCAACTGAATATCAATTAACTTGCTATGAGTTCATAAAAGGGGAGCAGGATCTTCAGATGACTGCATATTAAGTGACCTTGTCAACTTACTAGCCAACTGTTTGGTTTTCACTTATTCTTTCCTTTTTATGCCTTTCTTGCACCCTGGATCTATTTTATAGTTCAAGCTCTTCATACACAGAGGTATCCTTTCCTATTTGTCAGCACAGCACTGAACATATTTTGGGAAATATCGGTACCTAACAAAACTACTTAATATTTACATCATCAGTTATTATACATTTAAGTATTAGGAACACAAAAGTTGTACAGCTCTCAGCAGAACTGACACCAGTCCAGTAGATAGTATTTGGAAATTGAAGAGTCAGAGCCTTAAGAAGAAAAATAATCAAAGATATTTTCTTTTACTCTATCCTGAAAGATCAGTGGAGAGAACAGACTTCGCCAGAACATCAAGGAGAGTCACTCAGCTTCTTTACTACACAAATAAAGGCCCTTCCTCATTTTTAAAGGACTTTGAGGTTCCCCCTCACCTCTCTTCAGTTTTCAAAGTCATATCCAAACTTTGTCCCTGTGAAAAGAGAGAACACATCTTGCAATTGATAGTAATTGCACAGGTGGAACTACTAAATAGAGGTTATGATATCAACAGAGTCACCAGATACTAACCAGAACAGTACTCTCACCCATAAAATGACATATCTGGAACACCTTTCCCTTGCACCTATTTCAGACATATTTAATAGTCTCAGCAGAAAGCAAAAATATACTCAGAGAGCAGTGTGAAAGAAGTTATTTCTTCTGCAAGTGTCTTTCTTTTCTCCTCCTCTGATAATTTTCTTTCACACTCTGACAGACTTTTTTGCTCTGGAAACTGATGAACTTCATATGTACTTTGCAAGACCCCATTGTGAAAACATTTTTAGAAGAATTTCACTGAGTAATCTCATTATTTCATTCTAGATATCCAAGAAAACAGCACACCTGAGAATCATGTCTAGCCTAACTTTCCAAATGCCTCAAGGCATTGGAGGAAAAAGTCATCCCACACACGTTAAAACAAATGCAAAGTATTGACATTACCTCTCCCAAAGAAATGATTCTATCAACTTTTTCTCCAATAGGAAGGGAATTAACTGGTACAGTTCCCAATCCCAGAACTGTGGTATGCTTTTCAACCTCAGGGTTCACGCCATCCTAATAAAAACCAAAATCTTAATTGAGCTCTGCAGAAAAAAGTTAAAGATATGACTTTCATATGTCAAAACAGCAAGCAATTCTTAATATCACTATAGCTAAATCTTTCCCAAAAGTCTAAGGTTTTTCAAGAACATCCTGGTTTCTGCTTGACAGATCTTTGTCAGGATATTTCTTTCATTCAAATGGGGGGGTTGGTTGGTTGGTTGTTTAGGGGGTTTTATTTGTTTTTGTTCTTTGCTTTTTTAATATACCTGTCTGTCACAAGCAAAAAATCTTCACTTTCAAGTACAAAACTTCCCCCAAAAATAGTTGTGTTCTGACGTGTCAGAAAGCTCACCAGTGAACTTGCAATCTGTCTTCAAAGTAGAATTTGGAAAAGATATCAACAAAGCAACAGCATGAGACATACATTAAAAAAAAACCCACAAAATAAGAAATAAGATAGTTGCCCTAGGGACAAGTGGTAGTATGTAATTTTAAAAACTCTAATCAATTTTAAAAGCAGAGAAAATTAAAGTTTGGCAGGAAATCCTTCCGTTTTCTCCCACGTAGCAAGTGACAAGCTCTCTTAATACCGAGCTGTGTGCAGATTCCTAACCTTAAAAGACAAGTATTAAAAAAACCTCTTATCAGAGGGTCACACTCAAACCTACACAGCCTACCAGGTGGGATGGAGCCCATACACCCATCACAGTGCTCAGCCCTTGGGAGGAGACAGCATATTGAAGGAACAACAGGTTGTCACCCTTCTCACACCAAGAACGGAAGTCAGACGAGGAACTACTCATAGATTTCACAGATGTTTTCTGACCAATAACAGCTGTCTTGAGTCCAATGTCTGACTAAGCTCACTGTCCTCCTCCTCCTGACAGGGGAAAATAACATGCATTTAGGTACAGGGCAAGCAACTCTACCACATTCCTGGCACTCTCCTACCTCCGGTAAGAGAAGAAAGGTCAGACTTTCATGCCCTGTGCCAGCTGTTGAGGGAGTATGTTCTGCTAGCTACCAAGGGGGTTGGGTTGAGGTTTACCACCTGGTCCAATCTCCATGGGTGAGTTCTACTGTGTTTTTGCTTGCCTGGCTCTGAGTTTTTGACCACTTTAGACCAGGTCTCTCTCTTCAGCTCATGTTTGCTGTCTAAACAACCCCATGGCAAAGTTATTCTTCATATACTTTCTTGTGTCCTCTTCTCCATAGTTGCCTCTAGAGTAGTCAAGATCACCATTTGCTGCCCAACTGCTTGTGGGCATAAAAACATCATAGAATAAAGAGTTTCCTTGCTCTCATTTTTGGTGGTAACAGCCATCACAATGAATATTCAGCCACTCTGACAGGATGCACACACTGCATGGGTACTTGTACAGACTGCAAAGTAATAGAAAAAGCTAAATAAACCTTTACAAGTGGCAACTGATCTGCCAGTTTCTAATAGAAAGGATTTCCTATAGTGTATCTCAACAGATGAAAGTAAAGAGGACTTGATGCAGCAAGCATGTACGGAGTTAAATTTTTTTATCTCCGAGTTTGAAGAAATTTTAAATTGTTGTGGAGTATATACTTTTAAGACAATTTCACCTCCTTACGTAGTGTCAAAGATACAATGTAAAGTCTGACATTTGTAAAACAAACAAACAAAAAATAGTACTGTGTAAAAACCAATAATAGATAAAAACTTATCTCTCTGCCCATAAATTCCTAATACCTGCCCAGGAAAAAAAAATACGTTAATTCAAGGCAAGCTTCTAGCCTAGAAAATTTTGGTCTGAGCAGTTACAACACTACAAAGTTGCATCCAAAAGGTACATCTGTAAGTGACTAGTAGCCTTTATAATAGTTGGTCCCTAGCACCACACAAATATTTTACTTCAGAAGAGACTTCCTTTAATGCAAGCTTTTGACATCCACAGGTACCTGAATAAAAACCGAAAACTGACATCCCTGAACATCTGAAGAAGTCTCTGACCTTCTTATGATCAAATCAAGGCCATTCAATGTATATTTAAGGACATTTTCATGGAAATAAAGTCACCAGTTTCTGAGTGAATTTATTCAAAAGTGGGCTGTACACTTCATAGCAGTCAGCATGGATGCTTACCTGTAGGACAGATATGGTTTGCTCCAGCTGCACTTGCAGTTCTGGACACATTTCTTTATCCACATGAAAAACAAATGAGGTTCCACAATCCTTCTCATTATCTGGTGTCCAAGGAATACACAACTGCTTTTGATATGCCCCTGGGACAGACACCTTAACTTCACAGCACCCTGTGCATTAGAAAAAAAAGTTTATACCACAGGAGCCATTTAAATAAATGTTGAAAATCAGGTACTTGTTAAGTGTAGCTGAGACTATGAAAACACAAGCAAAAATTCTTATTGTGTCGTACCCAGTAGAAGTGACCCCATACTATTAAGTATTAAAAATAAAAGCAAAATTGATTTAAAAGGTAAATTTTGTAGTCAGTAAATTAAAATGCACTGTAGAGACAGAGAATCAAGTCTCCCCTCTACCCTAAGGAATAAACACATTGAAAAGTATTGCTGTCTTCAACTCTACAGGTAGTCCTACCTTGCTGTTTCTCTTTGGAGTTTTCCTCTTTGTTAACAGTGCCTTGCAGAGTCAAGCAAGGATGAACCTATGTAAAGAAGAAACCAGCATCTGGTTATACAATTTTTAGTTCACTTCTTTGTTGAAGTTTAATTCACTTACTATATTAGGTGTAGTTTTACAGATGCAAGCTGTCAAAAAAACCCCACTAAAGATTGTTTTGTTACTTCAAATAAAGACCAAGTTTTGTTTCAGTAGGACAGGATTATTTGCTCTTCTTTCAAAATCAAAACCAGCCTTCTTATTCCAGTTACTGGAGGTTTTTTGCAACCAATACTTCATAGTTACAAGTTGTCAACACCTAGGGTTTTTCTGGGTTTTTTACCTTTTTTTAACCCATGTGTGATTACCTATTCAGAACCTGTTCAGATCCAAGCAAGCACTTCATAAATTCTGCCATGACTTTCTCTCCCAGCTTGTTCATGTCCTCATAAAATTTAGTCTCTCACACAATTCAATCATCACCCCTCTAGGACAGTAGATGAGATACTTAGTGGGCCACAACTGCCCTAAAAGGTAAGAAACTACTCCACTGCCTAAATATAAGACTAATTTGTGAAGGCAAATTGGAACACAAAAGCTTCTCTCCTGTGAAATAGTTTGCAGAACTGTGCTGTTAAATGCCACCAATTTTTCAGGAAAAAAAAAAAGTTAAAACTCTACAATTCAACCACTATCCTTTTCTCCTTACAAAAAACATGACACCAGTCCCTTTTCTTTGGAGGGAGAAAAGAGGTAGTAACACCTGTGTTTTTAACATATAACACACTGATTTTCTTAGGTTGATTAACCCAAGAAAACAGGGAGGCATCACCTACTTAGTAATGGCATCAATAAAAGCTTAGATGTAATATATGTTAAGGTTAGAAGAGGGACTAGACCTGGCCAGCATCTAGGCTAGAAAATACAATACCATCTTCAAGACTCACTTGCCTCCTAAAGACATTTTTTGTTTACATTTTTATAGCAGCCCTACTGGAAAAAAAAACCAAAACCAACAACAAAAAACAAACCACACCTTTCTGTGAGTTAGTATCAAGTTTTAAAAATTGAGGAAGATTTTTAAATCAACAAATTGAAAAAAGATGCTGGAGAGAATAGGAGCTATTTGGAAGCAGGAGTGGAACACTCAGCAATTCTTCCTACTAAAAACTTACCTTCAGGAGTAAATCACAACATATTTGATTCTAACTTCCATGTACTCACCACAAGGACTCCATTGGTCAGTACCTCTGTAGGGACATCTGAGCTGAGAAAGCAAGAGATTTAATGTAAATGAGTTCTGGTTTTAATTTGCTTCATTCTACTTTGCAAACTAACTGTCTGGATAAGCAGTGGGGTAAAAAGGCCCTCACTGTGGGATATGTATGCAAACACCAAGCATATGTCCCTTCGCAGAACAATGGCAGTCAGGAACTAAAAAAATTTGTCTGCAACCATAAGCATGTGCTATAAGAACTCCCCATCTCAGTTATTTTGATAACTTAGAGGAAAGTTGAGCTTAGATAGGCTATCAGATAGATTAAATGCTTATTTGTGTATTTTGCATGATGAACTGTGTGGCTTAGTTACTTAGGAGTGGGAAGCTTTCAAAGTGTTCAGTTACTTCTCATGGAGTCCAGCAAAAATTATTTCTCTTCTGGTACCCTAAAAACTTTGGTGCCTGGAGCATTATGGTCAGCCTTCAATGAATCAACTCAAACATCACAGGGAACTATGAAGCATTAGCCTTTCTATGGGCAAGACTGTCCCTGCACAGAAAAAGTAACAAAGACAACATATTTGCAGAGTACAATTTCATTCAGCTCTTCAGGTAAGACTCACCATTTCTCCAAGTAAAACTCTACATCCAGCTCTTCATTAGCCTTTGAAAACAAAAGTTGGACACTGGTGACTCTTTACCTTGAATATATAATTATGAGACATTTTTCCAAGAGATTAAGCTTTCTTCCTGTTACATACTTATAATAACTCCCCATTAAAGTAACTGCTTTTATAATGTTTCAGTTAAATTTTGAAAAGTTTACATTCAGGTCTTTACTTGTTCTTATTGTTCTTTAAACATTCCTCTCCTCCTGGACATATCCTATATGACCAGACACATCTAAGTTTGAAGACACAAGTGGAAACAAGTGAGAGTTGGCTCTCAGATCCATTACTCTGCTAATGAGAAAAAAATCCCTCCTCTGGCTCAAGTCCCACTGCAGCACCACCTCTGCAAACACCTTCTACATGAGGCTCTGTGCTTCCTCCCATTTATTATTATTTCAGCAGCTTGCACTCTTAGGTCATTGCTGTCTTTCTCTTCCACAGACTTTGATCCAGCCATCTTTTCTCCTACCATAGCATACAGTAAATGTTTGATACCAGACATAATGCAGCTTTTAAAATAACCAAGTAGAAGCCAACCTGGGTAATTTTCTTTACTAAAATTGGAATCTTCAGTTCCATAATTATGGATCAAGATGACTTAAGCATTTAGCAAATGGGTAAAGTTAGTGGGAACAAGGAAGTTACTAAGCTTCTTTCCATGATCACAAATCATTTGGAGTGCCTGTGCCACTGCCCAATGCCTCCCTGTGAACTGCACACCAGTTAGCCTGTTTCTGATCACATCAACAGCATTGAAGTTCAGTTTCTCAAGAAAATACATCATTAGCTCACCTTTAATCCTGACCTATTGTAGCAATGTGTTTGTGTTATTTACAAAATAGATCAGATTGGTGATGTGGCTTTATCTATGTAAAACAGGCTGTCTTTTTTTAAGTCCATAAACAGGTGCACAGGTTTGAGAGCAGCTGCTGCACACATCACTCTCGTGAGGCAGAGGTTAAAGGTACTGAACATAGTTCAGAGAAAATAAGCTTTTCTTAGACTTCTGACTTATTAGATATAGAGCTAACCTTTGCAGCGATAAACTTGTTTTCTGCAAACTGATGATACCAAACTAAATAACACAGTCTGCAGTCCCCACAATGATTACTGACTGCAGAAGTCGTTAATTTTAAAAGCAGTTTATGTCCCTCTGAGTCTCATGAAAAATCAACTCCCTTTAAATGAAGATGTTTTAACATCTACAGAATGACAGCAGTAATCTCAACTTTTATTTAGCTGGGGCATCCCAAAGGTTGTGGAAAACACATAAAACCACTAGAGATTTTAGAAATATCCCAGTTGACAGTAAAACCATATATGCTGTCATCACCTGTTGATTCATTTTTCCATTCTGGCTTCTACAACACAGATAAATCAACCAGCACATACTGCCAGATATCTGTAATGATGAGCTGCAGCTGTCACAGTTGAGATGGGGACTAACCTCAGGGTTCAACCTGAAAGTGCGCAGCAGGGGCCGACCCGGCTTCATGCCCCCTACATCGAAGACAATAGACGTGAGCTCGTCACTGACAAGGACATCCTTATCATAGAGGGTTAATTCCAGAATGTTCTAAAACCAAACAGAAACATACAGCCTAAGATCAAAAGACAGACACTTCCACAAACCTGGGTAGCTGTATACAATAGACACAAGTGTATTAATCAATACTCTTCTCCTTTCCCATTCCTGAAGAAAATTCACTATTTTCAGCAGGGCTTACAGCATAGTTAAGAAAAGAAAGCTACTAGTTGACAGCATGTAGCTAAAATACTTTCTAAGCTTCCCAACTAGAGAGAGGCTCCAGTTGAAAGTATGTGACAGTAGTCTCCACCCACTTCAGGCACAGATTTGCCTGAGGAAGCAATAGCAATTTCCACTCCTTCGGTATGATTCAGTCGAGGAAGTTAAAGGGACTGATTTCTTCCCGCTCGGCACTGTCTCAGAGCTGGTAAATTCAAGAAAAACTAACTGAAATAGACAAAATGAGTACATACGGCGCCCAAAAAAATAGCACTGCAGCAACTAGTTTTCAAGGGGATGAGTCTGAACTTAAAATCGTGCCAGTATAGTGTGGCAGCAGTAGCCAGACTGAGGCCTCATAAGCCTGAAGGGGAAGAAAAAGTTCACACACACTAAAGCTTAGCTTTCAATTTTCTTACCATTTAAGACAATTACCATTCCACATTTGTCACCAACCATTGTGGAAAGGTACTCCAGTGAGGGGGATAGTTTCCTGTTAATAAGCACCTTATTCCAAAGCCTAGGATGTTATTCAAAGCAATAGTACCATACTAAAACTGACCTTTTAAAGTACAGTTTCCTTCCCTTTACCATTAATGGTTACTTTGAGAATGAATGCTGACAATCTGAAGACTTTGTTTAATTCTCTGCTAGGTCCTGCACAGACAGCAGACATATGTACTGTTCCTATCCAAGAGTTTGAATTTTGGTTTTCTTCATCATAGGAACTGCAGGCAAAACTTGACCGCACAAACTAAGAGGCAGTGAGTAGAAATTTGGTTCCCATTATCCTAACTCAGACAACTACACTGTGAAAGTAGAAGCAAACATCAAATATAAACTTGTTTTATCAAGGAATATCCTTGAACTTTACCACGTAGTGCCATAACTTGTCCTTCCTCAGTTGCATCACAAGGATGTTTACAGAAAATTCTAGCTGCAATTTACATGAGAGTGCAGTTACAAACTGCTGTGGCTATCACTGGACATGCATAGTACAGCTTTTTGTACCACTGAAGACAACTGACACCTTGCAAGCAACACTGGTTTTGAGGGTAATAAAGAACCCTTGGTTTTGAACAAAGCATCAAAAGCAAGCCAGTACACAAATACAAATAGTCCAACCAGTTCCACAAAGCGCACTCCTTACCTTGACAGCACTATGGATTCGATACTGGAAAGTTTCATTCCATTCTGGGTTATCAGAGTTGTCAACAACCTGAGTTCGGGAGACTATGGGAGATGCAGTGGGCAGCTTTAGTTCCACATAGCAGTCTGCCTTGGACACTACAGCAGAGAGAGCAGAGACAGATGTCAGAACAACTTTAATCAAAACATAACCTTTCCCATGAACTCCTCATTTTCTAGATCTCACTGCATCATAGAAAAGTGTAAATTTAAGGCTGAACTTCTAAAGCAAAAGCCTTTAATGAAGTACATGTTCTTAAACTGCAGCAAATTGAATATCAGGTACCTATATTTCTTTTTCTGGTCATCCAACTCATGAAGCCTTTAATAAAAGAGACTACTATTTTAAATGAGGAAGATCAAATTTTGAAAATAGATTACTGCTGATACCAGGCTCATTGCCTCTTGTCTTGTCACTGAGTACCACTGAAAGAGTCTGGCTCCATCCTCTTAATGCCTTTCCTTCAAATACTTGATACATATGAATGATATCTCCCTGATCCTCCACTGTGTCACTAAGCAGCCCCAGATCTTTCAGCTCTTCCTCATGTAAGAGATACTCCAGTCTTTTTACCACTGATCACCATCCTCTGAGTTTTCAGTCCAGCTCCCTGCCTGCTCATCCAACCCATGCTTCATCAGTTTCTCTAGGAGAATCTTATAGAAGACAGTGTCAAAAGCCTCACTAAAGTCCAAGTAGACAACATCCACCACTGCTATACCCTCATTTAGTCTGGCCAGGAGTTGAGTTGTCTGTTTCCATTCCCTGAAAATAACTGATTGTCTTTGAGTCCTTCTTTCTTCCAGTTAGAGCCCCTTCTTCAACACAATGCAAGTATGGGAACAGTTCCTCACTCCAGTTGGACAGGCCATGAAAAAGAACTCTTCACAGTGTGAATCCATCCCTCAGCCTCTGAGGAGGGTTTTCCATTCCTTGAACAGCTATTTAGTGTTCCAAGTAGTTCAGTGTTGGATGCCAGATATAAACTTAAGGTAGACTACCTTACTGGATTAAATCTGAAGTAATTAAATCTCAAATGAGTTTTAAAGATCCAAATACCTCAAACATCCCTGAGATGTTTACACAGATGTATAAATGGAAGGAAATATATACCATGCTATCAAAACCAGGAACAGATAGAAAGCAGCTTGTCTTGGAATCAGTCAACCACCTACTTCCTTAAAGGCTTCAATAGCAAATAACAGGTACATGAAATAAAGCCCTACTACAGCTGAGAAAATAAACATTTGGAAGCTAGAACTGAAGATTTCTATTCCAGGTTCATGAAGACTGTTCAGCAGGAGCAAGGATGAGACTTGTCATGATCAGAGGGCTGAATCTAGAGAAAGGAATACAGAATAGGCCACAGTAGGACAGGTAAAGGAGCAGGGAAGAAAAACATTATCAGCACTTGGTCTTATTCTGCAAAGTAGCAGGCTTAATCTGCAGCTTGGCCTCACATCAAGATTTTAAAGTATACATAATGCTTTACAAGAGAAGCTTTTGTTCAGACATAAAGGCAAGTATGTCCTTAACAATGCTACCTGTGTTAGAGGTATGCAGTGAACAACCAACCTGTTTTCATAACACCTTGACTAAATACTTACACAGATCTGTACCCTTGATGTTTCTGGCTCGGAGGACTTTCACTGTTAGGTTGTAGTAAGGGTGCTTTTCCCACTGAAAAGAAAGGAACAAGCTAAGTATTTAACTCAGTTGCAATGCCTGTTCTATAAACACACTAGCATAAGTCCAGAGAAACAGATCGGACCAGCCAGCTCAAAATAAACTACTAATGAGTCTGTTTGGGAATCTCTGTAGCACTTTCAGTGTCCTGAAGGAAGACCAAAGGAGTACAGAAGGAAACTCAATTCCCTTTCAGCAGCACAAGTGATGTCACAGTAACTCCTCATAGACTTCAGAAAATAAATCCCTTATTCAGGGTTTCCTCTAATTAAAGACCAGTTTTTAATTGCTTCCTTAGTACATTCTTGCTGAGGGATAAACAGATACTGAAGCTGCTGAAATAATTATGATCATGACTCGACTAGTTTAAGACTGCTTGCCAAGGGCACATGCATGCTTGAGTAAAAGCAGACATGGTAAGAATCTTCACAGCATGGTCTCAAGACATAGAAGGCATATGCTGTTTACAGTGAGGAAAAAAACAACTAGCACTTTCTTGCAGGAACACAAACTTCATGGCAGTTTATTCCTTCTCATTCTGGACTGTTACTGATATCACCACTCTAAACATGCATGTGACTTTACCAACACAGATCAAAATGTAATTCATCCTCCTGAAAGCTTCTGGGAGACTATTGTTGGAAAGTAATATTAGTATCTAAATGCCAGCATGTGAAGTGGGAAAAAAAGCCCGACTGGATTCTAGAAGATCATGAAGGAAAAATGGGGGGGAGGGCAGGAGAAGACAAGAGAAAACAGCATGGAGTGACTTAGTACAAAGACTGCACAAAAGAATTGTGTAGGGCTCAGGAACAGAATGGGATTCTGTCTCACTTTCACCAATTAGGACACAATCCTGGCCAGCTAGGAACTTTTTCTACTCTTAAATCACATTTTCAAAATGCTTTTCACAAGTATTAAATAGTTTACATTCATAATTTCCTACATGGTTGGCTTGAGACCAGAGTTTAACTTCAGATACGCTAACTATTCATCTCCAACTGAATTCAACAGGATCTTCACTTACAAAAAAATGCTGCAGACTGACAAATGAGGCACTGAAACAGATTTCCCAGAGAAGTTGTGGATGGCCCATTCCTGTGAGTGTTCAAGGCCAGTCTGGATGGAGTTCTGAGCAGCCTCCTCTAGTGAAAGGTACGCCTGCCCATGGCAGGGCGGTTGAAACTAGATAATCTACAAGGTCCCTTCCAACCCAAAACATTCTATAATTCTATGAAATATTATGAAAATATATACATATCACTGCACACTACATATCACTAACAGGAATCTCAAGGAAGCCAGTGAACCTTGAACTGTTAAACTCTTCTTGAATATTCCTTATCTGATAAATGCAACTATACTATGTTTGTTAAGCACTCATGCACGTGGCAAGTTTTCCTCATTCTTAATCACGTGGAGATACTTGCCAGCTTTTGCAAAACAAGGTTCAAATAACACAATAAAACCAAGGCATACTGAACATCTTTGTACTAACAAGTACCATCCACTCTGACCAACAAGCAAAGGGTAAAAATTACATGCATCATCTAAGACACCACACATGCAGGTGCCAAATTAAATTTGGACAAATGAACTCCAATTATACTATTATTTGCAGCACTGACATGTTGAAGATACTCATTCCTTTATTTGTTTCTGGGAACAAGACATGCCTTTACATCTAATTTCACCATGAGCTTCACCTTTGAGATGCTAGTTTTAATTCCTTTTTAAACCTTTCCTAATCACTTTTCTTTTATTCAGTCACTGACACTACTTTCTCAGGCAAAGCCTAACCTCCTTTCTACCTCAACAAGTTGGGAAATGCATTACAGAGAGAAATTCAAGGTGGTGTATGCCATTCTCACCAACTTCCTAAAGTTGCTGCAACTCTTCTGGTTTTTCAGAAATAATCACATCCCCACAGCTATGAAAGCAATCTTCACTCACATAGCCTGGCTATCACCTGAAATTCACACACTGTTAGCAGAGGAAGCTCAGAACACCCTGAAGACAGCCTGTCTTTCTTTTATTGCACACCATCTGTCAAAATGTAGCTACACGCTCAAAAAAAAAGTCCTTTCCAAAGGTCTCTAAAAACCTTTGATTTGCAGCCAGTCATTACACAGCTGAGGATAAATTTTCCACACCCAGATCGTAATTTAAGGGCCTAGAACCCAACAGACATTTCACTGTGCTCCCAAGCCTGTGCTACCAATTATGCCAGAACCTTCTCATATGCCTTTTGTACTTATCTTTTAGCCAAGGCATAGCAAGGTCATAGCATGTTGCCAGGTGAGCTTGCAAAGTAATGAAGCATGGGAGTATCAGATATGCTTTATCTGAACGATCAAGGAAAAGGCAGGAAATCTGTATGGGAAATGGACAACAAATACAGGTGACAGTTCTGTCTATACCAGTATACACGGCAGCATACCAGTGTATGTGACAGATGCAAGCAACTAATTTCTATTTTGCAGCTTAATGATTTTTCAGAATCACTGCTTTTCCAGAGCTTAGGAGAGTCCATCTGAAGAAAAAAAAAGCCAACCCTTTAAATTCTAAAATGATGGTACAAGACTGAATTTCCACATTCTTAACTTCGCTAACAACTGTCTGTACCTTTCATCTAAACTGAAGGTGCTGATGCAGCAGCAAGCAACTGTAAAACTAGTCATCCCCACTGCAGAACCCAGTAGTCTTTACTCTCATATAGCCCAGAATAACTGTCTTTATACAGTGGGATGTAAGCATTGGGATCCACTCCACATCTCTCAGTGCATGTCAGTTTCATTATAAAAATGTTGTCATATAAATAAAATTAAAATATATATTTTGTGTTCACAGTTACTGGGAAAATCAGGTAGCTCAAAGAAATGTCCAGTTTACCAATGGAGCACTTTCTCCCCATCTTGTTCCTGCTCCCCAATAAACATGCTGCCTTTCCTTGTGGCCCAAGCGCCACAAGTTTGCTTTTAAACCCATAAGCAAACACCTGGCTTTCCTAGGCACTCCTCGCAGTTTCCCTCCTCCCCCAGGAGTGTGCATCTGCAGTCATGAAAGGAGATTTACAGATGCAGCCTTAAGAACCACGGTCTTTTGGCAGGCAAGATTTAATAGTTAGTCAGGTGATGAGTAGTGCTAGCACCTCAGTAACACAACAGCAATAGCAAACACTGGGCTCACTCTCAGTTTATTATTAAATTATGTTTGCCTTTAGAACTAAAGCTAAACTCTGGGAAATTAAAGAGATCTGATCGTGTTCAATTCACCTACAGAGCCAAAAGGGTCATCTGCTGCCTCACTCCTTGCTCAATTGCTATCAGTTAGACAGTACAAAATCTCTTCCTACCAGCCAGTCCAACTTCTCTAAGTAGTGTTAACCTTTTAAATTTTGTTTGTATAGTGAGCACTAAAGGGGAAATATCATATTCAGTGGTTTGCAGGTTAAAGGAGGCTAACACTAGTCTCTTCTACCCTGGTTTCTCAAGTACTAAATGACAACATTAAAAAGTCAACAAGATAATTTTTATCATGCAGCAAGCAGAAGTGCAAAAAGGCATACAGGCAGCAAGTAATTTTGTGACATTTAATGGTCATGTCAATTTTAAGTTGTATATTGAGGGATTGGTGTGAGACAACATGACACAGGTGATCAGATTAGAGACCAGATCTCCTAGTCAAAGGCTCCTTCACAAACATTTAATGTAATTCAAAACTGAGGTTCTTGGTCAGACTGTGTTACACAATTAAATGATTTCACACCACTCAAAGGACAAACACATCAAAACCACCTTATCTGTTGTGGTTGCACATTTTGAACAGGGACTGACATCATTATTATTTGTCTACTTGAGACCATTAATCCCCGTAGGATAAGATAGAGAGCATAATGGAAGGATATTTTGTCACAAGACATATAAGCATGGTTTTGTCTCTGCTAATGAGAAGTCCAGTATTCTGGACTGTCCCCCTTGGCATCAGCTTGTGTTCCCCAAAAACTAAGGAAACACAGACCTGCTCTGCATTTCCTCACACAGACCCTAAATTTAAAAGCCTGGCATCTCCATTAGCATTATCATTCAGGGCAAATTTTAAATAACGACAAACTTTTTAATTCCTGTGGAAGTACAGAACTGGTTTTCCACACGTGCAGTAACAGGAAGTCACTACTGAACACATTAGCCAAAGAAAGCCATCTCAAAGACAGCACTACAATTTGTCTTACCCGCCAGTGATAAAACCCAGTCTCTTTCCTCTCCTTCCTTTGGAAAAGCACAGCTGCCAGGAAAGGCAGCACTCTGGGTGGAAGTGGGCCCCGCAGCACCTCATGGAACATGGGAAAAACGTCTTGTTGTATCTGAAGAAAATCTGATAGGGACACCCAGAAAAAAGGAGAGTCCCTGGACGGCCGGCTGCGAAGCACTGTTTGCTACAGACTGGTCTGAAGTTTTGCGCAGGACTGGGCTGCACTCCAGCTGGGAGAAACGGAGGTGTGGCCCGCACTTGACAAACAAGCCAGTTCAAAACCTCGCTGGCAGGTTTTGCAAATGCTGGTACAAGATAAGGGCAGCAAAGCAGCACCAAACAGGGAAGCCCTGGGTAGGAGAAAGCACTGCTTTGTGGTTAAGCCACAACCATCCAAACCCCCAGTCCAGATCTTCCTCGAGAGTTCCAGCCACCTGATCTATGACTTCGACTGTTTTAAACCCTTTTCAGAGTTTCAGCATACCCTAAGAGAGTATTTTAAAATCGAAAGAAATTCCCATCTTACCAGCCTGAAGCAAAGCCAAATTTGTCACTGACTGTAGCTGTCCAGACAGGTTTCTGGGGGGCCAGAGCAAAGACACCACAATTTGGTTTGCAATAGGGTGCCCCCTTTCTCCTCATTTACATATAGCACAGTCTTGATTCTTCTTCCACCAAACGTTCTCAAAAAACTGTACAAGAGACAGGGCAGATTTTTTAGGAGTCTATCATGCTTTAAAAAATATTTAAATAGTAAAGGAAATTGTTTACTGTAAGTGATTAGTTTATTAACGGCTGCTGACAGTTGGTTTGCTGGAGCTTTTTTATTAGAGAGCATAAACTAAAATTGCAGACCAGAAGACAAACTTTAGTGTTTCAACAATTAAAAAGTGGAAGAAAAGGTATGAAACCAGTAATGCAGCATGTCACTAGCTCCATACAAACATGAGAACATGACACATTCTCAGCAAGGTCCCATTCATTAATCATTTCCTGTCATTAGTGTCAGTCACCACACCAGAATTTAAGAAAATTAATAAAAGGATAAGCACTGACATTTAGAATACAAACAAGTCAGTGCTAGTTAGAGAATCCACAGAATTAAGAGTTAACGTAGAGGCAAAAAACAAACATCCATTCTGAAGCAGCCAGCAACTGCTGTAATGCTCTTGTGTGGTACCAAATGGGACTGAAACTGGGCTGAAAAAGCTATTTCTTTGCTTTTCTGCCCTGCACTGAAGGTGAAGGAGTGGGAGAGCTTCACTCCTATGCAAACAGGCTGAGAAAATTGGGGTTGTTCAGCCTGGATAAAAGAAGGTTCCAGTGAGACCCAATTTACAGTATTTAAAAAGGGCTTACATATTTACAGGCCTTACAGTATTTAAATGGGGCTTATAAAAAAGAGGGAGAGTAACTTTTTACACTAGCAGATAGTGATAGGACAAGGGGGAATGAAGTAAGAGAGGGCAGATTTAGATTAGATGTTGGGAAAAAGTTCTTTACACAGAGGATGGTGAGGAACTCGAACAGGTTGCTTAGAAAAGTTGTGGATGCCCCGTCCTTGGAAGTGTTCAATGCCATGTTAGATGGGGCCCTGAACAAGCTGATCTAGTAGTGGGTGGCATCCCTGCCCATAGCAGGGTGGTTGGATCTAGAAGATCTTTAAGGTCCCTTCCAACCCAGACCATTCTATTACTACCAAACTAGGTTTTATTTATCCTCAAAAAATTGCAGAACAGCACGATTTTTTTTATATTTAATCTAAAATAGTTTGACTATAAATTACAGGAAAATGGAGGTGGTCTCATATAGCACAGTAGCTAAGAAAGCACATCTATTCTAAAGTTTATTACAGGCAGTATATAAAGCCTCTATCTTGTTTTGTGAGTGCCCAACTGCATTTAAAATTAGGCTTACCTGCCCTCTGACATTCTTGCTCCTCTTCCAATGAAATCTCTCAGCACAGGGTCTCATGTTTATAGAATTTCTCCCTCAAGAAAAACTGTTATATTCCCTTTAGAATACAATGCTTAAGGATTGTTTCACAGTCAACAACAGATCACCCATTAACAGTGTTAATGCACTCTTAACCATCTACAGACACTGTTGCCAGTGAACACAATATCCAAACTACTTGTTTTTGTCATTTCCTAGCAAGAAAACAAGCAATCAAAAAGGCATCAAAAGATGAGGCAAAGAAAGCCTCATATCCAGTAACTTTATTTCTGCTTGGATTAACATGTCCACACTGGTAAAGGTAGATTTACATACATGTAATGTATGTAAATACATGTTATATTTTTGGTCAGCAAGCATGAAATGACACCATCATCAGCTACACTACCTAGTATTTAAAATGTGTCCAGATATCACAAGGAGTCCCTTTTGGTCCCATTAGCAACACTAAGAGGAGAACTGAGTGCATAACTAGAAGAGATGAAAATCTGAAAGGATGCAATCAAGGATAGCATTTGAGAGGGGGTTTGGTTTTTTTTGACAGGTTGGGCTTCTCCAGAAATATCAATACACTTACTTGTTTAATTTATTCATCAGTGACCTGGATGAAAGGACAGAGTGCCTCCTCAGCAAGTTTGATGATAACACAAAGCTGGGAGGAGTGGTTGATATCCCAGAGTGCTGTGCAGCCCTTCAGAAGGACCTTGGCAAGTTGGAGAGCTGGGCAGAGAAGAACTGTCTAAAATTCAACAAAGGCAAATGTAGGTCCTGCATCTGGGGAAGAATAACCCCCTGCACCAGTGCAGGCTGGGATCTGACCTGCTGGAGAGCAGTGCTGTAGAGGACCTGGTAGTCTTGGTAGTCAAGCTGTACCTGAGCCAGCAGTGTGTCCTTGTGGCCAAGGCCAGTGGAATCCTGGGGGGTATTAGGAAGAGCATTCCCAGGTGAGGCCACATTGGGACTGCTGTGTCCAGTTCTAGGCTCCCCAATACAAGAGACATGGAGTTTCTGGAGTAAGACCAGTGGAAGCTATGAAGATAATCAGGGGACTGGAGCATCTCTCATATGAGGAAAGGCTGGGGGAGCTGGGCATGTTCAGCCCCAAGAAGAGACAATTAAGAGGGAACCTCATCAATGTATACAAGTATGTAAAGGAGGGAGTCAAGAGGATGGAGCCAGACTCTGCTCGGTGATGCTGAGCAATAGGACAAGAAGCAACAGGTAGAAACTGATGCAGAAGTTCCATCTGAACATGAGGAAGAACTTCTTTACTGTGTAGGTTACTGAGCACTGGAACAAGTTGCCCAGAGAGGATGTTGCCCAGTGAGGAGTCTCCCTCACTGCAGTCATGCAGAACCATCTGGATGCAATCCTGTGCTACGTGCTATAGGATGACCCTGCTTGTGCACAGAGGTTGGATCAAATGACCCACTGTGGTCCCTTCCAACCTTACCCATTCTGTGATTCTGTAACTTGGAGGCAAGACTTCTGTGCTGGTATCTCCCATTTCTATAGAATGGGAAAACTGGAGATCTATATTCTACTTCCAACACTAGACTAGTCTATGACCTACAGTTTAAACAGCTGCAAATCTGTGAATCTAAACATTTCCTGATTTGGTCACACAGAGCTCAACATCCCTCCCCCAGTCCAAAATAGCATATCACCACTTAAAAAAGAAAACTTGTCAGTAAATTTAGTCTTCTCTAATGAGTACATATTTAATGGCATACGACTTTCAAAAACATTATTCAAAGAGAGAATACAAAAGTGGTTTTAGTAGGATTTTGAGAACATTCACAAGCATCTATAAACTTGTAGATTTAAGAACCTAAGTTGAGAATTGATGACATGGTCACACTTCATTTCCACATATTAAAGTGGAAGGGATACTGAGAATCCCTGCATTGAGTCTGACTTCCAGGAGAAAGTGAGGTCTAATACATAAATAAAAAATAAAATCTATGGCAGCCCAGAGAAGCTTAACTGCACAATGACTGAAACACACACTGGTTCACAATATTTATTACAACCTATTGCTTTAGATAAACCTGTTGTATGGTTAGTAAACCCAAACCACATTATATGAACCAACCAAAAAAAATTACAGCACAAACCACGTCTCTGTAAAAGTATGCAGTGGAGATGAAGAGAGGCACAACCTTAGAATTGTAAGTAAGAGCACAATGAATGTGTGAGTACAGCTCTCCTAGTAATGAAAATTAAGGTAAATAAAGTTCATACTAATGGTAAAAATCAGAGTAGTATTGTTATATCTGTATACAAAGAATACAGGGTCTTTTTGAATAACCTTCTTTCATTCTCAATTACCTGTAAACACAGCTCTCCCAAACCACCTTCCCTCTGTACCTGAACCAATATATAAAGTTCTATACAGAATGTGCAAATCCAGTATAAGTATTTTTAGGCTCTCTTCTTCAAATAGAAGAAATACAAGTTTAAAAACATTAACACCACAGATTCCCTCTACCCAGCCTCTGCAGAAAGACATCCAAGTACAGAAGTAGCAAAACACTGGACCAAGAAATCCGTAAGAATGCATGAACAATATATGAACAATAAATACAAACACATGTGTAAAAGCAAACAACATTTATCAAGGAAACTACTAATACTGGCAAAGGAAAATGAATTAGGATTTGTCAGCTTACAGATATCTTCCTAAAAAACATTCACATAATGCCTTAAGTAAACGTATAATGTTAACTGAGATCCAACTACATCTTAGGCTGACAGAATTTAATCATCAACTTGTTCATTAAGATGTGATATCCAGTAGTTACATGCCATGCTCCATAGTATTTAATGATACCATATTTATAAGTGTTGCTAGAGCAAGACGTCAGGAGTCAAAATAGTTACTCTATTGGGTTATTTGCTACTGCTGCCTTTTTATTACCACTCCACAGATTCTTTCTGCACCAAACATTTTAATACCCCTCTACCAATCTGCTATTTTATGTTTTTGAAAAGATAAGTTAGATAAAAATATTACACCCTATAGTGAGTGTGGTACAATCTAGTTCTTGTGTTAAGACTTCTGGCCCAAGAGTAATTTAAGAACAGTACCAGCCTGAGCAGAAGACAGTTCTAGAGCACTTAAAATAGGCAGATGTTGAAACAGTCTGGATTTTACTTCAATGCTGGAAAGTGAACCAGAGACTAAAGAATTTACATACACCAATCTCAAGCATAGTCTAGAAGCTCAAGCAATAACCAGAGTTCACTCCTTCCAGAAATTGCTTTAGAGGGTGTTCTTTGCATTTTGCTATGAGTGCAGATATGAACTTCTTCAAAGAGTATCTGAGCTTTCACTTAAGCTAAGAGGGAACATATTCAGTGCAAACAACACACAAGTTAATTCAATTTAAAGCTCTCAAACTAAAGCAAAAAGAATAAAGCTTACTAGTGGTATCTACTGTTTGTCTGACTACCTCCTGTGAAACAACTTTTTATCTGAAGGTCAGGCAATAACACTGAATATCAATAAAGAGTCCTTTGGCCAGCACTTCAACATTTCTGTCACTGAGATGAAAGTAAAATTATACTTTCTATGTCTAGAAATAGACACAGAAGCCTCCTCTATGCCAAACACTTGATGATCTCCATGCAGTGCTGAGATAGCTGCACAGACTTTCAGGGAATTTTTTTTTTTAATAAATATTTACATACAAGGTCAAACCACAACATTTTCACCCTAAGAAAGTACGTTTTACTGTAAAACTTGATTTGTGGTGAACGTCCAACAGTTGTCTAACAGTTCATTTGCAAGGCTGGAGTGTATTACAAAACTCACTACAAAAATTTCTATTCTTCATCTGAGTACTGAGAGGTTCAGTGTAGTTGCCAGCACTATAACAACTTGGTTTTAGTAAATCAATATTGCCAGGTAGGTACAGTAAGTCCACATATACAAATGACTCCTACCCAGTGTAAGAGAACCTAGCAACAAGCCTCAAAAACCTCAGACACATCAACTTCTTAAGTCACCAGTACTGAATTTCATATGAGTGCTGGAATTATTGACCACAACAAGGTCAGGTGTCGAGTGTGTTGACTTCTTTGGAGCAGAAATAATGCACAACTATTGCATTAGGGTATCGAGCAAACGCACTGTAAAGAGAACAAAACACAAAAATCAGCTGTCAATACAGAGAGTTTTCCATATTCAAACAAGAACATCCAAGTTGTACAGAATCAGAAAGAGACACCTACATGAAAGTGACTCTTTCTTTTTTAAATTACAGTTTGAATATATTTTTGAGAAAACCAGACAAAAGAATTCCATAGATTTTGTAAGCAGGTTTTTTTTGGTGGTTTGGTGTTTGATTTTTTTTTGGGTTGTTTTTGTTTTTTGGTTTTTTTTTTAATCTATTTTCATTTCTATAGGCACACTTCACTTTACTTCAACTTGGTAACAAGTTAAAGACCGGGTAACATGCTTGACCTTCAAAATCTTGTTGAACTTAAGAGCATTAGAAAAATTCTAAAAAGCAAAAACAATTCTGCCTGTGTAAATTTAAATTCTGATGCTACATGCTACACATTAAGAGTAAAAAACTTAATATGCACAGCAGTATTTAGACCTATGTTTATCAAAATATTTTGGAAAAACAACCTTTCCTATCATTGTTAATGCTACTGATATCTCAGAAGAGTTCACATCAACAAGAGAAACAATAACTAAGTTAGTCATGTGGCATTTCACTCGAGTTCAAAGAGGAAAAAGTGCAAGTAAAATTTGCATTCTATATTAAGCCATAATTACCTACTAGGAATAGTGGAAGAAAAGTTATTGGCATCCAGGTAATCAAGTAAATTAGTTTTACTTTTAGACATCCTATGATAATTATGCTACAAAATGTAAATCAGTCAGATAACTACAAAGCCATGAGATAAAGAAAACTACACATGTATCTTAGCTTAATATTCTTTATATCATCCTTTGTAATTCTAGTTAAGAAGCAGGTAGTAGTAGAATCATTTTAAGCCTTTTAGAGTTGTGAAATGAGAGCTCTTGGGAGTTTCTGAAGAGATTTTATACTCTGTTGAAAGCAGGATTAAACTCATGCAGTAAATTCACTGAGCAAAGCTTTCAGGTATTCCCAACCACCCAGTTGAGCAATGTAATTTGTAATTCAAACACTCTTCAAATAGCTCCCTCATACTGCTGTTCTCTCTGGCTATATACGCATTCCAAGTTTTCCAACATCTTTAGTTTAAGTGTAACAGATTCACATTTGAGTCAGTTTACCAAGCTCTCTTACCTGTTACCTATCTTCTTTTTGCAAACAGTGCACACCTTCTCCTCTGTAATAATACACTTCACCTGCTGATGCAAGATCCGCTCCTCCTGGACCTAAAGAAGGATAAAAAACCCAACTTGTTTAAAGAGCAATGCCACACCACTGCTGCTTTCTTATCTGGTGAAACTGCAAATGGTCACAACATTTAATTTTCAGTATCCACATGGCTGTATCCACATTCCCAAATTGTACAGCACAAAAGCAGTAGGTCTGTAGAGCATAGCAGATGATACTGAACAACCAATATGCACACTATATGAATTACAGGATTTTACTTTCAACTTAGTCCAAAGACTAAGGCATTCTAACCACTAAGGGGTGTTTGGGTGAACTACTGAACTGCTTCCTCTGCTTCACTGTATTTGAAAGAAATCCAGTCCAAGCCATTTGAGATGCTTCTGCAATGCACACCACAGCACAGTGAGTCCAGAGACTTACTGGAAAAACAGACTCCTCATCCAAACTAAAATGAACGTACACTGCATCTCCCGCTGGGATGTTCAACCTACTTGGGTCCCATTTCAAGTGCACTACAGCACCATCTAGAGGACACACATCCCATATAAGGAACAGTTAATTTAGATATTGAACACGTTTTAAACCACCGTTCCAATAAATGACAGGTGGTGGGTGCTTACCCTCAGAAACTCTGCATGGAGAAGATTCTTGAGCACTTGATTAAATCTTTTCTTCTGAGCATTTTCTTCAAGGACTTTCTCTAAGAAGATGCGAATCTCACTAATCTGTGTATTTGCTGGGAGTAGGTTTATTGCCTGGAACAAAATATACTTAAGTTAGGAAAAATTAAAAAGAAACAGAGACCAAAATAGAATAGAAATTGACATATTTAGCTTGACACTTACAGTTCATTAACTTGCCTACTCTAGTATCTTCCATAATCTTCTACCAACAGTACAAACTGAGTAGTTGCAGGTCTGACTTACCTTAGTGGTATCCAGTTTGCTGTGATGTAGTTCCAAAACCTGCAGAGCAGCCTGCAGATTGGCTTGAGGCTCCAGCACTTCCATCTTGATTGGTCCCAGGCAATGTACACTAGGTGGGGAGAGATACATCCGGAGCAGCGACAGATAGACCTGTTGCACACAAAAGGAAAGTTCTGAAAATACTGCATGTATCCAGAACTGACAGTGCTGGTAGAGCCCAGCAATGGTACTAAGTTGTACTCGTGGCATCCAAAATTCTGAAGCGCTCCTTTAAACAGCTCTATCCTTAAAACAACACAACCTGAAAAGTAGCAATCATGTTCAAGGTCTTTCAAGACTTGCATTCTGAAGATTTTCTATAAAAGTAGTTAATAATGTCTCCCTCATCTATCTTTCAGAATTCACTTACAGTGTCTAGAAACCAACACTTCATTGCCTTTTACCCCTATCTTTTCTGTAGATCTATGTGGAATACACACACAGTAATTTGCCTTCTGAATTCCATCATAAGTCCAGTGATACAGTATCATTCTCAAATAAAAAACCAAACACAACCCCCCAAAACAAGCAAACAAAACCACAAACAAACAAAAACCACACAAAGAAAAAAAAAAACAATCAGTCATCTAGTAATTTCTAAATTCCAAGAGCTTATACATAGGCTCCCTACACAAACCTCGAAAAAGTTGGGAGTACAAAACCAAAACTTTCAAGTCCTGAAAAAAGGTATGAATAGCCTGCTACATCCTTACTGAACAGAAAGACTACAAAAATGAAGCTACTTACATCTTTGTTGCCATCTTTATTTCTGTCGTAATGTTTATGGCAGTAGCTAGAACAGAGAAGAATCAAGCAAAATACAAAACCAATTTTAGAACTCATAGAATCAGTTCACAGAAATTAACATTTAAATGCTTTGACTACTTAAGTCATCCAGTTAAGTGACCGTACATCCAATTTGGATCAATTAATCAAACTGGAGGAGAAAATTACACCATTTATTTGGCATTACAATGCAGAGAGAATGGAGGCTTTGTGCAAATCTCCCACTACCAATCAACTTAAAAAGCTTTAATGCAGAAGCCAAATTTAATTTAGCTGTGTAAGAAAAAGGGGGAAAAGAGATATCTCCAATCAACACTAGCTTGAAAAGAAGCTACATTGAACAGACCCCAATGTTCACATATACCTGCCAGCACTGAGTACCTCAGTACTTCTGATTCACTCAAGAGGTTCCCTGGCACAAAATATCTAGAAAAATACTGTATCTTTACTAAGAGGATTCTGCTTAACTGAAGGAGCCTAACTTGGCATGAGGGCTAATGAACATCTCTCCAAAAAGAAAGATGGAAACAAGAAACCCATTGATGAGAGTCATATTGCGCTAAAGTGCAATGACAGAAGAGCACGAAAAGGTAAATCTCAAGGGGATAGAATGAACATCTGTAATGAACACATACCTGGAAAAGCCTAAAAGTCAAAAAACACAGAAACCCAGAAGATCCTGATGACTTAGGAGTGTTCATGTTCCACATACAGCAACATTTCACTACACATCCATAGGGAAATGAGCAAACTAAGACTTGCAAAAAAATAAAATAAAGAAATCCTTACTTTTCAGCCATACTGGTGTCCTTCAAAATATGAACATAAATAAAAAGAGCTTGCTCGTGCTTCCCCATACGACCCAAGAGCAGAGCACGTTCTTCTAGGAGACCTAGTGATAGCATGAAGGATTAAGTCAATAGCTACACAGAGAAATGACAAAAAAGCTCAATTAGTGGTCAGACTAACAGTTGGAATTATTAATCTGTGCTCAGACTAGAGTTTCAGTAACACTGAGACTAATCTACAGTTCACACAAGTCTCAGAAACCTTTTATGAATTCTTAAGTAACCTTAAGAAACAACAATCTTCAAATCTGTTGAAATATTCAGGTTCATCAAAAAGTTAGGTTAAATATTTAAGTGATGAGAGATGCTACAAGGTCTTAGGTCAACAGTAACAGGAATCCTGCAGAGACTGGCAAACCCAACTGAGCCAGCAAAAACAGTATACACACCAGTGGCCTACAACTACAGATACAGTCATCTTGTCTGATTCTAGTTACCATGATTCTACAGTTAGTGAGGAGGTTTTGCTGTACAATGCAGTAAGCTAGGATTTAATTAACCTATGAAAACTGAACTCACCATCAAAGGGGAAGTCACTAATTAGCCGACCAGGTTCATACCAGCTAGACTTCTCCAGAAAAAGCAGAAGCTTTTTACGGTACTCGCCCAAGTCTCCTCCTTCCTCCCCAGCAGGCACTGGAGTTCTATCTATATGGAAGAAAGCAACATAAGCTAAATTTTTACAACTATTTTACTGCATTAGTACACAAAAGAAGATGAACAAACAAATCATCATCAAGAGGAACTAAATGCTGATAGTACTGTTACATGGATTAGGACTCTAGTGTACCTGTCAAATTACTTCAGCTCCTTAAAACACATCAAGAGGCTGGAAAAAACAATACTCAGTTATTCAAAACCCTTCCCCACCCTTAACGTGCAGGATTCAGGGAGCAGTAGCTGCCATTCTACTTAATTATGAACAAAGTGTTGCCTGATCCCTTAAAATCTCTTGGGAGGTGATAAACTAGCCTGCCCTAAAACCCCACAACTTTTGTTGTTCCAATTCCTTCATCACTTAGGGTTGAACAGGGAAGGTTTACAAAAATATGCTATATGAAGGCTCCCCTGTGCTGTCCCATACCCCTGGACTTCTCACCAGAAAAGGTTAAACATACCTGCAGGGAACGAGTTGAGATATTCTTTCATTAATCCCTGCACTTTCTCACAGTACAGCTGGATCAGACAGTTGTGAAAGTCTGCACCAGTTTCTTCCCAAACATGAATGATGTGTTCCTGTGAATACATGTTAAGGTTCAATTATAGACACCTCCTCTGGAAAGTAACTTATTATAAGCAAGGAACACTTCCATGCTTGCCTTTACCAATCCTGACTTCAGGATTTCCTAAGTTTTAATTATGGGATTTTTGCATAACTTATGGCAAAACTAGCATTCTGTGAGACAGCATCAGACTCTGACTCCTGGATAACTGAAATCTTACATGTAACATCTTGTACTGAATGTAATGCACCAGTAGGGATTGAGTTCTTACCAGATAAGGAATAGTCAAGCTTTTAAAATTTTCTATCAAGAAACTGAGCACTTTGTCCCGCGGCAGAGCTTCCACTTCAGGGAGGTCTTCTGTAAATATCTGTTAAACAAAATTTTATTCAAAGAAAGGTGTGGTTATTTTTTTTTAAGTGCCACAGTGTATTTTCTCTGAGGCACTGAAGCCCAGCATATCATCACAGGGGTCCAAAGAGTAAGTGCAAGAAGTATTAAAAAAAAAAAAATCTGAACAGCTTATTCAGGCATTGAGAAATTATTTCACACCTGAAGAGATTAACAAACATCCCCACTTCTGCCTTTGTGAACACTCTTCTCTTACAGAGCCCAACATCTTCCAAATACAGGGAGTCAATTTTATATCAAAGAGAAAAAAGAAAATAAGGATGGCAAATCAACATTTGACATTTAAATACTCAATCAGGCTCTAGTGCAAAAAGTGTGACATCAATAACATTAAATGTTGTAAACTATTCCAAGAATGGACAAGAGTAAGGAAAAAGTCAAAAGACTGTCCTGCTCTACCTACTGCTAACATTACCAC
This sequence comes from Myiozetetes cayanensis, assembly GCF_022539395.1. Lineage (NCBI taxonomy): Eukaryota > Metazoa > Chordata > Aves > Passeriformes > Tyrannidae > Myiozetetes > Myiozetetes cayanensis. The sequence continues at coordinate 35,701,871 of NW_026087853.1, read as the reverse complement.
AGTACTGAACACGGAAAATACAAATTATATCTTTAATTGGATTTAGCATTAATACACAGCTTCTTAAATTAAGTTATCCCAATTCCATATACTGCATTAAGAATCTCAGTGACAAGGTGCCTGTTTCAAACACACTTACCTTTAGTCCATCTTCAGGAAAATCTCTTAGCACCCAGACTGAGTAGGAAAATACCAAGTGCAAGTTTTCTGTGCCTGGAATATAAAAAGCAGTAGGGTTCAATGTTAAAATCCTAAGCATCTATCTACTCACAACACAAGCAGACACCTTCAGAGCCAGCAAAGCTTAATTTACATGAAGAATCCAATTTTATCCCTGCTCAAGTCAAGCAAACTGTGGTTAAATCCACAATTTCATTATTTCACAGACATGATTTCAAACAGAAACAAAAATTAACTCAAATACTAAATGCCACCAACATAAACAATTTGGTCCAAAACTAAGATTGGTTGTTCTAATCACATTCCAAGTCTCCCTTTACAACTTGCTGTTATTACAGTAGAGAAATCGCTGTACTTTTCACTTACATAACTTCCTTCAGCCATTTCTCAGCCTAAAGTCTAATGACTTCTACAGCAAATGGTCACATACTTCAAAACAAATAGTAAAGCCTCACAGTACTGAAGTAACTAGCACAGAACCTACATGACATCTAAGAGCTTCTCAGCTTTTCAGAAAATGTAGGACCTGTCCTTTTAGGAAGAATGCTTTTGTTTGGACAATTCGGTTCACAAAACTAATAAAACACTCTAGGAAAACATGACTGTATACTCTGTTGACACAAGGTAAGTACCAAATACACATCAGTAATACATACTTGATTACTTAAAAGACCACAGTTACAAGCGTGGAGGAATTTTCTGTAATTACTTGAGTACTATTTCTGAGTATTTCATTAAATGCCCAAAAATCTACAGAAAAGAGTCAACTGAAGTAGACTGAATTTCACTCAGAATGTAAGTGAAAGAGTCATACATCCTATACAATTAAAATAATAATAACAAAACAAAATCAATTATTGCTTAGAGTAGAAGACCATAACTACAGAAACCTCACCAAAAGGGTGGGCAAAGGGAAAAATCTGGAGAAACTCCATAGTCTGAAATGCTTTTATCATCTTAGTTTAGGGACTCCCACACATAACACTTATCAATTAATCAAGGCAGAATGGGCAGTGCAGCTAGAACAACTACACATATAGTGTTACATTTCTGTTATTTACTTAAGGGAAAATTCTGCAAGTGACACCAGCATAAAATATTCAATTCTTCAGGAAGAGTCAACCTTCTAGGTTGTTTCCACTGTATTTCACTACTGTGAAGTAAACAAACATCCTTTATCAGTTTTAAAGAGCTGACCAAGAAGAATACAGAAAAAACAATTTTAAGGTCCTGAAACAGAGAAGCTCCAGAAGCCTAAAAAAATTTAGCAAGCTGTCAAGATTTTAAAAAAGTATTACAGACAACTTGGGTAACTATAGGTCTTAACCTTCAGCAATCTCAGGTAAAACAAATGAACAGCTGACAATAGTAAATTGAGATGAATTTATCAAGATGAGAGAATTACTTTTTAAGTAAGATAAAAAGTTTCTTCTGTAGAGCTGTGTTGAACACAACACACATTTCTCTAAGATGAGTGACATTACCAAATGACACCAATGAGTAAGAAGCGTTAGACATGGCACAAATGGGAAAGGTCTCAATATCATTACTATGTATTATCACTGAATAAACATGTTGCTAATTGAAGCCTGCAGTTTTTAAAAGAAATAATTATAGACAAAACATATCAAACTTGGGTAACAGTATAAGACCAAGAGGTGAACAAAGCTATTTCCCTCATAAACTACACACGACCAAACCAGCAGCGTGATACTTTTGAATTGTTTTGCTTTTAGAAATAATATCAGATGGGAGGGAACTATTCTAAGAATTAGCAAATACAAAAAAAGACTCAAGAGTTCACAACAAACAGTCAACCAGACAAGTTTCTACCATGATGCTTGAACAGCAACTACAGTTGTTAAGTCATTATCTAGATGTACTTTAACACAGGAAACAACAACTTAATATAGGATTTTAATCTCATGAAAGACAATACAAAGACCAGCAACTGGAAGTTAAGACTTTTGGCTAGAAAGCCTAACCAGAAGTTAAAACTTGCCTTTTGTCAGTGATGATAAATCATCACTGGAAGAAAATTCAAAATACTATGGCTCTTTTTCTCCCAATGGAAATTTTAATCAGAAATAAGCAATGTTTTCCAATAAGATACTCAAGTTTCAACAAAACACTCATGAGCTAATACTTGAAGTCTGCATTATGCAAGGAACCAAACCAGATGACAAGGATATCCTCCTTTAGCTTGATAGCTTCTAGAAAGTTGCCAAACAGAAGAATAACCACTAAGCCAAAGAGGAGTAACAGCTTCACAAAAATACTGCTCTCCTTCACACTCACCCAAATGCTGCAGATATTGCACTGTCCTCTCATGACCCTTCAAAGGTGAGTTGGCTTTCTTTGACTGATCCACCAGTACCTGTAGTGCTTTCAGAAAAAAAGAATTCATTCCTTTGTAACCCAAGTATAGTCCCAACTTGAACCACAAAAAAGTGCATTTTTCCTGTTCTGCTACTGAAGACAAAACAAAGGTTTGTTTTGAACATACAGACCAAACTAACAGGAACAAAGACTAATTTGATCACAAGATGGTGATTAAACAGTCTCTTCTGAATACTGCCTGCTCACTAAAGACAAGTAAAAACTCAATACGAGGAATACATGCTTCTATTCCTTCTCCTCTCCCAACCACATACTTACCTTTCTCATGCAGACCTTTCTTCTCATACAGTATTATCAGCTCACTATATTTGTGTGCCTTCTTTAGTACATGCTCACTCTCCTCAATATGGCAGTGATTGTTCTCCAGACGCAGCAATGGTGCCACCAGCGCTACATTTGTCTGCAAGCAAAAAGGGAGCACTTAAATGTATTTCACTGGAAGTTCAACTTCAAAGCATATAGTACAAAACATGAATTAGAAGCAGGGGCTGGAGGCAAGGAAGCCTTATAGCAAAAGAAATACAAGAAATGAAAGTTTAACATCTTAGAGTAAGGCCCATGTTAATTTCCATCGTTTCTGGGACATAAGACTGTATCAGAGCTACTCCCCTTCAAGAACAGAGGTCAGCTTTGAAAAGCATTATAACAGCAAAGATCATACTCTTCTGCATTCAGCAGTCCAAGGCAACAAAAGCAAAGTTAGAACTTCAAAATACACAGGCATGCCCATGGTCTTTCAACAGACATAGCAACCAGAAACAGACACAGCAACCAGAAACAGACACATCTGCTTACTCCATGAAACTGCTTCCTGAGCAGTGATCAAACTAGCTAACCAAGTTTTACAGATCATTTTTAGACTAAAGACAGACAGTTGTGCGAGAATTTCTGAAGTAGTTCCTTATCCTTCTTAAATATTTCGAAAATTCCAGCAGAGCTCACGTGGCAAAGCAAAAACCTCTAGGTCAGACAAACACTCACATGCAGGTAACACTTTAACAGGGTGGTATCAATGATTTGTAGCAGCTTCTTTTTGGATTTGATAGTGGGTGTTCCTTCCATGAGCGGCGAGGTACTGGACTGATGGTCAGAATCATTTAGCTTCTTCACTAGCTGACTTCTTTTCTGCAGGACATCAAACGAAATTTTATCTGGAAAAGGCCATGAATGTCTACATCTCACCTCAGCAAATATAATCCACCAAGTAAAACGACTAAATTAAGCCAATTTAATAATCTGATTTAATAAACTGTTTCCAAAAGAATTTTTATTGTTACTAACTATTCAATAGATAAACTTTACAACTACATTCAGGTGTATACATTTGTTTTGCAAATTTATAGTTTTGCAAAATGTCCGTCTTGAGAAAATAGTCAGAAGGAAATTCTGTTAACCTGAGTAGAGACATTTTAGAGAAGTTGGGCAACATTCAAAACACTTGGAAAACAAATTAGGTTTTGAACTACTAGGCACAAAACTATCTTCCTTTGGACACAAGCATCTTTTTAGTCTAGTAAGGATGGCAACCAAACAATTCAGGTTGCAGTTATGACAAAATAAAGAGGGCAGAAAGTTACAGTGCCCATTATCTCTTTATCCACATTTTAATGCGTGCTCTTGACCTGTCTCCTGGACAGAGTGCCCTCCACAGTAGTCACCAAACAAAATCAAAAGATCAAGTGCTCAAGTCTTCTTCAGAAGGACACCAGAAATAAAATACTGGACTCGTATTCAGATCCGATCCACAAGTAAATTTTGTCCAGTCACACAAGATGTTTCCCACATAACTGTGGGCTATCTCAGGTGTTCCATTTCCCCTGCTTACTCAGGAGTTGCTGCCATAGTTTCCAACCATGAAGACAGCCCACTAAGGCTAGTATGACAGAGCTGGAGTAGGTGTACTGCCTCCTACACATCAAAGTTAACCAACAAAGCATGCTAAAACTGAATAACCCTGCTCTAAAAACAGGTAGAGAAGCACTCACTTGAGTTAGGTAGTCTATCAGAGCTAAATGTGCCTTCTCCAGCTCTGCCCCAGAGAGCCCTGGCAGGGGGTTGGGATACTGTAGCTGTTTCCTGTAATCTGTGGGCAGGAGGTCAGGATACAGACCCATCACATGAGTGGGATCTAAGTGAAAAATAACTAGTATTAGTAACCATTCATAATATTTTTGTAAACTCTTCGAGTCAGCTTAGCTTTCTAACAGAGCAGTCTGTAGTCAACTTGCATATACATGAGGTTCTAGATAACAAAATTCACTCATTACAGAAGAGAAGCTAAAATAAGGCAAAAGCAGCAAGAGAAAAACTGTTTCAAAGTTCAGTCACAAGAAGTTCCAACCTGTGCATTTCGCACACCTGGAGGACAAGTCATTATAATAATCTTGTTGCTCTTCCTACAGAATCCCAGCATTAATCACTCTGACAGTAAGCCAGGACTTCTAGGAAGAGGCACTGTTTTAAGAGAAGATTTATTGTGCTTTTGAAACAAGAACTGAAGAGCACCATCTCTAACTAACACCCATGTTCACATAGTTTAAGCAAATTCCAAATTACTATCCTCTAATTTAAGTTCAAAGTATTTTGAGTTCTCAGTCCTTTTCTTTCACTGCAGTTTCCCAAAGCAAATATGATGTGTCATCAAAACAAGTTCTAAGTTTAAATGCACAGGAGATGCCCTGTCATCAATAAAAAGAATCTCAGTCTTAAGCACTATTCTATGGTACAGTTCAGTTTTAAGTGTTCTTCCAATAGCCCTAAAACAAATCAGAGGAGTAGCATCAGAGAATATTTTGACTTCCCAAAGTACAGTAAAGTTTTCTGGTTTCAGCAGCTTGGTTAAACCAAGGGCTAAGAGTCCTTTTTTCCTGAGTAAAATGACTTTGCAAATCTATACATGTTCCTTATTTTTCATTCCAAGTCACAGGCAGGCTTTTAGCAGCTGCTGAAACACTCAGCTTCAAGGGTCTGTGCACATGCTATGCATGCTGCAAAATAGCCTAGAATACAAATACATCCTGCACAAAGGGAAAACTCTTGATTTAACTTAAGGTGTAGTTGATTAAGTACTATTGCCAGTTTCACCAAAAACCAACTAAACAGCTGTCCAGGTTATTTGCCGTTCACAGGGGACTGGTCTGCATAAGACACCACTGTTTTAAATTTAACAAAACATTAAAACAAAAAGTCCCACACAACAGTCCATGAGTTTAATTTCATTCCTTCTAACCTAGGTACCTCAAAGCTGACCTAAGCATTTACCTGTACCAAGTTTGGCAAAAACTTGCATAGATTCATCAAAGCGCTTCTGGCAGAAAAGGTTGAAGGCAAAGAGGTTCTTTATGTGGTGAATTTGTTGTCGCTTCTCACTATCTGAATCATCTTTCATTTCCTACAAACATACAAATTAATAAACATTAAAAGCTCTTGAGCCTCATATATGAGAATATATAAGAATATATAAGAAATAACAGGAGCATTATACATTGGACAGATTAGGACAAAACAAGATAATCTTCCGAAGTGAACGTCTCTGATGGTGCCTGCCAGATGCTATGCTTATTGTGTCACTGAGACAACCTGGAAGGCTGCAAAGCTACCTTTTATTATCTGTATAATTGCTCTATCACAGCAACTGTCTCTTCACTCATTTGCCTCATTTTTTTCAAGTGAGCAATTCAAAATGCAATTAATTCATTTTAATGTAATTCCAGGGAAGTTTCCAGAAACCAAAAAGTCCTAAAACAGTAAGAGCAGTAGAATTAAACATACTGCATATCTATAAAATATTATTGTTTCAGGAGTAGCACTAAAAAAAACCAAAAGCCATGCAACAAAACACACAACATTGTTTGCAAGCAGCCTGGAGACTTTCTAAGTCTGACTTCAAAATCTAAAAGAAGGTAACCAATTAAACAGCTAAGAGGTAAGATCTTACACACAAGATGTTATCTCAGAATCTAAACCACAGATCAATATAGAATAACGGCAGCCCAAAACTACAGCTTAAGTCAAAAAGGCTAAAGTTTACCAGTTTGTGCAAAGTGGACAGTTGGGAGGCTACACTCTGACTCATCAGTGGACTTGCTACAGTCAAGCAGATGGCAAACATCCTTTTGTTTACTTTTGCACAACTACATCCGCTGCAAACTCAGTTTTTCAGTACTTACTGCCAACTGCAAAGCCAGCTCAAACTGTTTGTCCTGCAGAAGCTGCTGGATCTGTGTTGCTATGGACACCGGAATGAGCCGCCAAACAAAGTGATTACTTGCTACATATATAATATTTGTTCTGTAAACAAGACAAAAGTAGTCAGTTATTAGGTTCCAGTGCTGAGAAAGAAGCAATACCCTATCTAAAAAATACAATCCTGGTTAATACACACATGGATCAATCTGATACAAGAGCAACTTGAGCATTATTGCAAAGCAGAAAGGAGAAGAATACATGTCCAGTGATCACAAATTCCCAAAGACACTCAACTCTATAATTTCCTCCTCAAGATATGGCCTCCACTAATCTGTTCATAAAAAACCCAACAGACTGCTTTCATGCTATTTCTTAACTGAGAGACTTAGAAAAGCTGTTCTTCTCCCAGTTTTTCAGAGTGGTACCATACACCCAGAGAGCCTGATAACAGTAAAAATCAGTTCTATTCAATACCCTCCAGAGGTGATGAAGCGTGGTCTCTGCAGCTCAATGCTCTGTACAAGCAGTCGGGGTTCAAAAGTGCGGATCTCCACATACCTTGGCAGAACAGCAATGATGTAGGGAGGCTGGTGTTCTGTTAATGAAGCAAGAAAAATTTAAGCTGATTGCTCTCAAGTATTCCTTGAAATAAACCAGAACTTAAAGGTTTCTTTCCAATTTTTTTCCCCTTGAAGTGTGCCCTTCTTTTCCCAGAACTTTAACACACTACCTTCCATTTCAGACCTTGTCCCTTTATACAAGATAGGCAATATGCCTATTTTATGAGGAGAAAGGCATATAGACTACAAGCAGAGAAGACTAAGAAGCAAAAATAAACATATGAAACCTTTCCAACAGTACAACTTAAAATACTGTAGAAACTGTCACACTCCAAATCCAGCTAGTCTCAAAATACTGGAAACATAATGGTTTTATCACATACAAAAGAGTAAAGGAGCAAATTAAAAAAAAAAAAACACCTGCTACTTCTCACCCATGGCTATAGGAATATCTGTCCAATTCAAGGCACATTTCTGAGTACAGACTCCTTCTTCATTAAGCACAACTGTTAGATCATCTTGGCCAACGGCAACTTTTCCATCTGCTACAGGAGCTACCAATGGTTCCAGCTGCTTCCCTGTGGGAAACAGTTCTTTGATGGATCCTTTTCCATCCACCTAGGATAATAAAGAAGATAAAAAAACCTGGGTTTTAAAATAACTTTTATTTCACAGCTGCGTGAGACTAAAGCCAAAAACCCCTAGAGGGATTTACAGTCCAGACTAATCACTAACAGGACAAGTTCAATTTTAAAGAAAAGCAGTAACATTTTCTGCATATCCTAACTTATCTTGCTTATACATCATTGTGGAATAAAGAATTAATATCTGAGATAATGCAATCCTGTTAACAGTATTACTATAACAGTAGCTGAGCACATCGCTCATACAGGTTTATAAAATGCATAGCACAGTAGCAACATCAGTTGCAATGTCCAAATACTTAATCCAGGCAAAAACTTTAACACTGTTTTGTTATGGCATGAGTAAGTGTTGCCACATAAAAAAAGCAAACTAAAAGCCAAGCAAACTGTCTAGTCTTTCCCCTGCCTTAGCCTGTCATTTTGTGGCCACATGCTGTCCTGGGAACTGAGTCCATACAAAAAAATTGCTGTTTCATGAGCTAATAAAACAACTCATTACCACCAAAACGGAGAAACTTTCTCCTTCAACTCCAGCTACATATTCTTGCTGCTTCTCTTGCATTTACAGCTCAAGTATTTTATAAATCAACAGCTAGCTAGCAGAAAGCAACACCATAAATACAAGTATATTTTTTCTGCCTATTTAGTGAAACGGAGCCATTCAAGGATAGGTCTGTCAAGCATCAGAACTAATCCAAAGTAGATACTTAGACAGGTAGTTTCCACCCTGGTTGCTTGAGCAGCTGCACAACTACTCATATAACTAGAATGGAAGGAGTAAACATCTAGCAGAGCACTGTTGAAAGGCATCCCTTCTTTTATGAGCAGCATCAGTTTCAAGTGAACGCAAAAATCACGTTCGGTTTTTCTGTTGCCTATAGATCAGTGTTGCAAACCATGTAAACACATTTGTGGTGCACCTCCTCTTCATCTTATTTTCCTATAATATCTGCAGAAACCAACTATAAAGGCAGAAAAGAGAATCAACTATGGCTGTAAGTGAAGCATTAACTGGAAACTGTAATATAATGGCAATAAGTTTAGAGACTATCAAACTGAAACTATTACAGTTCAGCAAGAGAATCAAAAACCAAAACATAGTTACATTTCACTGTATGTCAGATAAGATATTCTTGGTCTTTTTTCCTTCTTTGAGCTATCTCCTTTCTTAATACATTAATAAAATGCAAACTGAGCTTACACAGACTGCTGCCAACCCAAAATGTATCTTCCCTAATGCCTTTTTTCTGCAAGAGCTGTAAACACCAGTTTCAACAGTAACAAACAAAATATCACTTCCTGACAACATCAGTTTAAAAGCACAGACTTAGATGCCCTTCCCATAGCAGGAGTACCACATGCTGGTTTTCATAAATCTGTTAGCTAAATCCCTGAGCACAGAAGTAGCCTCCATAGTCTTTAATGCTATCCAAATCTTCTCAAAACACTATTACACCCCCAGTCTTACCCGTATCAGGTAATAGTCCCTCTTGAAGCCTACACAGATGGAGTTTTCACACCAGGCCATAGACTTGGGTACGTCAGGCACACTGAAGTCCCCCTGTGGAAAACAGGGAAAATACGTTAAACTGGCTATTATAAGAGAATAGCAAAAGTCAAATCTGGCAGTGCAGAGCATAACAGGCACCACATTCCCCACCACACATACCTGACATCTACTAGTCAAGGAATGGCAGTATTCAACTAAAAGGTTAGATTCATGCACAACAGAGGGGTGTGCTCTGAGTTAGCTGGTAATTTTCTAGAAGGGCATTGTAGGTGAAAAAGCCTCTACCCATTTCAATTAGTTACTTTATTTGTTCCAGTATTCACAACTGCAGCTCTCTACGCTCGTTGTCAGTAACCATCTTCTGACTTAATGACATATCTGGAAAACTTGGAGTAGAAGTGCACCCACTTCCATAATGTTGTAGTTAGGCATACATTCACAAATGCTGTATGCTAATATGCTCCACTGACTTACAAGTGTACTACAACCAGAGTGTTAAAATATAGGACACAGCCCTTAATTTAATTTATTAACTGTATTAATGACATTAACTGTGATTCAAACCACTTTTATTTTCTGTTTCATTGCTATATCTCTGCAGAACCAACCAGAGTCACTGTTCCATAAGTCAGCAGTGTCTCTGGGTAACAGGGTAACAGAGCAAGCAGTAAAGAGCAACTACACTCCCTGTTGAGGCATATTAGATTACAGAAACAACTCACCTGTAGTTCATGGAACTCTCTGTCCTTCCAAAAATACAGCTGTAGCTTCTTACGCACTGCCACACACATTCTCAGCACCTCTTCCCCTGTATCTGATTGCTGGGAAAACAGACAGGCCTAACTCATAGGCACTCACAAAGTAGGAGGCAAGTAAGATAATACAAGGCCAAAAGAATCCTCAGCCTTACAGCAAAGCTGTCAGCTGAAGAGCAGCTTTGTTCAAACTTGCCAGAAGGGCATTGCCTAAAAAATGGGAGGGGAGGGAGGTGGAGGTGGTGTCAGAATACTTAAAACCAAACTTTGGTGGGGATTGTGACACCAAGAAAATGCAAAAAAATAAAAGAGCACCAAAGGTATACACACACACAAACAGAAGATAAATACAGAGCTACCAGTCCAGCCCTGAAAATAGGATAAATAGCTGGAACTCTGTGCAGTATAGGAGAGGTAAGGAAATGGAACAGTGTAAAGAATGTGTTATACTAACAGATTAAAATATTAATAACTTCTAATATTCTAACCTATTGAAAAAGTTTCTTGACAAGAAATACTAGGAAAGTTAAGTGCCTGTACATGCAAACAACAAGCCACTTTGCAATGACCAGATGTAAAGGTGCTTTGAAACACATTACTTTTCACATCTAGAAACCCCCAAGTACTTTCTAGAAACTATTTAACACTTGAGCTTCTAAGGGACAAAGAGAGAAAACATGATGAATAGCACTTCTGGTTATGAAGGCTCCTGAATTATATGGTAAGATGAGAAACTCACTTGGATAAAAATGAGTCACCCAATAAACCATAGCACATGAACAGAGGACTGCTATACCTTATGGAACCATTTTATGGCTTGAATCTACCACAACTGCCCTGGGACTCCGCAGGTCAATAAACAGAAACAAAAACATAACAAAACAATGATGAAGTTGCTTAGGCAAGGGAACCACCATGAGCTAGTACAGTGGCAATTCTAGGAAAGGGAATGGCTTTTATAATGAACAAGACCTTTCAAAAAAACAAGACAGTCAAAGTGAAGCTTTTTATCAACAGCTGCAATCACAACAGGCACAGGAAAATGCCTTATGAAGCAGAGGAAAAAAATTAAGGAGACTACATTAAAAATTGTTGCCTTAAGCAAATGCAGTAGGTACTAATTTTAAAAAATGCTAGTACCCAAGCAATTAGAATGCAATACAAAAGTAAGAAACCTAATCTATACAGAAACATGAAAAAGTCAGCCTTATTACGAACAGTAAGGACACCTGTGCCACTGTATTCCTCCCCTTACCTGGAGATCACAAGTGAAGAGAGATGCACCTTTTGCCTTGGAAACTGTGGTGATTTGTTGAAATGTCAACAGGTCATGAACATAAATGTTATTTTCTGTTTTAAACAAAATTCCAATTATTATTCAATATTTAATACATGTAAAGGTCACTGCTAATTCAAATAAATTATCACATTTTAAGTTTATATAAAAAGAAGAACTTCTGAAACTAAGAGCTGCAAGAAAGGAAAAGATGTGTTTTCCCAAAAGCTGAGAAGTGCTAACCCACATATAAATACAAAAATTTCAAAAAATAAGACTAACACCAACGTTGGTAAATTACATGCAGGAACTGAGAGCAAGTGCTAATCAAGCAGAAGGAGTGGGAGTGAAAGGGTCAGCAAGCAGGCCAGAGCAGAACAAGTTCAAGATGGAAGATTGTATGAACAAAGAGCATTTTGAACTGGCTCCTGGAATTAGTGTAAAGTGAACAGTTGCAAACAGAGGGTACTGTGGTCAGGTTTTTATACGCACGAGGACGCAAGCAGCAGAAATCTACACATGCTGGAGTCGGAAGAGCCGGGACTTGGAGATCATAAAGAAGGGAGCAGCAACATAAGCAAAAAAAACCCACAGGAAGATCATAAGGTTAAAGGAAGATAGTCAGAGCCAAGTAAACTTAGACCTTCCATAGGATGGTAAAAGATCACCCTCTACATTTAAACTGAATTTGGTGTAACACATCAGCAGTAAGTTTGTTACATCAAGCAAGTTTGGACAGAAGTTTTAGCCCCTGATGTACAGAGCACACATACACGTGCATGTGCATATTCAAATGCCAATACAATCTATATGTATACACAAACACTTCAGTGCACAAACGTACTTCTTCATTTCCAATCACAAAACAGCATTAATGCTCTGTTCTCCAAGCTGGCTTACGACAAGCAAAGCTGCTTCTCAATCCATTCCACTTAATGCTTCCTCTGCTAAATGAAAAGCTCAAATTCCACATAATGACTTCTCAACAACAAGACTGCTATGTAGGTGTGTGGAAAGAGTGCCACATTCAGACAAGTAACTGCTTTGAGCTCATTAAATATTAAAAGGTTTTTTTTCACTTACCTAATAGACTGACCAAAATTTTAAATTGAGAAACAACATGAATCTGAAAGGGAGAATGGTGTTAGTGACTCCATTCATAAACTAAACCTCTGAACAAAGGTTGACTATAGATGGTCTAAGAAAATGCATCTTAGATGATCTCAAAATAATGAAAATAGCAAGACAGTTACCTATGCAACACCTTCCTTCAGTTACTGTAACCCTTTCAACTAACACTCACTTTTTGAAAGCTAGAATGTAGCGCTTGCAACCTAAGCTGGTAAAAAAAGCTATAATAATGGGCATGTTACTAGTACAAAAACACTTCTAAAGGATATGCAAAGTGCTGCTGAAATAGGCAGCATAATCATTGAGGTGTTTTCCCAAAAATCAATATAATGAATGAGCACAAGTTCTCAAAAAAAAAGGAAAATGGCAGCAAGACTGGTTCTACATTTCAAGAAAGTGGAATTACATTTATATTCCTATAGGATTTCATATGAGAATCAAATAATATATTACAGTCTATTCATGTATTACCATCATATTTACAAATATTCTCAGCCAGAGAAGCTAAAGGTTTTACTGCTAACCAAAGCCCTAAATAAACTTGCAAGTTCCAATTCTTTGCTTGCTACTTTAGCAATCAAACCAAGCTTATTCTGTTATGGGAAGAGTGGGCAAAAACACCTGTGTGTTTCACTGCTAGAAGAATCTATAGTTGTGGGAAATGTTTTTGTTAAGTTTAGAGATTGAAGATGTACATTATTTCATTTATTGGCTGAAAACAGCGGAAAACTGTCCCCACATCAAGAAGATGGTATTTCCTACCTGCTGAATCTTCTTTGAGAAGTTCTTGTTGGATTTCTCTAGTGTCACTTCAAACCTATTGCAACCTATCAGAAAGATTTGAGAGAGCATGTAAACTGAAACTGCCCTCACTCATAACTGCATATATCTCACACTAAGTAGATTACAAATAATTATGAAATGTAACACTGAAAGAATGACACTTCTAACATATCTGTGATACCTTTTATTAATAGCCAAATGCATCGGAAGGTCCTCTACAGAGTCAGGTGAAAATGGAAACTACACTTCTTGCACCCATCCGAGTCCTCATCAATAGTTACATTTTTGTCTTGCAAGAATTTTAGATTACAAGACTCATTTATAAGTAATTTGAAACCCAGAGATACAAAGACAGCCATAAAGTCTTTATCCCCATTTTATCCATCAAATATCAGCACTTTAAATTGCTAGGGAGCACATCACTGCAAAATAGACATGAAAGAAACACTGCACCACAAGGGTTTAAAAGGAGGTTGAGGGAGAAAGACTTACAGACACTTTCTGATGACATAACCTCTCCTGGCATTGATGCAAAAAAGGGGAAGAAATTTACCACGTGAGATAAGACACTAGCAACTCGAAACTAGCATGTTCTGACTGGAATAGACAGCCTACAAGTTTCAGAAAAAGCAAGCTGAATTCAGTCTGTAGAATCCAAGCAGCTACAAATGAACACCCTTCCAAGAGCTGAGAACTTGGAAACATACATTTGATTTTTACTTTCCTGGCCCGTGCTACACAATATTACTGTGTTCAGTAACATCATTTTCTACATAATAGCAGATAATGTGAAATACAAATCTCTTTAGTGAAAATCAATTTTAACTAAACTGAAAATAGAACAGTTCTATTTGTAGCATCCCTAGAATAGACTATGAACACTTATGACTGCCAAAGAGACAAAGAGAAGAGTATATATACATGACAGAACTAGTTAGGAGGGATCCCTCTTCCCCCATCTACGATGCTCATGGACCCACTGAATATATATGCTCTTTCACTAATCCAGTCCATTAAAAGACAACGTCAAACCCCTCGTAACTTGCACTGCTTTTGCACATATTTGCACACTGTATTCATAAAAATTACAGTAGCTTACTATAAATTCAAACAGATAGAAACCAGACCTAAAACAGAGTTTTAAACAATGCCTCACATTACTTGCTTTCTTGCACATCTGAAAAATGGTATGAACACTTTCACCAAAGATCATACACAAATACTCATTAAACTCTATGTAGGAAAAAATCAGCAATTAAACACACTTGTGTTAAAATCACTACAGCCTCTTAAAGTGCAGGAAATAATAATAACATAATCAACTTTTTGTGCCATTCTTAAAATAAACTTACCTACGTCTTTCTTGATCCTGTAAAGCAGAAGATGCCCTTGTTTGGTACCAACAAGGAGCCATTCCTCTACAAAGACAGGGGAGAAAAAGAGCCTAATTAGTTCAACAAATACTGCCCTTCCCAGCTGTGCTGGGTTTGGCCAGGCTAGTTAATTTTCTTCACAGTGCCTAGTATGGAGCTATGTTACATTTATCAGAGTACTTGGGAACTTTTTTCAAATGCCAAAGAGGACATTCTCTAGTGACTACTCGTCTCCTATCACCTCTCCAGTGGAAGGGCTCAGAAGAAGCTTTCATTGGCAGGAGAGGATAGCCAAAGATCAAGCAGCAGAACAGAACAAACAGCCTAGGCATCATATTCCACTTGTTTATACAAAGGTAAATAAGCAAACCATTGCATCTTCTGTGCAGTCAAAAGAGGCAATAAACTATTCTTCAGATGTTATTATCTCTGAGAGGAACAGTGCTGCATAGTGGGAAGTACTGTCAGAAAGAAAAACAAGCAGTTCTACCTGGATTTGACTGTTGATTTTTTTTAACAGTCAGTTTTTTATAAGAACTCTCTGAAAGAGCTATGTTTGGAATGATAGTGGCAGCTTTGCTTAGGTGACATTTGGATTGGTTGGACAACCAAGAGCCATATAAGATTTATAAAAGAGAACTATAAAAGAGAACCTTTTAATACACAAACTCTATGGCAGGCTTTCAAACTCTTCCTCTTTACAGCATCTACATCATACAAAAGGCATAGAATCTTTATAGGTTGATTAAATATGAATGAATTTCTTCCTTGCTGAATATCATAGAGGAAAGCAGCATACATTAATATTTCTACATCTAGTACTCTCTCATTACCAAACATATTTGCATTTCAATAAAGTCTTGTTTCCTGCAAGATCCTTCTTCCACCAGTTGGTACAAAAGTTGTAGAGACAGAATTACACCTCTTTTTACAAAACCATACTGCCAGAAGCCTGTAGATTTGAACTTTTTCTCTACTTCAGCAAATTAAATGCTTTCAAAGAGATAAGAGATAAAAGCTGCAATGCAGGAATAAACTATCTTCACATACTCTCCAGGACATAACTTCAGCATCAACAATCCATTATAAATGGAGCACTACAATTCAGGATATAATTTGGTTCTTAAAACAGATTAGTGGGGGTCACAATTCCATCGCGTTTGGCGTTCTTTTAATTATCGATTTTGTGTGATGGTAGTACATCTGATGGTACCTGCCCAAGGCTTCAATAAGCCTCATCAAGCCTTATCATTATTACAGCTGGTGCAGTCACCTGACCAAAACCTTGACCGTCAAGTATGCCCAAAAATATAACCCACAGTGATATAACATCAACACACGCAAACAGACTCTAAATCTAAGACCAGCATTCCAAGATAAATTTAAGTCAAAACATAGGGGATGCTTTTTTTGCAAGAAACAAGCCAGACCCCGGATACAGCCCTGGGAATCCTGGCAGCCTCCCGCACAGCCGGGCGGGCAGGACAGCGGGGACCGCGCCGCCGGCACGTCCCGCTGCGGGCAGGCCGGGAGCCGGGACACGGGACCCGCTCCCGCCGGCCCGGGGGGCGGCAGGGCCCGGCCCGCACAGGGCGCAGCCGGCCGGGGCCGGGCGGCGCTGCCTCCCCCGGGCCGCCGCAGGGCAGGGCGCGGCACCCCCCGCACAGCTGACCGGGACGGGACGGGACACCGGGACGGGACGGGACACCGGGACGGGACGGGACACCGGGACGGGACGGGACACCGGGACGGGACGGGACAGCGGAGCGGCTCGCACGGCAGCGCGGCCCCTCCGACTCACCCCAGGCGGCCAGGCAGTCGATTTGCAGCGGCAGCTTCTCCAGTATGGGCACATGCTCGAAGGCGTCGTGCATGGCGGCGACCCCCGCGGCCCCGGCTGCCACAGCGCCTGGTGCAGATAGCGCAGCACCGGCGGGTGGCGGGCAAAGCCCCGACGGGAAGAGCCCCGGCGGAAGCGCCCGCGCCGCCCGAGGGCTCCCCGCCCCTTCCGGCACCGCCCGCCCCGCCGCCGCTTCCGCTGCTCCCGCCCGCGCCCCGCCGCGCTCGTCCCTCCCCCGGCCCGCGGTGGTCTCGGCACAGCCCGGCGAGTTCCGCCAGGGACAGAACGCCAGGGGCTGTCCCAGCGCGGTCCCCGCCCCGGCAGCCCAACAAACAGGAGCGGCCCGCCCCGGGAAACGCATGTCGGCACGGCCAGGATGGTGTCGCCGAGGGGACTCTTCTTAGCCGGGCATAATCCTTGTGCAGCTTCGTACAGCCCAAAGAAAAGGGACTGGCTGTAGCAAACACTCGTCTGCCCACAGCTTCAGTCTAAGAGGTGTTTGGTTTCCCTTGGCTTACACAAACCAGAGCAGGTAGGAAAGTCACATGGTATACAAGGGCCTGCATAACCTAAGGCAACCAGATGAGAAGAGCAAGGCATATCTTGCAAGTAAATGTCCATTTTTGGAGGTCACCATTTCTACTTCAGTGAACTTACGCTATGAACTTGGCCGGTGAAGTTCAGACTCCAGGGGGAAATCTTTGTCACCTTGTCCCTTCCAGAATAGGCCACAGTTGCATTTAGTTCAATCGTGGAGAGGTGCAACATTCCCCATCACTGACATAGAAACTAAACTAACTAAACCAAACTCAAAAAACTAAGTTCTGCAAGCATTTTCACCAACAGAGACCACTGGTTTAGAAAACAGGAACTGAGTATGCTCTGTGCTGGGAGATCAAAGCACAGGAAGGGGAGAACAAGCATGGTGTTCTTGCATCCAGCTTCTTTCCAGCTCAGGAATGAAACCCTGCTAAAGCACAAAACTCTGCTAAGTCACATGGCCTTTTCAGATACCAGAACTGCAAATTGCCCAAGGAGTTATGGCTCAGGTATGTAGCTGGTCTCTTTGACCTAGGATCCCTACAAAAGGAAAAAGGGATATAGCACTGATTTAGTGAAACAAAAGTTTCAATAATACTGGGTAATAATGAGTTCACATGCAAATGGTTGTAATCCAGAGAGCAAATTATTTGTGAGGCATTGGCCTCTTCAGGTTTTAAGTACCATACCCTTCCTTTAGTGTACAACATAAAATGCTGTATAAAGTGAACAGGAGGATAAACAAAGCCCACAAACTCACACACTGCTACATCTGCAGGATAAAACAAGCATACCCTTCCCTACTCCAGGTCTTATGATCCTGACTCACTGCCCATCAAGCCGGTGATTCTGTAATTTCTTTACCATGCTATGTGACCTCTTACTCAGTCCCTCCTGCAGAGTTCTCAGCAGGAACATCTTGTCACCCTAATGAAAAGCTGGTCAACAACATCATCTGCTTCACTGTGTTTTCAGTTTTCTGCATGGTATGCACATGCTACAATTGCAACAGTAGTACCACAGCTACTTCTCACAAACAAATCTATACAGAACTAATGAGGCACAAGAACTCTTAAAAAACTGTCAGACATTTATTTTTTCTGTAAGCAGAACATTATTAGGAACAGGTTGTTGAAGATATTTGAAGTCAGCAGCCAAATTTCCTAAAGAAAATTCAGCTTCTCCACATCATTCTAGTTAATAAAAACACTTGCAGATCTCAGACCTAAGAGTAGATCGTTTTTCCCTCCAGCTCACCAAGTTTTTCAGAGTAGTTTGCATGGTTTGTTTTAAAATTCCAGTACCCTTCTGAAAGAACGGGTATAAATTTGTATTGTCTTCCCTGTCTACATAATTAAAGTAACAACCTGCAGGATTTCTGGTTTCAGGCATTCTAGCAAGCTAGCTTGCTGAGGAAGCTTTCCTGAGCTTTTCCAAGTCACAGAGCCAACTCATCTTTGGGAGCAAAACCGAGTGTCAGAAGAGGCAAAGATCCCCTCAGTAGAACCAACATACTTGACCAAACATGCTGCTGTGGGAGAGGCCACATTGCTGCAACTCCCTTGCACATGCCCTCTTTGCTCCTCACCGACATCTCGTCCACTGCTTTTCTCCATCTCTCCTGGAATCAGAATTGCAGGAGCAGCTGTGCACGTGCCATAGCCCACACAATACTGCGGGAGCTGGGCTCTCACAATTTTTCCATAAGGCTACAAACAAGTCACAGCAGACACTTGCTGTAGGCTAGGAAGCAGATACCTTCCAAGGATACAGGAACTGATAACAAGTGGAAAACAAAAAATGGCTAACCAAGGGATCAACAAGACCCCCGTGGAATTGAGGACAACTTCAGATACTGCTTCAGGTGCATACAAGGATGGAAGGGTAGAAAGCAGCAAGGACTGCCCTAAGACCTACCACTGTAGTCATAGGTTGCATGCACCACACTTGCTACTACATTTATTTTAGTCTTTAAATTATTAATTTAACCAGGGAAACTGCTTAGATCTTTTGTTCAGAAATTTATTAGATGCTCTGCCTGTACTAGCTTTTCAAATGACAGATTTCCACTCTATTGTCAAGCTCAACAAGGAAAAAAAAAAAGAATTGTTTGGAATAACTGAATTATAAATACTGTGCAATAAAGAGCTAAAATCAGGGAGCTCTGTGAAGATGTTAACACTTCCTCCTGTGAGACAACAGATAGTAAGAAAGTGGAAGGACACAATATAAGCCTTTCTCCTCTTTGCCTAGCCTTTATTAAATAGTACATACAAACTGTTGTGCTTCCAGTAGAGAACATTTTACCTATTTGGTTCAAAAAACCCAAACAACCCAGAACAATAGGATTTAAAAAAAAAAAAATCAAAACAGAACCCCCCCCTATTAAATAGCGAGCTTTGTGTAGCTTTATTTCACAAAATTTCCTCAAAAGGACATGGAGGTAACATTTTTTTTTTCATCTATATCAATTAAGCATAGCAAATTAGAAGTGTTTTTAATTAAAGGTTCTACCTGTGGCCTAAAGAAGAGCTCCAACAACTCCTGCAGAAGCAGAGTGAGCTGCTATAGCCACAGCTTTTTCTTTTCCTCTGCCCATCTGCTGAGGGTTCACTGCTCCACAGCACACCTAGCAGAAGATACTATGTCCTTGTGCCTCAGCTACTCTACTGTAAAGTGCCACATTTCAGCTTGAACTGCTGATAAAGATGAACTACACCTAAGCTACCAGACCTTACAGTGGAATGAATGAAGTACAGGCACATGTTTATTTCTGCTGACACCGCTATGAGTGAAGAACCAGAAAAGCTTACTCCCTACGCCATTCCAGCGGCAGCCACATCTGCTCCTGAGCTGTCCAGCTGCTGCTTGCCTGGTAATCATCAGCTGTAAAGGTTATGAACCCAAATTAGAACTTTTGTCATACAGTCCACAGTGGGTTTCCATGAGGAAGGAAGTTATTGCAAGTGTAGCTGTTACAGCCAAGCAAAAAATAAAAACAGAACACCAAATGCTCTTTTTCATTTCAAAAGGAGAAACATAATGTAATTATATAGGAGTCTGCAACTTTGACTGAAACACAGTGATCTCAGAGTACCTCTTGGCCATAGGGACCAATTGGGACAGGAAAGCTCATCATCAGATCACTTACATGGGAGCATTCTAAACCAACACTGGGAACAGAATTATCCCAGCATTGTGGACTCCCCATAAAGCCTCTTTCAAGTAAGGTAGGCAGTGCTTGCACCCTCTAGAAAGCAATGCCATCTTCTTGTAGAAGAGCGCCGACTTCTTGATGGGAGATGTCACATGTAAAGGGAGAAGAGCTGTGCTGACTCATCTAGTTAATATATGCTTAACATGTGTGGTCAAGCACTTTTGGAGTGCTGCAGGAGTGCGTTTGGTAATGTTTTGTGTTGTCGTTTTATTTGTTGTTTTAAATTAAATCATGCAACACATGAAAGGCAGGGGCAAATAATTTTTCCAGGCATCCACCACATTGCCGGCAATGAGATGTGCCACAACAGCGAGTGTTAATTCTAGACAGCTGTTACCTATATGTCAATGGCATTTAAAATAGAAAATCTTTCATACACAGTGTTATGAATAAAATTGCACTTGATTTTGTTAAAAACTCAGATCATTGTAACTTTTCCAAATATTTCTATTCCGGCATCTTAATTTTCTTCATCAACAGGAGCTTCTCTCTAAAACCCTCTCATGCATATTGGGCACATGACATACAACAGCAGTTGCATCTACCAGAAAATGGGTCTGTTGTTTCTTCAGTGCTTACTTCTAGCTGTCCCCACCCTCCCCCCAGAAGGTACAGGCAGTTCACCTCTAGGTGTCAATTGTAACATTGAGATATAAACTCCTCAAGCAGACATTAGGAATTTTAGTTTCACAGATTAAATATTTGAAAAGTTACAGAAGGTGCTGGAATAGTACATATGTAAATTGCTTAAAAATCCAAACTTGCAGCAACTTTGTAAATTCAAATTTCCAAAAGGTTTAGAATGTCCTTGTGAACTTCTTCCACAGCAAGACACCCTCCATGACAGTAAAGCAAACTTTCAAGGCTGAGATCAAGAAACAAATCAGCAGGATGAACTTGCTCCACCAAGCAACTTTAAAAGAGGCATTTCCATTTCCAATAGCAAAAAGCTACTCCTTCATTCCATTTTGGACCTTTCAAAGTGCGTAATCATTCTTTCCTGGAAAATAAAATAGCCAGTGTTGTCATTTCCCCCAATAGGTTTACCTTATTCAGAATGTGCACATTCACAACAAATGTAAACTTATATGCATTTTAAGTTAGGAGTCCAACTTATGTAGCAGATATAGCACTTTTCTTAGAATAAATTATTTAGAATACATGTTTGTATTCTAAGAAGTTGTCCCTACTATCCTTCCCCACTTGTAGTATTTTACTGCTGCACTGACAAGATCAGAGTCCAGTTCTAATAAACAAAGTCCTTATCAGCTGACTCATGACTCCTTTGGCATGTGAGAAGACTAATTTGAACTGAAGACTTCTTTACTGACCTCATCTGAATCCAGAAGAGCTGGAAGAGCACTGCAGTGGGGGGAAAAAAATAAAGTTAAAATGAATACATGTTAAGAGCATACTACTGACAACTGTTTTCAACCTTAAGTTGCTTTTAGGCACAGAAGAGCAACGAAGACAAACCTTTCAATTTAACAGAAATTAAAGAAAGACACACAAAAAAAGAAGAGCCCAAGGAGTATCCTCACCAACCTTTGCAGTTTTAAAATTCTTTTTTCCTACAGTTCTCATTATCAACTGAATGATTTCCAAGTTTCCAAATAAGCCACATCACTCATGCAGGAACACTGTTGAACTTAACACTGAAGAAATTTACAATATGGGATCATGTTGTAAAAACATGGCCCAAAAATCAAACAAGTTCCACTGGTACTCCAGCCTTTCCAGCTATAACAGACATCCCATCTGTTGGGATCTTGTCTCTTCACAGCCCTGAATAGACTCTAAGGAACAGAAAACCCTGCAGCTGAGAAACTCAAAGTGTCCTTTCATAGCTTACACCAGTCTAGTCCTTTTCTTTCTTAAGGAATCCTATCAGTCTTCAAAAAAATCAGTATTAGAACTGGGAAAACCAAATTCAATTAAAAAAATGCACTTTTTCATCCTCTAGAAACTTAACCTAATTTCTTGTCTTTACCTAAATTCAAGCAAAGTTTTGTACCTCAATCCAGAGCCTCTGCCAAAAATACCTGTTCAAATTTGTGAACATAATTAGTCTGGTTTTGCTACAAAAAATGCAGACACTAACATTTTTAGACTTAAAAGTTATTAAAAGCAGAATAGAGGTAGACAGCTGACTATACTGCCATAAGCATAAAAATTACAACAGGCATTCCAAATAAAGTTGAAAACTAAATTACATTATTCTGTGGTTTACATTCAGCAAGATACTCAAGCGTTTTTTCAGAGCACTTAACAGGAAGAGGATGTGTTTGTCCTTTGTCGTCTAGATGTAACTTCAGTGAAGTGCAAAGCAGTCTGTGGTGTCACAGACCGAGGCAGTGTTCTTTAAGTCAGCATGTTCAAACCTGACAGACTGCGTACAGCCAAGTGTCATCACACCAAGAAGTCAGAGGCCACTGCCAGGCTGAGCCCAGTCTCTGCTCGTGGAAGCAGAGCATACGAGTTATAAAGCATTCTAATGTATTTGTGTTCCTGTGGGCAAGGAACCTGCTTTTATTGTGACTCTAAAAATACTCACACATCTGTCACTGATGAAGGAACATTCTCCTCTACCCACTTGAGGTCATCCTCTTGCTACAAATACAGAAATTAAACAGAAAACAAAAGTCAGTTTCCCCAAAACGCTGTCACATGCAAGCCTTTTTCTTCTCAACCTACTTGACAAAAAAATAATGTAGTTATAATGTCAGTTAAAAATTTAAACAAAAACCAAAAACCCAAACAAACAACAGAAAAAAAAAATCTTCAATTTGATTTCTGAATTACAGAAAGCACATTCCAAGAAAAAAAAAAAAAGGAATAAAGAAAAAACTTGCTGTGAACTCTTTAAGAGTCTAATGTTGACTCTGAAAAGCAGGACCTCAGGACACTTAGGTATTTACATAATCTATTTTTAGTCTCCCAACAAAGAATATTATCTTTTGAAGATGTTAATAGATGGAACAATATAAAAAGCACAAGCTAGATTTATCAAAGGTAAGTTAAACCATATTGGCAGGGTTTCTCATTTCTATCTGGTGAACAGTCTCTTAATTCACAACACAATTACATTTGTTCTGAAGTTGTGGAAGTGACCCTCTCATCGCCCTGGCTCCCAAAATAGAAAAATTTGATTTTCATGTTATCCTCAGTTCAGTAGTACACAGCTGGAATCAGCCTTTGAGAAAAACAATGTCAGTGACAAAAAATATGACTGCTATTCTAATGAATTCCTACATGCTCTTTCCACTTTTAAGTTTATGCACAAATTCCATGAAAATTCCAAGACATATTTTCTACCTCCTAGATGAATGTGGCTTGTAAGCCACATGGAAAAAAAATGCACATTATCCTGAAGTATTTAGGCAGGTACAATAATAGGCAGGTAACAATATCCACATCACCCTATTCAAGTGATGGATCACAAATCTACAAAACTAGAAGGCAATTTATTTAAAATATGGCTGAGCCTCCCTCTGAGACTGATAAACTTGATTAAAATAATGTAGTACTCATTATCAGAATATGGTATTATACAGTTCTATCTATACTGGATTGCATAAACATTCCTAAAGAGCAGACTGAATTCTAAAGTTTCCATTGTACTTACAGGAAATCTGATGAAAAACCTGCATTTGCCTTCTTTTCAGAAGTACTGTAAACCTACAATACTTTGACTCACTCACACTGAAGCACACCGAAAACCTCATAGTTATTGGCTCAAAACTTTGCAAAACTACTCAAAACTACTGTGAGCAAACAAAGAAGAGATGAATCTATATTCTTTGAGGTAGAGAGAGCATACTCACAGCTTTGTTTGCTTTTACATTCCCATTTGGTTCTTGCTTTGTACTTCTCATTTTCATTCCCTCTGAAAACAAAAGGAAAAAAATTGGGATAACTGAACTCTGTCTCTTGTTCATAGACTCTAAGTGAAAGTGTTGAATCTTCATTTAGGATATTTCATCAGATTCAAAGAGACAGAATTAGACAAGTTAATGATTAGAGACAGCTTTCCCTTTGAAAGGCTTATAGTATTTTTTCCTGACAGGTGGAATACCTAGTTTTTCCCTGAATTTTACAATTTTACCTAGGAAATACAGAATTTCTAATCACTTTATTTAAGCCACACATCAGCAGCATAAAACTCTGACATAGTTACCCAGAGAGGCTGTGCAATCTCCATCCTTGGAGATACTCAAAAGCCATCTGGACGTGGTCTGGGGCAACCTGTTCTAGGTAAAGCCTGCTTGAGAAGGGGGTTTGGACAGGGTGACCTCTCCAGCCTTAACTCCCAAAGTTTATTTCACCTACTGGCTGCTGACCAGCCATTTGGTTGACTTACAAGCTGAAAAGCAATATGCATCTCCCAGCCTGATAGACAGCCAGGTAGAGCTGATTTGCCAAATGCACCTAATGGATTCCACACTCCTCCTCAGTTCCTACACAAGGCACACAGCACCAATACATCCCAACATAACTGATCTGTGGACAGACAGCAGCAATAGGTATGTGGCCCTACCTTTTACACAGCTTATAAACAGAGGTGTTACAATAGACAATTTCATAAATAAACATTCATCCCTATGTTTACACTGGATATTCCTATGCTAGGCCTTAACATGGAAAATGAAGATTGCAGACTTCAGAGCACAGATAATAAATGAAAATTCTTAAATGGGATTTTAAAAGAGAACTGCACACTAAACCAATGCCTGGCAACAAAATCCAAGAGATCCTTGTCATCATGACTGGATTCAAACCTAAGACTTGACATATTCAATAAAACAAAGTCCACTCAACATAGCAAAGCAACCACAGCAGTAGCAGTGTTTCCAGTGTCAACCCCAGAATTAAACATTGGCTATGTAAATTCTAAACACAAAGCCAGTGTTTTCTCTACAACTACATGTATCAATGGAAATTGACTCCAGTTTTCCAGCAGTAACATTTTTTGCCAGAGAGTGAGACACCTTCCTCCACAAAAGCGTCTCTTTAACATTGAAACTAGGTGGAAAAAATTTTCTCTTACCAAAGCTTTCCTTTAACATTGGCTCTTTCTGCTCATCATCATCCTCTTCTTCTGATAGTGGTGAGAAAGCAAACCTTCAGGAGCGAGAGAATGAAAGCTATATTAGAATTGTATCTCTTGCCTCCCAAGGGATCCATTACCCCAGCATTCACATGACTTGAATATTCTGTGTAGTTCATTATTTTTAAGACTGATGCTAAACTACATAATCAAAAGTTTAAGTCACTTCTTTTTAAATATATTCAGCACCAGGACCAGACTGGATTTTATCTATGTGACTTCTCTATGCTTACTTTTCCTCAAGCCCCTACACACACTGCTTAGTATCCTTATGGATCGGTATACACTAACTAAAAATCACCCACCAGTACTTCTTTGAATAAACAAGCATTCCCAAAACCCCATATTTTAAGGAAGAGGTAAGAAAAGCTGAACCTCTGGTTGTTAGCAGATGGTCTCCACAGAATCATGATGACAAAAAGGATCATTGAAAACAATAAACGCCAGATGGCATCATCCACCCATAGCTCCTGCCAGTCCTGTCAAGAAATATAGCAGCACAAATGGAAAGTGTTGTGAAGCAAGAAATTCCACATCCTCATCTCTTTCCAAGGGTGAACTATAGGCATCTGTCAAACAGGCTCATTACTCACAACAATGAGAATTTTAGCACGTGGTACTATGTGGCGATCTCACTGCCAAATGTAAACTTATCAAGGGGCAGCAACTGTAGAAAGCACTCATATAAACTCACCGACTGACAGTCCACCAGCCTGAACTTCATGGTGGTCCAGATGATAAATACAATAGATGCTGCAATATTCAAACAAACAAGTTGCTTACAAAATATGCCAATTCAAATATCCCATTAGTCAGACTGTTTCCAAAACAAAGACCAAAAACCTAAATAGTGAAGTCTTGAAATCCAATTTAATAGTTTTGAAAAACAAGAGATGGATTTATTGTACTGACCTTATACAATAATTTAAGCACAGACTGGTATATTTTACACATTTCTTCAGAGACACAAGGCATAAATCAAGTATTTAGCCAACTCCTCACTCCTATTCATTTTTCTTACATTACTTTTATCTAGCCTCCAAACCATGGTTTCATTATCAGTTGACAAATAAAGCTTACCTTGAAGTAACTGAGCAATCTGATCTGCTTGAATGCCTTAAGCATCCAGATCTTGACATGCAACAGTTCCAATGCTCAAACTATGCCCTTACCATAATTTTAGACCAGATTTCCCTCCACTAAGGTGCTCTGAGTTGACTAAGAACCAGGTGCTGAAAGGAGTTTCAGTCAGAGCTTTAAAAGGAATGTGCTTTTTTGCCTGATTGTTTAAATAAAAGCACAGTCTTTAGAAGTTTTCTGCTCGTTGTATTCATAGTAGAGCACTTGGAAGCATCAACAGATTTGTTCTTGAAGTTCGGTTCATCATTATTATAAATGGAAAAGAAACTGAATCTGTCTTCTTCCAGAATACAGAACACAAAGTGCATTCCTCCAGAATACAGAGGGCATTATGTTACAATACTAAGAAAACATTTTTCAAGAATCACTCTGGTCCTTCAGCTATCTGGTCTTCAGACATCTTAAAAATGAGACAGTATACAGTGATACTCAGAGGATAGTAATCTTTTGCCCCCAGCAGCTTGTAGTGGGATTAAAGTGTTCCCTTAGAGGAGATGCGTTACTGCTGATTTTATTAATAACATCAGGACTAATAATCCACTGTCTCTGAAATATCAACATAACACTTGGCAAAGACCCACTATTAGAAATGGGTCAAGTGTTAAAAATACCAAGAATTTTGACAGTATTTACAGAAAGGTCACCAAACTTAAAGATTTGCTTTAGTGACCAGATCAAGCCATACACAGAAATGGAAAGTGGTCTTCTTTGATGGACATAATTTTCCGCTTACCTGCTACTGCCAAGATGAGCGTGTTGGTGAAGTGCCGATACAAAGAGAGTTTCACAACATTCCTTCGAAGTTTTAGCAGCTTCATTGTTTGAGTTAAGCTGATGAATATGTATGAAAAGTCAAGGAAAAGCCTCTGAAGGGACAATCTGGTCACACACTTAGCATGAGGAGACACAGATCTTATGATCAACAGCTCTCCCACCCCCACAGCCCTCCAAAAAGACCATTCTCAGTAGAAGAAAAGAGCAGAATCAGTCCTTTATGACTGTTATTTAGTTCATCTACACCTATAACTCTTGTTACACAAAAATGGTATCCAGGCCTCTATTTTGGGCTATGGTCCATTCTCCAGAAAAGTGTCACTTGTACTTCTGATAAAATAAAAGTCAAATCTGAACTAGAAATGAGATAAAATCCAAATAATGTATACGGGTGCCATCACACTTTATTTTATTCCTAGTGACAAAACAAGTGCTTAGAAGAGACATCATCATGGTAGGGGAGAATTGTGGTTTTCATGACTTGGCAGCAAGATATTCACATTTTAAATAGAGTTTTTGCTAAGAAATAAAGTGTCCACTAAGAACACTTTATAGGAGCTTTGCTATACCCAAGTTCAGTATTTAATGTCAACTGCTAAAGTCACACAAGATTATGGTTGCTTGTCAAGACACCAAAAAGTGAACTGCCCCATTTTGTCACCTACTTCAAGATTATTTCAGATTTCACAGAAAGACTTCTAGGTTTGATGTTGCTAAGCAACCTTCTCCCCAAACCAGAAACTGAGTCAGTTCTCCAGAGGCTCCTTCTCTGGTGCCATGACATGCTACACTAGAACAAACTGCTTTCATACTCAACAATCAGAGACTGATAACAGACAGACTATATTCAGGAGCAGCTTTAACACAGATTCATTCAGTACAAGAAAAACTAGGTAAGCAGTAGGTAGCAGGAGCTTACCTGAACACTCAATTACAGAAGTTTTATAACCTTTACCAGAAGTAGAAAAAAACATATACTTGAAGCTTATTAAAAAAAAAATAAAAAAAATTCAGCCAAAAAGACTTCCCAAAAAAACAAATTTAAAAGAAAACACACCCCACCAAGTAAAACAGTGAAGGATATCCACCAGCACAGGGCAGTATCTAGGAAAGCCAGGGGAATAAAAGCCAAGGAGGCAAGATCATTCTGGGCCTGGAGACAAAGAGAGAGCCAATAAGAACAAAAAAGAAAACAAGGTACAGAAGTGAGGAGGGCAAAGCTGTTTTACATGAAACCACAAATACACCACCACAATGCTTCTGAGTTTTGCTACAGAAAGAGAGGGCTTGAACCAAGAGTTTAGCCCAATGCAGAGAAGAACTGACAATACCACGCTGTCAGTTCCCAGTTCTCCACCAGCAAGGCAAGAAGCAGTTTTCCAGATTAAGTCAATCTAGCAATGTTAAAAGGAGTCTCTGCTGAGGCAGTTGCAGTGATTAATTGCTCTGGTCACTTCCATTACAGAAAATTAGCAACCAGCTTGTTAGAGATGTAGTAATTAAATCTTTTACCCTATCCATGGACAAACTGAAAGCTCCACTGGCAATCCCAAGTTTGACTAAAGAGGTAAAACTTGCCTTTGTGTACATCAAAAACTATCAATGTCCTAACAGAAACAAGCAAACTACATTTTATTCCTTTAAGTGTAAGACAGAAATAATAAGCTGTGAATAAGCTTGTAGCATTCTGAAGTTTATAAAAGGATATCCACAAAATAATACAGGCATCAATCATGGACAGGGCCAAGTTTGCTATCAGAGCCACAGTGTCATAGAAAAACTGGAAAAGTACCAAATAGGTGACAGGTTAAAAACCTTATCCCAAAACACCAAAAACAGAACAACAGAAATCTACATCCCAAGATGCACTTCTTAATGAATCGAGGAGCAGCAGCATTCACATACTCCTCTCCAGCCACAGCCTCCAAAACTGGAGTGGTGGGGATTTGGGTTGTTTGTTGGTTTGGGTTTTGTTGTTGTTTGGTTTTATTTTTTTATTCTTAGGTAGGGGTTTTTTTGACTCATGAGAAGGTGACCTAAGTTGTACATTTGTGTCTACAACTAGCCCTACCTAATCCAAAGTATTAGACAGAAGGGTCCAGGCTGAAACCTGGCTAAGCAGAAAACTAGGAGAATTATTTCAAAATATACAGAATTATATCCTACTAAATAGAGAAGACATTGAACTTAAAATAATTGTCAATAATCCACTTCCACAGTCTCAGAATTTAACCACTTCATTGTCCCTTTCAGCATAGCTCTAGGATTCTTCCTTATCATAAAAGTAAATAAAGCCAATAGTGTCTGTGGCATATGGGAAAATTCAAGCAGTTCTTACTGACCCCTGTGACTCTAAGAACACCTTCCATGCCAGAAAATAATAGATAAAGGGCTCCAGCCATAACTACTTTGTGAAGAGTAACTCCAAGGCGAGGCCTGTAGGAAAACAAAGTGAAATTCAGATTAAGTGGGGAACTAAAAGTGAAGTCATGTCAACTTGAGTCTAATACAAGGTATGAAGTACATGAATAAAATGTTTTTGTGACAAGCCACTTCTGGATCCAGAAATAATTTTATTATGGTGCTCAAAGCGTATTATTAATTTTGTCTTATGGTATAATGTGACCAAAGGAGAGACTGGGAACAGCCCTGTTTCCTAGTTAACCTGCTTAGTATCTTACAACCATTTCAAGAAGTCACATAACAGACAGACAATATTCACCACCAGTTCCCCCAGCACACCCACACTTGCCAATAGCTTCCACTACCACATTACATGTTGTTTTACCACTGAATATAGTTAGGGATCGACAGATGAGCAGCACTCCTAGCAACAAAAACCTCCTAAAGCAGATTCCCTCCCCTATCAGTGATTATTGACCTCCTCTAATTTCTAGAAGATGCCCTCACCCAGAAGGCAGGCACATAAAGCTCCCATTCCACTCAGTGGAGTATCTCAATAATGACTGAGAAACCCACCCTACAGCAGTACACAGAAATGGATGGAAGGAGGAGTGACAGCAATACAGAACTGTGTATCTCTTCACTTTACTAGTGAAGAAGTCTTTTACAGCACTTAACTACAGCACCTACCTTTTAACAAACAAAGCACAGGGAGATGAACACTGCCCTAAGTTATTAAAAACCAATAGTGAAAACCCTTTAAATAGAACAAAACAAACCTGTAACAAATTACTTACTTGACTATGCCATATCCCAGGCTGACTATGATGACCAGAGTTCGAGCCAATGAGCGCTTCACAGCAGAGAGAAGTTCTGCCAGTATTACTGCTCCTTGAACTACCAAAAGCAAAGAGGAGGAAGTTAGGTTATTAAAATATAATTTCTGTTCTATTAACTACTGCATATGCAATTGTAGCACAAGAGCAGACACAGAAGGTAGGCTACTAAAGTGTATAATCTTTTTATTACCTACATCTGGAGTAAGCTTTCAGAAAAAAAAAAGTCACTTGGCATAAAAAAAAAACCTACTGAAAAATTTTACATCCATAGCAAGTGGAGAGTAAATGATCAATAAAATATTTATCCATGGGATCAGCCTGGATACTCTTCCAAACAAGTCAGCTGATAAAACCTTGTGTACCACGGGTGTGGCCAATTAGCAAAGTCATAATGACATTTTACTTGCAGAATTTCATTTGTATGCATCCAGCCTCAAAATTCAAAACCAGAGTACCCCAGTTTTATGTGAAGGAAATCTCTCAAAATGGATTATCAGGCTATGGGCTAAATACCAAGAGTTATCTGCAATGCTGTCCTGTTGAACAAGGAGTTTCACAGTATCTTTCAGAGGCCAACACCAACTGTCAGAAATTAACTGCACACTACACTTAGGAAGTGCTATTTTTAACTTCAAGACAGCACTACAGTGTATACTCTCCAGAACCTAGCATTCTACATGCCTAAGACACTACACGTGGGAGTCAGACTAAGCAACAGCATTTTAGCTTTAGAACAGAGCATTGTGTTTTCAGCATTGTGTTTTCAACATTAAAAAATACAGAAATTCTGGTTCCTTGTTATTTGTTTTGAAACAATCCTCAAGTAATCATATGCTTAATACGCATCTGTCACCCCAATTTAGCATAAGCCATTAGTGCTATGCCCCATCAATTAAACTGGGAGATGTAGCTGTCACCTACCAGATTCTCCTGTGTAGCGAATATTCTGGAACTCCGCATAGAAAACTGCTTTCTCGAGCATTCCCAGGAAGATAACAGCACCAATCCAGAACTGGATCCTCAGGAGATCCCGCCAGTAACAGGCTGACCACGCAAGCCATAGAACCCCGAAGAATACGTACACAATACACATCACCATGAAAAACTATTACACAAAAAGAAATAAGAATTAGGAACTTTAGACCCAGAAAAATAATTTCCTTGTTTCCATTCCACAGCTGAAGACAACTCCATTTTCTTCCCCCAGTATAGCAACTTTGGAAGTTTTTAAATAGACTGTTTCATTTGTCTTCTCTGGATTCTTTAACAGTGACAATCTAATTTCTCACTGCCAAAGGGAATCAGAGTAAGTGACTTTCTGAGCAATTGCTCTCTTGAACGATAGTCTGTCAATTTATTCACAGGCAGCTTTTCTAAGGAAGATATCATGAGCTAGTAGATTCAAAAACCCAGATAATAATTCAAGTAAATGATCAAGTACTAGAAACTCTACTCCTTCTCCCATATTCTTCTATTAATAACTTCATCATACATTTACAGTATTTCATCATACATTTACAGTGTTCTGCAAATAAACTTACAGGTCACCTTTACACACCATTCCACAGAACAGAGATAAACAACTAATGCTTGTAAGCCCTCTGTTCAAATAATTCAACAACTTTTCTTAAAAGTTAATTTCCAGCAAACTCAGTTTTTAACCAAGCTTTAGGTCAACCAAAAACCTGGAACTAAAAGAAACCCAGTTATTCATTTAAATATTAACATTTTGTGCTTTTGGGGTTTTTTTGGTCCAGTGTTACTTGCTTGACAAGAACTTTCATGGTACACCTACAGCAAACAATAAGCTTGACAATGCTACTCAATGCTAAATTTTCTAAAGGAAACATCATACCAGAGCAAGTTAAATTTTCAAAAAGCACACTAAGAGGGATCAGAAGGAGAGTAGGACATTAAATGAATAGCAGGAAGTACTTAGCCAAAGTATAGGACTGCAATAATCAAGCAGTCTCCTCTTCCAGAAGCAAGATTTTTTTTTTTTTAAACCAAGCAAACACTGAAATTAGCTGCATTGAAACTTTCACCAACTGAAAACACTTTCCTTAGGAGAACATCCTACTGATCCTTACAGATTTTCACATCTGACTAGTCCATGCAGTTCAAATGGTAAAGACCTAGGCATGGTAGTTCATGAGCAGATGCTCCATCACGGAAACATCTAGACAGACAGACCTTTTTCTGGACCTGTCACAAGGAATATGCACAGTGGTGAATTACATTTCAATAGAGCTGCTGGAGGCTTTTTTACTTCTGCAGGAAGTAAAATGTGCTTCAGAAATGCTGTCAGGCTCAACTATTTACAGGTCATTCTTGCCAGTGAAGTCAGTCTAGAGACCTTGCTTGTTATTGATCCCCAGCTAAAGTTTGTCTTCAGTACATAAACATTAAAGTTCTTTTATTTTTAGCCTTCTCAACAGAGGAAACTAGCAACCAAGTCAATAACTCCTTTGAATAAAAAGGGGATTAGCTCTTTGTAGCTCAATTATGCTTTCACTGTAAGGCAGTATTAAAGACCTCCTGATGGGGTGTAAGACAGCTGGTGGAGGAAGGAAGATTAAGCTGTAAAAGGACAAAGAAAGCAGTGACAAATGAAAGGGTAGCTGCAAACAAAAGCACAGAATAGCAAATTTTGTAAGATGTGAGCTAAGGAGAATAATTATGTGTCAGTAAAACTCAGTTTAGAGCTAATAATACTGATAACTTCAGGAACTACAAATCAACATCCATTAATTCAAACAATACAGAGAAGGACAACATTAGTATCACGTGCAAGCATTTGAAATCTATATGTTTTCCCTAGCCTGTACTTAGTACAAAAAGAAAAAGCAAACAAAAAAAGCCAAAACCCCCTCAAATTAAATAAAGCAAAAAACCCCACCAATCCAAAAACATCTCTGCTAAGTAACTTTTTCTCCTGAGACATTGGCTCTGTGTTTCCTGAAATATGAAAGCAGAGTATTTAATTGACATTCAAATCAACTGACAATTTTAGAGATCAAAGAAAAGCTGGTTTACTTACAATCATCAGAGGATAGTCTGCAAGTGAGAGATACTCATACGGCCCCTTCAGTTCTACTGTCACTGTCAAAAGACAATCCAATAACCAAATTGAACAAGAACCAAAAGAAGGAAGCCAGGACTTAAATGATTTTCACTCAAGCATAAAGAAATTACATGTCTTCACGTAGCTTTTAAATCTAACTTGCACTTCACTAAAGAAAGTTAAGACTTATGAGACACTCAGCTAAACGCATGCAATTAAAATTACACGCTCCATTACCAACTAACTCATGTCAGTACTTAAAAGTAATTGTTGCTGGAGATTCATGTGTAACCAGAAAAATTCAGAAGCACGTGTAAGTTCACTGCTTTAGGGGACTTTCAAACTTCTCTGAAGTTTGAATAGGTTATCAATGCCATGGTTAGATATCCTAGAATATAATTTCAAGGCAACAATTATGATCTTAGTACTCTACACGTTTTCAGCTTATAAACATAAATCACTTTATTGGTCTGCACATTTTTTAAACAAAACACCAAGCCTCAAAATTGAAATGTTTGTGATTACTCTTTATTTCCATCAGTAAACAGACACAACAAGTCTTAGGATCTTCAAGACACTAGCAAGCACCTATTTTCTTATGCTAAGAAAGAGCTGTAGCAATACCTATGTGAAGTGATAGTGTCTTATAAAATATATGGTATATATTAAAAGTACTTTAGAATACGCTCAGACTGGTAATACAAAAATGCTGCTGTATATTTGTATTTCTGTATAGACAGCTAGATATCTTACTTGTAAAGAGCTTATTTTGATATGAGGAAGGTGTTGTTCTCTCCATTCTTTTAACTCTGGTAATAGAATCCTTTGCAGTTGTACTTCCAATTTGCACAATAAATATATATGGCCCATCTCGCCAAGTTTTGATAACAGCATTCATTGCCTGAAAATAAAACATCTAAATGTAAACAGTGCACAGTAAGATGACAAGGAAAAGACAGAAGTAGACTAGCCATATATGGATGATATCTTCCATGTAAATATAAAGTTCACCTCTTGTGAGACCTAAAACTTGTTAATAAATATTTGATATGTAAATTTTAAATGTATTTATTAGACATAATACTTAAAATTTAGTTGTTTGAATGTAGAAGAATCCTCAAGGACTTGGGACGTGACCACAGCTTTTTTTTTTTTTTTTTCAAATTTGCAAATTTAATACTGGGTTATTGCAAGAGTACTCAAAGGTTCTGCAAAAGCTACAAAGAACTCAGGAGAGCATCCCAATTCTTCTTTTCAGACTAGAAGCACTAGGACCATCACAGAGATAAGTATTTCCTGCTGCAATCAACTGCTTGGGAACTGCACAGCTACATATAACTCAGCTCCCTGGTGAAGGCTGAATTTTACAGTGTAAGATAGAAGAAGTAGCTGAGAGATTTCCATAGTAGTCATTTCCTATAGACACTACTACTGTGGTCCCTGCAGCAGCTCTCATACAGAATATTATGTATTAAAAAAACAAAGTTTCTTCCAATATTGACTGAAAATAAAACTTATTTAGAAAGACAGTAAACTCAAAATAAAATGGATATATTTATATACACCAGTTTTGCCTTTAAGCTACCTCTATCTCTTGCTGCATTGATTCCTTATTTCACAACTGCACACAAAGCTATTTATGGTTTAGCTTTAAAGTGAATGGCCTTTAATTTCACAAAGAGTTAAATACATTTTCTGTCTTGGCATCCAGGACAATCAACCTGACGCTATTTTGACAATTGTCCCTCCTTGAGTCTTGAACATAATATATAATGAAAATAATAACAGATTTGAAAATCAAGAGTAATCAGTCAACAGGTACAATGTTTTTAAAAAACTGACTAAGGACAAAACCAAATGTATTCGGTAAGAATTAGTCACCATTTAAAACAGGTATTTTCAATTATTTTAAATTACAATGAAAAAGAAAATCATTTGTTAATTTATACCATCGGTTTGAATGCTATGAGTTCTGTATTTCACATACAGAAAAAGCAGTTACTGTTTCTATTATTCTGTTTTCTGGTTTTCCACCCAGCACTACCCAGTTTCAAGCTAAAATATTCCAGGTGTCAAAAAAACCCCATAGAATATGCTACCAATAATTTCTTTGTATACGAATAAATATAAATTTAAAAACCAAACCAAAACAAATAAGACTGCTGGATTACAAGCCATGTTTAAATTCAGTATACATACAGTTTTATCTGTCACCATTGTGTGATTTCCTGTGTTCTCCTTCTTATCTTTCAAGCCCTTAGGGAAACAAAAAACATATCAGAGAAAAATGGATAAATCAATATGCCAAAACTATCTCTTCTGTGACTATACTCACTCATTAGAAGAAAAGAAAAATTACCTCTTGTTTCTCAGGTGAGAGAGGTTCTGGATGAACAAATTCTTTATAGAAAATCTGCAAGATACAAGAAAGGTACAGCATTTATAGACACTTTAACGTTTATAGGCATTTTACACATGACCTTACCAGAACAGCTTCCAGTAAATTTGATTATTCTCTGAACAGCTGTATTAGAGAGCTTTCATTTTGATAAATCAACTGTCCATTTGTGGAGGGAGTCTGGAATACTTAGATTAATACTTGGTCATTTGAGAGTTGCTTTTCCTCCCCTCAGATAACAGGTATCTATTTTTAGAACCCACAGACATGACAGTAGTGAAGTTAATTTTATTTTCCAAATATGAATCTGTTGGGTATCCCCATTACTAGATAAAGTCTACACACACAGAAACAGGATTTTGAGATTTCTGCCTTAATCAATAAAGTAAAAAGTTCCTAGATCAGTGAGTGCCTATTAGAGATCTAGATTTTACCAACTCTTTTGAACTATGGTGACTCAGAATGTAGTGAAACTGCTATACCACAAGAAGAAACCTAAACAGTAAAAAGAAATTTTTGTGAATCTTTAGAAATTAGTATCTGAAAGGAATATATTTTGTTAGAAATTCAGTAGACTTTTCAAAGGACTTGGATAATGATTCACTTAAAGACTTTTAAAACCCCTGTTTCACAAACCTGAACACTCAGTTAAGATGCCCGAATTCATATTACACAGCTAAACCCACAAGATCTCTTTTATAAAATCCAGTAAAACTAGACTGACACTTCTCATATTATTAAACATAAAAACCAGGCAGCATACAATTTTTTCTTTCTTTTTAAAAACCCTTCAAGCCATCTTTGCACATCAGAGGAACTAGAGGCATTGCAAACAGATTATTAAAAACCCTTTTCAAGTCATCTTTAGTCATGTCTTTTTTCTTAAAAACAAAAACAAAATGAAACAACAAAATAACCGAAACCATCAAAAAACAACCCACAACACTAAGTTCAATAGTTATGGGGCATTTCCCAGTATTCTCTATCCGTAAACTTTTAGTCCAAATCAGGAATGGCTGAACACAGATGCAACACTCCACAATTTGCCTTGAGTTCCTCAGTACACCATTAAAGAAAGACACCATGTCACACTGCCATTGTCACCAAGAGGATCGCACAGCTTTGCCTGCCAATGTACAGCCAGTGCAGGGCTGACACCTGCACTTGGCTCCCCTGTGCTAATTTTGCACTGTCTTCTCGCTTCCACTTGATTGTTTCAAACTAGCACTACTATTTTTCAATTTTAACCTGCTATCAGTGCTTAAGTAATTAATTTCTCAACACTCATTTACATTATTCAAAATTAACTGTTATCTGAGCAATAAATGCCAATCCTTTATTGACCCAAATTTAGTGGGATCTTTAATCTTTTCTCTGGTGCCACTTCTACTCAATTAGCAGTAGCCTCCTGTAAATGAAACAAATTCAGAACAAAAAACCACAAAGAAGCACTGAACTTTACAGTGGTTTGGTTGGGTTTTTTTCCACCACAGTGAGCCAGATGTTGAATAGCAAGCCAGAAGTAAAGCAAAATTAAGAAGTCACCATCACACCTTGGTTGTCATAAACAGATAAAAAGCGGTACCTCCCAACCTACAGTGACACTTAGATAGGATGCTAACACATCTAACAAGAATTACCACTTTCTCTATATATTGTATGAGACAACAGAGCAAACTGTGAAATTTCTACCCATACCTGAGGCCTGAAGAGCTCAGAGCAGTTTGGAAAGAGAAGAGAAGCAGTGGCATAGTATCCCGACCAACCCGGATGCTCTTCAGCTGTGGTCCCAAAATAGTTATCTGCTTGTTCATCCTGCCAAACATAGAGTAGAACTTAAGTTAGCATCCAATATTTCAAATGGTTTATCTAAGTAGACAGGTGCAAGATCTGGAGAGCTTCACTCTGCACACACTCTTGAATCAAATTTAATAGAATAAAGGCCGTCATGACCACACAAGACTATAAAAATGATGGCATCGAGACTCTAAGTAAGAATTAATACAGCGGAGGTGCAGTAGCCAGCATAAACTTCAGTCTACACAAACAAACTCTACATTATTATATTAAAGATTTAAGACTCAGTCTTGTGCTAGTTTAGTAATTACAACTGTCATAATTAATATTTAAAACAAACATGGAAAAGTACAAGCCATATAAAGAACAATTACATTCTACCACATTTGATAGAAACACTACACATTCATACCAATTGCTAATACTTACAATGTGCGTACATAAAGAACGGGATTTAGATTAAACATGAAAATACTTAATTTTTTCTATTCACTGTCATTAAGCATTGTTGTAAGTATTTTCAACTAGCATAAACCCACACACTTTAGTTTAGTCAATATACTTATTTAAGCTCCTGGGTTTAGAACAATTCTGACAAACTCTTTCACCTTACCCAAAACCCAAGAAAAGTTAGCAATTGCAGCAAGCTGTTGATCAATTCCATTCCAGAAATTTGTTATCTTCCAGTGGAAGAATGTGTCTTTTAGGCTCAAATTGCAATGTGGACGCAAGAGCAACATCTCCAATTGCCTCCCCACCAGATTTGCTTCCTCCGAAAAAAATCTAACCTATGTTTTTCCATTCGATTCTTACCCCAAAGTTGAAGACTTCATTATAGCAGTCAGAATACCTTAAGTACCAAGTAACATTGAAACCTAAGGAGGGATCACAAGCTTTTTCATCGCCTTCAACTAAAAAAGAAAAAAAACCACAACACCAGATAAGAACATGTAAGACACCATCTACCTTCCATGCTTTTCCTTCCCATCTGTGCAAAACTACCATAATTACATTTTAAACATGAAACTGAAAGCAAAACAATAGAAAAACATTTTCTTTAAGTAACCCATTACTGATCAGTGAAAAAAGCAAGCACA
Organism: Myiozetetes cayanensis; assembly: GCF_022539395.1. Classification (NCBI taxonomy): domain Eukaryota; kingdom Metazoa; phylum Chordata; class Aves; order Passeriformes; family Tyrannidae; genus Myiozetetes; species Myiozetetes cayanensis. The sequence goes on along the minus strand of NW_026087853.1, from coordinate 35,662,855 downwards.
GAATTTCTCCATAGCATCATACAATTCTATTAAAGAACTGAAGATCATTTGGAAACTTTTTGTTCTGAAGACAATCAGGGATGTTTCTGCAACTGCAAATACCAAGAGAACAGCAGTGAACTCAGTGATTACAATGCAAAAAAAAGGGCCTCCCTTTCAGAGACAGAGGACATACACACCAAGTGGAGAGAGCTAGGAACAGGATAATATTAAGAGCAATTTGCAGAAAAAAATGAAATATATCAATACCATCACCAAGAAAATAAATAAAAAGGTAAGATTTTGCAAGTCAACATCCACTTCCCCCAAAAGACAATCCAGCCATCTATACATCAGCTCTCATGCCGATGCTGCAATGCTACCTAAACTAGCAATAAAACAACTTTCCACTTTGATTTAGTAGAGAACAACATGCACAAAAAGTGAAACCCAAGACCTTAACCCGGTCAGGAAAATGTGTTTCTGTGTTTCAAATTAAACTAGAACCTGATGAAAATAATTTGACTTAAGAAGGCAAGCTTCACCCTTAAAAAAAATGAGCAGTGATTATTCTGGAAGAGCCATTTAGATGATTATCTTTGCATTTTCCCAGGCAACAGATGGCAAAAGTCATGTGAGTTAACATTGCAATGTTTGCAATGGCTAAGAAGTTCCCACAACTTGACAGGCACATTCACCTCAGATTTTGTTACATGTACATTTTTAATGAATGTTCCCATACTGACCACTGCAGGTAAAAAATGCAATTAGGAAGAAAGACACTGCCATGGAATCTTAATTGACTAATCCCACTTTAAACCTCAGTGACTACTAAAGCATGTATATGTAGAGCTAAGAACTCAACAACAGTTCCTTAATAGCAAAGGTTTAAGGAAAATTACTGAAAAATAAGAGTGTCCTTACGACACCCTCTAGTAAGCATGAAAACAAGGTGTGCGTGTTCCTCGTTGCCCTGGATGTTGCAGAGGGCACAACAAAGAAATTAAAAGACAACACAAGCACTGCAGTGACATGGGCAGATGGTAAATTCTTTGACGACAACGGCTCTTCTAATAAAAATGAGGAACATCTAAAAAAAGCTAGAAAAATATTCAAACACACCTTTTAAATACCTTTCTATCCATTAAAAATAAAAAAAGCAACTACATATTCAGCAGTAGTACCCACTAAAGGTAAAACAGCTCAGGACTAGAACAATCTGCAATATCTGCAAATATCAAAATTACAGAAACCTTGAAAAGGAAGTACTCTAAGACAGGAGAAGCATCCATGGCATTTACTGAATTCAGCAACATGGAAATCTAAGTTTCTCAGCCTTCAGAAAAAAGCAAGCAACATTCAACTTGAATGCAGTCTTTGTGCTCATTTACGGAGAGCAGGATTTCTACCATGATCCGAAACAAGAAACCAAATGCCTTCTAAAATAGCACTTCAGAAAAGTAGTAGATAAAAATAAATTAATTATTGACAACATTAAATGCCAGCAGCAGTCTTACCAGCCAGAAGCAGAAAGAATCAGACACTAATACAGGACACACATACCAAAAAAAAAAAAAAAAAATAGAAGAGGAAAAAAAGAGGCAGTGGAAAAGGAGATGCAGGTGCTCACCAAAACCATGAACAACTCATGAGCAATCACATTTGACAAGAAGGGTCGTACTGTCCACACAAACATCACACAGCTGATGGAAGAGGCAACAGACACCAAACAAAAGGAAACCAGTTTCCACAGATGCATGGGCAGAAAAGAAAAAATATGCAAAGCTAAAGCTTCCCAGGATCACATGCAGTTTAAATATCATCAAGGCTGAGAAACTAAGTTCGCAGCCTTTGTTCCTTCCTCTTTCTGTGATGCATTATCCAAATTCATGTAAATCTTTTAATCACACTTGTATGTAAAACAGCTGTCTTCACTAAAGAATTTTAAGGCCTGTTTAAAGGCTGCAAGCACAGTGCAGTTCAGTAGCACAGTGTAGTTCAAGTCAAGGGATTGAATTCTAACGCCAGATCTGCCTTTTAACAAACAAGTTTTATGCCTTAGTTCCTTCTCATGGTTATTTCAGCAGGATTAGACTTACCACACACTTCACTGCAAGAACTCATGTCTCAGATGCCCTGTTACTAACAGTACACTATTTCTATTAAGCTTTAGGAAGGAACCTAAAACCTACCAAAGCTCCAAATGCTCTTTCAAACCTCCTCCTTCTCCTCAAGAAGCAGATTCCCACCTTTTGATCCTGCAGCTGTAAAATGGCAATTGTCTCACTGCAAGAAACAAACCTTAGCATTTGAGCTACACTTGACAAGTGGGAAAGCCCTGACATGACAAGTCTTCACTAACAACTGCTCAAATACTAGCCTCCTGTTTCAGATTAATGTGGAATCAATGAAGGCACCTAAACTCTATTTGAAGAAGAGCAGGTATTAGAAATTAAAACTGAAAAACAGTTAAGGTAAGCACTAAACATAACAGCACAGCAACATGCTTCACCAAGAAGCATTAGCTAAACCCCACAATACCTTCATTTTCTCAGTTAAAAAGAATACAATCACTGCAGCAACTAAATCTTGACATGATATAGGCTGTCTCTTGTGGGACTTTCATTTCCCCACTTGACACAAGTGCAGAAGGGCATTCACAGGCACTGTAGCTGTGTAAGCACCCAATCAGCAGACAGAGAACCAAACAGCTTCCTCCCCCCACCCCAACGATAAGAACTGGTGCAGACCAGCTTCCCCCTCCATGATGCAAACAACCCCTCCAAGTGCTCAAAGCACATGGCAAAGATTTCAAGCCTTTCAAAGTCAGCTAGTCACTTCTCCAATTTAACTACATCAGCTTACTGCCACCTAAATGCTGTGCTCATGTTCACAGGTAAGAGGGTATTTCACAGAAACTTTCCCTTGAGCAGTAACCTACATAACCCATCGACCTGGCCAGATCAGCAAAGGGCAAAATGCAGAAAAAACAGAAGGCTGCAAACATGTTTGCTCTGTAGCACACTCACATACTGAGATCAGGAGAAGAACACACCTCTCAGGAGAGCTCTGCCATGATGTGCAACATTCCCTTACCACTCCCAGATACACTCAGCTAGAAAGTCCTCAACAAGCACTGCCTTCTGTACACTGGCATCAGTCACTTTGCAATACAAACAGCCCCTGTCCCAGTCAGCACCGTATCTCCCAGCCAGAGGAATTCAGCAAGTCTTCAAAAGGAAAAACACACCTCACGGTACAGCTCAGCACATCCCACACCCGATTACCCACTATCTGAAAATAAGTGGTGTTCCTATTACCCATCTTACCCTCTCTACAGAGGGCCTGAAGAGCCATTCATTTCTGCCCCAGCCTAAACAGATCACAACTGGGAAGCTTCAAGGCTCTTACCAGACCTAATCATATCAGAGCTATGGCTTTCATAAAGTGCTAGGTGAGCTGTCATGGCAGCCAGTGCAGTTAAACACTTCACAGTGTTTTAAGTCCCAAATGTTAAAAGCAGAAGGAGTGTCAAAAAGCAGAAAAGGCAGGTTAATCCCTTATAACCACTTACATCTCAGGAAAATGGTGGTGTTGCTGAAGAGAATTTTCCCAAAGTTAAACTTCTTCCCCTGCAAAGGAACAAAAACATAAAAGAAATTAGTAAGCTTAATGTCACTGAGCTTAAGTAAACATAATCTTCCATTCTGAGTTTTAAGTCAATACAGCAATGAAAGCAAATGCCAAATCTGGAGCCAGACTTACTGGACTTTCCAGTCATGCTTCACCACCCCTTCAACGTACTCTTAAAAGATGCTTTGAGAGGCTTGGGGCTTTTTATTCTGCATACTGAATTAATTTCACATTGACATTTGTTGAAACGATTACCATTTTCTTGCTAATGAGGCACTCTGGACTATTCAACAAGAAAAATTTTAGTTATAAGAACCAACGAGAGCATTCGCCGTGATCCTTCAGTTTTGTTCACGAAGCTCAAGGGTCTCAGAGAAAGCACATATTACCCCCACCGCCAGGTAAAGGCAGATCTAATGTGAAGCAAAACAGCTCTCCCCCGCACAACTTTAGGCACACGCGGTTTGTCAGAAGTGCCGAAATTCCCTTCGCCTTCCCTAAGGCCCGCACCTCTCGGTCCAGCTTTCCCGACGCCAGGCCCCGCCGGTGCGGGCCGCCAGCACGGCCGCAGGGGGGGCGCGGGGCGCCTTCTCCCCGCACAGGCTCCCCCGAGGCCGGGCACCAGCCGGGGACACACTCCCGCTTCCCTTCCTTCCCTCCCTCCCTCCCTCCCTCCTTCCCTGGCGCCTCACGGCTTTCGCAGTGGCCGCGCTCCTTCCGCTGCCCATCGGATTATTTCCCGCACAAGCATTCTCTCCCCACCGCCACGACCAACCCGCCACAGAGGGCTCCAGCCTGGCAGCGGGCAAGGAGGCAGCCACAGCCCCGAGCCCGAGCACCACCTCCGGGTGCGGTCAGGCTCCACAGAGGCGCGGCCAGGGCAGGGAAGCCCTCGGCCGCCGCCGTCCCGCCCGAGGAGGACGCGCGGAGCAGCCACGGCCTCCCGCCCCTACCCCTGCACACGTTCGCCCCGACTGCCGCCACACCGCCCGGCCCGGCGGCTGCGGGGCCCGGCCGCGCTCCCCGCACTCACCAGGAGCACCGGCAGCCGCCATTTGGAGCGCTGCCCGGCGCCCGCCGCGCCCGCCAGCAGCAGCACCACCAGCAGCCGCAGCAGGACGGCTCCGGGCCGCCGCCGCCCCCCGCAACGCGGCGCCGCCGCCATCCCGCCGTACGGAGGCCGCCGCGCTGGCCGCGCCTCTTCCGCTCCTCGCCGGGGGACGCGGCGGCCGTGGGTCGGCAGGAGCGGCGCTGGGCGGAGCCGCTCCCGCCTCGGCCCGGGCTGTCACCGCCCCCGACTGTCACTCGCTGACGGGGCCGCGTTCGGGGCCCGCCGTGCTCCCCGGCTGCCGGCCCTGCCGCCTGGCAGCCCCCCGCGCCCTGCTGCTGCCGGCGGGCTGTCACCCCCTTTCTCCGCGGGGTCGCTCGGAGCAGCCCCGCCATGGAGGCGGCCACGCCGGGGGAAGTCAGGTAACGCTGCCTGGTAGGGCTCCTTGTCCGACCCTCTCGCTCCCCCGGTGTCGCCGGGCTGGCTCCCCCGGTTTGTGCGGAGAGCGGGCCCGGCCCTAGCAAGCGTGCCGAGGGTGAGGGGCGGGCGAGGGGGCCGTGGCGGTGCTGTCCCCGCCGCCCTGCCCGGCCAAGCTTCCCCGGGCCTGGCCGCAGAGCGGGACAGCGAGCGGCGTAGTCCGGGCTGCACCGCTGGAAGGCGGGTGGGCTGCAGGGTTTTAAATGCGACAGCAAAGTCCCACGGACCTGGAGCAACACCTGAAAGGACATATGTGTCTTCAGGCAAAAATGGGAAGGGCTAAATTGTTTAAATATATGGGTACTGTGTGATCTCCAGTAATAATCCAGGATCTGTAATTGGGACGGAATCAACGGGTGCCGCCTGAATTTTCTATGTTGCATGTATGTAATTAGTAAGTATTCTATAAGCATCAGTGCTTTGTCTGCCAGAACTAATACCTTATCTTTCCTCTGTGTCTGAGCTTAGCATGATCTGGAAAGTGTTTTGATGATAGACACTACTGGCAACCGATTTTTTTCAGGCAGCCCAAAATTGTACTGTTATCTAATAGATCTAAAAGTTACCCCAAGCCTAGAGGTAACAGTGCTGTCAGGAGGGCCATCAGAAGCCTCCCTCCCTTGTCGGTCCCACTGAAGGTAGAAGAGGAGGGTGCCGGGTTTCTTCTTTTCTACCAGTACTGCCTATGTCTCCATTCTTATTACTAGAACATAATAATTAACTGTAATGACTGCAGAGGGAGGTCTGTCTTCAAAATGCAAACCCCCAAGAATTCAGTCGTGCTGAAATTCAGCTCCATTAGTCCTAGCTAGATTCAGTAATTTCTTAAAGTTTCAAAGTTTAAAAGGAAATGGTTCAGCATGGAACTAAATGTGTAAGAAGTTCTTCCAATATCTAAACGCAGTTGTTCAAATTCCAACACGTTTTATGTTGGACCAGAGTTTTCTGCATTGTCTTTAATCCTGACTGCTCTTCAGGAGGACCCCTGACATCTCATCATTCAGCAGGTGTTTGGTGAACATAACTAAACTCTTCATCTGCTCTTTCTAGTGTACAGGATGAGGCTGTGGACAAAAGCACCTTTAAGAAATGCAATCAGATTGCTTTTTACAGGTAAGGAGAATTGTAGTGTAGAGTGGTGGTTATTTTTAAACTAGTAATATTAAAAGATGCAGGAAGCAGTTACACATTGATTCTTAGTCACAACAAGTCTGCTGTTTTCAGAATTTATCTTTCAAAGTCAGCATTCCACTCAACTGTCAGCATACAATAATCACCATATTTAAAAGGTGTAATCTTAAATCCAAAATGTCTTCTTTTAAAATTCAAAAGAATCAGTCCTCTCATCTGACTAAGCCCCAGCAATATTTTAACTATAGTTCCACTCAGATGCAGGTTGTTTTCTTGATGTGGATGTTTTTTTGACTATCTGTAGTTCAAAACAGCAAAACACTCAGTAGAAACCATTAGTCTGTGACAATAGCATACATGATTACAAGTCCTGTTGAGCAAGTACGTTGGCCAGAATTGAGTGTCAAATCTAAATTCTAGTTCACTAGTCTCTTAAAGCTAACCTTAAGTCATCTTTCTCATCCCATTTCTAACTGTGATACCTCTCCTCAACCCTTTTTACCTCCTATCCTCTATTGTCTTCTATCCTGTGCTGCCTGACTGAAAGGAATGATTTCTCAGTGTTACACCAATTAGTCACTGACATACTGGGTTTACAGTCTCAGATATTCATATCTGTCCTGCAGGAAATTATGTTCAGAAAACAAAGCAAAAAAAAAGACATTTTTCGGTGAGAACATGGCTCCTTTTCACACCACAGCTTTCTAGAATGTTACCACTTAACATAAAACCTCTAATTTCTCAGGAAGAGTTTACTACACATTGGTAAGTATCAGATCCTGCCTTTGCTTTGGTTTTAAAAGAAATCCTTTAACTGATTGCTCACATCTTTGTTCCCGTTTGCAAAGAAATTAAATTAGTTTACTACTGCAGAAGCTTCTTTTTAAGGTAGCCTTCAAGACACTTATCTTCAAATAGTTCATAAAACCTGGGCTTGGCAAGGAGCATTCTACAAACAGCTGAAAGAGCCTCTGTTTCAGGGTTTCTTCCTAAAAACATTACTGGGGCCAAAACCCACAGTCAAATCTCTGTAGTCAGCAGACTTGTTGAGAAACAATTTCCTCAGTATGTATTCAGGAGGTTACAATTACAAACATACACTGCTTCATCACCACAGAATGTAAAAGCTCTTCACCAGGGTTGCCAAGATATAATGACAGAAAATGAAAAACAGATTATCTGAGCTGAAATTTCTGGGACCAATGAAAGAACAGTAGCTGTGGAGCTAAGAATTTAATTGGACACATGAATTAAGACTACCATTGTTTATAAAAAACCTATAGAATGGCGATGGGTGACCAAACCCCTGTAACATCTCATTCATAAACATTTATATGTGCTCAGAACTATATTCCTTTTTTTTCCAACTTGAAGTGTTGATAACTGTATTTGAAAAAATTCAAGACAAAATTATTAAGTAAACATTTCTACCAATACTATGTCCCTCTATGTGACATAAACTACAAGAATTAGACCAAAAATAATTTTCTCTCTTGACAGGCGTCAGAAACTTTTATGTCCTGGAAAATCCTCGTATCAAGCATTGTTGGATTCAGTCACATTAAGTGATGAGAATGTCAAATTCCAAATTATTCATGAGGAGAATAAGGTGAGATCCCACCTTGCATAAGAGGGTGCTTAAAGAAAGAGCAGTAAATATTATCAACAAGATTGATAATATTTGCAGGTTTTAAGATTCTTCAGTGATAGATATTTAAGATATAATGCAAACTATTTGTTTGACAGCTTGAGGCTGTGCAAGAGAAAGAAGTATTTTAAGGAACTTAAAAAAAAATTAATGGCTTTATGAAAAATGTGAATAGAACTCTTAGTAGTTGAAAAATGGTTTTAATTCAGAGTTTTCTCCACTATTTCAAAATAATAAATTCTTTTCCTATAATGGAATATAGAGGACATATATTCCAGCACCTTCTAACCATACCTTGGTATTCCTGTGTTTGCTCAAAGGCAGTTTTTTGGAACAAAGAAGTCATCTTTGCATTTAAGATTACAAACAGGAAGAGGTGGGCATTCTATTTCTCTAATTTAACAGCACAGCAGCTGACACATTTACCCAGGGAACAGAAAACCTAACCCATGCTCCAATCATGAAAGTTTGAAACTACAAGTCACTTCCATGCTCTAACCACCACACTATGTAGATACTCTTCATAAAGGTATTTTCTCTCTCTCTTGTTTATCCTAACCTTCTTTGCAGTCAGCATAGAAAAAGGAGCCTATTTTTTTGTCTAGATTTTAAGGAATATGAAAGATTGAAGACTCTGTGGCTTCCTAGACTATCTGGGTGTTTATACAAAGATAGCATAATGTAAAATATGTCCTAGGAAGCAGTGCCTGGAACTCCAAATGAATCTTTTCTGTCTTGCCTACTTTTCTTCTGGTTTTATGGCTCTTGCATACTTGCATGCCTTTGAAGAGCAGGACTGATTGGCTTCCACATAGTGGGAAAAGATACCAGGCTAAAATTCTTCAGCCAGTTTTGTGTCTTAAAGGAAGAGAGATTAAGGGGAAAAAAAAAAAACACCCCACAGAAAAAATCAGACTTGTGGTGTCAGGATTCTCTGTGGAAGAAAAGTGAGTAATTTTTCTAGAACAGAGTGACTTCCCAGATCCCTGAACTAAAAAATAGCAAATTACAGTGAGTAGAGCACTATGAGCACATTTTCTTTATGTGTCTTTCTGACACAGCTGATTAGTGTCAGCACTGTGCATACTAGTGAAGACAGAGCACTGATGTTTTTACAAAAAGTCCACATCTCAGGATTTTACCACCCTTACATCAACAGCATAGTAGTCAAATTGTACCAACTTAGAGATTAGTATACTCTGCTGCTGTTTTCCATGTTGCTTGAGGGGAGAGAGCTATATGCACTTTGAAGATAAAGAGCTCACTTAAAAAACATTGCTTCTTCGAAGGGGTGAAGTAGATTTAGCTGGTGTAAATTCATGTGGATAATGATTTTTACTCAACAGTGCTAAAGAACATTAAATCAGAAAGCAGGCACGGTTGCTTTTTCCGGACAGTAAGTGTTTGGTGATGTTGTGTTAAAAAATAAATTGGTATTTTTAATCCCTACCAGTTTATTTATTTGTTTGCTCCCAGGTTCTTCTACAAGTAGAAATTTATGAAATAGAAGGCAATATTTTCAGGCTTAAAATTGATGAGGCTTCTCCTCTCAGAGCAAGATACAAAGTTCCTGATGTTCTTATAAAGGAACCTACCACCCAGAGGTAAGTAATGGGAAGATGATTTAGCACCTTAGTAACTTACACAGCTTCATTTGCAAGTGTTTTTCTTTGTCCCACGTTTATGCAACAGTACAGTTGTCTCTCTACAATACCAAGTTGTTACAAGAATCAAAAATAAAAATGCACGTGGTTCATTTACTTTCAAAAATTCGTGTTAAATACATAGGAGGAAGTTTTGTCCTACACAGAAGAAACCTGAGGCTATTTGACCCAATCAGAAAATAGCCTACTTGTTACAATGTATAGTTTTTACGGAAGGCATTATGTGTTAATGTGACAGGAATACAAGGTCTGGATAGTTTTCACAGCAGTTCTGTAGCCACTTGTTGCACTGTGCAGTGAGTCCCGAGCACAGCATGTATTTCTGGCGTTCTTTGCCTCAACATTAGCCTTGAGGTTTGTGTGATGCATGCGGATATTCTTAGTCCATCTTTTGTTTCAAATTGTTATTTAGTTACAGTGGATTTCACATGTTGCTGTTGTTGCTTTTCATTTGCCAGACTGTTCATATCCCACAAGGAGGCAGGTATTTTGGTGCTGTCAAGTGCTAATGGGGACTACAAACTTCAAGTCACAGCAAATCCCTTCCAGGTTGAGCTGCAGTCCAAGGGTGAGACTGTTATGAGCATGAATTCCAATGGGTTGTTATATTTTGAGCACCTACAGCCACCTCCCAGTGATAGGTACAGTATCTGTCTATTGCATCATCGTATGTACTGCTTGTGCTGTAGCTGAAGATAATTCTGTGGAATTGCAGTTTCTGAAAGCTCTTATGCATTAAATTCTGTATTCTCTTTTACTTCATAAGTATACTAAGTATATGGTGAAGTTTTAATAAACAAATTCTGGATCGACTAACTGCAGACTGTTTTAATCCCTTGCAGCAACCATGTGCAAAATGCTAACCTTATGGTAGTATGATGAGGTTATTAGTTTCACCTTTTTTATTACTAAACTTACTCTTTAGGTAAGTTTTATTCACTCTATAAGCTCTTGAAGTCAAGTTTTGTTCAACTTACAATGTGCCATGTAGCTGCAAGATTTTACAGGTCAAACACACTGCAAAGTGCTAAAAGGATGAGAAACCACAGTGCAGGACATGTCATGACTAGAAAAAACATAGCAAATGTATCTGCTATAGAGCATTATTTCAAAACCAGAATGATAAAGAAGTGAGGATCTGAGTGGGTAAAATGCTGACACATAGAAATAAACATGAAAGACCAAGAAGTCAACCTAACTCAAATATTGAGTGCAGGTTATTTTAAGGCATTGAATATTAAAATTATTGGCAAGTTAAAGCTCTCAGCTATAAAATCAATTTTCAGAATAGTCAAGCACCAAAACTCTTACATAATGTATAAAGCAATACGTAGTGCTATTTGAATTTTCTGTTTAAAATCCTTGCTTACATTAACAATAAACTGATTATTTCTATGTATTTATGTTCACTAGAAAAGCTACAGCACAAAATGAGGAGGCAGCAAGTGATTACTTTAAGGTAACTCATACTTACTGCAATCGCAGCATAAATGTTTTGTAAAAAAACAAATTAAAATTGCATTTTCTTGTCACCTGGTACTACATTTACAAATACAATCTAATCACTTTCCAGTGAAATTGAAAAAGGACCTAGTATACCTACTGAGATATCTTGCAAATTCTTAGTTGAATGGAGATTGATGTGTTTTAACAAGTCTGTAGAAGGCATCAGTCAGCTAGATCTAGCACAAAAATGTCTCTTTCCATGACCTTTTTCTTAATAATTTCTTTCTCTTTTGTTCTCTTATTTGATCTGGAGTAGATATGTAAAAGGGACTTTTGTGGTAATATTCGGTCATTTTCAAATTCTCTGTTCATTGCGAAGAGAGTTTCAAAAGAACAGTCAAAAACTATACCTCCACATATGTTCAGGCTTAATACAGATGTAAGATTCTCTCTGAAAAAAAGACCAGGTCCTGGCAGTGCATAGAGTGCACACTGCACCTTTCCCAAGAGGCTGAGTTATGGCCAGGATATAATTTTAGACTTCTGTAGAGCAGATGGCTGCTTATCCTGCTATCCTGTTATAAATGGCAGGAGCTATGTGCCTTCAGCATATTTATGGCTGAGCTCTGAGTTCTGCCAGGGAAGTCACACAGCTGCAAGAGGCCATGCTTATTCTGGGATGAATGTAGAAAAGAAAACTAGGAAACACGCTACAAAAAGTGGAAATTCTAGGACAATGAATGACAGAACACAAAGAGGCTAAAGGTATCAGTTATACACACAGGACTCCAGAGTGTCTGGAGAGGATTTTTTTTTGGTTGTCTCACCTTTACTGTTTGGGGGAGTAGGTTGGTTTCTGTTTGTATGGATTTTCCTGTTTGGTTCTTTCCATGCAGTTTTGCATTTCAGAAGAAACACATTTTGTACAGTGAGAGTAATTACTCACTGGAAGAACCTGCCCAGGGACTTAGTATAGTCCTCATCACTTCAGGTTTTCAAGATTTAGTTGGATAGGGTGCTAGATAATCTCATCTAGGCTCCCTTTCCCATTAAATGGACCAGATGATCTTTTGAGGCTCCTTCCAAAATGGCCTATTCTATCATTCTATCACAATCATAGTGATTCTATCCAAGACCTCGAGTATTACTTTTATGCTGTAACAGGTGCCATATGTGCAACATGTGCACGTCAGTTTGTTAGTGTAAATTGCTGCAGCAGAATCTAAGCGTGTTTTGGATTTATTTGTATTAACCATATTTGGCAAAAAAACAGTTAATGTATAAGTCTCATGAAAAAACATATTTTTCGTAAAAATACACAATGTGAGCAGTTGCATTTGCTAGGCTTAGACTATTTCTGTTTGTGCAGGAAAAACAAGAGGACCTAGGTCTCTGGCAAGAGAAATTTGGCAGTTTCTTAGACATCAAAGCTCATGGTAAGCCTCAACATAGTTCTGAAAACAGCTTTACTGCTTTGTTTAAACCTGTGTTCATATGTCTGTCTGCTTTCTGTTTATCTGCTTAAAATTTATCAATGTCTCACTTGCACTTGCTTTTCAGTTATCTTAACTTTGTTTTAATCAGAAATGGGTGATGGGTTACAAATTTGACAAAAGTATTGCAAATATTCATTAGATTTCTTTTCAAGAGGGAACACATTCAATGTGATCTATTTTATCAACTCACTACATGCCATTTCTTACACACGATCTGTGTTGTCTGAGTGTACATCTATATAATACATTATTTTCTTTGTTCTTTTTTTAGTATCAGTTCATAACATTGATTTCACCTGTAGTTTATTCTCATGACCTATCAGAAATCATGTTATCTAAGCATTAATAATTAGCACAAAGAAACTCTTTTTAAGTGAGGACTACAAAAGGAAATACTGAGCAATCCTAAGAGATAAAGAGGTTACATACACGTGAGAGCAGTAGCTCAAATACAGTTTAAATTATCAATTACCAAAATGTATGACCATCTGCTGTCTGTCTCGTTGTATTCTTTATTAATTAAGTTAGTTAGCTTTGTCCATTACCACTACCATGCAGAGTTCTATAGCAACCAGCACTACCCTGCAGCTGCAGTAGAGAGAGGGAGGTCTGAAAGCGATTCCTTTTGGTGACAGATACTTCTTAAGTTCACAGTCAAGATATAGAGGGCAGGAAGCTGTTGCCTCTGATGCTGTATCTGATGTATTAGGCCAGCGTCATGGTTTTTTCTGTGTTAGAGGAATAAAGTCCGTGTGGTCAAGTTCTGATCCTGAAGCCGCTGCTTGTCAGTCTACAGGATCTCTGGTCACCTGCCAAAAGTTGCCTTGGATTCTGTATTGTGACAAGATGATATCACTGTTAGGGACTCCTGTGCGTGCCACTCCGATGGCTGAGACTGAAGAGAAGACCAGTGGGAAACAGGCAACTCTGATTCTAAAGTCCACTGTGCTGCAAAGTTTAGCTTTTAGGTACTGGGATAGAAGCTGTAGATAATTTTAAGTCATTCACTGCAGAATAAAGAAGTTACCCATGATTATGTGGATTTGTTTGGGGAGATTCTGTCAAAGTGAATCATTTTATTTTCTTAAGAAGTTCAAAATCAGAATAAATACAGTAAAATCTATTTAAAACATTACCTCTGTGAAACAGAAGTAATAATGGAAGTGAAGTTGCAAAGAAGTATGAAAGAGTTAATTATTGAAACTTTCAGTTGTTTTATCCAGTTAAGTTGCTCCGCTCTGTTGCTTTCAGATAAGCCTGAGAATGGAGCTCTGTGTTCTCTTTTAATGTTATTTCCACAGGTCCCAGTTCTGTAGGCGTGGACTTCTCTTTACATGGATATGATCACGTTTATGGGATACCACAACACACAGAAACACTTCTTCTCAAAAACACCAGGTAAAGGTGCCAGATTGCTAATGAGTGCAGTTGGAGTTTTTTTGCAGAGGAGAGCTGTAACATTGTCTTAATAATTTAATGCAGACAACAGCTTGAGACATGTATATCATATAGTGTATCTTTTAGATTAATTATATGGCAAACCAAATTGTAGCCACTATCCGTGTAGAGTAAGTTGTTCTGCTTTCCCTTTCCACTCTGTAATTTCATAAATGGCCCCTTCTGTTCTCACTCGATTTTCCATTCAGTTTTTTCTGGACTTCAGGATCAGTCAT